>NC_080195.1:104767723-105983921 GCF_030028045.1 Hippopotamus amphibius kiboko | reverse complement strand
TTCCAATCCTAGAATCGGGACCAGACATTATTGTCTGGCCTTGCATATGCCGATGTTATTGGTCATCCATGACCCTTAGGATTCCCTTTACTAGTCTGTGTACATCAGCCAACATCTGCGATACCTCTGTCGGACGGAGGCCAGAAGTTCTTGGCAATGAGGTGTGGGGGTATAAATACCCCACTTCCCTTACCCCTTTGCCAGGATTCTTGCGAGGAATGTGTTCTACATCATTTTCTTGAGCTTCTCCATGGGATTAAGATTTACTCAACCACTTTGATAGCTGGCTTATTGGAAGTCTTCCTTTCCCTGTATCATCTTCCCTCTGCTCCTATCTTTGCACCTTGCAGGAGAACTACATGCTCTCAATCCTCATCTCAGGATCTTCTTCTGGGGGGAACCCAATTAAGATAGATTGTAATGTGAGCCAAAAGCTGACACCCTTCCCATTTCTACTTCTACCAAAAGCCCCACTCTTCCCCAAAAGTCCACTCAGAGAGTCTGGTGAGGAGGGATAGATTTCTGCTCTTGCGCTTCCAAGATTGTATTTGCATCTGCTAATGGCAGGAGGAATGCAGATACCTAGAATGTGGCAGAATTACCTCTAAGACTGTTAAACCGCAAAGAGCACAAACCTGCCAGACGGGTTGGAGGATAGACCTCAGCTGTCATAAAGAATCTCTTCTGCTGATGTTGGTGTTTCACATCCACTTACCTCCACCACAATAAGGTACTTTTTGACTCCTGCAAAATAAGAAGTCAAAACAATACAGAAATCTGCAAATTTTGTAATAAATGAACAATTTATGTATCATTTAAGGGAGTGGTCCTCAGACTTTTGTGTGCATCAGAATCACCCGAGGCCTTGTTAAAACAGATTCAAATACAGGTCTCAGGACTTTCCTAGTGGTGCAGTGGTTAAGAATCCACCTGCCAATGCAGGGGACACAGGTTTGATCCCTGGTCTGGGAAGATCCCACATGCTGTGGAGCAACTAAGCCCATGCGCCACAACTACTGAGCCCCCGAGCTGCAACTACTGAAGCCCACATGCCTAAAGTCTGTGCTCCACAACAAGAGAAGCTACCACAATGAGAAGCCAGCACACTGCAATGAAGAGTAGCTCTCACTCTCTGCAACTAGAAAAAGCCTGCGCACAGCAACAAAGATCCAATGTAGCCAAAAAAATTTAAATAAAAAAATAAAATAAATAATAAAAGCACCTTTGTGAAAAAAATATACAGGTCTCACCCCTAGAGTTTCTGATCCAGTAGGTCGGGGGTGGTGCCAGAGAGTTTGCATTTCTGATAGGTTTCCAGGTGACTGCTCTTGTCCAGAGAACACACTTTGAGAATCATAGCTTTAAGGAATTTTGATGTTCTCCCATCCTAGCTGAGATGATTATATTTCTTAGTCTCTGTTCTTTTCATGGAATCTTCTAACACAATATATGTGGTTTTCCATGCAATTGTATTGTTTCTAGAGGACTCAAAGTTTCTTGTTCGTGATGATAGGATTTCAGAATTTTCTACTATATCAGGCTGGGATTTTCCAGTAGTAGTTCTTTTATCCCAGTAAAATATTGACCTACTTCATTGAATTTCAAATGCAATCAGCAATCTCATTATTTTCAGATATAACAATTAATATCTCCAAATATGTTGCAAATGCAGTTCAGTTTCTGTCAAAAGTCACAAGGTTTCCAATCTTTCAGGATATTTTTTACCTGCATAAAGTGATAGGCTTTGAAGAAAAAGCTTTGATATCTCTCTTAAGTCTGATGCATTTGCATTGTGCTTCCCAGAATAAAGTCCCCTAAGGAGTTTGTGGGCTGCAGTCTTTCTGGAAGGTGGAAAATTGATACCAGCATGGGGCAGAGAGAAGAAAAGGAACACCTCAGTGGAGAGGCCATGGCAGGTGTGGCCAGCAAAAAGGTGGATGACCAGCAGAGCTTAACTGTGCATGGTGGAGACCCAGAGAGCAGGCCGGAGAGGATGAGCCAGAGAGCAGAAGCAAGGCAGCTCTGAGGATCGAGGAGCAGATTCTGGAGAGAAAAGGGGTGGGGGTGGGGGTAGGGTGGGGAGCCAAGAGCACGCCTGAGTTGGAAGCAGCAAAGGTGTAACTCTAACAATGTGTCTTAAGCAGAAATTGTCTCTGAAAGACCTTAATCATGAAATATGCTATAATTTTCTATAATAAGAAGCACTGGGGGACTTCCTAGGTGGTGCAGTGGTTAAGAACCCGCCTGCCAATGCAGGGGACACGGGTTCGATCCCTGCCCCAGGAAGATCCCACATGCCAAGGAGCAACTAAGCCCATGTGCCACAACTATTGAGCCTGTGTGCCACAACTACTGAAGCCTGAGGGCCTAGAGCCCATACTCCGCAAAACAGAAGCCACTGCAACGAGGAGCCCAGGCACCACAGTGAAGAGTAGCCCCGCTCTCCGCAACCAGAGAAAGTACCCGTGGAGCAATGAAGACCCAACGCAACCAATAAATAAATAAATAAATTTATTAAAAAAAAAAAGAAAGAAACACTGGGATGTCCCAGGTGCCACAGTGGTTAAGAATCCGCCTGCCAATGCAGGGGACACAGGTTCGATCCCTGGTCCAGGAAGATGCCACATGCCGTGCTGCAACTAAGCCTGAGCGCGACAACTACTGAAGCCTGCTCTCTTAGAGCCTGTGCTCTGCAACAAGAGAAGCCACTGCAATGAGAAGCCTGTGCACTGCAATGAAGAGTAGCCCTCACTCGCCGCAACTAGAGAAAGACCGCAGCAACGAAGACACAATGCAGCCAAAAATAAATAAATAAATAAACAAACAAATAAATTCTTAAAAAAAAAAGAAAAGAAAAGGAAAAGAAACGCTGTAACATTCAATTTCTCCATTGACGAGCAAGATACAGAAAAGGTTAAAGGCTATTTTATAAGAAATATCATTAACCAGGAGGGTCAAAGGTCTTGCAGCTTACACCATATATGCCACCTTGCGTGTTGGCATTATTACAAAACTTCTCCTCAGGGAGTTAAGAGTTAAGATGAAAAAAAAAAAAGAGAAATGTAATGCATTTGATGACAAATACATAAGGTATGTTTGTTTTTGGAAATGGAATTTTCTCCGCAGGTTGTAAATAAACACGCTAGTGATACTTAACCTGTGACTGTAATCTGTGCCCGAACCATGAACCAGTGTTGTGTTATTTCAATTCATCACTGAGGTGGAGGTTCTTTAGTTTGTCAGAAAGCACTGACCTGCTCCCAAAAATATTGCCTGAAACTACCCAGATATTCATCAATGGATGAATGAACAAATTGTGTGTGTGTGTATGTGTGTGTGTGTGTGTGTGTATGAATATGATTCAGCCATAAAAAGGCATGAAGTACTGAAACATGCTATAATGTAGATGAACCTCTAAAACTTCATGTTAAGTGAAAGAAGCCAGACACAAAAGGGCAGGTATTGTATAACTCCAATTATATGACCTCTACCCAGAATAAGTAAATACGTAGAGACAGAAAGCTGATTGGTGGTTGCCAGGGATTGGGGAAAGGGGAGATGGGGAGGGATTACTTAATGGCTGTGGGTGATGAAAATGGTTTGGAATTTGATATGGGCAGTGATTGCATAACATTGTGAATGTACTAAATGCCACTGAAGTGTACACTTTAACATTGTTAATTTTATGGTATGTGAATTTCACCTCAGTTGGGGGAAAAAAAAAAAAAAGAAAAACATTGCCTGTGGTGTATCAGATTCAACTATAATGTGAAGCTTTTCCTTCCACAGCAGGCACTCACCTTGCCTCTCCCAGAGACCCTGGGGTTGAATTTCTCAGATGCTTCTTCCAGCAGCACCTCTAAGCTCAACAGAGAAGGGACACCTGACTCATGTAATAGGAACCCCAATACAAGGCAGACCCCTAGGCTAAAAACAGAAGCATAAGGTCGTGGGAGGGAGAGAGAAAGCAATGAGGGGGTAGAATTTCTGCCATAAATTCTGCATTTTAGAATGAATGAGGACTTCCCTGGCAATGCAGTGGTTAAGAATCCACCTGTCAATGCAGGGGATACGGGTTAGATCCCTGGTCTGGGAAGATCCCACATGGCCTCGGAGCAGCTAAGCCTGTGTGCCACAATTACTGAGCCCGTGCACTGAAACTACTGAAGCTTGCATGCCTAGAGCCCATGCTCCACAGCAATAGAAGCCACCACAATGAGAAGCCCGCACACCATAACAAAGAGTAGCCCCTGCTCACCGCAACTAGAGAGAAAGCCAGTGTGCAACAACAAAGACCCAACACAACCAAAAAAAAAAAAAAAAAGGGAAAAAGAATGAATGAGAAACAATCAGTGTGAATGTGCTTACATTTCCGCATCAGGAAGAAGATGCTGTACAAGTCCTAGTTATGGGTATAGATAAAATTTAACTACAAATGGAACAATTTAAGAAAGTTTACATGTGCTGATTCCAAATTGTACACCCACAATGTTTAAGAATCTGAAAGATGAGAAGCAACCAATCAAGGGACACAGAAGACCTCAACTCTGAGTCTGTGTCTGCCACTCACTTAATGGCCGACTCTGGGCATTCATTCATTCATAGTGCAACCAACAAATAGATCGAGCACCTATTGGGTGCTAAGTACTGTTCTAAGGGCTGGGGAACAGCAGTGAACAAGACACACACAGTCTCTGCCCTCACGGAGCCTACAGTCTAGTGTGCATACAGGTAACTCTGTGAACAAGTATTTGTTGAACTGAGTTGAAATAACGTGAGGTCAAGTAATCACAGGTGTTACGATAAATAGCAAAGCAGGACAAGAGACACAGAGAGGGAAGACCTCTCCAAAGAGGAGACATTGCAGCAGAAATGCAATGACTTGAAGAGAGGGCAGTGTAAAAGAGAGTGTTCTGGGCATGAGGAAGAATACACGTGAAGGCTCTGAGACATACATGTGCTTGGCATGTCCCAGGCACAGGAAGGAGGATGGAAGAGCTGGAGTTTGGAGAGGGGGAGGTGTGGAGGGAAGGAGCCAGGGAAGTAGCCTGTAGTGCCTGGGTTTGGGTTTGGGTTTTATTCTGAGTGAGATGGATGCCATTAGAGAGATGTTAGCAGAGGAATGAACTTATGACTCCAAAGGATCACTTTGGCTGCTGCGTAAAGATTCAAGTATGGGGTAGGGGGCTAGAGAGGAAGTAAAGAAACCTATTGAGGAAATGCTGAACAATCATCGACAGAGAGACACTGGAACTCACCAAAAGACACCCCACAGCCAGAGACAAAGGAGAAACCTCAATGAGATGGTAGGAGGGGCTCAGTAACGTTAAAATCAAATCCCATAAATGCTGGGTGGGTGACTCACAAACTGGAGAACAGTTATACTGCAGAAGTCCACCCACTAAAATGAGGGTTCTGAGCCCCACATCAGGCTTCCCAACCTGGGAGTCCAGCAACGGGAGGAGGAATCCCCAGAGAGGCAGACTTTGAAAGCCATCGGGATTTGATCGCAGGACTTCCACAGGACTGGGGGAAACAGAGACTCCACTCTTGGAGGGCACACAAAAAAGTGTGCTCACCAGGACCCGGGGGAAGGAGCAGTGACCCCATAGGAGACTGAACCAGACCTACCTGCTGGTGTTGGAGGGTTGCCTGCAGAGGTGGGGGGCAGCTGTGGCTCACGGAGGAGACAGGGGCACTGGCAGCAGGGGTTCTGGGAAGTGCTCATTGGCGTGAACCCTCCCAGAATCCACCATTAGCCCCACCAAAGAGCCTGTAAACTCCAGTGCTAGGTAGCCTCAGGCCAAACAACCAACAAGGTGTGAACACAGCCCCACCCATTAGCAGACAAGCAGATTAAAGTCTTACTGAACTCTGCCCACCCAGCCCTACCCCCCAACAGTCCCTCCCATCAGGAAGCATGCACAAGCCTCCTAGATAGCTTCCTCCACAAGAGGGCAGACAGCAGTATCAAGCAGTATCAGCAGTATATTGTCTTGTGGAATTGAAAACTACAGCCACAGAAAGATAGAGAAAATGAAAAAGCAGAGGACTTTGTACCAGATGAAGGGACAGGATAAAACCCCAGAAAAACAACTAAATGAAGAGGAGATAGGCACCCTTTCAGAAAAAGTAATCCAGGTGACTGGTGAGGGAAGCCTGGTTGGGGTAGAAGCAATGGTGGTGGGCAGAAGTGCTGCGTAATGGATCTATTTTGAAGGTAAATGATACATGCCTTGGTGATGGATTGTATTTCGGGGTGAGAGAGAACTAGAGGAGGAAAGGATAACTCCAAGATTTTGGCCATGTCCTTGGCTCTGTAAACCTTTGGTTCTTCATCTATAAAGTGAGAGGGATTCAACTAGGCAATGTTTAATTCTCCTTCCAGCACTGGGAGTCCAAGATTCTAAGAGAACACTGGGTAATACACAGAAATGGAAGGACCAAACCTCAGCTCACCCATCTGTAAAATGCACCCATCTCAGGCTGGCTGTGAGGAGCCAGAGAGGTCATACATAACACTAGCAACTAAGGGTCAAATAATGACTAGCTTCCTTCCTTGTTTTGAATAGCGAGCATATCTAGCTGTGCCTGGCTCTTTTTTTTTTTTTTTAAGCTCTTTATTGGGGTATAATTGCTTTACACTGTTGTGCCAGTTTCTGTTGTACAACAAAGTGAACCAGCTGTATTTATACATATATCCCCATATCCACCCCCTCCCTTGACTCCTTCCCACCCGTGCCTGGCTCTTGAAGCCTCTGGGAAAGGGGTTCCAAACTAGGAGTGGGTTTTATAAAACAAACCAAGTATTTGTCACTCAGAGTGCTACTTAAAACTTATGAAAACTGATGTCCACACTAAAAGCTGCACATGAATCTGTATAGCAGCTTTATTCATAACTGGGATGCTGGAGCCCTCCATTTACCCCCTCCAGATCCACTCTCTCCCTCATCTGCCCTGGGAGATACTTTGTATAAAATGCATCAATGGAGTCCTTTACCTTCTGACTCTGGTTGGGTTCTGCCAGTGGGGAGGCATCAGCCTGAGACTGGAGGGTGGGGGATATTGAGGTGGGATTCCTTCCTGGAGGGTCTCTTTGGGTTGGCCACAGACCCTGTTGGCTGAACCTTACTCTCTCTGGGGTAATGGTTCCTCCTATCCCCCTCCAGGTCTGCAGTTCGTAAGCTCCACACTATTGCCAGCCTCATGCTACTGTATTCTTCCTTGTTGGTTTCCCTTACTTCCGCCCACCCTGCTATAAATAGTCCCTTCAGGCTGTCCTCTTCAGTGCCTCTATTGGAATGTGTCATCTCTTTCCTGTTAGATCCCTGACTGATAGATCAGATTACAACTTCATTTGCCTGACCTAGAGAATCAGAGTGACCTTTACTAGTCTGTTTAGGATGACCAATACGGTTTATCAGTTGAAAGCTCAGAACCAGGAACAGGCGACTTGGATCCACCATCTGAGGGATTCTGTCCAGGCAGAATAGGCTCTTTATCTTTTTCGGATAGACTTTGTTCATGATGTGAGACCCTGCCCAGGTTATCGGCTCTAAACGGTCAGTTTTGCTTTGATTTTTTTTTTATGTCCTCAATCTTGTAATTCTTTGAAAAAGAATCCTGTTTGAAGGTCTTATCTTGAAAGCGGAGGCTGATTAAATACTGTGTCTAATTACGTAAGTGTTTATGATGCAACCAATATAAGCCATTTTGCAACTGCTTGTCCCAAGAAGGACCTGGTTTGGGTTGACCGATTATGGTCAATTCAATGGATCGAGACAATGATTTTTATTTCTCAGTAACCGTTAAGACTTACAATAAGGAGGCCTCAGCTACTTCTGTGCCTGCTCAGGACCTCAGGGACACTTAAGGCCTCCAGGGCAGCGGGTACAGTCAAGATAATGGGGCCTTTCAGGGCAGCCCACTTGGGGCAATTTCAGGTTTTCAGTAGAACAACCTTAGCGATTCCCCATCAGCTGGTGCTGCCCGAGGAGCAAAAAGAGAAAGAAGCCAGGATGCCACACTTGACTTTCTGATACAAACTGTAATCTCTGAGTGGGTGTGGCTGGAGTTTTACTACTTGTATTTTGCCAGCCAATTTGGCGTTTGAATTTCCCTGCCTGGGGACCTCAGCTGCTCCACTGGGCGCACCTAAGTCGCTTTTGGACACAGGTTCTCATACTGGCTGGGTCCTCTTCTCCCAGGACTGCTGTGGAAACTAGCAACACAGCAACAGGTAAGCATCCCTCCTCCCCCCCTCTTCCAGCCCTTGTCCCATCTAACAGAGCTATTTGCCCATCACCAAGCTAGGCACTTTGAACATATTCTGCCTCTGCTTTTCAAATAGGCTCTCAACACTGCCCGGTTAGCCCGCTCCTTTTTCAGGTGAGCTCGCTTTCTCACTGCCATGGAGGACTGTTTCACGTCTACTCATTTCTCCCCCAAACTCCTCTCTTCCGTCCTTTAGCTGATAACCTTCATTGGGAAAAGAGGAGACACCAGACTTCCTGAATTCCACCCCCCTGCCCCAAGCTGATTCACGCTGTCCTCTCTCTGTCCTCCTGCCCAAAAACAGGGCCAGGGCTCTAGGTCCTGCCACCGCTCTCCTGTCCTTTCCAAGGGCATCAATCCTGCTCTCATGGGTATCATCAGTGTTTGCTGAGCTGGAGAGAGAGAGCTGAGCTGCCAGGTAGTAGCCAGGAGGAGCTGATGGAAGCAACAAGCCCCAGATGAGAGTAGCAGTGAGGTTTACGTCTCTCAGCGTGATGGTATAAGCAAGAGGCACCCTGTTCCATATCTCCCCATGGAACACACACTGGTTCAAGATCAGAGGGATCAGTGGGGGTCCGCTCACTGTGGAGGGAGCCTGAGTCAAAGGCTCTCGCAAGTTTTTGGACCTGGACCTGACGGGGGAGAGAAGGGAGGGCAAGGGTGGAAAAGTACTGGGTGCAAGTCCCAGCGGATAACAGTGCCTCAAGGCTTTCCCCGCCTCTCTCCTAAGGGTCCTTAGCAGAGGCACCTGAAGACCTCAGGTGGCGACATTTAGGGATGAAGGTGCCGGGGCTGGGAGCGCAGGTGTGTAACAGCATGGCTGGCCAGGGACATGAGTCCTGGACTGCAGCTCCCGTCAGAGACTTCAGGGCCTGGCTGTCACCAAGTTTGATGCAGGGAGGGAGCTTCCCCTGGGGCCTGCCAGGTAAAGCCTTGTAATTACCTATAGTCGGGCCTGAAAATCACACGTCAGGTTTTGGTGCGGGAGCTAGACTCCTCGGCGTCCTGTCTACCAGGCCATCCAGCGGTCTACAATCATGATGTAATATCACCACACAAAATACCCCACCCTTGACTTTCTCACCCTCCTCCAGGTACTGATGCAATTCTCTGAGTCCTAAAGTCATACTTCTAAAGGAGGTGCCTACGCCCATGGTCTCCACTTCCCCACACCCTCCCGTTCACTCCTCCCCTCCCTGAAACCTGGAACTATTCTCATCACTCCTCTGAGACAGGTCTTGCTAAGGTCTCTGTCTTAGGCTGGGTTTCCTGGAAACAGACTCTGAACAGATGCTCAGGTGGGAAATTTATTTGGGAATGGTCTTGGGAACAACACTTGTAAGGAGTGAGGAATGTAGGATTGGGCAGAGGGAGAAGCTGAACTCTGAGGCAGTCACAACAGAAATGCCAGCCAAACCTTCAGGGAGCTCTGGATGCGGGGTGATGCTTCAGAGTTGTTTGGAGTCGAGGCAGGGCTGGGTCTGTACGCCTGCCTGAAGCAGGCATTGGCATGAACTGCCCCTGGGGGAAGTGGAAGCTTGCACAAAGCTGCTCCTTCAGCTCCTCTTGTCCTGAAGGAGGATCTGGGTAGCACCCTACAATGTCCACTACAGTCTCCCACGGCTTCTGGGACACTATGTCTATTATATTTCCTGTCCTTATTTTACCTAGTTTATCATCTTCTACACAGTTGACCATTTCCTTCTTCTAGAAGAATCCTTTTTCCTCAGTTCCCAGGACACTACACTCTTGTTTTTTTCTCTGACTCATCTGGCCATTTCTCCTCATGCCCTTTCATGAAGCTCCCCTTTCTTCCCTTGGGCATTCTATTCTTCTGATTCTGCTCTCCAAGTGATCTCATACAGTCACAGCAGTTTAAAAGCACTGTGTCTTTGATGCCAATGTCTTTAGCCCAGAACTGTTTCTGAGCTTCTAGCTAATACACCCAGCTACTGACTTGGCATCTCGCCTCGGTTATCTCACAGGCATCTCACACTCAGCGCGGTCAGGATGGATGTTTTGGTTTCTCAGCTTGGCCGATAGCTGCTCCTTCCCTCCCTGGTGTTTTCCCTTAGGGAAATGGCACCCCTTTCTTTCCAGCTGTTTAAAGCCAGAAGCCTGGGCTGTGGCTTAGGTTTCTCCTTTTCAGTCTGTTGTTTCTGCTTCCTCAAATCCCTCCACTGCTCTCTTGCCCCCACCTCCCCCCAAACCCATCTTTATCTCCAGCCTGCCTACAGTGAGGACCTCTTGCTACCTTTCCCATTCCAGTCCCAGCCCCTCCCACAGCCCCTCCACCAGCTGCAGGATGTGGACCTACGATGACTCAGGTGGAACCCAGGCTCCTCCATGCTGGGCACAGGCTTCTTCTCTGGCTTCTTTCTCCATCCTGCCTGCCTCTCCATCCTGCCTTCCTCTCCAACCTCAGCCCCTGCTGCTCTCTGCTGCACCCTCGTCATATTTAAGGATGTAGAGTCATGGAAGAGACCTGAGTGTGGTGTGTGGGGTCACCTCTTCCTGATGTCAGAGTGAATTCAGTTAATTTCAAGAATATTCTACTGTGGGAGTCACCCTCTTTTCCCAAAGGAAATCTGATTTTCATGGCTCGGTACCAAAGGTGGGTCAGGGGTGCTCTTGGCAGGAAGGCACCAGAGGATGGTGGCCTTGGCTGGGCTGGTCGCTTAGCCTGGAACAAGGAGAGGGTCTGACTGCTGTCACCAAGTGACCATGACAGCCTATGGGGAGCCTCCCTGCTGGCCTTCTCCTTTCTGTCTGGGAAATTCTTGGGGTCAGCTTTTCTTGTTTCTTGCTGTGGCTCTTAGACAATTTATCATAAAGCTGTTAGTGCACCTAAGTGTTTGATCCTGTACACACAGACACAATTAGTGACATTTGAAGTTTTGTACTATGGAGAACACCACTCATTTGCCACAATTTATGTGTTTTAGAGTGAAATACCTCTGAGATCATCTCCAGTTTTAAGGATAACTTGGTTAGAGGTCAGAGATTTGCCTTTCGGTTTTCTAAGAAAACCAAGGTCTACTCAACGGGTACCCCAGGATGTATACAAAGCAGCTGGCAACACTCCTGGCCAGCAGATCTCCCTCCCAGGACAGCTTACAATAGACACTTGAAGGCACTGCAAGTGATGGAGAATTTTCACAGTGCAGGTTCAGTCGCTGTGCTGGTACATTTGATTTCTCTGTGTTAGTAATTTGTACTTCACAAGGGCCTGGGGACAGCCATACATAAGAAATGGTTGTCTCCTTCTTAAGAGTAATTTCTCCTCTTGACTTCCAAGTCTTGACTTCCTAAAATCCAAAGTAAGATGGCTTCTGAAAACTGCTGCATTCACCAGGGTTCTCTGGTGACACCAGCGTCTTACAAAGGATAGGTGTTCTGGCTCCAGGAGATGTCACGGTATCTACCTGTCCTTGGGTAATGCCAGCCTCCTCCCACCCCCTTGGCAGTTTGCAGACTCACCTGGAGGTGACACACCTTTATTCCAAGTCTAAACAATGGACTAATGACTGATGAACAGTAGCACCTACTGGCTTTTTGACTCAAAAGCAACCCACAAGTCTTCAACTTCCTCATTTAAATGGGAGAAAGCAAACATTTATAGAGAGCCTTTAGAGGATGGGAGAAACACAGTGATGACTAAGTTAGTCCTTGCCCGCCAATTGCACTGATTATTAGAACTCTGATTAAGCCCTACACTAGTGGCAAGAATATGAGATGATTTAATAAAGTCATTCTGCATTTACTTTTCCCACTTAAACTTATTTCCCAATGTTCATGATTTTTAAAAAATTAATGAACTTTATTTTTTAGAGCAGTTTTAGCTTCATAGCAAAACTGATTGGAAAGTACAGAGTTCCCATATACCCTCTGTCCACACACTTGCACAGCCTCCCCCACTACCAACATCCCACGCCAGAGGGGTCTGTTTGTTACAATCAATAAGCCTACACTGACACATTATCACCCAAAGTTCATGGTTTACATTACAGTTCACTCTTGGTGTTGTACATTGATGGGTTTTGACAAATGTATAGTAATATGTATCTACCATTATAGTATCAGACAGAATAGTTTCACTGTCCTGAAAATCATCTGTGCTCTGCCTATTCCTCTTTCCCTTCCCACCGCCACCCCCCACCCCCACCCCGGCAACCACTGATCCGTTTACTGTCTCCATAGTTTTGCCCTTTTCAGAATGTCATATAGCTGGAATCACGCAGTATGTAGCCTTTCAGTTTGGCTTCTTTCACTAAGTAATATGGGTTTGTTTCCTCCATGTCTTTCCATGGCTTGATAGCTCATTTCTTTATTGCTGAATAATATTGCATTGCCTGAATTTGTTTGTTTATCCAGTTCACCTACTGAGGGATGTCTTGGTTGCTTCTAAGTTTGGGCAGTTATGATTAAAGCTGCTGTAAATTTAGGTGTGCAGGCTTTTGTGTGGACATGCTTTCAACTCTTTTGGGTAAATATGAAGGAGTGGGATTGCTGGATCTTATAGCTGTTCATTGATTTTTAATGATGTTTCCCCCATTTTAATCCCCACGGTTTCAGAAATTTCAGTCTCGGGAAACCGATGAATCAAACAAAATTGCTCTCCCTCCATCTGCTTTCCCTTCTTTCTCTTCTCCATTCCTCTAGCATGCTCCCCCCATCCCTTCCTTGTAGCTGGCTTACTGTTGTGCTCTGCTACTTTGTCTTTAGTTGCTGGTTTGTTTGGTCTCTGTATTTCAGCCCAAGGAGAGGGGATTTCATGAGGGCCTGGACCAGGGAGCAGAGACTGAGGGAGGGGGGACACACAGATTCGAGAGCACCTCTCTGTACAGTGGTATATCACATACACTGAACCAAGGGAAGTGCTGTAGAGGGAAAAAACTGTGATGGTGGAGGAGGGATTGGATGAAGGAGTAAAGGTACAAACTTCCAGTTATAAGATAAATAAGCCCTAGGGATGTAATGTACAACATGATAAATTTAACTGATACTGCTGTATGCTATACGTGAAAGTTAAGAGAGTAAATCTTAAGAATTCTCATCACAAGGAAAAAAATATTTTTTTTCTATTTCTTTTACTTTGTATCTATATGAGATGGTGGGTATGCACTAAACTTAACTGTGATCATTTCATGATGCATATAAGTCAAATCATTATGCTGTACGCCTGAAAGTTATACAGTGCTGTATGTCAATTTTATCTCAACAAAACTGGAAGAAACAAACATACAAATGCTGTGAAAAACCTTAATTTGGTTTATAATGGTACTTTGCAAAAAAGGCTTGACCTCAAAATACCTAAATTAAACTTAGATGTTCAGGGGCTTCCCTGGTGGCGCAGTGGTTAAGATTCCGCCTGCCAATGCAGGGCACACGGGTTTGATCCCTGGGCTGGGAAGATCCCACATACCGCGGAGCAACTAAGTGGGTTCTAGAAGCCGCAAGCCACAGCTATTGAGCTCATGTGCCACAACTACTGAAGCACACGCCTAGAGCCTGTGCTCTGCAACAAGTGAAGCCACCGCAATGAGAAGCCCGGACACCGCAATGAAGAGTAGCCCCCACTCATTGCAACTAGAGAAAGCCCATGTGCAGCAATGAAGACCCAGTGCAGCCAATAAATAAATAAATATTAAAAAAATAAACTTAAATGTTCAGTAAAAGAGATATTTTGTGATTCCTAAAATCTCTCTGTTGTATGTGTTTGGGTGTGGGTGCATATTGCTAATATTACTAAATATGGAATCATCTAGGAATATCATATACAGATTTTGAATTATGTCACGTTATTTGCTTACTGAGAAAAAAGTTACATTTTTTTCTAACTTGGAAAAAAATCCAAACTCGTTATTTCTTAGAGGGGAAGTATTTGATATATTCCTTGACTTTTCCTGAGAAGTCTTAACTCATTTGGGGATGTATTTGGAGTACAAATAGTGTAATAGGTGTTCCTGCCAGCAGTGTCTCAATAGCTCTGCTTTGTGTAAAATTATGCTGTAAACTTAAGTTTAACTTGAAGTTCGATATTAAGGTATCAGTTAATGAATTTAAAATAGGTCTTTATAGCAGCACTTATTAAGTGAAAACTTCATCTTCAGTGTAGCATTTAAAGCTTTGTTCAAGGCACTTCCCTGGCAATCCAATGGTTAAGACTCTTTGCTTCCACTGCAAGGTACCCGGGTTCCATCCCTGGCTGGAGAACTGAGATCGTGCATGCCGCGTGGTACCTTCAAAAAAAATAAAGCTTTTTTCAATATCAATTCTTCAAATATATTCTTTTTTAATTACTGCTCCAATATATATTTTTAAAATTTTATTTATTTTTTTATTGGCTGCATTGGGTCTTTGTTGCTGCGTGTGGGCTTTCTCTAGTTGTGGAGAGCAAGGGCTACTCTTCATTGTGGTGCGTGGGCTTCTCATTGTGGCGGCTTCTCTTGTTGCGGACCACGGGCTCTTCGTGCACGGGCTTCAGTAGTTGTGGCTTGTGGGCTCAATGGTTGTGGCTCACAGGCTCTAGAGCGCAGGCTCAGTAGTTGTGGTGCACGGGCTTAGTTGCTCTGCAGCATGTGGGATCTTCCCGGCCCAGGGCTCGAGCCCGTGTCCCCTGCATTGTCAGGCAGATTCTTAACCACTGCACCACCAAGAAAGTCCTTCTGTATTTTTTTAAGTGATGCACATTCTCTTTCGAGAGATGTCTCCTTCCATCACCACAATAAAGTAATTCCAGGAAAAAAGAATAAAAGCAATAGTAGTTTTTTTCCCCCCACATACCTGGCCGACTCATTCACAGTTAATTATGGAGTCCAAATGAGGACTTTTTCCCTGGGTCTCTACCAAGAGCAACTAATGTAGTTTTTCTGATCACTGAAGCACCAGTTTCTCAGAGAGAAAAGCAGGCAAGCTCATCTCTGTGGTGCCCTGAGAAGTGTGGAGCATCAACTGGAGCCTTAACTGAAATCACAAGCACAGCAGTTTTGTGCCTCAGAAAGTGTGTGATGACCTAAGACCATCAGAGCTGTGACTATAATGTCATGACCTTGATGGTTGTTACAAAAACTCTGTAATAAATACCTGTCCACAGCACTTACATGTAATCCTCCAAATCCAAAAAGCTCTGACAAAGAGAAATACCATATGAGATCACTCACACGTGAAGTCTAAAAAAATGATACAATACAAATGAACATATTCACAAAACAGAAATAGACTCACAGACATAGAAAACAAACTTATGGTTACCAAAGGGGAAAGGTGGAGGGGTGGGTGATAAATTAGGAGTTTGGGGTGAAAATATGCATGCTACTATATATAAAATGAATAACCAGCAAGGACCTACTATATAGCATAGAGAACTACACTCAATATCTTGTCACGGAAAAGAATCTAACTGAATCATTTTGCTATACACCTGAAACTAACACAGCATTGTAAATCAACTATATTTCAGTAAAAATTTTTGAAAAGGGATAAAACAACAACAACAAAACCAAAAAGCTCTGAAAACCAAAAGTGCTTTTTTTTTGTCCCTCTTTGGTGGCATGCCCCTACCTGCCTTTATTTGCTGCAAAATGTTACCAAAACTGATGTCAATCCATTCAGAGTTTTAATCTTTGTGTGATGATTCATAACTTCTATTCCAGAAATATTAGTTTGATTTTATTTCATCTAAAATATTGTCCAATCTAAGAGCTCTTAGTCTGTGATTGTTCTTTTTACTGCACTTTTTTTTCTGTTTTACAGATGCAATTTCTTCTCAAATTTCTCTGAGATAATTAATTATAAGATTTTAAAAAAAAACATAATTTTTGAACTTTCATGGTGGCGCAGTAGTTAAGAACCTGCCTGCCAATGGAGGGGACACGGGTTCGAGCCCTGGCCCAGGGAGATCCCAAATGCTGCAGAGCAACTGGGATCATGCACCACAACTCCTGCACCTGTGCTCTAGAATCCACAAGTCACAGCTACTGAGTCCCCGTGCCACAACTACTGAAGCCCATGTGCCTAGAGCCTGTGCTCCGCAACAAGAGAAGCCACCGCAATGAGAAGCCCAAGCACCGCAACAAGGAGTAGCCCCCACTCTCTGCAACTAGAGAAAGCCTGCAGCAACGAAGAAAGACCCAATGCACCAAATAAATAAAAAAATTTATTAAAAGATAAAATAAAAAAATTTAAAAACACATAATTTTCAGCTTTGCGCATGTTTTCCATTTCCTCTGACTTCTTTTGTGCCCTTAGTCTTGGTCGGTCTCTCCTCCCATGTTTGGTGTCCTCGCTGTCTGCTCGCTTTTAAGACAGGTATTGAGGGATGTGTGGACGCTCTGTGTGCACGGGTGGGGCTTGCTGATGGAGGGGCAGCAGGGCTGGAGGAGATCCCCAGCTTCCGGTATCAGCAGGCTTTTTCTCAGGCTATGGCCAGTTTCCTAAGAGAAGAGGTCTCCTGCTTGGGGGAAGGCAGAGATGGTTTATGCCTGTTTGGTAGCGACCTGGAACAGGACCTGGGGAAGAGGGCTGGAGTCTCCTGGGTTGTAGAGCTCAGTCCCCTAGACACAGTGCCTCACTCCCACCAGCCTCGAGGGTGATACTCGTACTTCCCTAACTTTTCAATTTTTTGAAGAGAATAAGCCAGTGAGATTTGAAGAAGGGTAGCTGACTGTTTGCAAGCTGGGAAGGGGTATGGGGGGACTAAAAACTGATTTATATACATGACCAACTCCCCCATTTCCAACTTCATCCTGTGGTCCTGCCTCCCGGGGTGCTTGGCACATCCATTTCTGGAGCCTCTCTGCGGGATCCTCGTTCTTAACCGGCTGGCTTCTCGTGGGCAGCCCCTTCCTTAGATATTTAATTTCCAGGTCTCTCTACTCTGCTAAGTACTGTTCCTTTATTGACTTTTCAGATTCCAAATATTTGTCAACGTCTCTTGTCTATTTTTTTCTCTTCTTCCACTATAATACATGTGAGTCTCTGCTTTTCTATTCTGTGACTTGGGTTGGAGTTTTCTCCACTTGGAAGCAGACTCTTAATACCTTGTCATTTCCTCAAAGAGGTTGGTTGGAAAATGACGCAGCTGGGATTTGAGTTGAGGTCTGTTTGCCCTCCTAGGGGAAGAATGGAGATCAAGAGATGTGTCCAATTGGCTGGGTTTTCATGAAGAGGGGCTGAGGCCTTTCTGCTGAGTATGGAATCGCTGTGTGGAGTTTTACATTGTCATTCTAGCACAAACCACACCATACTAGAAATCACTTTTGATTTCCAGTTTTGTTTCTTTCAAATGGAGCAAAAACATAAACATACATGCAAGGCAACTTGGCACTGAAACAACTGACTCTTGTTTAACACACAACGAGGAAGGAAATTGGAAGTCCCCTACTGGCTCTGAGCTTCCCAGCAGACCTCGGAAGTTAAGTTGTACACTGGACTGGGGCAAGTCAGTTAATAGAGGCTTAAATGGAGGGCAGAGAAGAGAGTTTCTGTGTATATGTGTAGAGAAAGAGTGGAATCTCCCTCCCATCCCTGCAGTAGAATCATCGCATACTTCTCAATCTGCAAGGCATTGCAACAGGGCATCCTCAGAAGAAGAAGCAGGGAGGGGAGGTGATTAAGACCTCGGGCTCTGGACTCAGACCTCCCGGGTCTCAGTCCAGTACTTGTTGGCTGTGGTACCTGGAGGACTTTCTGTGTCCCCTCTGGCTCCCTACTGGCTCTCTCCATTGTGGCCCCACTGGCCCCCTTGCCCGTCCTTGCTCATGCAAAGCACTCTCCTTTGCACGTGCTGTTCCCTCTGTTGGGAATGCCCTTCCCCAGATAGCTGCAGCTCTTGCTCCCTCACCTCCTCCAGGTCTCTTGCTCAAATGTCTCATCTTCACTGAGGCCATCTGCCATCTCCCTCCTGCCTCCCAGCATTCCTTGTCCACAATCCTTTGCTTTGTTTTTCCCTATAGCAATATGCCATATGACTTATTTACATGTCTGCCATTGTCTACTGTATTTCTCTAAAGAAACAGAACCAATAGGATATAATACACACACACACGCATACATATGTGTATGTATATATACCTATATATGCACGTGTATATATGTACACATAGGTATGTATATATATATATATATATATGTGTATATATGTGTATACAAGGGTGAGTTAAAATTATCCACGCTGCAGTTATATTAAAACTTCTCTTGGCCTCACTGTCTTATTAGCGCTTTCCATTCAAGGCTACTGTCTCCCCAGCCACTGCTGTGCAGGTGTGAGCGTGTTCCATCGGTTCAGGTTCATTTGTAACTGCGGTGCGAGCGGAAATGGATGCCCCACTTGTGATATGCACAAAAGAAGAGCAGCGTGCAGTGATTTGCTCTTTGTGGTCTGAGGGTGAACCTGGTGCTGTTATTTATTGAAGACTCTGTGCGCAATATGGAGAAAGTGTTTGTTGTGAAGAAGTGTGTACAAATGGATAGGAAGTTTGCACAAGTGTTAGCCGTCAAGGAGGAGCCATACGCCTGTCCACATCCACGGCTGATGACAACATTGAGTGTACACTTGAAATGATTCTGTCGAATAGATGAGTGATAGTGGATTATGTGGCAAATCATTTGCAAATCAGCCATGGCTCAAAGGTTCAACAATCAACAGTGCTCGTTAAAGCGAGATGCCTATTGAAGAGCTGAAGCCTAAACTTCAGATTAAACGCAGAGGACTGCTATCCAAGGGTGTTGTGATCTTGCATGACAACGCACGTCCACGCGCTTCTGCCCACACTGGCAACACTCTGCAAACACTTCATTTTGAGGTGTTAAAGCATCCTCCCTATAGTCCTGATCTTGCTCCATCAGACTTTGACCTGTTTGGTCCCCTGAAAGGAGCCCTATGAGGACAAAGATTCACTTCTGATAAAGTGAAGACAGCAGTGCCGTGGCTCACAGCTCTGCCTAAAATATTTTTTAATGAGGGAATACAAAAGCTTGTTGACAGATGGACAAAATGTATTGAAAAGCAAGGGGATTATGTTGAAAAATGATGTATTTGTCTTTTCTAAAAGTTAGTAAAAATAAACTCTACAGCCAGAGTGCAGATAATTTTTGACTCACCCTCTTATGCATGTATGTACATATATATGTTTGTGTGTATGTGTATATATATTATTTTATATATATAAAGAAATTTATTGTAGGAATTGTCTCATGTGACTACAGAGGCTGAGAAGTCCCATAATCAGCTGTCTGCAGCTGGAGACCCAGGGGAACTCTGGTGTAATTCCAATATGAGAATCAAGAGAGCTGATGATGTAAGTTTCAGTCTAAGTGGAGGAGGAAACCCAATGACTCAGCTCGAAAACAGTCAAGCAAAGAGAATGAATTCTGTCTTTCATTCTATTCAGGCCTCCAGTCAATTAGCTGAGGCCCTTCCACATTGGGGAAGGCGACCTGCTTTACTCAGTCTATCTAATCAAGTGTTAATCTCATCCAGAATCCTTACAGACACAATCAGAATAATGTTTAGCCAAATATCTGGGCACCTTGTGACCTAGTCAAGTTGACACATAAAATTAACTATCACATCGACTTCCCTTCACTAAAATATAAGCCCCATGAAGGTGCAGACTCTATTTCCTTCTCTATTGTATCTCCAGCACCTAGAACTGCATCTGGTTCTGGTTCTGCACCACATAGTTGCTCAGTAAATAGTTGAGTGAATGAATGAGACAAACCCATCTCTCACAAAGATGATGAGGAACTTGAGGCCCAGGATGGTGCATGATCAGTGGGCTTGTGGCTAATGTGGGACTCAACCCCAGGGGGTTGTATCAGTTATCTAAGGCTGCATAACAAATAACCCCAAATGTAAAACAACATTATTATCTCAGTTTCTATGGTTCAGGAATCCAGGCAGAGCTTGACTTGCTCCTCTGTTTAGGGTCTCTCAAGGTGCCAGCCAGGATGAGGGTCCACTGGAGAAAAATCTACTTTTTCTTTAATTTATATTTTTATTGATGTATAGTTGATGTACAATATTATATAAATTACAGGTGTACAATACAATGATTCACAATTTTTAAAGGTTAGACTGCACTTATAGTTGTTATAAAATATTGGCTATATGGCCCTGTGTTGTAAAGGAAGAAGCCACTTCTAAGTTCACAGGGTTGTTGGCAGAATTTAGTTTCTTTAGGGCTGTTAGGATCTCGAAGAGACAGCAGTGAGCGGTCCTGTAGAGAGATCTTAGTTCCCTGCCCAGGAATTGAACCTGGGTAGCTTGGATGAAAAACCAGGAATCTTAGCTGCTAGACCACCAGGTGCTAGAGGCTAGAAGTAAAATGGCCCTGGCTCCTGCCCCCGTTTGAAAGCAAGAATGTTTTAAGGAGGCAAAAACTATAAAAACTGGTACGAAGTTTATTATTAGAGACACAGCACAACATATGGGAGAGCACACAGAGAAACAGTTTATATATTTCAGTCAGAGGCAAGGCAGAAATGCACACCGGGAGAGAAAGAGTGTGGGTGTCCTGAATGAGGCAAAATCATTTACATAGGGTAGTTCTTCCAGGCCTTTGTTTATCTTTGGCCAATTATTTCATTTTTTTCCCCACATCTGACCTGTTCTAAGGTCCTCCCCCATCTGCCTGTGCATCTTTCCAGCAAGATGGAGTCCAGTGCAGAGGCCTGTGGGAGGCTTGACATCACCTATTATGGGGTGGCACCCCTCCTTTTTGACCCCCAAGGAGCCTTCCTGGGCATGTGCACCCAGGGAAGTTTTCCTTGACCTCAGGAGTGGTCATCTTATCTCTTTACTTCAGCAGAGCTCAGCTCTTGCCACGAACTTTGTCCTTGGAGTGTCTAGGGAAAACAAAGCTTCAATTTTACTCCGTTTGACAAACACCAGCTGTCTAGCCCAGGGGTCCACCTACCTCCAACCTCAGAAGGAGGACTTCAGTTCCTTGCTGGCTAGTGACTGGAGGCGGCCTCAGGTCCTTGCCATGTGGGCTTTTCTTTTTTATATTTTATTAATTAATTTATTTTTATCTTTCTGGCTGCATTAGGTCTTAGTAGTAGCATGCGGGATCTTCGTTGCCGTGGGCGGGCTTCTCTCTAACTGTGGTGGGCGGGTTTTCTCTCTCTAGCTGAGGTGCATGAGCTCAGTAGTTGCGGCGCTTGGGCTTAGTTGCCCCTCGGCATGTGGGATCTTAATTCCCCAACCAGGGATCAAACCTGTGGCCCCTGCATTGGAAGGTGATTCTTTACCACTAGACCACCAGGGAAGTCCCCACGTGGGCTTTTCTACCCTCAAAGCGTACAAACTGAGAAGGCACTACAGAGAGCCTGCCAGCAAGATGGGAACCACAATCACCTGCAACCTAAATACAGAAGCAGCACCTGGTCCCCTCTGCCGCATCTACTAAGTCATAGGTACTGTCCATACTCAAGGGGAGGGGATTCCTCAAAGGTGTGACTACCAAGAGATGGGGAGCAGGGGTGGCCATCTCAGAGTCTGCCTGGCATAGGTGGCTAAGAGTACAGACTCTGAAGCCAGACTACCTAACTTCAAATCCCTGCTCTGTCCCTTCTTTCCTGTGTGATCTTAGGTAAGTCACTTAACCACTCTGTGCTTTAGTTTCAACCTTTGAGAAATGAGGCAAATAATAGTATCTGCTTCAAAGGGCTGTCATGGGAATTAAATAAAAACGTGGAAGTGCTTAGAACAGGATCTGCACACAGGTTGGCTGTTACTCCTGTTCCATCAGGGAAGAGCGCAGTGTCACCCTCAAAGGAAAGGAAGTCTCAGTTGCCCTGGGTTTCCCGTTTTTTGTAAAATTGCTCAATCCAATCTAGAGTCTGTCCTTGCCCAGATTTCTCCTGCTCAGAGACTTTACCTTCATAGCTTTAACTTTCTGAGCATCTTTTTAGTCACAGGGATGAGCCAGCTTGTATGTTAGTGGCTATTGAATGACGAGTTCTGATGGGCGTGGAAACTAAAGCAGGGTTTGGTGTCTCCTTGGCCCAGACAATGAGTGGTAAGGCAGCCAGGAGACAGAACATGAACTTGACTCAGGGAGAAAAAAATCACATTGAATCTTTGTTGCATGAGACAGACTTTTTTTTTCCCTTTTCCCTTTTTATTTTTTTTTTGTTTTTTCAGGAAGTGGATTGACTTGAGTGTTGTCTGAACTATAGTTGAGATACAAGACAGCATGCAGTCAGCCCTCAGGTAAGTACCTTGTTGAGGAGAGGGTGTGTAGAGAACCACAGAGGACACAGAGGACACAGAGGACAATGGCTTGGAGTAACAATCCTGAGAGCACAGGACCGGCTACATGGCTGCAGGCAGTTCTGAAAGCAGAACTAGCCTCAAGGAAAACCATTGAGATAAAGCAGTCATATAGCCCGATGGCGCCAGGCTCCAATTCCAAGTTAAAGATCAGCTATCTCCCCTAGTAATCATAAAAAACAAGGTGTTCCGCCTTTTTCTCTAATTGAAGCATGTACCTCGTGATGTCCGTTATCGTGATGTATAATCTAGAATGCTAGAATGCATTTTCTCAATAAATACGCTATGGGAATTAGAGCTTGGGACTCTTGACGGGCTTGGTCTTGAGTCCCCTGACCCCATGCTTTCCCATACTCTTGTGTGAACTTAATTCCACCGTGCCACTCACATTCAGGTTCATTCGTGTGGATGAGATCTCCACAAGCGTGGTTTCAGGTTCATATACGATCAGCTGCTCACCCTCCTCCCCATTCTAAACATTAAAAAGAGGTTATCACCGGTCAGGTTAAAACAACAGAGCTGTTCACTACTCTGTTAGTTTCCTGTGGCTGCCTTGAAAAATTACCATAAACTGAGTGGTTTAAAACAACAAATAATTCTCCCATGGTTTTGGAGACCAGAAGTCTGAAATCCAGGTGTCAGCAAGGCAGTGCTCCTTCAGAGAATCTGTTCCCTCCAGCTCTGGTGGTTCCAGACATTTCTTGACTTGGGGCCACATCACTGCAATCTCTGCCTCTGTGTTCACATCACCTCTTCCTCTGCTATCCACGGAATCTCCCCTGCCTCTCACACAAGGCATTTAAAGCCCACCCAGATAATCCAAGATAATGTCTTTATCTCAAAACCTTGAACTTAATCCCATCTGCAAAGACCCTTTTTCCAAATAAAGTCACATTCACAGGTTCCAGGGGTTAGGACCTGGATATCTTTTTAGGGGGCTATTGTTCAATCTACCACCCTACCCCATCCTGCTGCCTGAATGATTCCGCAATTGAATGATTGGTTGATGCCCATGTGGACAAAGTGGAAATGATGGCCCAGACATGGAAAAGCTGAGAGGTGCTGAAATTGTAGACTGTAAGAAGGTCATTTCCAAATGTTTTAGAACAAATTAAGGTTGTCACCAAGGCACAGTAGAGGTGTTGCAGAAATCGATCCCACGAGAAACCAAGCACCACACTTGGAGGGTTGGAGAACTCAGGTTTATTGAGCCAGCGGACCCAGATGAGCTGACGCTCCAAAATTCTGGGCCCCGTTCTAGGTGAATTCTCTCCTTATATAGGTTAAAACACATAGCTACAGTTGGCATTAATTGATTGGGTTATTTGATTGGCTACTCAATTTCTATCGGTTACAGGTTACAGAGCTTGGGAGTTGCTAGGGGTTATGTGCAAAGGGTTTTCAAACAAAGGCGAGCAGGCATAAAGCTATGAACTCCAAGTTTTCCTCATCAGAGGAAGAGGCAGCACATGAAGATAGAGGCGTGTAACTAAATAATGTTTACCCATTAAAGTTTTTTGAGCTCAGACTCAAGGAGGATCCGTTCTAAAGGTTCAAGGTGGGCACACAGCTCTAGGCAAGTGTTAGTGACCAGAACCTTCTAACGAGGATGCCATTGAGACCGCAGCACCAGGATGAGCCAAGAATCTTCTAGAAGTGTGCTTCTGAGAAGCCACATTTGCAGCAGGAAGAACAAACAGGGTGGGCTGTCTGCTTTGGGTGGAAGGTGTTTTGTAAGTGGAGAACTAAGAGGAAGCAAAACTATTCACCTGCTATTTTTGCATCTGGCCTCACCATCAAAGCAACTCAGACAGGAAAGCACAGATGGGGTGATAGCGGCTGCTGGGCAAATCAAAGCCAGAGACGAGGCTAGTTAAGGGCCCGTTGGAAGGAACTCTTGGCTCCCAGGCTAGACGACTTGGCAGATTTGACTGTGAACCAGTGAGAAATACAGGGTGAGGTGCTGAGAGGGGCCAGCGGAGTGAGGGTGAAGGAAGCACTAGGAACCCCATGAGCAGATCAGGGTCCTCAGATCATGAAATTCTCCAGTTTGACTCATAATGTAGAGAATCCATTAACCATGGCCCAGAGGATAATTTTGAGTTTAGGGGGGTTTGCTGGGGATGGAGATATTTAGTTGAACAAGTAATAATGAAATTTATCCAATACTGATACATACAGAGCCAGCTAACTAGGCGCTCCTCTCTTTGAATGTTCATTCTCTGCCCTTTTCAAGGAAAACCAATAGGGTGTATCTCTCAAATCCATGGGATTCAATTCTTGGGCATTTCCTCCCTCCTTCCTCCTCCCTTAATTCCCTAACCCAGTCTACACCCCCCTCACCCTATCCCATCATTTTCCCATTGAGTATGAATGAGGCAGATGAAGACATAGAACCCACGAAAAGAAATCCTGACAGCTCTGGGCCAGCTGAGGGCTGGCAGCAGCAATTATAAGAGGAAAGAGACTAATTAAGGAAGAGGTAATGGCACGTTAGCATGGGAGGGGAATAAAAGCATGTAAAGCTTTACCCAAAGAATGTGTCTCTGTCTCACTGTGAGTGTAGAAATCATTAGTGGACTGATGGTCCCTAAAGAACAAAGAACTCTAAATCGGCAGAAGTCTCAGCAAGCATCTAGTAGCCCCTTTGCTGTTCTAAGTGCTGGGGAAGTCATGCATATCGTCCCGCCACTTTAATAACTAACAGCGTGAAACCAACCCTGTGAAAAGACAATGTTAAAAGGTGCTAAACTGCTTAGGAAAACAGTCTGGCAGTTCATCAAAGAGCTAACCATAAAATCGTCCTAACCTAGCAATTCCAGTTATGGTTATACACCCAAAGGAACTGAAAACACATGTCTACACAAAAACCTGTTCTACAGAAATATTCATAGCTGTATTATTCATATTAGTCAAAAAGTGGAAACAATGCTGTTGTCCATCAGCTGATGAATGGATAAACAAATGTGGTAAACCCATACGATGGAATGGTATGCAGTGATAAAAAGAAATGAAGTATCACTACATGCTACAGCATGGATGAACCTTGAAAACATGCTAAGTGAAAGAGGCGAGTCACAAAGGGTCACATAGGACATCATTTCACTTACATGAGAATTGTCCATAATAGGCAAATCCATTGATACAAAAAGTAGATTAGTGGTTGTCTGGGGCTGGGAGGGGATGGGAGGAGTGGGGAATGGCTGCTGATGGGTAGGGGGACTGTTTTGGGGGTGATTAAAAGTGTTCTGCAGTGAGACAGTGATGATGGCCATACAACTTTGTGAACACACTAAAAACTTTCGGACCCTACACTTCAGATGAGTGAATTGTATGGTAACTGAATTATATCTCAATAAAACTGTTATTTATTTTTTGTTATGTGCTGAAGTAGTGCACACAGGATGCTAGGGCAGGACTGAGGAGGGCCACTGATGTGACTTACGGGTTGGCTGGGAGCTTCCTGTGTTCTTACCACTAGTGTTGCGTCTCTGCACAGCTTCTTGGAGCCCTCCCGACGTGATCAGCCATGAAAGCTTCCTCTGGTTTAAAATAGAAAACATCTGTGTGTCGTTTCCTTGTTTTCTTTGGCAAATGCAATTGGTTGTCATCCTTTAAGACCATATTTTCTAGCCAGAGTTCTACATAGAATCTATGGAAGGCTAGAAAAAGAAAGGGAAAATATTAATTTCTTAAAAATTGAAGTATAGTTGACCTATGATGATATGTTAATTCCAGTTGTACAACATAGTGACTTGATATTTCTATACAAATTTAGATTACAAAGTGATCACCATGATAGAGCTACTTACCATGACCATGTAAAGTTATTATAAAATTATTGACTATATTTCCCATGCTATGCATTTCTTTTCTTAAAAAGTAATTGGAAGCATTCCCTCTAAGATCAGGAACAAGTCAAGGATGTCCACTCTCACCACTACTATTCAACATAGTTTTGGAAGTCCTTGCCACAGCAATCAGAGAAAAAAGGAAATAAAAGGAATCCAAATTGGAAAAGAAGAAGTAAAACTGTCACTGTTTGCAGATGACATGATACTGTATATAGAAAATCCTAAATATGCCACCAGAAAACTACTTGAGCTAATCAATGAATTTGGTAAAGTTGCAGGATACAAAATTAACACACAGAAATCTCTTGCATTTCTATACACTAACAATGAACAATCAGAAAGAGAAATTAAGGCAACAATCCCATTCACCATTGCAACAAAAAGAATAAAATACCTAGGAATAAACCTAACCAAGGAGGTAAAAGACTTGTACTCAGAAAACTATAAGACACTAATGAAAGAAATCAAAGATGACACAAACAGATGGAGGGACATACCATGTTCTTGGATTGGAAGAATCAACATTGTGAAAATGACTATACTACCGAAAGCAACTTACAGATTCAATGCAATCCCTGTCAAATTACCAATGGCATTTTTCACAGAACTAGAACAAGAAATTTTATGATTTGTATGGAAATGCAAAAGACTCCGAATAGCCAAAACAATCTTGAGAAGGAAAGACGGAGTTGGTGGAATCAGGCTTCCCGACTTCAGGCTATACTACAAGGCTACAGTGATCAAGACAGTATGGTACTGGCGCAAAAACAGAAATATAGACCAATGGAATGGGATAGAAAGCCCAGAGATAAACTATGGTCAACTAACTATGACAAAGGAGGCAAGGATATACAATGGAGAAAAGGCAGCCTCTTCAATAAGTGGTGCTGGGAAAATTGGACAGCTACATGTAAAAGAATGAAATTAGAACACTTCCCAACATCACACACAAAAATAAACTCCAAATGGATTAAAGACCTAAATGTAAGGCCAGACACTATAAAACTCCTAGAGGATAACATAGGAAGAACACTCTTTGTTGTAAATAACAGCAAGATCTTTTTTGATCTAACCCCTAGAGTAATGGAAATAAAAACAAAAATAAATAAGTGGGACGTAATGAAACTTCAAAGCTTCTGCACAGCAAAGGAAACTAAAAGCAAGACGAAAAGACAACCCTCAGAATGGGAGAAAATATTTGCAAACCAATCAACAGACAAAGGATTAATCTCCAAAATATGTAAACAGTTCATCCAGCTCAATATCAAAAAAACAACCCAATCCAAAAATGGGCAGAAGACCTAAACAGGCATATCTCCAAAGAAGACATATGGATGGCCAAGAGGCACATGAAAAGCTGCTCAACATCACTACTTATTAGAGAAATGCAAATCAAAACGACAATGAGGTATCACCTCACACCGGGTAGAATGGGCATCATGAGAAAATCGACAAACAGTAAATGCTGGAGAGGGTGTGGAGAAAAGGGAACTCTCTTGCACTGTTGGTGGGTATGTAAATTGATACAGCCACTGTGGGGAACAGTATGGAGATTCCTTGCAAAACTAAAAATAGAACTACCATATGACCCAGCAATCCCACTGCTGGGCATATACCCAGAGAATGCCATAATTCGAAAAGAGGCATGCACTCCAATGTTCATTGCAGCACTATTTACAATAGCCAGGACATGGAAGCAACCTAAATGTCCATCAACAGATGAATGGATAAAAGATGTGGTACATATATACAATGGAATATTACTCAGCTGTAAAAAGCAAGGAAACTGGGACATTTGTAGAGACATGGATGGACCTAGAGACTGTCATACAGAGTGAAGTGGGTCAGAAAGAGAAAAACAAATATTGTGTATTAACACATATATGTGGATTATAGATAAATGGTACAGATCAACTGGTTTGTAAGGCAGAAATAGAGACACAGATGTAGAGAACTAACATATGGACATCAAGTGGGGAAAGCAGAGAGGGTTGGGGGGTAATGAATTGGGAGATTGGGATACCAAATTGTACACTCTAAATATATGCACTTTATTGTATGTTAAAAATAAATAAACAACAAAAAATTAATTAACTAATTAATTAATTTTGGGGGGGTCTGCCTTGGGTCTTTGTTGCTGTGCCCAGGCTTTCTCTGTTTGTGGTGAGTGGGGGCTACTCTTCGTTGCGGTGCAGTGGCTTCTCTTGTTGCAGAACACAAGCTCTAGGCTTGTGGGCTTCAGTAGTTGCAGCACGTGGGCTCAGTAGTTGTGGCACATGGGCTTAGTTGCTCCATGACATGTAGGAATCTTCCCAGAGCAGGGATCGAACCCATGTTCCTTGCATTAGTAGGTGGAGTTTTAACCACTGCGCCACCAGGGACGTCCCCCCATGCTCTGCATTTCATCCCCAAGTATTTTGTAACTAAGAGCTTGTACCTCTCGGTCTCCCCCATCTATTTTATTCATCCCCATGGCTCCTCCCCTCTGGCAACCACCTGTTTTTTCTCTGTATTTATGAGTCTGTTCATGTTTTGCTATGTTTGTTCGTTTAAGGTTTTTAGAATCCACATCAAAGTGAAATCATGATACGTCTTCTTTTCTCTGACTCATTTCACTTAACATAACACCCTCTGGTTTCATCCATGTTGTCAAAAATGATAAGATTTCATTCCTTGTATTGGTAAGTAACATTCCATTGTGTATGGGCCATGCCATCTTTATCCATTCATCTATCAATGGACCCTTAGGTTGTTTCCATATCTTGGCTATTGTAAATAATGCTGTGATGAACATGGGGTGGATATATCTTTTTAAATTAGTGTTTTTGTTTTCTTTGGAAAAATAACCAGAAGTGGCACTCCTGTATTGTATGGTAGTTCTATTTTTAACTTTTTGAAGAAGCTCCATACTGTTTTCAACAGTGTCTATACCAATTTACTTTCCCACCAAGAGTGCATGAGGGTTCCCTTTTCTCCACACCCTCATCAACAGCTTTTTTCTTGTCTTTTTGATAATAGTCATTCTGACAGGTGTGAGGTGATATCTTGTGGTTTTGATTTGTAGTTCCCTGCTGATTAGTGATATCGAGCATCTTTTCATGTGTCTACTGGCCATCTGTATGTCTTCTTTGGAAAGATGTCTATTCAGGGCCTCTGCTTATTTTTTAATTGGGTTATTTGTTTTCGATGTTGCATTGTATGAATTTCTTGTATATTTTGGATATTAACTGCTTATCAGATATAACATTTGTAAATAACTTTTCCCATTCAGTAGGCTGCCTTTTGTTTTGTTGATAGTGTCCTTCACTGTGAAAATACTTTTCAGTTTGATGTTGCCCCATTTGTTTATTTTTGCTTTTGTTTCCCTTGCCTGTGGAGACAGATCCAAAAAATATTGCTAACACTGATGACAAAGAACGTTCTACCTATGTTTTCTTCTAGGAGTTTTATGGTTTCAAGTCTTACATTTAAGTCTGTAATCCATTTTGAATTTATTTTTGTGCATGATGTGAGAAAGTAGTCTAGTTTGATTCTTTTGCATGCAGCTCTCCAGTTTTCCCAACACCATTTATTTAAGAGGCTGTTTTTTCCCCATTGTATATATTCTTGCCTCTTTTGTCATAGGTTAATTGCCCATGTAAACATGGGTTCATTTCTGGGCTCTCTATTCTGTTCCATTGATTTATGTGTCTGTTTTTGTGCCAGTACCATACGGTTTGATGACTGTAGTGCCTTTGAAATCAGGGAGCATGATATCTCCAGCTTTGTTCTTCTTTCTCAAGATTGTTTTGGCTCTTTAGGGTCTTTTGTTTCCATACAAACTTTAGAACTGTTTGTTCTAGTTCTTGAAAAATGCCATTGGTATTTTGATGGGGATTGCATTGAATCTATAGATTGCCTTGGGTAGTATGGTCATTTTAACAATATTGATTCTTCCAATCCATAAACATGATATACCTTTCCATCTGTTTGTGTCATCTCCAGTTTCATTCATCAGTGTCTTACAGTTTTTTGAGGGCTTTTACCTCCTTAGTTCAGTTTATTCCTAGGTATTTTATTCTTTTTGAAGTGATTGTAAATGGGTTTGTTTTCTTAATTTCTCTCTCTGAAAGTTTGTTGTTAGTGTATAGAAATGCAATAGATTTTTGTGTATTAATTTTGCATCCTTGTATTGTACTGAATTAATTGATAAGCTCTGGTAGTATTTTGGTGGCAATGTGAGGATTTTCTATGTAAGGTACCATGCCATCTACAAACAGTCACAGTTTCACTACTTCCTCTCCAATTGGATTCCCCCTTATTTTTTTCCTGTCTGATTGCTGTGGTTAGGACTTTCAATGATACATTGAATAAAAGTGGTGAGGGTGGGCATTCTTGTCTTGTTCCTGATCTTAAAGGCAATGCTTTCAGCTTTTCACCATCAAGTATGATGTTAGCTGTGGCCTTATCATATACGACCTTTTTATGTTGAGGTATATTCCCTCTTCTCTCAATGTTGACAATTTTTATCATGAATTGATGTTGAATTTTGTCAAAAGCTTTTTGTGCAGCTATTGAAATGATCATATGATTATTATTCTTCAATTTGTTAATGTAGTGTATCATACAGATTGACCTGCAGATATTGAGCCATCCCTGCACCCCTGGCATAAATCTTATTTGATCATGGTGTGTGATCCTTTTAATGTACTGTTGAATTCAGTTTGCTAACATTTCATTGAGGATTTTTGCATCTATATTCATCAGAGATATTGGCCTGTAATTTTGTTTGTGTGTATGTGGTGTCTTTGTCTGATTTTGGTATCAGGGTGATGCTGGACTTGGAGAATGAGTTTGGAAGCGTTCCTTCCTCTTCAATTTTATGGAATAGTTGAGAAGGATAGGCATCAACTCTTCTTTAAATGTTTGATAGAATTCACCTGTGAAGCCACCTGGTCCTGGACTTTTGTTTGTTTGGAGTTTATTGATTAGTGACTCAGTTTCATTACTGGTAATCAGTCTCTTCATATTTTCTATTTCTTTCTGATTCAGTTTTGGGAGATTATACATTTCCAGGAATTTATGTATTCCTTCTAGGTTGTCCATTTTATTAGTGTAAAGTTGTTCATAGTAATCTCTAGTGATGCTATGTATTTCTGTGGTGTTGGCTATAACTTTCTCTTCATTTCTGAGTTTATTGTCTTGTGCCCTTTTTTTCTTGATGAGTCTGACTAAATGTTTATGAATTTTGTGTATTTTTTCAAATAACCACCTCTTAGTTTCATTGATCTTTTCTATTGTTTTTTTTTTTAGCCTGTTTAATTTATTTCTGCTTTGATCTTTATGATTTCTTCCCTCTTACTAACTTTGGGTTTTGTTTGTTCTTTTTCTGGTTGCTTTAGGTATAAGTTTAAGTTGTTTATTTGAGATTTTTCTTGTTTCTTGAGGCAGGCTTTAGCACTATAAACTTCCCTCTTAGAATGGCTTTTGCAGTGTCCCATAGATTTTGGATCATTATATTTCCATTTTCATTTGTCTCCAGGTAATTTTGATTTCCTTTTTGATTTTTTTCAGTGACGCATTGGTTGTTTAATACCATATTATTTAGCCTCCATGTGCTTGTGGTTTTTGCACTTTTTTCCCTTGTAGTTGATTTCTATTCTTGTAGAGTTGTGGTCAGAAAGGATGCTTGATATGATTTCAGTCTTCTTAAATTTATTGAGACTTGTTTTATGGCCTAGTACTCGATCTATTCTGGAGAATGTTTCACGTGCACTTGAAGAGAATGTGTATTCTGCTTTTGGATGGAATGTTCTATGTATTTAGCTCATTTGGTCTAATGTGTCATTTAAGGTCAGTGTTTCCATATTGATTTTCTGCCTGAATGATCTGTCCATTGTTTGGTATTGAAGTCCCCTATTATTATTGTGTTACCATCAATTTCTCCCTTTATGTTTGTTAATATTTGCTATATGTATTTAGGTGCTCCTATGTTGGGTGCATATATATTTACAATTGTTATATCTTCTTGTTGGGTTGATCCCTTGATCATTATGTAATGTCCTTCTTTATCTCCTGTTACACTCTTTATTTTAAAGTTTTTTTTTTATTTAAGCTTTTTATTGGAATATAATTCCTTTACACCCTTGTACCAGTTTTTTGAGGTACAACAAAGTGAATCAGCTGTATTTATACATATATCCCCATATCCCCTCCCTCCCATGAATCCCTCTCACCCTCCCTGTCCTGGCGCTCTAAGGCATCACCCATCATCGAGTTGATCTCCCTTTGTTGTACAGCAACTTCCCACTAGCTATCTCTTTTACAGTTGGTAGTGTATATATGTCTATGCTACTCTCTCACTTCATCCCAGCTTCCCCTTCGCCCCCCTCAACCCTGTGTCCTCCAGTCCATTCCCTGCATCTGCATCCTTATTCTTGCCCTGTCACTGAGTTCATCAGTACCATTTTTTTAGATTCCATATATATGAATTAGCATATGGTATTTGTTTTTCTCTTTCTGGCTTACTTTGCTCTGTATGAGTCTCTAGGTCTATCCATCTCGCTACCTATAGCTCAGTTTCATTACTTTTTATGGCTGAGTATAGTCCATTGTATATACATGCCACATCTTCCTTATCCATTCATCTGTTGATGGGCATTTAGGTTGCTTCCATGTACTGGCTATTGTAAAGAGTGCTGCAATGAACATTGTGGTACATGCTTATTTTTGGATTATGGTTTTCTCTGGGTATATGCCCAGTAGTGGGATTACTGGATCATATGGTAGTTCTATTTTTAGTTTTTTAAGGAACCTCCAAATTGTTTTCCATACTGGCTGTACCACCTTACATTCCCACCAACAGTGCTGGAGAGTTACCTTTTCTCCACACCCTCTCCAACATTTATTGTTTCTAGATGTTTTGATGATGGCCATTCTGACTGGTGTGAGGTGATACCTCATTGTGGCTTTGACTTGCATTTCTCTAATGATTAGTGATGCTGAGCATCTTTTCATGTGTTTGTTGGCCATCTGTATGTCTTCTTTGGAGAAATGTCTATTTAGGTCTTCTGCCCATTTGTGGATTGGGTTATTTGCTTTTTTGATATTAAGCTGCATGAGCTGCCTTCTTGTCTTGTTTATGGTTTCTTTCACTGTGCAAAAGCTTTTAAGGTTAATTAGGTCCCATTTGTTTATTCTTGATTTTATTTCTGTTATTCTAGGAGGTGGGTCAAAAAGGATCTTGCTCTGATGTATGTCATAGAGTGTTCTGCCTATGTTTTCCTCTAGGAGTTTTATAGTGTCTGGCCTTACATTTAGGTCTTTCATCTATGTTGAGTTTATTTTTGTGTATGGTGTTAGGAAGTGTTCTAATTTCATTCTTTTACATGTAGTGTCCAATTTTCCCAGCACCACTTATTAAAGAGGCTGTTTTTTTTCCACTGTGTATTCTTGCCTCCTTTGTCAAAGATAAGGTGGCCATATATGTGTGGGTTTATCTTTGGGCTCTCTATTGTGTTCCATTGATCCATATTTCTGGTTTTGTGCCAGTACCATACTGTCTTGATCACTGTGGCCTTGTACTATAGTTTGAAGTCAGGAAGCCTAATTCCTCAAACTCCATCTTTCCTTCTCAAGATTGCTTTGGCTATTCAGGGTCTTTTGTGTTTCCATACAGATCTTAAGGTGTTTTGTTTTAGTTCTGTGAAAAATGCCATTGGTAATTTGATAGGGATTGCGTTGAATCTGTAAATTGCTTTGGGTAGTACAGTCATTTCCACAATGTTGATTCTTCCAATCCAAGAACATTGTTTGTCACTCCATCTGTTTGTATCATCTTTGATTTCTTTCATTAGTGTCTTATAGTTTTCTGCATACAGGTCTTTTGCCTCCTTAGGCAGGTTTATTCCTAGGTATTTTGTTCTTTTTGTTGCAATGGTACATGGAATTGTTTCCTAAATTTCTCTTTCTGCTTTTTCGTTGTTAGTGTATAGGAATGCAAGAGATTTCTGTGCATCGATTTTGTATCCTGCTCCTTTACTAAATTCATCGATTAATGCTAGGAGTTTTCTGGTAGAGTCTTTAGGGTTTTCTATGTATAATATCATGCCATCTGCAAAGAGTGACAATTTTACTTCTTCTTTTCCAATTTGGATTCCTTTTATCTCATTTTCTTCTCTGATTGCTGTGGCTAAAACTTCCAAAAATATGTTGAATAATAATGGTGAGAGTGGGCACCCTTCTCTTATTCCTGTTCTTAGAGGGAGTGCTTTCAGGTTTTCACCATTTAGAATGATGTTGGCTTTTGGTTTGTCATATATGGCTTTTATTATGTTGAGGTAATTTCCTTCTATGCCCATTTTTCTGGAGAGTTTTTATCATAAATGGATGTTGAATTTTGTCAAAAGTTTTTTTTCTGCATCTATTGAGATTATCATATGGTTTTTATCCTTCAATTTGTTGATATGATGTGTCACATTGATTGATTTGTGTATATTGAAGAATCTTTGCATTTCAGGGATAAAGCCCACTTGATAATGGTTTATGATCTTTTTAATGTGCTGTTGGATTCTGTTAGCTAGTATTTTGTTGAGGATTTTTTTTAAAGAACTTTTATTGAGATACAGTTAACAGACAATAAACAGCATATATTTAGAGTGTACAATTTCGTATCCCAATCCCCCAATTCATCCCCCTCTCAACCCTCCCCGCTTTCCCCACTTGGTGTCCATGTGTTTGTTCTCTACATCTGTGTCTCTATTTCTGCCTTGCATTTCCTCTTTCATAGTTGTTAGCATTTGCCTTATGTATTGAGGTGCTCCTATATTGGGAGCATTTATATTTATAATTGTTATCTCCTCTTCTTGGATGGATCCCTTGATCTTTATCTAATGTCCTTTCTTATCTCTTGTAACATTTTTTTTATTTTAAAGTCTATTTTATCTGATATGAGTATCACTACTCAGCTTTCTTTTGATTTTCATTTGCATGGAATATCTTTTTCCAGCCCCTCATTTTCAGTCCATATGTGTCCCTAGGTCTGAAGTGGGTCTCTTGGAGACAGCATATATATGGATCTTGTTTTTGTATCCATTCAGCCAGTCTGTGTCTTTTGGTTGGAGCATTTAGTCCATTTACATTCAAGGTAATTATCAATATGTGTGTTCCTATTACCATTTTCTTAATTGTTTTGTTTTTGTTTTTGTAAGTCCTTTTCTTCTCTTATGTTTCCTGCTTAGAGAGGGTCCTTTAGCATTTGTTGTAGGGCTGGTTTGGTGGTGCTGAATTCTCTTAGCTCTTGCTTGTCTGTAAAGCTTTTGATTTCTCCATCGAATCTGAATGAGATCCTTGCTGGGTAGAGTATTGTTGGTTGTAGGTTCTTCCCTTTCATCACTTGAAATATATCATGCCACTCCCTTCTGGCTTGCAGAGTTTCTGCTGAGAAATCAGCTGTTACCCTTATGGGAGTTCCCTTGTATGTTATTTGTCGTTTTTCCCTTGTTGATTTTAATAATATTTCTCTGTCTTTAATTTTTGTCAATTTGACTACTATATGTCTTGGCGTATTTCTCCTTGAGTTTATCCTGCCTGGGGCTCTCTGCGCTTCCTGGACTTGGGGAGCTATTTCCTTTCCCGTGTTAGGGAAGTTTTCAACTATAATCTCTTCCAATATTTTCTTGGGTCCTTTCTCTCTCTCTTCTCCTTCTGGGACCCCTATAATGTGAATGTTGGTGTGTTTAACATTGTCCCAGAGGTCTCTTAGGCTGTCTTCAGTTCTTTTCATTCTTTTTTCTTTATTCTTTTCCACATCAGTGATGATCACCATTCTGTCTTCCAGGTCACTTATTTGCCCTTCTGCCTCAGTTAATCTGCTATTGGTTCATTGTAGTGTATTTTTCATTTCAGTTATTGTGTTGCATCTCTCTGTTTGTTTGCTCTTTACTTCTTCTAGGTCTTTGGTAACCTTTTCGATCTTCGCATCCAGTCTTTTTTCAAAATCCTGGATCATCTTCACCATCATTATTCTGAATTCTTTTTCTGGAAGGGTGCCTATCTCCTCTTCATTTAATTGTTTTTCTGGGGTTTTATCCTGTCCCTTCATCTGGTACAAAGTCCTCTGCTTTTTCATTTTCTCTATCTTTCTGTGGCTGTGGTTTTCAGTTCCACAAGACAAAATACTGCTGATACTGCTTGATACTGCTGTCTGCCCTCTTGTCTTGTTGAGGATTTTTGCATCTATATTCATCAGTGATATTGGCCTGTAATTTTCTTTTTTTGTGACATTGTTGTCTGGTTTCAGTAAGAGGGTGTTGGTGGCCTCATAGAATGAGTTTGGGAGTGTTCCTCCTTCTGCTATATTTTGGAGGAGTTTGAGAAGGATAGGTGTTAGCTCTTCTCAAAATGTTTGGTAGAATTCATCTGTGAATCCCTCCTGGGCTTTTATTTGTTGGGAGATTTTTAGTCACAGCCTCAATTTCCATACTTGTGATTTGTCTATTCATATTTTCTATTTCTTCCTGGTTTAGTCTTTGAAGATTGTACTTTTCTAAGAATGTATCCATTTCTTCCAGGTTATCCAATTTATTGCCATATAGTTGCTTGTAGTAGTCTCTCATGATCTTTTCTGTTTCTGCTGTGTCCGTTGTTACTTCTCCTTTTTCATTTCTAATTCTGTTGAGTTGTGTCTTCTCCCTTTTTTTCCTGATGAGTCTGGCTAATGGTTTATCAATTTTGTTTATCCTCTCACAGAACCAGCTTTTGGTTTTATTGATCTTTGCTATTGTTTCCTTCATTTTCTTTTTCATTTATTTCTGATCTGACCTTTATGATTTCTTTCCTTCTGCTCACTTTGGGGTTTTTTTGTTCTTCTTTCTCTAATTGTTTTAGATGTAAGGTTAGGTTGTTTATTCAATATTTTTCTTATTTCTTGAGGCAGGACTGTATTGCTATAAACTTCCCTCTTAGAACTGTTTTTGCTGCATCCCATAGGTTTTGGGTCGTTGTGTTTTCATTGTCATTTGTTTCTAGGTATTTTTTGATTTACTCTGATTTCTTCAGTGATTTCTCGGTTGTTTAACAGCATATTGTTTAGCCTCCATGTGTTTGTATTTTTTACAGTTTTTTCCATGTAATTGATATCTAGTCTCATGGCAATGTGGTCAGAGAGGATGCTTGATAAGATTTCAATTTTCTTGAATTTACAAGGCTTGATTTTTGACCAAAGATGTGATCCATCCTGGAGAATGTTCCATGTGCACTTGAGAAGAAAGTGTATTCTGTAGTTTTTGGGTGGAATGTCCTATAAATATCAATTAAGTCGAGATGGTCTAATGTGTCATGTAAAGCTTATGTGTTATTTATTTTCTGTTTGGATGATTTATCCATTGATGTAAGTGGGGTGTTAAAATCTCCTACTATTATTGTGTTACTGTTGACTTCCCCTTTTATGACTGTTAACATTTTCCTTATGTATTGAGGTGCTCCTATGTTGGGTGCATAGATATTTGCAACTGTTGTCTCTTCTTCTTGGATTGATCCCTTGATCATTATGTAGTGTCCTTCCTTGTCTCTTGTGACAGTCTTTACTTTAAGGTCTAATTTGTCTGATATGAGTGTTGCTACTCTGCCTTCCTTTTGACTTCCATTTGCATGGAATATCTTTTTCCATCCCCTTACTTTCAGTTTATGTGTATCCTTTGGTCTGAAGTGGGTTTCTTGTAGACAGCATAGGTAAGGGTCTTGTTTTTGTATCCATTCAGCCAGTCTGTGTCTTTTGATTGGAGCATTTAATCCATTTACATTTAAGGTGATTATTGACATGTATGTTCCTATTACCATTTTCTTAATTGTTTTGGGTTTGTTTTTATAGGTCTTTTCCTTCTCTTGTGTTTCCTACTTAGATAAGTTCTTTTAGCAATTGTTGTAAGGCTGGTTTGGTGGTGCTGAATTCTCTTAACTTCTGCTTGTCTGTAAAGATTTTGATTTCTCTGTTGAATCTGAATGAGATCCTTGCTGGGTAGAGTATTCTTGGCTGTAGGTTTTTCTCTTTCAGGACTTTCAGTATATCCTGCCACTCCCTCCTGGCCTGCAGAGTTTCTGCAGAAAGATCAGCTGTTATCTTATGGGTTTTCCCTTATGTTATTTGTTGCTTTTCTGTTGGTGCTTTTAATATTTTTTCTTTGTGTTTAATTTTCATTAGTTTTATTACTATGCGCCTCGGTGTGTTTGTCCTTGTGTTTATTCTCTTTGGGACTCTCTGTGCTTCTTGGATTTGATTTACTATTTCCTTTCCTACGTTGGGGAAGTTTTCCACTATGGTCTCTTCAAATATTTTCTCAGACCCTTTCTTTTTTTTCTTCTTCTTCTGGTATGCCTATGATTCGAATGTTGCTGCACTTAATGTTGTCACCAAAGTCTCTGAGACTGTCTTCCATTCTTTTTATTCTTTTTTCTCTTTCCTGCTCTGTGGCAGTTATTTCCCCCATTCTGCCTTCCAATTCACTTACCTGTTCTTCTGCCTCAGTTATTCTGCTGTTTATACCATCTGGAGTATTTTTAATTTCAGTTATTATGTTGTTCATTACTGTTTGTTTGCTCTTTAGTTCTTCTAGGTCCTTATTAAATGTTTCTTGTATTTTCTCTATTTTTTTTTTGAGATTTTGGATCATCTTTAGTATTGTTGCTCTGAATTCTTTTTCAGGCAATTTTGCTATTTCCTCTTCATTTATTTGGTCTTGTGGGTTTTTTTCCTGCTCCTTTGCCTGCATGATGTTTCTTTGTTTTCTCTTTTTGTCTAATTTATAGGATTTGCTGTCTCCTTTCCCTATGCTGCCTAGTAGTCATTCCTCTTGTTTCTGCTCTCTGCCCCCTGTGATGGGGTTTGGCCAGTGTTTTGAGTGGGCTTCCTGGTGGGGGCACTGGTGCCTGCTTTCCGGTGTATGGCTCTGTGTGTTTTCTCTCTGATGAGCAGGGCCATGTCAGGTGGTGTGTTTTAGGGTATCTGTGAGCTTAATATGGCTTTAGGTAGTCTGTGTGCTGATGGGTGGTTTTGTGTTCCTGTCTTGTTTGTAGTTTGGTGTGAGGTGTCCAGCACTGGCAGTTGCAGACAGTCAGACAAAGCCAGGTCTTCAACTCTGATACAGGGCTCCATGAGAGTTCTCTTAAGTTAATCTTCCCTGTGGCTGTGGACTCTCTAGTAGTCTATAATCCTGGATTCAGTGCTCCCTCCCCAGAGCCGCCTGCTTGACTTCTGATTGAGTGGTCCCGACTTCAGTGGTTGCTTGTCCTGGCAATAAAGGGGTTTAAAAAAGACTGTCCAAGCCCCAGACTAATGGTAGAGCATTTAGTCAAACAAATACTAAATCAAGGAAATACATACATGTACAAGACACACAAATACTGAATCCAATAGAACATAAGGCACTAGAAAGAGCTGACAGAAGAACCCCAGTATGCAATCAGACAATCAAAGAGAAAACCAACAGAAATTCAAAACAAACAAAACAAAAAACAAAAAACAAACAAAAAAACAAAAAAACACACACACAAACACAAATCCAGGGAAAATTTGAAAGCTAGGATCAAATATAATAAAGAACAAGAGTACCACCAGACAGACTGAAGGTTCCCAAAACAAAATCAGACAATTATAGTTAGAACTAAGATAAAGACAAAACCTAATAATAAAAACCAAAACAGTATGTCATCTGGAGAATAAAGCAAGGAAACAGAGCAGGCCGAGAATGTTGATTATAAGTATATCAAGATAAAATAAAGTAAAAAAGAGTGAGAAACACATGGAAGGTCTGCACTGCAGCTCAGCTTGTCCGGACTGAGATGTGGGTTCACAGCTGAACAGGGGGTCTGGGAGTTGGAATGTGGGAACTGGAGAACTGGTTCAGGGTGAGAAACATTGTTGGCAGTGGGGAGATGGACTGAGAGGACAGGAAGGAAGAAATTCGCAGCAGAGAATGCCTATTGTGGAAAGCTGGGGAGCCATGGTGGTGGAGTGCTAATGCTGACTCACAAGCAGTGGGGAGGAGCCGCTGTTGTAGCCTCTGTCCTGGCACCTGTGACGAACAAAGGGAGGCCTCCTCTGTGCCTGGCTGTTGCAGTTGACAAGACATAGAAAAAGCCTGCTTATATTGGTTATAAGTATTTTAAGATAAAATAAACTAGAAGACAGGGCAACAGAAGAGTGTAGTGTGACTGGAAATATGAAAAGAAAAAGAAAAAATAGAAATGTATAAAAGATAGAGAATAAAAGAAGGTATGAGAGATAAAATCAGCACTACAAAAGCTTAGCTAGAAATAGAGATATATAAAAAGGCTAAAAATAAAAATAGAAGAGAAAATAGAATTAAAAAATATGTTATAAAACACGTAGGTCCCTTAGGACTAAGATAATAATTAATTAAAAAAAAGAAAGCTAGAACTCACCCCAGAATGGACCAGATCAATAGAATTAATAACAGTATTTCTGTTTCCTTGGGGTCTCAGCTGTAAGTGTCCTTCTACCTACCTTGGGCTTTTTGTATTACTCTGCAACCAGCAGAGCTTCTTTTATTGTTCTATTGTTCATCTGTAAGCGCTGGTGTGTGGGGAGAGAGAGGGTACAATAGTGGCTCCTTCCCCTGGGTATGAGTGAGCAGTGGCGCTCTGCCTGGGTCGCGGGAGTCTGGGCAGCAGTGGCAGTGCCTGTTGCAGAGGGACACTGGCGGCTCAGGCTGAGAGAGCGACTACTACCGTGGCTCCTCCCCACTGCCTATGACTCCTGTGCAGCACCCTGACATGAGTATTGCTCCTCTGGTTTTCTTTACATTTCCATTTGCATGTAATACCTTTTTTTCATCTCACACTTTCAGTCTTTGTGTGTCTTTAGATCTGAAGTCAGTTTCTTGTAGGCAGCATATAGATGAATCTTGTTTTTGTATCTATTCAGCCACTCTATGTTTTTTGATTGGAGCAGTTAGTCCAATTACATTTAAGGTAATTATTGATAGCTATGTACTTATTGCCATTTTGTTACTTGTTTTCTGGTTGCTTTTGTAGTTTTTTTTTGTTTGTTTGTTTCCTTCTTCTTTTGTTCTCTTCCCTTGTGATTTGATGACTATCTTTAGTGTTGTGCTTGGACTTGTCTCTTTTTTCTGTGTGTATCTATTATAGATTTTTGGTTTGTGGTTACCATAAGATATATATATATTAATTATAATAATCTTATAATATAATATATTATATAGTAATATATGTTGATTATAATATTATTATCATGTAATATATTATCTATATATACTTACATATGTATATATAATTATTTTAAATTGATGCTCTCTTAAATTTGAATACATTCCAAACCCTGCATATTCACTCCCTCCTCCCCCATTTCATGTATTTGACCTCAAATTACATCTTTTTGTTTTGTGTATTCCTTTACTATTAATTGTGGATATAGGTGGTTTTAATACTTTTTTTCTTTTAACCTCCTACTAGCTTTATAAATGGTTAATCTACTATCTTTACTGTATATTTGCCTTTACCAATGAGATTTTTCTTTTTATAATTTTTATATTTCTAGCTGTGATCGTCTCTGCTTAGAGAAGTCCCTTTAACATTTCTTATAAAGCTGGTTTAGTGGTGCTGAACTCTTTTAGTTTTGCTTGTCTATAAAACTCTTTATCTCTTCAAATCTAAATAAAATCTTTGCCAAGTACAGTATTCTTGACTGTAGGTTTTTTCCTTTCATCACTTTAAATATATCATGCTACTTCCTTCTGGCCTGCAAAATTTCTTCTGAAAGTCTGCTGATAGCCTTATAAGAGTTGCTTTATATGTAACTAGTTGCTTTTCCCTTTCTGCTTTTAAGATTCTCTCTTTAATTTTTGTCATTTTACTTACAGTGTGTCTTGGTGCGGACCTCTTTGGGTTCATCTTGCTTGGGAGTCTGTGTGCTTCTTAGACTTGGGTGTCTGTTTCCTTTCCCAGGTTAGGCAGTTTTTCAGCTACTATTTCTTCAAATAAATTCTCTGCCCCTTTCATCTATCTTTTCCTTCAGGGACCCTTAAAATGCTAATGTTAATATGCTTGATGTTGTCCCAGATGTCTCTTAAACTATCTTAATTTTAAAAAGTTTTCTTTTTTTTTCTGTTCAGCTTGGGTGATTCCCACTACTCTTACTCCCAGTTTGCTGATTCATTCCTCTGTATCACCTAATCTACTGTTGATTTCTTCTTGTGTATTTTTAATTTCAGTTACTGTGTTTCTCAGCTCTGTTTGCTTCCTCTTTATATTTTCTAACCCTTTGCTAAACTTCTCACTGTGTTCACTCATTCTTTTCCAGAGGTTTTTTGTTTTGTTTTGTTTGTTTTTTTAAATATTTATTGATTTATTTATTTGGCTGCTTCCAGGTCTTAGCTGTGGCATGTGGGATCTTTGTTGCCGCATGTGGGATCTTTAGTTGTGGCCTGCAGGATCTAGTTCCCCGATCAGAGATTGAACACTGGCCCCCTGCATTGGCAGTGTGGAGTCTTAACCACTGGACCACCAAGGAAGTCCCCCAGAATTTGTTGAACATCTTTATGGCAATTACCTTGAACTCTTTATTGGGTAGATTGCTTATTTCCACTTTGCTTAGTTATTCTTCTAGGGTTTTATTTTATTATTATTTTATTTATTTTTATTTATTTTTTAAATTTTAAAATTTTATTTATTTTTTATTGGAGTATAGCTGCTTTACAATGTTGTGTTAGTTTCTGCTGTACAGCAAAGTGAATCAGCTATACATATTCATATACCCCTCTTTTTTGGATTTCCTTCCCATTTAGGTCACCACAGAGCATTGAGTAGAGTTCCCTGTGCTATACAGTTGGTTCTTGTTAATTATCTATTTTATACATAGTAGTGTACATATGTCAATCCCAGTGAATCCCACCCGCCTCCCCTGCCTTGGTATCCATACATTTGTTCTCTACATCTGTGTCTCTATTTCTGCTTTGCAAATAAGTTCATCTATACCATTTTTCTAGATTCCACATATATGCATTAATATACAATATTTGTTTTTCTCTTTCTGACTTACTTCACTCTGTATGACAGTCTGTAGGTCCATTCGCATCTCTGCAAATGGCACAATTTCATTACTTTTTATGGCTGAATAATATTCCATTGTATATATGTACCACTTTGTTGATGGGCATTTAGGTTTCTTCCATGTCCTGGCTATTGTAAATAGTGCTGCAGTGAATACTGGAATGCATGTATCTTTTTGAATTATGGTTTTCTGTGGGTATATGTTCAGGAGTGGGATTGCTGGATCATATGATAGTTCTATTTTTAGTTTTTTAAGGAATCTCCATACTGTTCTCCATAGTGGCTGCACCAATTTACACTCGCACTAACTGTGTAGGAGAGTTCCATTTTCTCAACACCCTCTCCAGAATTTATTGTTTGTGGGTTTTTTGATGATGGCTATTCTGACTGGTGTGAGGTGATACCTCGTTGTGGTTTTGATTTGCATTTCTTCTTCTAGCGTTTTATCTTGTTCCTTCATTTTAAATATATTCTGCCAGTGATTTGTTTTGCCTAATTCTGTGTTTATTTGTATGTATTAGGTAGCTTGGTTATGTTTCCTGATCTTGGAGAAGTGGCCTTATATAGGAGATGTCCTATTGAAACCATGCATCTCAGACTGAGACTTGAACCCACATGGCCAGGACTCAAACCCAGCCAAAACCCTGACTGGGACTTGAACCCGGTCAAAACTCACATTGGGACTTGGACCCATGTGGCTGGGACTTGAACCCAAGTCTTCCAACTAAGATCACACACCTGGTTTCAGGACTTAATGAAGCTCGAATTCTTAATGTCTTATCATGGTAAGAATTCAGTGAGAGAAAAAGTGATAGGTAAGAAGTGAATTTATTTAGAGAGAAACACACTCCACAGCCAGAGGGTGGGCCATCTCAGAAGGTGAGAAAAGTCACCAGTGTATAGGGGTTTTCAGTTTGTATAGGGGTGGGTAATTTCTCAGGCTAATGAGTGGGAGGAGTATGCCAGCTATTTCAGGAAGGGGTGGGGAATTTCAGGAACTGGGCCACTGCCCACTTTTTTTTTCATAAATTTATTTACTTATTTACTTGTCTTATTTATCTATTGGCTATGTTGGGTCTTCTTTGCTGCACAGGAGCTTTCTCTAGTTGCTGAGAGTGGGGGTTACTCTTCATTGTGGTATGCGGGCTTCTCATTGTAGTGGCTTCTCTTGTTGCAGAGCATGGGCTCTAGGCACGTGGGCTTCAGTAGTTGCGGGACATGGGCTCAATAGTTGTGGTGCACGGGTTTAGTTGCTCTGTGGCATGTGGAATCTTCCCAGAGCAGGGCTCAAACCTGTGTCCCCTGCATTGGCAGGCAGATTCTTAACCACTGCATCACCTAGGAAGTCCCACTGCCCACTTTTTGATCCTTATGGTCAGCCTTGGAACTGTCATGGTGCCTGGAAGTCGACTTGTCTGCCATCTTGGACCCATTTGGTTCTAATCAGTTTATGTTATGTCCTTGGGCTATGTCATTCTTTCAAAGGTTGTGCCCTGCCTTCTTCCCTCCTGTTTCACTATGGGGCCCAGCAGCATATTCCCCTATGGTTACGAGAGATATATGCTCTAGGGGTGTCCTCTATGTGGGCTGCATGGGTTCTTCAGTTGTGGCAAGGCTGACTACTGTGGGTGCTCTGGTAGGTGCGGTTGCCAGGCCCTGTCTCATGCAGTGGCTGCCGGCCCACCGGTGGGAGGAGCTGGGTTCTGGAGTGGCTGACTGTGGGTCCTGGGGCTGGTGCTTGTGTGCTGGTGGGTGAAGCTGAGTTCCGAGGCAGCTGGCTGTGGATCCTGGGGTGTTCTAGGACTGTGCCGGCCCACTAGTGGATGAGACTTGGTCTTGGGCCCTCTGGTGGGTGGAGCCAGGCCCTAGGGCAGTTTGCTACAGGACAGGGCTAGCCTGCTAGTGGGTGTGGCTGGCTGCTTGGCCTGGGTGGTCATGGGACTGGTGCCAACCAGCTGGTGGGTGGGCAAGACAGCACTAATAGGCTAGAGGCAGGGCTCTAAAATGGTGCTGGCCAGCCATTCCAAAAATGGCTACCACAAGTGTTTATGTCCGCATGGAGAATCCCAGTGTCCTCCTGCCTCTCTGGGAGGCTCTCCAAGATCAGCGAGTGGGTGTGACCCAGCTTCCTTTCAAATTACTGCCTTTAAGTTGAGTCTTGGAGAGTGTGAGAATTTGCATGCACCCTTTAAGAACAAAGTCTTTGTTTTTGATGGCCCTCTGGCCCTCCTGTACACAAGCCCCACTGGCCTTCAAAACCAGACATTCTGGGGGCTCATCTTTCCAGTGCAGGACCCCCCAGCCTGGGGAGTCCAATGTGGAGCTCAGACCCCTCCCTGCTTGGGTAGAATCTCTATAATTGTTATCCTCCTATTTGTGGATTGCCTACAGGAGGGTATGGGTCTTCACTATAAAATGTCTCCACCCCTCCCAGCTGTCTCATTGTGGTTCTTTCTTTATATCTTCAGTTGTGGAAAATCTTTTCTGCTAGTCTTCAGGTTGTTCTCATCGATAGTTGCTCTGAAAATAGTTGTAATTCGTGTGTGCCCATGGGAAGAGGTGAACTCAGGGTCTTCTCACTTTGCTATCTTCTCTGTCCTTTGAAACAGGACTTTTAAAAAACTTGAAAGTTTCTTTTTCAAAAAACCTTAAGTTTCTTCCACGGTATTTGGTCCATCCATATTACAGTTCTCCATTTCTTTTTTTCAAAGAGCTAAATTTCAAAAGCTCATTTGGTAAAAATACTCCATCATTGGTCCTTGTGCTCAAAGATGACTTTTAAGATTAAAACAAAGTTTGCTACTGATGGTATGATTTCTAATCCACCCTTCTGCTGCTAACTAAAATAAGGGCTTCAGTTTGGCAAAGGAAATAAAAATATTAAAAATCGGAAATAAAATTGAGATGCTGTTAAATTCTGAGTGACTTCTCATATACAGTTGGAGGTGACAAACAACTTCAACTCAATTTAAAAGTAGTCAGGACAACCATATAGAATATTACCTTTTTCTTTTACCTGGAATATTTTACTGATTTTATTTTTCTCTTGCGTATGTTTTGTGTTTTGTTAACTTACTTAAACAGAATTAGCTCTATTTCAACTGCATGTGTTAATGAGTCTCTGTTTGATATGCAGTGTAGTTGCCAGGTATGCAAGAAGGCTTCAGTTTACCATATTTTATTATCCATTATTTCAGCAGACACTTCTTAGTACTAGGTACTGTGTTAGGTGCTAGCACAGAGAAAGGGGTAGCAGCAGGGAGAATTACTTCCCAGATGACCAGTGGTGAGCATCTCAGAAGCCTGGAACAGTGCTAGGATGGAAAAGTTTCTGCCATGAAAATATTTCCCAGAGGAGTTTATGACCCCAAATAACTTCTGACCTTCATGTAAAAGCAGAGAGTGATGGTGGACCCGTTAGCTGGGTATTAAAAGGCAAAGTGATGCCTTTGAAGCTAGAGAACAGGAAGACAGATGGGAGTGCAGGATAACGGGTACTTACAACTCTCACACCTACTCTGACAGAGCAGTGGTATGCACCTTGGTTGCACACTCCCTGGAATAACCTGGAGAACTTTAAAACCTAGGATGCTTGAATCCCACTTCAGAGAGCTGGAATTGATTGGTCAGGGTGAGACCTGGCATTAACACTTCTTTTTTTTTTGGCACACGGGCTTAGTTGCTCCGGGGCATGTGGGATCTTCCTGGAGCAGGGATCGAACCCATGTCCTCTGCATTGGCAGGCGGATTCTTAACCACTGCGCCACCTAGGAAGCCCAAGGAATTAACACTTCTAAAGCTCACCAGGTCACTGCAATGGTAGCCATGGCTGAGAACCACAGTAGTGAGGAGGAACAGGGTGGCCTGGAGGCTGATCTGGTCTCAGAGGGCAGGGCAGCAAGTGGAAGTACAGTGAAGAAGTATAGTGAGCTCCTCTCCCACAAGGCTGGGCTCCTGAAAGAAGCCAGCAAGGGGAGGGCTGGGGGTTGGCTCAGGCTGGCTTCCTCAGGGGGCCTTTCAAGCAAACAGGACACATGTTTCTGCTACAGTGTCTTCATGGTGGCCCACAAGATGACCTGCTGAATGCCTTTCTGGTCTCAGAGTTCTTGCAAATTTTCTCACTGGTGAAGTTCTCCCCTCCTTCTTCACTTCCTAGCTGCAAAGTCTGCAGCCTCAGCAGCCAGTTGCCCACATCCTCCTCAAGACAGCCAGGCTCCAGAGACTTGGCAAGACCACAGAATCCACCCTGAGCACCAGTAGGGCCCAGGCCCCAGTCCTCATCACATATCTGGGATGACCTCTTAGTGCAGTTCCCACAGCCTGCCTTGGGCTTTCATTACACAGTGTCAGAGGGTCCTGTGGAAGGTTCAGCCACAAAGAATAAGTAAGATAGTAAATGTAAAGTATTTATCACAAAGCCTGGCTTCTACTCACTTGATGTCAATTGGGACAATCAAAAGTGTTTCCAGACATTGTCAAATATCCCCTGGGAGACAAAACTGCCACCTCCCCAATTAAGAACCACTCCTCTAGTAGTGAGGTGACTCTACAAATTTTATGATACTTAACTTATCCATGTCTCAGATTCATCTTATTCTCCTCTGAAACACAGCACGACCTTAAAACGTTTCCTCCTCAATTGTTCTCCTCCCTATGTTTTAGTTGTTTTTTAAACCCAGAGTACTTTATTATTGTTTTATACAGAAAATAGTTGTTTAGGTTTACTCATATATTTATCAGTTTCTTTCCTGTATTTCTTCTTACATATCATAACTTCCATCTGGGATAGTTTCCTTCTGCCTGAAATATATCCCTTAGATCTTTATCCAAAAAAGTCTTTTTATATCAAACATCATCAACTTTTGTTTGTCGGAGTCTTTATTTTACCCCTTTTCTTGAAAGATGTTTTTTGCAGGATATACAGTTCAAAGTTGACAAAATTTTTTTTGCACTTGTAAGGCAGTCTGTAACTTTTTGTCTTCTATTACTGTGGAGAAATCATCATTTATTTATTTATTTAAACTTTTTATTCTATACTGGAGTACAGTTCATTAACAATGTTGTGGGGACTTCCCTAGTGGCACAGTGGTTAAGAATCTGCCTGTCAATGCAGGGGACACGGGTTCGATCCCTACTCCAGGAAGATCCCACATGCTGTGGAGCAACTAAGCCTGTGCACCACAACTACTGAGCCTGCGCTCTAGAGCCTGCAAGCCACAACTGCTGAGCCCATGTGCTGCAACTACTGAAGCCTGCATGCCTAGAGCCCATACCCCGCAACAAGAGAAGCCACAGCAATGAGAAGCCTATGCAATGAAGAGTAGCCCCCACTCGCCACAACTAGAGAAAGCCCATGCACAGCAACAAAAACCCAATGCAGCCAGAAATAAAAAAAAAGTCCCTCTTTTTATGAGGGTGAGTCAAAAATTATCTGCACTCTGACTGTAGAATTTCCAGAAGCTTTAATATAACTGGAGTGAGGATAATTTTTGACTCACTTTCATATATGTGTGTGTGTGTATGTGTGTGTGTGTGTGTGTGTGTGTACGTACATCCCATTGCTCTGTTTCTCTGAATCCTAATAAGCTCCCTTTCTGCCCAATTTATTTATTTTCACTTCAGTTTTTCTTAATCTGCTCTGACTTTTAAATGCCAGTTACAGATGACCCTTGAACAATGTGAGGGTTAGGGACACCGATACCCTGCACTGTTAAAAATTCACCTTTAACTTTACAGTCGGCCCTCGTAGCTGTGGTTCCACATCCACGGATTGTGTAGCACCGTGGTATGTATTTACTAAAAAACATCTGCGTATAAGTGGACCCACACAGTTCAAATCTGTGTTGTTCAAGGGTCAACTGTATTACAATTTTCAATTCCAGAGGTCTATCTACCACCTCCTCTACCTACCCTCCCCCCCCAACTCCCACCCCCCTCCCCGAATATGGTTGATTACTTCTCTGTCTGCAGCCGATTGTAATTTTTGCTTCCAATTATTCTCTCTCTTCCTCGTGAGGGAATCATACAGTCCCGACTGTTCCTACGTGACTTGCAGTTCCTCCCTGGGGAGGAGTACACATCCCCACTCTACTGACATTGGACTTGGCCATGCCTCTGGCCAAAGGGAGTGGAAAGCAGTGACATGCTGCATGTCCAGGCAGAAGCTCTAAGGACAATTGTGGGGCTGGTAGTTCTTTCCCCACTGGCAGGTCAGCCTGGATCCTAGAATAAAGATGTCACTGAGATAAGAACAGACCCTTGGCTGACTGACAGCCACACACAAAATGAGCGAGAAAGAAGTCTTTGTTCTCAAAGCCACTGGGATCTGGGTTCCTGTGAGTCATTCAGCCTCTTGTGCTGTCCTGATGTTGTCAGTGTCTTCTTACATTTATTTGACTGTGCTTAGCATGCTGTCTGTTAGACTGTGTGTGTCAGAATCGGACGTCTTGGTGGGTTAGGCTCAGCTGCCTGCGGTTTCTGCCGGCCCCTGTGCGTGATGTTTTCCTGCTGGGTTTTGTGATTTCTAACAGTTAACCCTGAAGTTTTATTTGACCACCCAGAAAGTGTGATTTGGGGCGGCAGACCCACAGTTTTGAGATTCTAACTTAGGAAAGATACTGTCTTGCCCCCCCCACTCAGAAACAAAACAGAAACCAAAAAAGGTTTGCTTATAGTCCCTGGGGAGGGTTGCCTAGTAGGCTGAACAATGACCCTCAAAGGTACCAGGTCCTAGTCTCTGGCACCTGTGAATGTGACCTTATTCGGGAAAAGAGTTTCTGCAGACGTGATTAAATTAAGGATCTGGAGTTGGGTAAGTGATCCTGGATAATTATCTGGGTGTGCCTTAAATGCAACCACAGGTGTTTCTATCAGAGAGAGGCAAAGGGACACACATACAGAAAACAGAAGGTGCTATGAATACAGGGCACAGATTGGAGTGGTGCTGCCGCGAGCCAAGGAATGCTGGCATTTGGAAGAGGCAGGAACAGGCTGTCCCCTAGAACCTCTGAAGACTTTCTCGACACCTTAAATTCAGCCTAGTAGGGGACTTCCCTGGTGGCACAGTGGTTGAGAGTCTGCCTGCCAATGCAGGGGACACAGTTTGCTATTTTCCTTTTTTTTTTTTTTTTCCTTGGTGGAATCTTCCCAGGGCAGGGCTCGAACCCGTGTCCCCTGCATTGGCAGGCAGGGGACACAGTTTGATCCCTGGTCCGGGAGGATCCCACATGCCGAGGAGCAACTGGGTCGGTGCCCCACAACTACTGAGCCTGTGCTCTAGAGCCTGTGAGCCACAACTATGGAGCCCGTATGCCACAACTACTGAAGCCTGTGCACCTAGAGCCCGTGCTCCACAACAAGAGAAGCCACCGCAATGAGAAGCCCACACACCACAACAAAGAGTGGCCTTTGCTCTCCTGAACTAGAGAAAGCCTGCACAGCAGCAACAAAGACCCAATGCAGCCAATCAATCAATCAATCAATCAATCAATCAAAACAAAAAATCCTTAAAAAAATTCAGCCCAGTGATACTGATTTTGGACTTCTGAAGTCCAGAACTGTGAGAGAGTAAGTTTCTGTTGCTTTAAGTCCCCAATTTTGTGACACTTTATTATGGCAGCCATAGGAAACTGAAATGAGGGTGGGATGGGATTCATTTATTCCTAGTTCACCCTTATACAGGGTAGGGGATGCTCTTTGGGATTTCAGATGTATGGAGAGGGCTCCTTTAGGCCTCCCCTTGAGTGAGCCCAGAGCTTTGTCTTCTGCCCGCTGAGCCCTTGCGAGGGGCTGAAATCCACAGGGTTTGTCAAATGCCCTAGGGACGAAAGGCGGTACTTGACCACCTTCTCTAGGTTTTGGCTTCTGAATATTCTTTCCTTGCTAGGAAACACTTGAAATGTTGTTTTTTAAACATAACATCCAGCATTTTAGTGGACTTCATCTGAGGGTCAGGGAAGTCGCCGTACTGCGGGACAGGGAAGTCTAGATGTGGTTCCCTAAGATGGCTGACATCTTGGGGGCCAAATGGTAGACATGTCCCCTTCTTATTCATCATGCAGAGACATGAGCAGATTTCAACATTAAAGAGGCAATCAAGAGACACACGGCGTCATGAGGAGGATGGACTACAAGGGAGGCTTGAGCGAACATCCCTCAGTGGTGGGAGTTGGGGATGCGTGCGGGGGAGGAGGGAGGTGTGCAGACAATAGACAGCGCATCTCTCACTGCGGCTAGAGACTGGGAGATGGTGGCTGAGAGGCCTCTGATTCCACCCCCACAACACAAAACACGGGCCAGGGCGGAGCAGCGTCTCAGGGGTCCGTTCCCGGCCCGGGAGGGCCTGTGTCTTTCTCCGCCTTCGTCTTCCCCGCACCGTGTTTCCCATTTTTGGTAGGAGGCCGTTACGCCTAAGGTCTCCAGCTAGTCAATCTCGGGCTTCAGCTGGTCCCCTGAAGCCCTCCAGGACCTCCCAGTCCTGGAGGACAGGTGCTGCTGAAAATCCCTCTGCCGGGAAACCACGCAGGGGTGTCTCACTGCCGCCTTACCCCTGTGCCCGCCTGGGTGGGCTTTCAGGACGGGCAGACCTCAATCCATGCTGTTTTGCTTTTGGAGGCCTGCTCGGGGTTTTAGCTGCAACCATTAGAAACCGACTCTGGCTGATAGAAGCGGAAAATGAGTGTCTCAACCTGATCTGGGGGAGCTCACAGAATCTCAGGAAGGCTTGGAGGGAGAGCCTCAGGGGGATGCAGGCAGGAATAATGTCCAAATCAGACCCAGGCTGTTGCCGGTGCTGAGTTCCCCCAGATGCTTCTACTGGAGCCCCTGCTTCTACTCCTGCCTTGCACCCTCCTCCCTGTCTTCCAGCCCAAAGCTGGGCTGGAGCCTGGGTGATGGGCCCACAGCTTGGCAGCAAGGGGGCTGGAAATGAGCAGGTGGCATTTTGAGCCCTTAAAAAGGGAGAGGAGTTCACACTTGCAAGGTGGAGAGTCCTCAGACACATGGAGGGGGTTTAGGCCGGGTCCGGGTGAATAATGGGGTGTCTCCTTTCCTTCTCTCCCAAGCCGGATGCATCCACGTGTGCAGAACTTGACAGCCCTCCTGTCACGCCTCCTTCAGGGAGGAAGAGCTGAACTGGGGAAGAGGATGAACTTCTCCCTTGTCATAAGACGAGCCCCAGACCAGAGTCAGGGGCACTGAGAACCCAAAGCATGGTGACCTCTCCCTCACAACGTTACTGAAAGTAATTTAAAAATTCCGACCGGGTCAACACACTTCTAGTCTTTTTCCCATGATGTTTTCTTTAAAAAATGTCACATTATTTCAAAAAGTGATTTTTCTATTCTGGGGACTTTTGGTGTATCCGCTTTATTGGACAATCTGGCCCAGAGGGAGGGCCTAGGTTTGTGAAGTCAGTCACACCCATGAGGTTATGTAGCTGGGAAGGCCAGCTACTGTTAATTGAATGCCTGCTGTGTGCTGACACTGGGGTGGACATTTTTCACCAAGTGTCACTAATCCTTACATCCCTAGGTACAGATGAGGAAACTGAGAGGTCACGGGCTAGGAAGTGTCCCAGGTGGAATTCAAAGCCCAGGGCCTTCTATCCTCTGAAGCTTCCCAAATGCTGTCGGGCCCCTTGCGCCTGGGTGACAGCGGGCAGGGACAGAGGGACATCTGCTGGATGAATGAACATTAAAGATGGCACACGAGAGCCTGGTTGAATCTGACAACCACAGAGATGCAGTGTCATTAAGTGCACATGGATTAAATAGAGAATAAGACTTTAATAAAGCACCAACACAACATTTATAAAACATGTCCGTGTAGAAAAATAAATCCAGTCAAAGTGTCCCTGAGAATCCACAAAGTCTTCGCTCTGCATAGTGTCTGGGGACGGTTACTTTCGAGTGGAGGCCACTTTTCTCATCAGTCTATCGGCACGCTGGTCAGATTTTACAGTATCATGCTTTTTCTTCCTCATTTTAAACATTTCTGTTTCTCAGCATTTAAAATTTGTGTTTCTTTCTTTCCTTTTTTTGGGTGCGGGAGGCCGTGTGGCTTGTGGGATCTTGGTTCCCTGACCAGGGAATGAACCGAGGCCCTGGCAGGGACAGTGCTGAGTCCTAACCCCTGGGCTGCCAGGGAATTTCCTAAAACATTTTTTATATTGATGAGCACATGAGGCTGAAAATCATACCTTCAGTGGCCAACTATTTTTTTTAATTCATTAAGGCCTTTTAAAAAGTGGCCAGTTCCCAAGATGGAGTATTTGTGCCAAGTGAGCCTTTACCATCCAGCTCCTTGGTGGTGTGGCCGTTGTCCCAGCGTCTGAGGTTGTCCATTTGGGGTTTCCTCAGGTGGTCTCAGCCCTTGACGGCTGGTTGCTCTGATGGCCCTCAGAGGCAGATGTGAGAAGGAGGGGGTCTCTGTGCCCAGCTGAGTGTGTTCCCTCCTCGGAGACCAGCTCAAAGGATCCCTGCCCAGACCGGGTCCTGAGGCTGCAGGTGGCCCCAGGATTCGCACCGCGGCTTTCAGACACATCTGTGACGACACTCAGTTTGTCAAACACTTCATTCTCATCAGACAGCGGGAAGGAGAATAAGAGAGGTGTGCTGTGATGAGGACGGCTCAGAAACTGCAAGGGCAAAAAAAAAAAAGAGTTAATGATCAAATTTTCCCATTTCTTTTGCTGGGCTCACGATTTTATACAGAACTCCTGGCTGGAAAACGCTGGTTTAAAAAATGTAACAATAACAGTAAGACAGTTCCTCAAAAATTAAAAATAGAATTACCACATGACACAGCAATTCTACTTCTGGGTATACACCCCAAAGAACTGAAAGCAGGGTCTCAGAGAGATCTATGGACACCCATCTTCAGAGGTGCACTATTCACAACAGACAAAGGTGGAAGCAGCCCAAGTGCCCACTCACGGATGACGGGATTAACAGAAGGTGGTCTATCCACACAATGGAATATTTTTCAGCCCCCAAATGTAATGAAGTTCTGATACATGCTACAATGTGGATGAACTTGACACTAAGTGAAATATGCCAGACACAGAAGGACAAATAGTGCATGACTCCACTTATATGAGGTACCTAGACGAGGCAAATCCACAGACAGACAGAAAGTGATGGTGGTGGTGGGGCCGGGGGAGAAGGGAGATGGGGAAGTTTGTTTACTGGATACTGCTTCTGTCTTGCAAGATGAAACGAGTTCTGTGGCCGGAAGGTAGTGATGGCTGCACAACAAACTAAGTGTACTTAATACCACTGAATTGGACGCTTAAAAGGGGATAAGGTGGTAAATTTTGTTATGTGTATTTTACCACAATTAAAAAAATTCGACAATAAATCTGCACCTCATTTGCTAAGTGATCACAGGTCCCCCTCTGACAGTTCCTCCTGTAAACCTGGAGGGAGATTTTTAGGAGGATCCTGATGCTGTGGGGCTGACACTGCCTGGACATCCTTGCCTCTACGAAGCAGGGATGTCGTGGGCACGGGATAGACGTGTCTTGGAATAACAGTCAATCTCCTGTGCGGCCTCAGGCTGAGTTGGGGGCCCTCTTTGGTGCTCCCCAGCCACCTGTGTGTCCCTCTGTTTCAGCCCTCAGCTCCGTGCTGTCCAGTACAGCGGCCACCAGCCACTTGAAATGTGGCTGGTCTGACTCTACGTGTGCTGGAGGTGTAAAACGTACCAGATTTTCAAGAATTTGTATGAAAAAAAGAATGTAAACATTTCAACAATTGAAAAAATTAACTGACTACATCTTGAAATGATATTTTGGATATATTGGGTTGCACAAAATATATTATTAATATCAATTTCATTTGTTCCTTTTCACTTTTTAAAAAATTGTGGCAAATTTAAAATCTATGTTTCCATCTAGTACGTTTTACGAATGAGGACTCTTCACAGTGTGTTCCTCCCAGCAGACGGACTGGTGACAGACAGGAACCAGTCTCATCAGCCTGGTCACTCCAACACTGCAACCGTGAAGACGCCCATACGTTTGCTGAAATAGCTGCTGATTGCATGTGCTCCATTTTTCATCCTTGTAGGTTCACCAATGCTCTTAATCCTTAAGATGGAGAAAAATTCCTTAAAGCATTCTATTTTTAACTTCCTCCCCCCAGTTGGTTACACCTGGTTCAATCTTTAAGTGATCAGTTAACCCCCCTCTTAATGTAATTTCCACACTCAGCCCTTTGAGACGACTTAACCTACACTGTACCCACTCCCCACCAGCCGACAGAAGGGAGGCGGAGGGGTCAGAGGAATTGTGTCCGGATCTCTGTTGCAAAAAGGAGGCAGCTGCGGGGAGGAGGAACTTCCCCAACTCCTCCTATCCAGTGGATTCACAGGAACAGACTAGAAGCTACCCTTGATTATCCTGGGAGACAGGAGAGGCAAGGACAAAAGGAGATGAGGTAAATGTCAAGAAAGCAGATAGCAGCCTGGTCTCCTGGCTGGACACACACAGAGACTGGTGGCGAGCTCAGTACATCAGTGTTGGGTAAACCTCTCTATTGCTTTTTCAGCTGAAAGTCTCCATCCCCAGCAAATCTCCCTCAACTCAAAATTATCCTCTGGGCCATGGTTAATGGATTCTCTACATCATGAGTCAAACTGGAGGATTTCATGATATGAGGACTCTGATCTGCTCACAGGTTTCTGGCGCTTCCTTTCCTTTCACTCCGCTGGCCCCTCTCCAGCATCCGTCTCCCACCCTAACCTGTATTTCTCACTGGTCCACAGTCAAGTCTGCCAAGTCTTCTAGCCTTGGAGGCCAAAGCTCCTTCCCACTGGCCCCTTGACTACGCCCGTCTGTGGCTTTGATTTGCCTGGTACCACAGTGTTGTCCCACGTGTCCTTTCCTCCCTGATAAGTCCCTTTGATGGTGAAGCCAAAAGCAAAAAAGCAGCTGAATGGTTTTGCTTCCTCTTGGTTCTCTGTTTACAAAACACCTACTGCGCAGAGCAAAGGGCCCCACCCCTCTTTGTTCTTCCTGCTGCAAATGTGGCTTCTCAGAAGCACACCCCTAGGAGATGCGTGGCTCCGTCTTGCTGGCGCTCTCAGTAGAAGGTTCTGGCTGCTCTGACTCTCTTGCCTATGGTCATGTGGCCCGTTTTCTACCCACATCAGAAACTGTGCTGCCCGCATTTGTTCAGTGGAGCTGAAGCAGCTCCCTCCGCGGAAGGGAGCTGCCTTGTACGCGTCCTTCCCAGGGACAGCCTGTGGTAACCGACTGGCCGGTGTGGGGATGAGGCCTGACGTCAGCCATCACGACGATACGTTAACAGGACCAGGAAAGCAAGAAGCGGCAAGGCTCCATAAGACATGCACTTCAGAGGGTGGGGAACTCGCCCTGTGAAGGCGCAAGGACCTGTCACATCAGTTTTAGACGGCCCATGGAATAGGACAGCCCCTTCAAAACAAGGGACCGTTATTGTATCTCACCGCCCCACCCCTACAAAGGAAGCACGATGCGAGGCGGGCCTCTTTGGGTTCTGGGGCCAGCATGTTCCACACCAGGAATACGCTGTGATTCTCCCAAGAGGAGAATCACTATGTGGTCTCACTACAGTTCCGGGCTGGGCTGGCCATTTGCAGCAGAAAATTATACCTTATTTGGAAACAGCTCCTGGGGGACCGGCTGTGGGGACCTGGAAGAAACAGAGCCTCAGGCTGCAGGACACCAGGTGACCATGCCACCTGGAAGTGACCAACACGAGGCCCGTCAGACCCACCAGGTCCTCAGGTGGGGTCACCTGCAGGCAGCCCAGCCTCCCCTGCACCCACCCCTGCTGCGCCAGCACGTCTGCCTCTGCTCACACCATGACCGCGAGGGGGGTTGGGTCCTCACGACCAGCAGGAGGAGGAAGAGGCCCGACGCGGCTCACGGGGAGGTCAGCGTGGCACGGGCGCACAACCCCAAAACGGCCCACAGCTGTGCTAGAGCCCAACCAGGGGCCCTGAACGGCAGCAGGGAGAACGCTTCCAACAGGCACAGCTTCGGGCCGCGTGTCTGGTCATCCCCTTTGTGTGGGAAGAAAAGTGGCCCTAAGTCAGGTACCCATGGAATCCCAGGCAGGGGCTAATGGTGAGGCTGGTGGTCAGGGGCCAGAGGAAGGGAGACTGGAAGGTCAGGGCAAGGAAGTCTGGGAAGAGGCATGTGGATGGACCACATATGAACTCCGAGACCCAGAGTGGGGCCCTCTGCCAGCAGAGCAAACACCCTGTCAGGTCTCAGCAGTGCCAGCCAAGGCCCTGCAGGAAGGGACGGCCAGTCATTCCCGAAACAGGTGTCAACTCCAGTCAGGGTGCACTGGTGCCCCTTCCGGAGTCAGTGCCTCGCAATGTGACTTTACTTGGAGATAGGTCCTTACAGAGGTAATCAAGTGAAAAGAGCTCATCAGGGTGGGCCCTGATCTGAGATGACCGGTGTCCTTAAGGAAGAGGAGATTTGGACACAGGAGAATGCCATGTGAAGATGAAGGCAGAGATGGGATGATGCTTCCACAAACTAAGGAACCAAAGCTTGCAGCAACCACCAGCAGCTGGGGAGCGGCCTGGAACCATTTCTCCCGCATGGCCCTTGGAAGAATTGACTTTGCCAACACCTGCATCTTGGACTTCGAGCCTCCAGGGCCTTGAGTCAATACGTGTCTGTGGTTTAAGCCGCCCAGTGTGCGGAACTTTACGGTGGCCCGAGCTGACCCACACAGACCTCACATTACATCATGTCAGGCCACAGGACCCACTGACGTCAGAAGATGCCAGGACTGGCACACGTCCAGGGGACCCCCTGATGGTAATGCATGCTGGGCTACCCACCCAGTGTCTGCCAGCCTGGAATGTGTAGGGGTTGGGGGGGGGTGCCAGCTTGGAGATGGTGCCCTGTGAGGACCGGGCATTGTCCTCCAGCACCAGGCATGCACTGAGAACCAACTACAGTTATGTGATACTATGTGATACCCAAGAGGTATCACAGGGGTTTGGGGACCAAGGGGTAGAAGGAGGAGTGGCGCTGCCTGCCATCACTCCCGCGGACCCACTTGGGGAACTGGTGTCCATGCAATTTTAGGCTCTGTGAGCTCAGAGCAGGAGTCTGCAAGCTACGGCCCATGGACCAAATCCATGTTTCTTTGTATGGCTCCTGAGTTAAGAATGGTTTTCCAGTTGTAAGTGATGTTATTTAAGTGGTTACGTAAGTATCTACATAATATCTCAATCTTGGCCTCAAAGCCTAATAAAACAGTTACTATCCCAGAGGGGAACGGTTCCACCAGGCGACACAGTAGGGATCCCTTAAAGTTTAAGTAACAGCTGCTGCCTCCTCACATCAGGATCCTTGTGCCAAGAAACTAGCGAGTAAGGAAAGGAGTCACCAGACGGGTCACGAGGAGGAAAAAGGGCTGCTGCTACCGGATGGGGGGGGGGGGGGCAGGGCACCCAGCTGAGTGATGGGGCGTCTCCCGGTACTGACACGCCCCCTGCCCAACTCTGATGGCAAGCGGATAAGCACACGCGCCCAGCTCTCTGGTGTCCCACGACCAGGGGCTCAGGCCTCGCAGAGCGGAGGGTCTGAGTCACCCCATCGGCTCAGCCGCCTATGTCAGCAGCGGCTGGTCAGGGGAGAGGGGCCTCTCGAAGGGACAGCAGAGCAGCGAGATCGCGGGTGTTACCTGTGCCCACGGGGACCAGCTGCAGTGATGGGGCTGGATGTCGTTCCTTTAACCCTCCTCCTGTGACCTTCCCCGGGGAAGAGACGGACTCAGCTCCTAGAGAAGCTGCGCCAGGGCACGCTGCGACGCGCCGCCCAGATCTCCTTCAGGGGGGAGGCACTCGCTCCCCTGGCTGCTGGGAGTGGAGCTGCCTCCCCGCTGAGGGTCTCCCCGGGGTTCCCTGGGCTGAAGGAGCTGCCACATTCTAGGTACGCCTCCTTCCTGGGGGAGCCCACACCCAGCCCATGGGTAATGAGCCCTCCTGCCTCAGCTCAGGACATTTCTAAAGGGCCACCCCCACGCCAGAGGCCCCGTGGGACTGACATCACAGCTCGCACTGCCCCTCACCCCATCCTGCTGCCCTCTCTCCCTTACAGGTGTTACTCCTGAGGCTACGCCCCATTACGCCTTCTGAATGCAAGTCTCCATCTTAGAGTCTGTTTCCTGGGGAAGGAGACCAAAGACAGGATCATTTGGGGCTGAGCCTGGCATATTTTCCATTCTAAGTGTGAGAGTATAGCCAGGATTTCATTTCTCACGGCCACTTCTGTCCTACGGTCTCTAACCAGGTACATCCTTTCTTCTTCCCAAACCTTTTGAAAATAGCTTTCCCGAAAAAAAAAAGAAAGGGGAAAATTGCTTTCCTAAAGTCTCGGACACACATGCCATAATTTCAGTCGCTCTCAGATATCTCCCAACTGAAACCGCTCCCGCCGCTTCTCCCACCCTCTGGCCCGGCTGTCCGCTGGCACCCAGAGTCTAGAGTTTTCTCTTTCTCATCTTTCCTGCTCTGAGCTCTGCTTTGTCTCTTCGTGTCCCAGGACCATCACCTTTGCTCCCTGACGACTTGGGGCTTGAGGCAGGGAAGGTGGGAGAAGGAACAATGTCCAGGTTGCAGGGAGGGCTTCAGAACAAACCTTCACCCTCTCCCATAGGGCTGTCCTGTGAGCTCAGACTTCCCTGAAATGGTACCAGGGATGGGACCAGCGTGCAAGGTGCGTGTCGTCCTCCAGGAAACCACGCTGTGCTGAGTTAGGCGGCCCTGACTTAGAAGGAAAACTTCCGGTCAGCGTTTTCTCATCCACATCTGGCTCCGTTCTACCACCTACCTCTTTCAGGTGCTGCGGAAAAGAATTCCTCGGGGGGAAGGCATGCTTAGCCTTCTTGTAAAGGCACCGCAGCAAGAAGTAGCAGCCCACGAGCAGCAGGAGGGTGGTGCACACCGAGGCTGCCAGGACTCCGGCCACGATCCAGGAGGTGGTGGTTTCTGCAGGGACGAGAGGCTGGGTCATATTCTCGTCACGCACAGACTGGGGGACACGGACCTGAATGCCCTTCTCACCATCACAATCCAACGGTAACCCCTCCTCGTTGGGGGGCCCGCACGTTTGTCTCAGAAGGCATGATGAGGAAGCACAGGCTGTTCGAGGATCCCGAGGTTTCCAAGTCTCACCCTTTCCTGTCTTCCTCCAAGTTGGGTTTCTGGCATGACTGCTGAGACACACAGAAAGCAGCCGCCGCAAGAACCCTGATCCGCTTTGTCTACTCGCAGGGTAACATGCAGCTCCCTGTTCTGGATAAACCTCTTGAGGCAGAAGAGAGGACTCCCTGGGCCCCAGAGCCCCAGTGAAATACGCGCTACCGTGTTTTGTACTGAGAACTGCACAGACGACCCCACGTGATCCCCTGCCCTCGGAGACCTCCTCATCGCTAGTGTGGCCGTCAGCAGCTTACCGCTGAGCTCTGGGACCACCCTTGAGCTCCTCTCTGGAAAAACTCAAGGCTACCAAAACAATTCACCTTTGTTCTGCCAACACTTGACCTTCCTTTCTTAGTGCTTTTTCATAAAAAGCTCAGGACTGTAAATCTTTCTTCTGTCCCTTTGAGACCTGCATGTATCTCCTATGATCTAGGAGTGTCTCTCTCAAGGACCTGAAAGCCATTCCTCTGAAATGTCATCATCAGGAAGGAGCGAGCCCCTGTCTCAGAGTCCCAGGGGGACCCACCCTGGCATGGCTGGTGACATTGTGATGAACCCTCGGGGGACACTGCCTGGGTCTCCTTGGGATCCCAACCCAGATATCTTAGCATCTTAGACAAGGAGGTTTCACGGGCACACCTGGCTGATGGTGACAAAATTCAAATGATGCTTTTGTGACTCAACAAGAGGGAGAAATGGGGAAGGATGGTGGACACTGCTTTACACAGGCAGTGAATTGTGGGAGAATCCAGCGATCAACACCCTCTGTGTAAGTCTCTCTGTGTTTCAGGCCGTCTGAGAACGCTGTCAGGTGGACTCCCTTTCCCCATGCCTTCTCTTACCTATGGGATTAATCTGCAGGAAGTGGGCTTAGATGTTACTTCCTTCCTGTTATTTACTAGCTGAGCGACTTTGGGCAAGTTTCTTCACGTCTCTGAACCTTCACCTTCCGTCTGTGAAAGGGGAAAAGAGCCTTTCAACACTCTCACTGAAAACTTGCCAGGTTTAAATGCGAGAACTCTGTTTAAAAAAACCTAAAATGACTGACAAAAGCAGGTTTTCAGTGGGCTGTACTTTTCCTTTTCTTTCATAAAATGTTTGGGTTTTGTCAGTGAATGGGTGGTCAGAGAATCATGAACTCGTTGAAATATTTCTCTTTTTGGTCAAAACGGGTGCCTCATACCATGTTTCCTGACGTAAACGTTAAGGAATATTTAAAGGTATGATTTCAATAATGTTCTTATTAATAGCAGTCATGTCCTCTAACCCACATTATGGGCTCACTCTGTGCCTGGCACTGTCCTGGGTGACACCCTTTGATTCTCCTCATTTTGCAGATGAGGTGACTGAGGCACTGGGCAGTTCAGGATGCGCCCCGTGTCACTCATCATGCTGGAGCTCAGAGCGGGGAAGGACAAGACACCGCACCACCGGGCATGTACTCGGGCTCGGGGAAAGCAGTTGGCAGGTGTTTAGAGGAAAGAGGGATGATTCCAAGGTCAGGGATTCTAGTGATTCAAGCAGGATGGGGGCTCCCAAGGCACAGAATTCTGATTCAAACACAAATGATTCATGAGAGGAATAAAAGGTAGGCTTTTGGGAATGCCCTGGCGCTCCAGTGGTTTGGACTCTGTGCTTCCACTGCAGGGGGCCTGAGTTCCAGCCCTGGTCTGGAACTAAGATCCCACAAGCTGTGAGGTGTGGCCAAAAAAAAAAAAAAAGGGTAGGCTTTTGTTATTTAAAGGCGCTGCTGAGAGGCCTGGCACTGGACAGGGGGCTACAGAAAAAGAAAGGAGAGAGACAGAGAATTCCCTCCAGAGAGACAGCAAGACTTTCCATCTTCTGTGTGGTTTTGCAATCCTGAGAACATTTGCTTAATATGATTGTAGAACAGCTTTGGATGACACTGAAAAGATCACGTGCCTGGGGGAGGTGAAAGATTAAGAGATTCAGGCAAGTAATTTATGCATTTACAAAACGAGGGGAAAAAACCCAACAAGATTCAGGAAACGCCAGGCTGGTAAGCTTGATGTGATGTCCAGAAAAAAATACAAACATTCCAGAATGGATCATTAAGTGGCTAATTACAAACAATTAAAAAAGATAGGGAGAATAACTAAGAATATTAACATGAGGACACCGAGAAGAAATGAGCTCATAGTGGCAGCCTTTCCTTTTTTGGATCGGATTACTTGTTGGTAAATTATGGTACATTATGGGCTGGTTTTTCCCAAGCTGTGTTCCTTGGAATGCTCATCCTCAAAGATGTTGGAAGATCAAATAGGCTAAAAATGCTAATATGTAGGGTGACTTTTCTGAGAGGGAAAGGCGGTGTATCATCATTTCCAAGCACATCTGACTACAGGGCTCTTGTTTTGAGAAATACTCCATCACCACTCATGGGACACAGTTGGGACAATGATGCCCTTGGCACTGGGTGTCGATTTCAGCTGATATCGGCCAAAGTCTTTCACGGTGACTTTGCGGACAGTAAAACAAAAGAGCTTGCCTAACAGTCCGCTCTAGTCAGATGGACCGGTGGCCAGTAAGCAACTGGTCTAGAGGAAGGTGTATCCCAGACACACCAACTGTTTGAACAACACAGTGGTAAAGATCCTGAGGCTCATCCCAGCAAATCAGTTGATGAGACAAAGCAAAACTGGGTGAGAAACATGTTTAATGATGAAAACCAACGTTATCCAGAAGAACTTGATAAGCTGAAACGAATTACTGTGAAAGCAGCACTGCAACTGCCTCAAAACTACAGGGACACAGAAGATGAGACGTTTCGCTCTCTCTCTCTCAGGAGGGAGTACTTTATTCCTCTCCTTAGTACTTCTGTAGCCCCCAGATCAGTGCCTTGCTTCCGGGAGGACTTCTACAAATGAAAATGGCCAAGAGCATGCGTGACCTTCGTGTATGCATCCTTTTGTGGTCTGAGCTGGCAAAGCCTCTGGCTGTTTTTAAATAACAAGAAGGCCCCAAAAGGCGTGACGTCTGTGTTGGTGTGCAGACACCTAGGCCACAGGTTTTTATCATTTTGTACACCAATGCAACGCGTCTGTACAAGATCTGTCAATATCTAGGCCAACGGGTACCCTCCCCTTCCTTCTTTTCCTCCTTCCCTTCCTCCCTCTCTTTTTTTCTAAGAAACACCAAGTGTGGAGGCACTCTGCTAGACACTGGGCTACACGTCATATGTGGGGGACTGTGTTGAGGTCCTGGTACATAATTCATGAGGAACCCTAAAACCAGCTTGCTGAGGAAATGATGGGGTTTCCAAACTCTTCCCGTGATGTGTCTGAAGGAGCGGGAGATGTGTAGCCCGGGAAGGAAAGGCTTCTGGGGGTGTGACAGGGCTCGACCTCTGCTGGGCAGGCTTGGGAGGACTGAGACTTGCTTCAGGGAGCCCAAGAGGACAGAACAAGCATGCTGGAGGTGGGCGCGTGGAGGGAGACCTCAGCTCCCTGGACAGAAGGACTTCCTGTCAATCCCTTTGGTCTAAGAGTGAACGAGCTGCCTCAGAAGGTGGTGGTCTCCTTCCCAGCATGAGGCGGTCAGTCACGGCTGAACCAGGCTGGAGTTTGGGCTGGCTGATGATCTCTAAGGAGCCTTCTGGCCCACACACTCACTGGGAGTCTCTAAAGCTACTTCAGATGCCCGGAGGAGGGACTTCCCTCGCGGTCCCGTGGTTAGGACTCTGCCCTTCCACTTCAGGGGACATGAGTTCGATCCCTGGTCAGGGAACTAAGCTAGCAGTGCCCGCCCCCCGCCCCCCCTCCCCCAAAAAAAGATGCTCAGAGGAGACAGAACTGCAGACAGTGCATTTCGAGACCCACCGTCAGTTGCTGTCTGCTCACAGACAGGCTCACTCCACTCTCCGGTTTTGTTCCGATCAGGAAGAAACCCTCGAACTTGAACACAGTAAGTTGTCTGTGGCTCAAGATTTCGGAGGACCTCGAAGTCATATTGCCCAGTAACTGGAAACTAGGAACAGAGACAAAAATAAGAACATGGCTCAGCAGTGAAGGGACATCATCTTTTCTCCCCCAAACCCCACACTTACCAGTTATCATCTTTACTTTGGGCTCAAAATAGGAGGATGAAGAAAGCAGGCGCTCCTCCTGGGTCATCTCAAGGGACCCTGAGACCATCCTAAGGGTGGGGTGGGGCAAGGACTAACTGTGGTCCTGACAAACCACCTCACCCCCTGAATTCTCTAGTTTAAATGACAGGCAATCCCACTTCCTTTTTAAAAAAGATAAACCAGTTGTATGGGCTGACTTTCATCACTCCGACCAAATTCCATGTTGAAGTCCTAACCTCAAGTACCTCTGAAAGTGACTTGGTTGGATAGAGGGTCTTTACAGATGTAATCAAGGTACATGAGGTCATTACAGTGGGCCCCAATCCAATACAACGGGTGTTCTTATGAGAAGAGGAAATTGAGACATAGACGTGTGTACAGAAGGCCACATAAAGATGAAGGCGGGGATTCGGGTGATGCCTCTATACACTAAGGACCCAAAGATGGCCAGCAGCCACCAGAAGCTGGGTGAGAGGCCTCGAACAGATCCTCCCTCATGGTCCTTAAAAGGAGCCAATTCTGCTGACACCTTGATCTTGGACTTCTAGCCTCTAGAACCTTGACACAATACATTTCTGTTGCTTCATCCGTCCAGTGTATTTGCTACAGCAGCCCCGGCAAACGAACACACGAGTCATTTACAGTAAGACTCAATGTGATTTTCTAAGTCAAGAGCATGTTTCTGCCATGGCTGCCCAGGGTTCTCCTCTGCATCACGTCTCCCTCTACGCACCCAGGCTGCCCTTCCCCAGCGGCTCAACTCACCTTGAGGGCACACACGGCAGCCTGACTCTGGTGGGGGCATCCCGGACTCATCTTGGTTTAATATGAAGATATCATAATGGATTATATATTTCTGAATTTGAGAAACCAAAATAGTTTCCAGCAAACTAAAGGGAATTAAGACAGTACATACTGCCTGTATTTCCAGCATGATTATAATTTCCTTATAGAAGGGTCTTACGAAAAATTTGTTATGTGAGTAGGAGCTTCAATGGGAAGTGAGCATAAACTCTGTTTTTACTTAAGTAACTGGCTGCTTTTCTTCTGGGGCTGGGCTTGTTGATAGCTTATCTCTATTCCTTTATTATAGGAGAAGCTAAGCTCACTGAAGGCAACAATTGGATTTTACCAACTGAAAACATAAAGACTACAATATAACTTCTGATCATTAAAAGCAGAAATAAAAACAAAACTCCCTGGCTTTCACGTCCAGAAACCCAATGCTTCTAAAACCTTACAATGCATGTTTTTTCAAAGCTGAACTCAGAGGCTGACACATCAAAAGCAGACAGGGAACAGGCTGGCACGGACGTGAGGCCTCTTCTAGCCTTATCTCACTTCTGGGCAACTTCTGGTTTTATCTTCTCGCTTTCTCCCATCAGGAAGAAAGAATTCCTAAAAGCTTTCAGTGCTCTTAGCTCAGGGACCTAACACGGCACTCTCTCAGAGAGGTGTGCCTTCCAAAAGGGAACCATACAACCTTACTCCTCTCAGGCTGCTGTAACAAATACCAAAGACTGAGTGCCTTATCAACAGACATTTATTTCCCACCGTTCCGGACGCTGGTAAGTCTAAGATCAAGGCACCGGCAGATCTGGGCTCTGAGGAGGGCCTGCTTCCTGGGTCTTCTTGCTGAGTCCTCACAAGGTGGAAGGGGTGAGGGAGCTCTCTGGGGCCTCTTTTTTTTTTTTTTAAGGTTTATTTATTTATTTATTGGCTGCATTGGGTCTTCTGTTGCTGCGAGTGGGCTTTCTCTCCTTGCGGTGAGTGGGGACTTCTCTTGTTGCGGAGCAAGGGCTCTAGGCAAGTGGGCTTCAGTAGTTGTGGCTCAAGGGCTCTAGAGCACAGGCTTAGCAGTTGCGGCGCACGGGCTTCGTTGCTCCGTGGCATGTGGGATCTTCCCCGGCCCAGGGATTGAACCTGTGTCCCCTGCGTTGGCAGGAGGATTCTTAACCACGGCGCCACCAGGGACGTCCCCGGGGCCTCCTTTATAAGGGTACAGATCCCATTCGTGAGGGCTCCACCTGTATGATCTCATCACCTCCCAAAGGTTCCACCTCCTAACACCATCACATTGGGGATTAGGTTTCAAAGCATGAATCTGCAGGGGGGCGGGGTGGGGATGGGGTGGGGAGCGGAGGAAGGCGTCGCAAACACTAAGTCTATAGCACATATAAACTGGCAAAGGTGACCCTGCGGCACCAATGACCGAGACACTGGGGGGCAGGCAGCCTTTCCGACACTCTGCGCCGTCAAGCCAAAGTCTTCCACACCGCAGGCAGAGGGAACGGACACCTGTGTAACCAGATGCCTGTCCTGGGGGCATATGTGAGATAAGAAGATGCTAAGGATACACTGGGTTTTGCATTTCATGCCTGGGGCAGGAGGCACTCAGGCCGGGTAACTGTGGAATCCGACCCTTCCTCACAGTAGGCTGCTAGCTCCAGGAGTTACCTTTGCATCCCAGAGTTTAGCAGGGACACCTGCCTTCCATAAGGGACTGTAAAACTTATTATTCTGTATGGCTTCCTAGGCACACAGATCCTGGGGTTTTGACGATAAGCAAAATCATCTGTTCTGTGAGGAAGGCAGATATCCTATATCAGTTAACGAAGCATTTAAAAAAACGGAAGTATAGCTGATATATAATATCTCACTGGTTTCAGGCATGCGACATAGTGACCCGACATTTATATATGTTACAAATGGATCACAACAGAGCACGTTTTGGGGGGAAAAATTAACTTGAGATTTTTGGGGGGGCTACACAGTATGTAGATATAAATTTAATTACATCATTCCTCAACAATACACACACCCTTGACCCTTCCCAAACGCTTGAGAACTGGTGAAAAAAATCAACATTTAATGCAGAGGAGATAACTTGCATAACACATACATAAGTTACTTTAGGACCACAGATGGCATTCAGCTCAGAAGCACTAAGTATAAGAATTAAAGCTGAACAAAGATGAATGAAAATAGCCTTAACATGTCTACACAAGGGAAAGGGAACCTCACGTACCGACCATACCCATTGTTCAGGCAATGGGACACGCTTCCTTTTTTCACTGGGTCATTAAATTCCTCAACAATCCTGTGAAGGAGGTTATCATGCCCACTTTATTAATGAAGTGGGTTATATGCCCGTTTTGCAGACCTGAGACGCTGAGGTCAAGAATGTGACCACCTCCACAACAGGAGAAGCCACCGCGCTGAGAGAGTAGCCCCTGCTCACAGCAATTACAGAAAGCCTGCACGCAGCAACAAAGACCCAACGCAGCCAATAAATAAATAAATAAATAAATAAACACATTTAAAAAAAAAAAGAATGTGACCAGAGTCACACAGTGGCAATGTTCCAACAGGGTCTTCCCATCTCCAGCCCATATTTTGAAAGGAACTGTCCCTGGAAGAGGAGGAAAGCAATGGGGAAACGTGGGGTCCGTCTGGTAAAACGTGACACCCACCATTCATCCAGGGCTGAGGCTGCCCTGACCATGGACTTGACTATTGTGTGGTATACGGGGGCCTCATGCCATGCAACAGTAGTCATTCACTGACCACCTGATTCCCAGCCAACCGCTGAGTCAGCTCTGCCTTCTCAGGCAACTTCCCTTTGGGAGGAGAAAGGCCTGCCCTCTTGCACCAGCACCCAGGAAGTCTGATCTGTGTACTTGTGACCTGACATACCAGTCATCCCCGAGAATGGGAAGTTTCTGGAGCTCAAAGGACCAGGCCTGAGATCCTCCGGACCATAACGTGGCAAAGCCTCCCTCTGACCGACACTGGGCAAAGGACCGGGAGCTGACATCTGCCATGCGTGTAATTCGCTGCACTTACCTTTTCATCAGAGCCATTTTTCCAATATTGCACATGATAAGTCCATGAGTTATAAATATTCCTCATGGTCCACGTTACAGGTTCATTCTCAATTTTCGGGGCTAAGATACGCATATGTAAAGAATTGGCAAGTGCTTCTACTTGGATTCCGGGAGGTCCAATAATGGCTAAGTGTGAGAACAAAGCAAAATGACAATCAAAATTCACCCGTTAAAAACATCCAGATGTCTTTTTCGTAACTGGGCAGACCACCTGGGTTACTGAAGTACTCTGCCCTGTGATACACCGCTGTGATGATGTGGCGAATGGGGACACTCTGATTTTGTTTCTTAAAAAAAAATCTTTTAATCTTTGCCTCTGTTAATCAGGTTTAGTCCATTTATGTTTACTGTGATTTCTGATATATTTGGAATTATTGCAACTATATTACTTTATAGTGTTTTCTGTAAAGACTGCTTTTTTTTTCTTTTTTAAATGGCTTATTCCTCTCCTCTTTTTTTTCTTTCTGTTAGGTTGAATTTTCTTTATTTCCATTGCTGGGTGGGAAGCAACAGATGGTATTTCTATTTTTAGTGTTGAACCTATATAAATAAACCCCTCTCCAGCAAATACATTTTCCAACAAAGTCTGAAACTACTCCCCTCCTGAAAGCTCTTCTACTAGATATTCACATGACAGGTCCCTTCACCTCCTTTAGGTCTCTGGTCAACCGCTGCCTCCTCAGAGAGAACGACCTCACCACCCTACGTAAACAGCAGCTCCCATCACTCCCTGCCCCGGCACCTTGCTTTATTTTCTGGAGAGCGACAATCACTACCTGTCATAAAATACGTATCTGTTTGTTCATTGCCTGTCTTCCTCGTTAGAATGTGTGTTCCACTGGGGCGGGGATTTTTGTCTTGTTCAGTGCTGTAGCTTCAACACTAAGAACGAACATGCCTGGCACACAGTAGGTGCTCAATAATAACTGTGGAATGAATCATAAATGGCCATGGGCAACTGTGCTGTTGGAGTTATATCCTGTATTCTTCTCTGGCTGCTGTTTACGTCTGGGGGGCTGCTACTGGACCTGTATTAGCATTCTTCCCCGTTTCTAATCTGCCGGCCACTGAAGACCAGATAAGAACACTTATTAGATATTTTTCCAAAGCAAGTATAAATAGGTCCCACATGACATCTCAAAGCACTTTCCCATCGTATCAACTTCAAGAGGCAATTATCTGACGTGGGGTAGTCGTTGCTAAGAGCCCAGACGCAGGAGCCTAGGTCTGAAGCCTCGTGCTACAGCTCATTACCTGTGTGATCTTGGGGCAAACTGTGTATCTACTGATATTTTGTATGAGTTTCTAGAGAGAACTTCCATGGAGGGGCCCTAAAATAGGATTTGGAACCAGTCAGGAACTGGTAAGTCAGTTTTCAGCCTCAAGTCATTAAAATTATTAAATTTATATTTAATTATCTTATTGCCTTATGCCAATCCTGTGCTGTCTCTCCCACAAACTTCTTAAGGGCCACAGCCCTCTTTTTCACTTTTTAAGTTTCTTTTTTTTCTGATGTCGACCTTTTTTAAAGTCTTTATTGAATTTGTTACAATATTGCTTCTGTTTTCTGTTTTAGTTTTTTGGCCGTGAGGCATGTGGGATCTTAGCTCCCCGACCAGGGATCGAACCCACACCCCCTGCATTGGAAGGCGACGTCTTAAGCACTGGACCGCCAGGGAAGTCCCCACAGCCCTCTTTATTACATTCCCTAAACTCCCTGTGCAAGGCCATCCACTTTGTGGGCACTCAAAGAATTCCTGCTGATGGGCCAACCGAGAGGGAAATAACCAAGGCAAGGTGATGACATAACAATGAAATAAAAACCAAGACAGCTTACTGTCATCCACAGGACAGAAGGTGATGTTTATCCAGTCTGAATGCTTGTCTGCAAATTCAGCCCTGACTCGCAAGGTGTGGTCACCGTACTTGGAAAGACTTGAGAAATCACATTCCGTCAAGACAGTACTAATGCACACATCTTGGAATTTCCTATAACTACAAAATCAGAAGAAATCATGAGAGTTCTAATGTCAGTCTCTCTGAGGCTGACTGGTGCTTTATTGTTCCTGCTACCAAGGGATAACGGAGAATAATGAGAGAAGAACAAAGCAAATTTTTTATCGTCAATTTCTTTTGTTTTCAAAATAAACATTTATTTATTGGCTGCGTTGGGTCTTCGTTGCTGTGTGCGGGCTTTCTCTAGTTGTGGTGAGCGGGGGCTACTCTTCGTTCTGGAGCATGGGCTTCTCATTGCAGTGGCTTCTCTTGTTGCGGAGCACGGGCTCTAGGCCCGTGGGCTTCAGGATTTGTGGCACATGGGCTCAACAGTTGTGGCTCACGGGCTCTAGAGCGCAGGCTCAATCAATAGTTGTGGCTCACGGGCTTGGTTGCTCTGAGGCATGTGGGATCTTCCTGGCCCAGGGATTGAACCCGTGTCCCCTGAACTGGCAGGCAGATTCTTAACCACTGTGCCACCAGGGAAGTCCTCTTTATCGTCAGTTTCAGTGAATAGGATGCATCGTTCACGCGAGCATTTTCCAAACTGTGCTCCATGGGACCTTAATGATCCTGGAGGCATCATAAGACATTTCAAAAATGATCCATCCCAAGGTCAAACAATTTGGGACAAAAACTGGGTGAAACATGAAAAGGTGTCTCTCTTCACAACAGAACTTCTCAGAGACTTTCATATCCTAATGAAACGTGTCTTTCCAAAAAGGGAGTGAGTATGCAACATATTTGATAAAGAAAGCTTCCTTCTTGGATTAGGTATTTCTGAAAGGTGTGGGGCATGGCTTGTGAAATGTTGATATTCACAGATTAGCCAAAACAAGTATATCACAATGATTTCAAATAACGTCTTGTAAGTGACTAGTGTTCAGTTACACTGGAAAAATTATAAAATTCGCTGACCTCAGATCTCCAGCCCTGACACCAACCCCTGAAGGGAGGGTGGCAGAAACACGAAGTGGAAGGAAAGGAATGTTTGGGAATACCTACCAGGTGCGTGTAACTTAACCTCACAAGAGCCTAAAGAGCTATAATTAGCTCCATCCCAGGTAAGGAAATCCAGGCTTTTGTCTAGCAAAAAATAAGAATTCTGTTCTGACTGGCACCTTTCTGTCTTGGTGCCAAAACCCATCTGGCTACCCTAAGAGGTGACGACGAAGGTGTGGATGAAAAAAATAATAACAGCCAACACGTGTCAAGCATGTAGGTGTCAGGCAGGGCACTGTTTTAGCAGTATTACCTCACTGAATTTTCACAGCCCTGGGAGGGTGGGACTGACATCACTCCTATGTTTATAGGTGAGACACAGGCACGGAGAGCCTACGAAACATACTCATGGGACTCAGGTCTGCTTGAGTTCAGAGCCAACTGCCACTCTACACTCCACTGCATTCTTAGGAGGCAGACATAACTGGGCTTATGCTGTCTTACTGTCTGCTTTTCTTCACTTAATAGACCACAAACATTTCTCCAATCCATGAACTCTTCGTGGCGGCCTAACACCGTCCCTGGGAAAATCCAAGAGTCACTTCGTCAAGGGGGTTTTCCCACATGAGGCCATTTCTTTCCATGAATTTAAACTAACGCATGAATTGGGTGGAACACAGAGTATTTCAAGAGTTGTTTTGCAATAACTCTCTTTCACTAGGTCATTTTTACTGCATCTATACATATTTTTCTTCCCTTTAAGTAGCTCATATGATCTGTTCCCCATATTTACATCTAATTGTTTTAGAAGTTTCCATATTAAAATCACCAGTACATCCTCTGAAGTCCCCCCACCCCCCCACCCCCGCCCCCGGCCACCCCAACCCAATGCACACATACAATAAGAGCTTGTGCTATGCGACCGCTCAGGTTAAATTCTAACCACGCCTTTTCCGGGGCCACAGAAGGATAATTAGATTTTTCAGGATCAAATTTCTCCCACACCCAGCACATGGTTTGTTTTCCCCAGCACAGGCCATGCTCGGTCTGTGCATCTATGCTGAGGAGGCCTGGAACCCAGGTATCCACTCTTGCTTATTGAGAGTACTCATCTAAAAGACAAATACCTAAAACCAAACACCTCTACTCCAATGGCAAAGAAGCAAAGAACAGAACAACAAGAAATAAACCACAGAGGAGAGGGACAGACAGAGAGGGAAGTTCATTTTCCACAGTGAAATCCCTAGTGCTATCAAGACAGAGTGGAGAAAACACAGAGATGGAATTATAAAACCAATCAGTGCTAGAAAGTACACTGTGGGAGGAAAATTAGTCTCAGAACGACCCTCAAGTCCTTGGGGAAATGGACAAAACTGGAATATGGACTTATAAAGGATTGTATCATTGGGGAAGCTACCAAATCTTGATAACTGTACCACAGTGATGTAGAAGGTTATCCTTGCTCTTATGAAATACACAATGAAATATTAAGGGGCAAAAGCGAGAAAATGTGGTGAGCCTTAAAAACTGGTGAATCTGGATATAGGCTATTTGGAAGTTCTTTGTGTTATACTTGAAATTTTGAAATGTTTTGTTACCTGGGAATTATTTTGAACTAATAAGTTAAAAAAAAAGTAAATGAGAGGCTTCCCTGGTGGCGCAGTGGTTAAGAGTCCGCCTGCCAATGCAGGGGACATGGGTTCAATCCCTGAGCCAGGAAGATCCCACGTGCCGCAGAGCAACTAAGTCTGTGAGCCACAACTATTGACTGAGCCTGCGCTCTAGAGCCCATGAGCCACAGCTATTGAGCCTGTGTTCTGCAACTACTGAAGCCCGCATGCCTAGAGCCTGTGCTCTGCAACAAGAGAAGCCATGGCAATGAGCTGCCTGCACACCATAATGAAGAGTAGCCTCTGCTCTCTGCAACTAGAGAAAGCCCGTATGCCGCAAAGAAGACCCAACACAGCCAATAAATAAATAAATAAGGATATTTAAAAAAAAAAGAATCACCCTGCCAATGCAGGGGACATGGGTTTGATCCCTGGTCTGGGAAGATCCCGTATGCTGTGAAGCAACTAAGCCAGTGCACCACAGCTACCGAGCCTATGCTCTAGAGCCCACAAGCCACGGCTACTGAGCCTGCGTGCCACAATTACCGGAGCCCTTGCACCCTACAGCCCACACGCCAAACTACTGAAGCCTGTGTGTTGCAACTACTGAAGCTGGAGTACCTAGAGCTGGTGTTCTGCAACAAGAGAAGCCACCGCAATGAGAAGCCCTCGTGCTGCAGTGAAGAGTAGCCCAGGCTCACCACAACTAGAGCAAGCCCATGTGCAGCAACAAAGACCCAATGCAGCCCCCTCCCCCCCCAATTTTTTAAAAAAATGTAAATGAGGATTATCTTATTCATCTTTCTCCTCCTTCTCTGACTTAGCAGGGCTTGGATATGTTTGTAAAATAAAGGCCAGGTGGGAAGGAGTGTGGGATCGATGGCATCTGAGACCCACATTTCCTTCCTCCGCACTGAAGGAGCTGTCTGCCTTTGTCTGTTTCTGAGTCACACGGGAAGCAGGTGTGTGGATCATTGGCCTTTGGCCTCCTCTTGCTGCCTGCATCTGGCACAAAGGTGTGTCACCTGCAGTCCAGCCTGTGGTGTATGGTGGCAGGCTGCCAAGGGAGGACTGGCACAGGGAAAAACCGACAGGCCGGGCAGGTCCTGGGAGGTCACAGCACCACCAAGGTAGACACTCATCCTTCCTTCATAAGCCTCTGCTGTCTTCAGAGGATGGAGCTTCCAACAGCCAGCAGCTGTCTTACATTCAATCTCAGGACATAGCCTCAGAGTAACTGAGTACCCACTAGGCAAATGACCTGCACCCCCAAGCACTGGGGCGTGCAGTTTATAACCTACTAGAGGGGGTGGCTGTAAGCTAGAAAGGGGCTTCCTGCCTGCTTTGCATACCTCAGTTTTCTTGGATAGCTTCCACTTATAAATTGTTGACTTTTAGCAATACTACTCTAATAACTGGAAGATGGTTCTCAGGGGCATTTTTCTCTTTAAAAAACATCAACTGGGACAAGCCCAATAGGTTTGCATTGCAGTAGATTGCCACAGCGGCCCATGACACCCACCATCTACATGATAAAATGTCTGTCACACCTTAAACCATCACAAGAAAAAGGGAAAAGGATTTTACTTGTTTGCTTTCAGAGAACAGAGTTTTCACAAGAAATTCTGGGACAGAAAGAAAAAGTCCAGGAGAAAGGCTCCCCCTGGGTTGTCATGGTCACTTGGGTGACAGCAGTCAGACCCTCTCCTCGTTCCGGGCTAAGCGACCAGCCCAGCCAAGGCCACCATCCTTTGGTGCCTTCCTGCCAAGAGCGCCCCAGACTTACCTTTGGTACTGAGCTGTGAAAGTCAGATTCCCCTTGGGAAAAACAGGTGACTCCCACTGTAGAATGTTCTTGAAGTTAACTGAATTCATTCTGACATTTTCAGGAGGTGGCACCATTCCTAAGGCTGTAAAAATAAAGGGAAAAAAGTGGGCAACTCTCTTCCTCAAAAAGGTCACCCAAGAAAATAACCATATCCAATACTCAGGTCTTCCCTATGGCTCCAAGTCTTCAAACGGGCACACAGGGAAGGAGAGACATGCTTTAGCTGTGCTGAGCAGTCTGAATTATATCTGAAGAGACGAAATTGCTAAGGGGAGGAGGATAGCAAGAGTGAAGTGGGGATGGATGAGGGTGACCTGGATTTGGGTGGTGGTAGAAAGGTGTGAGGGGGTGGGTAGATGGAGTTTAGATATATTTCCAGAGGTATAAACTCCAGACTTCATGATACATTTGGTGTGAAGAAGTCGATGTTAATATCCATTCCCGGCTTAAGCACCTGATGCTCTGATTAGGGCTGGGGACAAGGAAATCGATTCCCTTTCAGGATGTGCAGTAGGTTTGAGATGCTGCAGGATACACAGACAAGAATGTCAGAGATGACATTCCTGGATGAATGTGCCTGGGGCACAGGGGATAGATTTAGGCTAGAGATAGAAAGAGTGGTTAAACGTTTTAATAGAAAATGCCAAGCATACACAAAAGTACAGAGAGGAGCATATTAAACTGCCACCGGCCCATCACCCAACTAAGGCCAACAGATACACACTTGAGAGTCATGAACCCACAGCTGGTATTTAATGCCAGAGTTCTGCTGATACCTCCCCCAAGGGATAGTGTAGGGGAAGGAGAGAAGAGGGCTCGGGCACGAACTTGGCTGATGGGGATCTGGTAGAGGCGGAGGATCCTAAATAGAAACAGGCTGATAGGCAGCAGGGAAACCGGAGAGTGGGGTATCCAGGAAGGCCAGGGATGAGTTCACCAGGAAGGTAGGAGGGATCCACAGTGTTGTTTGAACCTAGGTGGGCAATTTGGAGCAGGACAGGAAAGGTTTCACTGGATTTAGAACTCAGAAGCCATAGAGCTGTAGAGGGGAGGGGCAGAATTCAGATCTTGGGGATGCTGGGGACTTAGTGGGAGGCCCTGACGGCCCGCCCAGGCACTTAGTCACTTTGAGTGCGCCTCTGGGGTCCGCTCCGGGGTCGTCTCTGGGGCCATCGCTGCCAGGCGTCGAAGCAGGGCTTCCTGGTTCCCGAGCGCACCTCGCGGGCCCGGGTCCCAGCGCAGGCAGCCGGTCTGGGGAAGGCGCGTCGTCCGCGCAGTTAAGCCGACGCCAGGAAGAATGCCCGGCGTCCCCTCCCCGCAGGCCCCTCACCTGACACCAGGAGGCAGCTGCCCAGCCAGCTCCGGAGGCTCCGCGCCATGGTCGCGCAGGCAGCCCGGGAGGGAGCTCGGGGGCCGCGGGCAGCGGCACCGGGGCGCGCGCCCCTATGCCCGCATCCTCTGCCGGAGCGCCTGCCCGCCAGTCCCGAGGCTGCTTCCGGGAATCGGTGGGGAGGGGCGGGGCGACGCGAGGCCCCGCCCCTGTCTCGGACCCCGCCCCCGCGCGCTTGGCGCCGGAGGCCGCTATCACCCGCCACGCAGGGGCAAGTGCAGAGGTGGAAAGGGGCTTTCTTGCTCCGGGTGGCTGGAAAATACCGATAGCAAAACAGGTTGCAAAACTGTACGTGCAGGGTCCCGAGTACATTAAATGCATGCTTTAAAAGCAGCCGCAAGTTAAAGAAATACACGCCAACGCCAACCCAGAGGTGATATGTAGGTGGTGGAATTAAGTGGTGATGTTTTTTCTTTACACCATGCAGTATTCCCCAAGTTTTCTCGGGTAAACAGGCACGGCCTGTATAATCCCCTCCCCCCTCAAATAAACTGATTTTTAAAGCACTCCATTAGCAAATCCAATTTGAGAGGGTCTTTGCCATAACTCCCCCCTCCCCCCAGGGAAAGCAACAACACAAAACCAAGTCATTTATTTGGCAATGATCGTTTCCCTCACAAGCCTGCTGAGAAAGGCTTAATTCCTCTTTTTCAGCTTTGTAGGGGTGAGGCTGGAAAACCCAGAGCAGGGTAAGAACCCGGTGATCTATGACACCGCTTGACGTCTGTCGCTAGAACACTCCCCACGAACGCGAAGGCAGGGCGGCAGAATGTGCCTTTGGCCCCCACAGGCCACCGCATAGAGTCAGAAGGAGGTTTGTGCAACCTGGAGATGCCAGCCGAACCACACATCAGCTGCATATACATCCTGTCTAATAAGAAACAACTCTGAAGACATTCTCAAGTTTATATTAAAAAGTTTTATTTTTTTATCAACCTCCATTATACAAAATTAAATCTTAAAATATGACACAGATTCTATCCCTCTCCCTTATGCAAATGTTCCTGTATTAGTTACCTGCCCCCCACTAGAGTTATTTACATGTGGTCTGTCTTCCTCAATCAGACTGAGGAGGGCTGGACCAGGGGCTGTGAGTTGAATTCTCAAGAGCGTAGGTGACGGAATAACATCTGGGAGGTACCCAAGACTCGGCTGGACCTTGCCTACCTCCAACCCAATCCGGAGCATGTGCTTCTGTTTCCTTGTGCGTGCCCTTCCTTTCTCTCCGGCAGCCCGCTCCTCTTTCTCTGCTGCTTTCCTGCTCTTTCCTGGAGCCTGTGGAAAACACTGCTGACTGCTCCTGCTATAAACCCTGCCTTCCTTTTCTCTCCCTACTCCACTCTGGCCCAATTTAATAATTTCCCAGAAATCTTATAGGGCCCTGGAGCACTCCCTGAAAGCCAAAGGGAACCTTGTTCTTTACTCAAGGAAACATGAGGCAGAAACAGACATCCATGACAGTAAAGAGAATGGGTAGGGCATCTTCCCTTCAAGGCAAATCACTTTGAACAGGTCAACAACGCACTGAATAATACCAGAGTACTTTGTTTCCCACCTTCCCTTCCCCCAGACTGGGAATTTGCATAGATGATGCCACCAGTCTCCTACACCTTCCTTCGGAGAAAACTTGGGAGAACCCGAAGGAGCAAGTGACGGTGCTGGGAGGGAGAGTCCTGGAGGTAGCATGTGTCCAAGTGAATTAAATATTCCTAGATTCATTCACCTCATTACATAACCATCCCCGATGTCAACATCCGACTCGGAACTGTCACTTTTATCAGAAGAATTATCTTCAGGCCACGGGGACTCTGCAGAGGGGCCAGGGAAGGGCAGCTGTGTCCCTTCTCCACTGGCCACCAGCAGGCTTGATTCTGCCTCGTCGGGGTTCTCTAGCACAACTGTCTCTTCTGGATGAGATGGTAACATCCGAGGGACTTCTGAGTCGTCGTCGTCCTCCAGGGCCCTGATGCACACAGAATTCAGATCCACATTGAAGAGAATTCTGTCCCCAGACTCCTCCGTGGAGCTACTCTCCTCCTTGGAAACGGGGTCCTGCAGCAGGTTCCCTCTCCCCTGGTAGTCCCCACTTGTGCATTCCGACTGCCAGGGGCCTGGCCCTGGTGCCGTTGGGGCCTCAGGGTCAGCCTCAGGCTCGGGCAGGTCAGGCGCCTCAGCGGCTGGGTCACTGCAGTCCTCCAAGGTGGCCAAGGACGTGGAGGTGGGACACAGCCTGCCCGTTAGTCCGTGCTTGGTGTAACCACCTTCGCTTTCTTGGGGCGCTGCTTCCTTATCGCTGTCACTTTCATCATCATAATCATAATTCCACACTTTCTTCTTTCTGTTGATGTGAATGACCTCCACGGCAGCCACTTTTTCCAGTGGAGGCAGCCCGGGAAATACCCAGACTGACCATTTATAAAAATTCTTTAAAAAAAAAAAAAGAGAGAGAGAGACAGAGAGAGAGTCTATCAATTCTGGGTGTTCTTTATTTTTTGATGTAATAAAACGTAATGAGGTTATCTACTCAGTGATGACAACAGCAGCAACAATAATATCTAATGGTTATGTAGTGTCTGCTATTCCCAAGGCACTGCTTTTAGTAATCGACATGTTCTAATTCATTTTAACCCCTCTAAGAAGTAGGCTTACTAGTCTTACCCCCACTTTACAGATGAAAAAACGAGGCAGAGAGGTTAAGAAACTTGCCCAAGTTTCAGGAATACTAAGTGGTGGAGGCTGGACTTCAAGCTGCCTGCAGCAGAGACTAGCCCACTCCTTCCTACTGCTGTCCCCTCGCTGCTTCTTGCTGGTCAGGGGAATCTATCCATGTAGGCTGAACAGATTTCAACCCTGGATTGCTGACATTCTTAAGGGCGTCAAGGAACTGCGAGCAAGGAGAGATTCTAGGGAGCCAATTCCACTGGGGTCAAAGCCCTCTGGACTGGAGGATCTTAAAGATGCAGGGGACCCCTAAAGGGTCAGAGATGAGAAGGGCAGGGAGACTGGTGCTTGCTCTGATCCAGCACATCCAGGGCACAGCAGATGAGGTGGGCTAAGGAGACTGGCTACAATGGGGTCACGGTGAGGAGGGAGGTCACAAGATTCCTTTCACAGACCCGGCATCATCACTGACATCCTCCTCCTCTCTATTTTCTTGCTCAGGCTGCCCAATTTGACAAGCCTACTCTTCCCTGACTCTATCCAGACCTAGCCTTGGGGAGAATTGTTCTGCTGGGTTGTTCATCATTTTTCTTATTGATTTATAGGGGCTCTTTGTATAATCCAGATACTAATTATTTGTTGATTATTTATGCTACATGTATTTCCCCCCAGTCTGTGGTTTAACGTTTACTCTCTTTATGATGACATTTGATGGAAAGAAATTCTCAATTTTAATATAAGAAGATGCATCAATTTTCTTTCTTCATGGTTTCTGCTGAATCTTTCTTACCCAAAAGTAAGAATCTCCTAGATTGCCTTCCAAAACATTTAACAGTTTTGCCTTTCACATTACAATCTTTAATATGCCTGAAACTGATGTTTGTGTTATGGTGTGAGGTAGGGACCCAATTGCATTCTTCCCCATGTAGATAACATTAGTGCTCTGTCAATCCTTTCCCCACTGCAGTTCCTACTTGTCATCAGTCACGTTCCCACATATGTGGGTCTGTCGCTGGGCTCCCCATATGACTAGATCTTTGTTAATGCCTTTCAATAAGGTTTGATAATTTTCTTCACAATGGGCTTGTGACAACTTCTGTTAGATTTCTTCCTTAAATGTTTTAAAAATATATTTTTTATTACTAATGTAATGGTATTTAAAAAACTGTATGATTATTCACTTAAATTGAACAATTCCATTTAACTATGATTCCAAGTTCAAAGCCAGGTAAAACTAATCTATGCTGTTAGTAATCAGGAGAGTGGTTACCCTGGGTGTGGGCAGTGACTACAAGGCAGAAGAAAGACTTCTGGGGAGGCTGGTCATGTCATGTTTTCTTTCTTGATCTGGGTGTGAGTGATGTGGGTATGTTGAGTTTGTGAATATTCACAGAACTTTTTGCTATATTTGCATACTTAATTTCTTGAATGTTGAAAAGCAACTTATATAAAAACATATTTATTTTGTAAGTGATTGTTGCTAGCATATAAAAATGCAATTATTTTGTGTTACAACATTGCTAAACGTATTACTCCTAGTAATTTGTCTCTAGATTCTGAATTTCTTACTTAGCCAGTCACATCCTCTATAAATTATCTTTGTTTCTACCCCCATTTTTTCAAACCTTAAGCTCCATGAGGGCACATTTTTGTTTGTTTTACTCACATCTAGATCCCCAGCACCTATAACATGTGGACGTACAGTAAATACACAACACACATTTGTTAAATGCAAAAGAGGAGAAGGGGGGAGGGGAGGGGAGGGGAGGGGAAGGGAGGGGGATGGGGAGAAGAAGAAAAGACAATGTTTAAAATTTTTAACATCTGTTCTTGGTCAAACATACATGCACAAACATACGAGACCCAGGGTGTTCTGTTTCACTGTTCCTAGAGTTTATACATAAACATAGAGTAACATTTTTTTCAGTGGAGAAACAGTAGATAGACACAAGACAACAACACCCCCTGTCATTACTTGGAGTTAATATAATAACAGGTATACATATAATTGGTATATAATTTGGGTGCATTTTAAGGATGGGAAGAGCTCCGGGGAAATCCGGGAGGAGGGTTAGTAATGAGTTTAGGTAATTTAGGCAGAAGATTATCTAGCAGGTGATGGGTGTGGTGCTAGGGGCCTTTATATCTCAAGGCTGCATAAGAAATATGAGTTGGAGTGGGATTTCCCTAGGACCTCAAGGCCAAAGCAACACGTGGCCAACAGAAGAGATGGAGTGAAGGCTGAGAGTAAACCTGCAACTGAACCCTAACATAAAAGATTCAAAGGATACATTGTTAACAATACAAACATAAAAGTTACACTGATAGATTAAAAACCAACCATTCTTGCAAGACAGGGATCACAGTGGGGATGAAATCCCACACAGAGCCATTTACTTCTCATAAGCTACAGCCAAAGACCATCTAGGTTCAAATACTAACTGTAATTAAAAACACCAAAAGCACCCCTCCCCCCAAACAATCCCTCCCCCAACCCAACCTGAACAAATAGGAACATGAAAAAGAAGAGTGTGTCAGCCATAACAAAGAATGAAATAATGCCATTTGCAAAAACTTGGACAGACCTAGAGATTATCATATTAACTAAAGCAAGTCATAGAGAAAGGCAAATAACATATGCTATGACTTATTTGCAGAATCTTAAAAAAGTGATACAAATGAATTTATTTACAAAACAGAAGTAGACTCAAAGACATAGAACACAAACTTATGGTTACCAAAAGGGAAAGGAGGGGTGGGAAGAGATAAATTAGGAATTTGGGATTAATATATACATATTTTTGTGTATAAAGTAAGTAAACAACAAGGACCTACTGTATAGCACAGGGAACTACATTCAATATCTTGTAATAACCTATAATGGAAAAGAATCTGAAAAAGAAATATATATATATATATATATATACACATACATGCACACACACATACACATATATATATGATCATATATATATATGATCTGAAAAAAGAATATATATATATATAATGGAAAAGAATCTGAGACAGAATATAACTGAATCACTTTCTGTACACCTGAAACTAACACAACATTGTAAATAAACTATACTTCAATTAAAAAAAATTTAAAGAAACAAAAGAAATTAAGAAAAGAAAAAGAAGACTACACTTTTATCACCTGTGGAGGGATATTTATCTGTGGCTGTTAAAATACTAGAAGAAGAAGAAGGTGAATGAGTTCAAACATAGAAAAGTAAGATATTTCTGAATCACTTCTCATGTAGAAGGAAAGCGACATGATAGGGAAAATGAAAAATGATGGGCAAAGTGGTTGAGTCAAAACATGTGAGGAGGCTTTAGAAATATGTAAGATCAATACCCAGACTTGGCTGAGTGCTAAAGGCTCTGAACAGGAAGAGTGTGCCTCAGAAGCACAGAGAAAACACGAAGACAAAGCGGCTGGTTTCACTACCAATGAACATAAATAAGAGAAAGTCTGGAGGACCATTATACTGTGATGAATGAACAAATGTACAAAAAATGATTGATTAATGTCAGCAGAGCTTTGGAGCAAGGTGTCTGCCTCTATGTTTCAACTAGCATTATAAGTTAATTCTTTATATTTTTATATAAGATAAACTCATTTTGTGTGTCTATTCCATGGAAGTAATCCAAATGAAAAAGACAACCTGTATAAAAACGTTCATTGCATTATTCATAATGGCCAAAGAAAGAAATGAAAGGAAAAGAAGTGAAAAAGAAATCAAACCAAATGCTGTACAGCTGAGAAATTATTAAGGGGAAAAAGGAGACATTAATAACAATGGAGGACTTCCCTGGTGGTGCACTGGTTAAGAATCCACCTGCCAATGCAGGAGACAGGGGTCCTAGCCCTAGTCCGGGAAGATCCCACATGCTGTGGAGCAACTAAGCCCGGGCGCCACAGCTACTGAGCCGGCACTCTAGAGCCTGCGAGCCACAATTACTGAGCCTGCATGCCACAAGTACTGAAGCCCGCAGGCCTAGAGCCCGTGCTCCGCAACAGGAGAAGCCACCCCAATGAGAAGCGCACGCACCACAATGAAGAGTAGCCCCTGCTCGCCACAACTAGAGAAAGCCCGCACAGCAACGAAGACCCAATGTAACCAAGAAAGAAAGAAAGAAAGAAAGAAAGAATGAAAGAAAGAGAGAAAGAATTTCCATATATTTAAAAAACAACAACAACAACAAATGGAACACTATGTGATTATTGAAAATTGCATGGGGACAAAGTATAAAAAGAAAGAAAATGCAAAATAGAGGTTTATAGGGATGGAAAAGAGCCCAGAGTGATAAAACACCTTGAAATTTTGAGACAATGGGATTTCTTTCTGTGAAAATATTTTAAGTGTACAATAAAAATTCTTAAGTTAAAATGAAAAATAAAGACAGAAATTAAAAAAAAAAATACGTACCAAAACTTTCGGGAAATTACTTCTTAAGCATATGTAACCAATCCGTTTCAGCATCACCAGGGTGCTTATGAAGGCAACAGTTATTAAAAACAGAGTAACTACTCCTCCTATGGTGGCAGATTCTGATAACTCTGTGGATGAAAAATTTAATGGCTTTATTTCAAAATAAATCCAATGAACAACTGCATTGATCTGGCAGGGGAGGGGCTTATCAAGGGGGCAAAAGTTGGAACAACTGTTGTTAAATACCAAAGAACAGAAAGTAATCCAAATATACATTTTTAAAAAGTGATAAAAATTCAGTTTTTAAAAGTAAAATTTCTTCCAGTTGGTAATTATGCTCTATAAACTGCACTGTTCAATATGGTAGCCGTTAGCCACATATGACCATTTAAATGTAAATTATCAAAATTAAAAAAAAACCCAGCTGTTTCTGAGTCAAACTAGCCAGGTCTCCAATGCTCAATAGGCAGAGTTAGCATGCACTGCAGGCAGGAAGGAGTGGAAAAGGGGAGTTTGTCTGAAGAAAGCAACTGGGTCACTCTGAAGCGGGACTTTGGCCATGTCAGGACCCAAGATCAGGGCGCTGTAGAACTTGCTTTGTCCCATTATGAGTTCCCCTTTAGTTTCTTGTCAAAATTACTTTTGGAAAATTTCCATTTTCTGAATGAAAATAGCTTTTTTCCATAAGTCCAATTGGACTGAGAAGAAATCAGTAGTTACATCACTAAGGCTCTCTTAAATTTTCAGAAAGACTTTTATTAATATTAATCCTATAACCATAGCCTTGGGCAAAACAATTACAGGAGAGAAAAAAGTAAAGATGGCTCATATATTTTTAAAGTTTTTCAAAAGGTTAAAGAATGAACAGAAAGAAACTCAGTGAAGATCTGAACGTTTAGATGGCAGATTCATGAAACCCTTTCATTCCCACCAAGAATGAATGGGCCATCACCAAAAATCTACAAACAACACATGCTGGAGAGGGTGTGGGGAAAAGGGAACCCTCCTACACTGCTGGTGGGAATGTAAATTGTAACAGCCATTATGGAGAACAGTATGGAGGTTCCTTACAAAACCAAAAATAGAGCTACTGTATGATCCAGCAATCCCACTCCTGGGCATATAACCGGAGAAAACCATAATTAGAAAAGGTACATGCACCCAACATTTCTTGAAACACTATTTACAATAGCCAGGACATGGAAGCAACCTACATGTCCATCGACAGAGGAATGGATAAAGAAGATGTGGTACATATATACAATGGAATATCATTCAGCCTTAAAGAGGAACGAAATAATGCCATTTGCAGCAACATGGATGGATCTAGAGATTGTCATACTGAGTGAGGTAAGTCAGACAGAAAAAGACAAAAATCATATGATATTGCTTATATGTAGAATCTAAAAAAAGGCACAAATGAATTTATCCACAAAACAGAAATAGAGTCACAGATGTAAAAAACAAACTTACAGTTACTAGAGGGAAAGGAGGGAAAATTGGGAGATTGGGATTGACATGTACACACTACTGTATATAAAAGACAACTAATAAGGACCTACTGTACAGCACAGTGAACTCTACTAAATACTCTGTAAAAACCCATATGGGAAAAAAATCTAAAAAAGAGTGGATATATGTATATGTATAACTGATTCACTTTGCTGTCACACCTGAAACTAACACAACATTGCAAATCAACTATATTCCAGTTAAAGAAAATGAATGAAGGCATGTTTCATCAATGGCAATTCTAGAATCGGATCTAGCCATAAAGGCACATCTTTATAATACAAAATTCTTACACGTATAGAGCTTACATCCCTGAAGAGGATTCTGTGAACCAAAGTGATTTCTTTGGAGAAGCAATGTCTTGGGATTGTGACCCATGTGTCCACCTCTCCTCCTGCCCCAGTGAGTCACTTGAATTAGACTTTTGGTTTTGGCTCTGCTTCTAGGGAATATAAACAAGACGCCACCCTATCTAAAAGAGACCTACCATCCTCTACCTGAAATTTCCCCCCCACCCCACCCTTTCTGAGTAATTTTTCTCCATGGTACTTACCATCACTTAACACACAATATATTTTATATTTTAATCTTTTTTTCCTGTCTCCCAATACAAACTCTATAAGCTCAGGAATTTTTATCTGTTTTATTCACTGCTGTATCTCCAGTATCTGGAAGAGAATCTGGCACATAGTAGGCCCCTGATAAATATCTGTCAAATGGACAAGCACAGCTTTCCCTTGGGACCTTGTTGAAAAAAGCCAATCAATTAGTTTAAGGTTTGACAAAGGGGAGGCATTTCTCCAGCTCTCTGGACTAAATCCGCCCTTATTTACTGCCTTAAGATACCAGTGTTCACCACTGAGTCCCAGTGAGTGAACTCTGGTCCCAGGTCATCCTTCAAGAATCCCCCATGATCCAAACCTACCTGGTCCCCAAGTCTGGCTAGTTAAGGGCGGTTCACATGGCCAGTTTGGACAGTGAGTTGGGGCCGCATTATCTGAACCTACTTGGTTCCTGACGTTTCAGACAAGAATTGGGACATGAAATATTTGGATAGTGAGGCATACCTGTACTTTGTCTCACTTAATGATAAAAGAATGGAGGTTGACAATATACAAAATGATGTGTTCACACCAAGGAAACATGAAGTGATGGGACAGCACGCTGCGGATGACCATTTCTTAGTGGGTGAAACAGAGAAAAGTCAAGGGAGACACTGAATCATCACAGAGTAAGGACATCAACTTCCAAAGAGGGAGGGTCTTCAGTCAGGCTTGGATTCACGTGAGCACAGACTGAGTTTCAGCAAACCACTGTCTGTCATGTCATATTACTAATCTGAGTTATTATTGCTGTGATATTGTGATTTATAATAAGAAGTACATATTTGGTCTTTGTCCCCAATTCTGAAACCTTTAGAATTTCCTAAGTGAGAAGAGCAAAGAAAATGAAAGGAGCATTTTTTGTTATTCATAACAAGCCCCTCTAGACCGCACTTGATTTATACTAAGGAGGTGACTTTTGGAAAGCCCCAGAGGATGGGCGCTGGTTGCCAGGGGAACCAACCCTGTAATTTAGAGAGTTGGAACTTTCAGGCCCACCCCTTGACCTCTGGGGAGGGGAGAAGGGGGAGGCTGAAGTAATTGCCAATGGCCAAGGATTTAATCAGTCACATCTACATAAGCCTCCTTAAAAACCCTAAATGATGGGTTTGGATAACTTCCAAATTGATGAACATATTGAGATGCTGAGAGGGTGGCATGCCTAGAGAGGGCACAGAAGTCCAAGCCCCTTCCCCCATACCTTGCCCTATGCATCTCTTCCTCCTGGCTATTCCTGGGTTGCAATCTTTTATAATAAACCAGGAATCTAGTAAGTAAACTGTTTTCCTGAGTTCTGTGAGCCAGTCTAGCAAATTATCAAAGCTGAGGAGGGATTGTGGGAATCTCTGATTTATAGCTGGTTGGTCAGAGACCACATGACAACTTGAACCTGTGACTGGGAGGGGGCAGTCTTGTGGGACTGAGCCCTTAACTTGTGGGATCTGACACTCTCTCCAAGGAGATGGTATCAGAATTGAGTTAAATTGTACGACCATGAGCTGATGTGGAAGAAGCGTTTGGTGTGGGGAGAAACTTCCACAGATTTGTAGTACAGAAGTATTCTGTGAACAGAGGCGAAATAATTTCTCCATTCAATTGGTTTCACAGTTGTTGTTTATAAGATCATGGTATAATAATAATAATAATAATAATAATAATAATAATAATATCTGGCCTTTGTCCCTGGTTCTTGGCACAGAATTTCAAAAACCCTTGGAATTCCCTCAGTGATAGGAGTTCCATTTTGGGGACCATATCTGAGTTTATGTTAACAAGCTGAACTTCTGGAAGTTCCTCTCTAGGGAGGGAGGGGAGAGGGACTGGAGATTTAATTAATCACCAATGGCTGATGATTTAAGTAGCCATGCCTACGTAATGAAACCCAATAAAAACTCTGGACAGTGAGGCTTGGGGAGATTCTGGTTGGTGAACATATCCAAGTATAGGGAGGGTGGTGCATCTGACTCTGCAAGGACAGAAAGTCCTGCACTCAGAACCTTCCAGACTATGTACCTCTTCATCTGGCTGCTCATCTGTATTCTTTATAATAAAATAGTAATAGTAATTGTAGCATTTTCCTGATTCCTATGAGTCATTCTAGTGAATTATGAAATCTGGGAACCTCTACAATTGTAAGCAAGTCAGACAGAAGGGTGGGTAGCCTGGGGACCTAGGACTTGTGTGGCAAGTTGTAGGACCTGTAGGACTTGCTGGCATCTGTAGTGGGGGCAGTCTTGTGGGACTGAGCCCCTTAACTTGTGGGTCCTGTGCTAACTTCTGGTAGTATCAGAAATGAACTAAATCTCTGGACACTTGGCTGATGTTGAGAATTGGTGTTAGAACACAAATACGTTAATTTGTTTCGGGTTTACATTTTTGTAGGCATGAAGAATCTATATGCAGTTTTAGGTTTGCCCATAGTTAACTGACATCATATAAATGATTTAAGCTAATGCCATGAAATACCTTTTCCTTTAAAATTGGCCTATGCATCATTTGACTTTGAGGAACACTGGAGAATAAAATCACACTGCCTGGGTAGCAGACACCAGGCACTTTGATGTGCCAGGTGCTGGTTAGTGGAGCTCACTTCATCCACAAACAAGCCACAGCACTTACAGTCACTTCTTTATAAATCTCACCTTATTTTATCTTTACCCTGGTAAATCAGAGCATTAAAGAAAATCTCACTGGGGTTGGGAAATTCAGAAAGGCTTCTTTGGAGGAGATTTTCATTTTTGGCAAAACAGTTGGAGACCTAGGGACTTCTTGAGAAAACAATCAGCAATGGATATTTCTAAGGCTGATGGACTGTTCTCCCTACAAATTCCTCCATTCGAAGCATGGGGAGCGTGCTGTTTCCTGTTCTGATGCCTTGGCCACAGAAGGGCTTTCAGCCTTCATAAATGACTAGCTCATCCACGCTGGCAAGTTTCTCTTTCATCCATGAGCTACAGCCAACCAGGCCACATCTATGAACCTCACCACATCCATCATTCTACCCTTGGATACCTCTGCAGGCAGTAGCTTCAGCAACCCAGCCTTCTCTAGCACTTGGCTTGAATAATGGCTAGGCTAAAGGCACACAGAACTGAACTTGATCCTGACTCCCTGAAATAAAAGCATTTCCACTTCAGGAGGATTTCTGATGTAAAAAGGAAGATACCTGATTGTCCCCATGCTGTGGCAACATGAGTGACTCCACCACACGGTGGAGACTGACCCCATAGAAAACATCTTTGTGATGTGCCCTTGTTGGAAGAAATACCTTTAGTGCTCCACGACCTCCAGATTCTTTTCTTTAAACAGGTTTTCCCTCAGAATAAAAGCAAAACATGAATTTTTAAGAAATGTCATACCTGATTCCCGTCCAAGTTTAAAGAGGGCACATTTTAAGGGAGACCTATTTATTTTTCTTGGCTCTTTCGGTTCAAAATAAACAGATACACAGTAGTTTGTGTTTGGAATTAACTTGTCGATGACATAATTGAAATTTTCAGTGATGTTTCCATTTATTTTGGGTTTATGCTGTAAAAATAAGCAAAAAAAATCAGTAAGACTTTTAAGTGAGAATTTCATTTAGAGGCAAGCCCTGAGAGAGTCTTTGGGGATTTGTCTTCGAATCTTAAACAGGGATAGGAATATCATAGGCTTGGCAAAGAAAAGTATTTAGAAGTTACATGGGGAAAGCAATTTATCACAAAACCACATATACGTGTATGAACACACATGCATGTGCGCTCACACACACAGACATTTTTAAACCATGAAATCTAGTCTAGCAACTTCCTTTTACAAATGAGGAGGGAAAAGTCCCAATGAGGAATAAAGGTCTCCATGATGCCATGTTTGCAATAAGATAACCTTACAAAAATAAGAAAATAAGATTATCCTATCTCATTAATGATATGTGTCCATACTCAGAAACTGCTTTTATACATATTAACTCATGTGATTATCAAAAGAGTCTGCAAAGTAGGCATTTTTGCCATTCCCCAGATGAGGAAACTGCAGCTCAGAGTGGTGAAATAACCTCCTCAAGGCCACACAGCTTATCTGTGGCAGAATTGAGGCTGAGGTCTAGTTTCCCTGCGCTCTCCCTAAAAACATCTTGCCTCTTCTTCCAGCTACATCTGTTCCACTTTAGAATTAAAGAGACGATCTGAAGGTTCTTTCATGAAGAATAACTTTTGTATAATGTTTTATAGTTTTCAAGTATATCCTCACCAATAGTTTTTTTTTTTTTAATAAATTTATGTATTTTATTGGGTCTTCATTGCTGCACACGGCCTTTCTCTAGTTGCGGCGAGTGGGGGCTACTCTTTGTTATGGTGCATGGACTCCTCATTGCGGTAGTTTCTCTTGTTGTGGAGCACGGGCTCTAGGTGTTTGGGCTTCAGTAGTTACAGCACACGGGCTCAGTGGTTGTGGTGCACAGGCTTAGTTGCTCCGCGGCATGTGGGATCTTCCTGGAGCAGCAATCGAACCCATGTCCCCTGCATTGGCAGGCGGATTCTTAACCACTGTGTGACCTAGGAAGTCCCTCACCAGTAGTTTTATAAGTGAAGGTTTCCACCAGCTCAAATACAGCCTTTTAAAATGGTATTTTTTGGGCTTCCTAGGTGGCGCAGTGGTTAAGAATCTGCCTGCCAATGCAGAGGTCACGGGTTTGATCCCAGCTCCAGGAAGATCCCACATGCCGCGAAGCAACTAAGCCCGTGTGCCAAAAAAAAAAAATAATAATAAAATAAAATAAAATGGTATTTTTCTGCAAGTTTCTGTTTGGAAGGAGGAGAAATTATTTTTTAACACCCCTCCCCCACAACAAACTAAAAGGTCATGCATGGCGAACAAACAATGAGGAAGAAAAGGGACAGGAATCAGAAGCAGTGTCATGGTGGGAGGGCTCTTGCCTCGAAGGGAAACTGCAAACCAGTCAGAGAGAGTCAGAACACCTGGGTTGCATATCTGGCCTGGTCATCGTGGTCATCGTGGTCATCGTGCAATCTTAAGTGTGCAGTGTTTGCTTCCTGTCTCACTGGAAGCTCCCTCCCCCTGTGACCTTGGACTCTGCTTCCCTCACTGTGACTCAGATGCACAGTCCCTGCTCCGAGCCAAGGCCAAGCCTTCTCGTGCTCGTGAGATTCCTCGCACTCTTATCTCCTCCAGGACGCTGCTTCCAGCACCTCCCCCCACTCCCCCCCATCCCCCCCAACATTCCCTCTGCATACGAACATGCTGTCATTTCTTCCATCTTAGACATTCCCTCCCTTGACCCCAATTTCCCCTCCAGCTACCACAGCATTTTTCTCCTTCCCTTTATAGGAAATCTATGGAGACTTCTTTCCTGAAGTCAGACCACACTGAAGCCCAGACCCTTCCATTTTAATTGTTCAAATTATTACAGATTTTTTTTTTGGCAATCTATTCATTGCCAACTCCGAACTGTTTTGACCACTTACCTTCTTAACAATCCCCCCTGATTGTTCTTCGATAAATTCTAAGTAAAATTGTAATTCTTCCGCATTTAGCATCTTCAGAGGGACAGACTGAAATTTCACAGTCACATTGATGTGGTCCGTAAAATCAACAATCTCAAACTCTGGTGGGTCCAAATACAGTGCTTAGAAAAGAAAACAAACCCCAAGGTCAGTCAATAAATAGCATAACCATAATGATACCATTGTCGAGATACAACCATATCTCTTTTACAACTGTCTTTTTAATTCCCCGTGGCCCTTGTTGAGCCATGGGTTATTTATTTTTTTTAATTGGTGAAAAACTGAGAACAATAAAACTGAAGTGATTTTTTTACTATTACCACAAGAAATGGAGGACAGATTTTGGGATGAAAGTCGGCATTTCCCCAATTTTCAGGTTGTATTCTAAACACAAGAGTGGAAATGACTTCTTTTCATATAATAATAATAATAATAATAATGATAAATAACCATTATAGAAATATCAGAAAATACAGATAGGCAATTGTCCCTGAATGTGGTTAATCCTCTTTTGTCTCTGCTGTACGTGTGTAAATACATCTATACATATAAAAACTGAACCAGTGTGCACACACACACACACACACATCTAAACTAAAATTAAGTAATTCTTACACTGTTTTGCATGGTGTATGTTTTCACTTATTTCATAAACATGTTAATGCATGTTTATCTGCATCATGAGCTGGCAAGCTATGGCCTGTGAGTTAGATTTTGCACAGCCTGTGAGTTCAGAATGGTTTTTATTTTTGAAAAGGGTTTGAACAAATGAAGGATATATGACAGAGACCATGCATGGCCCACAAAGTCCAAAGTGTTTCTTCTCTGGCCCTTTGTAGAAAGTCGCTGACTCTGATTCTTCATCATAACTTTTCACAGCTAATTCTTTTCCACTAAGCGGCTGTCCCATGATTTAACTGATTCACTCTTTTGAACATTTAGATTGGCTCTAATTTTTCTGAATAAAATCTATATATCAATGAGTATTAATAGAGTTCAATCTTTGCATTTGGCTGTAATCATCTCTTTTTTTTCATAAATTTATTATTTATTGGCTGAGTTGGGTCTTCGTTGCTGTGCGTGGGTTTTCTCTAGTTGCAGCGGGCAGGGGCTATTCTTCATTGTGGTGCAAGGGCTTATCTTTGTGGTGGCTTCTCTTATTGTGGAGCACGGGCTCTAGGCATGTGGGCATCAGTAGTTGTGGCACGCGGGCTCAATAGCTGTGGCTCGCTGGCTCTAGAGCGTAAGCGCAGCAGTTGTGGTGGACAGGCTTAGTTGCTCTGCTGCATGTGGGATCTTCCCGGACCAGGGATCAAACCCATGTCCCCTGCATTGGCAGGTGGATTCTTAACCACTGTGCCACCAGGAAAGCCCCAACGTATTTTTAATATTTACCATTTTGAGTCTTGAAAAATGATATCTCATGACTCTTTTAATATACATTCTTTAAAGGTCTACCATGTTCTATAAGTTGGGCTTTTCTTTCTTTTCTCTGTGGACACGCACACAAACAGGCAATTCCACAATTCCAGAGAATCTCGTAAGTATCTAAGTTTGCTACAGCAGGATTCAGTTGTCATCACTTTGCTAAGCATGTATGTGTAGTGTGTACACGCACAGCCTCTAATGAGGTGTTGAAGCTGAATCTTTCTCTTGGAAACAGGTTACAGATCAGGACACCAAAGAAGTGATGGAATCTGGCTGAGAGCCACTGTCAGCTGCTCTGGAGCTGTTAATCCAAGTGCCACAGGGAGCTGGCTCCAGTTGCAGGGAAAGAACGAGAGGGCAGACCCACTCCTGGGATCCAGTCTTCTCTGAGTCTGGGCCCCATGTGCACACACACCTGGGCGTTCACATGTGTAAGTGCTACTGGGTTCTGATCTGCGGGAGGGGCTGCAGTATCAAGAAAAACATTGGCCCAAAGAGTTGTGACAGCTCATGCAGGCATCTGAACCCTGTTCCCCACTTTGTGAAACAAAGCAAAAAGTAGCAGCTACTCTACACCAGCAATGAACACAACATTGTAAATCAACTGTACTTCAATAAAAAACAAATTCAAAAGAAAAGTAGCAGCTACTCCTGCCTGAATGCCTGCCTCATACAGGCATGGAGTCCTCATTTGCAAAGGACAGGTTATCATTCCACTTTTTTGGAGAAGAAAACGGAGGCTCAGAGAAGCAAAGTCACCACTCCACGGTTACTGAGCTAGGAGGTAGCAAGGCCAGGAGGTGAACCTTAGCCCCGCTGCTCTACAATACCTTGGCAGAACTTCCTACTTCCTGGCAAAGCAAATAACCGTGATCTTTGTGACGGTGATGATGAAGGTAATAAATGAGATCAACTCACCGTCTGTTGTCAGGAAGAAAGAGCCCATACAACTGACCAGAGCTCTGTTCCCTCGGAATCCAACCACTTTGGGGATGTACATCTCTGGCAGGTTTACCCACACATCTGTTAGGTCACAGAATGATCTTGTGATATTTGTACAGTCCCCAACGATCTTCATATCTTCTTGTTTACTTTGAAAGGCAAAGAAATGGTAAGAGAAAACTTCAGCATTCGTGTGACAAGAATGCATTAACCACAAGCCCCACTTCCACGTTCCTGCCTGGCTCTGCTCAGGTGTCCCCGTGTTGTCCTCTGCTCTCGCCACCTGATTTCAAATGGGACACCTCACCCCACCCCACCCCCTGCCTTGATCCCTCTTTTCTCTATTTTCCTTCATTCCCTTTGCTACCACCTGCCCCATTCTATCTTTGTTTACTGATCTCTCTGCCTATTTTCAGAATGCCTGTTCCAAGAGAGCAGGGATTTTGGTTCATGGTTTGACCCCTGACATGTAGGAGGTGCTCAGTAAACATCTGCTGGATGAATGAATGAGTAACTGTTGGGGGTTCATGACAGAGGCCCCAGATCTTCCTGCCCCTACAAGACAATCATGAATGCCCCTCCCTGAGACCCCCCCCCCCGGCTGAGGACCACATGGTCCAGTCCTAAGTCAGCCTAAGCTATACGGGGACAACACAGGCATCTGCCCTCTTGAGCTTCATAAAGGTGGGCAGGTGACACTTGACTGTCTCACGCAGGGAGAAACTTATGCCTTTAGCAGGTACCAAAGAGAAACCCACAAGAAGCCCTCCAGCCCTCCAAATAAACAACCAACAAAAGGACACTCCAAGGGGCTACTGGATTAAAGGAATGGCTTAGGAGGGTGACTGTCAGGCATGGGGAGAAAAGAGCCAAAGAGAGCTTTGTTCATCAGCTCGTGAGCCCTTGCAGCCACCCCTACGTGGGAGGATTAACACAGAGAGGCTGCGCTGTGTAGGCCAGGCTCACAGCGGGTTGGTGACCAAGCTAGACTTTGGACCTGGGCCTGTCCTACTCTGGGCCAGGCAGCTTTCTGATGTGCCACATTGCTCCCTGAGTAAAGAAAAGTAAAGACAACCCATCAATACGGTCACCGGATCTTTGGACTTCTGTCCTCGGAAAATGCAGCACTTTTCAACATCCAGACTTACTGAATTAGAGAAATAATTGTGAAAAATACACTCAATAATTATTTTGCTTCTGAAGCTTTAACCTGTAGAAATTGGCTTTGGTTCTAAATACAAGCTTTGTCAAAAATAACTTTGGGTTGTTAAAGTATTCAGTGTAATTAAAAATGGATGGGTCTTTTGTCTTTGGACTTGTAAAGCGCTGAATAAAACACCGAGATTGAGATGGGGGGAGAGAGAGAAAAGCTCTATCACAAGTAAGATCACCTCTTCCCCACTCCCCACATAATAGAAAGATAATAGATTTAGCAAGAGAAAAATGAAATGTCAAACCAACCTCGTGATGGTGTACCATAATGTATAGTGAGTTGGTACCACTGAATGGTTTTTTAATTCCCACGATAAGATTGACCGGAAATTTCGTAACGTCACATTTAAAGTGCAAGATTTATCGGAAAAATCTAAAGGGAGTAAGAGAAAAAATAAAAAGAAGCAAGGTTGAAATCTGGAACCCAGCATCACCTCTTGGCCACTGTTTAGACTGTCTTTTGGTATCTGGGGCCCCACACTTCCAGCACAGAAGCCCTCCCAAGAACCCTGGATTCTTGGAAACACAGAAGGAAATGGCTTTGCTGGACACCAGAAGTGAGCTAAGACAATTAATAAATGAGCAACACATTGTCAGGGAGGACAAGCTTAGGAAACAGGAACTCAGCCCTGTGTAAAGAGAATGTGGGCTCACCCAATTATCACGGACTCTCAGCAGCTCTTTGGCTCAAAATAATCTATGTCGTCCTGGGCCACCCCATCCTCTCAAGTCAACCTTTGACTCCTCCTCCAGTCCCCCCTAAGCAGCTCAGCCCATGGCAAGCTTTCCCTCCTCTGAATTTCGCACTGTGCTTATTCCCCATCACAGAGAGAAGGGGGAGAATGTGAGCTTAGATTGAACCTTCCATTTCATCCCCAAGCCTATGCTGAAGTAGGTGCTATTAACAGACCCATTTTACAGACTGTGAAATTGAGAAGTTGAGTTACACAGTGTTAGGTAGCTGGAAAGAGGCAGCAGCAAAGGAGACTTCACAGTTGCATTTGCCAAATCCTGCCTTATAAGGTTAAAGTTTCAAAGAGCATCTAAGTTTCCTGTGGTAGGACCTGGGCCTCTGATGTTTGGTTACCAAGTCCTCATCCCCCAGTGCTCATCACAAGGCTGGATACAAGTTTAATGCATAGTGATGTTTTGTGGACAGGTCTATATGTAGGTAAGAAATTTAGTTTAAAAAATGTATTTTCCCTTATATGGTACCATGTACCATGTACTAGATAACAGGTGGAAGAATACAAATTAATGGGAAGTTATGTCTGGGTGATTTTTTTTTTGGCACAGTCTGTGCCTCCTCATTCCTCTGCTAGTGAGAATACTGAGTTGACTATTCCTTTAAGGGGTTTAAAGATTAACTGTAGTGTTAATTTCTTATAACAGCTGTATGAGATAAATATGGAAACTGGAATTGACTAAATTCCCCTTTTACAGAGAAAGTATTTGAGGAAAAAGACAAACAAAATGGCAACAGATCTGGGGTTAGAAATCAAATTTCCCACATTTTTGATTTCTAAATGGTCGCTCCAACACTCTGACCCTTACACAAAATCTTGTGAAGCCAAGAAAAGTCTCTTACCGGGCAAAACATACGAAATGCCAAACACGAGGCTGATATGCACTGGGAAAAAGAAAAACATGTTAGAAAAGCAGGAACACTTTAGGTTCAATTTACGACTGCTGCTCTGAGTCTGGTGTTCTTCCACATCTATGTATTAATATTGTATTGGGGCTTTTCTTGTGCTCAAGAAAAAAGCTCAAGTGAATGGTTCTTAGAGAGCTGACTTTGGTATCAGCAGCACATCATCCAAGGATGTTTTGTCATGACTGGATCCAACATAAGATGTTTGGGAGTGGAGACTAGTAATGAGGGTTGGCTGGTTGAGGGACTGTCCTGAGAAGCAGACATCCGTTTGGAACAATTCTCAGAGTGTGAAAAAGCATGTTGCTTATTTAAAAACTTCCAAGGTAAAGATATTTACCAAGGTTGGTGGAGGAAGAGAGGTCTTGGTGATGGGAGGTGGGGATTCTCATTTGTTTTCTGGACGCCACCACGACTTGGGGATGGGCGGGCGGGTTATTGGCATTTGTAGCAGGGAACCAAGGCTGTCATATACTCTCCAATGCATGGCACTTCTCGAGGGAGAAGTGTCCTACTCACGGATCTCTTACCAATAAACTATGGAACAGATGATGCAGTGATACTGTATTAGAATCAAAAGAATGGTAAAGAAAAGGCACAAATGAATAGGGCTATGGAAAAAAACATCAATAATAAATGACGTGTGGAAACCAAAGTTCAGGAATTACTTTTTGGTTTTGTGATGAGGAGGGAGATAAGGGGTCTGGCCTCTTTCCAAATGTAGGAGTAGAGTGATAAACCCTAACCTGGATTAGAATGAGGGTATTAAGGGAAATTGCTCTGCAAATTACAGTGAGGCCTAACCCCCTTCATTACTGAGCCTTAAGTCAATTAAATTTGTCTGTTTTCCTAGCAAGGCAGTAGGGCAGAAACCCATTGTGAATCAAATCATTAACATTTGTTTCCTACCTAGTTTCACCTGGCTCTTAACATTGGGCGGCTGATACTGGATCCCTGAGGCAGGGAAATCAATTGGCTACTTCCTAGCAGGGTCCCTGGCAATGGAGCTACGAGAAAAGTAACACTCACCCATGGGATACAAACTAAGTGGTCCAATCGCTGAGACATTCTGGCTCAAAAGCATTTTTGTTATTTTATATGTCCTTTCTTTACTTTCACATCTGAAAAGAAATCAACATTAGGTGATCAAAATTCTGAAGTGTCTAATTAAATAGCAAAGATAACAGGCAAAGACAAGACAAGGAAAAATCAGCAGGGAATTCCTGATTCCAGGTTTCCTCTGCCCTTCTGGGAGCTGGGCTGTTTACCCCATTTGCAGCAGCAGCTTTATCTCAGCTTCTGGGACCAATTCCCAAACGAGGCAGGGAGAAATTTTAACTTTTGAACAGATAACATAGTCATTTGGTTCCAAAATTTGAAACATACAAAAATAAGTAAATAGTGAAGGGATTTCCTAGGTGGCACAGTGGTTAAGAATCTGCCTCCCAATGCAGGGGACACGGGTTCGAGCCCTGGTCTGGGAAGATCCCACATGCCACGGAGCAACTAAGCCCGTGTGCCACAACTACTGATTGAGCCTACGCTCTAGAGCCCGTGAGCCACAACTATTGAGCCCATATGCCGCAACTACTGAAGTCCATGCGCCTAGAGCCCGTGCTCTGCAACAAGAGAAGCCACGGCAATGAGGAGCCCGCACAACACAATGAAGGGTAGCCCCTGCTCGCCGCAACTAGAGAAAGCCCGTGTGCAGCAATAGACTCAACTCAGCCAATAAATAAATAAAAATTAATTAATTAATTAATTTAAAAAAAGTAAATAGTTAAGAGTCTTGCTTCCTTCAGAAAACTATTTTTATCTCTTTTTTTGGTGAATCCTTCAGAATAGCTCCATGCATAAGCAAAAACAAATATATATTCTTATTCCCTATTCCCCAACTTTTATTTTTTTACACAGAGATAGCATGTACATGGCGTGTCCAATTCCTGCTTCTTCTGCTTAAAAATATATTTGGGAGCTCTTTCTTCATCAGCACCAAAGAGAATTTCCTTGCTTTTTAAAATAGTTGCATAGTCTACTCTATGGACATACCATGGTTTATATAATCAGTCCCCAAGATGAACACTTGAGTGGCTTCGACCTGTTTCTGCAATGAATTATCCTGGAAATGCCTCATTCTGCACATGTTAAGTTCAAGTGTGAGAAAGCTTCCCAGAAGTAGGATTGCTAGGCCAAAGGGTGTATCAGTCAGGGTCCCAGCAGGAAACAGCACATTGAAGTCAGGATAATTTGAGGAAGATTTTATCAACAGACTATTTACTAACATGTGAGTCGGGTACAAGCCAACCATAAGGAAGAGTGTAGTATCTGAAACTCATCCTGGGCTTGAGATGCAGAGGGAAGATGCCAACACTGGAATCTGGAAGAAGAGAAGCTTGCGTGAAGAGCTGGGATGTAAGTCCACCCAAGGTGACTGTGCAGGGAGGGGGCTGAGGGACGAATATCCCTCACTGTCCTCTCTCTCTCTTACTTGGGGCTCTCCATTGGCTGAACCAGATCAGAAGTCACAGGACAAGGCTGCTGGTGGCTGTACCCATACCAGACAGCATCCCAGGGCACAGTAAAGGGTGGGGAAGGTGGAGGCTAGGTCTACGCAGGCAGACAGAAGAGACATGGCACAAAGGGGTCATGCATTTGTAACTTTGGTTGTTTTGCTTTTTTTTTGTTTTCTGGCCACACCGCGAGTGGCTTGTGGGATCTTAGTTCGCCGACCAGGAATTGAACCCTCGCCCTCTGCAATGAGAGCACAGAGTCTTAACCACTGGACCAGCAGGGAATTCCCTGCATTTGTAATTTTGATAGAAATGGGCACACTCTCGCCCTTGTGGCTATACCAATGCACACAAATGCCTTGATGTGTGAGGATTTCTGCTCCCTCACAAAGAAAGAGCTTGTGGGGAATAATGATTATGACAATGAAAACCGTCAGAGATTATGACCCAGAGGCTATCAAGCTCTTAGATTTTTAAAAATCAAATTCACAAATGCAAAGTTGTCTTCAGACTAATATTCATTTTGTATTTCCTTATTCTGAGTAAGATTGAGCGTGTTTTCATATATGGAAGAGCTATTTCCTTTCTTAACTGTATCTTCGCCCGGTTTTCTGTTGTCGTTGCTTTTTTTCATATTGAAGGAGCTTTTTATGAGGGAAACTGGCCTTTTGTGATATGAGTCACATCTTTTTAAAAATTTTTCTCTGCTGTTGTCACTTGTCCTCTGATTGGCCTGTGCTTCTGAGTATGTAGAGAACAAACATATGGACACCAAGTGGGGGTGGGGGGGTGTGGAGGGGGTGGATTGGAGGGGAATGAATTGGGAGATTGGGATTGCCGTATAAACACTACTAATAAGAAAAAAAAATCAAATTGTACACTATAAATATATGCAGTTTATTGTATATCAATTGTATCTCGATAAAAGTTCTTAAAAAAACTTCTGAGTTCTACGCTTTCAGATTTAAAGGTATTTTCTCTCTTAGCACCTGCATTCTGAGTTACAGTGAGAAAGTCTTCCGCACTCCAAGGTGAGAAACGAATTCTTCAAACATTTTAAAGAGCCCCCAACCTTCATCCAAGCAACTGGGTGTTCTTCTGTCCCCCAAAACACTGGGGTAGCCTCAAGCCCCAAGTCAAAATGAGAAATGACCACTAAGAAGCAGACGTGAATTCAAGCTAAAAACACATTAAGGAGTTCTGTGACCATCACACTCTCAGGTCCCATCCAGGGTATTCTAGAGAAATCCAAAAGATTTCAAGTCAAAATTGCCATCTACCACCCATGAGCTACCCAGGCACCTCAACGTATCCCATAATATCGTACCCATTCAGAACATCCAGGAGATATCTTTGTGACATGTGATGTCATCTCCCATCATTACTCCTCAGCAGAGGGCCTGCATGGTCATGGACATTCTCTAGATGCTGGGCACATGAAGACTACAGAATGTTACCTTGGGTGTGACACCCTTGTACCTGGTCATCTGTCCAATGGCCTCTTGTCCCTCTGTTTTGTTCTGATGACGGCACATCTCTGCCTTTGTTCTGCATCTGCAAAACCTTTCCTCTCTTCAGCTGAGAAGTACACACACACAACTACACAATTTGAAGTCCCGTTCTCCTGCTCTGGGCCAGAGGGCACCTCCTCCCTTTCTTTGTTCTTGGTGACTCATACTCCACTTTCAATTAGATTTCTGGTACTAGACTCTTGCTTGGAAAAATCTAATTTCCCATCTTGGCATCCTGCCTGGAATTGTTCATGAAACTCCTTAAAACTCTCCCTGACTCTAAATAGATCAGGATTCCTGAAGCTTTTGTTGCTCTCGTCTCTGCAGACAGGGCCAACTTCAGTCCCCCGGGGCCCTGCATGCAGAAAGCTCCCATGTTGCATTGATGCCCACCTGGCGTGCATACAGGGAGGGTGGGCCAGGCAGAGTGGAAGCTGTCCCTGGTCTGCCTCGCCCAGGGGGTGGCTAGATGGTCCGGTGTGGGTTAAGTGTCTAGGTTAGTCTTGAGCCAGGTACACAGCATGGCCAGGAGCAGAGATTTAAAGATCCTTCAATGTCACCAGCACGCTGTGGGTTGGGATGACAGATCCTTGGAAAGGGGAGACTCAGGGTTTGACTTTCCCAGAGCCCAACCCAGGCTGGTGTGCTGGGTGGCCAGCAGGTGAGGGTTCCCAGCATCCTTCAGGTGCAAGTGCACGTGTGCCCATGGTTGCCAGGGCAGAAGGGCCCCGGGCACCTGTGGGGAGTGGCACTGGCCCTGAGTATCCCTGTGTGTGAGAGAGTCCTCCTTGGGCTGACTATGTGCCTGGGGGACCCTCTCTTCCTCCTTGCTGCCTTCCTGAGTCTGGGCCTGAGTTTGCTACCTGAAGGAATGCTCCCAAGATGTGCTATGAAATGCCAACTGTGTAATTCAGTGATTCTCTATCTGGGTTAAATGTGCTTATATTTGCATTTGGATCTGGCTTTGCACAATATAAAGTAGAATGGTAAAATTCATGCTAGTAATTAAATTTTTATTTTTACTTTTTACTTAGAATGACCTTAAAGAGGAAAAAAAAGTTGAGAGAGACCATGGAACAAAAGAAAAAGCTATATATTTTAGTACCTTCAGTGGTACACTTTCCTGCTTTTTAAACAAATGGGCAATGCATTTTAATTTCGCTCTGGGCCTTGCAAATTGAGTTGCCAGCCCAGCTGGTAGCTCACCACTGCCTGACAAGGAACCAAAGCCTTAGGTTGAATTCAAGGCTGCCATCAGCTTTTCCTGTGTTCCCGCCGCTGTTCCACATAAGTGCGGAGCTCTAAGCTCTGGGCAACACAACACATCCTGTTCTGACACTCCCATCACCACCACCCCGCCTCAACGCAGCAATCCTTGCCGTTGATACCCAGACAAACAGCTACCGATTTTCAAGGCCCAGCTCAAACAGATACTACCCGGGGAAAGTGCTTCTTCTCTGAATTTCAACTCCTCCTAAACAGACAGACAGACAGACAACCCTCACAGAACTCCCTGCCTGCCCCCTGTTCTCCTGGTAGAGAGCAGAAGGGTGTCTTTCTCTCATCCAGCACAGACTGACACCTGGCACATCTTTGCTAGTCAATGAATGAATGGATTCAGATTTACTCTACAAACAAAATGACATACGTTGTTTCTGGAAATTTTAAAAAATACAAAAAAGAAAAAGCACAAAGAAGAAAGTAACAATCATCTTTATTTTCACTACCAAGCATCAACCACTGTTAACATCTTGGCATATTTGTTTCTAGTTTATTTCTTGTTTGGATAAAAATACTTCTACGTGCTCATTTAAAAAAATTATAAATAACATATAAAAGTAAAATCCCAGCAACCAGATATCTCCATCACTAACATTAGGTGAACAAAATCCCAGAGATCTTTCTATGCATAGACACACACAGCACACACACACACAGACACCCATACACAGTGTTTCTGTCTAAATTTATCTTTACTTGGAAAAAAACTGAAGCAAAGGCTTAAGAAATTGTTGACATTTAAATTATTTCCGTAAGAAAGAACAGCTCTAAAATGTCCCTCTAAAGTTAAAAAAAAAATTACAAAAGACATTAGGAAGTTGGAATATGATATGCACTTTGTCACAATAATTTAATTCACAGCACCTTAACTGTTCAACCCTGTTTCCTGATCCATGCTTTCAAAGATGAGAACTATAGGGCTGGGACTTCCCTAGTGGTACAGTGGTCAAGAATCTGCCTGCCGATGCAGGAGACACAGGATTGAGCTCTGGTCCAGGAAGATCCCACATGCCTCGGAGCAACTAAGCCCCTGCGCCACAACTACTGAGCCTGTGCTCTAGAGTCCGCAAGCCATAACTACTGAAGCCCTCGCGCCTAGAGCCTGTGCTCTGCAACAAGAGAAGCCACCGCGATAAGAAGTAGCCCCTGCTCGCCACAACTAGAGAAAGCCCTTGCATGGCAAGGAAGACCCAACAGAGCCAACAAATAAATAAATAAAAATAAATTTTAAAAGAAGGGTGTACTCTCATATTTCCTTCCATCTTCCTCCCCTTTCTTATTTTTTTCTTTTTTCATGTGTCTAGATCGATATAATAATCACACTTTATTCTGCCTACAATTTCCAAAGATATTTTGTATTAATTCTACATTTAAATACTCACCAACAGTCCTTTTTATCATGAGTTCTCCATGCCTGAGATCTTTATTTTGACTTCTCTCTTTATTTGCTATTTGCTGGATTTTGTTATCCAGCAGTTTTTTTTTTTCCATAAGGGCTCATGGGTGCTGAATTCCCTTTGTTCTTTCATATTTGAAAAGGCCTGCCTATTGACTTTCGACTTGAGTGACATGTTAGCTGGATGAAATACTCTCTTGGGAAAAAGTTTCTTTCCCTTAGAACTTTTCCCTTGGAACCACTGTCTTCCGGCATTTAGCACACCCCTGGAGAAGGCTAAGGCCAGCTTGATCTGATTTTTCCCTCCTCTGCTTATTCTTTTTGGATTCCTAAATAATTCTTTTCCTTTGAATTTATTTTTTTTTTTAAAGATTTATTATTTATTTATTTATGGCTGCGTTGGGTCTTCGTTGATGTGCACGGGCTTTCTCTAGTTGTGGCGAGCGGGGACTACTCTTTTTTGGGGTGCGAGAGTTTCTCATTTGGGTGGCTTCTCTTGTTGCAGAGCACAGGCTCTAGGCTCTCGGGCCTCAGTAGTTGCGGTGTGTGGGCTCAGTAGTTGTGGCGCACGGGCTTAGTTGCTCCGTGGCATGTGGGATCTTCCTGGCCCAGGGATCGAACCCGTGTCCCCTGCATTGGCAGGTGGATTCTTAACCACTGTGCCACCAGGGAAACCCTCCTTTGAATTTAAACTGCTGAAGATATCATGGTACTAAGCATTCCCATAGGAAAAGTTCCTGGAGAACGGCATGCTCTTTTGGCCTACAGACCATTTTTTCTTCATTTCAATAAAATTTCTTTTATCTTATTTTTATTTGCATTTCCTGTCCCATTTGTTGGTTTCACTACCTCCGTGATCTCAATTACCTTAATGCTTGACTGTGCTTTATAGGGCTTCCGCATCGGATTCTTTATAAATGACTTCAGCTTTGTCTCTTTCTGCATTTGTTGGGCTTAAATCAAGCCTTTCCTCTTTAAAATACTTTTATTTTCAGCAGGATCTATTCTGTTCTTTTGTCTTACTTCTTCTGTAATTATGTTTCAATGATCTTCAATGTATTTCCATAAGTCTGTAATCTTCCCTCTCATCTCAATTAAAATTTTTTCTCACCTTTGAGTTTTTCTTGAATTCATATTTTTATCAATCTTTTTTTGCAGGCGTATAAAGCTATTGTAAAGAATTTCCTTCTGTCCCAAGAGTCATATTTTCTTTTCAGTAAGACCCCTGCAAGCTATGTTGTTCTCTCCTTTCCTTTCTTTTCTTCTTCTTCTTCTCTTTTTTTCACCACACCATTTCTGTTCACCTTGCTCGTACTTAGATGGCTTTGTCACCCGTGATACAGTGAAGTCTTGACCTCCTTTTTTTTTTTTAAGAAAAAAAAATGTATTTATCTATTTGGCTGCGTTGTGCGGCACCAGGATCTTCATTGTGGCATTTGGGATCTTTCATTGCAGCGCACAGGCTTCTCCCTAGCCATGGCGTGTGGGCTCCAGTGCACGCAGGCTCAGTAGTTGGGTCATGGGGTCCTAGTTGCCCTGTGGCATGTGGGATCCTAGTTCCCCGTCCAGGGACTGAACCTGAGTCCCCCACAGTGGAAGGCAGACCCTCAACCACTGGACCACCAGGGAAGACCCTTGACCTCCTTTCGATAACTGTACCTGATTCCAGTTTGTTCTGTAAAGACTGGGCAGTTTCTCTAGCCCAAAGCATCGGTGCTGGGATGGGGAGCTCAGTCAGGGAGGTGCCGTCTGTCAGAATACCTGTGCTCTGCTTCCTCCTGGAAGATTCTATTGTGTCCTGCAGGCAGGGTCACTGCCTCTGGTGGAATGCTGAGGTAGTGCCAGCCATTGGGCCTTTGAGTGGTTCCCCTAACTCTGGTGCTGGCTTTTCCTGCTTCCACTCAGCCCATCTCACTCCCCTCTGGCCAGCAGGAAGAGCCTCTCGGATCCTTTGTCTGAAAAGGAAACAGCTAAGTAATGCCAAGACTCAGCTTTCTTCTTTCCTGTTTCTTAGGCAGCATTTTCAAGATTTTGTTGATTCCCCAGTATCGTTTCTGACAGTCAGATACATTCAAATTTTAAATACATTTTTTAAAATCTCAGAATTAAAACAACAACAACATGAACAATGTTTAAGAATATCTGTCCCATGTACCAGTTTGTAAAACCCTGGCTTGTGGGGAAACTGGCCTCCTTTTCCTGCTGATTCCAGAGAACATTTTTAGTGGCTCTGAACTACTCCCTACCCAACATCTCTCTCTGTCTGTCTCTGTCTGTCTCTCTTTCATTCCCTCTTCTGTTTTCTCTTTTCTCCACTTCTCATCACCCTTACTTCAGCCAATCTGCTCTCCCAGAGAACTGTTTTCTTTTATTCTTCCTGGACTGCATACCACCAGTTTCATTCTTTGAAGTGATGAAAAGTCCTCAGGGAAAAGTACTGTCAAGCTCTGCATTAACTGAGATCATATTTCACAGCTTACAAAATACACACTTCCTCCTGACATCTGAGCATCTGTGAAATCAGGGTGCTTTGCACAGTGGCATGACATACTATAATAAACAGTGGCTTTTTTACCCAGTCACGTAAAATTTTTTAAAGTGCATCTTATACTCATTGGCATCATAATTTTGGTAAAAATATGACTGACAGTCAAAGAATATATATGCCACTGACTCTTCAATTGTTTGAAGGTTTGTAAAGGTCACAGGAAGATAAGTAAGTCCAACATGGCTCTGTGTGTGCAAGTGGTAAAGGATGTTAATAAAAGTTATGTGTTAATAAAATGCATGTTAGTAAAATTTTCACTTCTAAGGCAGTACCTTCCGGGGCTATGATTCTTCCTCTAATTTTTTTTTTTTTTTTAAGATAAATTACCATGTGTCAGGAACAAAATCCCAGGCAGATTAACTTTGAAATAAATACACGAGAAACTTTAGAGGAAATACAGGTAAGAATAAGAGAGCCACGCAGAGTTTTAAAGGCCCAAAGTTGAAAAGCACCTTGTGAACTGGAGAATTGAGAAGTTCAAGTCATTTCCTGCAACAAACAGGTCAAACCTATCACTGATGCGCACATTGCTAGGCAACCTTTTCCCTAGAGCAAATTTTGCTATGGCCTTTCTCCCACCCCCTTCGTCTCCAAGCCAGAACAGTTGGGGGGAGTGTACTTTGAAATCTGACCAAGATGCGGGACAGGTGACGGCCTGTTGGTCTCCGCCGCCGGGGTCAGTTAATATGACGCCTGTGGGAGGGGGGACTCCAAGCCTCTCGCTGCGCCTCCCTCTGTACCTCCCACCTCGTTTCGCTCAGTTTCTAAGACCTTTTGCCAAACAAAAGCAAGGAAATCAAACGAATATTAAAAGAGAGAGAGACGAGAGAGAGAGAGAGAAAGAGAGAGACGGGATATCTAGAGTTTCGCAAAAGCCATCGCTGGCCGCATAAGTGGGTAATGGAAACCCAACTCGTAACTGGGTTTAACTGGTTGCTTTGGTCGGGGTTCAATCGCAAGTGTCGACTCGCACCCGCTCATTCCCTCCCCACTCCTGTCCCCGCGACGCTGTCCCATCGCCCTGTCCTCCCTCCAGCTTCCAAGCGATGGGTCTGGAAGGACGTAGGACACTCGAGCCCCGGCTGCCCCTCCGTGAGCCTCTCCCGCGCGGGAACAAAGGATGCCTAAACACCAGTGTTCTCTCGGAGGCCGGGCGGAAGACCCCGAACCGGAGACATCGGAGCCGGTAACCAGTTTTGCAAGGCGTTGTGGATCGCGAGGAATCTGACTTTTGAACTTCACAAAGGCTCTCATCTCGCCGCAGCGTGGCGGGTGGGAGGGCGGCGCAGCGCTGGGGGAGACGAACGGAGGACGCCCGGGCAGGGCCGAGGGCAGCGCGGCCGCGGGGGGCAGTCAGCGGACGCCCTCCAACCACCCGCCGGGCCGCGGGGGCGCGGGGAGAGGACGGCCCCCGGGAGGAGGGCAGCGGCGCGCGAGGCAAACCCCCGCGGCCCGGAGCGCAGGCGGGAGCCGGGAGAGACAGGAACCGGGAGAGGGATTCCGGGAAGCGGCTGCGGGGAGGCGGCGTTCGCCCGGTCCCCTCCCCCCTGTCTCCGCCACCCCCGCCGCCCCGCGTTACCTTGGCAGTTTGGCCTCGCTGTTGCCCCCGGGGTGCCAGCCTCGGGCTCACCCGCTCCAGCCGGGCTCCGCCGCCGCCCCTCCGAACGCCGGTTCGGCGCTAGCGACAGGGATGAGCGCCGCTGGCGGCCCCTTCGGCAGTGACGGCCGGCGCGGGGCGAACGCGAGCAGAGTGGCGCGGTGGTGGCCCTCTGCCTCCGCTCCGAGGACGCCCCCGGATCGATCCCCTGGGTCTCCTCCGGGAGAGGGGGGAGCGAGTTCTTAGCGCGGATGCGCGCGCCCAGCGCCGGCTTCCCGCAGCTCTCGGAGAGCTCGCGCCCGGGCGGGGGCGGGCCGGGGGCGGGCCGGGGGCGGGGACACCAGATCCTGGGGGCGGGGACGCCAGAGCGTGTAATTTACCCACTGGTTTTAAGACGGCGCCTTCCGCCCCTCACCCCTCCTGCGCGTAAGCTTCACAGGGGAAGAGATAAAGGATTCTGCCAGCTGTGTTTATTGCAGTATCCTCAGGGGCTAGAACAGTGCCTGTCACTTAGGACAATGCCTAGCACATTTCACCCACTCAATAAAACTGTGATGAGTGAATGAATGAGTGAATGGGTTCTCTCCTGCACCCCTTCCTTACCATTTCTACAAACCTCTCAGATCATAATTCTCCAATCAATAAAACAGGGATAAAAATAACTACCATGGAGTTGTAAAGGCTTGGTGTAGTTCCAGGCTCAAGCAGACCTTTGTAAATACTGTCAATATTCGCTCTCTCCCCATTCCCTATGGTCTTTCCTCTGTGCTCCTGGTTGCCTGGTGCTCCGCTGATCAACGTGTTTGGAGGTAGGTAGAGAGGAAAGACAGATAGTCCTTCATTATTTTTTTACCTATTATCTATATCCCTTCAATTTCCAAAGTAGAACATGAGGTCGCTTTCAGTAAAATGTAGGTAAAATTTTAAAAACTTGTTTCTGTGTATTTATTTTTTGGCCGTGCCCCACTGGCACGTGGGATGCAGGATCCTAGTTCCTCTGTCAGGGATGGAACCTGCGCTGCCAGGAATAGAAGGGCTCGTTCTTAACCACTGAACCACCAGGGAAGTCCCAAGTGTATGCATGTTTTAAACATTAAAGGTACCGTAATGTAAATATTAAAATCCTCTTGAAGGAGAAGGAAAAAAAACCCCAACTAACCATCTAGGTTATTCTAATTGAGCATTCAGTTTCCCTTTCAGTTTCTGACAAGGGAGGAGGTGGTTTCACATTTTTTGTAGATTTAAAAAAAGAACATTTTCATCCATCAAGAACCAAATGCTTGCTGTTGCCCCTCTGTACAAAAGGCACAGAGGTGATCATAAAAGGATGTCAGACTGCTTCACAGCAGACTTCCCTCCAGCTCCATAAAACCTGGAGGGAACTCATCTTGGGGTCTTGGTCCTCACAGAAGACATTCAGCGTTGAACATATTTTCAGCAGCAGTTTAAGAGAAGATGCAGAAATAGTCTCTGAAAGTGGAGGAAAGCCAGTACAATACTGCATATACTTTTTATAAAGACATATACCAGGGTGAATCAAAAATTATCCTCACTCCGGTTATATTAAAACTTCTGTTGGGCTCACTGTCTTATCAGCGCTTTCTGTTCAAGGCTACTGTCTCCCCAGTCACTGCTGTCCTGGTGTGAATGTGCTACATCAGTTCATTTGTAACTGTGGTGAGAGCAAAAATGGATGCCCCACTTGTGATCTGCACGAAAGAAGAGCAGCGTGCAGTGATTCACTTTTTGTGGTCTGAGGGTGTACCTGGTGCCAATATGTATCGAAGACTTTGTGAGTGAGCAGTATGGAGAGGCTGTTTTGTCTTGAAGAAGTGTGTATGAATGGATAGAGAAGTTTAAGGAAGGTCACACAAGTGTTAGCCATCCAGAAGGAGCCAGACGCCCATCCACATGCACGGCTGATAACAACATGGAACACACAGTGAGATGATTCTGTTGAATAGACGAGTGGCAGTGGATTATGTGGCAAGTCATTTGCAAATCAGCCATGGCTCAAAGGTTCAACAATCAACAGTGCTCATTACAGTGAGATGCCTATTGAAGAGCTGAAGCCTAAACTTTGGATTAAACGCAGAGGACTGCTACCCAAGGACTTTGTGATCTTGCATGACAATGCGCGTCCGCACACTTCTGCCCACACTGTCGACACTCTGCAAAAACTTCATTTTGAGGTGTTAAAGCATCCTCCCTATAGTCCTGATCTTGCTCCATCAGACTTTGACCTGTTTGGTCCCCTGAAAGTAGCCCTACAAAGACAAAGATTCACTTCTGATGAAGAAGTGAAGACAGAGGTGCATTCGTGGCTCACAGCTCAGCCTAAAACATTTTTTAATGAGGGAATACAAAAGCTTGTTGACAGATGGACAAAGTGTATTGAAAAGCAAGGGGATTATGTCAAAAAATGATGTATTTGTCTTTTCTAAAAGTTAGTTAAAATAAATTCTACAGTCAGAGTGGGGATAATTTTGGACTCACCCTCATACATACCTTACAAATAAAAATATATCAAAATGTTAACTATGACTAATTGAAGGTTGGGTGATTATATGTGATTGTTCTTTTCATTTTACTTTCTAAATTTTCTAGGTAGAAGTTTTTACTTGTAAAATCAGGGAAAATATTTGTTCAAAAACAAACGCTGTCCACCCCCAAGATGTAAAGACTTTAGAAGTTGTCACTCCACTCTTCACGACAAGAGGAAAGCTGAACCAATGGAAAAATCAACTCTCCTTAGATCCATTAGTGAATTGAGGTCACAGGGCACACTGCAGCCCCCAAAACTGGAGAGAAGGGCAAATGCAGGGAATCAGTAGACGGAGCAGAAGTCTCAGAAAACAGGAAAACAAACCATGCTTGACTAACTGTTGGAGGCTCGGCAGGGACTTGCTTGAGAGTTAAAAACTCCAGGGGAACTTCCCTGGTGGTGTAATGGTTAAGAATCCACCTGCCAATGCAGGGGACACAGGTTCGATCCCTGGCCCGGAAAGATCCCACATGCCGAGGAGCATCTAAGCCCATGCGCCACAACTTCTAAACCTGCACTCTAGAGCCTGCAAGCCACAACTATTGAGACCAAGTGCCACAACTACAGGAGCCTACGTGCCTGGAGCCCGTGCTCTGCAACAAAGAGGAGCCACTGCAATGAGAAGCCCGAGGACCGCTACGAAGAGTAGCCCCTGCTCACCGCAACTGGAGAAAGCCCATGCGCAGCAGCAAAGACCCAATGCAGCCAATAAATAAATAAATTAAACAACAACAACAGATTTGTCTCAAAAGGCTACAAAATAAAAAGCTTCAAAAAAACTCCAAAACTCCTGGGGACCCAGTCTTAGCGGGATCCCCTTGCTTTCTTGAGCTTTCTTCACAGGTGCCCCACCGGGTTCTCATGGTGAACAGCAAAGAAAGCTTCCTTCCTGTCTGGCCAGAGGGAGGTGAAAAGTAACCATCTGAAATACACTGAGAGTGATCTGTTGGGGGAAAAAAAAAGGCTGCCTTCAAGGGGAATTATTTTAGCCAAGTCTACTCTGACCCAGCTCAAAGGTGATTAGACAACTCAGTCCTCTCAAACCTTCCTGTCATAAGGGGAGGCAAAACAGAGGGACAGAGGTTAAGAAACTCCTCTGAAGGTCACAGTCCAGGGATTCAGGCTCATTAAAAAGAAAAGAAAAACTCTGAAATTTAATTGTAAGGTTTTTGAATGTTTCCCCTCCACGAAACCTTCCACCACACCCACAGGCCTCCAGTGGATAACAACTCTATTTAAGAGGGACTTTCTAGGGAAACCCAGAGACAACACGGAAGACAAAAAAATGAGGACACCTACAGGGGCAGCAAACATTAAACACAGACTAACTCTTAGCCAGATAAACATGATGCTTCACAGTAAAGGAATTTTATCTCAGCTCCTGTTATTTGATATATCACATCCGGCTTTCTACAAAAAGTATAAGGCGTGCTATAAAAAGCAGGAAAAACACAATCTGAAGAGACAAAAGTAAGCTTGAGAACAAGACTAAGATGTGACAGAGAATTTGTAATTATCAGACTAGGTGGTTACATGACATCATGCATTCATCAAAACCGCTAGAACTGTATAATACAAACAGTGAGTTCTAATGTAAACTATTATAGCACTTGGTTAATATTAATGTATCAATATTGGCTCATCAATTGTTACAAAGTACCACACTAGTGCAAGGTGTTAAAGACAGGGAAAACTGTGTGGAGAAGGGGCCTGTGGAAAATCTCTGTATTGTATGCTGTATTTTCCCATAAATGAAGTCCACTATATTTTTAAAAGTACACGTTTGTTCATTCAGAAATATCTATTGAATACGCATCCATGCCAAGCACTGTTGTAGGTTTTGGAGTCAGCGCAGTATATGATACAGGCCAAGTTCCTGCTGTCCTCTGGGGCTTATGTTCCAGTGGGTGGGGAGGTTGGAATGAGAGTGGTACAAATTGTAAATAAAGATAACTGCAAAGTGACATGAAGACAAGACAACTGGTGGTGAGCTGGAGGGTGCCTGGGAGAGCTACTGCAGAGCAGTTGGTCTGGGAGGGCCTTAATCAGCTGAGGACATCTGGGCTGAGACTTGAGCAATGAGACGTCTGAGGCCAGGAGTTCCTAGAGGGTGCGACTGCAAAAATAGTTACCGATTCCGAAGGGGAAGAGAGTAGCTTTACAGCGGCAGATACTGGCAGAGGTCATCTTAATCAAGCAATGCAAACACCACTCAACAGGGAACAATGCCACATCCGTGACACTTCTGCCAAAGGTGCGTAACCAGAGAGAGGGATGTTTTACAAAATCTCTGGCCTAAAGTCTCCTAAAGTCATGGAGGTTGAGTTGTGGAGGTCAAAGTCAGAGGAACCATTCAAAACTAAAGGAAACTAAAGCAACGTGGCAACTAAATGCCATCTGTGGCTTTAAGATGGATCCTTGGGACTTCCCAGGTGGGGCAGTGGTTAGGATTCCTTGCTCCCAATGCAGGGGGCCCAGGTTCGATCCCTGGTCAGGGAACTAGATCTCACATGCATGCCACAACTAAGGAACCCACGAGCTGCAACAAAGGAGCCTGCCTGCCGCAACTAAGACCCAGTGCAAGCAAATAAATAAATAAATATTAAGAAAAAAAAGAAAGAAAAAAAGATGGAACCTTTTAACCAGAGAGGGCATGACTGGTAACACTTGAAGAGGGTCAGAGGATTAGATGGTATTCATCTACCAAAGTGAATTTCCTGATTGTGAGTTTGTATTGTAGTTTATACAGAAGAGTGTTCTTATTTGTAGGAAATAAACATGGAAGTATTTAGGGGTGATGGGGCACCGGAAAAGGGGTCAGAAATAAAGGTCTCTGTACTGTCGTTCATCTTTTCTGTAAGTTTGTGATTGTTTGAGTAAAAGTTTATTGAAGATGTACAAAGAAGAAGGCAGTGAGGTATAAAATTTTGGGTCTTGGTGGAAAGGTATGAGCTGGAATTATAAATTTGTACATCATCAACATAGAGCTGAAATGTTAAATCATCAGTTATGTGGGGTCACCTAAAGAACAGATGGAGAAGACAGATAAGGACCGGGCCCTGGTTCTCACCAGTGTTTAGGTGTTCAGAAGGGAAGAAGGGCCAAAAAAAAAAAAAAAAAAAAAGTCAGACATGGTCAGTGTGGATGGGAGGAAACCAAGAGGTTGCTGTCATAGAAGCCAAGAGAAGAGAATTTCTTGATCACTTCTGTTGAATGTGTTGAGGGGTTAAGTAAGAGGAGCTAGTGATCAGGGCTTTGCAACTCAGAGATGCCCGTAACCTCTTGACAAGAGCTGTCTCAGTGGAGCCCAGTTAGAGAAGAAGCTGGATAATGGCTCCAAAAGACGTTTACATCCTGATCCCCAGAATCTGTGACTATGTTAACTTATACACGTAAAAGGAACTCTGCAGACGTGATTAACCATTTTGAGATGGGCAGATTATCTTGGATTATTTGGGTGGGCTCAAGGTAATCATGAGGTCTATATAAAAGGGAGGCAAGAGGATCAGAGTCAGAGAAAGAAGATGTGAGGACAGGAGAGGCCAGACATTGGAAGATGCTGTTCTTGTAGAGGGTAGGAGCCATGAACCAGTGCATGCAGGTGTCCTTCAGAAGCTAGGAAAGGCAAGGACATGGATCTTCCACTATAGTCTACAGAAGACACATAGCCTTGATGTCAACTCGATTTTAAGGCTGACCTCCAAAACTGTCAGATAATAAACTTGTTTTAAGCTGCTGAGATTGTACTAATTTTTTATAGCAGGAATAGGAAACTGACACAGGGAGAGAGGGTTAGGAACAAAAATGGGACACGAGAAAGGAGAGGAAGCAACTTTGAAGAAGTTTTGTTGTGAAAGTGAGCAGAGGAAAGTGAGCAGAGCCAGGGTAGGTCATGAGTTCTCACGGGCCATTGAATATTTTTGTTTTTTTAATTAACAGACAATTTTTAAAGGGCAGTTTTGGATTTACAGGAAAATTGCATAGAAAGTACAGAGAGTTCCCATACCACCCACCTGTTACAATTGCTGAGCTAATGTTGATACACATTAGTATTAACTAAAATCCCTAGTTTACATTAGGGTTCACACTTCATGCTGTACATTCTATGAGTTTTAAGAAATGTATAATGTCATTTACTCACCATTACAGTACCACACAGAGTAGTTTCTAAAGATGCCCTGTGGTCCATGTATTTGTTCCTCATTTTCTCCTCTTTAGCCCCTGGCAACCACTGATCTTTTTACTGCATCCATACTTTTCCTTTTTCTAACATGACATACAGTTGGAATCAAACAGTACCTAGCCTCTTCAGACTGGCTTTTTTCACTTAGCAATGTTCATTTAAGGTTTCTCCATGTCTTTTCGTGACTTGATAGTACCTTTCTTTTTAGTGCTGAGTAATATTCCATTGTATGGATGCATGACAATTTGTTTACCCATTCACCTGCTGAAGGACATCTTGGTTGCTTCCAAGTTTTGGCAATTATGAGTAAAGCTGCTATAAACAACCATGAGCAGTTTTTTTGTGTGAATGTTTTCAGCTCATGGGTAAATGTCAAACAGCACAATTGCTGGATCATATTTTAAGAGTTATATTTAGTTTTGTACATTCCCATCAGCAATAAATGAGAGTTCTCACTTCTACATCCTCACCAGCATTTGTTGCTGTCAGTGTTTTGCAGTTTAGCCATTCTAATAGGTGTGTAGTGGTGTCTTGTTGTTTTAAGGGATGGGTTTTGTTTTTTTTTAAAGACTTTTGATGTGGCCAATTTTTAAAGGCATTATTGAATTTGTTATAATATTGCTTCTGTTTTATGTTTTGGTGTTTTGGGCCAAGAGGCACGTGGGATCCTAGCTTCCTGACCAGGGATCCAACTCACACCCCCTGCATTGGAAGGTGAAGTCTCAACCACTGGACCGCCAGGGAAGCCCTGGGATGAGTATTTTTAAGATAGGAGATTACTACGCATATTCGTACTCTATTCAGAATGGTGCTACGGGGAGTAGTAAATTGATAATGGGAAAGAGAGAAGACAAAGGCAAGAGTGAAATTGTTGAGATAGGACAGGGGAATCCAGAAACACTGGAGGGGCTGGTCTTAGGTAGAAGGGACCTTTTGTCCTGTGTAATGGGAGAAAGGAAGGCAGAAAGAGTGGGTAGATTTGGAGGTCAAAGGTAAGACAGTGTGTGACAACTTCTGCTTTTTGCAGGAAGTACGTGGCAAAGTCATCTGCTGAAAATGAGGTGTGTGGACAAAGTTATGAAGGAGGTTTGTAGAGAAAGAATTTCTAGATGTGGCATACTCTTGTGTAGCAAAGACTTCATGATGGCAAGGGACCTGTGAAAGAATTCCCCTGAACTGAAGAGAGTACTGATACGGGTTGATCCTTCCCTTCATAAAATCCACACCCTTACACCTCCCTGCTCTCCCGGGGGTAGGGGGAGTTCAGTGGAAAGAATGCCAAATTAGGAGTCCGAGAACTGCATCTGGTCTCAACTCTGGCATAAGCAGCTCATGTGTCAAGTTTACTTCTTTTTTTTTTGGTATGCATTCTATTTTCATTTTTCTAGGCTACTCATTTTTCAGTTCTAAATTTATTATAATGTCAATACTGATTTGATCTATTGTTTTTCTTTTTTTTTTGGTCAAAGGCTTAGCTCTATCTTGTACTTGGTGGCTCCAGGCTGATATTCTAGATGCTGTGCCCAAGGTAAGCCATGAGTTCTCCCTCAAACTTGCACGTGTGAGGATGGCAGGGGTCAGTTCCTCCCCTGAGTCTCTGACTGAGAAACCCCAAACGGTAGTTTGACCACATTTAGTCTCTCTCTTTGTGCAGCTGCCCTCCTTAGCCTAGGCAAGTGGAGGAAAAGGAGCAGTGAGGGGCCCCTTCTTTCAACTCAAGCTGCAAGCTGTCTCTGCTAACAGTGCAGGGCATTTCAGCTTTGGCACCTCGTGACCCTATGTGAGTGATAAAGAGTGGCTGCCTCCATCACCCCAGCCTCAACTAAGGGACTAAGCCACAGGCACGTGACTCTCTTTCCCCACTTCTGATTCTCAGAATGACTCATTTCCTTCCTCTTTCCCCCTCTTTTTAAGCCAGCATTACCTACCTTGACTCTACCCATACCCTCACCCTTATAACTCCTTGTGGGGTAGGTACCAGGACCCTGTGGCTACTGCAGTTGAGTGGAGTCAAGATCATCCCCCAAGCTTGCTTGAGAAATGGATGCCACCCGAGCTTGAAAGGAAGGGGAAAAAAAAAAAAAAAAAAAAAGAAATGAGGGGATTTGAGACAACGTTCTCATCTAGAACATGCTGATAGACCATGTGATGCGTAAAGTCTCTTGAGACTTTGTCTTGTGGCAATGAATTGATTTTGCATATAAGTTAATAAATATCATTAAGTCAGTGACTACATAAATGTAGATTGATTTCTTAAAAAACCCTAAACCTCGTTGTTTTCTCATATACCCCAAGTCTCCCAATGGCCCGTGACCATCTGTTGGGAGAACTCTGTGCCTAGAAAGCTGACGGACTCCCAGGAGACCCTGGTTCTCTAGAGGAGTAGCCCAAGAAGGCAGGTAGCTCTTATGAGGCTGTCAAGGGCAGATCAAGGTGCCTGGACTCAATCGTAGGTCCTGGTGCATCATTGGGAAGAAACGACCCCAGGGAGAATTGTGTCCGCAGAGGAAAAGCTCTAAGAAACTCCAAGACAAATGCTAGGAGCCCTCTTGGTAGGATTAGTGCCTTCTTAGGAAGAGGAAGAGACTCTCCCTAGAAACGGAACTCATCAGCACTAGATCTTGGACTTCCAACCTCCAGAACCTTGAGAAATAAATATCTGTTGTTTAAACCATTTGTTCTGTGGTATTTTGTTGTAGCAGCCTGAGCAGAGTTAGACAGTATGGTTTTAACATAATTGAATTTTCCAGAAATGTAACTGCTATGTAAACTGAGAGAAGATTATGCTTTGTTTTGTTCAGAACTTTACCGTGAGGTCTTCTCCATTCTGGAAACTCACACCAAAACACCACTCATGATATCTGAGTCAATGAGATCTCGATCACACCTGTATCAGCTTGTGTGGCAGCTGTGGCCTTCGTGGTGAATCCAGAGCAGGAAATTAGCACAGTCCAGCTTACAGATTAACAAGTTCTCTCCCTGTTGTGTCTAGGGAAGATCTGAAGAAGGAGAGACTGGATGCAGAGTGCAGTGCACAGGCTCTTGCTGGACCAGGATGTTGGCAGTAAAAATGGATTAGAACTATTTAGGAAGATGAATAAATAGAACTTGGTGCTAGATTGACCGTGTGGAGTTAGAGTTACATTAGGAGTCAAGGCAAACCCCTAGGATCCTACATTAGACACCTGTTGGATGGTGGTACCCCTTTCTTTCTTTCTTTGCTTCTTTCTTCCTTTCTTTCTTTCTTTCTTTCTTTCTTTCTTTCTTTCTTTCTCTCTCTCTCTTTCTTTCTTTCTTTCTTTCTTTCTTTCTCTCTTTCTTTTCCTTCCTTCCTTCCTCTCTTCTTTCCTTCCTTCCTTTTTCTTCTTCTTCTTTCTTTCTTTCTTTTACATTTTTATTGGAGTATAGTTGATTTACAATGTTGTGTTAATTTCAGGTGTATCAGTTATACATATACATATATCCACTGTTTTTAAGATCTTTTCCCCATATAGGCCATCACAGACTACCAAGTAGAATTCCCTGTGCTATACAGTAGGTCCTTATTAATCATCTATTCTATATATATTAGTGCGTATATGTCAACCTCAATCTCCCAATTTATCCCTTTCCCCTGATAACCATAACTTTGTTTTCTATACCTGTGACTGTATTTCTGTTTCATAAATAAGTTCATTTGTACCCTTTTTTTTTAGATTCCACATATAAGCAAAATCATATGGTTTTTGTCTTTCTCTGTCTGACTTACTTCACTCACTATGACAATCTCTAAACTTATCCATGTTGCTGCAAATGGCATTATTTTGTTCTTTTTTATGTCTAAGTAATATTCCATTGTGTATATATGTACCACATCTTCTTTATCCATTCCTCTGCCAATGGACATTTAGGTTGCTTCCATGTCTTGGCTATTGTAAATAGTGCTGCAATGAGCATTGGGATGCATGCTTCTTTTTGGATTATGGTTTTCTCTGGATATATACCCAGGAGTGGAATTGCTGGATCACATGGTAGCTCTAGTTTTAGTTTTGTAAGGAACCTCCATGCTCTTCTCCATAATGGGGGTATACCAATTTACATACGGTGGTACCATTTTCTAAGATGGTAGGTGTGATGGTTAAGGTACCCAGGCCATAGTTAGGTGATAAAAGAAATGTTCACATATTGAGATATAGGGAAATCATTCTGGCTTATACAGGAGTTAACGTGAATTTTATGCTAACTAAAATAGCCTGTTTGTGATCTATCAAGCATACATTGTACATCTGCTTTAATCATTAAAGAAAAGGGCATACTGACCAGAAGTAAAAAAATGTCTATGTTAAAAATAAAGGTTAAATGCCTCCCTTCCTGGGATGCCAGTGCTGGTCCTCCTTTGATGATAAGACTCCCTTCCCAGGTGCCAAGGCCATGCTGACTCGTTGTGTACATGCTGATGTGTGTGTGTGTGTGTGTGTATGTTTTACCTTGAAGAAATGTATCCCTGGGCTTCCCTGGTGGCATAGGGGTTAAGAATCCACCTGCCAATGCAGGGGACACAGGTTCTATCCCTGGTCCAGGAAGATCTCACATGCCTCGGAGCAACTAAGCCTGTGAGCCACAACTACTGAGCCTACACTCTAAAGCCAGCGAGCCACAACTACTGAGCCCGTGTGCCACAACTACTGAAGCCCACAGGCCTAGAGCCCGTGCTCCACAACAAGAGAAGCTACCACAAGGAGAAGCCCACGTGTCACAGTGAAGAGTAGCCTCTACTCACTGCAACTAGACAACCCCGTGCACAGCAACAAAGACCCAATGCAGCCAAAATAAATAAAATTAAAATAAAAATAAATTCAAAAACAAAAGAAATGTATCCCTGACTTGTTTAACCTTCTTTGCTCTGATAAGATATAAAACTGTGCTGGAAACCATGCTTCTTTAGAGCAGCTTCTCGGAGTCATCTGGGAAGATGGCTTCCGGGCTAGTCCCTTAGTTTGGCTCAAATAAACTCTTTTCTATTCTTATTATAGACTGTTTGTTGATTATTGACTTAAGCCATGGTACGCAGTTTTTCATTAAATCTCAGTTTAGATATAATATGAAGGTATTTTAAAAATGCAATTAATATTTAAATCAGTAGACTTCGAGCAAAGCAGGATCAGCCTCCAATCTAGTCATTTGACGGCCTTAAGAAAAAAGACTAACATCCCTTGAGGAAGAAGGAATTCTGCCCTAAGAATGCTTTCAGGCTCAAGCTGCAACATCAACTCTTCCCTAGAACTCCAGCTCGCAGCCTCCACAATTCTGTGAACTAGTTCCTTAAAATAAATCTCTCTTTCTATGTGTACATACATACGCACATCCTTGGTGGGTTTGGTTCTGTTTCTCTGGAAAATGCTAACTAATACAGTTTACATCAAGGAAGTAGAAGATGTTGGCGGTGGGGTGTTGGCTGGAGAGAGTTGGAAGAGAGTTGGAAGTGTGGGGGTCATTGAAGAAGTTTCTAGGAGGGAGTTGGCTCTACGCGCCCAGAGTGAAGGAGATTTCAGCTGCAAAGAAGGATCTGGAGACCCGCAGTGTGCAAATGGCAACTGATGCCCTGAAAGCAGATGAGCTACTCCAGAGAGACTAGGGAGCAGGGCCGGGGAATGTGAGGACAGAGCCACAAGCGACCGCAACAGGTTCAGAACAGTGGAGGAAGGTGAGCCTGTGGGTGGGACAGGAAAGGAGAGTCAGGAAGGTGATAGAAAAAGCAGGGTGCTGCCGCAGCTGCTAAGGGAAAAGGCTGCACGGAGGAAGTGGTCCAGAGTCAAAGGGCACAGAAATGTCAGAAGAGTTAAGTGCTGAGTGGTTGCCTGTGACCTGGTGGAGCACACGTGTAGCCCAGGGAGGGCGAGAGCGTGGGCTGAGGACCGAGACCGAGAATGTAGGGGACTTGTTTGCAAGAAGAGTTACTGGGGAAGCGTGGGAGGGAGCTAGTGTTGCACGTGCGGGGTGCAGGGAGGAGAGAGGTCTTGCTTCATTCTTGCATTTTTTTCTCCCGCAAATGGGAGAGCCCTGAGTGTGTTTAAAGGCTGCAAAGGACCCAACAGCACTGCGGAGGTGGAGACAACAGAAAACCAGGGAGCCTGAGGTCTGAGTGGGTGGAAGTAATGGGCCATCTCCCCATATATGTTCAGACCAGCCTTTTCTAAGAACAAATGGTAATTTCTATTTACATTTTGGAAGTTTTCCAGGGTGACAAGTTTGTCCTGAAGAAATCAGTCACTGCCTCTTTGGGTGCTATCTGGAACCCAAGGGCTTCCCCTGCCATAGAGGGAATACACTTTTTGATTCCACAATATGTTCTTTCATTCAAAAAGCATTTTTTCTTTCCTTCTTCATTTTTAAGTAGACAGAATAGAAATTATTAATCATAATCCTTCATGATGTTCATGACGTTCTCTCATCACTGGTCCATATTTGCCCTGCTTCAAATTAATTATTTTATTTTATTTTGTTTTTAGTATTTATTTATCTATCCAATTTTATTAAGTTATAATTGACATACAGCACAGGATAAGTTAGTTATTTAAAATAATATAATAACATCTATGAACCCACTTACCTTCTTCCCTCCCAAATCTAGATCCGCTAACAATAACCTACATCTAATTCTTCATATCCTATTCCCCTGCATCCCCCCAGCCAGGGTATCCAGAATCTCGTCCACCATCTTGTTATTTTCTTTTTTTAATATGGCTTTGTTGCATCTATATGTAATCCCTTAAAAGCACTTTAAGATTTTTAGTTGTTCTTAATTTAGAGTCTTCAGGGGCAATTTTTTTTCCATATCATATTAATGCTGCAGGTGGTTCATTCCATTTGACTGCTATATAATATTCATCATGTGAATACAGCATTGTGGAAGGCAGAATTCCAAGAGGGCCACCAAGCTTTCTAGGCCCTGGTGTGCACACCCATTATTTAATCAAACACTATGTGCTGCCGTGATGAGATTTTACAGATGTAATTGGGGTCTCGAATCAGATCTCAAGAAAGGGCACTTGACCCAGTCATATGAGCCCTTTAAATCTGGGTCTGGAGTCAGAGATGGAAGGCTGCAGCGGAATTCCACTGTACCCTTGCAGAGGAAAACTGTCATGTTGTGGAGAGGGCCCTGTGATAGGTGGCTTCCATTAGCTAAGAACAGCCCCTGCTGACAGCCAGCAAGAAAGCAGGAGCTTCGTCTTACAACCACTAGGACCTGAATTCTGCCAGCAACCAGTGAATGTGCAAGTGGACCCCAGCCTCGGACGAGATGGCTGCCCTGTCCACCACCTTGATCCAGCCTGGTTAGACCCTGAGCAGAGAATCCAGCCATAGTATATTCTGACCAATGACCTACAGAACTTTGAGATAGTAAATGGGTATTGTTCTAAGCCACTCAGTTTGTGATAATGTGTTATGTTGCAGGAGAAAATGAACCCAACCATAATCTATTTTCCCATTTTTCCTTGAGTATTTTGGTTCTTTCCAGATTTTTGTTATTGAGAGCAGTCCTGCTATAAACATTCTTGTATATTTTTGCTGGTTTTACAGGGGCAAGAGCTTCAAGTATGTTTCTAAAAGTGAAACTGTTGAATCATTAGGTATATGAATTTCTAACTTTAGGACATGCCAAATTTCCCCCAGTGCTCTTACATCAGTTTATACTCCTGCCAGCAACTATTTTTGTTTATGTTAGCTTCTACCTCAGTTATGTGTGGTTAAAAGATCTGGTTTGTGTGATGTCTATTCTTTGAAATTTGGTAAGGGTTTCTCTGTGACCTAGTATATGATCAGTTTTCGTAAATGTTTCATGTGTGCTTAAAAAAAGTGTTCTTTTAGTTTTGGGTGCATAGCTCTTATGTTTTTTAGATGATGTTTAAATCCTTTACATTCTTGCAGATTTTTATTGTTGCTGTTGTTCATTTACTTGACCTATCATTGATTGAGAATGTTGTATTGAAATCTTCCACTGTGAAGGTGGGTGTGATTAATTTTTCCCTATATTTATAACACTTTTTGCTTCACATGTTCTTGAGGAATTATCATTTTTAAAGACCCTCTTCATGGACTTCCTAGGTGGTGCAGTGGTTGAGAATCCACCTGCCAATGCAGGGGACACGGGTTCGAGCCCTGCTCTGGGAAGATTCCACATGCTATGGAGCAACAAAGCCCGTGTGCCACAACTATTGAGCCCATGTGCTGGAACTACTCAAGCCCATGCACCTAGAGCCTGTGCTCCACAACAAGAGAAGCCACTACAATGAGGAGCTCGCGCACCACAATGAAGAGTAGCCCCGCTTGCAGCAGCTAGAGAAAGCCCATGTGCAGCAATGAAGACCCAATGCAGCCAATAAATAAAATAAATAAATTAATTAAAAAAAAAGACCCTCTTCATTCTCTTTTTTAAAAAAGATTTATTTTATTATTAATTAATTTATTTATTGGCTACATTGGGTCTTCATTGCTGTGTGTGGGTTTTCTCTAGTTGTGGCAAGTGGGGGCTACTGTTCGTTGCAGCGCGCAGGCTTCTCATTGCAGTGGCTTCTCTTGTTGTGGAACGCAGGCTCTAGGTGTGCAGGCTTCAGTAGTTGCAGTGCACAGGCTCAGTAGTTGTGGCTCACGGGCTTAGTTGCTCCATGACATGTGGGATCTTCCCAGACCAGGGGTTGAACCAGTATCCCCTGTGTTGGCAGGCAGATTCTTAACCACTTCCCCACCAGGGAAGTCTCCCTCCTCATACTTAATAATACTTTCTATTTTGTATTGTATGACCAACCATAAATCCTGATTTGCCTAAGAAGTCTTGGTTTATTTCTCTTTTCCTGGTGTAATTCTTAATAATATCTTTTATTCTCAAAGGTATGCTGGTTTATACAGTAAATTATATATAGGTACCCTAATTTTAGATGGTATTAATATTGCTACATGAACTATCTTTTGGCTAGTATTTGCCTGATGTGTCTTTTTCCATGCTTTTGCTTTCAACATTTATGTGCTCTCATGTTTTATGTGTATCTAATATATTAATCTCTATTTCAGTTATTTCTGTGATGATCTTTATTTTTTCCTTCCTTCTACTAACTTTTAGCTTTCTTTGTCCTTCTTTTTCTAATTCCTTTAGGTATAAAATTAGATTGTTTATTTGAGATTTTTCTTGTTTCTTGAAGTAGGCCTGTATTGCTATAAACTTCCTTTTTAGAACTGCTTTTGCTGCATCCTATAGATTTTGGTATGTTATGATTCCATTTTTTATTTGTCTCAAGGCATTTTTTGATTTCTCCTTCAGTTTCTTTGTTGATCCATTGATTGTTCAGGAGCATGTTGTTTAATCTCCACATATTTGTGATTTTTCCAGTTTTTTTTTCTTGCAATTGATTTCTCATTTCATACCATTGTCATTGGAAAAGATGCTTGATATGATTCCAGCCCTCTTAAATTTATTGAGGCTTGTTTTGTGGACTAGCATATGATCTATCCTGGAGCATGTTCCATGTACATTTGAGAATAATGTGTTTTCTGGTGCTTTTGGATGGAATATTCTATATCTGTATTTGCTTTTGGGTTACCATGAGTCTCTGTGTATAGTCATCTATATCTAAATATCTACATATACATATCTCCACCTGGTCTAAAGTATCATTGAAGGCTGATGCTTTCTTATTGATTTTCTGTCTAGATGATCTATCCATTGATGTAAGTGGGGTATTAAAGTCTGTTGCTATTACTGTATTGCTGTCAGTTTCTCCCTTTGGGGCTGTTAATATTGCCTTTTATATTTAGGTGACACTATATTGGGTGCATGGATTATTTACAAATGCTATATCTACAAATGCTGAATTGGCCCCTTTATTGTTATGTAATGCCCATCTTTGTCTTTTATTATATTCTTTGTTTTAAAGTCTGTTTTTCTGATAAAATGATAGCTATCCCAGCTTTCTTTTGGTAAACATTTGCATGAAATACATTTTCCCTTCACTTTCCATACCTTCTCTTTCAATCTGTTTGTGTCTTTACATCTGAAGTGAGTTTCTTGTAGACAGCATATAGATGGTCTTGTTTTTTTTTTTTATCCACTTAGCTCCTCTATGTCTTTTCATTGCAGAATTTAATCCATTTATATTTAAAGCAATTATTAATAGGAATAGGTATGTACTTACTGCCATTTTGTTATTTGTCTTCTGGCTGTTTTGGTAGTTCATTTTTGTTCTTTCTTTTTCTCTTTCTATGGTGTTATGCTTAGATTCCTGTCCCATTGTGTACCTACTATAGGATTTTGCTTTGGGGTTGCCATGAGTCTCGTACATAACAGCCTATATATACAATAGTCTATTTTAAGTTGATAGTAAGTTAAGTTTGAATGAATTATAAAATGCTACATTTTACTCCTCCCATTCCAATGTTTTATGATTTTGATGTCAAATTTTACATCTTTTTATTTTGTGTATCCCTTAACTACTCTAATTGTAGCTATAGTTACTTTTACTAATTTTGACATTTAACCTTCATACTAGCTTTATAAGTGATTAATCCATTACCTTTACTATTTATTTACTTTTACCAGTGTGAGTTTTAATTTCATGTTTTCTTGTTACTAATTAGTGTCCTTTCTTTTCAACTGCTGGTTTAGTGGTAATGAATTCCTTTAGCTTTTGTTTGTCTGGAAAACGTTTTGTCTCTTTTTCAATTTTGAATGATAGCCCTGCTGGGTAGAGTATTCTTAGCTGGGAGGGTTTTTTTCTTTTTAGTACTTTCAAAATATGCTACTACTTCCTGGGCTGCAAAGTTTCTGCTGAGAAAGCTGCTGATAGTCTTAGAGCGGTTCCTTTGCATGTAACAAGTTGTTTTTCTCTTGCTGCTTCTAAGATTCTCTCTTTAACCTTTGACATTTTAATTATAATGTGTTTTGGTGTGGGTCTCCTTAGATTTATCTTTTTTGGAACTCTCTGGGTTAATTAATTTATTGGCTGTGTTGGGTCTTCATTGCTGCACATGGGCTTTCTATAGTTACGGCAAGCAGGGGCTACTCTTCGAGTGGGGGCTACTCGTCATTGTGGTGTGAGGGCTCCTCATTGCAGTGGCTTCCCTTGTTGTTGAGCACAGGCTCTAGGGCTGCAGGCTTCAGTAGTTGCAGCTCATGGGCTCAATAGTTGTGGCACATGGGCTTAGTTTGCTCTGAGGCATGTGGAATCTTCCTGGAGCAGGGATCAAACCCATGTCCCCTGCACTGGCAGGCAGATTCTTAACCACTGTACCACCTAGGAAGTCTGCCCTCTTTTTCTCTCTTTCCTGATTCTGAACCCCTATAATGCAAATGTTATTGGATTCCATATTTTTCTTAAGCTATCTTCACTTTTTAAAATTCTTTTTTCTTTTTGCTTCTCTGGGTGAGTTCCACTGCCCTGTCTTCCAGCTCACTGGTTCTTTCTTTACTTCTTCTAGTCTACTATTGAACCCTTCTTTGTATTTTTCAGCTCAGTTATTGTATTCTTCATCTCAGTGACTTCTGCTTGGTATTTTCTTATATTTTCCTCTCCCTTTGTTGAGGTTCTAACTGTGTTTACCTATTTTTTTCCTGGCTTTGATAAACATCCTTATGCCATTACTTTGAATTTTTTATTAGGTAAATTACTTATCTCCATTTCATCAAAGTTTTTTCCTGGGGTTTTATCTTACTCTTTCAGTTGGAACATATTCCTCTGTCTCCTCATTTTGCTTGACTGTCTGTGTTTATTTCAGTGTATTAGGGAGACAGCTATCTCTCCCAGTCTTGAAGGGGTGGCCTGTGTAAGAGATGAAGGTTATCATTTAAACTTGCCCTAGCTCTTGGTTGTCACTTGAACCTTTGTGATTGTCTAGGCAGCCTGATTTATTCTTGATAGGTCCAGTCATTGAGGGTGTGCCAAGACTTGTGAGTATTCCAGAGGGAGGGATCTCAGTCCACAGCTAGTTTTAGGCTGGTTAGAAGCCAGACCCTGAGGCAGCAGCTTTTAAGGTATGCAAATATATACCATCCTGTCGGACTGCAATTGTAAAGGCTGCTCACCTCCAGACCAAATGATCTGGGGGTGTTTCCTTGGCAAAAGTTGCAAAAATTGTGGCTCCAGTTGAGTGTGTGAGCTCCTTTCTGGAAGGTATTGGTGAACTGTAGTGAGGCCAGGGAAGAGCACAGAGATGGTGTCTCCTGGCCTATGTTTCCTTAGAGCAATTCTGTAGCCTCTAGATGTGGGGTAAACCTGAAGCCTGCTTCTCAGGCTGACGCTCCAGGACAAGTATTTAGGCCTTTTTTCACAAGGATCCTGGGTGTGTGTGTTTCAGTCTGCTGTCTGTGCATTGCTCTGTGGATGGTAGTCTGCCAAGAATTGCCCCTCTGGTTGTTTTAGACCAGTAAGGACCAGAAATGCAATCTCTCTTGGCCACCAGAGCCAGGCCATCAAGGGGATCCCCTGTGTGGACTGTGAGTGCCCTTCTGGCTTTGGTGGGGCCATGGGAGCACCTCTTTCCCTAGAGAGAGCCTGGACAGGGTTCTGCCCCTCCAGCAGGTGCTTTAGGATTAGCAAATGAGTTTCCTTCCCATGTGGTCTTGGCATGTTTCAAACTGTGGCTTTTGTTCAAGGTCCCAGGACAAATGAGTATTCCTGTGAGTCCTTTAAGAGTGGAATCTCTGTTCCCTACTGGCCTATTGTTGCAGGAAAGAAAGCAGGGCCGGAGACAATGGTCACATCTCAGATGTCAGTTGAGTCCCTGGGACAGCCGCCAAGTGTGGGTTTTTGGCTTTGCACAGGAAAGAATTCAAGTGCAAGACATAGTAAAGAGAAAGAAGGCTTATTCAGGGAGAAATGCACTCCACAGACAGAGCATGGGCCATCTCAGAAGTCAAGAGACCCCAGGGTATGGGGTTGTCAGTTTTTATAGGGGTGGCTAATTTCATAGGCTAATGAATGGGAGGAGAATTCCAGCTATTTGGGGGAGGGGGTGGGGATTTCCAGGAATTGGGTCACTGCCCACTATTTGACCTTTTATGGTAGTCCTTGAAACTGTCATGGAGCCTGTGGGTATGTCATTTAGTACTCTAATTATTATAATGACTGTGTACTGAGGCTCAAGGTCTAGTGGAAGCTGATTCATCTGCCATCTTAGACAGAGTTGGCTCTAACCAGTTTATTTGTTTTTATTTTTTTAATTAATTAATTAATTTTTATTTATTGGCTGCATTGGGTCTTTGCAGCTGTGCATGAGCTTTCTGTAGTTGCGGGGAACAGGGGCTTCTCTTTTTTTGTGGATCACAGGCTCTAGGTGCACGGGCTTCAAAAGTTGTGGCATGTGGGCTCAATAGTTGTGGTTTGTGGGCTCTAGAGTATAGGCTCAGTAGTTGAGGTGCATGGGCTTAGTTGCTCTGCTACATGTGGGATATTCCTGGACCAGGGCTTGAACCCATGTCCTCTGCATTGGCAGGTAGATTCTTAACCACTGTGCCACCAGGGAAGCCCAGTTCTAAACAATTTATGTCATGTCTTTAATGGCTGTCATTCTTTTAAAGGTTGTGCCCTGTCTGCTTCCTGTCTCACTATGGTTCTCCTGCACATAATCCCCATTGGTTTTCAAAACCAGACATTTTGGGGGCTTCAGTTCAGGTCCCAGAGATTAGGGTGCCTGATGTAGGTACAGACCCTTCCCTCTTCAGGGAGAAGCTCTGTATTTGTGAGATCCATTCTGATGGTGGGTCTCTGTGCCGGGGTGGGGTGTTTGGTGAGACTGCATCTCTGTCTCTCTTAGCTGTCCTGATGTGACACTTTTACCCTTTGTTGTGGAGATGATGATCAGCCAGTTTTCAGATCTTTATCAGAGGGAACTGAATTATACTCATCTGTAAATTTGTTGTGTCTGTGGGATGTGGTAAGTTCAGTATCTCCTTATAGCTCCATCTTTAATTACCCCCCCTTATTTCTTGATAACTTATTAGCCTCATTTTAACTTCTTGGACTTCAACAACATTTCCATTTCTGATGGATCTGTAATCCATATTTTTCTAAGAACTTTTATTGAGATACAGTTAATAGACAATAAACAGCATATATTTAGAGTGTACAATTTCTTATCCTAATCTCCCAATTCATTCCCCCCCAACCCTCCCTGCTTTCCCCACTTGAAGTCCATATGTTTGTTCTCTACATCTGTGTCTCTATTTCCGCCTTGCAAACTGGTTGATTTGTACCACTTTTCTATAGTCCACATATACGTGTTAATATACGATATTTGTTTTTCTCTTTCTGACCCACTTCACTCTGTATGACAGTCTCTAGGTCCATCCATGTCTCTAAGAATGTCCCAGTTTCCTTGCTTTTTACAGCTAAGTAATATTCCATTGTATATACATACCACATCTTTTTTATCCATTCCTCTGCTGATGGACATTTAGGTTGCTTCCATGTCCTGACTATTGTAAATAGTGCTGCAGTGAACATTGGAGTGCATGTGTCTTTTTGAATTATGGTGTTCTCTGGGTATATGCCCAGCAGTGGGATTGCTGGGTCATATGGTAACTATTTTTAGTTTTGCAAGGAACCTCCATACTGTTCTCCATAGTGGCTGTATCAATTTACATTCCCACCAACAATGCAAGAGCGTTCCCTTTTCTCCACACCCTCTCCAGAACTTACTGTTTGTAGATTTTCTGATGATGCCCATTCTAACTGGTGTGAGGTGATACCTCATTGTCGTTTTGATTTGCATTTCTCTAATAAGTAGTGATGTTGAGCAGCTTTTCATGTGCCTCTTGGCCATCCATATGTCGTCTTTGGAGAAATGCCTATTTAGGTCTTCTGCCCATTTTTTGATTGGGTTTGTTTTTTTGACATTGAGCTGGATGAATTGTTTATATACTTTGGAGATTAGTCCTTTGTCTGTTGATTCGTTTGCAAATATTTTCTCCCATTCTGAGGGGTGTCTTTTCGTCTTGCTTATAGTTTCCTTTGCTGTGCAGAAGCTTTGAAGTTTCATTACGTCCCACTTATTTATTTTTGTTTTTTATTTCCATTACTCTAGGGGGTGGATCAGAAAAGATCTTGCTGTTACTTACATCAAAGAGTGTTCTTCCTATGTTTTCCTCTAGGAGTTTTATAGTGACTGGCCTTACATTTAGGTCTTTAATCCATTTTGAGTTTATTTTTGTGTATGGTGTTAAGGAGTGTTCTAATTTCATTCTTTTACATGTAGCTGTCCAGTTTTCCCAGCACCACTTACTGAAGAGGCTGCCTTTTCTCCATTGTATATCCTTGGCTCCTTTGTCATAGATTAGTTGACCATAGTTTATCTCTGGGCTTTTATCCTGTTCCATTGACCTATATTTCTGTTTTTGTGCCAGTACCATACTGTCTTGATCACTGTAGCCTTGTAGTATAGCCTGAAGTCAGGAAGCCTGATTCCACCAACTCTGTCTTTGCTTCTCAAGATTGCTTTGGCTATTTGGGGTCTTTTGCGTTTCCATACAAATTGTAATGTTTCTTGTTCTAGTTCTGTGAAAAATGCCATTGGTAATTTGATCAGGATTGCACTGAATCTGTAAATTGCTTTGGGTAGTATAGTCATTTTCACAATGTTGATTCTTCCAATCCAAGAACATGGTATGTCCCTCCATCTGTTTGTGTCATCTTTGATTTCTTTCATTAGTGTCTTATAGTTTTCTGGGTACAGGTCTTTTACCTCCTTGGTTAGGTTTATTCCTAGGTATTTTATTCTTTTTGTTGCAATGGTGAATGGGATTGTTGCCTTAATTTCTCTTTCTGATTGTTCATTGTTAGTGTATAGAAATGCAAGAGATTTCTGTGCATTAATTTTGTATCCTGCAACTTTACCAAATTCATTGATTAGCTCAAGTAGTTTTCTGGTGGCATATTTAGGATTTTATATATATAGTATCATGTCATCTGCAAACAGTGACAGTTTTACTTCTTTTCCCATTTGGATTCCTTTTATTTCTTTTTCTTCTCTGATTGCTGTGGCAAGGACCTCCAAAACTATGTTGAAGAGTAGCGGTGAGAGTGGACATCCTTGTCTTGTTCCTGATCTTAGAGGGAATGCTTGCAGTTTTTCATCATTGATCTTGATGTTTGCTGAGGGTTTCTCGTATATGGCCTTTATTATGTTGAGGTAAGTTCCCTCTATGCCCACCTTCTGGAGAGTTTTTATCATAAATGGGTGTTGAATTTTGTCAAAAGCTTTTTCTGCATCTATTGAGATGATCATGCGGTTTTTATCCTTCAATTTGTTAACATGGTGTATCACATTGATTGATTTGAGTATATTGAAGGATCCTTGCATTCCAGGGATAAACCCCACTTGATCATGGTGTATGATGCTTTTAATGTGTTGGATTCTGTTTGCTAGTATTTTGTTGAGGATTTTTGCATCTAAATTCATCAGTGATATAGGTCTGTAGTTTTCTTTTTTCATAGTATCTTTGTCTGATTTTGGTATCAGGGTGATAGTGGCCTCATAAAATGAGTTTGAGATTGTTCCTTCCTCTGAAATTTTTTGGAAGAGCTTGAGAAGGATGGGTGTTAGCTCTTCTCTAAATGTTTGATAAAATTCACCTGCGAATCCTTCTGGTCCTGGACTTTTGTTTCTTGGGATCTTTTTTTTATTAAATTTATTTATCTAATTATTTTGTTGGCTGTGTTGGGTCTTCATTGCTGCACACAGGCTTTCCCTAGTTGCGGCCAGTGGGGGCTGCTCTTCATTGTGGTGAGCGGGCTTCTCACTATGGTGGCCTCTCTTGTTGCAGAGCACGGGCTCTAGGCATGTGAGTTTCAGTAGTTGTGGCACATGTGTTCAGTAGTTGTGGCACACGGGCTCTAGAGCACAGGTTCAATAGCTGTGGCACACGGGCTTAGTTGCTCCATGGCATGTGGTATCATCCTGGGGCAGGGATCGAACCCAAGTTCCCTGCATTGGCAGGTGGATTCTTACCCACTGCGCCACCTAGGAAGTCCCTCTTGGGATATTTTTAATCACAGTTTCAATTTCATTACTTGTGATTGGTCTGTTCATATTTTCTATGTCTTCCTGATTCAGTCTTGGAAGGTTATACCTTTCTAAGAATCTGTCCATTTCATCCAGGTTGTCCATTTTATTGGCATATAGTGCTCGTAGCAGTTTCTTGTGGTGCTTTCTATTTCTGTGGTGTCCATTGTAACTTCTCCTGTTTCATTTCTAATTTTATTGATTTGAGTCCTCTCCCTCTTTTTCTTGATGAGTTTTGCTAGAGGTTTATCAATTTTATTTATCTTCTCAAAGAACCAGCTTTTAGTTTTATTGATTTTTGCTATTGTTTTCTTTGTTTCTATTTCATTTATTTCTGCTCTGATCTTTATGATTCCTCCCCGTCTACTAACTTTGGGTTTTGTTTGCTCTTCTTTCTCTAGTTTCTTTAGGTGTAAGGTTAGATTGTTTATTTGGGATTTTTCTTGTTTCTTGAGGTAGGATTGTATTGCTATAAAATTCCCTCTTAAAACTGCCTTTGCTGCATCCCATAGGTTTTGGATCATTGTGTTTTCATTGTCATTTGTCTCTAGGTATTTTTTGATTTCCTCTTTGATTTCTTCAGTGATCTGTTGGTTATTTAGTAGCATATTATTTAGCCTCCATGTGTTTGTGTTTTTTCACAGTTTTGTTTCTTGTAATTGATTTCTAATCTCATAGCATTGTGGTCAGGAAAGATGCTTGATACGATTTCAATTTTCTTGAATTTACCAAGGCTTGATTTATGACCCAAAATGTGATCTATCCTGGAGAATGTTCCATGTGCACTTGAGAAGAATGTGTAATCTGCTGTTGTTGGATGTAATGTCCTATAGATATCTATTAAATCAAGCTGATTTATTGTGTCATTTAAAGCTTGTGTTTCCTTATTAATTTTCTGCATGGATGATCTGTCCATTGGTGTAGGTGAGGTGTTAAAGTCCCCCACTATTATTTTGTCACTGTCAATTTCCTCTTTCATAGTTGCTAGCATTTGCCTTATGTATTGAGGTGCTCCTATATTGGGTGCATATATATTTATAATTGTTAGCTCATCTTCTTGGATTGATCTCTCAATCTTTATGTAGTGTCCTTGTCTCTTGTAACATTTTTTATTTTAAAGTCTATTTTATCTGATGTGACTACGGCTACTCCAGCTTTCTTTTGATTTTCATTTGCATGGAATATCTTTTTCCAGCCCCTTACTTTCAGTCTGTATATGTCCCTAGGTCTGAAGTGGGTCTCTTGGAAACAGCATATATATGGATCTTGTTTTAGTATCCATTCAGCCAGTCTGTGTCTTTTGGTTGGTGCACTTAATCCATTTACATTCAAGGTAATCATCAATATGTATGTTCCTATTACCATTTTCTTAATTGTTTTGTTTTTGTTTTTGTAGGTCCTTTTCTTCTCTTATGTTTCCCGCCTAAAGAAGTTCCTTTAGCATTTGTTGTAGGGCTGGTTTGGTGGTGCTGAATTCTCTTAGCTCTTGCTTGTCTGTAAAGCTTTTGATTTCTCCCTCGAATCTGAATGAGATCCGTGCTGGGTAGAGTATTGTTGGTTGTAGGTTCTTCCCTTTCATCACTTGAAATATATCATGCCACTCCCTTCTGGCTTGCAGAGTTTCTGCTGAGAAATCAGCTGTTACCCTCATGGGAGTTCTCTTGTATGCTATTTGTCGTTTTTCCCTTGTTGCTTTTAATAACATTTCTCTGTCTTTAATTTCTGTCAGTTTGACTACTATAGGTCTTTGAGTGTTTCTCCTCAGGTTTATCCTGCCTGGGACTCTCTGTGCTTCCTGGACTTGGGTAGCTATTTTCTTTCCCATGTTAGGGAAATTTTCAACTGTAATCTCTTCCAGTATTTTCTCGGGTCCTTTCTCTCTCTCTTCTCCTTCTGGGACCCCTATAATGTGAATGTTGGTGCATTTAACATTGTCCCAGAGGTCTCTTAGGCTGTCTTCAGTTCTTTTCATTCTTTTTTCTTTATTCTTTTCTGCATCAGTGATGATCACCATTCTGTCTTCCAGGTCACTTATTCGCCCTTCTGCCTCAGTTAATCTGCTATTGGTTCCTTCTAGTGTATTTTTCATCTCAATTATTGTGTTGCATGTCTCTGTTTGCTCTTTAATTCTTCTAGGTCTTTGGTAAACTTTTCGATCTTTGCATCCAGTCTGTTTTCAAAGTCCTGGATCATCTTCACTATCATTATTCTGAATTCTTTTTCTGGAAGGGTGCCTATCTCCTCTTTACTTAGTTGTTTTTCTGGGGTTTTAGCTTGTCCCTTCAACTGGTACAAAGCCTTTTGCCTTTTCATTTTCTCTATCTTTCTGTGGCTGTGGTTTTCAGTTCCACAAGACAAAATACTGCTGATACTAATTGCTACTGCTGTCTGCCCTCTTGTGGAGGAAGCTATCTAGGAGGCTCCTGGGTGCTTCCTGATGGGAGGGACTGATGGTGGGTTGGGCTGGGTGGGCAGAGCTCAGTAAGACTTTAATCTGCTTGTCCACCAGTGGGTGGGGCTGTGTTCCCACCTTGTTGGTTGTTTGGTCTGAGGCTACCTAGCACTGGAGCTTGCAGGCCCTTAGGTGGGGCTAATGGTGGGCTCTGAAAGGGCTTACACCAATGAGCACTTCGCAGAACCCCTGCCACCAGTGCCCCTGTCTCCTCGGTGAGCCACAACTGCCCCCGACTTCTGCAGGCAACACTCCAATGTCAGCATGTAGGTCTGGTTCAGTCTCCTATGGGGTCACTGCTCCTTCCCCCTGGGTCCTGGTGAGCACACTTTTTTGTGTGCCCTCCAAGAGTGGAGTCTCTGTTTCCCACAGTCCTGTGGAGGTCCTGAAATCATATCCCACTGGCTTTCAAAGTCTGATTCTCTGTGGATTCCTCCTTCCGTTGCTGGACTCCCAGGTTGGGAAGCCTGATGTGGTGCTCAGAACACTCACTTTAGTGGGTGGACTTCTGTGGTATAACTGTTCTCCAGTTTGTGAGTCACCCACCCAGCATTTATGGGATTTGATTTTAACGTGATTGCACCCCTCCTACTGTCTCACTGCAGCTTCTCCTTTGTCTCTTGATGTGGGGTGTCTTTTTTGGTGAGTTCCAGTGTCTTTCAGTTGATGACTGTTCATCTGTTAATTGTAATTCCGGTGCTCTTGCAAGAGGGAGTGAGCACACGTCCTCCTACTCCCCCATCTTGATCCTCTCCCTCCATATTTGTTTTTCTTTCGAGGTAGAAGACAGATGGGCTTCAGTCTAGGCATTTACAACTGACCTCCTGTGTACATCTCATGAGGCAGAGAAAAAGATGTGTTGCAGGCCACACATTCACTACCAGCCCCCGTTTACATTTCCCAAGGCAAGAGACGAATGGATTCCAGGACTGCATATTTATGACCGGACTCCTGCCTATTTCGACATCTGCACTTTGATATAAGAAACAGCAACAGGAATAGGGTAAAAAACTGGACACTGGAAACTTTTGTGGCAGAGACAGAGAGGGGCTAAACCCTGTAAAGAGATCAAGAGGTCATACACTCCCCATCCTTGGGACAAAGGAGACATTGCACATGCACAGAAAGGCTCCTTGGAAGTCAAAAAGGAGAGGGCACCACCCCATAATATGTCATGCCAAGCCTTTCCCATAGGCCTCTGGGCTGAAATCCATCTTGGAAAAAAGTTGCGCACGCATGATGGGGAGGGTCCTATGACAGGCCAGGTGTGGAAAAAGAAACCAGCTAATTGGCCAATGACTTAACAACCTCTTTACTGGGCTCCTCCTCATTAGGGGGGATGCCCACACCCTTTCTCTCTGGGTGTGCATCTCTGCCTTGCTTCTGTCTTAACTAAACAGTTTCTCTGTGTGCTCTCCCACTTGTTGTGCTCTGTCTCTAATAATAAACTTTGTACCTGCTTTTACAATTTTAGCATCCTTGAGAAACACATTTTTCACTGGGGGCAAGAGCCATGGGAAAATAGCTTCTAGCCTCTAGCACTTGCTTGTCTGGTGGTTAGGATTCCAGGTTACCCAATTTCAATTCCTGGGCAGGTAGTTAAGATCTCGCGTCACACCACTGCTCACTGCTGCCTCACCAAGATCAGTTTGTTTCAGAAATGGTTATGCTTATCAAATATCTTTTGCTGTTTTGGCCTGTGAGCTAATTTTTCCGTGGTGAGGCTTGGGGGCAGGGGGGAGGGGGTGGGGGTGGGGAGAAGTGGCGGTGGGGCAGGGATTGATGTCTCTGTTAGGCATTAGCTATGGAAGAAAGCTGGGCTCTAGTCCACACTTGCCCCAGGGTGATAGATGAGCGGGGACTGATCAGTCCCAGACACAACCGTCAAAGCTGCAAGTCAGTTCTTAGAGTATTAGGAGTTTTCTGTGTAAGGCAGCGTTGAGGGAAATTCCAGAATCGGAATTCCCACGTGTGGCCATCGAATTCCATGGAAGCTGTGTGAGCAGCAGCTGGCTGCCAGCAAGGCATCTAAGAGGAAGAGCAAAGAATGATCTTGGCCTGCAGGCTTTTGAAACGATGCTGAAGAGGGTGAGTCATCCCATTACTCTAAGCCCCATTCTACTTAGGTCTGTTGGAAACAAAAGGAATCACCAGTGGGACTGAATAATACTAGGAAAAAAAGATGATTGAGAGAAACTACTGTGTTCTCACTGAGTCATCATCTGGCAGATTCAGTTACAGGCCATGGGTCTTGGATATCCTGTTTACTTTTCAGGGAGTAGTTTCTTGAGTTGCTTCAACCTGTGCTTCTCTTTCTGAATCACTGGACATGATTGATTCTCTCTGCCCTGTATTTATAATTTTGAAACCATGCACCACAGATTGAGACTTAAACCCATGTGGCCGGAACTCGAACCCAGCCCAAACTCAGATTGGAACTTGAGCCCACTTGGCCGGGACTTGAACCTGCCTGAAACCCACAGTCTTCCAACTGAGATCACACACCCAGTTTCAGACCTTAATGAAACTCAGGTTCTTAATGTCTCATCGCAGAAAGAATTCAGTGAGAGAAAAAGTGATAGGTAAGAAGTGAATTTATTTAGAGAGAGCACACTCCACAGGCCGAGTGTGGGCCATATCAGCAGGTGAGAGTGGCACCAGGGTATGGGGTTGTCAGTTTTTGTAGGGGTGGGTAATTTCATAGGCTAATGAGTGGGAGGAGTATTCCAGCTACTTTGGGGATGGCGTGGGGACTTCCAGGAATTGGGCCACCGCCTACTTTTTGATCCTTATGGTTGGCCTTGGAACTGTCAGGAAGCCTGTGGGTGTGTCATTTAGCTTGCAGGTATGTTACATGAGCGTATACCGAGGCTCAAGGCCTAGCGGAAGTCGGCTTATCTGCCATCTTGGACCCATTTGGTTCTAATCAGTTTATGTCATGTTCTCGGGCTATGTCATTCTTTCAAAGGTTGTGCCCTGCCCCCTTCCCTCCCGTTTCAGTTTTACTTATTTAATAGCTGGTTTGAAGAAAAGTTATAATATAGTACACACACCTCAAACCTGTCAGTGCTTATCCTTACTACATGGCATTCGAGCTATTCTATTCTATTCTTCTGTCCTATTCCATCCCATCCCATCCCATCCCATGCCAACCCATGCCATCCCATTCCATTCCTTTTCTTTCAATCCCTTTCCTTTCCATTCCTTCTTTTTTTTCCCTGCTGTCTGAGACTCATTAAAGTGATCTCACGACCCACTAATAGGCCCCAGGCTGCAGTTTGGAAAACATTGATTTGGTGGAAGACAAAGGACACCCACAGGCTGCTGTACGTGAGGGGGTGATTAAAAGCAAAAACAGGGGCGGTTACTTCTTAGGTTAAAATAGCCAGGCAAATGCAGTGACGGGAGGGGCCTCCGCCACCAGCTGTCCTGGCAGGCTGGGAGGCTCTGCCCCGCCCATTCTCGGCTGACGCAGCCCCAGTGGTGAGGTGGCCGTGCGCCACAGCTGCGTCCCAGGCTGTGCTGGGAGCTCAGCCAGACAGCAGGTCCATGCTCACCTCACAGTGACCTGTGGATTCCCTCTGCTTCTCTCCCAGTTAGTTTTTCCAGACTCTAGTTCAGGACCTATTCGTGGGTGATGAAATCAATTTAGTGTCTCAGAGAGCATCAGAAAAAAAAAAAATGGAATGGAATAGGATAGAAAACAGCAGAGCCCATTGTACATAGTAAGGGTAAGTATTGGTCTGTTTCAAGTGTGTTGTATATGGTGTATGTGTGGTGAATGGTGTGTGGTGTGTGTGTGTGTGGTGTGTATTTTACGTATGGTATGGTGTATGGTGTGTGGGGTGTGTGGGGTGTGTGTGTGGTAAGTGGTGTGTGGGAGTATGTGTGTGTGTGTATATGTGATGGATGGTGTGTGTATTTTATGTATGGTATGGTGTGTGGTGTGTGGTGTATGCGATGTGAATATATCAGGATGTAATCAGAAGTGGCTTTACCTCGAGGCTGGTGGGAAAAATGTTCACATATTGAATTATGGGGAAGTCATTCTGGCTTATACATGGTCTGGCCTGAACTTTGTGTGAACTAGAACAGCCTGACTCATGGCCTGTCAGACATGCACAGCACACCTCTAACCATTAAGGCAAAGAATATTCACTTTGAAGATGAGGATAAATGACGCTAAGGTGCATATCCAAGGAATGATTTCAGTGAGCCCAGACTCTTGCATCTTCCCATAGAAAAGTGCTCAGTTCTTTCACTTGAGATGTCTGGTTTTCTTTAACTAACAGTTATCTTTTGCTGTTCTGACTACCTGGTCTTCGTTGCAAAAACCCCTATATATCCTGACAGCTCCCTTACCTCTTCGGAGCAGTCCCTCAGAGTTCTTCTGAGAGGCTCTCTCCCGGGCTTGAAGTCCTCAGAAAGTCCCCTAAATAAAATATAATTCTCAACGTTGAGGTTATTTTTCAGTCGATGTGGCCCTCCTGTAAAGCCCAGGCCATCCTGCACTTCTACCATCGCAGCACGCGGACACCACGTTGAGGCTTGACACGACCTACGCTGTGTGCCTGCTACATAGTGGCTCCTGCTGTGCTCTTACTCCATGTGGGCCCTCCTGCACAGGCCACCAGCTGCTACGTCCTCCCCTCACCAACCCTAAAAGTCAGGAGCTGCTGGGGAGGGGGTGTAAGATAGGTTCAAAGATATATTATACCACACAGGAAAGATAACCAGTACTTTGTAATAACTGTAAATGGAAAGAAATCTTTGAAAATTGTATAAAAAAATTTTAAAAATTAAAAGTGTAATCTAAAAAAAAAAGTCAGGAGCTGTTATCACCTTCCCCATTTTACAGATGAGAAAACAGAGGCCCAGAGAGATTAAGTGACTGACTCAAAGTCACACAGTAAGTGGTCAAGCCAGGATTTTAACCTTAGGGTCTGGCTCCAGAGCCCCCATGTGAGCAGAATGTACAAGGTACTCGGTAAGAATTGGTTACATGGATTATTAAGAGAACAGAAAATGTAAAAGTTGTATGTAACTTAAGCTGATCTTTAAAAAGAAGGTTCAGGGCTTCCCTGGTGGCACAGTGGTTAAGAATCCACCTGCCAATGCAGGGGACATGGGTTCGATCCCTGGTCCGGGAAGATCCCACATGCCTCCGAGCAGCAAAGCCCGTGCACCACAACTACTGAGCCTGCATGCCACAGTTACTGAAGCCCAGGTGCTGTAGGGCTTGTGTTCCGCAACAAGAGAAGCCACCACACTAAGAAGCACGTGCACCACAACAAAGAGTAGCCCCTGCTCACCGCAACTAGAGAAAGTCCATACGCAGCGAAAAAGACCCAACGCAGCCAAAAAATAAATAAGTAATTTTTAGAAAAGAAGAAATAAATGAAAAGAAGGTTCAGGTGAGCTGAGCCCCCAGATGGGGTTGGAAATGACAGGTGGCATGGGGACTGGGGAGAGCAGGACTTCTCTGCAAATGCACACCATGGAGCTGGGTGGGCTTAGAGGTCCTGGAGGTGGGGGAGCTCTGGGATTGAGGATGGGGGCTCCTGTGAAGTGAGCATGATACTGGAGAAGGGAGGGGAGAGGGTGTGCTTGGGCATCAGAGAGGAACCCCCCAACCTTCTTCAGATCGCAGGGAGAACCAAAACCTCGAAGCACATATTGTGAGGTTGTTTGCTGTGGATTTTGTGATGTAACCATTGAGCACTCCACCCCCTGCCACGATACTTTCTGGAGTGCTCACAGGGCTTTTTGTGTGTGGGCAGATTCCTGTGACAGCTCAGAGCAGTCTAATCGGGCAGGCCCAGTGAGCTGACCTCGTGGGTGGTGACAGGGACTGGGCTGAGCCCATCATACTTGGATCTTCAAAGGGACAGGAGTCCTGGCCAACTTCTGGGCTCTAGAACGAATGGCTGAGTGAATCGGCGTTGATGCAGAACTCCCCTCTCATTTCACTAGAGCTGCCCTTAGTCTCATAGCCTGACTCTAGCTTTTTCATCTTGTATAAAAATTAAACTCTATCTCAAATGTCCTGATGTGCCCAGGATGTACAAGTCACTTTATAGTAACACAAGTGATCTTTTAGCAAAGAATCCTACTTTCAGCAGAGAATTGTTCTTTCCTGGTCACATCTACTTTACTAATAGTGGTAATGGTGTATTTTGCATAAAATCTCTGATACACGGAGGCATAAAGCTGTATATGGAGAAGCTTTCTAATGATGCTTATTTGCAATGAACAGACTGTTGAGTAAGATGACTGGTTACTCTTTGAAGGTGTTTGTTCATCCTTAAGACAACTCTTTAGACAGGGTAGGGCACATTTTAAGATGGTATGGTGAGACTTCCCTGGTGGCGCAGTGGTTAAGAATCCACCTGCCATTGCAGGGGATACGGGTTCGACCCCTGGGCTGGGAAGATCCCACATGCTGTAGAGCAAATAAGCCCACGAGCCACAACTACTGAGCCTGCGCTCTAGAGCCCGCAAGCCACAAGTATTGAGCCCATGTGCCACAGCTACTGAAGCCTGCATGCCTAGAGCCCATGCTCTGCAACAAGAGAAGCCACCACAATGAGAAGCCCGTGCACCGCAATGAAGAGTAGCCCCTGCTCACCACAACTAGAGAAAGCCCATGCGCAGCAATGAAAACCTAACATAGCCAAAAAAAAAAAAAAAAGATGGCAGGGTGGGCTCCGTGGTGAGTCTAGGGGCCAATTGGCCTGAGCCCTCAGGACACCTGTAACTGCCTTTGTTCTTGCTCCGAGGCTCTAAGTTAAGGGCGTATTGGACAGGGCTCCGTTTGCCTGGGCGAGGGGGCTCCATTGTAGCCAGGTTGCTACTGCCCAGGGAGGTTCCCTGTGCCACTCCAGCCTAGCCAATGAGCAGAAGTGCCCCAGCCTTGGGTGTACCAGCAGGGGTAGGGAGGGGGAATCAGGAGGGAGGAGAGTGTTTGAGACTGGGCTTGAGGATGTCTGGGATGGCTCTTACTATTCTGGCTTTATCACCTGCAATCCCCATTCCGTAAATCAAGAACCTGACTGGGCCTCTGCAGATGGCTGTCCTGCTTGTGTCCTGACCTCACAAACTTCCTTCCTTATCATTAGATATGGAAACTTGCGTGACTTTGCCAAGAAGTGCCTGTGTCTGGGCTTCCTATCCATCTGAGGACACTGTTGATGCCTGCCAATATAGCGGTGGGGCAAAGACCTTTGAACCATGTGTTCATCAACATGGGAGGAAAAACAATATAGGTGACTGAATTTTTAGTAAACAATGGAAACACATTTAAATATATACATATTTATATATCATCATATGTAATATTTACAAAATAAACATATAATATGCAATATATAGAATATGTGTAATATGTAACATTTAAAAAATATTTAAAAATATATATATTAAAGTATTAAGAAATATTTTTAGGGTTAAACAACGCTGAAAACAGTGGCTATTATGAATGGAATTGTGTCCTCCCAAATTTATACATTGGAGTCCTAACTCCCAGCACCTCAGAATGTGACTGTGTTCAGAAACAGGGCCTTTAAAGAGGCGACTAAGAAAAAATGAAGTCATTCGGCTGGGCCCTAATCCAACATGACTGGTGTCCTTCTAGGAGGAAATTAGGAAACAGACACACACAGGGAAGACCATGTGAGGACGTAGGGAGAAGACAGTCATCTACAAGCCAAGGAGAGGGGCCTCAGAAGGAACCAACCCCTTTGATTTCAGACTTGTGACCTTCAGAACTGAGAAAATAAATTTCTATTGTTTAAGCCAGTCTGCGGTACATTGTTCTGGCAGCCGGGCCGCTACCACAGCAGCCATCTTGTCAGTGTCTGTAGCATCCTTTGTGCTAGGGAACGGCTCCCTCTGCTGGGCCTTTAGGTTAAACGCCAAATGCCCTGAAAACAACGCATTTCATGTCTGGACACTATAGACTTAAGCACAAAGTACTTAGCTACTTCTTTATAGAATCCTTTATAGAATCAAGAATACAGACTCTTTAGACTTCCCTGGTTGCGCAGTGGTTAAGAATCTGCCTGCCAACGCAGGGGACACAGGTTCGATCCCTGGTCCAGGAAGATCCCACATGCTGCGGAGTAACTAAGCCTGTGTGCCACAACTCCTGAGCCCACGTGCCTAGAACCTGTGCTCCTCAACGAGAGAAGCCACTGCAATAAGAAGCCCAAGCACCGCAATGAAGAGTAGCCCCCACTCTCCATAACTAGAGAAAGCCCGTGAGCAGCCACGAAGACCCAACGCAGCCAAAAAAAAAAAAAAAAGAAGAAGAAGAATATAGACTCTTCATGGAATTCTTTACAGAATCCTTCACTTGTAAGCAGGGTTGAGATTCAAAATATTCAGCAACTGGGGTGGGGGGCTTCCTTGGAGGCTGGACTGTGAGGAAGGGGTGGGGAGGGTCCTGGGTGAGGGGCAGGGTAGCCAGGGCAGCGTGGGGAGGACCGAGGTAGGGGGGAGAGACTATGCACCAACCCTCATGGAAGATGCAGCTGTGTGGTGTGTCCTTTGTAATCATATCAAATCGTTTTCTAATACTTCTTTTCTAAAACTGCAAATCTGTAACTTAGTCTAGTGCTCCTAGAGATAGTCCTCAAACAAGTACTGTTTTCTAAGCAGGAAATCACTGTGCTTCTGTGGTTTGTGGTTGTTCAACTCATGTCTCTGGTAAGTCAGATTCATGCTATTGACCTCACTCTCCTCCTGGTGGACAAGTTCCACCAGTAAAGCTACGAAGGAGACAGCAGGTCTGGAGACCAAGTCCGGTCATGGCAGTTAAAGGGTTAAACTTTCCATCACTTCCATCGCTGCAAAACAGAGGGCAACCCAAGCAATTTGTGCTCCAAAAAGCTATCATGAGAATGGAAAAATCAGCCCCTAGATTGGTGCACACAGTAAGTGCCCAATAAATAATTTCTAAATCAGTGAATGGTGATCGGACACCATGGAATGAAAACACTTGGAAGCCCGTGTTCCAAACTTGGGTCGTCACTCGGCTATTCTAGATTGCTTCCATGAAGTGAGGATTTTCTTCTATTGTCCCGATAGCACCTTTTCTAGATGCAAATGAGAAAACTGAGGGTGAAAGCCCAGAACCCGTCCAGCCACAGCCTCCATGACCCATTCTGATAAGAGGACACAGTATATGAAATAGGGACTGCCTGGCATGTGCAGGCTGCATGGGGTGGGGAGGATAAGGAAGCTTCCACTGAGTCATAACTTGAGCATCCCATTCATTCCATCACTCATGGATTCAGGAAGCATTTACTGAGTGCATCCCATGTGCCCAGCACATGCATGGGTTATGGCGGTGAGCACGAGGGACACAGACACTCCTTTCTGGGAGTGTCCACTCATGGGGAGGACATTTACATAAGTGTGACAATCTTTTTTTTTTTAATTAATTAATTTTAAATTTATTTATTTATTGGCTGCGTTGGGTCTTCGTTGCTGCACACGGGCTTTCTCTAGTTGCTGAGAATGGGGCTACTCTTCATTGTGGTGTGCAGGCTTCTCACTACAGTGGCTTCTCTTGTTGCAGAGCACGGGCTCTAGGCACATGAGCTTCAGTAGTTGTGGCACATGGGCTCAATAGTTGTGGTTCATGGGCCCTAGAACACAGGCTCAATAGTTGTGGCACATGGGCTTAGTTGCTCTGTGGCATGCGGTATCTTCCCAGGGCAGGGCTTGAACCTGTGTCCCCTGTATTGGCAGGCAGATTCTTTACCACTGCGCTACCTAGGAAGTCCAAGTGTTGTAATCTTGATGAGGCTAGTTAGGGAGAAGTACAGGGTGACAGGGCAACATAAGAACAGGAAAAGGAGCAACTTCCAGCTGTGAGGGGCTGGGAAGGCTTACCCAAGACCATCATCTCTAAAATGAGGCTTAGGAGGGGAGGCAGAGAGGGTGGTGATGTAGGGAAGCTTTTCAGGGAGATAGAACAACTTGAGTAAATGTCTAAGGCAGAGGCACCATCAGAGCAGACTGGGAGGTGGCATGTGGGGCTCAAGTCCAGCTGTGGGGCAGTGGGTTTACCCAATTCCCAAGAAGATGCCCTTACCTGGGCTGCACTGGTCCAGGGGATATGCCTTTTCCAAACTTGCACAAAGGGGCTTTTGGGCTGGTGGGTCTTGAAGCCTGGCTCACGTAGGGAACTGAAAATATGACAGGTCATGAGGGGCTAAAACCTCTTGGCCAGTTACAGCTGCTCCTCATAGATAACTGTCCTCATCTATACCTGTTGACCTACATGTCCTGGTCTCTCTGTTCAGGTAAAGCCCCTCTCCATCCACTGACCTTGCCCCTTCGGGAGATATTGCTTATCTCCGTGCATAAACTCTCACCTCCTCTGGATCCAACCAAATGCTTCATCTGCTTACATCCCATTAGAATCACTCAAGACCTTCGTTTGTTGCTTTCACCTACTATGCATAGCACATAGTAGGTGTTCAACTAAATGTGTAGTTGAATGAATGAATCTGTTTTCAAAAACATGGGAACCTCCCTATGGGAACAGCCCTTACTCTACCTGAATGCAGCCTTCACCGTAACACGCATTTAGCACTCACTTCTATGCATACTGCCTGCAACCATCAAAGGGGATACATACTCAATCTCTAACATCCCACCTCTCTGGAGCTCCATCAGCCCTCCAGAGGCCACCAAGAACAAAATAAAGCAGTCTCAGAAAACAATGCACTGAGGACCACGTTCAGATGCTGCAGAAGCAGCTGTCAATACTCTCTGTCCTAGCTTATTAACCCTTATTTTATACACAATGATAACTAGTGTCGATTCTCTGTTGTCTTAGCCTCCTGCAGGATAGAAATTGCAAAAAGAAAGCATAGGTCATTGGGTTGGGGAGCGGGGTGGAAAGAAGGAAAAGAGGAGGCTAGCGAAGTTAGAACCATGGATGACATTGACAAATGACAGCGAATTGCTAATCTACCATCATCATTACTGGGGCTTGGAAAGGTCTTACCTGGTTCCAAGCAAAATTAGCTCAGCCACAGCTGCTGTTGTTGAAGTCCTCTGCCCAATACTCTTTCAGGGACGTGCCCTGTAGACAGTTCTGCTTTTCTTCTCTAGTTCATCCTTGGTGGTTGCCTCTGTGGTGTGACCATCAGCCCCTAGACATGCTAGCTCCCTTCTATTTCCTCCTTCTCAGCCTTAGCCTCTGAGACACCGTGGAACTGATGCTGCCAGTTCTGATTACATGCAAAAACTGTATACCAACCATCAAGCATTTGATTCTCAATTTCCAATTAGCTGCAACTTGGTGATTACTCAACCTTGAATAACCTAATTTCATTTGTGTATAAGAAGATGCTTAAAATTGAGAAATTCTTGCTTACACAATTTTCCTTTTTTCCTTTCTCTGACATCTGCCTGTGGTTTAGATGCCATAGTTTAACTTCTCCTTCTTCGAAGGGTCAACCCAACTCTGCCATCTTGTTCCATCTGGGTCTGTTCCTACTTCTACCCACAACCTAAAGTTCACAGGCACTACTCCTATCCCCCTCTCAGCCCCCTCCCTTGGGCTCTGTCCTAAAATAACTTCACTGCCATCTCAAATATGCCTGATCATCCCAACTTGTGTAATTTCCATTTTCTGCACATAGATGATGCTTTTTTTTCCTGATACATCAGCAAATATTAGTGACTTCGTATATATGTGCCCAAGATTCTGTAAAAGGTAGTTGGGGAGACAGATTGAAAAACCTGATCTTGCCAACTAGAGTCATCTCGGCAGGAAAGAATACAGGAAAGCGTGAGATATACAGCCCAGACTACCTGGCACTGGGCAATGGTTCCCCACCTCTTTCCTCAGTGATGCAAAGGTACGTGATACTTCCAGCTACGATGCATCCCCACGAGCTTAGGGTTGCTGCACCCCCTTCCCAACCAAGAAAATTTAAGGGGTGATGAGATAGTATTAAAGGGACAATCTTTAAAATTTTTAAAAAAATTTTATATTGGAATATAGTTGATTAACACTGTTGTGTTAGTTTCAGGTGTACCGGAAAGTGCTTCAGTTATACATATACATGTATCTATTCTTTTTCAAATTCTTTTCCCGTTTAGTTTATTGCAGAGTGTTGAGCCGAGTTCTCTGTGCCATATAGGTCCTTGTTGGTTATTTATTTTAAATATAGCAGTGTGTACATGTCAATCCCAAACTCCCAGTCTGGTAACCATAAGTTCCTTCTCTAAGTCTATGAGTCTTTTTCTGTTTGTAAGTAAATTCGATTGTATCATTCTTTTTTAGATTCCGCACGTAAGCAATATCGTATGGTATTTGTCTTTCTCTGTCTGACTTACTTCACTTACTATGATAATCTCCAGGTCCATCCATGTTGCTGCAAATGGCAGTATTTCATTCTTTTTTGTGGCTGAGTAGTATTCCATTGTATATATACACACCACATCTTCTTTATCCATTCATCTGTCAGTGGACATTTAGGTTGTTTCCATGTCTTGGCTATTGTAAACAGCACTGCGATGAACATTGGGGTGCATGTATCTTTTTGAATTATAGTTTTGTAGGACTATATGCCCAGGAGTGGGATTGCCAGGTCATATGGTAACTCTATTTTTAGTTTCTTGAGGAACCTCCATACTGTTCTCCATAGTGACTGCACCAATTTACTTTCCCACCAACAGTGTAAGAGGGTGCAAAGGGACAATCGTTTGTTTTTTTTTCATCTTTATTGGAGTATAATTGCTTCACAGTACTGTGCCAGTTTCTGCTGTACAACAAAGCGAACCAGTCGTATGTATACATATAGCCCCATATCCCCTCCCTCTTGAGCCTCCCTCCCACCCTCCCTATCCCCTCTAGGTCTTCACAAAGCATCAAGCTGGTCTCGCCGTGCCCGGCAGCAGCTTCCCACTAGCCAACCATTCTACATTCAGCAGTGTGTACATGTCAGTGTCACTCTCCCACCACGTCCCAGCTTCCCCTTGCCACCCCCTGTGTCCCCAAGTCCGTTCTCTATGTCTGCATCTCTACTCCTGCCCTGCCATGAGGTTCATCAGTACCATTTTTCTAGATTCCATATATATGCGTCAGCATACGATATTTGTTTTTCTCTTTATGATTTACTTCACTCTGTATGACAGACTCTAGGTCCACCCACCTCACTACAAATAACTCAATTTTGTTCCTTTTTATGGCTGAGTAATATTCAAAGGGACAATCTTAAACATTCTCTATTTCTCAGGAGAGTCATTGTTTAGAAACAGTGATACTTAGTAACAAATCACATCACACCCTACACTGAGTCCCATCCATGCAGCTAGGCAGCTGCAGCTGAGGATGGCTGGCCAAGATAGGGCTGTCTTCTGAGTACAGATCACACTTCAAAGAAATAAACCGAGTTCTTGAGCTGCCTTTGCTTCCAAACTGCTGGTTGCTACTGGCAGGACCACACTGTGCTGACAGACAAGCCTTGAAAAGGGGCAGCTGCTGTCACATTCTTGGTCCATTGTGGTCTCTCCTTAGGAGGACTGTGTGAACGTGAGTGTCTGCACTCAAGCTTGGAGGCCAGAACTGTCATTTCTCAGCCTCTCCGAGTCTCCATTTCCTTGTGTTGAAACATGGGGATCTTAATTCTGACCTCGCAAGGGGTGTGGTGGAAATTCAATAAAAATAATTTTCTGAGAGCCCTTAGCACTGTGCTGGCATTAAGTGGTTGCTTGATAAATATTTGCCTGGTGGACAAAAAATGGTATTTACTTAAGAGTCTGCTATGCAATTTTTCTTGATAAAAGTACGCAAGAGCTGTCTCCCAGTGATATCTGGCGAAAATAAGACCAGGTGAAAACTGTCTTAAGTGGAATTGCCTATAGAAGAGGTGTGTCCATTATCATTGTTTTACAGGCTTCAGTTAATCCTGTGTGTTCTTCGCTTGCTTTCCTTCCCAGGAATTGTTCCGTGGGTGAACTCCGTGAGCTGGGGGCTGTAATAATTAGACCAAGGTCATGCATCTGTCCCCTGTGGGCCAGTTAGCTCAGCTTGGCTCCATGTCCATACACATTGATCTTAACCCAGCTGGCAGACTCACAAATGTGTGACCGTGTCCCCAAGGACGCCAGGGGGATGGGTTTCTGTGAATCTGGCAAATAACTCCTGTCTGCTGGGGAAGCAACTCCCCAACAGCTCTGTTGTGGTTACTGTGACCTGAAGGTGGTGCTGTTTCTCAAGGAAGAATGGTGTGCGGATGCTGGCACCCCATTTTACAGGAAGCATGAAATGATAGACTATGAGAGTTGAAGAGAATCTGAAAGGTAATTGGGTTCAATTCCCTCCTTTTCCAAGCAAGGAAACTGAGACCCAGAGATAGAAAGCTCTTGCCTGAAGCCAAACCACAGAGGCAAGGCTGGATACAGGTCTCCCAGGTTGTGCACTGCTACAATTTTCCCTACACTAAGGGTTTCCTGGCCCTAATGTTATTAAGCAATTAATAACGCTTACGACAAAATGGAGTGAATCATTGATACCGAAACTGGTGATGTTTCCAAAGAGTTACATGGTCATTAAATTTCAAACGTGTATTATTCCTAATCACAGGCCAGGTTCAATCTATTTTGGTTTTTATTATAAAAGGCATTTTTATGTATCTATGATTTAATGGACGATTTATTTTTCTTTTTCATACAAATCAAAGAGGGAAAATAATTAGCATGGGTGGAACTTTATTCTACACTGACTTTGTTTTGGAAACATAAGCATGATTTCTGTTTAAAGGATCACAACTGAGACAACATGTGGGTTTTAAAAGATGCTCGTGGATAGAAGCTTGGCAATGACAATAACTTCAAGGTAGCTATTTTTAGCCCTTTTCTTAATTCGTAGAAAGTGGAGCACATCAGGGAATGGATACAGTAGGTACATTCCCACAGGCATGCACAGAATCTAAATTCAATCTTTTAGAAGGTTTCTGCTGTGGGAATAATTTTTTGTTGTTGTTTTAAATAAGCTTTTGCTTACTTTCCGGAGAGAGTGAGAACTGAGGAAAGTGAGAGAAGTGAGTCCTCCATCCTCATGGTGGGGCTTGTCATGGTGTCACCAGCGAGTCCTCCAGCTCTTCGGAGCCTGTCTTGCAGAATTCAAGGTTGCCAAAAAGACAGGGCCTGTACCTTTGCTCTTGGCACCAGGTGAAACTTTTCTTGAGACGCTGATGAAATAGAAGACAATCATCTCAGTAATAGCAGCATCTTCCCCACCCCGTTCACCTTGGAGAGATGGTGTTTACTATTCTTATATTCGTTTTCTCCTTCAGAGCTAAGGGAGACTTATACAAACAGGTGTTTTCTGAAATTTGGGTCTACTGGATTCAGGAAGGCTGGATTTCTATCCTTCTGAAAAATATTCTTTATCTTAGATTTTTTTTCCATTGCAGCTTCCTGTGATATAACAGAACTGCAGGGTCTTCAGGTTGCGATCTTCTCTTTATTTTTACCTCTATCCACACTCCCTTAGCTACATCAGCATCACCTGGGAGCCAGTTAGGAAGGCAGAATCTCGGGCCCACCTCAGACCTATGGAATCAGCCCCTGACATGCTGGGGTTTCCCAGGTGAGCCGTGCGCCCATGAATGTTACAGGAGCACAGACTAGAACACACAGATCTATTAGGAGAGCCGAGATGTCTGTAAACGTTTACCCTAGTTTAGTCTCGGCTTCATATCAGTGTTTTATCCTTCTCTACGTAGCCTCTCTCGTTCATAAGTGTTTATGGAGGTCCGTGATGGTGGCTGAAGGGCTGAGATTAAGATGAAAATCCTTGGCCTCGTGGAGCTGATGGGGGGAGATAGAAAATAAACTTCACTTACATGCGTAAGTATATGTTGTACAGCATGTCGTAGAATAAGCTATGGAAGAAAATAAGGCAAGGTAAGGGGGATGGGAGTGTGGGAAAGGGTGCAGTAGTGCACAGGAGGGTCAGGGCAGGCCTCTCCGGTGAGCGGGGCCTCTGAGCAGAGATGGGAAGGAGGTGAAGGCGGGAACACGTGGCGGAGGGGGCCTGGGGAAGTCCTCTTCCACCCTCCTCTAAAATCGCTACGTCGGTCCCCGTATGTCAGGGTTGCCCGATTTAGCAAATGAAAATATAGGATGCCCTGCATTTTTGAATTTGAGTTTGAGGTTGAATTTCAGACCTACAAAAAGTGTTTGATATAATATACTAACTTGTAATGTTATTACGTATATATCAATCATTTAATACATGGGCTAGTGTATAATCCTTGTATTTAGTTACAGTATATATTTCTTAGTATGTCCCATGCAATATTTGGGAGATGGTCATAGTAAAAAATTTCATTGTTTATCTGAAGTTAATATTTGACTGGGTGTCCTGCATTTTATCAGGAGACTCCTCTGTGACCAATGCCCCCGGAGAAGGCCATGCCTGGAGGAGGTGGCTGTCTCCGCAGAATCAGCATTTCCTTTCTCTGTCAACTGGCGTCCTGCTTCCCAGACCCTGGCCAGCGGCACCCAGAAGGCAGTGGCTATCTGTGACCTTGTTGTGTTATCCTTATGGGTGATGCCTGGATGTGGTTCCCCTGGACCTTTTGTAGTCAGATAAGAATTTCCTGAACTAAACACTCCTAAAAAGTCTTTTCTAGTAAAACAAACAAACAAAAGAAACAACCCACATCTTAGAACCCCTCTAGTTACACATCGCACTGTGACTGTATCAGCCATCACCTATTGGGAGAACAGGTGCTGATCATGCCTTCATCCATCTAGTATGTCTGCAAGAAACTCATGAGTTATTTTGCAGGCAAGTTCCACACAATGTGTCCATTGCAGTTTTCCAAGTGCTGTTTTTGATGCGGGAAGTGTGGCCCCTCCCACCTCTTCCCAGAAGAGTCTAGGGCATAACATCCATCTGCCCATGCTCAGAGTCAAGCTATAACCCTTCCACATTTAAATAAGGGGAAATCCTCCTCCCCTCCTTTATTGATCTCTTTTAAACCATACCAACTGGCAAGGATGTGACTGCTGAAATGACAGCAGCACTATGTCACTTTTGTCAGAGCCCAAGCTTAAAGAGAGAAGGTTCTAGAACTGGATGCTTTTGTCTTTTCTCATGAGGGGAAGGATGACTGTGAACAGCCTATCTGACTTAGCCAAGATAACCCGAGGGGCCACTTTGCTGTCTTCTGTCTTGTGCTTCTGAACACCTGCCGTCACAAGTTAAAACCATTGATAACACCCAACAAAACAAACTGCAGTTACATTTCATAATAACAAGCCCCTCCGATGAGAGGTCACAGCTGATGGTAGAAATAGAATTTCCTCTCTGCCTCCTGATTTGGGGCAGGGGGTGGCAGCAGGGACTCGGTGGCCTGTTGCAATGAATTTCTAGATCCTGATCTGCACATGTGACGGGTCCTGGGGTGGGACTGGAGTGGGCCAGACAATAGGATAACTTTTGCCGAAATATTTTGTACAAGTAACACCAACCCTGAACTCAGCTTCAAAATAGTTTTAAAGACATCGATTTTACAGTACCCTTGGAGGTGACAGTTTTTTCCATGTAATTAGGAACATATTCATACTTTATGTTTATTTTTTATGTTCTGTTTTCAGTAAAAAGTGAGAAGACCTGTCAGAAAAAGAAATTATGTTGCTGTTTAATTTGTGACTTTATTGGAGGTAGAAATGAACTTAAATGTGCTTTCTCCTGTTTTTTGGTGTGCCAGAGTATTTCCGTTGAATCAGCTGGTTTGCAATTCTAAAACCTAGTTTCAAAACTTGGGATTGTGAATTAGATTGGTGTGTGTGTGTGTTGCATCTGTATTTTTCACATTCTACAGGCTTTCCTACTCATTAGTTATGACTTGGATTTGTAAAACTGGGACCCTTTGATAGAAACTTCAGGATGACAATAAAGTACAATAAAATGCTCCATAAAAGTGGAAAACAGGAAAACCACCACCAAGGTCAAACAAAAACAATCACCCAACCAACCAATAGTGAATGATAAGAACACTTACATTTTAATTATTCACCAGGATATATCATAATGAATTTGAAAAAAGTTAACATACAAGTGAATTTTTTAAACATGATATTTAAGTAAGAAGATTGATAGCAGTATTGATTTTTTGGCTTATGAATATAGTTTTCACATTAAGTAACTTAGGAGTGAAATTATGTATAATTTGCATATGAACTAATAGAAGTCATGCTACTTGTAGCAGTTACATATTTTAAATATAATTCTTTGCTTATTATAATAGAGACACATACATTTTGGGGAATTTAGGACATAGAGATAAGCAAAAAAGAAGAAAATAATAATCATAGGTATCATACCAGGCAGAGAGGACCTTTGTGACTTTTAGTGTACATCTTTCCAGTTCTTTTTTCTATCTATATTTATTTTTTTTAATGGTATTGCCTAAGTTCTTTTAAAACTCTCGTTTAATCTGTATATCACATGAGGAAAGAAGGAGACCAGAATGGAGAGGGAGGAAAATGAGGTTTTGCGGCGACTCTGGGTCATGACACATGAAACAAAGAACTGCTAGACAGAAAGCAGAGCTCCGTAGTTCTCTGCTGCTTTTATTAATATTTACGTTAAAGTAACGGTCCACGGCACCCTGAAATACTCACCATCAGAGTCATATTTTTTGCATGCGTTAGAAGCATACATCTTCATGATGCAACAATGAAGGATAAGGAGGATTAACTTTTCTGTTTTAGTTGTGATTCATTTCAGAAACATTTGAAATTTCCTTCCTGGACATATTTGAACCTTGCAACTTAATTACGTGGATTTCGTAGTCAAGACTGGCACATTTTCCTCTCTGTTTTTAACAGAAATGTCTCGCTTCAAGCCACCCATGTTACCAAGGAGAAACTGAAAAGACAGAAGCAATCAATTTACCCCCAAGCCAGAGGCCACCGCGAGAGCCTGCTGGGTAAAAGACCCACTACCGCGAAATGTGCAGCCAAAGAAAGTGAAAAACTTCACGCGTTTGCCCAACCCTTGAAAACAAGTAGTCAGAAAACAACGACGACTCCAGGAAACAAATGCACTGCAGCTTCATCATCAGAAAGATTTGTAATGGTGCACAGACAGAAGCCAGCATGAAAACAATAAGAACAAAAATAGCTGTGCGTGTCAGCCGGGTGTCACCATATTGTACTCAACGTGAGGATATTAATTTCACAGTTTTCGTAGATAAGTTTAAACATAGGAACATGTCACAAATAAGCAGCAATCTCTGCAAGGCTACATCAGCTGGGATTTCACAGTCTGCAATTTTTAAATTCAGCGGGGTCCCCAAGGGCCAATCAATATTGGTGGCAATTATTCTTAGTACACAGTCCAAATGAAATGGGTGTGTTTTTCTCTTTTTTATCAAGGTGGGAGATGGTGATATAAAAATAAGCAAATTCCCTTGTGGATGGCAATTGGGCCGCCTAACAGCTGCAGCAAGTCGGCTGTGGGTCTCTTTTGCCTGTTCCTCGGGAATAGTCCAATAATGACCCCATTATTTTAACCCTTCAACATAAGCTGTGTTTGATAGCTAGCTTGGAAAAACCTGGCATGTGTCAAACAAAGAAGAATGAAAACAAAACAACAACAACGAAACCCCCAAACCCAGGAGCACCTCCCAAAGCAGCTGCTGGCAGCATTACCTTATACACAGGTTTTATTTATACCCTGGTTTCTAAGCCACAACCTCTAGAGGGCCAGTGCTTGGGACACAGGGATGTTTTCACAAAGCATCGTCAATTTACATTCTAGAGGGAAAGAAGTGAAAACCTTAAAAAATTTTTTCCAATAGGCAGATACTGAATTATACACATCCTTAGATTTTACTCTTTGAAAAGTTAGTTTTTTTTTTCTTCTTTAACCTTTGGTCTTTTTGGGGGGAGTTTGGGGAGGAGCAGGAGGGTAGTGATGGTGGGGAATGGGGAACAGAAAATTGGAGCAGTGGACCTCAGAATGACACTTCAAGTTCCTTTTCCTGGCGGGCCCAAGTTTGACTTAGTCAGTAGTACTCACTGGGAGGGAGTCGCATTCACAAAACCCGGGTCATAGGGGGGCAAGGCAGGGACAGGGAAATGCATGCCTTACGACAGATTAGGGTTGTGTTTGAATTTCCTAATCCTTGGAGCCTGGTCTCAAAGTGGACTTTTTCATCCCATTTTGCTTTTTATCTAATTAATCACTTAAGTGCCAGGAATCTAAAATTATTTTAGTGCCATTTCTGTTAGGTGATAAACAAAACCCCAAACAAATCAAAGTTGAGTGCTCTGTTCCTACCTATATTTTCCAACTACAAGTTCTCTGAAATAAATGTTACAAGAAATGGAACGTTCTGGAAAAAAGCCAAAGAGGCAAACGGAAAAGGGCTGTCCCAATAACAACCTGGTGGCTCTTTCTCTAAACCCAACAGCCCACTAGCCAACTTGGAATTAGGGATTTTTCTGGTGGAATTTGGTTATTTTCTTCTTGCTTTGAAATAGAAACTGGAACGCATGAAAGGGAAATTTCAGAAGACTTTTAAGGTTATAAAACTCGATGTGCCCTTTGAAAGATCCAGGTACAGGGCAAATTATCATCTATTAATTGGAGGGGACTCCAGGAAGGAGGTGAGGATGAACAGATAAACAGAACTGGGTGCTATTGAATTTAAGATGGTATTTAATTCTTTCTTGACTGGAAAAACAAAAGGTACAGAGGAGGTATTCACTCACTTATTCTGTACTGCCTTTTCCATAATTATGATTCTTTCAGTTTCTTTGAGTGAGTGGATCAAAGTTGCCAGGAATTGGTGGTTAGAAGTCAATATTCTAAAGTTCGAAAATATTTGGCTTTCTTTCCCTCCTCTCCCACTTTGAAAATGTTTTAGAATAAAGGCTCCTGATTGCAATGGTAACTTGTGATTAATATCATTAGACTTCTGGTTTGGATTAATGTTGCTAATTAGTTTCTGTCCTTGACTTTTTCTAATTAAAGCATAGAGGCTTTGGTGCTAAACACCTGGGCAGATTACCTAATTAGACAACAGAAACATACACAGTCGTTCGCAGGTAATTATTTTAACTTTCACTGCTTGTTTGGTATTAAACATACTGATGAAAAGGGCATTTCTTTCTACCCTGCTAACCTCAGAGTATCAGTTCATTGTCAGGGAAGCTGATACTGGTATTGCCTTTTTAAATAGACAATGCTGAGTCCTTTTTTGGTGAATATGTGCAGAAGTGACAGATTTGGGTTTTTTTCCCACGGGCACGGGAGAAAACACACATACTAGTTGTTCCCACTCTGTCTCTCACATGTTCCTTTGAGGAGGCAGTTTCCTCTGATGGGCCAAGTAGAGCTTGGACCGTCTCTTTGGATGCATGATGATCTTGGGCATTTTTGGAAGCATGCCTTTTGGTTCCAGTGCTGAATCATTTGCGGGGAGCCTCATTGCTCTAAATGTGGGATGTATTTTCTGGTTTAGAATTCAGCATGGAAAACCCAACTTCTGTGCCCTTTACGTTCTTAAAAGTGGAAAAGACTGAAAGCTACTGGGATCCTTTCGACCACAGGAGTGGTGCTGTGGATCATTCCCTACTTGCATGTGCTCGCGGGAAGGGTCAGGCCCAGATGGAGCTCAGCAGGAAGTGCCTGCACTGGGACCCAGAGAACATTCTACCCCTTGAGGCACGCGCACTGGAAGCTGGTAACAAATCTCCACACGTGGTGGCAATGGGCCTCTGTAATATCAGTCCCATCCAATCCCTAAGGACCAGCCCAAGGGTACCACTGGCCATTTTCTAAGTGTTCTCTGGCTTTCCTTCCCTTGGCTTTTGATCTTACTAATTCCCCTTCCAGCCACACCTCCTATCATATCTTCATCCCTTGAGACCCTCTCTCCCCTTTGGGACCCATCCCCCATGGTGCCCCTTCTCCAAAGCCTTTCCTAGAACTCTCTATTTATTTTTCCTGCCTTGGAAACCCTGTAGCTTGAGTATCTCTCCTACAAGCCTTACTGTATTCTGTTTTGTATTAATGTTATTTGAGACTATCTTAGCTATGCTATTATCAGCCTCTTCATTAATTTGCTCAGCAAGCATCTACCAAGAGCTTGACACGTGCTAGGTGCTCTTTTAGATGCTGAAGATTCAGTGATGACAGAACAAATTCCCTGCCTGCATTGAGCTTATAGTCCAAGGAGCAAAGAGGGCAGAGAGCAAACAAGCTCAGTAGTTGAATTAGGCTTGCTGTGGTGGTGGTGGTGCTCCAGCAGAGAGAACAGGATGTGCAAAGGCCCAGGGGCAGGCAGGGGCTTGCCCCTTTATGGGAGTAAGGAAGTCGTATGTGGCTGGTGCACCATAGATGGGGAGGGAGGAACCATAGACATGAAGTTGAAGAGGTGAGTTGGAGGCAGGTCATGTAGGGCCTTCAATAACCTGGTCATTTAATTTAAGGACAACCACAATGTTGGACATCAGAAATACTTGGGGAAAAAGTAGGATTATTTGTATAAAGTCAAGGGCCCGCATTTAAATTCTGAGCATTCACATAATTATATCAGGATATCATTCAGAAACTGCTCGAATTGCTGCTTATTCCTTCATTCCACAAACATTTATTTGAGAGCCTCCTCTACTCCAGGCCAATCCTAGCACAGCTTGATGAGAAGGATAGCTAGCATGGCAGTGTTTGCTTTTCTGTGACCTCTAAGGGGAAGGTTGCTTTCTTTTCAATGGACATGCCAGTCACCTTGCGGTCTAGACCAGGTGTCAAATGAATGCCACCAGTGTGGTAACAAATGCTAACTGGCCAGGGTCACAGCTGTGGCTCCATTCAGCTGCCCAAGCATTACAACCTTGGCTGTAAATGGGCAAAACCAGCTGGCTGCCTTCCTGTTGTGAAAGCACAAAACCAACAGAATTTCTTCATACTGAAAGGGAATGACACACAAGCTTCCTGTTGTCCTTTGGACTGATGGCCTGAAAGAAGGAAATATAGATGAAATCTCTCCTTGATTGTAGCACATGAGCAACGAAGAAGGCTTAATCATGGGTGTACACCTTTAACCAGACCACCCTCATTGTGGTCTCCCCGATTCTACTCAGCTCTTGGGAGCATCTGTAAGTTACTGCGTGCAGGCACCCGGAGGGGAGGATGATTGCCTTCTGATTTACATAGATGTGTGCATGGATCCTAGACTAACAGTTTCAGAAATAAGTTAAAATTTAAAGCTAAAGCTCTAGTGTTTCATTGATTGAGATTGACATGCTAGAGAACTTCTAGCCATGTCGCTCTGTTTTAACAACCAAGGACAAAGCAAGTGGGTGGAATAGTGAGACTGAAAAGCTGGGGTGTCTTCACCATGCAGGAGCTGATGTCCCGGTGTTGTGCCCGGTGATCCACCTGAGATTCTGATGTGGCCATTTCCAGTGTGTAATGACACAGGCGAATGACGGGCTGTTCTTAGCATAGGCTGCTGTAACAAAATACTGAAAGCTGAGTGGCTTAAACAATAGAAATTTATTTCTTATATTTCTAGAGGCTGAGAAGTCCGAGATCAAGGTGCTGGCAAGGTAGGTTTTCTTCTGAGGCCTCTTTCCTTGACTTATAGGAGACCACCATCTTGCTGTGTGCTCACATGGTCTCTTTGTTGTGTGTGTGCTCAAGTGGGCAGAAAAAACAAGCTCTCTGGCATCTCTTCCTTTTCTTATAAGGGCACTGATTCCATCACAAGGGCCTCACCCTCATGTCTTCATCTAACTCCAATCACCTCCCAGAGGTCCCACCTCCAAATACCATCACATCGGGGTTAGGGCTACCATATACGAATTCTGCAGGGGCAGGAGGGACACCAACATTCAGTTTAGAACAGCAATGGATATACAATAAAACTGCTAGCCTTTATAAAGATTAACCCTGTCACTATCTTTCTTTACACTTGATCAATCATCTGAGAATTTGAGGGGATAATGTGAGGTGTAGGAGGACATAGGCTTTGCGTACTGAGTTCAAGAGGCTGGATGTTTCACGATTAGGTCTCATTCTCTTTGATGAAGAGGGTTGAATTTAGAGGTTGCAAATGAGACCGTGAAAAAGCAGGCTGACATTTAAAAAAATCACAGGATTGGGACTTCCCTGGTGGCGCAGTGGTTAAGAATCCACCTGCCAATGCAGGGGACACAGGTTGGATTGGATCCCTGGTCCGGGAAGATCCCACATGCTGCGGAGCCACTAAGCCCGTGCACCTCAACTACTGAAGCCCGTGCACTGCAGCGAAGAGCAGCCCCCACTCGCCACAACTAGGAAAAGCCCATGAGCAGCAATGAAGACTCAACGCAGCCAAATAAAAAATAAATAAAAAATAAAAAAATCACAGGATTTCACATACAATTCTAGATTTATTACCTCTCTTGAAATGTTGCAAGATCTGGCTCAGTGATGACCTGTAACAACGGCTGGGGCAACAGCTGCCCACCCCCACCTCTGGTCATCCTGGTCCCTGGCTGTGTTCAGTGTGGTTCCCTGGGAAGCCAAGTTAGACGGGGATTTATAGTCAGAGGTGTTTGGGGAGTGGTCTCAGGGCCATGACTGGTAGGGGGATGAAGAAGGAGGGATTAGATGGAGAAGCTGGATCACAGGGAGGTGACTCAGTCACCATCAAGGGCTCAGCCCATCCCAAAGGAGGTAGGATGGTCTTTCAGGGTTGTCCTGTCTCAAGGAAAGGAGCCAGACCTTTATATCCCACTTTGACCACTCCGGGGGGGGGGGGGTGTAACTTTGGGCAAGATGACTGTTTTCAGCTAAGGGCAGTTGCCAGAGAGTGACCCTGCTGAGAGCCACCCGTATCCACACTCCCAGCTGTGTGTCCACTCCCAGCGGGTCTGGGCAGCACACCACAGCATCCACTACACCACCACCCCCTCCGACCTCCCTGAGCCTGAAGCCAGCCTCACTTGTTGTTTGTAGTTGCCCTTGTACTGGTGTTTGCCTGATGATAGAGATTATTTCTCTTTTACCTATGTCTTTAGCAGAAGTGACAACAGAACACCCTGGGAAGGCTGTCTGTTTCAGGAAAAATGGGAGAAAACATTGGCACTTTTGGAAGTGAAGAACCTTCATTCCTGTGTAAACCTAATTCCTCCACCCATTCCATGCATCTGTACCACTTGCCAGCCACCATCAGCATTGGGGTGCATGCCCCTGGGGAGGGCTTGGGCCAGCTAGGAGTCACGGGGGCCATTCACTTCAACCGGAACCAGGGCTCCTCTGTCTACACTGCTCTTCTCTACATCTACCCCTCAACGTGGACTGGGCCTGGCTGGAAGGGCTTTTTAAAAATTATTATTATTAATTTTTATTGAAGTATAGTTGCTTCACAATGTTGTGTTAGTTTCTGCTGTACAGCAAAGTGAATCAGCTATACCTATACATATCTCCCCCTTTATTTTTGGATTTCCTTCCCATTTAGGTCAACACAGAGCACTGAGTAGAGTTCCCTGTGCTATACAGTAGGTTCTCATTAGTTATCCATTTTATACATAGTAGTGTATATATGTCAATCCCAATGTCCCAATTTGGAAGGGCTTTTAAATGAAGTTGCTCTGGAGGCATTGATTCTGCAGAGTTTGCAGTGCATTCTTTTAGTTTCCTGTTGCCTCCAACAGAGCAAAAACATGTGATGTATTTCTGTGTAACATATCACTCCAAAATTTAGTGGCCTAAAACAATAACAATGTATTAGTTCTCAGGATTCTGCCATTTAAGAGATCAGACAGGGCTTAGCAGGCTGTTCTGTTTCAAGTGATGTCAGCTGGGATCATATATGTGGCGACCTTCAGTTGCAAGCACAGCTGGGGCTGAAATGTCTAAGATGGCCACCCGTCCCCCAGGTCCTCTCTCTACATGGCCTCATCATCCAGGACTCTGACTAACGAGAGCAACGGACTTGGAATGGGTACAAGGTAAATCCTGCCTTGGGTTATTGTCAGTGCCGCTCGTAAGACCAGCTCAGAGTCAAGGGGAGGTGGTGAAATAGACTCCACCCCTTGATGGAGGTGCAGGAAGAATGGATGGCCATCTTACATGCACTGCAGTGACAGCCCTCTCCTTCCTATAGATTTCTGACGAATCATTATTAGAAGCAGATAAAGAAAAGGGCACATAGCCCTCCCACTCATGTGCCCTGGGTCTGGAAGCTCTTTCCAAAATGCCCTGATATAGACACGGAGAGATGGGCTGTCTCCAGGGGGGAGTTTTTCCAGCCCACCCTTGGGAGGAGTCAACAATTCTGTCAATTTCAGCATCAGCCTCTGTTCAGCTTAGCACCTCCCGCCCTCGGGCCCCGCGCAATTCCATTCCATTGCTCCCAGTTGTATCAGCAACATAACCATCGCATCATCACCGTCCTCAGCGGGCAGAGCCTTTATTAGGCACCTAATTGCATGTGGAATGGTGCTGGGAGATGGAGAGCAAATACAGGAAGTCTCAGCCCAGGCCTGCCTGGGCTGGTGCCTGAAGCTGGATCCGAGGTGCCAGCACCCACACGGAGGCCGTGCAGGTCCGGATCAGGAAGGATGAATGAGCGCCCAGACTCAGAGCGAAGAGCTCACATCATGTAAGCTCAGCATAGGCAACAGTGTTGGAGAACCACGGCATAGCATTTTGCATTCAAGTCTTCCTGGTTCTGCCAGTTACTGAGGCTCAAGTTCAGTTTGCAGAAAATTAATTCACAGACCGTCCCTTTGCTGAAACTGTGAGATAGATTCTTCAATCTGGGTCTGAGCAGATTTTGGTTTCTCCACCAAAGGCAGAGACAGAGTAAGGGCAGGACATACGTCTTCAGAGAGAGAGGACAGTGAAATTCACACAAGGCACAGCTCATGTGTTCATGTTATAAAAACGTGATAGGCAAGTGCCTGACCCCAGAAATGTGAAGCACCAGAAGTGCCAACATTCAGCTGTGCTGGGCCAACAAATTTAGAACAAATTAACTGCAGTAAAAATAAGGGAGTGAAACTGTAGTAAAATCTACAGGGAGATGAGGGTTTCCATAAATCATCTGTAAACTCAGCAAATTACTGAGTGAGTTGATCACTCAGCCAGTGCATGCTGTGGCCGGTTGCTGTTTGTGCCTCAGCTGGTTTCTACGTACTGCTTAAGACCTTGGGCACATCTTCTCATTGATAAAGTGGAGATGACCAGGTAGTTGCCACTTTGTAAGGTAAGATAATGTATGAGGAAGTACTTTGGAAGATGTAAAGTATGGAAAAATATTAGTCTTTAAAGAGGAGTAAGTACATTTAAGCAGCAGTTGATGTAAAGATAAGTTCACAGAGAAACTGGAGTGAATCACACTTACCTGGGGAGAGTGTGGAACGGTCCCAAGTGGCCTCTCATCCTCTGGGTCTCTCTCCACATGGGAAGGAGGTCCTGCTCCTCCTGGGGAGATTTCATGGTACAAATGGCTTTCAGGAACTTCCTATTGTAATGTCTGGTTGAAAACAGGCCTTTGAATTTCAAAAGTCAGTCCTTGGCGAGGAATGGAACTGATGTAGCCATAGCTCTCAGATACAGGAGAGGCGTAATGATGTAAAGATGAGGCTCTTTCTTTCTGAATTAGAAAAGGATGCTCCAGGCTGCGGGGAGAGGATAATTGGAGGAGAAGTGGGTGCATGAATGTTTGTTGCTCCCTGAGAAAAAAGGGATCTGCACCCACCTTCCTTACGGGCTGAATCCAGATGGCGGTAAAGATAAAGGTCTGTGGGTTGGACGAGTACAGGCGGCTTGGCTCATGCTCCAGATTCTAGAGAGGCAGCAAGAGCCCGTAGAGAAATGCGTGTCAGTGGGGGTCTAGGTGGGCTCTGCCTGATAAGCCTCACCGAGTCCCCTGGCAGGCCAAGTGCCACAGGTGCGGCAACTGGAGCGGAGGTGGCCAAAGCCCAGATGCATGCTCCCTCCTTCCCTGTCACCTTGGAGCCCTGTGAGCCCCCTCTCCACACCCCCTCAAATAAGAATTGCTCCTGGAGAAAAGTTATCCGAGAAATGGACTGAGGTGGCTTTCTGCCAGTTGAATGGGGCCTTGAGAGAGAATTTAGGTAACGTTACTGTTAAGTAATAGTAATAACTGGCTTTTGTTTCTGGTTTATGAGAGGGAGCCTCTAAACCCTTGGAATTTCCAAAGTAACAGGAGTGTCTTTGTCACTCATGAGTTTCTTGGATCACACCTGAGTTTATCTGAGAGCTGCGATGACTCAGGATGGGGGCGGGTCACCCATGTGATTAGAGGGTTGAGATTTGGGCCAGCCTGCCCTCCAGAGGAAGAAGGGAGGCCGGAGATTGATTTCAACCACATGGCCAATGAGTCAATCAATTGTGCTGACGGAATGAAACTCCAGTGAAAAACTCTGAATGTTGCGGCTGGGTGGAGCTTGCTGGTGCCACGAGGGTGACATGCCTGAGTCCACAAGGAGGGGAGGGGGCACAGAAGCTCTGCATCTGGGACCTCTTAGACCTTGGCCTGGGACTTCCTTGGTGGCCCAGTGGTTAAGAATCCATCTGCCAATGCAGGGGACATGGGTTTGATCCTTGGTGTGGGAAGATCCCACATGCCATGGAGCAATTAAGCCCATATGCCACAACTACTGAGCCTGCGCTCTAGAGCTCGAGAGCCACAACTACTGAAGCCTGCTGGGGTGTGGACAAGGGGCAGGGGGGATCTTGCAGGGCATCAGGGCGTTGTAAAGGCTTTGGCTTTGACTCAATGCAATAGAGGAGTCCCTGGAAGGATCAGAGGCAAGCGTGCTGACTTGCTCTGACCTAGGTTTTTAAGAGGCCATTCTGGCTACTGTGAGGGGCAGGGAGACCAGGTGAGGCTATGGGAAGAATCCAGACACTGCATTGATGGTGGCCTTGATGGAGGTGTGAGAAGTGGTCATATTCTGGATATACTTCAAGTTTAGGATTTGCCAACAGATTGGATGTGGGGTTAGAGAGAGAGAGGAAGGTGCCTCCCAGGTTTTGGCCCAGGTCACAGCTGCCACTCACTGAGATAGGAAAGATTGTAGTGACCTTTTGGGGACCATCTGCTAGTCCTGCAAGGTCACAACCTGCGTGCTCGTCCCTGGCTGGGTTTATCATTTTTTATTTCTACCAAAATGGCCTGGTTTGTTCCAGCCTTTGGTGGAACTTTCCACAGAGAGCTCTGGCTTTAACCCTACAGACAAATCAGCTGCTTTTGATGAGAATGATGTTCGGTTGGTCCACGGAGAGCTCCTGCAGAGTCATTCATTTCGAGTGCTTGTTTAGGAAGTGTACATATGCATACATTTTATGTGGTAACAGAAAACTACCTTTTATTTTATTTATTTATTTATTTATTTATTTATTTATTTTATTGAGTGTAGATTTTAGTCTGAGGGTACAGATGCCTTTTTTGTTTTATTTTTTGGCTGCATTGGGTCTTCATTGTTGCACGTGGGCTTTCTCTCGTTGTGGCGAGAAGGGGCTACACTTGGTTGCAGTGTGCAGATTTCTCATTGGGGTGGCTTCTCTTGTTGCGGAGCACAGAATCTTAAGCACATGGGCTTCAGTAGTTTCGGTGTGTGGACTCAGTTCTTGTGGCTCTCGGGCTCTAGAGCACAGGCTCAGCAGTTGTGGCACATGGGCTTAGTTGCTCTATGGCATGTGGGATCTTCCTGAAACAGGATCCGAACTTGTGTCCCCTGCATTGGCAGGTGGACTCCCAACTACTGCACCAACAGGGAAGTCCTGAAAACTACTTTTTAAAAATAATATTTATGGAGTTTAGTTGATTTACAATGTTGTGTTAGTTTAAGGTGTACAACAAAAGTGAATCAGTTTTACATATACATATATCCACTCTTTTTTAGATTCTCTTCCCACATAGGCCATTACAGAGCATTGAGCAGAATTCCCTGTGCTATACGGTAGGTCCTCATCGTAAGATATTATGGAAAAAACTGAATGAACTTTTTGGCTAACCCATTACTTTTAATTTTAGGTCCATCCTTTGGAGTTGAGCTCTCTTTTTCACTTTCCTTCTGTCTCAGTGATAAAAAAATTCATGTGGGATTTTTTCTTTTTTTTTTTAAATTGAAATATATTTGACATGTAACATTGTGTAAATTTCAGGTGTGCAACATGTTGATTTGATACATTTGTATATTGCAACATGATTGCCACTGTAGTGTCAGCTGACACCTTTATGGCAACACATAATTATCATTTTTTTTTTGTGGCAGGAATAATTAAGATCTAGTCTCTGAGCAAGTTTGATGTTTTTAATACAAAATAGCTGTCCATAATCATTATACTGTGCATGGATCTCCAGGACTTATTTATCTGCTAGTTGGATGTTTGTATTCTTTTTTTTTTTTTTTTTTTTTTTTTTTTTTTTTTTTGAGGCAAGGAATATGACTTTATTCAGAAAGCTGGCAGTCCAAGAAGATGGCAGACTAGTGTCTCCACAAAAACCATCTTATTGGAGGTCTGGATGCCAGTTTCTTTTATAGAATCAGAGAGGGAGAGGCAGTGAGGAAGTAAAGTAAAAAGGCATAATAGAGAGGGAGAGGCAGTGAGGAAGTAAAGCAAAAGGGCCATCAATCTTGCAAAACATCTCCTGGAATGACTAGCCTCAGGGAGGGGATGTGTTAATTTCTTCTTTTCTGCAGCCATTCACAGGTGGGCAGGGCAGATTGTCTTGGATGTTTGTATTCTTAAACAACATCTCTCCTATCTCCCCCACCCTTTTGCTCCCAGGCCCTGGTAACTATCTTTCTCTTAATTCCACCCCCAAGCTCCAAAAATAGTATGTTCATTGCACTGAATTTCCAAGGTCATTGTGGAGTGGGTTCAGAAATATGGCCTCAGCATTTGTGGAATGATTTTGCTTGTTCAAATCCCAGGCTAAAGAAGGGGTTTGTGACATTGCAGTGTGCTCTCTTTTGGAAATCTACTGGTAATCTCTTTAACAGGACAACTTGTACCTTTCAGAGAGCATTTGGGAGCCCATTACAATGTCCAAGCACACTGACACTTTACTGTTCAGATGAATGGTACTTATTTGAATATTATTTAGATAGTCAATACTTAGGTACTTAATTGTCTTTTGAAATTACCATCAAGGTTTAAACTTCCAGGTACTTTAAAACTGTTTTCAAGAACTGAATGTCCAAATTGCATAGAAAAGATATAGAATAAAAACCTTCACAAACGGTTAAAACTGAAAGCATCCTATAAACACAAACGTGGAAGATGCCCCTTGGCACTAAGACAGCACCATCAAAAGAAAGAGCATTTGTATTCACTGTCCTTGCTTCACATTTTGTACAAGGCTTCTTGAAGCAAAAGAACTTTGCTAGAAATTGGTGGTTCATGTCTCCTGTTAGACTTGTTTCTGAAAACGGCTTTCCAAGAGGGTTGAATGATTTCCCACAGTGTTGAGCCACAAACCGAAACATTGTCTATAGGATTGTTTACTATTTTTTTCTTTTTAATCAGTTGGCATTGAAGAAGTCATGAAGTAGTAATGTAATTTATCATTACTCATTTTTGGCGGTGGCTTAGAGTTTGTATTTGTGGAGCATCAAGTTGGCCGCAGAGAGCATCCTTTTTTTTTTTTTTTAAGATATATTTATTTATTTATTTATTCATTCATTCATTTTTGGCTGCATTGGGTCTTTGTCGCTGCTGCACGCAGGCTTTTTCTAATTGTGGCGAGTGGGGGCTACTCTTCGTTGTCATGCGCGGGCTTCTCATTGTGGTGGCGTCTCTTGTTGCGGAGCATGGGCTCTAGGCACGCAGGCTTCAGTAGTTACAGCAGTCGGGCTCAGTAGTTGTGGCTCTCAGGCTCTAGACTGCAGGCTCAGCAGCTGTGGCTGTTGCTCCGCGGCATGTGGGATCTTCCTGGACCAGGGATCGAACCCGTGTGCCCTGCATTGGCAGGCGGACTCTCAACCGCTGCGCCACCAGGGAAGTCCCACAAAGAGCATCCTTGAACACATGTGCTGTGAGCACGATGCTTCTTCAGCTGGTTGGAGGGGGATGTCGATGAGCGTTCCTGTTGTAAAAGGGTGTGGTACCAACCTTGTGAGCTGTATGCTTAATTTTTCCTTAAACTTCTACTATTAAGTTTTTCCTAGGACAGAGATGAAAACAAGAAACATTTTACAGTGGAAAAGTTCAAACATATTTTTCAAATTTAATGTCCAAAGTAGAGAGAATATTTTTGTCAATTCCTGTGTGTCTATCACCCAGGTCCAGCAATGATCCGCACTCAGCAGTCTTGTTTTGTCTATATTCCTAATCTGCTGAGATGTTTTGAAGCAAATCCAGACGTTAGGTTATTTAATCCATAAATACATTATTATAGAAAAGGGAAGGACCTAAAAAAAAAACAACTAATGATATAGAACAAAGGCAGTTTATTTTGGATCCTGGCTTGTGGACTGGTGCTAATTCTAGTATTATTTTGTCACTATTGACTTGCTACTTGAGACATGCTTGCCCCATTCAATAAAAGTAGATATATTAGCTATTCTGTTTGTATATTCTGCAACTGTATTTTGAAAGAGGATCTATTTATCCAACAAATATTTACTAATTCCTACTATGGGCCAAGACTGGACTAAGCACCGGGGACTCAGAGACAGAACACCCCATGCTGGGAAATCAGCCTTGACACAAATGTCTCTTGAAATGCTCTCTGGTAGAGGTGTATGTATGGATTGCTTTGTGTCTGGGAGATATTTCTTTCTCTTGCTCACAATTTAAAAAGTGCCTTGGATTCTGCACATAAGTGATATCATATGATATTTGTCTTTCTCTGTCTGACATACTTCACCAGGTGTGACAATCTTTAGGTCCAGCCATGTTGCTGCAAATGGCATTATTTCGTTCTTTTTTATGGTACAAATGAACTTATTTACAAAACAGAAATAGGGTCACAAATGTAGAAAACAAACTTAGGGTTACCGGGGGTGGGGGGGAAGGGGGGAGGGATGAATTGGGAGATTGAGATTGACATACACACACTACTATATATAAAACAGATAACTAATAAGGACCTACTGTGTAGCACAGGGAACTCGATTCATTACTCTGTAATGACCTATATGGGAAAAGAATCTAAAAAAGAGTGGACACACGTATATGTATAACTGATTCACTTTGTTGTACAGCAGAAACTAACACAACATTGTAAATCAACGATACTCCAATAAAAATTAAAAAAAAAGAAATCTGGAAAAAAGAAAAAAAATGCTCCTTGATCCCAGTTAACTTTCAAGTGTTGCTTATTAATTAATTAGGGTTACACAATTTACAGCCCATTTTAGGTGTCTGTAGTTTTATCACAAACAAACAGACCAGAGTTACCTTTCTTGATGCGTGCAACTCGAATGAAAAGGCTTGCACCGCTTCTCTCCAAATAGCACACACGTTGCCTCTAGTTTAGTAGCAGAAACTCTTAAAATGGATTCTGTTTCTGGAAGTGAGGGAAGAGCAAGAGAGGGAACACAGCAGGGAAGGTTGGGGGGAGGCAGGGCAGACCAGGAGGGCCCTCAGCATGACCAAGTCCCCAAGGGCCTCCCCAAGTAGTGGGAGGTGCCAGTAGCAGCCAGGATTTGGAGATGGAGTGAAAAGCTATCAAATGCCTGTGATACGCACACATACACACACACACACACACACACACACAGAGTCTCTCTGGCTCTCTGGGAGTTCCACTTTCATCACCTGGTCCATTCGGCCTAGCACAGGTGGGTGGGGGTGCAGCCTCCTTAGACAGGGTCCATCACTCTTTTCACTGCTCCCCCTCCCTCTCCTCCTCTCCCCAGGTCCCTGGCACCTGCTGAATAAGACCAGGTCCGTGTTGGAAGCTGCTGCTCCCTGGCCTGGGGAGGGCAGTGGCCTCCAGCCTGGGGAGTAGAGTGATGATGTGTTTCTGGGACCTCCCCTCTCCCTGCTCCATCCTTACCTCTGGCCTGAGGTCTTCGGGCTGGACTCCCCCTTGGTGGGCTTCCGCCCGGTTGCAGCCACGTGTGCTCAGGCCCAAGGGGCTGCAGGCAATATGCTTGGGCCCAGGCCTGGAGCGGCTGAGCTGGTTAATTAGTGCGGGTGCACAGGAAGCCCCATCTGCTCCCAGCATGCTGTGCTGCTTCAATCCCCCCACCCTGGATTCCCAGGCCAGGCAGAATTCCCATCCTCCCACCCCGCTCTCCCTGGAGATGGTCCCTCCCTACGTGCCTCATCAGGGGGCCCCAAATCATTGTCACAGTCTAGGCAAATCCTGCTCTCTACTCTGCCTGCAGGACAGGTCGGGACAGGTGGGGCAGGGAGTCAGGGGACAAAGGAGGGGCAGGTCCCACCAGTGATTGCTGGACCCTCCCTGTGCTGCCTGCAGATCCTGGGGCCCCTGCCCTCCTTTGTCAAATGCAGGCACAGCCCCAACGAGGACGGTTTATGGCGATCCTGGCCTCTTAACTGGGTTCTTCCAATGCAGAGCCTGAGACAAGGGCTTGGATGTGGGTGGTTTATTTGGGGGGGGATCCTCCAGGAAGTGGAAGTGGGGGAGAGGGGGTTGAGAAAAACAGAGGGAGGAAATGCCAAGTAGAGGTCCATTATTGAGATCGATGCTGGGGGCAACAGGGATCTTGCAGGTGAGAAAAATGCCTTTAGAATGTGTGAAGTCTTTCCAGGCTTGCAGTCTTTATCCAAGTGGGCAGGCAGAGCAGGAGAGACTGGGGGGAAGCACTAAATTGCCGTGAAATGTGTTCTAATCCAGGCAGTAGGTCTAGATTCTCTCTCCTACTTCAAGTGACATAAACTCATACAATTTAGCAAATATTGGTTCAACTCCTTCTACTGGATTTAATGGAATCGAAGACATCACTGCCTGTAAAGGCATGCTGTTATTCTAAGGAGCACTAAGGAAAAAGCTGCTAGCTAAATTATGATACATTCTCCAATGTAAGATACTTTCCTAGTTCAGAGATGAGATAGTGTGAAAGGACGTGAGTCTTGGGACAGGCACAGCGTACACCACACCCTAGTGGGAGTAGGTGGAGATGGCGAAACTGTCTTTGCTCCCTGGAGAGGAGAAACACCGTGCACCACTCAGGGAGAGGGCAGTGATAGGTGGGACAGGATGACAGGAACAAATCGAGTAAGTGCCTTCAGAGCACAGGGGAAGAAGAGATGAATTCTGGTGGGGAGGGATCAGGGAGGCCTTCCTGGAAGAGGGGGTGGTATCTGAGCTGGGCTCAGAGGATGGCAGGGTTTGGACTATTGGGTATAAAGGGGAAAGGTGCTCCAAGAAGTAGCAACAGCATGGACAAAAACTCCGAGCTGTCCTCGAGATGCAGAGATTGTACTCGTCTCAAATGTAGGGTTTGAGGATGAGCAGAAGAAAAATAGTCGAGAATTAGAAAAGCAACGAATACCCCCTTTGACCCCCAAATTCCACTCCCAAGTGTATTTGCAAGAGAAACTCCTGCTCAGGGCACCAGGAGACAAACACATCAGCATTTACAGCAGCAGTGTTTATAACAGCAAAACATAAGGATGTTCTTCAGCAAGAGGAAGAGCAGGGAGAAGCAGGATAAACTGGGAGATTGGGATTAACCTGTACACTCTACTCTATATAAAACAGATAACGAATAAGGACCTACTGTATAACACAGGGAACTCTACTCAATACTCTGGAACGGCCTACGTGGGAAAAGAAGCTAAAAAAGAGTGGATAGGTACTTGGTGGTCCAGTGTTTAAGATTCCATACTTCCACTGCAGGGGGCGTGGTTTCCATCCCTGGTCAGGAACTAAGATCCTGCATGCCGTGTGGTCCAAAGAAACAAACAGACAAACAAACAAAGAGTGGATACAATGTATATGTATAACTGACTCACCTTGCTGTGCACCTGCAATGAACACAACATTGTAAATCAACTATACTCTAATAAAAATTAAAAAAATAAGTATATGTTCATTTTCTCAGATCAAAGCCATTCTCCCCAATACACGCATTTTTATCGCCTCAAAAAAAAAAAAAAAGAAAGAGAGACTGTTTATTTAGGGAAATCAACCTGCTGGAGAGAAGCAGGGGAGGCCGGAGCAGGAAACGCTTTTAGGGGATATTCCAGACCGGAGGCGATGGGGTTCTGAACCTCGATGGTGGCAGCGAGAACAGGGAAGGGGGAGCGGGTAGGAAGGACACCACAGGGGAAGGGGTGCCGGGGTGGAGATTGGGAACTTCGGGCCAGGAGCCCGGCCTTTATTTTTTTTTAAAGGGAGAGGGAAGCAAAGAGGATTTATTTGGTCTTGGACGTGAACTGCCCCCCCTGCCCCCCACCAGGGCACTATACCTTGCATTTAAATCAATTGGTCTCTGAGACACAGTTCTGCTCCCATTTCCCGTTTCTCTTCTGCTCTCACCCTCCTTCACTGGCCCCTCTGTCCTCTTAGCATCCAGGTTTCCCACAGCCCTGCCTTCGGGTCACGAGCTGCCTTGCTTTGTACCCACCCTCCCTGGGGCTCTCATTCCATCTCACGAGCTCCACCTCTGAGCTGACCTCTCTGCCAACCTCCCAGGGTCCCTCAGTGCCTTCCACTTGGCGTTTCTCCAGTGAAACTCTGGTCCTTCCAACCCTCATCTTTCCCTTGTGCTCTGCACACAAGTAGACAGAATGCTCCCAACCACGAGGTTACCCAACCCAGAAACTGGGTCTCCTTTCACTTCCTCTATCCCATCAGCTTCTCCTGACCTCCCTCTTTGTGCCCCTCCTCGCATCCTCTTGGCTTCTTTTTGGGTTCTGGGCGTTGCTGTGACCACCAGCTCTAGGGTGTGGCCTGAAGCAGGGAAGTGGGTACCTCCTCCTCTCTGGCCAGGCCTGTGGGGACTTACCTGGCCATCTGGGCTTGTGTGTAATCTTGGAAGTTCAAGGAAGGTAACATTCCTTTGGACAAGTCTTGACCCATGGAGGTGGAGTTGATGGTCAATATTCCCAAAGTCCATGTCTTGAGTGGACAATTCTGCGTCCCTACACACTGGGGGCCCTTCACACCTCCTAAGAGGGTCTGTAGGGGAGCCAGCCTCAGCTGCCCGCTGTGAGGACCAGCCCAATCACGCCCCCCTGACTGACTCCCTCTCCCCTCTCTCCCTCCTCCCAACCCCCATTGCTCTCCCCTGGGATGACTTCCTATACTGCCTGCACATAAGCCCGTGTCACAGCCCCTGCTTCTGGGGGAGCCTCAGTTAGACACCCCTTAAACATCCCTCAGAGCTCTTCCTCCCCATCCAGTACCACCCCCGACTCACACTCCTGCCATCACTCACATGGACCAAGTCACAGCAGCTCATAGAGTCGATTCGCCTCTATTCCTGTTCGATTTGAATCCATCCACATTTTAGCTAGTGTGACCTATACAAGGCAAAAATCTGGCTATGCCACTGCTCTGCTTTCAGTCCTTAAGAAGCATCCCAGTGCCCAGAGAATAAATCCCAAGCTCTGTAGCACGGAACACAAGACACTCCTAGCCTGGTCCCTACTTGTCTCTCCAGCCTCTCCTGTGGTTTTCTGCCTCCTGTTTACTGGTCTGTTAACTCCAAGCTGCTTGAGTTTCCTGCACATGCAACACTGTGTCACCCCGCAGGGATTTTTCTCATATGTTTGCCTGAATGCTGCCACCTTCCTTGGCCTGGTTAATCTTCACATGGTCTTTTTTTTTTTTTTTCACGTGGTCTTTAAGACTCAACTTGGACGTCACCCGCAGCCCCTACCAGAATCCTCTGCTGTCCCCACTGTAGAGCAATGCTCTGTTGATCTGAGCTCCTCCAGGGGAGGAACCACATCTATTCACCTTTATTTTTTTTTAGTGATTTATTTTTTTATTTTTTATTTTATAAATTTATTTATTTATTTATTTTGGCTGTATTGGGTCTTCGTTGCTGTGCGCGGGCTTTCTCTAGTTGTGGCAAGCGGGGGCTACTCTTTGTGCGTGGACTTCTGATTGTGGTGGCTTCTCTTGTTGTGGAGCACGGGCTCTAGGCACGTGGGCTTCAGTAGTTGTGGTTCGCAGGCTCTAGAGCGCAGGCTCAGTAGTTGTGGTACACGGGCTTAGTTGTTCCTCGGCATGTGGGATCTTCCCGGACCAGAGCTCGAACCCGTGTCCCCTGCATTGGCAGGCAGATTCTTAACCACTGCGCCACCAGGGAAGCCCTCTATTCATCTTTAAATTGCCACCATTAGCGAGGTACCTGGCATAGAGCAGGTGCCTGAGAAGTATCTTTTTAGACTAAGTTCTAAATTAAGTCACCATTGATACCAACTTTACGTTGCCCAAATTTATCATAGTTGTTGGTCCCGTGGGAAATTGGGGTGCTGGGAAGTGCTGGGGAGGAGGGCTGGGGAAGGCGTCCCTAGGTGCTGGGGCAGGGAGGGGACTGGACCCCCTCCCCACTCCCCACGCACAGCTTTGCATTCACTCTGCCCTCATCCCCCAGGCCCTTGTCTAGTTGGCTCCCCTCTTCCTCTTCAAAAATATACTCTCTACTCCCAGTACCAAAATCTGTATGCGTTTCCGAGGGCTGCCATAACAAAGTACCACCAACTGGGTGGCTTAAAACAATAGAAAGGTATTGTTTCACATTTCCAGAGGCCACACGTCCAGAATGAAGATGTCGGCAGGACCGTGTTGCCTCTGAAGGCTCTAAGGAAGAATCCTTCCTTACCTCTTCCAGCTTCTGGTGGTTGCCGGAAATCCTTGGCATTCCTTGGCTTATAATTGCATCATTCCAATCTCTGCCTCTGTTCTCAGATGGCCGTCTTCCCTCTGTGTGTCTCCAAATTTCCTTTTCCTTATGAGGACACCTGCCATTAGATTTAGGGCCCACCTTACTCCAGTAGGACCCCCATCTTAACTTGATGACATCGGCAAGGACCCCATTTCCATAAAAGGTCACGTTCAGAGGGGCCAGGGTTAGGATTTCAACATGTCTTTTTTAGGGGACACAGTTCAACCCAAAATAACTACGATTCACTGAATACCTTCTGTGTGTCCAGGATTGTGCTATGTGCCTTGAGTGTAGAATCATATTTAATCATCCCCATAACCCTGCCAGCTGGGTCGTATTATTGCCCCGATTTTACATTCAGAGACCCTGAAGCTCAGAGGGGCCCCACAGCTAGTTAGGAAATAAGTACACACCCTGTGGTGTGCATCATACATTATCAGCTCCGTGGCCATCGTGAACAGGATGATCTGGAGGCTGATACGAAAAAAAAGGGATCGCGGGCCTTATCTTCAGCAAGCTGAAGTCTGATGGTGGAGTCAGGAGCAAATTGTCAGAAGAAAAGGGAAGAATCTGTGTAAGGCAAATAGATACCCAATTATGAGACATCTCAGAATCAGAGTTTGAGTGAGGCTGAGCTAATTTTATTTTCCGAAGTTCCTGACATATTAGCTGAAAAAAAAAGAAGGAATGCTAAAAGAGGCTTACATAAAGTACAAGATATTTCAGATGTTTACATGAAACAACTGAACACTTCGACATGTTGCAAATACAATGTCAGAGTAGTCTCAATTGGTGGTAACATCAAAAGCCTGAAAAAGGAAGCTTTCGGAGAATGTGAGCTTCTGGTTCTGAGCAGAATACGGACCACAGAGAAAAGCAGACGTGATAGCCAAATAAGGAGAGAGGGGTAAGCTCCATTGGGCACCATGCTTCTGAGAGGACGGGCCATCTCCCACCACACAATGGCCAGCGGGGATGGGCTGTGTGTGTGAGGGTTAGGGAGGGGAGTGGTCCGCACGGAGCAGGCTGACAGAGCAGTTGGTGACCCCGTTTCCCTAGCTTTCAGCCGAAGATATCCCAGATGTCCTGGGAGAGCCGTTGAGTGCTCCCAGCTCCGGGTTTTCATGGCTCTGCCGGCTTAGCACCAGACAGTGGTCTCTACCCAACCAACTTTTTAGAGAAAACCTTTTCCTGAGGGGACCTAAAGCTTGTGGTTTCAGAATTAACCCAGAAAAAGATCCCTCTTGTGACGGGGAAGGGAACTGCCAACCTCCACACAGCTCCTTGGAGCAGGTATTTGAGGCTTGGATTCAAGCAAAACTGGTACATCCCATCTGACCTTCTAGTCTCCTTAGGACCAGTATCTCCACCTGCAATCAGAAGTCCCTGGATCGCATCAGAACCTGTGCAGTCAGAGTCTGGGTAGAGGCTGGGAGGGGCAGAAGTTCTGCAGGTGATTGTCACACACACTGAGGCCTGTGGTCCATCACTCTAAGCTTTGGGGTGGAGGTAGGCTGGAGAAGACGGGGTAAGTTACTGATTCTTGAGGAGCGGGGCAGTAGTTTACGGGACTGGGAAGGAGGAGGCCCATGTGCTAGGCGGGTGCTAGGCGGGGTGGAGGATGTGCCGTTGTGCTGGTGGCTATTTAGGGAAGACTGAGCCAGGTAGCATCCCCTGAGCCTCAGTTACTTAACAATCCTGGCCCTGTTGCCTTGTCGTTTATTCTGGTTACCAATGGCGTGCAGCAAATCACCCGAAGCCCTAGTGGTTTAAACAGCAGCCGTCATTTTATCATCCCTCACAGTTTCTGTGGGTCACAAGTTCAGGAAAGGCTCGCCTGAGTGGTTTTGCAAGGTCTCTCATTTGGCTGCCTTCAGATGGTGGTTGGAGCTGGAACACCAGGGATCTGGGGCCACTGGGAACTGGCTTTCTCTCTCTTTGTGTATTCTCAGAGGCTTCTCCAGGAGGCCTTCCTGGGCGGGATTGTTGGGGCTTCCTTATTACGTGGCTGCCTCGCGGGCCCTTTGGCATTGTGGGGGCTGGGGGCCCTGCACAGGTGTTCCAGTGAACAGGGTGGAAGCTCCATTCCAACCGCCCCCCCCCCCAACACCACCACCATTTTTTCCTTTTTTTTTTCTTTTGACCGAGCTGTGTGGCATGTGGAATCTTAGTTGCCCAACACGGGAGCGAAACTGTGCTCCCTGCAGTGGAAAGCTCAATCCCCTTTTATGACTCAGCCTGGAAAGTCATGCAGTCACATTCTGTTGGTTACAAGTGAGTCACAAGCCTGTCTAGACTCAAAGAGAGCAGGCACAGCACAGATCCCCACCTCTCAATGAAAGGACTGTCAGAGTCGCGGACCACAGAGGATCCTGTGGGATGGAAGATGTTCTCACAGCCATCTTGGAATATTGGACATTTATATATAATATAACTATAAGTACATATACAATATAAATATATTTTTGATTCAAGATGTGAAAATATATATGTAGTGTGTGTGTGTGTGTATATAAAATATATTTGATTCAGGGTGTGAAAAAAGTATATATATAAATGCCTTTCCTTGGATTATTCTCAAGGAGTTGGAGCTTTTCATTTTGAAAATGAGGAGCTGGGAGGTCTTTATTCTTTTGAAAATATGCTCAGTGATTTTTGAGGCCTAAGCCATAAATAGTATTTTTTCAGATGTCATTTAAAAATTATTGGCTTGATTATATATGGATGGATGCTTAAGAAATACCTCTTCCCATTTTATTGATCAGGAAACTGAAGTTCAGAGAAGAGACCCAAGGTCCAGCATAACAACAGAACCGGGACTAACCAGGATTAGCAATTTCTGGTTTCCACATGAATACACTATTGAACTGCACAATGAAAAATGATTAAGTTGGTCAATTTAATGTTATGTGTTTTTCACCGCAATCTAAAAAAAAAAGAGTTTCTGGGTTTCATCCTGGAGCCTCCATCAGGTGATCCCCGTGGGTGTGGGGAAGATGTTCACAGTTTTCAGGAGTCATGCTGCAATGTCCGGGAGCTGATGACACTCCAACAAGACTCAGACAAAACCGAGGACAGTTTGCTTTCTTGCAAAGTCTGCCTGCGAAAGGAGAGACCGGGTCCTCTGCTGATTCCCACACCTTCAGTATCACCAGGGAGAGGAAATGATCCAGTTTCTTTCTTTTTTTTTTAAATAAATTTATTTTTTAATTATTTCTTTATTTATTCATTTTTATATATATATATATTTGGCTGTGTTGGTTCTTCATGGCTGCGCTCAGGCTTTCTCTAGTTGTGGTAAGGGGGGCTGCTTTCACTGTGGTGCTCGGGCTTCTCTTGTTGCAGAGCATGGGGCTTCAGTAGTTGTGGCACGTGGGCTTCAGTATTTGTGGCACATGGGCTTCAGTATTTGTGGCATTCAGGCTCAGTAGTTGTGGCACACGGGCTTAGTTGCTCCTTGGGATGTGGGATCTTCCTGGACCAGGGCTCAAACCCATGTCCCCTGCATTGGCAGGCGGATTCTTAACCCCTGCGCCACCAAGGAAGCACTGATCCAGTTTCTTGTTTGTCTCATTCCTTAAAATTAATTCATACTTGTAGGAGGCCGACAGGCATTGGGTAAAGATAACAGTTTCTGGAAAAGCTGCTCCATTGCTGTCCCCCCCCCTCCCTGATCCCCCCCCCCCCCACTCCCCGCCTTCCTGAAGAGCTCCTGTGGTTTTTAACAAAGGCGAGAGAACCACTTTGAAATTTCCTTTGTTCCATCAGAGCGGTGAAGCTGAAAAAGAATAGGTTCCCGTCTGGACTGACAGAGGAGTGATGGGGGCAACAGGCTGCAGAGGAGGGGAGAGAAATCTTGGAGAAGTTTCCATATGCTGAGGAGTTGGCGGAAGAACTTGAAGCCAACTGCGCTCTTTTGAACAGTGCTCGTTTCGCTCGGATCCGATGTGTCTCAAGCGGCCCATGAAATTTTTACTACATTTTGTCCACCCCCTGTGACCTGACGTGACCCAATCAGAGATCTGTTTTGGCAATGTTTTCAGAGGGGATTGGAATGACCCGGGCCACAGCCGAATTGACAGTGTTTGCTTTAATCAGGAATGATGGCTTCTGGTGGGAGAGGAAGGCAGGGGGTTCAGGGAGCCGTGAACTTTGTCACAGAGCAATGGCTTCTGTAAAATTCACAGCAGTTCCTTCCAATTCTGTCGGAATGAGCTGGAGTGATTACAAATGTATCCTAAGGGTTCCAAGGAATGATGCAAACGGAGTCTTATTCCAACCTCAAACGCATGGGAGGGGAGCTGAAATGGGCGAGACATGAATTCTTTTCATTGCTGGAAAGCATTTTATTTCGTACTCAATAACTCAGATTAAATAAGTGGAAATAGATGAAAAAATATGGACCTTGTTTTTCTAAGCTATTACAGTTAATCTATTCGGGGGATGTATCTTCCAAATTGCCATTGAATTCCCCATGGTTGGTTAAGAAGCCCCCAAGGAAAAAGACTGGTTTTACTTTCAGGTCCCTGAAAACCTGGAGACTTTTCTTAGTGTTTCTAAATGTGGGAGAGTAGCAACGAGTCCCTCTGGCTAATTATTCGTTTGATTCAACACTTGGATGCCTTTGAGCCAGTGTTTGCTGGTCTGTTTTTATGACTGTTCTGGAATTATCTTGTCAACCCTTTTAAATTTTATGCTTCTTATACTTTTCTTGTTAACCTATGAGACACAGGGCTCACAGCCACACTGGCAATATCGTTTCTGGCAACAGTAACATCATTTTAGTGAATTCCACCTAATTTTAGGTGAGTCCATGTGACCTTGATAGAAATAGAAGCAAATGAAAAATTCTTTGATTTTGATGAAAATATATGAGATGCAAAACCTCGAAGTGGTAGAAATGCTTTGCAGACATAAGGCTATTTGAAACAATAAAGAAATGGTCTCTATGACCACCACCATCGTTGGAAGCCTGTGAGTCATGGCCATCTGGAAGTACGGATCCTGTGCTGAGCAAGGCCACTAAAGCAGCTCTGGCCAGCTCAGTGGTGGCTTTTATTTGTTCCTGCTTTTACCATTTTTGCAGAGCAACGGCCTCAGCAAATATGGCTCTATAAGACTGTCTCCTGGCTTCATTAAGTTTGCTTCAGTGTCGCAGGCAAAATAAGACTGGTGACTGAATCAAAACTCACAAAAATCAAAATCAAAATAGCCACCAGAAATTCTGAATGCAAAGATTTAACTTGGTCAGGCTTGTGGCATTTGGATGAGTGACCAAAACAAACTTTGCTTTTCCCTAGAGCTGTGGTCCCTACCATTGTGGAACTATAACCCTTTCTTATTGGATATTTGGTTTGGTGACATTTCCCCCTATTTCTATAAGAGCTATATAAGATACACACAGACATATGTGTGTGTGTGTGTATTTCAATTTAAGCAACATTTATGTAATTTTCTTATGAAAATATTGTATTGATTTTACTATGCCATTGGGGGAATTTGGAGATGCTTTGAGCTTTATAAAGCCAAGGCTGAGAATGGCCATTCCAGGTAGATCTGCTGCTCTGTTTGGGCACCTGTCAATTAATTTTCCCCAATTCCAGAGTGTGGGAAACAGGAGAGCCTCACTGAGTTATGCTTGGCTGTGGTGAGAAAGAAGGTATGATTTGGAGGATAAGGGCTAAGCTGTAACACTGCTTGGACATTTTGTTTTATTTTATTTTAATTAATTAATTAATTTATTGGCTGTGTTGGGTCTTTGTTGCTGTGTGTGGGCTTTCTCTAGTTGCAGTGAGTGGGGGCTACTCTTCTCTGTGGTACATAGGCTTCTCATTGTGGTGGCTTCTCTTGTTGCGGAGCATGGGCTCTAGGCCCACGGGCTTCAGCAGTTGTGGCACTCAGGCCCAATAGTTGTGGCTCGAGGGCTCAGTTGCTCTGTGGCATGTGGGATCTTCCTGGACCAGAGGTCGAACCCATGTTCCCTGCATTGGCAGGTGGATTCTTTTTTTTTTAATAAGTTTAAATTTTATTCTATAAAGTTATACCCAAAATTGTGCTTCATTTTTTCACTATATATTTTAACTTAAGGATATTTGTAAAAGCAGTACATTTCAGAAATCCTGGAATAAATTCCACTACCTATAAGCTATTTAAATATTGCTTATGTAAAGTATTAACAGCCAAAGGTGGGGGCGGTGGTACAGATGAACTTATTTACAAAACAGAAGTAGAGTCACAGATGTAGAAAACAAACTTATGGCTACCAGAGTGTAAGGTGGGGAGGGATAAGCTGGGAGATTGGGACTGACATATACACACTACTATATACAAAATAGATAATAATAACCTGCTGTATAGCACAGGGACGTCTACCCAATATTCTGTAATGGCCTATATGAGAAAAGAATCTTTAAAAAAAAGAAGTGGATATACGTATAACTGATTCAGTTTGATGTATACCCGAAACTAACACAACATTGCAAATCAACTATACGCCAATAAAAATTTTTTTAACTATTAAAGGAAAGCCAGCACCATATAAACAGCATACACTTAAATAAAAGAGATTAATGCTTAACATACAGAGTAGTGTTTTTCATTCACCAATAAACTAAAGGGCCATTTCAAGACATTTCTCTTGTATACTTCATTTGTTTTGTTAGCAAGCAAAGCCCCGTAAGGGTTGGCTTCATCTAGTCCTCAGACTTGGATCCATCTTCATCTTGACTAACCTGGAAGTAATGAAGGTCATAAGGCTCCTTGTCAGATGCAACTGCATGAAACCAATCACGAAGATTGTTCTTTTTAAGGTATTTCTTGGTAAGGTATTTCAAACACCTTTTAGAGAACTGTTTCTCAGAAACAACTGTGATTTTATTCTTGAAGCGTTCAATGTGAACAACATTCCCAAGATTTCCAGGTTTTCCATTCACTTTAACCTTCTCCCATAGAAACTGTTCAAAATTTTCAGAATCAAAAATTCCATCTTCTACTGGATGAGTAAGGTCCAAATTAAACTTCTAGGTTCACTAAGGCTTCTTGTCTTTCTTCGGCAACATCTTGAAGCCCGGCCACGTGATCAAAGAGTACAAGTGGATTCCTTTTTAAAAAAAATAAATTTATTTATTTATTATTTATTTATTTATTTATTTATTTATTTATTTTATTGGCTGTGTTGGGTCTTCATTGCTGCACACGGGCTTTCTCTAGTTGCAGGAGTGGGGGCTACTCTTCATTGTGGTACTTGCGGTTCTCATTGCAGTGGCTTCTCGTTGCAGAGCAGGGCTCTAGGCACATGGGCTTCAGTAGTTGCGGCACATGGGCTCAATAGTTGTGGCTCACGGGCTCTGGAGCGCAGCCTCAATAGTTGTGGTGCGTGGGCCCAGTTGCTCCGTGGCATGTGGTATCTTCCTGGGGCAGGGATGGAACCCGTGTCCCCTGCACTGGCAGGCGGATTCTTACTCACTGTGCCACCTAGGAAGTCCCACAAGTGGATTCTTAACCTCTGCACCACCAGGGAAGTCCCTGCTTGGACATTTTAAGTGGCTCCTGCTTTCAGCTTTAGCAGACAACTTCCTGGCCACCTTGACAGTTGCTAGTTGCTAAGCCCAGAAGCCTTGATCCCCTCTTAGAACTCCTGACTCCAAGAGGGTACCAGAACTGCTGGGATTAAGACTGCATTTTCTTATAAGTCTCTTTTGCTGATAGGTGTGGTCATAATACTAATTTCTGGCCTATCGGTCAGGATGTAAATAAAAGAGTAATGTGACAGCTTCTAAGGACATTCCTTAAAAAGTGGACTGGTTCTCTTCTAAAGTAGAAGGGACAAAATAGCAGACACTTTAAAAATAGTATTTCTCTTTCTCCCTCATACATTACTGACCCTTTTAGGCACCTGTACGTGTGCAGATAGTGACTTTTGGGGGGTCATGGAGTGGAGGGGGTTTGGAATAACACAGAATAGATGAGACTCCTTATTTCCCCATTTATTAACTGTGTGCTTTTGGGCCAGTTGCTTGCCTGTTTTTGCCTTTGTTTCCTCATTTGTAAAAGTAAGAATAATATTCCCCACGTTGTGGGGTGACTGTGAGAATTAGGGTGGCGCTGTGGGGAGAGGGCTTAGCACCACGGGAGGCTCACAGAGATGAAAGCTGTTAGTCTTATTAAGGCTAAGGTGGGGGTTGGGAGAAGGGGGATAAAAAAGTTTTGTAAGTTGTTAATTTATAATAAATCCCCAAAGAGATGGTCTTTCAAATGCATACTTATTAAAACGTTTATCAACAGGGGAAACGTTCTTCGGAGAGAAAAGGAATTTTTTTTTTTTTTTTAGCATAAAGCTGATTTTTCTAATATTTGAGGAAAGCTTAGAAGGTGTGGTCGGGAGAAAACAGTCCCTTGTCCCTGGACTCTGAGAAGGTGGTGCTATCTTGCTGGAATTTAGTCTCCTCACCTGTGAAGTGAGGAGTATGTGGTACCAACCACTCTGAGGTCACATGCAGCTGGACACCTGGGCCTTTTATGTTACATTACAAATGAAAACATTTTATCAAGTGTTTCTTAAGTATGGATTACATTTAAGATATGCATTTTCTTTTCTTGCCTGAAAGTCACTGCTGTGAGAACAGGCTGGAATTATGTCTAGGGTGAGATACTTTTCTTGGTGGGCTGGTTATCTTGATCTTTAGACCCAAACTCTCATTTATAATAAATAGAGTGGTCTGTCCCTAGCAGGTCCCCAAAGTGTGGGAGGTGTCCTTGGTGCTGAATTACAGACAGGGAGTCCGTTAATCAATACCCAAGACCAACATCTCCACCTTTGATGACAGATCTCTCTCTCTTTCTCTCTCTCTCTCTCTATATATATATAGAGAGAGAGAGGGAGAGGGAAGGAGAGGGAGAGAAAGAGGGAGGGAGAGAGAGCTGTGGTACATGACACATTCTGAGTTTTTTGTTTTGGTTTTTTGTTTTGGAAGGGGTGGGTGGGGCAATGTGCCGGCCAGAGAAAGTCTAGAAAGAGCAAGATTCTTAAAAATAAATCTGTGGTGAAGCCCAGGGTGTGGGTGCTGCCCATAGCTTTTCAAAGCTTCCCTGTGTTGTCATGGGGATTAATTAGTCAATGTTTGTGCCTTATTTTGGAGTCACTATGAGTTAAGTATGTTCGGGGAGCTGTGACTCAGATGCTAAACTATTTTCAAAAGGGAAAGTGTGTGTTAAGGGTTTCAGAGTGGTAGAGCCCCTGTACGTGAATATCGCACTCGAAAGCACTCTTGCTCTATATGAATGACATCTTGCCAACATACGTTGACTCTTTTTTGCTAAAAAATTTTAGATTAAAATTAAACTTGCAAAGTGACGTCTGAAAAGAATATATTGGAAATCTAGGGAGAACTGGCGTCAACAGGATCTTTAAGAAAGTTCCTTTGCTTCTTTCTTTCATTGTTCCTTTTTTCCTTCTGTATGACTGCTTTTCCTTTCTTACACTGAGTCTATATAAGAAAACAGGCCTTTATATGCTATGAAGTTTTTACTGGTAGATTAAACAGCTCAAGTTTATTCAATCGTTACTTACTCCATATCTTCTCCATTAATAACACTAGATAAGGGACTTCCCTGGTGGCTAAGTGGTTAAGAATCCACCTGCCAATGCAGGGGACACATGTTTGATCCCTGGTCCAGGAAGATCCCATATGCTTCAGAGCAACTAAGCCCATGGGCCACAACTACTGAGCCTGTGTGCTGCAACTACTGAAGCCCAAGCACCCAGAGCCCACGCTCCACAACAAGAGATACTCTTGCACCACAACGAAGAGTAGCCCCTGCGCTCTGCAACTAGAGAAAAGCCCGTGCACAGCAACAAAGATCCAACACAGCCAAAAACAACCCTCCCAAAACCCCCCAAAAACCAACCATTAGATAAGCCTTATTTATCTCTATAGTCATCAGAGAAGCTAGAATTGCATTCGTTTATTCATTCAACAAAAAGTCCTGGAGCACCTTCTCTGTGTCAGGCCCTGAGCATGGAGTGGTGTCTCGTGAGGTTGTAATTCAATGCCCACATGTCATAGGGGCCCCACAATACTAGTGGATTCGTTTTCTTATATAATTACGTATCAGGAAATGTAAAATCCTTAGCTTTTTAGATACGTAAGAGATACACGCATGTGTTTTTAGTAACTCAAAGTAGACCCTTATGACCACCAATTGTTTCTGGTAACTTAAAAGCAATGTAAATGGTCTTGCCCTTGCTTTTAGTTAAATTTTGCTTTCTAGTGCTTCCCAGGTAAAGAGGTGCTTCCCAGTTCCCTTTGTGCTCTGAAGAAACAGATTTGTTTCCTAGTCCAGGCTGGTGGGACACACCCTCAAGTAGCCCACTGAAGGTGCTGTGGTCATTAAGAAACTCTTCAGGTCTAAAGGAAGACTTGGGAGTTAAAATAATACCTTGAGTATTTAAAATGACTATTAATACAGACAGGGTCTTGTTTGGTAAACAACATAATATAAAGTGCTCATAAATTGGTTTGTATAAACTCATATATACCAAATCCATACGCCTCTTGAGTTCACTAAGAGCACTTCGTACGTGCTTTGCGTGTACCCCAAGCATGATGAATATCTTTGGAATAGTTGGAGTACTGATAGAATTTGCTCTTTGGATCTTTTCTCTTTTCCATGGCATGCATGTTGGTCCCAGGGATCTGGAAGGACTAAACGTGGCAAAATCTATGTCTGTAAGTGACGTTCATATTTAGGCAACAGCCCAGTTATAAATGAGTTACTTTTCAAAACCTCATTCGTTAAATCACCAGGTGGCATTCACGGCATATTTCTCAATATAAGTACCATTATACCCATTTTATGCACGTGTCAGAAAGCCCACTGAGGGGCAAGGATGGAGCTGTACTCACTGTTGGGGCTCCAGTACCATGTGTCCCTTGTAGTGAAGAGAATGATAGTTTGTCCCTCTCTCTGAATATCCCCTTCCATCCCTCCAACCCTTCAAGATTCAGCTCAAATGTCACCCCTTCAGTGAAGCCCAGTGACCCCAGGTAGAACTTATTTGCCCTTCTCTCAGCATTCTTTTAGTATTTTGTAGTATGTACCACTTATCACATTGTATTTCCATGAATTAGTGATGATTTTCCCGGTGTTGCTGTGAACTTCTTGAGGGCAGGGACCCTGATTTACCTCCCTGTGTACCTGTAAGACCTAGTTCTGTACCTGAAACCTGGTGGTATCTCAACAAATATTTAATTGAATATATACATATTTGTTAGAATTGCAGGCCACTCCAGAAGAAGTTAGTGTAACCTGTAATGTGGCTGAACTCTAGTGCCTAGAACCTACCATTGAGTGTAATATCACTTCTAGGCAAAAACTCATTCTAAAGTTCAATGTTGGAAAGAGACGTGTGCAGTATGGGGGGGTAGGGGGTGATGGAAAGGGTCTTTGGGGGAGGGGAAATGAGAACAGGAAATAAATCCCAGGCATTTCCAATAGTAATACAGTGACCAAGGGGAAGATTTCCAGGTCCGGTGTTGAAGATGTGTGTCCTCAGCAAGGACAACCATGTGAGGCACAGCCGTCATATTTGGAAACCAGAGAGTACTGTCGGTGAAAACCCAACTGCCTCCCTCTTTGGCCAGATATGTGGTGTTTTGGGAGCCAGGGAATGGTGGGCTGGATCTGCTCTGCTGGTGCTCCCACGACATGGAGGCTGGCCCCCTGGGGCTGCAGCGTGGGTGGTGTAGGTGGCAGCCACTGTGCCCTGGGGACAGACAACTCTGTGTGGTCAGCTCACCATCACGGAGAGCTGTGATAACTCTGCACGCTCAGCTCACCAGGTCGTGAAGGGACGCCTGACATCCCCTTGGTGGGAGTTGCGTGCCTCAAGAATAGTGAGAGAAAAGGAGGGCTTATCTGCCAAGCATGACTTACTCAAAATACTAAACCCAAACCATTTTGAGGGCTTTTAGAAATGGCAGCTGACTGCTGGCTTCAGAACCTCTCACTCGTTCTCCCAGAGTCCAACTTCCAGCAAAAGAGGTCAATTTTACTCTGAAAGGTTAAGTGCTGGTATTTTGAGCTGGTTCTTCAGTGTGATATTCTTAAACAACCCCGGTGAAATTTAAAGCCAGAAGTGGATGGCAAAACGGAGTGGGGCGCTGGTGACATCCTAGCCTGATCTTCGAACAATGGGCTGTCTTGCATAGAGCAGGAATCCAAGTCCCCTGGTTAGGCTTTTATGCCACTTTATTCTATGGGCTCAAAGTTTGCAGAGAGAAATACCCCTTCTGGTCATTTGAGGGGGTGTGTGGAGAGAGCAAGGGGTGGACGAAAGAATATATTGAAAGACAAGATGGTGGAGACAGATGAAGTCCAGTGATGGCTAGCGGCTCTGTCTTGCTGCCGTCCGGCAGAAGGCCGGGAGGAGGGAAGCATAAACAGAGGCATCTGGTCCCCCAGCATGGAGCGGCGGGTCCGTGAACCGTGGCAGATGCAGCCTCAGCTGTGATTGGGCACGAGGCATCAGTGTCCAAGCCCGGGTCACGCGCAGGGCCCGTTTTAACTGTGACAGTGCAGTGTCAAACTGCCATTCTTTCTTTCTCGGGTGGTTTTTTTAATCTCTGAAACCTGCCAGCTCGCAGAAGCAGCCTAGACTAGGCCCCTCGGGTTCACAGGCTGGCGGAAGTGAGCAGGGAAGAGCAGTGAGTGACATCCAGAGAGGGATGCTGCAGGGGGAGCGAGAAAGCCAGCCGCAAGCCCGGGAAGTTGTGAAAAGAGGGGCCCTAGGCTTGGCGTCGTGGGTAGAACGGGGTGTAGATGGCACTTAGCAAGTTACGCAGGAGGGCATTTTAAGGCTTTGCTTCTGAGATGTTAGTGTGAGCTCTGGAAGGACTTCAAGGGTTCTTTATCAAAACTGAGGAAGAAAGCCGGCGGTATCAGGTTTCTTAAGAATCGCTTGATGTATTTGTGGAGGAAACCAAAAGAATAGGTATATTGGTAAGAAACACTGTGTTCAGGCAAACTGTAACTTTGGAATTATTTCCCGAACTTGGCTGATTTTAAAAAATCACACTACCAGGGCAGATTTTTATTTTCTGTTTGTTTCTTAAAGCCTGGAGATGGGGGTTAGGAGATGAGGCTGCAGTCAGGTTCAGAGGAACATGTATATCAATTGACTGAGCCTGGGGGTGAAAGCCACGTGTCTTACAAAGCTTTCCTTCCATGGTCAAGTTTTCATGTTTGGCTTTTTCTGTTCTGGTTTCTCTCTCTCCTCTTTTTTTTTTTTTTTATATTTTTAGTACTTTGTCCCTCATGGGGTTCATTCTGGGTTTTTCTTATTTCCTTTCCTGTCCCTCATCCATCAGGGAGGGACTATTAAGTCAGAAATGACTTCGAAATTTCTAGGCACAAAATACTTCCCAGTTCTGGGTGGAGAGACCTGACAAACACCCCAGTGATGGGGCAGCCCAGGAGCCTCGGGCCTCTGAATCCCTGGGAAGTGCTTTGGGGTTGTGCCTACAGTTAGACAGACAAGCAGGCAAACAAAAGTCCCAATCATCTTACTTGCCATCGTCTGATTTCTATGAAGCCCAGATTGATTCCTTACAGATGCGGAATCCTGAGCCCCTAAATCCTGTAATATCCTATAATGATAGAACGTTCCTTATTTCCTTTCTTCCTCCACTTTCTCTCTAGAGAGATGTAGCCATCACATTCTAGGTCTTAGAATTTGCTTCCATCTCTCATTAGTTATATATCTTATATATAAGTCCCCTCTAAGTCTCCAGCTTAATACATTTCCCATCCCTGTTCCATTTACACATCTGTGTGTTTAACTTTCTCCCCTTGTGTCGTTGTGTCTCCTCCCCTCCTTCCCTCTCCATTCCTGAGGGGCTGATCAGCTTTTGGTACTCACCTCTGCACCTATTCTACTCAAAACTCTTTGGAAACAGGGCATGGGATGGTGCTCTGACACTCTAAACATTTCTTGGTCTCAGAATAGAAGTGGGTCAAATGCACGGGCTCAGATCAGGCAGGATGTGCAAGCCAGGCATCTCAGCCATGTGTTTTCCACTGAGTTTGTCCCTGTCCACTTGAAGCTTTTTATTCGCCCTAAACCAAGTCTCCCCAGAAGACCATCTCTCCATGTATTACACCGGAGGGTATGATTAACAGCAAGTTTTCATACCGCTGTTGGTGCAAGGTGCCTTTCCTCTGCAAACATCTGGCCCCTTGATAAATTGTGACAGTGCTCCCAGCCCAGCGTGGAGCCTGTGCGCACTGCTCAGGATCTGTTCTCAAGTTGTTGTGGGGACCCCGCCGTATGATGACAATTAGGAGCTGTTAGTGTGCAGATGAGGCCCGCGAGTGGCAGGTGGTGGGAACGGGCCTCAATTAACTAACAGGCACCAAATCCCTTCCTAATGAGGCTGGGCCACCCAGATGAGCCAAGAGGCATGTGTCAGTGACAGCAACAGAGGATTTGCAGTGGAGAGGGGGAGAGGCCGGTCAACAGGTACTAGGCCGCATTAACAGCCATTCTGGGTGTGTTTCGTGGCTCAGAAAGAACCCTAGTCCAGCTGGGGCGGTGGACGGCCTGGAGCAGGAGTTGTGGGCGTGGCACGAGCTGGACTTGGTTTTGCTCCTTTCATCTTTCCAAGTGGCCCCCTCCTGGGTTTGTTCAACTTTTCAGTGTGTATGTGTGAAGAGTTAGACCGTCTCACAGGATAAATGGTATGTGAGGTGTGGCTGGCCAACAGACAAGGTAATGATGTCAGAAATGTAATAAAGGGCCATTGTCTTGAGTGGCATTTGAATTCCAAATCAGACACCGCAATAACGCAGCAAGTGTCACATTGGGCTCTGTAGTTAAGGGCCGGTTGCCATTTCCATTGCAAATCTTCAAGGCCTTTGTGTGGATTCATCATCTGAATTTATACGGGATTGAAATCTGTCTGGCTCACTGTGAGCTTTTACAAATTAAAAAAAGGAGAACAAAACTTTAAGAACGCACCAAGTGTTAGCAAGGGTGGCATCACTGGAAGAACTCTGGCCTCCTCGGCTCCTCCAATCCCTCGTCTGAAACCGCTTGCTGGAAAGTTTTGAGACTTGTCCTGGAGTATGAATCTCCCCAGTTTTTCAAGATCTTGAAATAAATCAGGATCTCTCGCTAGCTGTACATTCATGGTTCTGCTGTGGTGGGAAGGAGGGCACCGATTATACATGCGTTTTTCCCAGGATCACAGCTTGTGTGCTGCAGGGTCTCGAGAGGGACCTTTGTGTGTGCATCGTTCTCTAATCATAAACCCGTATTCCAGCCTGTGGGTTAGAGCTGTATTTGAAACTGATTATTTGCAATTCTTCCCTCCCTACCTTCATTTTTCTCTTGCGGCACAAAAACAATGTTGAAGAGGGTCTGACACCTTAAACGAAGGCAGAGAACCAGCACAGGGCTGTGGCTGCCCTTTTGTCCACACATGTGACAGTGTTTGGATAATATTATGAACCATATGTGCCAGGCTGCAGAGCTCAGAGACAAAGGGGTAAACCAAGAACCCCTGGGGACCACCTTCTCTCCTACTGTCACTTCTGATCCAAATAGTATTTAATTGATCGTTTCTGTCCTTCCTCTAATATTGTTGTGATAACAACATATGTCTATAAGGAGGATTCTCCTTTTGAAAGGGGGGCATTTGCCAACCTCTTTTTCATCTAGCTGATTTTATCTTTACATGTTTGTAGCTCCGTGTCTTGGATGACTGAAGCCTCTCTAAATTCTGTGGCAGAAGTTTATTTATTGTCTTGAGTGTCATGTCCTTAGTCTCCAGGTCCTTTTGGGACAGTCCAGAAACAACAGTGATTGTTGAGTTGTAGGAGTAGAAGAGGATACAAATTTTATTTTTTCCCTTCCTTTCCTCCCTCCTTCTTTCCTTCTTGTCTGCCTCATTCTCTCTTTCCTGGGCAAGACCCAACTCCAAAAGCACTTTAGGTCAAAAATGTCTTTGGTCTTCCAGAAACTCCATAGGGAATTAAAGCTCTCTGTTACTGAATTAAATTGAATTAAGTCATATGGACTCTGCTCCCGCACTAGCCCGGCCTTGGCAGGGGAGGGTTTTCCTCTGTTCAGGTCTGAAGCTGGGATCGACACTCCAAAAGCTTTATTCAGTGGCCAAAGAATGGAGAGGTGGGAACTATGTTCTCAGATCACCTTCTCACCTGTGTGGTGAAAGGGATTTAATTTTAAAGAGTGAAGACGAAGGCAGGAAGAGTGAGGTTAATGCTGGGGAGGTACATGCATTAGTCTACCAAGGAAGGGGCAGGCATTTTCCCGAGGGGGTGGGGTGCCACCCCCTTTCTATCCCTTTTTGGTCCTTAATGTCCACTCCCAACTGCTGGTAGGTGTGTCATTTAATATGCTAATATAGTAAAATCAGGGTATAATGAGACTCTTGGTCTGTTGGAGATCAGATTTGTTGCCATCTTGGTTCCAGCTGGTTCAATCTGATTTTAGTTTGCAGTTTCCTTTCTTATCTCTGGATCCTTTATTTTATTTTTATCTTTTAAAACTTTTATTTATTTATTTAATTTAATTTTGGCTGCATTGGGTCTTCGTAGCTGCACATGGGCTTTCTCTAGTTGTGGAGGGCGGGGGCTACTCTTCATTACGGTGTGTGGGCTTCTCACTGCAGTGGCTTCTCTTGTTGCAGAGCATGGGCTCTAGGTGCACGGGCTTCAGTAGTTGTGGCTCACAAGCATAGTTGCTCCGTGGAACGTGTGATCTTCCTGGATCAGGGCTCAAACTCATGTCCCCTGCATTGGCAGGCAGATTCTTAACCTCTGCACCACCAGGGAAGCCCCAATGAAATTATTTTATTAAGCTAGTTACCACTGTGGGAAACCTGCCTGACCTTCTGGGGGCGGGACTCTGGGAACAGAGAAGTTTCCCAATCAGAGTTATTCCAACCAAGGGGCAACCCATCTTCACTGGTTGAAGCTGCTTCCAGGGATATTAACTCACCAGCACGTGCAGGCCAAGCACGGCCTCCAGGCCAGAAAATGCCTTTAGTTAAGGAAGCAGTCTTTGGAGGAAAGTTCAGAGGATGGGGGATATTGATGGGGTGCTGATAGCATCCCCTCCACCTGACTTCTGGATTCCTCACCTGGATTTGTTCTGCTTTTCCATGTCCTTTGGTGTGCAATGCAAATGTCGGAGGCATAGGAGAGGGGAAGGAGAGGAAGAGATGGTGGGGAGGGAGGCAGCTTTGGTAAATTTTCTTAATATGCACCCAATGCTTAGAGCTAGAGAGATGCTGCATCCCAGCAGCTTCCAAAAGTTGAATTGGATGAATGCATAAATCTGTTCATTTTCATTACTCATGCTTGTGGACAGGATCAGCAGTGTGGCCTGTGGATTTCCTCATATATTATTAGTTAACTTTCCGTGTAAGGATGTATATAGTTAGAATCACAAATGTGAGCACTGGAAGGGAATTAAAAAATGCTTGCTCCTGAAATTAGACGAGGATCTCCCTTTTTACAGATGATGCTCTGAGGACTAGAAGAGTTCCCTGCTCTAGGGCCCATGGCTCACGGTGCTCGTGAAAGGCCCCAATCTCTTATGTCCACATTCCCAGGTTCCTCAACGATTGAGCCAAGGGGGATTTCCAGCCAAATGCCGGATCAGTCCTTAGCTTTGCCTTCTTCTCTACACCTTAGGTTCTACATTAGCGCTCTTCTCTTGCCCTCTGAACTCTGACTTGAGTGATCTAGAACTCAACATCGAAGACCCCCAACCTAGACATTCCTTTCAACCAGTGGTGTGCAGTAAAGGTTTAACACCTAGCTCTCTGGGGTGGGGTGGAGAGAACCCTGATTTTTAGCATTTGCTGATTTCCATGGTGTAAAAAATCCCACAGTGGCTGTTTTTTGAGACTCCTAGAGAATATTGCTAAACACAGAGTTGGGAAGAGACACTCATATTTGGTGCCATTGCAAGCCAGCTCCACAAACCACCACCCTTGTCCCCAAAGAGCTGAAATGCCCACCTATTTGGGAAATCTCCTAGCCCCAAGCCTATACAGTCTCAAAGCTCCTGTCATCCAAATCTACTTGTCTGCACCCTCACCATCCCCAGTGCCTCAGCCCCACTGCCCCAGCACTTCTAGATTGGTGCTTGGTCCTTTCAAAGCATCCACTTAGGACAGCTGCCCCTGAGAGGGGCAGAGAAGGAGGGTCTTGTACCTCCCTCCCACCATATGTGACTGATGGGTCTACATGTCAGGTTTGTTTCTTTCAGCCCATGAGGTGTCTGCAGAGGCGCCAGACCTCCTCCCTCCTAATCTTCCTGAAAGAAATATCTTTGTTCGCTGGGACAACATTGGTGTGGGAATGTGAAGCTGACACTTAACTGTAATGGCTCATCGGGTTTACAGCCAGGCCTGTGCCCAGAACACCTCCTCAGGGAAGCCTTCCGAGACTTGCCTCAGTGTAGACTTCTGTTGTTTCTTTTCCATCCGAGCCCTTTGCTCATTACTTAATGTGATTATTTAATTGTCTCTCTCCATCACTAAGCTCTGTGAGGGAAGAGTGTGTGTCCATTTGAGCTGCTTGGGGGTGTCTCCAGGTGCTAGCACAGTGCCTGTCACACAGTATCAGTGAATATTTGTGGAATGAGTGAAAGAACCCATGAATGGAATGAATGAAAGACCTGGGGTGCTGCTGCCCTTTAGGAACCACAGTTCTCCCCATTGGCTGCACACGAGACTCATCAGGGTGCTTTCAAAAAATTGGAGGTGGGGGTCTCTGGCTCTAGTGGCTCTGGAAGGCTCCACAGGGGGTCATCATGTGCATCCAGAGCCGGAGCCACTGGTCTTGAGAAAGGCACCTGAGGGGTCTTCACGAGAGCAATTTTCAAATGTGGCTGCATCTCGAGACCCCACAGCCCAGACTGCACTCTGGAACAGAGTCTTTGAGGCGGTACCCACACACTAGTATTTTCAAAACTTCTGTTAACATCAGTAATTATTAGAGACATGCAAATCAAAACCACCGTGAGGTATCACCTCATCCTGGTGAGAATGGCCACCATCAAAAAGTCTACAAATAACAAATGCTGGCGAGTGTTGGAGAAAGTGAACCCTCCTACACTGTTGGTGGGAATGTAAATTGGTGCAGTCACTATGGAGGACAGTATGGAGATTCCTGAAAAAACTGAAAATAGAGCTACCATTTGATTCTGCTATCCCACTCCTGGGCACATATTCGGAAAAGGTGAAAACTCTAATTTGAAAGGATACATGCACCCCAATGTTCATAGCAGCACTATTTACAACAGTCAAGACATGGAAGCAACCTAAGTGTCCACCAACAGATGAATGAATAAAGAAGATGTGGTACATATATACAATGGAATATTACTCAGCCATAAAAAAAGAATGAAATGTCATTTGCAACAACATGGATGGACCTAGAGATTATCATACTGAATGAAATAAGTCAGACAGAGAAAGAGAATTATCATATAATCTCACTTATATGTGTAATCTAAAAAAATGATATATTAAATGAATTTATTTACAAGACAGAAACAGACTCACAGACAAAGAAAACAAACTTATTACCAAAGGGAAAAGGGGGAGAGAGAGGGATAAATTAAGAGTTTTGGATTAACAGATACATGCTACTGGACATAAAATAGATAAACAAGGATCTACAGCATAGCACAGGGAACTATGTTCAATATCTTGTAATAACCTACAATGGTAAAGCATCTGAAAAAAGAATATATGCATAATATATATATAATATATAAAAATAATATACATATCTAAATCACTTTGCTGTATACCTGAAACTAACGCAGATTGTAAACCAACTATACTTCAATTAAAAAAAAGAAAAGAGGAAAAAAAAAAACTTCTGCAGGTGATTCCAATATGTAGACAAAACTGAGAACCACTGCAAAATGTCCCTTCTCTCTTAAGGTTCCTCCTCTCTCTCGTTTGGGAACGTTTACCCCTCCCCTACCTCCACGGTCTCCCCACCCTTTGACTGTAGGTGTGGCTAAGGAACGTGGGGTGGCCCTGTGACTTTGGCTGATAGGGAGTTAGTGGACCTGAAGCAATCAAAGGCCTTGAAAAGACCCTGCAAGACTGGGCTTGCCGCCTTATGCTTTTGCCAATGCTGTGAAAAGAACATGTCTGGCAGCCTTTTGGTTGAACGCAGAAGAGAGACACATGGAGCAGAGCATCTCCCAAGGAGCTGAATATCTCCTAGGCCTGCACTGAGACACACAGTCACTCCAGCTGCTGGTTCCTGAAACACAGCTGCCCAGCCAGGTCAGCCCAGATCAGCTGAACCCCAGACAACCCACTGACGTGCAGACGCGTCAGTGATAATAAATGATCGTTGTTTGAAACCACTCACTTTTCGGTTCATCACACGATAATAGAAAACGGATACATCCTCTTTTCCACAATAGTATAAATATTCACCTGGGGCTAATTAGGTGGTCAGTTCACCTTTGTGAGACCTTAGTGATGGTAGTTTCTTCACTGTTTCCCCAAGAAAAGAAAGATGAAAACTGGACAGAATTTCAACTAGTTTATAAAAATCGCACGATGCATCCCATAAGTCATATTGGTGGTTAAGTTCACAGGTTGGGAGGCTGTGTGACCTTGGGCAAAGAGCGTTACAGGATTACAGAATCAATACTCTCCAAGTGAGGTATTACTGTTATCATACTAGTGCTTAATATAATCATAGATTTACCCTGTCCTCAGTATGGCCCTAACGTGTTTAAAAAATGACATGTTTAAAGAATCTTTATATCAGCACCAATCACTCAGATATTTGTATTTTTACCCCTTTTCCTGAACTAAAGAATATGGTTTAAAAGGACACTTATTAATCTTGTTAGAGCTTTATCTGGGAATTTTCAGCAAGTGAAATATTTCGAACGCTACCTTATTAAGTCAGAAAATGTTGACAATTCCTTGTCCCCAGATATAAGTGGAATAAAGGCTGTAAGTCACACATACATACTTTTCTCCTTCACCTGCCTGGTGATTTTTTTTTCTTTTTTTTCTTTTTTGCCTGGTGATTTCATTGTACAAAGTCCTCGGTACCTTCCTTATGAGTCCCAGACTGAGGGGAGGCGTTCTGATGTCTGACTGGAGCTTGGGTTGGGTCTCTGCAATGACATTTGGGTTGAAGTAGCATCCTCTGGGGAAACTGGGTACCCATATTTCAGTTTGCAGACAGGCAAACCTTGACGTAGGGTCCAGAGAAGGCCCCAAGGATGGGCTCTGTGGTGGATGCCACGAACTCCCTGATATTGAAGGCAAAAGTGTGCTTGTGAGCATGCACACACACGGGCCCTATTCTGGGGAGAAGGGTCAACGTTTTCATTAGATTTTCAAAGAGATCAGTGACCTCCTAGCAGGCCAAGGACCATCACCCTAGTGGAAAGTTCAGTGCAAAGGAGAATCCCACCATCCAAGCAATCATCCTTCAACTTCTGTAATTCCAGGGACTCTAAGTATGGGGGTATAGTAAGAGTAATGTCATTTACTGAGTGCTTACTGTGTGCCAGGCATTCCAGGTGCAGTTTGTGCATTACCTCTGAATTCATGCCATTTTATAGGTGGATCCTGTGAGGTTTAGAAACCAGGACTGTCTGACTTGAAGCTCAAGCTCTTAACCATTATGCGTTGAGCCTCCTGTAGAAGAGCCTAAGAACACACCACGCGGGCCCCCAAAGAGTCACACAACCAATGAAAACATAGCAACAGCTTGCAATCTACAGACAAATTCCCCTTATTCAATTGCACTCCCTGAAATGAAAAGGGAAAGGAACCTGCCAGAAGGAACTCGTGGTCCCAAGGTTTTCCATTCTGAGAACGTCAATGCTGGGTCTACTTGTGAACCTGGAATTTGGGAGGAATATCTCCCACTGTGGCATTTGGATGCTCCACTGCAAAAGAGCCGCTCTGCAGGGAAGCGTCCAGGGCTGTGCAGCCTCCTCCTTTCCCGGGAGGTACTATCTGAACTGCTGCTGTCTGCGTGGCAGGATGTGAGTTTCAGGGGACGACCTCGATTCCAGCCTCTGGAGTTACGGCCACTCACCTTCCTTTCCCAACACCTCCAGTGCCTTATCTCTTCCCCTCTTGACATCCCCATCCTTGGCTTGGCCCCAGCTGTCACTTGGTCTTTTGAGTTGAGATCTCTATGCAGAACCCAGGCCTCTCGCCAAGCAAACCTTCCGCCCTTGCGCTTCTGGAGGACTCTCTCTCCTACTCCTCTCATGTGCTTCTCTGACTGCAGCAGGTTGTCATTTCGAAGTCTTTTGGAAAGAGGTAGATGTAAGTAAATTCAACAAATAAATAAAAATAATCCACAGCAGAACTCCAAGACTCTGAGCTCTGGGCTGTGATTTGTCTCTCTTTGCTCTTGCACTTGGCTTCCTTGGGCTTATGAAACCCCCAAATTCCAGAGGAGGTTTCCCATTTGCTTCACTTCCGGCAGCTAGAAAGCATTCCTCGAAAGGTGTGGGATATAAAACACTTTCTGATAACACGTCTCCAGCTATGCCCTCAGGAAACAAATTTATTCATCCATTCATTGCTCAGTCAATCAGCAAACATTCATTGAGTACCTGCTAAGTGCCAGGTGCTGTGACAGTCCCCAGGAGTAAAGAGGAGTCTTAGAGCTCATTCACGCCCTCAGAGTGAATGATCTGGTTGGAAACATGTCCCTTCCTTTGGGCTTGACTCTCCCACTGATCCTGGTGAAAAGCACATGTGTTGATGACACAGAAGTCACCTTGTTGCTGGCTTCTGACACTTAGTTGAGTGAATGTGAGCAGATCACATCTCTCTGAATCCAGCTTTCTCATCTGTGACATGAGGGTCCTAGAACTTACCATGCATTTTGCAAGCAGTAAAAGCACTATATGTGCACTTTTTACTCTAAACCACCAACGAGATTTTTCTCCTTAAGTTTTGAGAAAGACTAAAAATGAAATCAATCCTTTTAAATGCACTGCCCCCAGACTTTCTGCCAAAGAGGCTCATCACCGATGTCTTCTTTCCTTCCCCCCCAAACCCCTCGTTTGGGTGCATGATGGATTCCCAGGAAGACCACGCGCACCGCGATTTTTAAACATCTGCGAGGCAGTTGTAAAATTCTTGGCACCAAAACAGAGACATTGTGCTTAATTGCTGGGTTCATGCATGATTCTGACAGTTACAATACCTGGTTCAGCGTTGCCACTAGCCAAAAGTCACCCGTTAAACATGTTTTCTTAAACAGTGACTGATAAGTTGTTATCTTCCAGCTTCTCCTGCTAATTAGACATCATGAGTCAAAGTTAATTTGGTGGAAAACATTTCTCAACTTAATGACATTTATGGGCAATTAGGCACATGTGGAAGGGAACACAGATTTACATTTCAGCCTATTTCCAGGGCTTAACAAGAATCTCTTCTTTCCCGGTTGGAGATTTCTCACTCTCTGAGGAATATCTTCCATATAGACACCACGAGCCTCCTTGTTATGCTAGAAACCGGTGATTGTTTGCACGAAACCAGCTACCACACAGTAATGAGGTGCAGACCAAGACAAAATTAGGCTCCGTGAAGGTTTTTGTATTGTTTAGACCCAGGTCGCATGGCAAGAGGTCCTGAGCTTTGCGCGCAGTGAAAACCTTGGCCACAGACTCACGTCACTGATAAATACGCACCAAACACATATTTTTCAGCCCCTTGTCAGAAATGGTTTCTTTTTTTGATGTTAACTGGTTTGAAAAACAGCTAACCATGGAAAAAATAGCATTGCTAACATTTCAAGACTGTGCCTTTGCTTTTGAGATGATGTTATTTTTTGAGGGGAGGGTGTGTTTTGGGCCAGCAAAACATTCTCAATGGGTCATTTTGTCTCAGTGAATTGACACATCCCCTTGCCTGAGATGTAGCTGAGAAGCAAAGCCGTGGGCGCTTGGCTCTTCAGTCCTGGCTCAGCTCCTGGACAACATGGTTCCCATCTGCCTCGGTCTCAGCCAGCACCCTTCTGCCTGACTCTGTCCTCTCTAGGAGATGCTTTAGTTAAACTCACGTCAACATGCTGATTCCTTTCCTTAGGAAGGAGAATGTCATCTTTATGTGTATGTACATACATACGCAGAGAGCGAGAGAGATAATAAATAGTGGTGATTCCTCCCCCGTACCCCACTGATAGGCTAATTTACGGACGTGAGGACAAAGATTGAAGTAGTTCAGTAATTCCAAAGCAATTCAGTAGTCAGTTCTTACAATTAACCAAATGCTTAACCTAGGAGCAAAGGCTTTTTCTTATGATGCCTGGAATTCACAGTTCTGTAAAACCTGAATATGAGATACCCCTGGTGCCTCAAAATTCTCATATCCTATGTAAATATTTAAAACATTTTATTTTATTTGACGTACAACACACACATACATTGTATATACAAAAATTTTTTTTAATTTATTTTCTCAGTGGTTAAGGGTTGAATAAAAGTTTACATGACAACCAATAATGATAATTGTGGCAGCTCTTTACCCTATACTTTAGGTGTTATGAACTGTTGTTCCTAAAGGGGAGGGAGTTGAGGGAGGGATGGAGTTGGGAGGTTGGGGTTAGCAGATGTTGGCTTTTGTATATGGAATGGATAAACAGCGAGGTCCTACTGTATGGCACAGAGAACTATGTTCAGTATCCTATGATAAACCATAATGGAAGAGAATATATGTAGAAAAAGAATGTATGTATATGTATAATGGAATCACTTTGCTGTGATTAACATCAGTGATTAACACAACACTGTAAATCACCTACACTTCAATGAAAAAAAATGAAACTGAAATATAATAATATTTAATATATGAATATTATTGTAATACATAAGCATCTATATAAGCTATAAATACTATATGCATATTAAAGTAAGAGGAATGCACAAAACAAAATAATGATCAGGTAAAAGCTCTAAAATCAGCAAAATAAATAGCACCTTCTTCTAATGAAACTTTCCAGGAAACAAACATGATTTTCTGATGATCAGCACTTCAGTTCACTTAGACTCCAATGTCCCCCAAACCAATGCTGTGATGAGCTCTGCCCCATCTCAGGGGAAAAGTCCACCCAAAAGCCCTGGGGCAGGTGTTGGTGGGCAGCTGTGATGCTGTGAGATGGTGAAATGGGGAGGCCTGGCCCCCAAGTGACCATTGGGGCAATCGCACGGGACTGCTGGAAGAATGACTTGTCCGTGGAGAATGTCCTTGTGCGGTGTCTCATCTTGACTGCCAGGCACTTGGTTATAGCCTCGCTGGCTGTGTGGTTACAAAGTCTTCTCTTTCCTCATCTGTAAAGTGAAGATAGCAGTCATACTTACGTAGTACTGTTGTCACGGAGATTAAATGCACTTGCATGTGTAAGTTGCTCCCAGCAGAGCCCATCATAGTGGCAGTAGTTATAGTAATAAGAGAAATGGCTAAAGGTTAGCTCTTATTACTAGTGTACAGATCCAGTTGTGCTAAGAATGACAAAGGGGGAAATCAGAAGAGCCAGATCTGAGTCCTGGCGAGCTGCTCACTGCTCACCAAAAGCCACCTTACTGCCCTGAGTTTCAGTCTCCCCTCTGTAAAATGGAGCTGATGATACCTGCCTCACAAAGCTCTTGGAAGCATCAACAAGGCGGTGCATATTGTAGGCTGTGCTATGCTGACCATGGATGGCGTTGGAGCGGGTGGTCTAGAGCGAAGCTCGGGCTTTCCCTTCGGACTTGGGAGCTGACTTGTGCCTTGCATCTGGGCGTTGCCTCTGGACCACGTGCCGTTCTCCTGGCCTTTCCTACTCCTCTCCCCCATCACAATATGCCTAAAGGGGGTCCTTCTCTACCGGATCCTGCTTCCTGCCAGGTGACAGCAAGATAATCCAGCCACACACTCCTTGCTAAAGGGGATTAGGGCGCTAATGGTTTCCTCCCTCTAGGTTAACACACGTGCTTCTACGGAGGGGCCTGCTGGAGATGATGCTTTTGCCAGAGAAATGAGTCTAATGGACTGACTGCAGGCAGGGGGAAGGACCCTTGCATTGTGGTCAGTCACGTGCTCTGTCAGCCGTCCCCATTTTACCTCTACACCAAAGTCTGGCCAAACTCTTCCAACTTTTCCATTCCTCCCCTCCACTTCCCATCATACAAGACTCAGAAGGCTTTTCCTGAAGGAGAACAAAATGTGTCTCTTAATGAATTAGTCAGTTTATCCAATATTTCCTAAGCGTCTTGTAAAACCATCATGATAGCTGTCATTTATGAAGCACCTACTATGAACTGAACCTCGTACTTGTCGCTTTATGTATATTATTTCATTTAATTTTCACAACCACCCCCTCCCCACTCTAGAGGTGAAGAGACAAGCTTTTTGTTTTCTAAAATTGTCATAAAATACACATAACATTTACCCTCTCGACCATTTTTAAGGGTATAGGTTATTGGCATTAAGTACATCCACATTGTTTGAAACCATCACCACCAGCCTCCCACAGAATTCTTTTTGTCTGTGAAACTCTGCACCTGTTAAACAGCAACTCCCCATCCTCCTCTCCCCCAGCTGCTGACAACTACCATTCTACTTTCTGTCTCTATGGATTTGACTCTTCTTGGTACCCTGTATAAGTGGAATCACACAGTATTGGCCCTTTTGTGCCTGGCTTATATCATTTAGCATAATGTCCTCAAGGTTCACATGTTGTAGCCTGTGTCAGAATTGTCTTCCTTTTCTACAGCTGAATAATATTCCATTGTGTGGAAAGACCACAGTTTGTTTATCCATTCATCTGTTGATGGACACCTGAGTTACTTCCACCTTTTGGCTATTGTGAATGATGCCATTATCAACATGGTTGTAGAAATATCTCTTTGAATCCCTGCTTTCAATTATTTTCAGTATATACTCAGAAGTGTAATTGCTAGATCATATGGTAATTCCATTTTTAATTTTTTGAGAAGCCACTGACTGTTTTTTTTTAAAGATCTTTTATTGAGATACAGTTAACAGACAATAAACTGCATATTTTTAGAGTGTACAATTTGGTATCCTAATCTCCCAATTCATTCCCCCTCAACCCTCCCCACTTTCCCCACTTGGTGTCCATATGTTTGTTCTCTACATCTGTGTCTCTATTTCTGCCTTGCAAACTGGTTGATTTGTACCATTTTTCTATATTCTGCATATGTGTGTTAATATACAATATTTGTTTTTCTCTTTCTGTACCAACAGCGCACGAGGATTCCAATTTTTCCACATCCTCACCAACCCTTGTTATTTTGTTTTTTTTTGTTTTGTTCTGTTTTTGCTTTTTGATAACAGACCTTCTAGTGAGTGTGGAAGAGACTGGACTTGAGGGCTGTAAAGCAGTCTTATCCTCAGGACCTGGTGAAGCAGTTCTAAAGGCTGCTGGACTAATTTTTACGATGCAGAGAACAATAAGTAACTGGACATGCGTAAGGGCTGGGTGGAGCATCCGGAATACAGTAGCAGGGGACCAAAGGGAGCTCCTGAGAGTGATGGTGGAACCCGGAGCAGGCTTTGTGGAAAGGATGGGGCTATAGCACATCGGAAGTACGGGGAGTGCATTCTAGGAGAGGAAGCAACAGAAACAAAGGTCCACCAGGGAAAACGAGCCCAGTAACTCAGCTAAGAGGGACAAAGAGGACCATCAGGGTGATAGGCTGTGTGTGGCAAGATGAACTTTTCTCTCCCCCACTTTTTTGGATGGATTCCACACTTGTAAAGACTCTGACAACAGTAGCAACCTTTAGTTGTTCAATCTCTGGTGAGGAAGGAGGGTTCAGACACACTTTCAGCTCAATCGTCAATCAGAGCGATGCCGGCAGGGGTTCCTCGTGGCTCTGTGACACTCTGTGGGGGTAGGATAAGGAGGTCAGTGGTCTCGTCAACATCTCTGCAGGTTGGATGGGGTGAGGGGGCAGCATCAGCAGAAGCAGCAAAGGGAGATTTTGTCCACACAGGAGGACTGATAGGCAGATAGAGGGTGCTCGTAAAGTCTGAAAGCATAGAAAGTAATATTATGATTCTTATATTACAGATTGAAGGCAACTTTGATGTTATGTATATGCAACTATGTTTTTGGACAGATAGGCCATATATATAGGGAGGCTAATCTGGGAACTAGATTTCTCACGGTTAAGAAGGGAGACACAAATGTGGAAAGGAGAAACCTAGAATAAACCCTTTGATATCAGACTGGAGTTGGAGGTACCCGTGTAAACTTAGTGTGAATTCATACGTAAATATATCCTAGATCTGTCCACTGAGAGAGCCTGGGAGCAGCGTCACCCAGTAACAGACAACACGTTGAGGGCTCAGATCTTGGTTCCTGAGGTCCTGATTAAAGGAACCTTAGCTCCTTGGAGAAATGGCTGATTCCAACGCTGAGGCAGGGAAAATACAAGATGAGGCTGGAATATTCTGTGCCAGGAAGTGAAGAAGGGCCCCAGAATGATGGGAACATGTCAAGAGAACACAGGAGCCAGGGGGAAGGTGTTCCTCCTGGCCAAATCTGGGATAATTTGGGCATAAAAATAAACAATGATGGTAGTATATTATAGCCTATTAAACCAGGTAGAAACCTATGCATTCCTACTAATATAAATAAACAGGTGAATAAATAAATGGAAAAAGGAAAAGCTTTCCCTTAAAGTGGAATTCCAAGTAATAAATACAGAAGGAATGATGACATTAGAAAATCATCAGTTGGCAACCATTGTAGTAATTATCAATCTAACTGAGAAATGTGAATGGATGTTAAAAACAGCGTGTGAAAGTTTGATGGGGAAGAGGATATTTGCATAGTCCCAAAGTCCCTGCCCGCAATGCAGCTTATTAAAGTAATGAAAGGGGAAAAAAGTAACTTTATGGTGGAGATACATGGAGACCATTACCTTTATCATTTGATTTACATGAAAATCAGAAGTATTAGAGTAAATTAAAGTCATGTACCATTTGGTCAGATGTGATGGGAAAAACCCAACATCACTTCTGTGATTTTTCTGCCAGAGATACATAGGTGGATCTAATAATGAGGAATCATCTGAAAAAACACACACATCCTGCAAAATAATTGGCCTGTAATCTCCAAATGTGTCAAGGTCATGAAAGGCAGATGGGAACTGCTCCAGATTGAAGGAAACTCAAGAGATGTGACAGCTAAGTGTGAGGCACAATTCTGGACTGGGTCCTTTTGCCATAAGGAGCATTATTGAAACAACTGGAGAAAACTGAATGGCATTTGAGGATTCGATGGTAGCATATATCATATTAATTTTCTCATTTTAATGGCTGTATTTTATGACAGAGACTGTCTTGGTTTGTAGGAACTACACAGTGAAGTATTTTAGGGTGATGGGACATTATGTCCGCAACTTACTCTCAAATAATTTAGGAAAGAAAATTCTTTGCACTATCCTTGCAACTTTTCTGTCCTTTGAAATTATTTAAAAATTAAAGGGAAATGTTTAAAAAAAAACCGCCAAGGTAACATGTGACATCAGAAAGTGTGTCCTACTCAATAATAAATAATGGACCGAGCAAAGGCACATCCTCCAGAGAACGTGATAACCCTGAGTGGACCTGTTAGTGCTTCAGCCTGGCCTTGAAGGACAGTCCCTTGTTTTATTTCCCAGCATTGGACACATTTTCACAACAGGGGGGTGTAGTTTTCTCTTCTTCTCCTTTTCTCTTTTTTTTAATATTTATTTATTTTTGGCTGCATTTGCGGCATGTGAATCTTTTCGTTGTGGTGCACTGGCTCAGTAGTTGCGGTGCTCGGGTGTCTCTCTAGTTGTGGCACACAGGCTCCAGAGCATGCGAGCTCTGTAGTTGTGGATCGTGTGCTCAGTAGTTGCGGTGCGTGTGTTTAGTTGTCCCCCCTCTTAGTGGCATGTGGAATCTTAGTTCCCCAACCAAGAATCGAACCCGTATCCTCTGCATTGGAAGGAGGTTTCTTAACCACTGGACCACCAGGGAAGTCCCTTCTCTTCCTTTTTTTAATATATTTATTTATTTATTTATTGGCTGTGTTGGGTTTTCGTTGCTGTGCGCAGGCTTTCTCTAGTTGTGGCGAGCAGGGGCTACTCTTCTTCATTGCAGTGCACAGGCTTCTCATTGCGGTGGCTTCTCATTGCAGAGCACAGGCTCTAGGCGCATGGGCTTCAGTAGTTGTGCCACACGGGCTCAGCAGTTGTGGCTCAAGGGCTCTAGAGCGCAGGCTCAGTAGTTGTGGCGCACGGGCTTAGTTGTTCCACGGCATGTGGGATCTTCCAGGCCCAGGGATCGAACCCATGTCCCCTGCATTGGCAGGTGGATTCTTAACCACTGTGCCACCAGGGAAGCCCCCTTCTCTTCTTAAGTGGATGATCGCACGGTGTTGCCAAAGAGTCCGGAACTGAGGCTGTGCGCACACCTATTGAGGACGCACTCCCCAGACCCCCACATGCCTGCTGACTCTGTATGTGTTGGGAAGTAACATCCAAAGTTGAACTAAAAGACAGTGTGGACATTCTATGCGTCTTGGTGTGTTTTACTAGATAACAGCGAGACTGATTACGGAATGTCATGCCCCCTACCATCTGGGACACCGGACCCACTCCTGGGGCTATGAATTTGTTTGGAGACAGAGGGGAGAAGCCAGAAGAAGAGGGGGCAGAAGGAGAGTGTAATAAAGGGCTTGGCCGGGAAGGCAGAGGAAGTCAGACTTGATGGCGCGGGCATGGGAAGTCACTGCTGACGCCTGAATAGGTTACAACATGGTGACAATGGCCTTGGGGGGGATTAAGAGGCCTCACTCAGAGCAGTCAGCTGGACTAACTCCCATTTTCCAAGAGTGGTGGTGGGTATTATAAACTTGTTTTGATTAAGCACATGTGGATTCATAAGCAATTAATTAGTGCATTTGATTTGTTGTGAGAATTAAATGAATTAACAGATGGAAAATCATAGCACAGTCACCAAAATGACAGATGCTCGCCAAACAAACTCACAACAATCTCCCAAACATGAAAAGCAGCTTTCCTAAAATGCCTACAAGTAGTACCTAACCTTGTTGGCTAAAAACCTAAGAACCTGAAGGCACCGCCTTGGACACCGTTCTCCACGAACACAAGGATTGCGACCTCTTTATTTTATTTGCAATGGTGCTTTCCCTCTAGGGAATTCCAGGGTTCTTTACAAACTTTAAATTACCCAGGGGGATCGAATCCTCACATGCAAGAAAGCAAAATAAAGCTCCTCAACCAAAATAAACTCCCTCCACCTCTCTGTCTCCCTGTGTGCCAACCCACTCACCCAAAATAAACCAGACCAGCTTTCCCCGCCCACCCAGTTCCATCTCTCTGCCAGCCTCCACCTCTCTCCTGTGATCAGCTGACCCGTTACGTTTTGCTAATGAATCTTTAATCGGGCAGGTTTCTTTGGAGAACTTCAGCAAGGTGCCAGTCCCTGTTTAGTTTTTAGTGACTGCCCTCTGACTTCAACCACCTAGAATTCAAATCCATCCTGCTCACAGGGAACAGATTCTTCCGCCAGGATGTTTGATATTGATGATGGCTTCTTGACGCTTGGATCTGCTGTGGTCACGGTCTGTTTGTGGTTATTGGTCTCCTGGGAGAAGCAGCTCCCCTGACGATAAAACTGCTGCAGGTAAACCCAATTTTGTCAAGGCAAGAATTCAAGACAGAGGGGTAGTCGGGAGCCTTGAGATGGGATTTCAAGAGCTTCTATTCCCCCTGTGCTCCAAATTCTATAAATAGCGTTGAAACAAATATGTCACTATCCCGGTGGCCAGTTTGGGGTGAAGCCCCAGAGCCGTGTGGCTTTGCAACCCACTGGCCAGTAAGGGGCGCTGTTGATTGAGAGACTGTGGCTAAAGGCTGTAAAGAGAAGCGACCAGCGGATATTTGCGTTCCCAGGTCCTTGGAGGCTTCCCTCTTTGGGGGGGTGGACGGGGGAGATCTGATTGGAGCTGGAGAACTCAGATAAGTGGCTTCAACTTCAGCAGTCTCACTGCTGTGCACTCTCTGAACGCAAACCAATCCCCAGGGCGGGTTTCCGTGCCAAGTCCTCCCTGGCCGCCCCCTCCCCTGATCCAGCCACCTCTGGGTCCCCCAGGGTGTGGGTGTGGAAGGCTCCGGACCACCACAGGCAGGGTCCCGGCTGTGATCTCTCGAGGCTGAAAACTTCAGCCTGCTTGCTCCATGTCCCTTTTCTACTGCCTTTTTGTTTACCTCAGAGAACTCCGGTGAGCGAATCCCATCCTTGCTAGCGTTCACGGCACTGGTCCCCCATGCTGAAATCTACCAAGCTCTCAGCCTGCCAGACTGCTAGAATTGCCCACTGAAGTTTCCAAATTGGGGGAGGGAGAAAGCCGAGAAGAGAGAGAAAAGAATCCGAAGACATCAGCATTGCCAATCTCTCCTGCTTGTGACGGGATCTATTCTTTTCATTGGATAATATATCAATATATTATACTTCTTGTCTTTTAAAAACGCCACCGACCCCATTTAGTCCAGGTTTGAAAGACAGGGTGCCTCCTTGCACTGAGAGAGGAACCGGAGCCGTGACCCAAGGAAGGAGGCTCATCCCCGTGGCTGGCTCCTTCCAGCAGCCCGAGGCCTGTGTTCGTTGGGAAGGCACTTAGAGACGCCGTCAAGAAAGAGCTCTAGAAGTGCACATCATTAATAGTCATTATACCAGTGATGTTCACTTAAAACCCCATTGGCAGCAGATGAAACAGGGCTGAGGCCTCTTGCCGTCTGCTTGGGTTCCTCCTGCTGTTCTCCCTCCACAGAGGACGGCACCAAACATCACATGTTTGAAAACTCAGGATATTGGCTCTGGTTTTTGTTTTGTTTTGTTTTGTTTTTATCGGTCAAGGGAGGGAACCCAGGTTTTGAGAGAAAGGTGCGTGTTCTCTTGAGCTGGCAGCGAACCAGTTAAATGAATACCGTCCTCCTCTCTCTTTCTGAGGTTATACCCGAAGATAAAAGTGCCCCTATTAACATGCAGATTGGGACACCCATTTGCAAAGAACAGAGTTATTTCAGATGCTGTATGGGAATCCTTTCTGTATTTGTGTCTTTGGGGGTGGAAAGTCCAGCTGCCTCTTCTAAGATTGCCCATAACTCTTCAGATGTCAACAAATCATTGAAAGGTGTCAGAATGAGGGAAATGAAAGATAATTATTCCTGCCGTGGAGAGCTGCTTTGAAAGTGAATAGAACCTGTCAGATCGTCTTTTGAAAACGGCAGTTGGCTGCTTGTCTTGGCCATATTAAATGGATATATCTAGAGCCCAGCGAGGTTGTTTGAGATGGCGGTAATCAGCTTAAGTTGGTTTTGGTGGAGGGAGAAAAGGCACTAGAAACAGGGCAATTACTGAGCTGGCGTGGAACAGCCGCCCTGATATGGTGACGAGGGGGCTTCTATTCAGTTTTTGAAAAACGGATTCTTACATTCTTTGCGGGTGAATAAAGAGCCACGTCTATAAGGACCTGGTAATTTCCAGATGGGGTGGGTGTGGGGCAGCAAGAGGACGCCAAGGGGATCCCAGTGACCTGGGGTGTGCGGTTCAGTCTCTTCTCAGGAACTGAACCAGGAACCGGAGGACAGAGCGACCTTGGGGCGGGATAACGTTGGTACCATGAGCTTACACTGAAAATGAAAACCAAGGCTCCTTGGACTTGGGTTAAGTCCCCAGGTGGCAAAGCATCCAGGAAGTGGCTTTAGACAAATGTTCATATTAGATAGAAGCCAGGGTTGTTCCCGCTTCCCCCATCCCAAAGCCAGAGTCTGGGGAACTTGAACTTACCTGTTTATGGATGAAACATCAGACCCAGTAAAGGGAGGCCCTGGAGAGGCATCGCCTGGGCCCACTTCTTCCAGACTTCAAGCTTGGAGTTTGGGCGCTCTCTCTGAACAAGGCTGCCTGCAGATTTGGTCCCAGAAGGCCAACCTGTTGCAAAGGACTCAACTTACTCTTGGTCCCAATGCCAAGCCACATGAAAGTGCACCGTGAAAGAATGTTTTGCACACCAGCCATTATTCTGTGAATAGTGGAACTGTTTGTGCCTTGTGTTTCTAGGTGGAAAGTGAATCTATAAAGTGGATGACAGTTTCTCCCTATTTCAACATTCTTCATTTGCTAATGATGCTGGAGCTCCCGGTGGTGTAGATGGTGCTGGTCTCTGGGAATGAGGTGAAGCAGGCTCTTCCAATCACAGGACCAGGTGGCTGGGCGGCTTCGTGATCTGTGGCGCAGGTCTCCATGGCTCCCAGCCACAGACACTTGTCTGCCACCAAAACAAGGATGTGTTGTCCTGCCCTACCTGGGGCAAGTCAGGTGACGAGGGGCCCCCCGCCTGATGTCGACAGTGCACTCTGGCCTGCTGGAGGTGCAAGGGCCTGTCTTTCATGGGGTCAGGCGCCAGTGTCCGCCTCCTGCCCCTCTCCTCCCTCCACCCAGCCCCTGACACCTGACATTTTTATATGTAGAAAAACTGCCCCAAACAGGCAGCTATTCAAGACAGGAGCCCCTGGGGGCTCCAAGGAAGGAAGGGGTATTCTGCCTCTCTGCTGTGTTTCCGCAGAAAATCATGCCATCTCAGTTATAGTTTTGGCCAGGGACTGTCAACCTCTTGCTTAGTGATCACTGTTGGGGGCAGAAGCACCTTCCAGAATTCCAGATGCCAGGAAAGAGGTTTATCCTGTTGTCCGTGCATCTCCCCTGGCAATGTCTTTGCCAACACGGATCACCCACTGTTCTTCTCCATCCTTTCAAAAGGGGCAAGGGGAGTATAACAGTCTTCTGATTCAACACACATGGATTTGGGATGAATTCTTTTTTTTGTTTGTATTGTGGTTTTTAAAAATTAATTAATTTATTTATTTTTGGCTGCGTTGGGTTTTCATTGCTATGCGAAGGCTTTCTCTAGTTGCAGCAAGTGGGGGCTACTCTTCGTTGTGGTGCATGGGCTTCTCATTGTGGTGGCTGCTCTCGTGGTGGAGCACAGGCTCTAGGCACACAGGCTTCAGTAGTTGCAGCATGGGGGCTCAGTTGTTGTGGCTGGCGGGCTCTAGAGCACAGGCTCAGTAGTTGTGGCACATGGGCTTAGTTGCTCTGCGGCATGTTGATCTTCCCAGACCAGGGCTCAAACCCACGTGCCTTGCTTTGGCAGACGGATTCTTAACCTCTGTGCCACCAGGGAAGCCCTGAATTGTGTGTGTGGGGGTGTTTTTAAGAACTTTTATTGAAATATAATTGACAGACAATAAACTGCATATATTTAAAGTGTACAATTTGATTTTTTTTCTTATTAGTAATGTATGTATGGTAATCCCAATCTCCCAGTTCATCCCACCCCAACACCCTCTGCTTTCCCCACTTGGTGTCCATATGTTTGTTCTCTACATCTGTGTCTCCATTTCTGCCTTGCAAACCGGTTGAGTGGGATGAATTCTTACACACACATATTTAAGCCCCTGGCCAGCCCTGATACCCTGATACCTTGGCTTGATTCCATTATTTTCGGGATGATTGGTTGGTATTCATTTGTTTACTCACTCTGTGAGTGTTTCCCTGCGGGCACAAGGCTTTAGAAGGAGTTCCAAAAAGGACCCTGATGGGGAATGGATGGACTGGGAGTTTGGGGTTAGTAGATGCAAACTATTCCATATAGGATAGATAAACAACAAGTTCCTACTGTGTAGCACCGGGAACTATATTCAATATCCTGAGATAAACCATAATGGAAAAGAATATAAAAAAGAATGTGTATATATATATCTGAGTCACTTTGCTGTACCACAGTAATTAATACAACATTGTAAATCAACTATACTTCAATTAAAAGAAAAATAACAAAAAGGACTCTGAGTGCTAGTGACCAGGCTTGGAAAGGTGAGAGAAGGACCTGCTGACAATTTCCACATCTTGGCTCTGATTTTCACTGGCCGATGCCAACATCATTTGGGGTGAGTGAATCATTTGGTGTTGGCGCCATCAAGGCACTGAGCTTCGTTCCAATGGTCCAGAGACCCAGGTTCTATTTGGCCTGGCCCTTGCCAGCAGTTAGCTGTTTGCTCTTGGGCAAGTCGTTTGCCTTAAATGGCTTCACGGTTGTTCTGAGTAAGAAAATTCCTTTCCCTTTTACCCATGTTTCAGAAAGTGTGCCTACACACATGCATTTGTTTACACGGCAAGGTTGGCCCCATTTTGCTCATTCTTTGGCAAACTGCCACCCAGTGATGAGTTTCAGAGCCATAAAAATGTGGCTGAAAGAAAGAATGTGGGCGCAGACTCCCACTGCGGTTGCGCCATGTGAAATGTACGAGTGTTTCTACAGCTTTTTGCTGGCCAAGGAGGAGGACAGAGTCTAAGGCAGTTTGGCCACCTGTAGCTTGGGTCACCCACCTCTGCTCAGAGACCAGAGAGGAGCAGGTGTCTTACACTGGAAATGGGGGCACAGGAAGGGAACCCCATATCTCTCTCCATTGTACACAGGCTGGGGACGAGGCAGGGACGGCGTTCCCAGGGTGCAGAACTCTGAGTGAGGTTGAGACAAATGACCTCCTTCCACTGTCACGACCAGGCGTTTCTTCAACAAGGAGAATTTATCTGGGACACTTTTCACTTCCTGACAGGCCCAGCTAATGGGTTATTGCCTTACTGGTGGATCCAAATATCTGTTCTTAATTTTTCCCATTTATTAAAACACTTTACTTTTGTTTTTATTTTTTTACTTTATCTTGATCCTTACGGTAGAAAGATTTCCAGAATGGAAGACAGAGAGAAGGAAAAAGTGAGATCTAGTTCATTTAAGAAATATTTTTCCGAATATCCCACCAAATGTTCAAAAACATGTAAGGAAGACTAACCTAAGAGTTTGAAAATCTGGCTTCTAATTCCAGTCTCCTTTCTTCTTCTGTGATCTTGGGCTAATCCCTCAACCTCTCTGAGCTGCATTCGCACCTATAGAATGGAGGTAATAAGATATGCCTCACCTTGGATATGATCCAAACGAATGAAAAAAAGCAGTTTGCAACAGATAAAGAGCAGTATATAAAGCATTGGTATTAGTAGTGAAAACCAGATAACCTCATAAAAATGACTTGTTGGGTCATTCTTGTTATGAGTTACATCTCATAAGAAAATAGCTATGGAAAAAAATGTCTTGTACTTTCTAGATTGCAGAAAAATACAATTGTATTTTGGTCACTTTTAAAAGACCTCCAAGGTTTCCACCTGCCTCTTGGGCCCCCTGCACCTATATATGAGAAGAGCATCTAGTCAGTTCAGGGCCTCTAGATGTGCCAACCAATGAGAAGGGGGAAGAGTCTCTTCTCTGGGTCTTATTGGTTCCTAGAGGTGTCAGTCATTGCCTGTCTACTCATAACCCACTAGTTATGGCCATTGTCTACACCACCTGGCCCATAGTTTCTGATTAGTTTTTTTAGCTTTTGAAAGATGAGTGGAACCCTCTAAATGCTCTCATGGGGCTTGGAATTGGAAGAGTGAATTAGTCAAAAAAAAAGGTTTATTATGTGAACACTTAACTCTGAGTTAAATCAAATTTGCATGTAAATATCATTTTAATCATATAAATTTTTAAGGCCTGATAGTGTTAATGATATATTTCATATATGTAACAAAGTAGTAGATCTTCATACAGTGATAAACACTTTGGATACTGATTTCTTCCCAGATCTTCGTATACCCTGATCTCTCTTTAGCTATGTATCTTTGTGACAATAAAAATAGCTGAAAAATACACACTGGGAAACTGTAGATTTTGGCTCTAAAAATAAAGTAATCTTAAATGTCAAAGGGTTCTGCAGGTTGGAAAAGTCAAAACCTGCTTTATGTATAAAATCTGTCTTCCTGCTCTCCCCCTATTAAAAATGTTTAATGGAAATAATTTTCAAGAAAAAAATTCTGATAAAGTCCTAAACTTTAATATAAAAATATTTCAAAAAAGATTTTTTTTTTTAAAGGAGTGAATTAGTCAAGTGAAATTGGGTGAAACAGCAAAAAAGAGCGTGTGGGGGTTGGGGTTCAGGACTCAGTGGCCAGTGAAGGTCATGTGTAAGTTGGAGGAGTGAAGGCAGGAGCATGGATTGGGTTTCCAAAAAGATGTTGAAACACTACAAGGAGAAGGCAGTGTCGCTGCCTGTGGCCCCCAGCCTTCTGTGTCTGTGTCTCAGTGTCTCCAGACCCTGGAGCCCCCTTCTCCTCTGGGAGACTTAAAGTGAGTTTCTATTCTAGGAGCTTTCCTGCCCAACACCACCCTCAGGCAATGGGGGGTGGGTCTGGGAGTCCCTGACTATCGTCTTAGGACTCAAAGCTGGAAGACAGGGGGGTGGGCTTCAGTAGTTGCAGCACATGGGCTCAATAGTTGTGGCTCACTGGCTCTAAAGCGCAGGCTCAATAGTTGTGGCGCACGGGCTTAGTTGTTCCACGTCATGTGGGATCTTCCTGGAGCAGGGCTCGAACCCGTTTCCCCTGCATTGGCAGGTGGATTCTTAACCACTGCGCCACCTAGGAAGCCCCCTGTATTTCTTTTTAAAGTACAAAAGGATTGTGTGGTTTTGGTTTAAAATGTGAGTAATAAAAACGGGTATGCTGTAAAAACGATCATTCCTTTTTTTTTTTTTAAGGTTTTTTTTTGATGTGGACCATTTTTTTTTTAAAAGACTTTATTGAATTTGTTACAGTATTGTTTCTGTTTTATGTTTTGGTTTTTTGGCCTCAAGGTAGGTGGGATCTTACCTCCCTGACCAGGGATCGAACCCACACCCCCCTGCCCTGGAAGGTGAAGTCTCAACCACTGGACCACCAGGGAAGTCCCTCATTTATCTTCTTGATGGCTTGATGTGCATCCTTTTAGAGAATTTCAAGTATCGATACAGATGCAGATGTGGAGATAGAGCATGCTAGATGTATGGCTCCCCTTCATTCTTTCTAAGGGCTGCGCCATAAGTTAGTCAGGCAGTCCCCTCTGGATGGACTTTTAGATTATCTCCAATTTTTCACTTTTGCAAATAACATTATAATCAACCCCCTTGTACATGTGTTTTCATACACTTGAGGGAATAGCTCAGTAGGATACAGTCCCAGAAGTGGAATTTCTGGATCAGAGGGTGTAAACATTTTACATGTTGGTAAAGACTGCCAAATTACTGTCAAAAAAAAGTGGCCACCAACAGCACAGGAGAGGACTCGATTCTGCACTCCCATCACAAAGGTGTACGCTATGTTTAATTACACTTGTATTTGTCCTTAGCTTGACTTTCTGTGGGGCCCATGATTCCGGGTCAGTGTTGGTTTGCATGGTTGACTGTTACCCTGGGAACAGTTTTCTTACTGAAATTACCCAGGATTCATAGGAACAATGCCACTTACACACCATAGCTTCCATATTCAAGCATGCAAAAACAACAAAACCAAAAAGCCCTAACCAAACAGAGGTGGAGATTTGTGCATATGTATTGAATATTTTAGATGTTTCAGGGACATAAAGTTGAAAGCTTTTCCATATGGAAATTTTCATTAGCTTTGCTATTCTGAGAACAGTTTAAATTTCTACCGAAAATGTCTAGAGGAGTCATATAGATGATAATCAAAATTATAGTTATGTCCCTTTTTTTTAAGGAACTTTTATTGAGATATAATTGACATACAATAAACTGCATATATTTTATAGCTATATCCTCCTAAACTGATTTAATACCTATTACTAAAGGGTCCACAGCTCAATTTATAGTTGGTTTAATATGGCATTTGTGGTCATTTTTATGAAGAATTGTTCCCTAGGCTCTGAGTCTGGAGTGCATCCTTTTAACTAACTGATTGTGAGAAAAATCAGCGTTCATAATTTCAACCAAATGACTTCACTTCTAGAAATCAACCTGTCATAAGTGCAAACATTACTCTTAAATTAATTGCAAGCACTTAAAGTCTTGGGATTGATTGGAAGTAAAGCAAAAATAAATGAGAATCATTTTAAGACACCAAGCCAGTAGCAATGACTCTAGACCTAACATGTGGCAATTGTGCCTGTGGTTTCTCATTATTTTTAGAAATATGACTGTCACGAGAATAATTTAATATATAATCATGGCCAGATTCATGCTGCATGAACAAAGTTCTATCCAAAAATACGGTAGAGGATAAGTCAACGAGTAGTACAATAGACAACTTGGCCAAATTATTTGGATTTGTGCTAAATAATATTGATAGTAAACGTTACCATTATCAAGGGTCAATGTGTGTTTAAACGGGTAACTGGTACCCTGGGACCTATTTTCCTACTGAAATGAACCAGGAGTCATAGAAGCAATGTTACATTATCTGTTATCATTCTTGTCATATCTACCACTTATTAAATATACCATTACTATCTGCTAGATATTATGTTAAGCCGGTGCCACACACTTTTTGAATGTAATTCCTGTAAAAAAGAAAACGTTATCTCTTTTTACAAACGAGGATAGGTACAAAGAGGTTAAGTGATGTGCCTAAGATGACAGGGCTGGGAAATGTTCATGTAGGAAGTAAACCCTCCTCCCTTTATTCCCAAACATGGCGTTTCATCACTGGGCGTGTGTGTCATCCCTCAGGTGAGACTGGCTGCAAAATGATCTGATGCTTCCTTGCCGTTGGAAAGCATTTAGAGCTCTTGTCTTCCGAGGCACCCTTTATGTAAAAGTTTCATGCACAGCAAAGGATCAGGGTTTCTTTCTTTAAAAGAACGCAAACCAAACCAGCAGGGGTTGGAACAGGTGGAATGCTTAAGCCAAGCCAGCTTTTGGTCTGCTTTTCATCATGTCTCAATTTCTGTCGTGAAATTTTCCCACCCAGAAGCAACACAAATGTCTTGGTTGTGGAGACTGAATCGGGTCTTTTCCGGAGAGTGACACTTCTTCCATTGAAATGGCCCCTTTCTTGGATGGGGTGATGGGGAGCGAGTGTGTGTGTGTGTGTCTGTGAGCTTTTTTGCCCAGTGAAGCGGGCATTCAGGTGGCGCAATGCTGCGAGTGACTTGTTCGGCTATTTGTGAAGAAGCTGGCAAACGTGGGCCTTCTCCCTGGCAGGGAGGAGAAAGGGCTGCTTGTTTCCAAAATATGAGTAAAAAGCCTGGCGCAGGTGGGGCCCACATCAGTGAAATGTTGTTGGAAGTCATGGCTGCAGGTGCTGCCTCTGGACACGGACGTGTGCTTCCTGGGTCGGGCACTGGAGAAAGAGGACTGCCAATCCCCACATAGAACCGCACTGTTGTCCCAGGGGTGAATGAGAAAGATGTTTCAGTGCTGTGGGTGGATCTGGATGGCTTGCCACGGAGGACAAAAAGTCTCCTATAAAATTCCATTTACATAGTCCTATCTCACTTGGGCTTTTGGTGACCAGATTCAATTGTGCTGGTGTCCCCTGGGCTGTGTGATATCATAGCTTCAGAGGAAGGCTTTATTTAGAGGTCACACTAGTTTGTCCTGGGGATGTAGTCATTTTTTGTGTCACAGACAATGTTTTACTGTGGAGATACGTGCCAGATGGCTCAGCCACTTGCAGTCCAGAGCTAAACAGTGTCTTTATTGTTGGCGAATAAACAGAATCTATTGTCTCCTGCTCATGAAACTCTAGTGCCCACCACTGTTTAGAGATGAAGTATTTAATAAATTGTTAGGTCTCGCGTAAAGAATCTGTGAAACAACATCTCAGAAGGATGCAGGCCTCCTCAAATATAAATCTCTTGTGTTCTTAAAAACCACCACCACCACCTTTCCGATGGCTCTCTTCCTTCCCCGCCCGCATCCACTCTTTTACAGTAGCCACGGCTCTGATTTTGGTTTCTTTCCCACCGCCATCCATATGCTAATATGATGTGTAATCCTCCGGCAGCGGCAGCGCAATGGGGGAACAACACGACGCCTGTTGCCTGGTCTCCTCCGACTTTCTCACCCCCTCCGACGTCCTGCCACCTATTTGTCAGCCTGGGACAGCACAGTGGAGCCTTGCACAGGAGAGGAGGTGCCACGGAAATGCAGTTTCGGGATTTGGTTCCTCCCTTCTGCCTGACAGGATGCCCGATGGCCGGCCGAGACTAGAAGGTGTAGTGTCTGGCAAGCTCCTTTCACACTCGGAATTGACCTCACACTGCCAGGGGGAATCTGCTCGCTCACCCCAAACAACAACAAACAAACAACGCAGCCCAGCAACGTGGAAGGATTACAGCCTATTTCTCTCCCTTTGAAGATTGCATTGAGAGAGTCGCTTTCTGAGCATGGACCACTACCCGCCCCCCTTTCTTTCTTCTCTTTTTTACTCCCCAGCCTGCATCTTGTCCATCTAAATGAGGCACACTCTTCCGTTGAACTTCGCCCAGCTGTGGCTGGGTATATTGCAATGTCAGAAGTATTCGTTTCCTGCTTTAATTGCAGCCCAAGCCAACCTTGACTGGCAAGGAGAAAGCCACTGACAGGTTTGGGCTGTGTCCAGACCTCCTCAGACTTTCTGTCAGCCAACTGTTTGACAGTATATGCAAATACATGCAAATGAAGGGACACTGGCCGAACACCTGCAGAAAGTGACCATCCCCGCTCGGGCTCGGCCTCCCCGTAGCTGGGGGTTTGGAAATGCTGCCTGGTCGCTTTCTGTCAGTTGATTATGCATTTGTCAGCAGAACGTTGGGCTGATAAAAACGCTCCTCTTTGTCCTGAAGAGCCGCAGAGCTCCATGTGGAACTGTGAGTGCCAGGGGTAGTGGGATGGCTCCCGGCCAGCCCTTGTGAGTCCTCCCCTCTGTCTCCAGGACCCAAGTGGCAGCATCCGAACTCTTGTGGGCTTGCCCGCCTCGAGGAAGGCCTTCTGTTTCCCTGGGTGTAAAGACATCGTGTTGGTGGTGGGGCAGCACAGCAAAAGGCTGGCTCTCTCTAGCAGCTGGAACTTGGCGACTCTGAACGGTAGTGTGTCCTGGATTTTCAAAAGCCAAAGAAAAATCTGCCCAGGCTGTCAGGGAATTGGAAAGGGGGAGAGGGCCTGCCACCTCGAGTGGGAACCAAATTGCCAGCCACACACACCACCTCCAGACTGTGGGAAGGCTGCCAGGCGGCCCGACTCTCACTCTCCACTGGCTGCCCGGCCATCCCGGCTCCCATCTGCTCGGGCCTCCGCTGGCCTCTGACAACCCCTCTCTTTAAGGGCTGCTGGGACCAGCCAGTCAGCTGTTATTGCAAAGTTGTGTGGGGGACTACGGAGTTTTAAATTTGGTCTTTTTGAAGGTAAGCAAAGTGACCCAACCAGCAAGGCCCTGCAACTGAGAACTGGTGGACAAGCCCTGGGTTCCAGGACTGAGGAGTCAGGCAGGGACACTGCACACCAGTGTTCTATGTGGTCCTTAAACATCCGCCACCAGAACTGGGGAAAGCATTTTGCATTTTTTGTGCAGCTGGGCTTTGGTCCTCTCGAAGAACAAGTCATTTGGGGAGTGGTTGCACAAACCAGGACTTCTAAAGCCCTCTGCCCTCTCTACTTACATGTCGTAAGACATGTCTAGGGCACTCGAACATACATCACCTACATATAGGACCACGGTGTCCTGCGTTTAGGTCTGTAAGCAACTCTGGCAATGCCCAGGGGTTAAGCAGACATTGCTCATAATGAACAAGTGAGTGACGTCAGTGTAGACTGCTGATCCTAATTATTGAGACTCCAAAGTGGATATTTTTTCCCTAAAGAATCATTTTGACATTCATGCAACTTCAATCAGTCAAATAATTGCCCATTCTTTCCTGGATATGAAGAGAAGTAAAAAAAAATCACAGTGAAGACTCTTAAGATGTTTGCCTATCCCGTCTTTCCCTCTCTAGAAGGAAGAAGCATATCCTTGGGCTTCCCAAAAGCTGCCATTCTGAGGCCTGGGGGAAGATTTGAGTGCATGGTTTTTAAAGCAGACCTAAGTTCTCTGTGCTGAGGCCCTGATGCACGGGGGCCGACAGATTGCCTAGAGCCAAGGCTGCCCAACTGGTAAACATCTTGACACCATAATAGCATGATGGTGTCAAGGGCTTGTGGGAAAAGTGGTTTTCCGGGTATTGACTCATTGCAAAGGGAGAGAGGGCAAGCTAGCTCAGAAAGGTATATTAGATGCCTGCTAAGTAACCCAGCATTGGGTATCTGCTGTTATGGATAAACTGAGGTACAAAGGCATCCATGAGAACTCACTCAGGGTTGTATCGTCCTTAACAATAGGACCCCAAAGGCCAATTTAAGTTCCATGCATGTCTCCTGTTAATTATATGACACAGTACGTGCAATGAGGAAAACTCTCGATGGGACAGAATGTTCACAGAATCCAGGGGCGTGCGAATATGAAAGATGAAAAGGTGATTTTAACCGGAAAGATTGGAAGTTTCATGAAGGGATGGGGACGTGATAGGGAGGCCTCCCAGCAAGTTTTCAGTTCCTCTGAATATCTGTGAGACGGATATTGTTTGAGGCTGTCATAGCATCCGTGGGGAACGAAAGTCGTTATGGCATTAGCTGGGAGGCTGTGGATGGATTTTCTCAGTCCCAGTGCCTGGCAGACAGGTGACTGCATCCCACTTATCAGTGCCAAGGCAAGTTCCCTGGGCACCAGTTTTGTTTTACCAAGTGGAAAGGGAGTTTCATCACACCAGCTGTAATTCATAACGTACCAGCACCTCTTAATTAAATGAGCCCACTGTTTGCCTTTGTTAAAAAGAGGAAGGCCAGAAAGAAATGAAATGCCACAAAAATGAATCCATGTCATTTCTCTCTTGCTCTCTCCCTCTTTTAAAAATAAACTTTATAACCCAAGGTAGTCGTATTTAACCAGCTTTAATGTCTTTTCAGGGCTGTGTGCAGGGTTGTGGTCACTCAGGCAGCAGTAACTTTGAAAAAATGACCCGTCTACACCCAAACAATAACAGAATCCCCCTTTTTATGTTGGAAACGCCCACGGCTTTCTGTGTATCTGCAGACTCCCCACGTAGATGCAACTGTTTGACCAGCCTTCTACTGAACAACTTAATTAAGCAAAAGAAAACGTGTCAGTTTCTGCCAACCTCACAAAAACAGAGCTGTGGGGGTAAAAAGGGTCGGCGGAATTAACCCACATTCCTGAACGGGTTCACTAAAGCGAGGCTGGCTTTGCAGCAATGCCAAGGGGAACCGTGAACTGGATGGCCATTCAGATTGATCAAGACATATTGTTCGGTAGATCATACTGAACACAATTAAAGCTGCAATACCTCGGGTGGCTACAGCTTGGGTGTGAGTTTAGCTTAACTTAAAAAAAAAAAAAATCTTGTCATGACACAGGGCCCACCATTGACATTCTGCACAGTTAGGGAGACGAAACAGTTTTCGCCCACCATATGAAAACAGCAAGTTGTTTTTAGTTTTTCTCTCCCCCGCGTCAATATCCTGCCCTCCCTCTCTCCCCCTTTTCCCTCTCCATGAAAGCACATGCAATATGCAAAGTAACTGTATGCTCTGCATGCAATTTGTACTGGCCAGACCAAACCTGAATTTAATCCTTTTTTTTTTTTTATCCTGAGGGCGGGGAAGTGCCCCTGTCTAAATCCTTCTCTGGAAGCTGAGAAAGCAGAGGCCCCAGGAATCCTGTTTCCTAGCCAATTAAATTTAGGATTTTTTTTTTTTTCCAGGCTTGGGGTTTGATTTTATTTCCTTTATGTGAAGCCAGGATGGAGCTTAATACCCAGCACTTCTCCCCACCCCCAACCCTCTCCCCACCCGATTGGAGCCTCCTGCAGTCACAGGAAAAGCAGGGGCTTTCAGGGGCAACCAGAGTGAATTCAGAAGCATCACCATTCATCTCGGGAGAAACTGGATGGGCACCAGTTTGGCGCTGAGGCCATGAGATTGTGGTATTTTTATTCCCAGTTATTCATTTTTTCCCTCCCTCTCTTTCTCCCTCTCTCTCTTTCTCTGTGTTTAGCAAGTCATTATGTAGCATGATTCTGTGCAGAAAACATCCCCCAGTTAGAATCACATTGTCCCATGTGGAAAACTTCACTGTTGGATTATTTTAAGAAATTGCCACAGCCACCCAAATCTTCAACAACAACTACCCTGATCTGTCAGCAGACCTCAAGGCAACGCTCTCCACCAGCAAGAAGATTACAATTCGCTGAAGGCTTAGGTGTTGGTTAGCATTTTTAAGCAATAAAATACTTTTAAATTAAAAAAAAAAAGAATTACATTGTCCCACATTCTGGGCGGAGAAACACAGGCTCAGGCCTTCAGTTTCCAATTTTGCAGGGAAGCTGATACATTAACGGTTGGAGGCCTCCCAGTTAGACATCAGAAAGAAATGGTCTCACCCAGATAAGTTGATGCACCAGTGCTTTTCTGTGGGAACAACCAGTGGTCCTATCTTTTCTCGCCCCCTGTGATGCAAGGAACCATTTGATTAAGAGGCATTTGTCCTTGATATCTACTGCAAGTATTCTTGGCTGTGGAGATGTTTCTAACTAAGATTCAAACGTGGCTGAATTATCCGAAGACCACAGAGGCAGCTTTTGTTTGCTCTGCCACTTGGAATAAATCCATACAACTTTTGCTAGATAAGCTGGGCAGAACCTTGCCCGTACTGAAAGGCTGGGCAGACAGAAAACAGAGGAACTGGCAGAAGTTTGGTGTGAGAAGACTAATTAATAGAGCCCCGTTCAAAAGGCAACAGCGGCAAGGAGCACGTGCTCCTTACAGATGTGCACGGCAAACTTGACAGGCCAGTATGGCTGCTTCTTCTGAGTTTAAAACGGTTTCTTTCTTGAGCACGGCACCCCACCGAAAAAGGAAGATGCCGCCAGTGCAGAAATTTCCCACCAACTGGTGGAGACATAGGCAAAACGTACTGGTCAGGGAAAGCGGAGAACGTCAGTGATGAAAGGTGATCGGGAGTTTCTATCTGATGGTTATCCAGACGGCTCATCACAAAAGAATTATTTTGTCCTCAGAATACAGATGTTTCAGGCAAAAGCCTTCAAAACTCAACCCCCCTGACAAGAATGGCATATTCTTTTAAAGATCCTTTATATTTACAGAAAATGAGCCACATGTCCCATTGGGGTGCTCTAAGATCTGGCAATAGCCTGTATTTCTAACTCTTTTCCCAAATAATTCAGGCCCCAAGGGGACTTTTCTTTTTGGTCTGAAGGGTGATGCTTCTCTGGTTGGCATCTTTCATCCCCCTGGGGGTCTCTGTGCTGTCCCCAGATGGTTCTTCTGGGGCCTGATGGAAAATCTGAGCTGAAGAGCTTGAAGTAGGCGTGATGCCCCAAGGACACATCCTGTCCTGCAGGGCCCGGCAGCCAGCCAGCTGGGCCCCTCGCCCAACCTGCGTCCCAGTCCTGGCTTCCTGCTCTTGGGAATGCCTCAAAGATCTCGTTCAGTCCTCAGAACAGGAAGTGCTATCTCTGCAGAGGGGCCCAAGGCCACTCTCTATGCCTCTTACCACTTGGAGTATGGGCTCCGGAGCCGGCTACAGGGGTTCAAGTCTCCGCTTTGCCTCTTAACTGCGGTGTATGATTTTAAGCAAATTGTTTAATGCCCCGTGCCTCAGTTTACCCATGTGTAAAACCAGGCTAATAATTGTATCTACCTCAGGGGCTGTTGTGAGGCTTAAGTGAGTTAATTTACCTAGCGGTTAGAACCGTGAGTCATAGCAATTGTTATGGTCACATTGTGGGTCTTCAGATTCCTTCGGGGCTGGAGCATTACTTTATGGGTTAGAGCACTTCCATGGGGCACGCAACAAAAGCGCCAGGAGTGAATCTCCAAACTCCCCAGGACACCCCGGGCTTTCCGGCTAAGCCCGAGTGCCAGTCTGTGGGAAGCTTTCCCTTGAGCAAAGCACAGCAGGACAGAGGCTGAATGTGATCTGACCCTTCCTTTGCCTCACTGATGATGCACGGAAGAGGGGGGCAAAGGCCACAAGGCTCTTACACCCCAAGGGGACCTAGTGATCTCCCACGCTGCCCGCCAACTCCCTCATTCCACAGCTGGGAATGGAGATCAGAGATGGAAAGTGACTGGCCCAGGGTCAAGAGCTGGGACTAGAAGCTGTCCTTAACCCTTGGCTGTATGTTGTAGCTGGGTACCATCGGTACATTCAGATGGCAAGATATGTGATACAGCACTCAACACATCATTACACTCATTCAAATGTTTCCTGTCCTGAAAACATGGTCTGAACTTTAGGCTTGAAACCATCCAAATGGAGTTTAACATACCTCTCCAATGTAGGGAGAATCTCTACTACTGCCCTTCCAAAAATGTGTGGAAAGAAAGGGTTCTAGGAAAGCTGGCCCATACCCAGAGGCAGAAGGACACACACACACACGATCATGGCATTGGGTGCAGGGGCACCGCATCAGCTCTGGGGCCCCCAGCCCAGCCCCGCCTGTTCCCTGGTGCCCCCGAGCCTGAGTGTTGGGCTTGCGCTGGCGATTAGCGGCTGGGAGGTTTCCTAACGCCTGAGCTTGATGGGACCTCTTGTTGGATGAAATTTATGACCCGGCACTTCCTCGGCGAGACTTCCCACGTCGAATTGTTGAACACTTCTGACCTTACCGCCCCAAACAAGGGAAGGGTGGGGAGGGGTGGGGCGGGAGGGCGGAGGAAGTAGGCAGGGGGAGGTGCCACTTGGCCAGATGTCCGGAGTAACAACCTGCGTGGCGGCAGCCGGGGCGCTGGGACCGGGGGTCACAGGGGTCCCGGCTCTGCGCAAGGGGGCTGCGGGCCGCCTGCTGATGCTCGCAGCCCATGCCTCCCCCAATCCGAGTGGCCATAGGTGGCCAACGGGGCCTCGCAGGTGGACCGGAGCCAAGCGGAGTGAGGACCTGCAGGGGCACGGCTTGTGCTACCTGTGCGTTATCTGGAGACGCCCCCGCAAGTGCCCTCAGCGGAAAGAAGGAATTGCTGAGTCTGGGAGAGATGTGGAGGGGTTGCAAGTTATTGGTCCTTCTTGTATTTGTTTTGTCTTTGGCTAAAAGAAAGTCTTGAATCCTTTGAGAGGTTGTCACTGCTACTGATTTTTCCTCTCATTTGGGGGAAGGACAGACTTGTCTAGAAGAGACCCTTGGTTCACAGCTTCTAGAACTTGGTGCACAGTGGAGTCACCTGCACAGTTAAACAAACAAACAACAAAAAGCTGATGCCAAGGTCCCACCCCCCCAAAGAGTCTGATTTAATTGGCTCGGGTATCTGGGTTTTAGAACCTCTCCTGATCTAATGTGCAGCAAAGTTTAAGGACAACCAACTCAGTTTCCCACAGTCAGCCCGGCATGACATTTAGGGTCTCAACTACTCAATAGTGATTTCAAGATGAGAAGGAAAGGAAAAAAGGTTACTTACTGGGGGAGAGGGGCAGGTAGTAAATAAAATAGAATAATTTTCTAATTGAGATATAATTGGCATATTAATTTCAAGTGTACAATATAATGATTTGATATTTATATATAATAAAACAATTACTTTATGTGTAGTTAACATCTATCACCACACAGTTACATAATTTTTTTCTTGTGATGAGAATTTTTAAGATCGACTCTCTTAGCAACTTTCACATATAAAATACACTTTTATTGACTACAGTCATCTTGCTGTGCATTACATCCCCAGGACTTACTTATTTTATACCTAGAAGTTTGTACCTTTTGACTACCTTCACCCATTTCACAACCCTCTCCCCTTCCCCAAACCTCTGGCAACCACCGACCTTTTCTCTGTATCTGCGAGTTCTGTTGGGTTTTTGTTTTTGTCTCTTTTTAGATTCCACATGTAAGTGAAATCATACAGTATTGCCTTTCTCTGTCTGACTTATTCCACTTAGCATAATGCCCTCAAGATCCATCCCTGCTGTCACAAATGGAATAATTTTTTGACTAGTGACTCACGTAAGCCGGGCAACCAGTTACTCAAATAAAATTGAGCTAACCAGTATGTTTTATGTCGGGGAGGAGCAAGTTCCAGTTCCCGATGATCTGTGTATGCAGGTGCCCCAAACTGCTCTGGCTTCACCACTGTGAAGCCGTCGGTTTGGGGATAAAGATGCCCTTTCTTTCCTTCTTTCTTTCCTTCTTTCTTCCTTTCTTCCTTCCTTCCTTCCTTCCTTCCTTCCTTCCTTCCTTCCTTCCTTCCTTCCTTCCTTCCTTCCTTTCTTTACTTTTGGCTGTGTTGGGTTTTTGTTGCTGTGCACGGACTTTCTCTAGTTGCTGTGAGCGGGGGCTACTCTTCGTTGTGGTGCTCAGGCTTCTCATTGCAGTGGCTTCTCTTGCTGCGGGGCACGGGCTCTAGGCATGCGGGCTTCAGTATGTGTGGCTCTCAGGCTCTAGAGCCCAGGCTCAGTAGTTCTGGCGCAGGGGCTTAGCTGCTCCACAGCATGTGGGATCTTTCCGGACCAGGGATCTGTGCAGCCCTCAGGGAATTACAGAAAACCCATGTGACTTCAGAGAAGAGGCATGCTGCAGTTGTGAGATGCTGTGAACATGCAAAGTTTCATGCAAATAGTAAAGCTTTAAAGATTCCTTTCATTACGGGCATTTCTTAGCAAGTTTTCAATGTTATGCTTAAAATATTTACAAGAGGGATGATGTTTAGAATTTATATACTATAATCAAAGGAAAAAATTTAAAAAGAAACCAAGATTTATTTAATATTGACAATATGCCAAGTACTTTGTATGTTTATTTAATATTGACAATATGCCAAGTACTTTGTATGTCCTAACAATACACCTATGATGTATATCTAATTATGATCATTTTCCAAATGAGGAAATGGAAATTCAGAGAGGTTCAGTAACTTGCCCAAGGTCACGCAGCTAGTAAGAGGCAAAGATGAACTTAAGTGAGGTGAATGACCAACTCAGGTTGATGAAGTTCCAGACTGTTCCTCATTTGCAGATGATAGATACATATCAGCTATTTATCACAGAGATAAATTAATTCTGAAAAAATTCCAAGGAAGAGCCTAATACTTGTACAAAATCTTGACAAAACACCCAAAGCTTATTCTTCTTATTCTTTTTGTCAATAACTTAAACTCAGTGCTTGAGTCTACATGGAACAGAGAGTCTTTTCTTTGCAGCTGAGAAAATGATCAGTCTTTTAGACCAGAGCCCCTTGAGGTCAATAGACCCAAAAAGGAATAACCTAGCACAGTATAAACTTTGCTCCCTTAGCCCATTTAACATAGAGCTGACATCTGTGTTATTCTTTATCTACCTACAATTAGGCCTGATCATGCCTTTTACTTCCTCTTTTCTCTGGTGACATCTTTTCAGATAGATTAAAAAAAAATGATGAAAATAATACCTAAATTTTAAACATATATGTAAATGACAGATTTCTTATTTTATTCTTCCCCAGGAATTCTATTTCATGTATCTCCTTGTCATTTTTCCACCTCACAAAATTCTTATTATTTTCATTCAGTAATTATCATGTGGTTTAATATTTGCAGAAATTATCATGGTCAGTTGGTTATATCCTGAAAGGATGACAAGGCAATCTGGGGCTGACAGTGATTTGAGGGGTTTCCATAAATTATCTCCTCCTGTGAAATCAAGATCCAAGAAATGTCATAAACCCTGGGTCACTATGGAAAATCAAGATAAGTCCTTGGATAATGGCCCTAACAGAATCCTTAGCATGGAAATGCCAAGCATTTGATTAAAAATTCAAGTTATATCCTATGTCATTAGCCCTGGAATTTTCTTAAGATTTGAGACACAAATAGCATCCTTTCTACCCTTCAAAAACAAAGAAAAGGCTAATGAAACTTTAATGCAATGGAAAGATCATTTTGAATTTGTTCCAAGGTGAGCGAAGGAAGGTCGTCAGGAAGGCTTGTGTAGCTAGTTGGATGGTGGTTCCATCCACAGAGATGAGGAAAGAGGGGAAGAACCCAGGTTTGTGAGAGGAAAGCTCTCAAGCTTTCAGTGAGATGGGCTACACTGGAGTGCCCTAAGGGAAGTGACAGACAGTGGTCCTCGTCCCCAACTCACTGAGATGATTGGGCAAGCGAGCAGCCCTTTTTTCCTTGTTCTGTTTTACATTTCCAATTTTTTTCTTAATTCTTTGCCTCATGTATATACCCAAATGTGGTATTACAGTCAATCCCCTACATACGAACCTTCAAGTTGCAAACTTTCAAAGATGTGAAAATAATTTCTATTTTTTGTGTCTGTTTTTTTTTGTGTTGTTTGTGTAAAAAGTATTATAAACCTATTACAGTACAGTACTATATAGCTGATTGTATTGGTTGGGTACCTAGCCTAACTTGTTGGACTTATGAACAAAATTGGACTTACGAACATGTTCTCGGAACAGAATCATTCAACTATAGGGGACTTACCGTAAAAGGTGTTGAATCTGACACCAAATAGTAGTTCCAGGTTTCATGAAACTGTGTTTCACGCAATTCCCCAAAGAACACCCTGATTTCCCAGGTTCCGTCCACCCCCCAGGAGGAGGGTCGCAGATGGGGCCTTCTGTCAGAGCCTGGAGTGTCTCCAGGGCTAGTCATCCTGGTTCCTGTCTCCTTTCAGGCCACCCTGCCACCTGCCCAGCCTGGGGAATGAATGAGAGCAGCCAGCCACCCATCAGAGTCATGGAGGCCTGAGGGCCCCGCGGGTGCCTGGCATCCCTTGGGCTGCCCTCACTCCCAAGTCCCTCCGGCTCCTACTTGAGATCCTCCACCCCTAACCCCGGGCAGCCCAGGCCACAGGCCGAGGTTAAGATCCTGCCCCTGCTCTGTTGTTCTCGTGGTCGCCGCCTTCTCAGTCCCCTCCCGGGCCCAGATGACAGTACTTACTGACCTTTCACACGAGCACTTCAGGCCTTTGTGTGGAGCAATTGGTCTTCCTGCTCTTTCTGTGAAGACGCAGATGATGCCTTACAAGTGTCAGCCCTCCCTGGGTGCAGCAGGGGTGACAAGCCAGCAGGGATTGTCACAGAGCCTTGGGAGAGGGCAGCGGCAAGAGAAGCCAGGACAGTGGTCCCCTCCTTCCCAACCTCTGGGGTGACGGCAGTCCTCGTGTGTGTGCGTGTGTGCGCGTGCATGTGTGTGTGTGTGTCCCTCCCTCATCACCAAGTAGTAGCTGTGTGCTGATATTACCTGCCTGTGGTCAGAGGAATGTCAGATTTCCCGAGGTCACTGGTCCCCAACGATGTAGTGGAGACTCGGGTCTGCTTGACTGTGCACCTCTAAGACGTCATCTCATCTCTTAGACAGGCTCAGCTGTGTATTTTTCCTTCCTCCAGGTCCATTAGGAAAGTAAGTTAAAAATACCCCCAGCTCCCTGGAGAAGAGTCCTGCGTATAATCCAGACTGCAAAAAGTACAAACTATGGCATGATTACTATGTCACTACTATTATTACTAGGAGTTCTCAGAGCACTGTGTTTCCTTATGCTCTGAAAGACTATTAAAATAAAAACAGAGGAAATGAAATAAGATGACCTCAGCTTCGTAAAAATGAAAGTATGTGTTCTAACTATATATACACATAAGAAAGCAACCAGAGGGAAACACTTCTAGGTGTTAACAATGGTTCTCTCTGGAAGATGAGATTTCACAGAACATGTATTTTCTTTCTCTATATTTCGGTATTTGTTTGAATTAACATGAACCTGCACTTTTTTTCTGTAGTCAGAAAGAAACATTAAATGTTTTTTTAAAAAATGCTCATCTATATTCTATGTGAGTTGTACTAAAGCGCCTAGGCATTCTCGCTGCTCCCATGTTGTTTGGAAATGAAGGAGTTGCTGTTTTTCTGCATACTCAGGGTGGGCCTGAGAAGAGGTTTCTGACCTGATACCCACTCCACTTTTGGGAGAGGACTTCAAAGAGGGCGGAGAAAGGAGTTTGCTGTCACACCACCTGAGCATCAAGGGAGAGATGCCGTGTTTTCTTTGCCTCATCCTGTCTCTGAATAATCTAGTGAGTTTGTTTGGATTTGCCAGTTTTTCTCTTTTTGACTTGATGCTGGAGTATGGGCAGAGTAAGTCCCGAAGCGAGTAGGGATGCTGCAGCTTCCTGAGCTGTCATTCACTTGTCCCCCATTCAGCTGGGTCCAGCTGTACCATCAGCCAGAGGACCCTTAGCCTAGAGGTGCCTGAGGAAGCGCACACCTGGGGAGGGAGATCCGACAGGATCTGCTTCCACTTCCGGTAAATAAGCTAGGTCGGTAACAAGCAACCCTTAGAAACCGGAAGTGCATTTTCGTTCATTTCCACCTTGTCTATTTTCCTCATTCTTCTAAGCAGAGGGGCGCCTTGCAATTAACTGGAGCCAGAGAGTTTGGTTGAAGGATCAGAGTGAAGTGGTGCAGGCCTGGAAGACTATTGTTGGGGACATTTTCTCAGTTGCACTTGCTGTTGGGCAAGTTACCAAGGCTCAGACACTCCGGTTCGTCCAGCTTCAGCGCATTCATTCGTTTACGTTGATTGCCGGTTGCTGCGAAGAGAGCCCTGCACGGTTGCGAGGTGGCTTTCTCTAAGGGCGGAGGACTTCATCCTTGACTTTGCCTCTTCCTCAGGGACTCATCCTCTCCCCACCTTGTCCCTAAATCTTGTCCGGTTGAAATCCGATTGCAACAGACTCCAGATGACCTACCTATTCTTTTCAAGGAGGGCGAGTCAAATTCAGAAAATCTCTGTCAACACGAAGGGGCATTGAAAACAGGAAGATAAATTCTCCAAACCAAAAGTAAGACTTTGAAGGAATGCAAGGGTGAGAACCCTGTGGTCCAGACACCCGGGCTCATTAGGGAGGGGGTCACCAAACATTTGTGTGACATTTTGCTTCATTTTGGCCTCAGAAAATCTCATCTTCTGCCCTTAAAATCACTTCCAAATGTTTACCAAATCATCTCAAAAACATAATTCTTTTCCAAAAATAAATTTCTTTCTCTGCTTGTAATTCTTCTTCATTGTTAAAAAATCAATAAACACCAGGCTTCCCTGGTGGTGCAGTGCAGGGGACACAGTTCGAGCCCTGGTCCAGGGAGATACCACTTGCTGCAGAGCAACTAAGCCAGTGAACCACAACTACTGAGCCTGCACTCTAGCCACAACTACTGAGCCCACTCACCACAACTACTGAAGCCGGGGTGCATAGAACCCATGCTCTGCAGCAAGAGAAGCCACTGTAATAAGAAGCCCACTCACTGCAAGAGAGTAGCCCCCGCTCTTTGCAACTACAGAAAGCCCACGCACAGCAACGAAGACCCAACACAGCCAATAAATAAAAACAAATAAACAAATGAATAAATAAATAAATAAATAATTTTTGAAAAAAATTCCAAAAAAAATCAATAAATACCAAGAGAAAACTGAAAACAAACCAAAATCCCACCACACAAACACCAATAATATTTTCCTAAACATTTCTTTATACACACACGCACACAGGTAAACTTAAGGTCATATTGTACATAAATTCTACAAACTGCAATATGTTATGACATCTTTCTCTAATTTACCTGTCTATCTAATCAGCTAAAGCTCCAGATTATTATTTCAGAAAATTCAGATCATTTCAGATTCAGATTATTAGAATGGCTGCATGGAATTTTATCGTAAATTCATAGCAGCATTTCTTAATCTCATGCCTAAGGATGGGCATTTTGGTCAACTCCTATTTGGTTTTAATATTAAAAGCAACTTTGTGATGAACGTCCTCATACCTAAATCTTTGAGTCCTTGTGCTACGCCGATTTAGAATAAATTCTTTGAAGGAGGATTGCTGGCTTGAAGGGTAGGATCATTAATCATTTATACAATATATAATGTATACATTGTATAATGTATAATAGATTACAATATGATCATTATAATATGTGTAATCATAAATTAAAATTATTTTATATAGGTATATTAAATTATATATGTAATTGTTTTACACATATAGGTAAAATAATAATTATGTATTACATATGTAGATAAAATTTGCTTGGGACTTTTATGAACCCAAAAGCTTTCGATGGACTTGGCCATTGCACAGAAGCAACTGTGACTTTAAAATACTGTACTTAATTTTTTAATTCAAGTTACAGGTACTTGAAATTCCCCAGGGACACACTAACAATTAGGACCTCAACTCCTCTAAACCCTGTGACGGGCTTATATCTTCCAAGCCTCTTAAGAGAACTCCCTTTAAGGTGGGAGTGCAGAAGGAAGCAAGCCTTCAGTAGCAAAGAAGAAAGAAGGGAAGAGCCTGTACTGAAAAATAACTCTCTTGAACATGGATGGACCTAGAGATTGTCATACTGAGTGAAGTAAGTCAGACAGAGAAAGACAAATATCATATGATATCGCTTATATGTGGAATCTAAAAAATGGTACAAATGAACTTATCCACAAAACAGAAATAGAGTTACAGATGTAGAAAACAAGCTTATGGTTACCAGGGGGTAAAGGGGAAGGAGGGATAAATTGGGAGATTGGGATTGACATATATACACTACTATATACAAAACAACTAATATGGACCTACTGTATAACACAGGGAACTCTTAATACTCTGTAATGACCTATAAGGGAAAAGAATCTAAAAAAGAGTGGATATACATAAATGTATAACTGATTCACTTTGCTGTACACTTGAAACTAACACAACACTGTAAATCACCTATACTCCAAAAAAATTAAAAACAAACTGAAAAAAATTTTTAAAAGAAGAAAAACTAAATAATTTTTTTTTAAAAAAAGAAGAAAAATAATTTGCTTGGATTCCATGATGGTAACACAGACCTGGGCCTGAGTGGGGAAAAAGCTGCATTTCCCATGAGCTAAGTTTGGACCTCAAATGATGAGCTCTCCTAAGTTGAAGGCAGATAAAAAAATAAGACACTGGATAACCGTATCAGAGATTTGTTTTTGCTTTATTTTGTTTTGTTTTTGCTTCTTCATTTTGTTGTCAATCTGATTATGACTACTCTGTTCTGTTGACCTTTTGCCATTTTTTTTTCATAATTTTAAAGAATTAAAAATTATAACATCCATGAATAAATAGAACTCTTAGCTCCTTCTTATTAACTAAATGCAACCGCGGAATAAATACAGTGAGTGTTCACAAAAAAAGTGAAGAATAGAAAATTGTTTAAGTGGCCAAAGAAACTTTATCCTATTGTGTGACAGGCCAAGCTATGCCAGCTATATGTAAATGTAAGCAGTGGCCTGTGTTCATGTGTCCACTTTGAAGTTGCCATCTGAATTTAATTCTGCCTTTGTGATTAAATCAGGCCATTACGTTTAATCTCACTTAATAGTAAGGAACGTCCTTTGTTGTTTTCTATAGGCAACATATTCTGCCCCTAACATATACAGCTTGGTATTCACACTTTACTATTAATCCCCGATGGCTCATAATTGCTTCATCTCCAAGCCCTCTGTCCAATTCACAAGGGGCTGATTGCAACCATTCTTCCCCTATACATTAATGCACTGTTTGGGTCTTGCTTCTTTGGCTCAGTGAACCCCATCAAGCTGTCCACATTTTCTGGGCATGTGGGCGTATTGTGAGATGTTAAATTAAATTCTGTGTTGACCCCCCCTAAACACCAGAATCTATTAGCCCCTGCAACTTAGCTGATTGACAAGTGGGACTACTTTTCCAACTCAAAATCCTGCAATAAAAACAACAACAGGCCGAAGATTTTGTTTCTTGTCAAAGTCTGGGGTCTTCTTAAACGGCTGTCTTGTTATTTACATTTTCACGACCACCGCAGGATCAATTGTAATATTGCCACGACGTTACTTTCTCTGTCTTCCGTTTGTCTGTCTCGTCATTTCTCTGGGAAAAATGATTAGACCCCAGAGAGGTACCATTCATTGCTTGAAAGCTTGAGATTATTTTCTCCAAAATTATTGTTTTAGATGGTGAGTCTTTGGGCTCTCTTGCTTTTGTCTGTGCCATGAATTGCTTGAGCCTAGATCTCTGAGAGCAAAATACCAGTTGAATGAACAGCCTTCTGTCTTTCCTTTTTGCACCTAGGGCAACAGATACGCTAATTTTAATGTTGAGCTTTACAAAGAAGAGAGGCTTTTCTTTCTGCCACCCACTCATTAGACAGGCAATAGTTGCTAAGCTCTTCACTGTTCTAATTTAGGAATACTATCATTACCAAGTTAACTTTGTGATTCCAAAAGTATTATTAGCTGCTTGAGTCTAATTCATGTTAACCACGTAGAGCACCTATAGTTTGAACAGTAGCTGCAGCACATACATCACCGTCTAGGTCCGCCGATAGCTTTGCCCAGCTATGTACAATTTCAGCCTTCCTGCTGCTCTGGGGGCTCTTGGGAAATCCACATGCCTATGAAATGTTTTTTTCTGACTATGAAAGAAACTTCATAAAAGTGATTTTATTTTTATATATTATATATCTATGATGTGTATATGTAATTATATAAGTGATAATTATATAAAATTAATCATATTCATTACAGAAAAATCTTAAAACTTCAGAAAAACTAAAGAAAAAGTAAAAGCCATTCCAAATCCCACAGATGTAGCTGCCGTTATCATATTGGTATATTTTCCAGATATATTTTTCCTGGGTAACTTACATGTGAATAGACTCGTAATCTACATAAAAATACATACACATAATTTTTTTGAATTTCCAAAGGATTTTATTATATTAAATGTTAAATAATTGCGGCTCTGAGAAATGTGTGCCACAGAGTTAATAAGAAGTTCTCTTATTTCTTAAATAAACTTTTAATGTTGGAATAACTTTTTGTTTTTTAGGCCGTGCCATGAGGCATGGGGGATCTTAGTTCCCCGACCAGGGATCAAACTCGTGCCCCCTGCATTGGGAGCTTGGAGTCTTAACCACTGGACCGCCAGGGAAGTCCTTGGAATAATTTTGGGTTGCGAGATGGGTGGCAAAGATAGCAGAGTGCTCCTGTTTAACCCTCAGCCCACTTTTCCTGTTGTTAACATTTTACAGAACCACGGCACATTTGTCACAACCAAGAAACACACGTAATTAAAAATACACAGTTAGGAGCATACGATTTGTTAACCTGCTTTGTCTGTCATGTAAATAAATATCCTCATATGTCATCATTCTTGTAAAAATGTCATTTTTTTTTTTAAGAGGAAACTAAGGTAACAAGCATGACTCTGAAATGAGTTAGGTTCTGGGGAGATTTTTGATAGTGTGTAATTAGAAAGCTGCTTCCAGGAAAGCTCCGGTCACGGGGAGGAGGAGGGTACCCTCTGGAGAGAAGCCTTACCCAGGAGCAACCCACCCTGCATCCTCACATCTGCCCTGGTGCCCCGGCAGGGTCCACTCCACGCCTGTGGCATCAGCAGAGGGCCCTGGTCCAGCCTCTGCAAAGGAGATCCTGTGTGCAAGCCAAAGGAGTTCAGGTGTTACCATTTTCAGCTTTTGTTCTAAAAATTACAATAGAAATACAGTCTCACTAGCGAAAAAATGTATATAAAGAAGCAAGCAAAAAGCGCTAACACAACCTCCCACAGATAACCACTGTCAACATGTGGATATGCATTTGGGATCATACTGGTTTGCAACCTGCTTTTCCCACTTATATCATGACATTTCCCCCTAATATTTAATATTCTTATAACAAAATTTTTTCCAATGACTCCATGCAATTCTATCCTATAACTTTATTATAATTATTTAACCCCATTTCATATTTTTGGACAAGTTTTTCCAGCTTTTTCCTATTTTGAAGGGTATTGTGGTCTTTTTCCTAAGTTATTTTTTCCTAATTTATATTTTTCTGTTGTATTATTTTTTCCTAGTATAATATTATAATAATATAATACGTATAATATATAATATAGTATAATAATAAAGGGTGCAACTAATATACCTCAGCATTTCCTCAGGAAAAATCCTCAAAGGTGGAATTAATGGGTTAGGTCTAGGTTACCCAATTTATGCCTTTCCTGAGTGGTGTTTTACAAGAGCTACAGAAAAAAAAAAACTCGAATTTCACTGCACGTGGAGGGGGAACAAGGTGGAAATGTGATTCTCAGAAGAAAAGACCAACCTCTTGTCACGGCTTTGATTCTCTGATTACAAGCTTCTGTTTAATCAGCCATGTAGCTACCTAGGGGCTCCCGCACAAGGAGATAGGTGTGTACACATGTGGGGTATTGAACAGGAACACTGACAGCCAAGGAGCCTCCCAGGACTTGGCTGAAAGGTGATCAAAATAAAAACAAGGAGGAAAAAAAAGGAGCCATTGCAAATTGTCTTTTGGTGGATCAAAACCCCTGTTGCTACAGTGAGATCTCAGCTTCAAAACCATAAACGAGATACAAGCAGTTATAACTAACACCAAACTGTTCTCTTTCTGACGTGGATGTGGGGTTTGACACTACAGATATAACCACTGTGTTTCTGGGCGCTCGATTCCAGTAGAATTTTGAACTTGATGCTGCTGTGAACTTATTATAATTGAATTTATCTGAATTATTGATAAGTGATGATGGTACCATTCTCTTACTCAGTGGGAGTTGCTGTTTAATCTTTAGTTTACTTTATGCTAAATAAGCTATGGGATTAGACATATGATTTTTTAAAAAAAGGTTCCAAAAGCTTTTATTGGTTATAAAAGCAGACTTTTTAAAAATTGTGCAGGAAAATAGAAGAAAGAAGCTAAAAATATCACATTTTCCCATAGATTTGTCCTAATATCATGTCAATAAAAAATAAAATTTGCCTGTTCAATAAAACGTACATCTTGCATCCACCACCCTCTATACTTGGAATTGATTTTAAATTGGTTGATTTTAAATTGGTTGCAAAGTCCCTGATATTTCTAGCTATTACCTCTAATTTCTGGGAGGAGGAAGCCAATTAGTGAATGTCTTAACAGGAGTAAACGAAAACAAGGGCCAGGAAAACAGAAAGATGAATGAGAAGTTCAGAAAACATGGAGATGAGAACTCCTTTGGGTACCCACATGGCTCTGTGGAACTGGCCCTTCATCGTGTTAGAAACATGAATGCCTTCGCATTTCTTCTGTATTTTGTAACCCTGGGGATTCCTAAGCAACATCCCACCATCACTTCTTTATTTCAGAACATAAAATTGGTAGCCAGAGGAGCTATCAGTATTGTGTTCAACATTCAAATTTCCTGATAGAAATTCCTTAAAAAGCTGGGAAATCACTTAATTTCTAGAGCGATTTTGGTTTCTCTTTGAACAGGTGATCAGAGGGTTCAATTAGGATTGAAAGTTGGTCCTTTTTTTTTTTTAAACTTTTTATTTTATATTGGAGTATAGCTGATTAACAATGTTGTGATTTTTTCAGGAGCACAGCAAAGAGACTCGGCCACACATATGCATGTATCTATTCTCCCCCAAACTCCCCTCCCATCCAGGCTACCACATAACATTGAGCAGAATTCTCTGTGCTATAGAGTAGGTCCTTGTTGGTTATCCATTTTAAACATAGCAGTGTGTACACTTGACTCTAAGAGCGTCCCTTCTTCACTTTCTCCTCCCACCCCGTCCCGCTTCCCCTCTTCTCCCTCCCACATGCATCTCAGGTTTGCCCTGTTTTCTGTATGTTGGAAGGCAGAAGGTGGAGTTAGATCTGATCCCTGTGTGGGAGGACTTGCAGAGGAGGGGGAGGGTGCTGAGGGGTGAAGGGAGGCGTAAAGGGGGAAGCAGCATTGGGGCCAAGTCTTGAAGAGCTTGTAGGGTTGTAGCAGATGGAGGACAGGGACACTGATGTTGACAAGGTGGTGGGAGGGAGTGGTGGACGTGGGAGAACCCAAAGTGTGGGCCGGTGTGAGGGAGGGAATGAATCGTGGGTGGAGTCGGCAAGGATGGGACCTGACGGAGAGGGTGGAATAGGGGAAGAGTGGGCCAAGGAGGTGGGAAGTATTGTGTTTTGGGGACTCTATCCTGCAGGGATCACCCTGATAAATGGTAATGAAAAGCTCTCAAAAGAATGCAACATATATTGGGCAGAATATTTCCTTTTTGAGGGGCTCCCAAGCTCCCTAAGGAAGATGGCGAAACTACCACCTAGGTGTGTGGGTTACTCACATGTTATACCCCAACACAGTGTAAAGGACACCCACAGAGAACATTTCACTTTTCCTGAGCTGGAAGCTTATTTTGACTCTATCGTGAGTCTGTTTATATCATTGAAGTGACACTGCGTGATCTAGTCTGCTTTTATGATATAAATAATGTCTGCTTCCCTAAAGAAACCATCCCTGGGCCCACAGGGAGTCTGGAAGTCTCAGAGGACCTGCAAGACTAGAACCCCAAGTGATAGCCAAAGATGGAATCAGAAAGGCCCTGGCAGCCCTGCAGCGAGCTGTGTGGGGCCCTCCCACATCTGCGGGGAGTGAGGATAAATGTGTGTGTGTGTGTGTGTGTGTGTGTGTGTGTGTGTGTTTACAGAGATACCACACAGGCCAACAGGCCAATGGTGAGAGCTATGCAGACCTTGGGAAACCAAGTTAGACATTTGAGGTCAATTGGGTTTCGAAGCTGAGGTATCTTTGACACGAGTTTGAAACCCACAAACCAACTTTTGTACCCACAGACTAAAGCAATTTATTTTTAGGTCTTATAAGCCTCACCTGTAAGGTGAGATACGAAAGCAGCATTGGGCTCTCATATTAAAAAGGGAGATAGTCGACATGGGTGGACTTGGAGGGCATTATGCTAAGTGTAGTAAGTCAGACAGAGAAAGACACATACTGGATGACATCATTTATATGTGGAATCTAAACAGTACAGCCCGCTAGTGAATACGACAAAAAAGAAACAGACTCACAGGTACAGAGAACAAACTCATGGTTACCAGTGGGGAGAGGGGAGGGGGGATTGGCGAGACAGGGACAGGGGATTCAGAGGTACAAACTATCACGTATAAAATAAGCTACAGGAACTCCCCTGCTGGCGCAGTGGTTCAGAATCCACCTGCCAATGCAGGGGACATAGGTCTCAGCCCTGGTCCGGGAAGATCCCCCATGCCGCGGAGCAACTACTGAGCCTGAGTGCCACAACTGCTGAAGCCCGTGTGCCTAGAGCCGGTGCTCTGCAACAAGAGAAGCCACTGCAATGAAAAGCCCAAGCACCACAATGAAGAGAAGCCCCCACTTGCCACAACTAGAGGAAGCCCCTGCACAGCAATGAGGACCCAACACAGCCAATAAAAAGTAAATAAATTAATAAAAAAATAAATTTAAAAAATTTAAAAATAAAATAAAATAAGCTACAAAGATATATTGTACAACACAGGGAATATAGCCAATATTGATAATAACTGTAAATGGAGGATAAGCTTTAAAAATTGTGAATCCCTATATTGTACACCTGTAGCTTTTATAATGTTGCACATCAATTATGCTTCAATTAAGAAAAAATGTCTCAAAAAAAAAGGGGGAGACAGCTGAGAAATAAAAATTAGAAAATTGGTGCTAACTTCTTTGCTATCCCCTCGTTTCCTCTTTTTTCTCCTTCTTTTTTCATTGATCAGCCCTATGATGAGGCAGTGTGGCTCCCTTCCCCACCCTGGGAGTATTTCAGCTATTGTCAGCTGAACCCGTTTTAGATATTCCCAGGGTAATTCCTCGAAGACAGGCTCCCAGATCAGAAGAGGCTTCTATTCTCACCCTTCCTTGTGGAGTTGAGATCATTGTGTAGGAGCTTGAGGGAGCCCAAGTTTTGCTTTATGAAAAAAAAATAAAGAACCCACAGTTTTTATATCCTCTCTCTCAGCCAACCTACCTCGCCTTCTGCAGGCCACAGGAAATCAGTGTATTCCAGGTTACTTTGAAATGGAAGTCTCCGTAAATAAGATCCAAGATTCACTGGGAGAATTCGATTCAAAACGGAAAAATGTTTAAAATAAATTTCAGGCAGAGCTTAAGTGTTGGAGAGCCAGCCTGAGTTTAGAGTTTAACAAAGGAGTGTTATCCCAGAAAATCAGTAAGAAAGTTAAAATGAGGCTGGAGCTTTTGGTATTTGTCAATATCACCTTGGTTTATGTAACTAATGCTGCCTATGTATTTACCTGTCAACGTGGGAATGATTTCATAAGCTATTTGAAGACACAGTTTCAAGGGATTGGCTTTCTCAGCACTGGTCGGCTTGCTCATTTAGAGTGTGGGTCGAAAGCCCAAAGACCTCGAAGACCAAACGAGGAGCTGGGGTAGCAGAGAAGGGAATGGTGGAGACTGTGGTGTAGGGGGTCATCCTGACTCGGCTCTAACTCACTGCACCCTGCAGCTGAGCTACGATGGCTGTATCTCGCAATTTTTCCAGAGAAATTCAAATTTTGGGTTTTTATGTAAAATTTCCTGGTTTTCAAATGTTGGCAGCTACTAATTCACTTACAAACAAACAAACAGCACATATCTGTAGCTGCTGTCACGACTCAAGCCACCTCTGGTTTAGAGACTAGTGAAGACTTATAGGCAGAAAAGTCACTGAAATCAAACCCTTTGAATTCAAGTCATCCCATACCTTCCCCCAGTCATGCTCCATCAGGTGTGCTCATGTGGAGTTCTAAAAACCACACACAAGCCCCGCTTCCACCCTAGACTACAATTCTTTAGTAATGGAAATTAGTCACGTATCTGTTCTTTTAAAGTTATTTTTTTATTGTGAAAATATCCATTACAAAATTTACTATTTTAACCACTTTTAAGTGTACAGTTCAGTGGCTTTCAGTACCTTCCCGGTAGTGGGCAACCATCACCACCATCCATCTTGACTTTTCCATCTTCCCAAACTGAAATTCTATATCCATGAAACAGGAACACCCCGTTCCCACCTCCCACCAGCCCCTGGCAGCCACCATTCCACTTTCTGTCTCTATGAATTTGACTGACTCTAGGAACCTCATATAAGTGGAATTATATAATATTGTGTCTGCCTTCTTCCACTAAGTATAATTTTTTTAAAGATTTATTTATTTATTTTTGGCTGCTTTCGGTCTTTGTTGTTGCACACGGGCTTTCTCTAGTTGCGGTAAGAGAGGGCTACTCTTCGTTGTGGTGCGCAGGCTTCTCATAGCCATTTCATCTCTTGTTGTGGAGCACGGGCTCTAGGCGCACGGGCTTCTGTAGTTGCAGTGCATGGGCTCAGTTGTTGTGGCTCTCGGGCTCTAGAGCACAGGCTCATAGTTGTGGCGCACGGGCTTAGTTGCTCCGAGGCATGTGGGATCTTCCTGGCCCAGGGCTCAAACCGGTGTCCCTGCTTTGGCAGGCGGATTCTTAACCACTGTGCCACCAGGGAAGCCCTAAGTATAATGTTCTTAACATTCATCCAAGTTGTCTGTATCAGAATTTCCTTCCTTTTTGTGGCTGAATACTATTTCTTGTGTGTGTGTGTGTGTGTGTGTAAATATCTAAACCACATTTTGTTTATCCAGTCATCCATGGATGGACATTTGGGTGGTTTTCACCTTTTGGCTATTGTGAACAGTGCTGCTATGAGCATAAGTGTACACATATCTGTTCAAGTCCCTGCTTTTAATTCTTTTTTTTTTTTTTGTCTCTTGCCTGTTCTTTACCTGCTTTTAATTCTAAACATGCCTGTTTTTAAAGGTCCACTGATGATTCAGAAAAGTGCCCCTCTTTTAGAACTACTCTCTTATCTGGTGGCAAACAGTCCCTTCTCTGCCCTGTATTTCAGCCATGTCACCTGTTATATCACATCTCCTGATTGTTATAGCTAAACAGCTAGTCTGCATTCTTGACTCTGGTTAATGGAGGTAGATTGGCTGTCTCGCTGCATCAACGAGGAGGCTGAGAAACTGGGTTTAGGGGTAACTGGGACAAGCAAGGTCCTGCCACAGGAGCAGTCTACTCTGGATGCCACTGTTGTCACCATTGTCATCAGACACTTGCTGCTACCCCAGCTGGATTTCTCCCCCTGGACTCAGGCACAGACAGTATTTTCACAAGAGCCTCACAATGAATGTTTGAGTCAGTTGTGGCCCCCACAAGTACGCACTAACAAGCCCCCTGCCCATCTGTCTCAGCCCCCAGATTCAGCATCTTGTGCAGTGGTATCTGATTGGCCTCACTTAGATCATGAGCCCAAGCTCTGGGTGCCCAGGGTTGGAGAGGGGGATCGCATATGACCTTTGACTTTCTGAGTGGCAGTGGGTCCTACTTTCCATGTGGCTGGGGATTCAGCCCCAATAGGAAGAGGATTCATAAGCACTGTTGCGCTGGCGCCAGCTGTACCCGCTCACCAGAACCCAGGTGCACTGCCTCTCTTCCCAGCTCCACGTTCCAGGACATCACATAAGCAGCTTAGAATTGGCCATGAATGATGGGGGTATTGACACCACGGAAATGAGCAAACGTTACAGAGCAGCGCTTTGTTTTTCTTTCAGAGAGTCAGTTTACCAGATAACCAAAGTGATAGAGGTCAACCATCCCAGGAAAATAATCAGTGATTTCTGTAAATTGGATTATTGAACCAAGTTGAAGGAAGGGAGGAGAGAGAAAGAGACCACACACAAAGTCTGAGTAAATTTCTGCAGGTGTAAAGACAGCTTAGAGCAGTGCCGTCCAATAGAAATATAATTCGAGCCACAGATGTATGTATGTATGTATGTATGTATGTATGTATGTATGTATGTATTTATAAGGAATAGATGCAGGGCTGGCAAAACGGAAGAAAAGGAGAAACTCACAAGCGTACCACTTGTCCTTATTCATTTTAGTTTCCCAGTGTCTCCTTGCATTCAGACTAAGCATCCTCTTTTAATGCCCAGACTTAACCTAGTACTTTTAAAAATATTTTTGAATACCCAAACTTAATCTTGTATTTTTCACTTTCTCCTCTACACATATAGATATATGTAATTCAAAACTTTCTAGTTGCCACTTTAAAAGAAAAGAAAGAGGTAACATTAATTTTAACAGTATATTTTATTTAACCAGTGTGTCCAGAATACTATCCTTTCAGCACGTAATCAATATAAAAATTATTAAAGAGATAGTTTACATTCTTTTCTTCATACTAAGCCTTCAAATCCAGCGTGAATTTTACACTTACAGCACATCTCAGTTCAGGCTAGCCACATTTCAAGTGCTCAATAGCTGGTGGTGTCTACTGGCTGCCGTATTAAACAATGCAGCCTTGGAGCAGTTCAAGAATGGCCAGGGTCTTCAAACCATCTCCCAGTGGTGGGTTGTGAGGAAGGGATTGTGTTCTTCTCTTACAGACGTGGGAAATCAGAAATCCCAAGGTTGCATAAAAGTGAGTTATATATTTGCCATTTGAATTGGTTGATTTGGGTAGAGAATGTGGCAATTCGTACAGATCTTTCTTATGCATCAGTGATAAATATTGCTGAAAATATCAACATAACCTTGAAAATTGATGTGTGCATGAACTGAGATAGGAGGGAGTGAGGAGACAGCACAGCTGAGGTCCCTCGTGAGAGCAAAGATATCAAAGGATTCTCAAAGCCCTATCAGACTGGTTCTTTCCTCACTGCAGAAAATATATCTACAATATACACCTGCCAAGGGAAGGCCTAGACCCTGTTTATCTCATGGAAACAGGCACTCTCATATACTGTTGGCAAGAGTGTTAACTTTGGAGGGGTAATTTGACAACAGCTATTGACATTTTAAATGTGCAAACCCTTTGGCACAAGTGTTTTTCTAAGAATAATCTTAGGAAGGTCCTACACACATGCAGAGATCTATGAGCAAAGATGTTCATTCAAAAATTGAAAAAAACTAAAGTGTTCATCCCTGAATTATAGCATGTCCATTCTGCGGAACACTCAGCAACCACTGAAAATGAGACCTATATTTATTTGTAAATAAATAAATTATTGATAACTGACATGGAAAGGAAGCCACAGTACATACAGAAACACAGAAAGAAAAAAGCCAGTTGCAAAACAATCTGAATAATAAACCATTTTTGTAAGAAAGAAAAAAAAAATTTTTTCCATATAGGTATTGAAAAGAAATTTTGGAAAAAATACAGTCAGGTCATCTGAGGGGGTGGGGTGATAATAGAAAGTTTTAGGCTGGAGTTTTACTTCTTATTTGATATAAATTGATGTGTTTGAAATGTTACAATGATCTTGTATTGTTTCTATAATCAAGAAAAGATATAAAATTTAAAGAGACACACGAACATATTTCAAAAGAAAAATACCCAGTGCAGAGAAGACTTTGAGGACACACATTCTCAGGGCCTGCAGGTGGGGGTATAAATTGGTCCTACCTTCCTAGAGGAACCTAGTTTCCAAATGTAATCAAAGCCTGACCCATGTGATAACTTTCCTCTAGAAATTTATCCTAGGATGAACTGAGAGAGGACACATAGATATATGTACACCATGTTCATTACTGTGTGATTTAACAGTAGCAAGACATTGAGGGGGAGGATGAAATGTCCATTTACAGGGAGTTACTTCAGTAAATCACAGGACAGCACACAGTAGAATCCAGGTTGAAATGGTGACATAGGAACATATGTATTGGCATAGAAAGCTGCCCAGGATCTATTGTTAAAGGAATAAAGCAGGTTACAAGACAGTCTGTCTAGTTGAACTCTGATCTGTTTCATATATTTGACTAAATATGCAGAGAAGAAAATTTGTAACAGTCTATACCAGGGGATTGTTAGCAGTGGTTTTCTCAGAGTGGTGAGATTACAGACAATTTCTATTTTCTTTTGTATTCTTTTTGAAATGGTCTGATTTGTTTACAATGAGAGTATCTAATGCTTTTATTATTTCAGAAAGCAATAAAGATCTCTCTTTAAAAAAATCACCATAGAAGCCAGTTCCAAAGTCTTCCTCTCTGTTTCTTTCATAACGGTTCCAAAGTAGGTATAGTAAAATAGTCATCCTGGCATCCCTGATCTATGCAGGCTGTTTATAAGGCTGGGTGGGGAAAAAAAAAAAAAAAGCTGGGTGGGGTGGCTTGACCAGGACCCACTGTCTGCAAATCTTGGTTCAAAGGCTTTTAACACAGTTTTAGTTGCTGAATCAGGGAAGGCCATTTGAATGACCAAGTATATTTAACAAATTCTCATAAGGAGGGGTCTTTTGAAATTCTGTGGGATTTTTTTTTTTAATTTAAAAATAAAAAAAAAAAAATCAACGTAAACATTTAGAGTTTTTCCTTTGAAGGGGAGGATCATTCCAGTTGAAGAGGCTACTGAGTGTAACCGATTATTCCTGTGTGCACTTGAACCAGGCACCCCTCTTTTTAAAAGCCACAGCAAACATTTTTCAAATGAATGGATTGATTTTAAAAATCTGACATGCATAATATTTACGACATTCCAAAGACTTTCAGACAACGACAATGACAGCGGGAAAGAACTGTTCCTTGTCTTGGTGAACCATCTCCCCAGGGTTAAGATTTTGATGTGAGGGGCAGCAGTACGCTAGGATCAGCTGTTGCTTGGAAAACAAAGCCCTTTATTTTACCCAATTTGGCCTCAATGTGACATGGAACCGTGTTCCAAGCCTCCTTATGTTTAATTGCCAAGTGTGCTCTGATAAGGCGACCCCAGGCTCCCTGTGTGGCATCACCGAGCTTCCAGGCCCAGGTGACACCACCACCTGCTCAGGTGAGAAGATGAAGCCCCAGGCCTGGCAGAGGGGGTCCCCTTGTCCCCCAGGGCTTCAGACTTTGAGGCTAGAAGTTCTGCTCGGCAGGGCTGAGCACAAGATCCACCCTCCCGCTTGTTGGGCTGGATTTGTAACAGGGAAGAGCTCAATTGGACTCCATGTTGGATCTGTTTCTTTGACTTTAACCTCTGCTTTTCATTGCTTTAATCATACACAACAGCCTACCCCAGGGAACCCTACCCACCTGTGAAATTAACATATCCCTTCTCTGAGGCTAGTCATTCCAGGAGATGTTTTGAAAGACTGATAACCCTTTTTACTTTACTTCCCCCGCCTCTCCCTCTCTGATTCTATAAAAGAAACTGGCATCCAGACCCTGATAAGATGGTTTTTTTGGAGACACTAGTCTGCCATCTCAGTCTGCCAGCTTTCCAATTAAAGTCATATTCCTTGCCTCAACACCTCATCTCCAATTCATTTGCCTGTCGTGCGGCAGAGCAGTGAACGTGGACTCAGTAACAGATTCCCTCCTCTGCCCTCTTTTGTTGACCCCAAGCCCTTAGCCCAGCTTGACGCTAAATAACATGCCTCATGAGATGCTCAGCAACAGTGTGGACCACCATTGTTGCTATAACACTACTACTACCATTTAGAGGTTCCTTAGAAACACAAATAGTGTGTCCTCCATCCTGCCTTCCTCAGGAGGGGCAGCCACTCCAGTCTCCATGCAAACAGCTGAAGGGAACAGGAATCGTTCCCTTTGCAAGAGGCACTGCTGCCCCACGGCCTGGGCTCCCAAGAAGAGGGAGACCTGGGCTCCTGGGCTTGTCTACAGTCACGATGGCTCCAGGAGCTCTGCTCACAGATGTCATCTCATCCTGGGAGGCAAATACCATTACCCCTCCCATTTTGCAGATGAGGATATCAAGGCTTAAAGAGTTTCTGTGTAAAGCTGTGCAAGGTAACAGAGCTAGGGAGCGGGCAGCTGGAAAATTCTGATGCCAGCCAGGCCACCGAGGGCTGCCCCTTATACCCCTGTTATGTCACATGGCCCTGGAATCAGCATTTGAAGTGCTTCCCTCTAGCCTCCCCAGCCAGGGAGAGCAGGGACCTGGGGGTGGGGGAGGGGACGACTGTGGCCTTGAGGGTGGCATGGGAATTGCCCTCATGAACTGGGAGTGGGGGTGGGGGTGGGGTGGGGACAGGGGCTTTCCTCCATTGCTGTGTGGAGTCTGGGGAGAAAAATCAGTGACACTGGTCCTGCCTATATTTAAACTTTTGATATTTTGTTCATCATGGAGTTTTGCATCAATTTTGATTTTTGAAACATATTGCGTTAAAATTTTATTGTGATAACTGAGTTTTTGGAGCCTCCTTAAATTTTGTCTCTAAGGATGTGCCTCACTGGCTTCACCCAAGGCCTGGCCCTACTTGCTTTTCAGTGCGCTCTATCTCCCTAAGACCCGGGTACCAAAAAGTAGATCTAATCTATTTTGTTTTACTTTGGGAGACAAGTGAAATTAATCAGAGTATTTTCTTCTGTGTCCTGTTGACCAGTTTAAGATGATCATTTAATTAATTAGTTTGAAACAGAATATAACTATGATTTAAAATTTGTATAGTAACAAGGCCTTCTTCCTTCCTCCCTCCCTTCCTCCCTCTCTCCTTTCCTTCCTTCCCTCCTTCCCTCTTTCCTTCCTTTCTCATTCAACAAGTATTTCTGATAAGGCAGATTCCTGAACACAGGCTGACACTTGCTCTGTGCACCATCCCCCGAGGCTAGATGACCACAAACGCAGCTTAAGAAACAAGGGTGTTTCCCACCTAGTAGGAAGCCACTCCTTTGTTGGACAGAGCCTTGATGGTTGCGTCCAATCCGAGCTCACTGGTGGTGGGGAGGAGCCCCAGCACCTTCCCAGAGCCCCGGTGGGCCTAAGTGCTCTTCAGCCTCCATGTGCAGAGATGACTCAGGCAGTGACTTCATTCAGCCAGCCTGGTGTTTATGCCCCTGGCCACAAACCAGTTTATACTGTTTGGAGCTGTCCTGAGCTGATGCTCTGCTGGGACAGAATGACATCCACTCAGCTTGTGGCCATTGTGGCCAAAACAGCTGAAATGTTACGGCTTCTGAAGAACCCATTGTCTGCCAGTCAATCGGCAGGAGAAGGAAAATCCCGGTGCCCTGCCCCCTCTACCTTGGAGAAGCATTTTGACTCCACAGTAGCAGTGGGTCGGAGCTGGGCTCTGAAAGCCAGCTTGGAAGGACAGAGCCTAGCGCAGGGCTCCCTAGGAGAAGCCCGTCGAAAGCTACCACTGGGCTTGAGCCAGTGCCAGAAGGAGCTGGAGATTTGGGAAGGCAGCTCTGCTCATTCGAAAAGTATTTTATGTGGCACCATCCAATGCTGTCATGAGCCCTATTCATGAATTGCAAGAGAAGATGGGAAAGACTGAGTGCACACCACTGCTTTCTGAAGGGACCATCACCAGTAAAATAATCATGTAACTAACGTATCTCTAGCCAATGGGAAAAACTGAATGCGTGGCCACAGGGAAAACAACCACCATTGCAATAGGCGCTGTGCTAACCGTTGACATGCACTGCCTTATTTCACCCCCAGTGAGGGGGCTCCTAGCATTAGATCTTAGAGTTGAAGAGACTGAGGTACCAAGAGTTCAAGTAGTCTCTCCAGGGTCATGCGGCCAGTGAGTAGAGTAACCAATGGTGAGGCACAGCCAATGGGCAGTGCACAGCTAAGGCTCTACCAGAAGAGAAGAACAGGAGGGCAGAAAGGAGATGGGAAAGGAGACTGGTATTTGATGGTGCTGGAGCGTACCATGGGTTCCAGGGGTGGAGGAGATGAGGAGAGGAAAGGACTCTCCCCCATCTCTGTCCCTCCCGTGGGTGCAGGTCTGCCCAACAACCAGCTTTAGCACAACCCTTCCTCATGTACCCACCCCTCCCCCAGGAATGGTTTCTGTTTCAGAGCTGACAACTCTCCCTTTGAGTTACTTTGGGTCTTTGTGAGCATAAAATACAAAGGGCATCTCCTGATGATGCTCTCAGAGCCCCTAGAACCATGGATTACACAGTCATGAGAGACTTCAAAAGCTGTCTATTAAATGAGATGCTGTGATGTCCAGTTTGGTTTTTTTTTTTCCTCCAATGGTGATGAGAAAATTGTTGGTTTTGCCTCCTGACCGGAACTGTCTCTGATAAAGTAAAAGGCTATGAAGAGCCAGGACTGCACAGGGAATGGTGTGACTAAAACCGTAAAGCAAGCAAACGAAGCCAAACGGTCTCAATAATAACAACAAAATACTCCCTAGGTAGAGAAAACGTTATCATCTTCCAAAGTTTTCTTTACGGATTCTACATCGGCTCAACTCTGGAATTTAAGATTTGAATGGGAGGACACCTAGTGATCGCTACCTTCAAAGCTTTTATTTTCCTTTTTGTTTTTTGTTTTGTTTTTTGCCTGAACACCAGCAGGACCAGGGACACTTAATATCGTGCAGGTGCAGGCTGCGTGAGGTCTGCCTTCTGCCCCACCCACAGTCCCAAATTTCTTATTACCATCCTTCCTTATAGCAACCAGATCTGGAAATGCTGGAAATTAAAAAGAAAAAGTAGAACAAATGAAACAAACAGAAAAACTAGAAGTGAAATATCCAAAATAACCACACTGATCTCAGGGCGTTTCTAACTCAAGAAAGAGGAGTAATTAGCTGGAGTGTCTATTCACTGTGTGCAGGGATGTGTGGGATCTCAATATCACGTTGATTAGACATGTTCTGAGACGATCAACCAGAGCCAGACCTGTGCCCAGCGGAAGAGGAGCCGGTGGGAGTGCGGACCTTGAGAGCTGAGGACCAGGAAGGAAATCTAGGGAGGGCTCCCCCTCCCCCAGACAAAGCCTCATTTCTTTCAGTGTCTGGTTCTCTGACTTTCCTTCACCAGTCTCAGCTTCCTTAATTTCTACCTATTCATGCTTCTGTTTTTCTGATCTGTAAAATGGGGTAAGAGTGGTGCCTACAAAATGAAGTCATGCACATAAAATGCTTAGAACACTGCTTGGCACCCAATAAACACAATGCTAGCTCTTATCAATGTCAAGGTCATTTTTATTCCTACTAGTGCTGCTCTACGATTCCCACTACGAGCTGCTCCACTTTCCCACCTGCCTGCCTCCAGGTGAGGTGGCTTTTCTCTCTCTTACTCTCCCCACCAATGTGTTCTCACCTGATCTTGTTATTTTGGAGTCTCCTGGCTGTATGACTTTGGCATTTTCTAAGGAGTTACCCGCATTACTTAGAAGCTTCTGGGACACAATAGCCCTTCTGGATCCCAGGGCTGGGGCCTATGGTGAGCATTTTTCTCCCAGCCCCATCCATCACCTACCTCTGGCTGTTGCTCCACGTGCAGGGCCCCCATCGAGGTGCTGGGGTTTTGTGGCAGCCACCACTGACTGCCAAGCAGCCTCTTGGAGAAACATTCACATCCAGGAAAAACACTTGGCAAAAAAGGATGCCCACACTCTTGAGAAAATCACAGTCCATCAGCGTCAGCATATTCGGTGTCACCATGGAAACACTAAAAGGCAGCCTCCAAAGTGGAAGCCCCTAAAACATGCTTCCCCCTCCGCCCTGCTGCCCTTGTCTGTCAGCTGTCTATACCCTTGCCTCCTGAACAGCACTTTTTGAAACCCTAGTGACAAACCTGTAACCATCAGAGGATCTCTCAAAGGGTTTGCTTTGCCTCTGCCGCTTCCTGTCACTAATCTAGGCCTCCCTCGGGGCTTGGGGGCAATGCTGCTGGAGAAAGTTCGGGTGACAACTACATCCAGGTCACCTATCAGGGGACTGGCCCTGAGCCTGCCTTTTCTGGGTAATACTCGCAGGGACAGACTGAGGGCTGCACAGTGAGGCTGGATGGGGCCAGAGGCCGGAGGTTTTCCAAGGGGCAGGAAGGATGTCCTCACCTCCCACCAAGATTTCTGTTTCCAGGAGACTCCAGTCCCACCAGGACAAACGAAGGAAGCAAGTTTTGCCTCTTCAGAGCGGGTACTGGACCCTGGCATTTCTGCCTCTGACTACCTGTGTGGCTTCAGGCGTGACCTTCCAGGGCCCACCTTATTAGCAGGGAGGAGGGTGGACACATAACCCTTAGGGTCTCTTGCCCCAATGGCATTGTGTGGGACTCAGAGATGATCTGGCATCTGTGGCCTTTGTCCTGGGCAGTGGTCCACTGTCCTCTGTGGTCACTGAGGAAAGCTGAGTGTGAAGGAGAAATCACTCCTTTTGCTTTCAATCCAGGCATCCCCTAACCCCAAGCATCAAGCAACCTGTAATGTTTAAGGACTTGGTTGTCCTGAACTCAGAGTCTGAGCTCTGGCCTGTCGACATCAGCTAGACGCAAAGGGGAAAGTTTTCTGACAGAGGGGCCAATTCCACATGAGCAAAAATTTCTTATCGAGCATTAATTTCTGATCTGGCATTTTGGCTTTTATGCTGGGCTTAGTTAAAAAGGTCAGAATAGAAACTGCCTGAAGAAGTCATTTGCAACACACCCATAAATAAAGAGGCCAGTTTAGGTCTTGAGGATTAACTTGCTACTCTGTTTTCACATCCTATATTTGGTAAGAGAAGCGGGACCTTGCTGGAAAACAGTATTTCCCTACAACTAAAACCTGCTTGATAAAAGTGAATCTGTGTCTTAGAAAAACATGACATTTTTCAATCTGTTGCTCCTTGAACCTCCTTCACTGAAGGTGGTAATCTTCTTATTGGTATTTACGAGTGTGCAGAAGAGGGAAGGGGCAGTGAGCTAGCAAGAAAACACCTTCTGGAGGAAACGCATTTTCCCAATAGATGTGCTGTTTGCCATGGTGAGAAAAAACTCTTCTTAACCATCACCTCCTTCTTGGAAAGTTCATAATGTATCCTTGTGTGTCAGAAAAAAAGTCCTTCTTCTGGCTTGCTTCCTTTATGGCCTACGAGGTCTAGCTAGCAGGCTGAGACACTGAGTACTGACTGCCAGCTTGGACCCAGCCTCACCTGCATACCTGAGAAGTCAGCAAAGACTAGACAGGTGACCCTGAGCTAGACGGGCAACATGGAAGCACTTTGGTAAAGTGAAATACTTTCCTTGCTGGGGCTGGAGCCTCTTTCTGGATGGGGACACTTACCTTCTAAGTTATACCTCATTTTACAAGGTTGTATTTTCATACCTGGTGTAATCAGTTTCCCTTAGAGGAGAACACCTGTAAATAGACCATCACTACGGGCAAGGGAAATCCCACAGTGCATTTAACCTGCTCTCTGTTTACTGATTGCTCACCTGGCCTCCCTCGCATAGAACAACATAATTTCTCGGGGCCTTGTGTATTTTCCCTTTAGGTCCTGTCCACTCTCATCACTGGGATCACAAGTTGGTAGCTGGCTGGATGCAGGGACCTTTTTTTAGCATTGAGCCACTTGTTTCTTTTGGTGAACGTTTCTCAAAGAGCCTTTTTTTTTTTTTTTAAATCTGTTTATTTATTGGCTGTGTTGAGTCTTCGTTGCTGTGCACGGGCTTTCTCTAGTTGTGGTGAGCGGGGGCTATTCTTCCTTGTGGTGCGTGGGCTTCTTATTGCAGTGGTTTCTCTTCTTGTGGAGCACGGGCTCCAGGTGTGCAGGCTCAGTAGTTGTGGCTCACGGGCTTAGTTGCTCCGCATCTGCAAAGAGGCTGTCTTATACCCTCTCTGCATTCCCAACCCCGTCCAAGACCAGCTCAAACTTGTTCCTTCGGTAAAAAGCCTGTCTGCAGCTTTCAAAAATCAGCTCCTTGCTCTACAATGTACATGTCTATGCTTAAACTTTGTGTCTGCAGGATATACTACCCTCCCATAGACATATGTTCAGAGGTCTAACTTTGCATTTGGGACACCATATATAATTACCTTTTATATTCTACCGGACTCCTGAATGCCCTCGGATGATATTTTTTGGGATGTAAATTCCTTATAAGGAGGGGGTCTGCTAATCTTGCTTGGCACATGGGCCAATAAGATGCTACATGCAAGCGAATAAATATTTTGATGATACTCAAGATAACCCTGCATATCCTTGTGAAATTCACTCATAATCTTTAGTGGTTCTGAAAAGCATGATAGGGTGTGGCTTTTTCAGTTAAATAAAAAATCACATGTAGTGTTACCTTTCCTATAAGGCACTGGTACTTGCTCCAGTTTATAAGCAGAGATAATAGGGAGACCACCCGTCCCTTTTTTGCCTTGTAGCTTTGTGCTTCATTTAGAGATGGTTTTCAAAGTGAGGATGGCATCTAGGTGATAAAGTCAGGACTACTGGAGGAATTGTTTATTTCTAATATCCAAGAAATACTTTTTAAAATTTATTTATTTATTTATTGGCTGCATTCGGTCTTCATTGCTGCATGTGGACTTTCTCTAGTTGCGGGGAGCGGGGGCTGTGCTTTGTTGCCGTGCTCGGGCTGCTCATTGTGGTGGCTTCTCTCGTTGTGGAGCACAGGCTCTAGGTGCATGGGCTTCAGTAGTTGTGGCACATGGCCTTAGTAGTTCCATGGCATGTGGGATCTTCCCAAACCAGGGCTTGAACCCGTGTCCCCTGCATTGGCAGGTGGATTCTTAACCACTGCACCACCAGGGAAGCCTGATTTGGTTTTGATTTACTTGTTCATTTTCATTTCTTCCTGTCCATCATCAAGATGCAAAGTAAGCAAAGACAGCCATTAAATACACAGAAGGCCACAATTCAAATTTAGTTATAAAAGAAGCCTGTGAATTTTCTGATGGCAGAGTCAAGGAAGAATGAGAAATTCTTCCCTGAAATGGGTCGGTGCATAGAGCTACTTTCCCTCATGGCCTCTCCTGCCCCTCCCTGTGAGTAAATAGACACTTAGCCAGGATGGTAGGGAAGGTAATTCCATCTGGCCTGCACTCCTCCCCATCAACCCCTCCTGTGAGATATTGTTTAAGCTTCTGTCCACAAGGACAGAAAAAGGTGGATTTCTGAGATATAAAATAATTTGATCATAAGTATATTTGATGACCCATTTCTCAGACTGTAGTGGTAAAAAAACGCCCCCCCCCCCCAAGAACTAATTCCTCCCTCCCTCCTCTCACCCACCTGTTCACGGGTGTTGCCTGAACTTGACCTACAGTCGACTGGATTATTTTACAAATCAGGAAGTCAGGTTTAAAATTTTTGACCCCCGTCATTTAATTATTACCTTTCGTTCTGAGGTTCTGGATCTACCAGGCCATCAGGACACCTTTATTAACAAAGAAAGCAGACGAAAAATGTAAAGTCTTTACATGTTTATTTTGTTGATTCGTCACAGAGCAACGAAACAAAGTTAGAGAAAAAAATAAAATGCCAGTTAAATTCGGCTACGACCAAAACCCTTAAACATAAAATCCAAAGCAAGCTGCTGAAAGATCATAAAATCATCGTGGGTGATGTAATCTGTTAACGTCTGTAACAAATCAATATATTGATAGTTCTTCAGTCGCACAGCGGCCCCGAAGACCTGCCCCACGCGCTGGTTCAAGACCCCGCACACGAAGGGACAGCGCAGAAAACGCCACCCCGCCGAAGCCACCGCAGCGGGGACCCTCCGAGCAGCCTGCGGTGTGGGGCTCCCGGTCCCCCTCAGTGTCTTTTAACGAGGCAGAACGTTAATTAGAGGTGGTGCTTTCTGACAAGAGGGCAACCGCGAAACGCACTGTTACCTAGTTTTTAGTACACCGGGAACCCCGTCTGCGGGAAAGGTGGTTGTTTCTAAGCAAGCTCAGATGTTGGTTACCTTTGGGGAAAGCGGGACAAAACGATGAATCTCGAGTTCTAAACTGCCCTTGTAAGAAGACCCCAGGATTTAAGAGCGAATAATCGCAACAAAACACACGGTTATGCGATTCTCAAAAGCTGCATTGTAATCGTCGGGGTATGAAAGCGGACTTCGCAACCCAGCACACCCATCGACCCAGGAATTGTCATCGCTCCCTCCCCCGGCACCGCGATGCCCACCGTCCAGCCCCCGAGGATCGGTCCGTCTGCTACGCCCGAGACCGTCTGCACTGATTAAGTGGTGTCTCTCGGCTTCCTGGGGTCGGGCAGCCTCCTCTAAGAGGCACTGGCTGCTGAAAACAAAAGAGCCTGTGACCTCTGGCCGAGGAGAAGGAAACGCTCCCACCTCTATCCTCCGCCCTGAGAGAGCAGCCCCCTGGTCCCTTTGGGCCTGGCCTGCCGCCTCCCCCCCGGGCTAGCACGGTGCCCTACAAGTCCACATCACCCCTGCAACGCGCACGACTCCAGGAGCCGGGAGAGGCAGGCGCTGGGTGCCAGTGGCAGTGGGAGCGCGCACTCGCTGCGCAAAGCAGCTGGAATCCACCCGGAACCCCAAACAGCCCCGACGCTCTGTCGAACATCCACTCGGGTCACTTTAATTTCCCCGGGGTGGGAGCGAGGAGGGGGCACGCCCAACAGTCCCCTTCTCTGGGCGAGAAGCTTCGAAATGCCCTCCTTGCTCCGCCCTGCTCTCGCGGGGCGCCGGGCGCGGGGACACGCAGAAGCTGGGTGGCGGGCAGCCGGGCCGAGGTCGCGCCCCCCGGCCCGGGCCAGCCCTCACTTGGAGAACTGCGCCTGCACCGCGGCCAGGCCCAGGCCTGCCGGGACCAGGTGCGGGAACTTGCAGACCGCGCAGGTGCAGAGGCCGGGGCTGCCCGCGCCGCCGCCCGGGCCGCCGCCGGGGAGCGCGAACTGGCCGCACGGCGGCTCATCGAGCGCCAGCGACAGGTACTTGGCCGGGCGCAGCGCGTCGGGCGGCCCCACGGCGCCGGGCGCCAGCAGCACGGAGCCGGGCGCGGCGGCGAGCAGAGGCAGGCCGGCCAACAGCAGGCGCGGCGCGGCGGGCCCCGCGCCCTCGCCGAGCGCGCGGCGCAGCTCCTGCAGCGAGCTGCCCAGCAGCAGGATGTAGTTGCGGGCGAGCAGCAGCGTGGCGATCTTGGAGAGCTTGCGGCCCGGCGCGCCCTGACAGTGCGCCGCCGAGTAGGGCAGGATGACCTCGCGCAGCGCGTCCATGGCCAGGTTCAGGTCCTGCATGCGCTTCCGCTCTCGGCTGTTGATCTTGCGCCGCAGCTGCTGTTGCTGCTCCTCTTTGGCGTCCGCCCGGGAGCCGCCGCCCGCGTGCGCGCCCGGCCCGGATCCCGTGCCCTGAGGCTCAGCAGGCGCCTCCGGCTTCTCGCGCGCCGCCTTGGGGAGGAGGGGGGCCGTCGTGGAGGAGGAGGAGGAAGTGGAAGAAGAGGAGGAGGAAGAGGGCGGCTGCCGGTAGCCCACCAGCTCATACAGGGAGGCTCCGAGCTGCACTTCTCCGGGCCGCTGTGGCCGCAGCATGGTCGCTGGGGCCGCGTTCACGCGCGCCTGGGAAACCGCATAATACATCTGGGGGAGTGTGGGGGCGGCCGAGGCGGCCTTCAGGAACGCCCCGGGGTGGGCCTTTCAGCAGGCCGCCCCTCCCGCAGACGTGCGCGCGGGGGAGCGGATGGCAGAGCGGTATCCCGCGCCGACCCCTTTAAACCCGGCTTGGGAACCTGCGGCGCTGTGGACCGCTGGGCGCAGCCAATGGGGGCGCGAGGTCCGGCGCAGGCGCGTGCTCATTGGCCACCCGCTCCTCAGGCCCGCGCGGAGGTACCGCTGGCACCGCTTAAGGAGATTATTGTAAGCGCCGGACGGAGAATCACAGGACAGTCCTCCCCCCCCCCCCCCCGCCCCCTACGCCGGGGTGGAGGGAGGGAGGGAGGGAGGGAGGCGCCTTTTCGGGTGGAATGCGGCTGTTCTTGGAGGACTGGTGGCATGGTGAGCTAAAGCTCCTGTTCCTACCTGCTTCTGCCCTCTGCCTCTGTTTTTTGGTATGCATATGCATACCGGTTTGTTTTAAATTGTGGTCAAATACGCATAACATCTAATTTACCATCTTAACCGTTTGTAAGTGTACAGTTCAGTCGTGTTAAGTGCATTCACATTGTGCATCCAATCCGCAGAACTCTTCATCTTGCAAAACTGAAACTCTATACTTATTAGAGAATTCCCCATCCCCCCTGCAACCCCTGGCAACCATTATCCTTCTGTCTATGAATCCGACTACTCTAGGTCCCTCATATAAGTGGAATCATATTGTATTTATCTTCTAGTGACCAGCTTATTTCGTTTAGCATAATGTCCTCAATGTTCATCCATGCTTTAGCATGTGTCAGGATTTTGTTTCTTTTTAAGGCTGAATAATATTCCATTATATGTATGTTTTATTTATCTAGTTCTCTACAGATGGACACTTGGGTTGCTTCCACCTTTTGGCCATTGTGAATAATGCCGCTGTGAGCATGGTTGTAACAGGTTTTTTTTTTAGTATGTGATTTCCTGCAAGGTTTTGAGAACTAAATTTCTGGGCTCAAGGACCAGTAGCTTTAGAATGGTTACTCCAAGCCTGTCCCTCTTCCCTCTCGCTGATTAAAAGGTCTTTAGGGACTAAGGAGCTTTGGGGGTTGGATTTCTTTCCTCCGCAAAAGGCACATGTATTCATTCATTCATTCTGTCAGCGACTCAACTCAGGCTTAAGCAAAAACTTGCACAGAAATCCTCCTTTGATCAGAAAAAAACAAAATCAGAAAACAGCAACTCACCCCCACACTTGTATCTGTCCAGAGTGGAACTGAGCCTTTCTCTTCCCCAAAGAAAAGACCATTACTTGGTGACTGTGCAAGTTTTATACCTCGGCACCAGGACACACTGCTGCAGCTTGTCCTCATCACATGGCAAAGAAGCATGAGGAAGAGGGACTTTCTACCATCCAACATGGTAGCCACCAGCCACTGTGCCTGTTAAATTTTAATTTATTAAAATAAAATCAAGGTAGAAGTTTATTCCTTGGTTGCACTAGCATTGCTTCAAGTGCTTAGTTGTGGCTATAGTGGCCATCTATTAGACAGCACAAGGAACATTTCATCATTACAGTGAGTTGGATGTTGGACAGCGCTGATGTTGACATTAACTTAAAGAAAATGATCTTCTCCACCATGGTCCCCTTTGGTGTAAGAAGAGGGATGCTGTTGAAAGGCCTGTCATCATGGGGACTGATTTCAGCTCTCAGAGCCCATTGGCCATGCTTGCTGATTTCAGGGCTGCTTTGTTCCATTTTCTTCCACCAACATTCTCCCTGTAGGCTCACTCTGATCTCTGCTTCTGACCTCCAGCTTTGCCTATAACATCCTGCCCAGGCCTCAGGTTCAGCTCCAGCATTCCTTTCGTCTCAAAGTCCTGGTGATTTCTCATCTTCTTCCTTTCATCACGCTCTGCAGACCATTGGTAGTATTTTTCCCGTAACCTAGATTGTGTTATGCGGAGGTCATCTCTGCATTCGTTTGTGATTGTTTTGAGGGTGGGAATCATTTGTTCGTTTCTTCATCCTCCCAAAGCTTTGTAACGACTGTGTGTCCCTGGGGAGTCTAAGAATTGGTGTGAACCAAGTGGGGAAAGTTGGGGGGGTGGGGGGGAATGAATTGGGAGATTGGGGTTGCCATATATACATTACTAATAAGAAAAAAATATCAAATTGTACACTTTAAATATATGCAGTTTATTATATGTCAATTGTATCTCAATAAAGGTTCTTAAAGAAAAAAAAAAAGAATTGGTGCGAAATCTCCACTAGCTCACAGATTCATCTCTGAAATGTGCAAACTCCCAGCAGTGCTTTAATGCAAGAATTTCCCCCAGGTTTCATAGAGAGGGAAGAGTCATGGTAGGACCCCCTAGCAGGCTGGGGGATTCACTTAGGGAGAGAGGAAGGGACCACAGTAGGAAGGACCTGAGTCCCCAAGAAGAACCATATGGGACAGGAAGGAGAGCGACCAAGGAAAATTTCAAGGGGATAAGTTTAAGATCTCGCTAATCATTCCCCCTTTTGTTAAAGCATCCTGTTTCCCAAAGCATTTTAACAGACACTTGCATTTGATTTTCACGGGAACCCTATGAGCTGGGAGTTTGGGGGAAAGGGGAAGCTGGAACAGGTGAGAGAGTAGCATTAACATCTATACACTACCAAATGTAAAATAGATAGCTAGTGGGAAGCTGCTACATAGCACAGGGAGATCAACTCAATGACGGGTGATGACCTAGAGCGGTGGGATAGGGTGGGTGGGAGGGAGGCTCAAGAGGGAGGGGATATGGGGATATATGTATACATACAGCTGATTCACTTTGTTGTACAGCAGAAACTGGCACAACAGTTTGAAGCAATTTTACTCCAATAAAGATCTGAAAACACAACACAACAAAACAAAAACCCTGCTGTAGATGGTGAAACTGAGGCTCCAAGAGGGCGGGAAGGTGCTGGGTTTCTGGGATTGATAATGTGCCTTCAGACAGGACAGGCAGAGCTGCCCCATCAGTGGCCAGCTTCCAGAACTCCCTCCAGCTGGACCAGGCCTCCAGGAAGCTGAGAAGGGGGCCATGATGGGGAGGGTTCAGGACAGGATGAAAGGATGGAGGGGGCAGCCTAGGCCAAGCCAGTACTGGGGAGTTGATGGGTTTCAGCCATGAAGAGGCGGCTCCCAGGATCCCACCTCCATGAACCCTGCACAGGCCCCTCTGGCAAAACTCGCCCTCACCCTGAGGACCCCTCTGTCTTGTAACTGAGATGCCAAATTGAGGTGGACCCCAGCCACCTCATCCTCTGGCTTCCTCCTCTGCCCACATCCTTGGTGGGGGCCCTGGGGCCTTCCCCTGCCAGCAGGAAGAGGAAGTGAATGAGAAAGACAGAAGCTCAACCTGGAACAATAGACTAAACGTCCCCCTCCATAGTCAGGGGCTGTGCCCCAGGAATCAGAGATGGAAGCACACACACAGCTCTTCCCTGCTAAAGGGCCCCTCTTTACCGAAGGTGTCCCTGATGGTTCTCTTAAGCCCTTAACCTTCCAAAGTCTCTGTCTTGGGGAAGGAGAACTCCCCAAGACGGCCGTGCGGGCCCAGTATGGGCACAGGATTTGGCACTTGTTGATACTGGTGACTTGGATGCTCCTTCTGCTGGACTGGAGCTCCAGCGGCATGCAAAGTGTGACAGCTGGCAAGGGCCAGCAAGCCATTATCGCCCCTGGCAGGGGCCCCGTGGGCCGGCTCAAGGCGAGACAGCTGCCGTGGCCTCCCACATTCAGGACATGCTTGGGGAGCAACTTGCGTCCACCATAACAACCACTCTTGTCTTTGCTTAAAGGGGTTGTGTGTGTGTCTGTGTGTGTGTTAGTGACTCCTTTCACCCCAAGGAGGCATGTGTGTCAGGCTTCCTTTTTCTTGCATAGAAACCTAGCACATCTCCCGCCTGCTCCCCCCATGCTGCTGGCCACTCTTGCTTTGGGTGGAGAAGCTGGAACTTTTGCAGTGGCAGACAATGGGGCCCCGACACCTCAGTGAGGGTACAGCACCATCCACCCCCTCTGTAAACAGAAAGGTTGCAAAGCCCTCCATTGTCCCTGGAGAGACTGTCTTCTTGCAGAAGGCCAGCTAAGTGTAAAAGGTTGTCTTTGCTGAAGCATGCTCTTGAAACTGGCTGGAGCTTGGACCTGTAATGAAAGAACAGAGTTCTCTTTAAAGTGCTGCTTTCTTCTAAGAAGGGCAAAATTCTCTAGAAGGTTTCCATTGCCCAAGAGGTGTTGAAACTTACACTATTGCTATGAGAAGTGGCCGTTGCATCTAATGTTTGCGCTGTATCAGCTTCCCCCATCCCATCCGCACGTAACTCTGTCCAGAACACAGAAGATAGGGGAGGAGCTGCAGAGGGAGGGGTACTGAACTTCTTTCTGAGTAGAGGAGAGGAGCAGAGAGAGAAGATGGGGAGGAGGAGGTGGCTTACCCTTTGGTAAGTGTTCCTGGTGGAGCAGAGCTCTTTGGACACATCTGGTCCCCTCTCAGTTGGGGACCATCTGAACAGACTCTCAGTCAGAGTTAGAAACAGTTCAGATTAAATAAAGATTCCTACTGGGAAAACAAGAAGGAATGTGCATTTTGTTCATTTTCAAAAGGCAGTGCACGTTAATCGAGTTGTTATGAACTGACGTGATGTTATTAGTTATTTACAAGGTTGCTTTAAAGCCCTGTGGTGGTCACAGATGTCCTTCCTTCCACTGTGGAAGGACAAAGGCAGCAGTGCAGGGGGCTCTGTTCTGGTTAAAACACTATAGATTATCGAGTGTAGTGGATGTGTTTTACACACATGATAAGATGTTTTATTCTATTTCACTTAATTAATTGGTTTATTTTTTTGGCCTCACCATGCAGCATATGGGATCGTGCCCCCTGCAGTGGAAGTGCAGAGTCTTAACCACTGGACCCCAGGGAAGACCGCTATTTTATTTTTCATAAATGTCATTTGGACCTGATTTTAATAAAGTTTACTACTTAAGAATTATTTCTGAGTCAAAATTTGTCCTGTGCCTTATTTTCTGTGGAAAAAAGTTAAAAGAAAAGTAAGAAAAGAAATTAGATACATCTGAGGTTTTTTCAGATAAGCTTGATTTGACTATTGGTAACATAGCTCAAACTGATGGGTAGATGCTTTCTTTCTGTGTGTGTGTGTGTGTGTGTGTGTGTGTGTGTGTGTGTGTTTGTGTGTGTGTGTGTTTTGAAACCCAAGGTGATGTAACAGAAATAGAAATTTTCACAGCTTCTGTGAGTACCAAATGCTGAAATTCTACATGTCACCTAGAACTCTGTAATACCACATTTTAATACTCTTACTGTAGATCTGAGAACTCTTCCTTAAAAGAAACTTCAAATAATCATTGTGAAAAGCCTAGAAAAAAAGTACATCTTTTTGTTTTAAAGATGAATGGTGATATTTCCTGCCACATCAAAACTTAAAAGCCTATTAACAGAATTTTAGGCAGAGAAATGGAATATAACTAACAGGGATCCTCTGAGTAGATGTGATAAGAATACCTGTGAATTAAGATACATATATTAGCACACACAGCTTGGTGTCTGAAGGGTTGGTTTGAGGCCGAACAAAAATATTCTTCCAGTCTCCCCAAAGTCAGTAGCTGAAGCCAAACGTTCCAAAGGCTTACACTGACACAATGAAAAGAGACAATTTGCTTGGAAGGCTGTGGCTAATTTATAACACAATGTCCAATGTCATGGTTAGTTTTGTTGCAAAAATTTGGCACTTTCACCCAGAGTCTCAGGCAGCCTGAAAAGATGCGAGTGATCCTGGCCGCAGCATCTCCCGCTCCCTAGATGTTCCAAATGGTTGAAACAAGCCCTTTCATAGAGACGCAGGGCCAAGTGTGCTCAAAGGAATGAGGGAAACAAAGGTGGCTCTGAAGTCATTTCCCCGCACTGGGTCCAGCCATCCGGTTTCACTCTTTCCCCATTGAACGGGCAGAATGCAACAGGAAGAGTGTGGATGAAAGGGAACAAACAGGCCGATGTGTTTGGGGAGAGAATGGAGAGAGGCCGGGGCACTGAGCTGCTAAACTTTCATTCTAGGTTTTCAGAAAGGAGTGAATGATGAATTATAGAAACCTGAAAGGTAATAAAATATGGGTCACTGAAGCGCTGAGGCCAAGTTCCTAAAACACCTGCAGAGACAGAAGGTTCTGGAAGTCAGTGCGGCCCCCACGGTCGCCCGGGCAGACACCCTGCCCGAGGCACAGAAGGGGACTGTTCAGAAGCTCACCTGTTGTTTTCCCGTTGGCTCTCAGTCCTTCCCCGTCTGCGAGAGCCAGCGGCTGGATGTGACTCCAGATTAGACCACGGAGGGGAGAAAGAAAGGCAGTGTGCAGACTTCCCAGGGTGCAGTGAAGGAGACCGGAGCTGGGAGGCCACCTCCTTCCTCTCCTGAAGTCTCTCTGACCTGGAAATATTAACTCCGGTGAAGACGATCTGCGTTAAACATGCAAATCTCCTCCGCTGGAATATTCTACGGCTTTTCAGCTCAAAGGCTCAGCCTATTTATGTCTTACAAAGCAGAGTCCTATCCCTGGATGGTGGATGGGAGCTCCCGGTTGCTTCAGTAAGACTCATCTGAGCCTCAGTTCCCTCATTATAACACGGGAATAATGGTATTTCTCTCCTATGGCTGTTATAAAGATTAGAAGGAACTATGAGGAAGGTGCCTTGCCTGGAGGCTGGCACACAGTAGCTGCTTAGTAAAATAAGGGTAGCGACTATTACTGAGTACTGGCTACATGCCAGGCACCGCGCAAAGACACTTATTTGGTGGTTTTCATTCAGACTGTGGTGATGTTCCAGTGTTATTTGCTTTAAGTGCCTGCTTTCTCTGCGCCGAGGATGTGGGGTTTTCTAGCTCCTTCTGTCCCTGTTCTCGTTGAACACCAGGGATGCCGGGCTCTGTTTCAGAGACTCTTTCCTGAATACCCTGAACCAAAATCCAGCAACAACTTGTTAAAGAAACTACATAAATATAACCTCTTGAGACAACTGTAGTGCAAACTTCGAGGCCAGATGACCTGGTTTTGGGTCCTGGCTCCTTAGGACAGGGTCCTTGTGTGACTTAGGACAAGAGATGTCACCTGTCAGTGATCCAGTTTCCTTCATCTGCAAAACAAGGATGGAAATAGAACTTAGGGAGAAGTTCTGTGGTGAGGACTGAGTGAGTTGATACCCTTAGAGCACTGGTGGCAGAATGTGAGCTGTTACTCTTGTTTCATCAACCTCTTCATGGGTTGATTGGGTCCCCCTAAATTTACGTTGAAACCTTCACCCCCAGTTCCTCGGAAATGTGACCTTTGGAAACAGGATCACTGCAGATGTAATTCGTTAAAATGAGGCCATTACGGTGGGCCTTAATCCAATATGACTGATGCCCTTAAAAAGGTGGGGGGGAGGGTTAGACACAAATATCCACAGGGAGGATGCCAGGTGAAGATGTAGGCAGAGATCCAGTGATGCTCCCACAAGCCAGGGAATGCCAGAGATTGCCAACCAGTCACCAGAAGCTGGGAGAGAGAGGAATGGAACAGCTCCTTCCTCATGGTCCTCAGAAGGAACCAACCCTGCGGACACCTTGATCTTGAACTTCCAGCCTCCAGAACTGGAAGACAATACACTTCTGCTGTTTCAGCTGCCCAGCATGCGGTGCGTTGTTACAACAGTCTGAGCTGATTGATACAGCCTCTGAGCCAACTCCTCCTCTGTAATGTGGCGTGGTGATCAGAGGGCAGACTCTACGAGGCTGAATCAAAAATTATCCGCACTGTGGGTATAGAATTTACTTTAATTAACTTTTAGAAAAGACAAATACATCATTTTTCGACATAATCTCCTTGCTTTTCAATACACTTTATCCATCTGTCAAGAAGCTTTCGTATTCCCTCATTAAAAAGTGTTTTAGGCTGACCTGCAAGCCACGAATGCACCACTGTCTTCACATCCTCACGTGGACAGGCGTCTGGCTCCTTCTTGATGGCTAACACTTATGTGACATGCCTTGAACTTCTCTATCTTTTCATACACACTTCTTCACAACAAAACACTTTCTCCATACTGCACACAAAGTCTTCGATAAATAACGGCACCAGGTACACCCTCAGACCACAAAAAACGAATCACTGCACGTTGCTCTTCTTTTGTCCAAATCACAAGTGGGGCATCCATTTCTGCTCGCACCACAGTTACAAATGAACTGATGCAGAGCTTTCACACCTGCACAGCAGAGACTCGGGAGACAGTAGCCTTGAACGGAAGTCGTGCCTTGAACGGAAAGTGTTGATAACACAGTGCAGCCAACAGAAGTTTTAATATAACTGGAGGGCGGATAATTTTTGACTCACCCTCGTATACAAAGTCAGATAATTGGGGCTCAAACTCAGCCTGCCACTTATGAAATTGAGCAGTTTACTTAACCTCCTTGGGCCTCAGGTAATTCATCTGCAAAATGAAGCTTATAATTTTGCTTACGTCTACCTCACAGGTACTTTGTAAAGTGAGAATTAGATGGGTGCCTGGTTCACAGTAATGTTACTGTTCTGTGTAAAACCTCTTGTGTGGAGGTTTCTAGAGACAGTGGAGAGGGGAGGCAGAACTCTGCTCCAGGTCAGATTGCCTGGAGGTCTTGCTAAGTGCAGATTCTGGTTCAGTTGGTGGTGGGGTGGGCCCCAAGGTTCTGTATTTCTAAGAAGCTGCCAGCTGAGTTGCAGGACCACACTTTGTGTGTACCAAGGGCCCTGATGGCCTCACCTGGTCCCATCTAAGAAAATGAAACTGATTTAAGAAGAATGTTTTGAAAAGAAAACTTCTTTGCTCATGCCTGTTCCTCGGGCATACAGATGGATATTTGATGGTGTCTCAACTGTGCTTAGAGAAAGAGCAAACTTGGCTTTGGAGAAAAGAATGAGGAAATGACCAAGGGCAGCCTCCCCAACAGCACGGAAGGATGCACATTGGCCAGGTGAACAGAATCAGAGGGATGGACCTGAGACCCGGGGGTTTTCCTGCTCCAAGAGGGTGCATTTGGACGGATGAGATGCAGAGGGTGTGTGATTGCCTGGAACGGGGCAGGGAGAGAGAATGTGAGCTGGAACTTGGGCCACGCCCATCCTCTGGGGCCCTTGCCCTCCTCTCTCTTCCCTCTGCTGGAAGCCTCTGCCAGGTCTTCTCACCACTGAGTTCTCGTGCAGAGGTGACCCCTTCAAGGGGCCTTCTCAGACTACCCACCCTCGTGGCGCCCCTCCCGCCCGGTCCCACTGTCGCTCCTCCTTGCTTTCTTCTCTTCGTGGCACTTACCAGCAGCTAGAATGGCCCAGTTGCTTACTTGCCCACGTATTTATACGTGTCTGTTTGCTCCCACTCTAGATCAGAGGCTCCACGAGAGCGGTGTTCTCCGCTCTACGCCAGTGCCTTGAGCAGGGCTGGCCCCCTCCCTACTAGGTGCTCAATAAATACTTGAATGAATGTGTGCAGAGGCCGAACCTGGACGGACTGGCCAGGTTCACTGAGTGCTTGCTATGTGCAAAGCCCTGTGCCGGGCCCTTGAGAAACGGTGGGCTCCCACTTGAGGGCATGGGGTAGACACCTCTGAACACCTGACTAGCAATGTCGGGTTACAGGGCATGGATGAGCTGGGAAGGAATCAGGGCTGCTGTGGCCCAGAGCACGTGGAGTATCAGGATCTTGTTACAGTGCAGAGTCCGGGCCCGGGAGCCGGGGTGGAGCCCGGGATGCTGAGACGCTTCGCTGTAGTCAGTGCCCAGATGATGCAGACGCTGCTGGTCTGAGGATCCTGCTTTTGAGGATGGTGAGGCTTTAAGTGTTTAGAAGAGGGAGCAGGTGTTTATAGCCGAGGCCTCTTGGAGGAAGGTTTGGTAAGCAGGAAAGCCTGGAGGACTGCGGGTTGAGGACGGGACAGGCAGAGCTGTGGGACGGGGGGCAGGAAACAGGCCGTGGGGGCTGGAATTGAGAATAGGAACAGGATGAAAAGACAAGCCAGGCGGGTGGGGGGGAAGGGAGGAGCAAATAGAGAAAACCCTCAGGCACAGCCATGGTGACACACACCCTCTCTCTGCAATCTTCTATTTTTAAAAGCAGTTCGTAGAAGGGTTGAGACACCAGCACACTGCCTTCCTCTGGTCTGTCAATTAGTCCAAAACGTGTTTTCAGAAATGTTGCAACCTGAGGTTGCCCAACAGGGCCTTGTGGAGGTGACAGAGCAAGGTCTGTGCAGGGTGCTGCTGAAGCTGAGGATGTGTAGGCAGATGTCCTGCAGTAGTGGCCGCATGGCCGGTTCTAACCAGCTGGGATGGCCGTGTGACCTGCCCAGGGACACCCTTGCCCCTTATCTTAATTTTTTTTTTTAGAAAGACTGTGAAAGGTTTTTGTTTGTTTGTTTGTTTGTTGTTTTAAGTAATTAATGAATTAGCTGCATCAGGTCTTCGTTGCTGCGCAGAGGATTTCTCTAGTTGTGGCGAGTGGGGGCTACTCTTCTTCATTGCAGTGCACAGGCTTCTCATTGTGGTGGCTTCTCTTGTTGTGGAACACGGGCTTCTAGGCATACGGGCTTCAGTAGTTGTGGCACATGGGCTCAGTAGTTGTGGCTCGAGGGCCCTACAGCGCAGGCTCAGTAGCTGTGATGCACCGGCTTAGTTGCTCCACTGCCTGTGGGTTGTTCTTGGACCAGGGCTCGAACCTGTGTCCCCTGCACTGGCAGGTGGATTCTTAACTACCACATCACCAGGGGACTCCCCCTTGCTCTTATTTTTTTGTTAACCATCTTCACATCTGTTATCTCATTGAGCCTTATGGTGTCCCTATGACGTTGGGAGAGCAGCTGCCTGTTTTGCAGGTGAGGAAACCAGGGCCCAGAGAGAGTTGAGGCAAGTCCAGTCTTACCAAGTGCAGAGCCCAGACTAAGACAGACAGGGGGGAATTCTGCTTCTTTCACACAGTACCTCTTGCCTCGATGTTCATACCTGTTAAGCGTGTGGACAGGATTGGAGACCAGCAGTTCTTCTATCAGAGAATACCTCCTAAGATGTGTGTAGAATGGTGAGCTTTTGGTCACCAGAATCAGACCCCATCTAGGCTAATGGTCCCTGGAATGCCAGAATATTCTAGAATATCCCCAGGGTGAGCTTGGCCTCCAAAGGCTTCCCCCAGCAACGGGAGAGAAAGGGGTGCAGCTGTGGCCACTGGCACTGCTTCCCACATCGCATGGAGACTAAGGTCAGGGCCAATTTCACACTCCTTCATCCCCTATTATGACCTGTATTTCCCTGGCGCATGGCAGCTGCTTGTGTGCAAATGAGGAGACAGGAAGTATTATATTGTAGTAAATGACATGCAAGGAGAGCAATAAACCATTATTAACTCACTTGATTCTTCCCAATTTTAACAGTGGATCCATTTAAAGTGATGGAGGGCATTTAGGGCAAGTTTTCACTTGCTTTCACAAAGCAGGGACTTGCCTGCAGGTTCAGATTCTTGCCCACTCATCAAAAAAGTGGGATTCATAGGCCCCTTATCCAAGGGAAGAATTGAGGCATCTATGAGTCTTCAGGTCTAAAAAATCCTGGGGTGCTGAGAGGAGCAGGGACCAGGAAAGCAGTGCTGTGGGTACCAGCCTGGATCACGACAGTAGCTTCGTGTGGTCTCCTGTGCCTGGCGTGGCTCAGGCCTGCTGGGCTGTTCCCCCTGGCTTCTTCCTGGTCTCCTCCCCTGCTGGTCCTGCTTGCTCTGACCATAGTGGGAGCAGAGGGGCTTGCAGCTGCTCCAGAGGCCCTGGGATGCCCTCTGGGGTGCAGCTATTCTCTCTCACCCCTTCTCTATAGGCTATTTCCAGGCTGCCACAGTAGTGTGGCTTCAGGAGATGCTCCCAGACGTCTGAGTTTGCACTGCATACATCACCCTCAATAGCACGCACCCCGAACCACCCACCAGCCACTTCTAGCCAACATCTACTACCGATTTTAATTTTTGTTTTCTTTCTCTCCTGTTCCCCTCTCTGGCTCCTCTTCCCATTATGACACACGGTCACTCAACACAAACCCAGCCCCAGGCCCGAAACGTGTCTGCGCAAACCCATCCCCCTGCCCTCCCTGTAACAGAACTCACCCTCTTCAGATATACTTCTCATCTGAGCATACCCTTGCAGACAATCATTCTATATCTTCTTATCAAATGCTCTGCCTGCCCCAACAGGACTCCTGGAGAGTAAAATTCTGTTTATTTTATTGCACTAATAAGAGAGGCCAACTCTAGTCCCAAGAAACGGAGCCAGGCAACCAACACCCCAAACTGCGTCCACTCTGTGGGTGCCTCCTGTGCTGGTGCCTACTTTCCCTTAATGCCCCCTCTCCCCTCTTCTCGTACCCAGCAACCCTCCTGGCTGTTCCTACTTGTCTCTTCTGTGCTGTTAGGCAACATGGCCTTAGAGAGGTGGAAGGGGTCAAGGGTGAGAGGGGTCCTGGGTTGGGTCTCAAGCCATGGGGCCTCGAAACCCGGCTTCTTCTAAAATCAGTGAAAGATGGGACTTCCCTGGTGGCACAGTGGTTAAGAATCTGCCTGTTTTTGCAGGGGACACAGGTTCGATCCCTGGTCTGGGAAGATCGCACCTGCTGTGGAGCAACTAAGCCGATGAGCCACAACTATTGAGCCCACATGCCGCAACTACTGAAGCCTGCACACCTAGAGCCCGTGCTCTGCAACAAGAGAAGCCACTGCAGTGAGGAGCCCATGCACCACAGTGAAGAGTGGCCCTTGCTCGCTGCAACAGGAGAAAGCCTGTGTGCAGCAACGAAGACCCAACGCAGCCAATGAACAAATAAAATAAATAAATTTATTTTAAAAAATTAAAAAATAAGACATAAAATAAAATCAGTGGAAGGAGATTGTACCTAAGATAGGTTCTCGTCCCTGACCGAGTACCCCTGGGTAGGATCCTGTCCACATCATTTACCATGCTGCCCTGAGCCTTCTGCTGGGATGTTGTGTGGGTGTTGGAAACATCTCCCCTTGCTGAGGCTACACCATGGCTGCACATCTGTGGGAGTCACTGTACTCAGTGGGAGAGGCTGTCTATTGGGGAATTAATTGATCATTCAGATTACGGCCTGATGGTCAAATCTCTATGCCCCCAGTTCCCTGAGCTCACGGTCTGGATGCTCAGACTCAGGCAGTGGGCCCTGTGCCCACGCTTTAGGGGCCCCGCTTGGGTCTTGCTCCAGCTCTGTCCCTCTCCATGGGCAGAGGAGTGCCCAGGACCAAATGTCTGTGTCCCCCAGAGCTTGCCCCGCTCCCACGCCACGCATGAGGCCTGCAGAGCAGGGATGGGGAGAAGGGCGGAGTGGGATGCAGGCCTTCGGCCTTCTTTCCGCTCTTCCTCCTCAGCCCCACAATGTTAGGAGAAGCCAACCTGACTGTTCAGTTTTTACTTTTTTCTGGACCAGTGACTAACACCCAAGCTTCTTCCAATGAACGCAAGATGAGACCCTCCAGCCCCTAATACTTAACAAAATGTCAACAGGTGAAGTCGGTCCTTCTCACTCAAAAGCTTTTGGAGGCTTCCTAACACCTTCAGAATGAAATCCAAGGGCCCAAAGGCTCCACCCAACCCTGCCCCTGAGCTTTGATATTTTTACAACCGGCTGGCATTTTTGAAGTCCAGCGCCTGTGCCAGCGGCCCCAGGGGACAGAGGCCTGGACCTCCATGGGGTCGGCCTGCCCCTTGACCTCCGGTCCTGCCGCTCCTCCACGCCCCCCACCCCTGCCCTGCAGGCTCTGTGGACGTTTCTGCTGTTCTCAGGCTCATCCCCACCCCGGCTCCACTGCTCTTGCAGTTTCCTCTCCTGGGAGCTCCTTTCCCACAGAGCCTCGTGGTGTTCACACGTCTGCCAATTTCTTCTCCAGTCATCTCATCCCCACTGCCCGCCCCCCCAACCCTGTAACCACATGGTGACCATCACCCTTTTCCCTGAGAGCTTTGTTTTCTTTCCTATTCCAAATTATATTATAAATATTTTTGTTCTCAGAGCCTAGGTCTGTGCCTGGACATGTAAAGTCCTGGATAAGTACTTGCTGAATGAATGAATGACTGAATCCCAGTCATCATGTCCCTTTATCACCTTCAGACTGTTTTGCTGCCTAAACAGAGATCTTTGCCGTATATCTTTTTACAGATACCTTTGCGACTTTTGGGAAACTAAACATCCACAGTGGATACAGTAACTATTCTCTTTCTTCCCAGTTTCCTGGGTTACCGCAGAGCCTCAGACAGCCAGTGCCCGTCGGCAGCCAGCCTTCCTCTACCACTGGATGCCAAATCCTGTGGGAGGTCAGCTCCAGCCTGCCGTGAAGGCGGTCAAACATTCCCCTTTCCTCTGTTGGACCTGTGTAAGTCCCACTGAGAGGCAGGACACTAGACAGCCTCTCATTTCTCATTTTGGATATCCCCCCTGAGCTGTTAGCAGTCTTGAGCAATTGCTTTCATGCTGCAAACTGCTTTTGTTCACTTTTGCACCAGGGAGAATTTTCCATCCTTGGCTGGACGTACCATCAACATGAGTCCGTTGCTAGTGCTCCTGGGTGGCCGAGAACCAATTGCTAATCCTCAGGATCTTGAGAAATAATAAAATGGTAGTTTCAAGCCACTACATTTGGAGATAGTTTTTCTACCACAATATATTACTGAAACAGCTGCAAGCCCATATGAGTTTGTGCGTAATTCTTGTCTGCATTTCCTAACTAGGAAAAATGTTTCCAGGGGCCAGACCTACCCCTGACCACCTTCGATAAGAAGAGCTCTGGTCCCCTTTAGACGAAGGATGTGGATTTGGCCAGGTGTATCAGTATTAGGTTCACCTGCATAAAATGGAAAACACAGGTAACAGTAGCTGATACAAGATAGGTTTTTTCCTCTCTTGTAAAGGAAATCTGAGGATTGGCAGTGCCAGGGTGCTATGGTGAGTCCCTCTAGCTTTTTTTGCTCTACAATCTTAATATTTGGCTTCCATCCTGAAGCTCACCTCACTCCCCAGGATGGCTGCTGGAGCTCCAGTCATTAGGCCTGCATTCCAAGTAGCAGGAAAAAGGAATGACAGAAGGTAAAAAAGCATAACACTCAGCTATATCAACATCCTTTACATTGCTTTCCCCAAAGACTGAGTTAATACCTCCACTTTGGTCTTATTAGCCAGAACTTATTAATTGCATGGCTGTGCTTAGCTGTAAGGGATACGGGGGAATGTAATCATATGTCTCAGTTCATTGTAACCCTTCATAAAACCAAGATTCTGTTGCCAAAGAAGAAAGGGAGTTAATCGGTGACCAAATGGAATTCTGATAGAGCAGGGACAGCAGAGAAGAGGAGGCCTGAGGGAACAGAGCCTGGGGTGGCTGTGCACTGCCATGTCCCAGACAGCTACAGAAATTATCTGGAGCCCCTCTGCTCTCTCCCGCTTCATGGGCTCCACAAAGCCTGCTTGTGCAGCTTCCTCCTTTCTCAACTCTACCCCCAGGAACCTCCTACCACCCCAGCTGCCCTCTGGGAAGCAGTCACAGCCTTTTAGGGCTCTTGCCCCTGTGGGGTCAGGCTCCCTCTTTGTGCACATCCCTCTGGGTGAATATCCGCCTCTCAGACACACTCAGTGAGGAAAGGGGCCCTGATCCTGCAGCAGCCCCTCCACTGCCTGCCTTGAATTTGATAGTATTTTTTTGGTGAATGTTGGGCTCCTTGTGTTATATTCTATTGTGCTTGTCTTGTGGAAACCACAGGGTAAGGCCACAACCCTGGAGGGATCCCCCCGAAGGGGGTTACCCTCCCATTCTCAATCTTCAGAGGAAGTTGTTTCTTAGGCAGGACACTAGGACCCAGAAGCAGCTTCAGACAGGCAGGCAGGCAGGAAAGCCCCCCTCCCCTATTCCCTTAGGTGTTGAAGGGTCTTAGTGGGTGGAAGGAGGAAGGAGAAGGAAGATGGTCTCCACCACCAGGGCAGCCAGAATGGTACCATATCATGGAACCCAAGTTGCATATGATTAACTCTATTTTGTTTATTTTCTTTTTTCCTTCTGGTGTCCTTGGGCTTCTTATATGTTTAAATCTGGTTTAAGTGTTTTCAACTGGTCTCTGCCACTGAGTGGGGATGGACAGAAGACTCATGAGTACTCATAGCCGGGTTAACATGTGAACAGAGGAAGAAGATGGGGATCCCTGCTCCTGCTCCCAACCTCTCCTGGGGGAGGGGGCAGGTCTCTGTTCTCAGCGCCCAGCACCTGTTGCTGCGAAGACCATCCATCCCCCAAGCCTTGTCCACCAGGACTCAAGATGTCCTTCACTCAACAAGAGTATGGAGGGCCTGCCTGGGGCTGGACGGCCCGTGGTCCTGAGCATACAGAGAGGGACAAGGTGACAGGACCCTCCCGGCAGGGGTGAGGAAGACCAGCCCACAGGACCAAGGTGCAGCTGGGGGTGGGGACCACCCATTCAGCCCTGGGGGTGGGGGCAGTGAGAGCCCTGGCACTGGACCTCAGTGTTCTGTGTTGTGCCTGCTTTAATGGCGCTAGCGTCTCAGGCCAGGCTGCACCGCGAGTACGTCACTTGATTATGTGATAAGACAGTAGACAGAGCTCTAATGCTCTTCTAAGTTACCTAATGTCTATCGCCATCTAACTGAATCTATCCCGTATCTTATAATCTAAGCTCTAATGTGCTTCTGTATGTATCAGTGATGTTGAACCATATATGCTGGGATTCGTGGGGGCCGTTGTTTACATCACAAAATTAAGGTCCTACAAATAACACTCTTTGCATCTTGCTTTTTTAACCCTGTTAGAATCCCAGGGTCAGAGCTGGAACTCACAGACTTGAGTCCTGTGGCAGTTGGTCACCTGAAAAGGTGGAGAAAATTTGGGGAGGGGTGGGTCTTCCATTGGAGAAAACAGATTATTGTCAAAGACTAACTGCACAGATGCATGAAGGGAATTACCAGGGAGCTTGTTGACCTATAAAGGGGGAGGGGCAGGGGCTGGGCCCCCTGCTGTCTGGGATGGAGTTGGGGGCAGAGGGCTGGGGGCAGAGGGCTGGAGGTGGCTGCTGGCCAGACTGTGAGTCGTTCAGGAGGCCAAGGACAGCCCCATCTTCAGGGACATGTATGGAGGCCAATGGCCTACAGGACAGTCCACCTTCCCAGAGCCACCAGGACCGTTGGTTTCCCAGGGGAACAGGGCCAGACCCCCAGGGTGGCCAGGACCACGGGGGAATGGTGACCTCTGCCCAGACATGAATGGATGGAGAGGGGTCAGCCAGGAGCAGAAAATCTTCTCCTCTTTGCTGTGGATTATTTAGGGGAACCCAGGGTGTCTGAGAATGGAGATTTAATTTAAATGTCAACTTCTATTGCTAGACAGCTCCAAGTCAGGTAGGAGTGTGGAGGGCATGAGAGAACATGTGCTGAGTGGTTCAGTCCCACCAGGCCCTGTTTTAAGCTTTGCACCCACACAGCCTCGTTTCATCCCATAGTCCTGTGTTGTTGTTGTTATTACGATTCCTTCTTTCTCAGGTGGGGAAACTGAGGCTTGAAGAAGTGACTTGCTCCCAGCTGGCCTGGCCCACAGGCAGACTCACTCTCGGTGCAGTATCTGCTAGCCCTGGGGACAAAGAGCGGCTCCTTGGCCACAGCTGGGGCCCTGTGCCTTGGGCTCCCACGCCTGTTACTAGAAAGAGGCCCAGGGAGGGACCTTGTTTTCTGGAAATGGCACCAGACTCAAAGTGAAGAGGCTGTCTCTGGCTCGGTCCTGCCCGTGGCCCCTCTGAGCCTCCGTTTCCCCACCTGTGAAGTGAGGGTTTGCACCGTGATCTCCATGGGGTCTTTCTGCCTTATACACCCCTAATCAATTCGCTCACACAGAGGGAAATGAATGACCAATGGATGCGGTGCCTTGTACTGAATATTTTTTTTCTACAAACATTTGCATTTCAGCTCTATGGCTATCTGAGATAAACAAGGAAATAAGAAGTTGGGAAATGATTATTTGGGAGGTGAGTAGATGCAGGACCTTCAGGTACCTCTGAAATAACTTCACGCAGGGGGCTGCCCAGCTTCCTTGTGTCTAAGAGATCCAGAGACATTCATGGGGTTGAAAATGGTCAGAGGGAGGTCGCCCTCGTTAATAGCAAAGATAAAATTGCTCTACAAATCTCTTAGCCAGTTGGAATACGCTGGAAAACAGTGAGTGAGTGGCACAGTTATTCACGTTTCCCTGCTTTGGGTCCCAAGGTACAGCTGAGACAGTGTGTAACAGTGTAGAACAGTGTGGAATAGTGTCGAATAGCCTGGAACAGTCTGGAACAGGGGAGAGGACTACTCCTGGTCTCAGTTTTGGCTCTGCCACATGATTCTGGAATCTCTTGACCCCATCCGCCTTGATTTCTTCCACTGCAATGTTGGAGCGATGGTAACCCACCCTGCTGACCTCATGGAGGTGCCGATTATGGGAAACGTCGACAGAAGCCTTCAGAGGGACCTGCCCCCTTGGAAGAGATTCATGTTCACACAAATAAAACACCAGATCCTCATTACATGCTGGGCGTTCTTCTAGGCTAGTGATTTAATTCGCCAGAATCTTCTTAGTAGAAATGGATACTTGTACTGACATTCCATCCATTTTCCTTTGACTGAGGAGAGCGGTACAATTGATGGGGCCACGGAGCTCACTGGAGTCCCTGTAGCTGACTTAAATTGTTCTTAATACATCCTGACAGTTTACAGCCTATGGGAATGGAATAAAGTGACACCTTGGGGAAGGAAAACATATCTGCCACCCAGCTCTCTTGACAGCTGCTTCCTGTTTATTCATTCTCTGAAAGAACTTCGGGTAAGATGAAAACAAAGTTTTATTCTAATCTGTGTAAAGACAACATCCTATCCCTGCAACCACCATGCAACCACTCCATTTCTGTCCAAGAAGAATAACTAAATAAAAAGAGACCCTTTTCGGGACTTCCTTGGCAGTCCAGTGGTTAAGACTCTGCACTTCCAATGCAGGGGGCGTGGGTTCGATCCCTGGTCAGGGAACTAAGATCCCAGATGTTGCATGCCCCCAAAATAAAATAATTTAAAAGGATCCGTTTCAAGGTCCGTTCTGTGTCAGCTTGTTATCCAGGAACAGATATGCATGATCAAAGCTCACCCTTGTGGTGACTGGGAGAGGCAGGAATTTTCCAGAAAAAAGTCGAGATTGAGTAGCGGGTGCCAGGTACGCAGTGGGTAGGAGTGGGTGCTGCCTGACTCCAAGAGCCCAGCTCTTCTCTCTACTGCTAACTTGGAATATCCACTCTCAGCTGACACAGGCGCATCTCTCTCCTTGGTACCTTAATTCCACAGCTGTCTGGTTATTGGAAGCCTTGCCCTGATGCTGATTGACAATGTGCCTTTCTTTAGAGATCCAGACTGGGGATTCCTGGACTCCCTAGACCCTCTCCTAAAAGAGGAGAGTCATCCTGCCAAGGCTGACCAGGAAGGAGCTCCTCAGCCTTCGGGGGGCTCAACTCAAGCCGTCCCAACTGTTTTGCAGAGCCATCGGAGGAGTTAATGCCACCTCTACCCTGTCCCCTCGCTAGAGTACTGGGCTGGCCTTTGGACCCCCGGATTGTAGCCTTCGTCCTACTGCCACTGACTGGGTGACCTCCGGTCATCACATCTCCGAGGTCCACTCACATAGGGGTTCGACTCCTCCATCAGGGCTTTTCAAGCTCTGATCCTTTGAAATAGAATCGCCATGGTCTTAGAGTTAGGTTCCACCAGCGTAACCCCTATGGAAGAGCAGGGAACGAAAAGAGAAGGTGCCCCTCTCTGCTGGAAATTGATTTATTTCATAGTTACCCTAGAGGTCATTGTGGATACTCGGCCCGGGCACCTGCAAGGTCAGCTCTCCAGTGTGGCTGTTCTTTGGCAGCGGATGGGAAATCTGAGTTTTGTATTTTCCTAATGTCCCCAATCCCTGATATCTCATTCTGGAAGTACAGTTAGAGTAAAGGGGGCTTTCTTGTTATGTCCCTTCAACTGTGTGTTATGGATTGAATTGTGTCTGCCAAAAAAAGGTATATAGAAGTCCCAACCCCTAGGTCCTCAAAATGTGACCTTATTTGGAGACAGGGTCTTTACAGCGGTGATCAAGTTAAAATGGGGTCATTACAATGGGCCTTACTGCCATATGCCTGTGCCCTTATAAAAAGGGGGACTCAGAGACAGACAGACATAGAGGGAAGACGATGTGAAGACACAGGGAGATGACCATCTCCAAGCCTGGAGCAGATGCTCCCTCCCAGCCTCGGAAGGAACCAACCCTGCAGACACCTTGATCTGAGACTTCCAGCCTCTAGGTCTATGAGAAAGCAAATTTCTGTTGTTTAAGCCACTCAGTTGTGGCACTTTGCTATGGCAGCCCTAGGAAATCAAAACGCAGCATAAGATAGTTTTTCAGCTGAAAGAAATTGGACGTGTTTCTGAGAGCGAGGTAGAGGACCACGGTCACAAGATGATTACAGGAGACAAATACCACTGGGGACCCAGGGATGCTCTGGTTTCTGTTCCCCATTTTCGTTTTCTACCTTTTTCAAAGAGAAGGTGAGATATGGGCTGACTTCCTCCAACTTGGTACTGCCCCATTCTCATTAGTTTTAAGTGATATATATATATATTTCTTCTTTTTATTAAACTGTAGTTGATTTTTACAGTATTGTGTTAGTTTCAGATATACAGCAAAGCAATTCAGTTATATATTACAACATATTCAGATATATATATGTATATATATACATATATATATTCTGTTCCATTGCTGGTTATAAGATATTGAACATAGTTCCCTGTGCTGTACAATAAATCCTTATTGTTTATCTATTTTATATATAGTGGTGTGTATCTATTAATCCCATACTCCTAATTTACCCTTCCTCCTCCTCTTTCCCCTTTGGTAACCATAAGTTTGTTTTCTGTGTCTGTGAGTCCATTTCTGTTTTGTAAATAAGTTCATTTGTAGTGTTTTTGTAGATTCCACATCTAAGTGATATCATGTAATATTTGTCTCTCTGCATCTGACTTACTCCACTTAGTTTGATCATCTCTAGGTCCAATTTTGAAGTGGTATTTAAACACTGACATTGTAAGAACTTAAGTTGCTTTTAAGATTCGCCAAGTCTAGGTGAGCTTAGAGCTGCTTGTTCCTCGTGGGGTGGCCTTCCTGCCTGGAACTGCCTCAGAGTCGATCTGCGTTTCCTCTCTTGAAGTTTGCAACTCCCTGAGTACATCGTTCTTTGTGTGGAAAACCATGGTGCGTCCGGTTTCCCAGGAGCTGGAGAGGCGGCTCTGGCCTGGCAGTTGCAGGTGACAGTCCTGACCAGTCTAGGATACGATGAGAAGTTCATAGGCTGTTAATAAACTGGAACCAATCGATGAAAGCCGGCCGCGCATGCTGGGGCCGGCTGGGGCCGCAGGTCCTTGGGAGAGCTTGCACTTGTGATGCCTTTATCTGCATATAGCAGAAGCCTGAAAGCGCCCGGCTACTCTTGGTGTTTGTTATGGTGACTAGACATATGTCCCTCACACTAGCACGGGGAATAGCTAATTAAGCCACACAATGATTGCTTATGCCCGGGGCTGTCACAAACAAGGCTCTGTCACTCTCCGCCGAGAACCACAAGATGGGAATTCGCTTTCAGTGCAAGATGATGAATGTATTCAAAATATATTAGAATTGACTCAGATCCCCCACCCCTTGAAAAACAAAACAAATGCTGTTTTCACAAAAATACTTTAAATCCCACTGTGGGAGTGGGGATGGGAGTGGTGGGGAGAAGGCTCTTGGCACATATTGGTTGGTTGACTGTAATGTTCCGTGTGATTGTTTTCCTGTTGTTTTTCATGAATGAGTTAGGATATTAGGGATCGAAGCTATATTTTGCTCAATATTAACAGAAATGTTTTCATACACTCCACGGGAGCCCAAATCTTTGAGTTTAAGGAGTGAATATGTTTTTCTTAAGATAGCCTTCCCTTCCCTTATTCTAGTGCAAGTGAGACCCATAAGGAGAATTTTCTTTTCTTTAAAGCCAAATTATTTTAGTACATCAGACTGAATTTCTGTATCCCCTACTTAAGACTTGTGTTGCTACTTTAAAATGGAGTGAAATTTTTAACAGGGAAAAAACCCCTTATCTTAGTCTAGGACTGAAGAAATTATTTTTCCTTCTACCGTCATGACCAGGAAGGGACTGTCATGCTGTCCATGGAAGTGGGGACAGTGTGAGGGATTACATGTGAAAAACTGTGAAAACCGCCTCAAAGAGTTTTTCATCACCAAGAGCAGGACTGGCTACGTAATTTGCAGGACCAGGTGCAAAATGAAAGTATGGGTTCTGTGCTTTAAAAATCATGAAGGATTTCAAGAGGGTGACAGCAAAATATTAAACTAATCACCGAGCTCTTTTGAGAAAACTTGGGCAATGGACTGCAGGGGTCCCGCACCCATGAAACCAGCCCTGCCAAGAGCCTCTTTTGTCCTCGGTAGGAAGGCGAGGGAAGAGAAGGAGGAGATGAGAAGTGACATTAAATCCTAATTTTTATACAGCCCATGACCTAGAGATACTTGGTTGAGATGAAATGAAGTGAAAAACGGATTCCAAATTTATTTTGTTCATCCACACGAGACGAACTTAAAGAATACAGCAGAACTCCAACACTGGCAGCCATGTTCTAAAGACACTTTTGTGCTTTTCTCATTCCAAGTGTAAGGCTGGCTTTTTCATTCCCCTTTTTACTCAAGATTCTATCAGTTCAGAGAACAAACTCTGTAGAAGAACTATACATTGATGAAGCAATCAGAATTCTGGAGAGAGAAGTAGAGATGGAAAATTCCTGCCTTCTCCAGGAAACAAGAAATAAAAGCCTTGAGTGGTATTTGCCCAGATGTTGAGACCCTGGGCTGCGGTTGCGTTTTGCCTGGCAGAGCAGGTGGGGTGTGGTGCCTTGTGGCTTATCTGTCTCTTGTTTGCTGTGTGCCTATGACACAACACGGGTGAGGCAGTCTCCTCCTCCTTGGACCCCACACTCCCTGTGAGTCCTTCCAGCACGGAAATGATCCCTTCTGGCCCTGCCTATGAGCCACTGTCCACAGGGAGGTGGATTATTTTCCTCAGGGGAGAGGTGCTGGAAGAGATCTGTTAGGTTTTTTAAAAATTGTGCTAAAAAAACACCTAATACAATATCTTAACCATTTTAAGCATATAGTTCAGTGGCATTAACTATATTCATATTATTATAAACAGATTGTTAGAACTTTTTTGCACCTGTTGGGCCTTTTTTTTAAAAACAAATTTATTTATTTATTTTATTTATTGGCTGCTTTGGGTCTTCGTTGCTGCGTGCAAGCTTTCTGTAGCTGTGGAGAGTGGAGCTACTCTTTGTTGCGATGCGTGGACTTCTCATTGCGGTGCCTTCTCTTGTTGCAGAGCATAGGCTCTAGGCATGCGGGCTTCAGTAGCTGCAGTGCATGGGTTCAGTAGCTGTGGTTCAAGGGCCCTAGAGTGCAAGCTCAGTAGTTGTGGCATGTGGGCTTAGTTGCTCCGCGGCATGTGGGATCTTTCTGGACCAGGGCTCGAACCTGTGTCCCCTGCATTAGCAGGAGGATTCTTAACCACTGTGCCACCAAGGAAGCCCCACACCTGTTGGGCTCTTAAGCCCCAGCACCACGACCCCACAGTCACGGGGCTGCAGACATCTGAAAAAGAAGAACCCTTAAACTCGGGGGAGCACTTAATAAATGTCCTTAAATCAATGGGACCACACTAAGCTGTGTAACTAAGACCTCGTTTATGAGACAGCCAAGTCTGTGGGCCCCACACAAGTTTCGGGACCTGTCTTTTGTTGTCTCTTGGTAACTGTCCACTTACAAAGAGGAAAAGAAAAGACTTTTGAGTCACTTGGGTCCTCTGATCCATTTCTTTAGGTAACTGTGGAATTAATTTCTGAATAATCTTCTAAACCTTTGTATTGAACCTTAATACTTAGAAATCTACCAGCCAGCCCTGGCTTAGTTCAGTGCCCAGTACACAGTAGGCGCATCATAAATATTTGATGAGCTACTGAGTCGCTGCAAAGGTTTTCAGTGTTACTGAGGAGGAGGAAGGATAAATGAAATCGTGTGATCGCTAAACCCCACTTGCGCCAGTGGCCTCTGTCCCTTGCCAGAGAGCATCCTTCAAAGCACAGCTGATGGGATGTCAGGGTCAGTGTGCAGGGGACAGGAGGAGGGCAGAGGGTGTGCCCAGGGCCAGGTGGCCGGAGATCCCTGCCGTCGAGGATTCACCTTTAGAGTGAGAGGTAAGAAACTCTCTTTGGAAATAGAAAAGCCGGGCGAGGACTGAGGTGGAGGGTAGGGCATCTAGAGAAAAGGCCAGTGTTGTTTAAAAGATATTTGTTTCTTTTGTTTTTTTTAGATTTATTTTATTTATCATTTACTTATTTGTTTATTATTTATTTATTCTTGGCTGCGTTGGCTCTTCGTTGCTGCTCGTGGGCTTTCCTCTAGATGCGGTGAGCGGGGACTACTCTTCGGTGCGGTGGCTACGCTTGTTGTGGAGCATGGGCTCTGGGCGCACGGGCTCCAGTAGTTGCAGGTTGAGAGTTGTTCTGAACTCTGCCTGCTTTGGGTGTCAGATGAGGAAGACAGTTGGGCAACAGATCGGGCAGGGCTGGCAGGAGCTGCAAAGCCTCGTGGGAGGAAGTGCTGCAGGAGGACAGAAGTTGACCGTAGTCTGGCTTAGAGATTCAGAGGTATCTGGAAAGAAATCTGGAGGCGGGGGTGGGATGACATATTAGTAAATTATGAGAGGAGCCAGGAGAGGCACGAGAGCATTTAGGAACAAGAATCTGTTTGTTTTGGCTAAAATAGAGCAGGACTTTCATGTTTATACACATCCTTTTTAAAAATGAGAAAAAAGCCTAAAAGCATTTGCAAGGAACCCCTAGGATGACAGCCTGAGGAAATGAGGTTCGGGCTAGGGGGCAACAGAGCACCCCTACTTACTCAGAGACAGTGTGTCTGAAGCTGGGGCAGCTTCTGAGCCTGAGGTCAAAGGCAAAGCAGGAAAAGGCAAAACTGTAACATCAGCCGTTCTGTTTTTACCATTCCCCACCTTGCCAGGGACAAATGGTCTGAGTCCAGGGGTGGATCAAGAAGATGCTTCTTTTTCTTCCAGGTGAGTGGGTTGTTAAGAATGAAGTGACTGCAAGGTATGGACGCTTCTATATACCTCTACAGCCTCCAGGACCCAGTGGGGGAGTCAGGACCCAGCCCAGGAGATATTAGGGTAACACTTGCTTGCCCCTGCAGTGGGGTTTCCGAGCACAGCACAGGGGCAGAACGGTTGGGAGGATGCTTGGAAATCCACCCGCCAAAAGAATTTACTATATGTATCCTGTGGGCCAATCTCATCTTTTCCCTGGGCCTCAGTTTCCTCATCTTTGGGATGGGGTCATTGGAATAGCTCACTGGGTCAGAGTCAGCTGGTGATCACAAACATGCACACCTCCCCGGCACCAGCCCCTGGAGATGCTGACTCAGTAGTTTTAGGTTCAGACCCTGTTGTGGATGTTCAGAACAAACACACAAACCACCCACGTGGTTTTGATGAACAGCCAGGTTTGTGAGCCACGACCTGAGGGTGGAGGTCTAATTCATTACTACGAGTTTAGCTTGCTCTCTCATAGTCAGAAGGATGCCAGAGTTGTCTGAGCAGAATAAACCCAAGGGTGGACTAATGTGAGCATCCCCCAATTCCATGCTCAAATCGGATCCATCCTTCAGGGCCAGTTTAAGTCCCCCATCCTTCCTGAAGCCTTCCCCACCTTTCAGACCTCTGGTTTGTTCTTGCTTTCTCCACCTCCTAAATCACCCATAACGCGTCGGTTGCCTTGAACACGTGGAACAACATGATTTGGTGTAATCATCCAGCCTGCTGGCTCTCTAGCTGGCCTTCCCAGAAGGGTGTGCCTTTCATTGGGCGATCCTTGTCTCCCACCTGCCCTGACACCATGGTTACTGACTTCAATTGGATCACTCTCACATGTGTCGGCCAGGTCAGCGAGCCATCACAGCACAGCTAATCATTGCTTTGCTTATTGTCAGTTCAGCTAACTTGGCATCTGCTCTTCCCTCCTTTCCAATGGGGCATGTTCTAGTTTATTAATTTTAGTCACCTTCATGCAAATCTCCTGTGCATTTATACCTTGTGATTTCCATTAGCCTGAAGGGTTAGGTTTGTTGCATAACCTGTTAAACTTCTCAAATGATATGTGTTCTTGGCACCTTTCTGCTCTGATTTGGAAAAGACTGTGTGACATCCATTCTCCTGGTCAGAGTCATGTTTTTCTTACCCATTGTTAATTAGATTCTCTCGCCCCAGAAACAAAACAAGGAAAGGAACTGATACTCCAAACTGGGAACGAACATATGGAGAAAGGTGAAGAGAGAGTTGAGGGTGTTGGGGGTGGGGGAGGAAACGAGGGCTGGGGTAGCAGTGTCATATGCCAGATGGACAAATTCTGCTTCTACCGTTATCATGTTTCTTGGTTTTCCAATCTCTTGATCTCTCTCCTCTTCTCTGATATTATTTTATAGTCCTTTTAAAAAATCATACTAATGTCAGTGATACTGTTGATATGGTGGGGGCAGGAGAATGCCTGCATGAGAGTTTTTGGAGAGAGAGATATGCTGTATGTCATCTTGCCTGTGTACAAATCTGGTGCCTATCACTTGCTTTCTAATAGAATTTTATCGAACTTCTCGGTGATTCAGCTAGGTGTGCTGGTAACGTCTTCAAGTAAAGGTTCTGTATCTGTCGGCTCTGATAAAGTGGATTCTGGATGTTTACAGTGCAGATTTAAAAGCAACCAGCCTCTTTCTAAGTACAGTTGCTTTTGTTGGCAACTCTGAAATAGGCTTGACTCTTCTAACTGCACCTAGATGCATCTACGCATCGACTCCTGTCACTGTTCTCTCCTCTCGCACTTTCCCCTGGTAAACTCTTAATCACTCAGCAGCATAAGTTATGGTGGAAATTAGACTCCTATGAAGGAGATTTTAAGAGGGAGATTCTCTTTGGTACTGATACATACACACTGCTATATTTAAAATGGGTAACCAACAAGGACCTATTGTTTAGCACAAGGAACTCTGCTCGACATTATGTAACAACCTAAATGGGAAAAGAATTTGAAAAAGCATAGATACATGTATGTGTATAACTGAATCGCTTTGCTGTGCACCTGAAACCATCACAACTGTTGTTAATCAACTACACTCCAATATAAAATAATAAGTTAAAAGAAAAAGAAGGAGATTCTCTTGTCACTTTTAAAACGGATCCTTCTCTGCTCTGAGCAGTCTTTGTGGCACTTCTTTTTCCTTGCATCCTTTTTTCAAGGGAATTGTCATCTGTTGTGCTTTAATTATGTGGTCCCTTAGGATGTTTCAGCCCTTTTCCATTCGCAGGATTTTAATACTTCCTCCCAGTGTACCATGCTCACCTGATTTCCCCCTAATCTTACAAATCTCCTTCCACCAAATCTTAATCCAGCGGTGATTAGCTTTCTCTGTGTCCATTTTTTACAACAGTGGAATTTTTGTGTGATATGTTCCGTAGAAGCATTATCTAGAGCTGCTTTGAGCAAGTCATTGGTCAACACAATTAAATATAAAGATCAACTCAATGCAATGTGGTATCGTGGGTTGTATACCCTCCACGCTTCTCTGGAACAGACAAAGGACGTTAATGGAAAAACTGATGAAATCTAAACAGAAGCTGTGATTCAGTTAATGTCAGGGTAACAATGTTAACTTCTTAGTTGGGCCAAATGCTCCAAGGTTAAGTCAGATGTTAACATTAGGGGAAACTGCCACAAGGGTATATGGGAACCCTCTGTACTATATCATAGCACGTTTTCTGTAACTATAAATGTATTCCAAAGTGAAAAGTTAATTTAAATATCAATAGTTTTTAAGTAACATAAAAATTTAGAGGGAGCATGTGTATTTTTTGATGTGCCAGTAATATCATCATCTCTACACGCCTGGGATCTTGAATCCCACCTTCACGACTCACTAACTCTATGATCTCTGGGCCTGCTTGTCAGTAAAATAGTAGTCAAAGGAGTGCTTGAACCAGTACACCTGGAACGATGTCTAGCACATGGTAAAAGGCCCCGATCAATGTGAACTTTTCTTATTCAAGCTGCACTGAATTCAGTCTCCACCTGGGACGTCGTATCACGGTTGCCGAAGACCATGGAAAGCTTTCTGTAGATGGTAGGCATACGTTCTAAAACAATGACTTTGAAACTCAAATCTTCACCTACTTGAGTAAGGGGGAAATGTGGGCAACTAAATAGCGATGTCAGAAAAAAAAATGTGCTTTTTCTTGACTATGCTTAAGGTACTAACTCGTGATTTAGGTTGGAAGCTAAAACAGAAGAAGGTAAAAAAATAACAGAGTTTTGGGTGTTGGGGTGGGTTTGGGAGGAGGCAAAGGATGGAAAGTAGCGATGCAAGACTTGTGTGTCTACAACAAACTGGTCAACATTTTAAACTCTGATCCTTCCAAGTTCCGATGATATCAATTGGCACTGAATGATGTTTTTTTCTGCTAACAAAATCAATGCAAATAATGTTTTATGGTAAAAAACATACTTCTGACTTGAGGAAAGCCTCTTCATTTTGGGCCTGGCCCAACTACATTGGTTTGGGCAGGGGAAATACAACGATTGATGATGCCCTTGGTGAGGTCTGACTGCCAGAGTGTCCTGTGGCCTCTTGTTCCAGAGCGTCACTGTCCATACAGTAGCCACTCGCTGCATGTGGCTATTTAAATGAAAATTAATTACAATTAAATAAACTTAAGAATTCGGTTTCTCAGTCACCCTGGCCACACTGTAAGTGCTCAAAGGCCACAAGTGGCTAGTGGCTACCATATCGGACTGCACAGATATATATAAAACATTTCCATCCTTGTATCAATAGAAAGTTCTCTGGGCAGCACTGCTGGAGTCTAGAGCTTTCCTATTGCACAGCCAGACCTTTCACCAGGACAGGAACTTGCCCGACAGGGCACAATGGAGCAGTGGTCCATCAACAGAACCTCTTGTCATGCACCAAGTTATCCATGACCTGATAATTCAAGAAGCCTAGGGAAATGGCTGGTGGAAAAATTAATCATTAGGCAGAACAAAGCTCACAATGATAAATCTTTTTAAAACGATGAATGAGGGCAGGGGGCAGGATATGAATCAGGGAAGAAAGGAACACATTTAATTTTTTATTAGGCAGAACTAGGAAAGTTCTAGGTTATCAGTGATGGAGGCAAATATAAATTTAGTGGCATTTGGTAAAGCCCTTTCAAACATCACTGAGCCTGGTCACGTTCTAAGGCTTGGGTGACAAACTGACACATCTCAGCATCATAATTCAGCCTCTGCATCTAGTTCCCTCAATCTTGACTTGGGGGAGATTGGATTCCACTGGATTCTGTGTGCCTTTTGTGGGGTATAGGGTTTTTTCCCCTTTTTCTGTCCAACACACCACAAGCAAAACTGTCCTATTGCAGTGAGGCTCTTTTTGGTGGGTGACAGGCCACGTGGGTGAGCCGAAAGAAAAAGTTGTTTTCTGTAATGAGCTCCAAATAGGCTGTGGATTCTGAGTCTGGCTGAGTCTGACCCCCGCTCAAGTACAGAAGGTACAAAGATTAGGAGGGTGATTTCTCGAAAAGCCTGGTCTTGTAACATGTTCGTTTACAAGAGACTAGCTCCCTGGGGACGGGAGCTGGTCCAGTCCACCTGATGGGGTGAAGAGAGTCACTTAGAGACCTCTGGGCTTTGCCCCTTAACACCGAGTGAGTGTGTCAAGCCCAAGAGCATTGCTTCCTCACCTGTGAAATGGGAATAATGGATGATGTGCATTTCATTGGCTCCTCATTTTATTTTATTTTAGTATTTAGTTATTTATTTATTTGGCTGCACTGGGTCTTAGCTGCTGCATGCGGGATCTTCGTTGCCGAGTGCAGGATCGTTAGTTGTGGCATGCGAACTCTTAGCGGCGGCATGCGTATGGGATCTAGTTCCCTGACCAGGGATCGAACCGGGCCCCCTGCATTGGGAGCGCAGAGTCTTAACCACTGGACCACCAGGGAAGTTTCTGGCTCCTCATTTTAAATGAGGCAATGAGTATAAAATGTAAAAGGCCCTACAAACCAGCAAATGTCATAGAGGTGGCCTGTTTTTATTTAAAAGTTCTCTTTTCCCCACCACTCATGTGGAAATTCACCCCCTTTCCCTTAGCAAATGGATTCCAGCCCATGTTTGGTCCACAACAAACATTTGTCGGGTGCATATGGTGAATTCAATGCTGCAGATGTCGAGATCTTTGGGACCTTCCTCCCCCAGCCCCGCGTGGCTTGTTCTTGTGTCCCCTAATATCTGTCTCCCTTCGTTAGTAACAGGAGTTGTAGCTAGCACATAGCCACCCAGAGGAAAGCTACATTTCCAACCTCCTCTGCAGTTAGAAGTGACCACACGGCTAAGTTCTGCCCTAGGGAATATGAGCTGAAATGAGGTGTGCCGCTTATGTACTTGTGTAAAGGGAAGAGATGGTCCACGCCTTCCCCAGTCCTGTTTGCCAGAATATGGTCACGATGGCAGGACTTGGAATCATCCTCTCGGCCATAGGTAGAGGCTGTGTGTTGAGGACAGCAGAGCCCCAATGGGGAAGGAACTTGGGTCCTTGATACCATCAAGCTTCCAGACCAGCCCTGGACAATCTCCCCTGCATTTAGCTTCATTTAACTTTAACTGTCTTGGAGCTTTCTTGGCTATAGCACCTAACCTAACCTGTATCCTAACAAATACACCCTTCAATATCCCTCCCCAAAGCCTGCTTGTGGCCAGCTTGGCACTGGGCCTGTTAGTCCCTCTCTTCGTGACCTCCCCTGCTTCCCTTCTAGGTAGATTCACCTGTCCAGGCTCTCGAGACCCTACTTGGTGTTATTAATAATACTTTATAGACTGACCTGTGCTGATGGTTTGCTGTGTATTCCCTCCCAGGCAATGGGCATTTTTACAGGGCTTTCTGGAGACAGCACATTTATCTAGACATTGGTATTAGCACAGAAATGCGGAGCACCACGGGTAGCTGGTGGGGAGAGGCTGGGGTGCGTGCCAGCTTCCCAGGGCTCCCTGCGTGAACACCGTGACGCTTAGACCAACCAACTTTGAAGACCAAACGGCAAGGGTAAGCCTGCTTGCCTGTTTCAGAGAGTCGGAGGATAGGGGTTTAAAGTCCTTTCTGTGCCTGTAGGTGTTTCTCTGCCCCTGTGTGGATCTGGGGTGAATCTGAGATACTGCCCTCCCTGTGCTACTTTCAACCCGGGAAGCCTTGCTCAGAGGGAGTCCTGGTCCCCAGCCCTGGGGACATGAACGGGAGCGTGGGGAGGGTTGCTGGGACTGCTCAGCCTGGCTCCACAGGCGGGGAGACAAGACAGTCACTGAGGGTCCTGCCTCCTCTCCCGGAACATGCGAGCCTCAAGAGGTCAGCTCGGCCCAACCTGCTCAAGCCTTTGCTTCAAGGTGGGGCTGGGAAGAGTGAAGATGATGGCTCGTGTGGGTTTCCTTTTTTAGTTGCAGAGAAACAGGGATGGACATTAGAGGAGTCCAGATGCATCCTACTTAGCTACATTCCCAAAGGAATTTCTCTGGACTCTTCTTTGCAGCTGCAAGAAAGCTGGGTTTTTTGTCTGTTTGTTTGTTTGGGGGGTGGGTTACTCTCTGTCCTCAGTGATTCACTGAGGTGTGGGGAAGGAAAGAAGACAGACTCCTCGGAGGGAAGGGGAGAGAAATTAGAACTACACGCAAAGCACCAAATCCTGGGCCTAGAAGAAGATGAAAAATGTGAGCAGTACCCATGAGCTAACATGTTGGAAAATATAGCATGTGTCTCCCTTCTTCTGACTTTTTTTTTATTAGTTTTATTTTCTTTTTCAGATCTTTATTGGAGTATAAATGCTTTACAATGTTGTGTCACTTTCTGCTGTACAACAAAGTGAATCAGCTGTATGTATACATATATCCCCATATCCCCTCCCTCTTGAGCCTCCCTCCCACTCTCCCTATCCCACCCCTCTAGGTCATCCCCAAGCATCAAACTGATCTCCCTGTGCCATGCAGCAGCTTCCCACTAGCTATACACTTTACATGTGGTAGTGTATGTATGGCGATGCTACTCTCTCACTTCGTCCCAGCTTCCCCTCCCCGCACTGCCTCCCCCCACCCCGCCTGCCGCCGTGTCCTCAAGTCTGTCCTCTGCATCTCTATTCTCTCTCTGCCACTAGGTTCATCAGTACCTTTTTTTTTTTAGAATCCTTTTTTTTTTTTAGATTCCATATATATGCGTTAGCATACGGTACTTGTTTTTCTCCTTCTGACTTTCAATTGTATGAAAATACTTTTCCATTCTGCAACATAGTTCAAACAAGCCAACAATGCCCACTGCCCCCCCCTCCCCCCCCCCCCCCAATAATGATTCCTTTGCACCTTTGCTCTCCCATGGTGCCCTGCATAGCAGAAGGGGCCCGGCCCGCCTCCCCAGGACAGCCATCATCTCTCCCAAGAGAAGCGGTGTTTTGATAACTGGACAGAACTGGGAAGCAGGCTTTGGGCTCTGCGTCCTGACCCAGGCAGGCGCCGCCCGGGTGTTCTCACAGCCATCTGTTGCGGCCTGTAATGCATGAGCACATTAGCACATGGCCCGCCAGCAGACTCGACATTGTTCTCCTGGCCGAGTTGGTTCAGCCGACCTCAACAAAGGGGACAGTTTTGCATTTGGGATAAATACAACCACTGAGGAGTTTTGTTTTTTTTTTGTAACCCCCTTCGGATATGTAATGTGAAGGTTTTTGCTGACTGTCTGAACTGAAAAGTTGCAGCCACCCTCCTACCCTTTGATGTGGATGGTTTTGGGGAGCTGCTAATGTACCAGGAAATATTTTTCCTCTCTCAGATATGCTTCCCATCGGAAAGATTCATCACACTGAATACTCACCCCCCTTTATTTTTTTCTTTTTAATCCGAGGAGTTCGCCTCCCAAAGGATCAGGACAAATTGTCCAACTATGAGTCCATTTAATTTTAAGGTCGGTCTGAGACCTCGAGGTCTGCATCCTAATTATGCTCAAAAACTAACCCAAGGGACTCAAGGAAGCAGTGGAGAATGGTACGGTTTTAGTAACTTTGTTAGCTGTTACAGGCTTTAGTAAGTTTGTAAGATGTTACAGCTTTAGTAAATTTGTTGATCCTAACTGATAAATTATTTCAGAAAACCCCTTATTTGCCCCTTAGCCCAAGACCAATATCAGACCAGCCTCCAAGATTCGGCTGTGTTTTAAAAAGCATTTGGGGAAGGGCAGAGTTCAACAATGCACTATTTTTCACAGAATCAGATTCTGCTTGTGTTTTCCTATGTGGGAGTCCCAGGGAAGCTTCCTGCCTCTTCTGCTCTAGTTAGGAAAGGGCTTGGTGGTAAAAATCCTCTGTATGCGTTCATTACCCGTTCATTCACTCATTCAACCGCTGTTTATTGAGCTCGTACTATGTGCTGGGCACTGATCTATACCAGTGATAGGATGGACAAAGATCTACAGACAATAAACAATGAAAATAACAAATTTTAAAATATATAGTACGGGGAAAAGGAAAGTGAGCACAGTAAGGGGATCGAAAGCATCAGGGTCAGGTTGGAGTACAGAAGAAGAAGGAGGTGAAATTATTATGTCAATTTACGGAGCTTCCATATTCCAAAGAGAAATGTACAACATCCTTGTAATAATGGTATCTTCCTTACTTTAAAGTCCACTCTCCCCGCTGCCTCCCCGCCAAGTTCAATTCCAATTGGAAAGATCAGTTGGCCAGCCCCCCTTCAACTAGGGTGGGTCTCACATCTCTTTTTCATTTTTACTTTTTTATTATTTTTAAATCTTTTTGGCCACTCTGCGCCACTTTCAGGATCTTATTTCCCTGACCAGGGATCGAACCCAGGCCCTCGGCATTGAAGACACTGAGCCCCAACCACTGTACAACCAGGGAATTCCCTCAAAGCTCTTAAATGCTAAGAAGGGGCATATTTTTCAACTCTGTTTCTGTGTGTTTCCAAACTGCCCATAGCAAGAGATGTGGTAACAGGGTGGTAAATTTGTGAAGGATGAAGATGGAGATTACAGGAGTCAGGGCATCTATTTATACACTCCCCTGATCTATGTTGAGTCCTCATGATCTAGTTCAATGTCCACTGCTTAAAATGTGACTCTTAACTATGTCATAATGAGGTCCTATATATGCAACAAGTAAGTTGGCCATTTCATCACCAAGTCACAATGCATGAGAGTCTGGCCGGGTATTTAATAAGGGAGTAACTCACAAAACATTACTTACTTCAGCCAGGCTTCTCACTAAGATCCAGCCTCTCTAAGACCCAAAGGTACAGACTTGTTAGGGGGGCCTAATCCATGAGGTGTGCCTGTCAAGCGCCAGGTCTTTCTTTTAAATGGTGTGCTTGCTGCATGGTTGTGGCTGGCAGGAAAGGCATGGGGCTTCTTTCTACAAGTGGCAGGGAGTCACAAAGGTCCATAGCTTGGAATGGACCTTGTCAAACTTTATACTTTATAAATGAGTAGATTAAGGCCCAGAAAGGTCAAGCAACTTGCCTTAGAATACCCAGCCTGCTCTAGATGTTTAGCTCTTAGCCTAGGCGTCTTTTCCCTCTGGCAGGTCACATGCAATGGCCTGAGGAGTTACTCAGAAGTAAATGAGACTATTAACAGATGAATGGATAAACAAAATGCAGTACATCCATACAATGGAATACTATGCAGCCTTTAAAAGGATGAAGCCTTTAAAAGGAATGAAGCACTGACACACACTACAGAATGGAGAAACCTCAGAACCATTAAGCTAAGTGAAGAAAACCAGTGACATATTGAATGATTCCATTAATATGAAATGTCCAGAGTGAGTCCATCCATAGAGACAGAAAGCAGATTAGCGGTTACCAGGGGCCAGAGGGAGAGGAAGTGGAGAGTAACTGCTTAATGGGCACAGGGTTTTACTTTGGGAGGGATAAAAATGTTTGGGAGCTAGAGAGAGGTGGTGGGTGTACAGCCTTGTGAATGCCACTGGATTGTTCACTTCAAAATGGTTAATTTCATGTTATGGAAATTTCACCTCAATTAAACCAAAAAAAGTGATTGAAACCATCAAGGACTTACTGTATAGCACAGGAACTCAATATCTTGTAATAGCCTCTGATGGAAAAGAATCTAAAAAAGAATACACACACACACACACACACACACACACAGAGATGAGGGTGAGTCAAAAATTATTCGCACTCTGGTTATATTAAAATGTCTGTTGGCCTCACTGTCTTATCAGCACTTTCCATTCAAGGTCACTGTCTCCCCAGTCACTGCTGTGGAGGTGTGCACGTGTTATATCAGTTCATTTGTAACTGCAGTGCAAGCAAAAATGGATGCCCCACTAGGGATTTGCACGAAAGAAGAGCAGCGTGCAGTGATTCGCTTTTTGTGGTCTGAGGGTGTACTTGGTGCTGTTATTTATCGAAGACTTTGTGCACAGTATGGAGAAAGCGTTTTGTCTCAAAGAAGTGTGTACGAAAGGATAGAGAAGTTCAAGGCAAGTCACACAAGTGTTAGCCACCAAGAAGGAGCCGGACGCCCGGCCACGTGAAGACGTGAAGACAGCGGTGCATTCGTGGCTCGCAGCTCAGCCTAAAACATTTTTTAATGAGGGAATGCAAAAGCTTGCTGACGGAGGGACAAAGCGTATTGAAAAGCAAGGAGATTATGTCGAAAAATGATGTATTTGTCTTTTCTAAAAGTTAATTAAAAGAAATTCTACAGCCAGAATGTGCAGAGTGCAGATAAGTTTTGACTCACCCTCGTGTGCATGTGTGTGTGTATATATATATCTGAATCACTTTGCTGTACACCTGGAACTAAGACAACACTGTAAATCAATTATATTTCAATAAAACTTTTTGAAAAAGAAGTGACTAAGAGGAGCTGATGGGTTACACACCAAAAATGTGGGGGTGATGACAAGCAGATCTTAGGTCACCACAAGCACGCCTATGGGTGGGTGGAGCCTGAGCCCCCCGATCCCGATCCTGTCTGGTGGAGGGGATGTTGGGAAGGAGAGGGGCAGACAGGGTAAGCCCCAGGAGGGAGGTGTCTGTCCAAGCCTTTTTGGTTTCACAGCTTTGTGAGTTCCCCGCCCCTGAGTTCCCTGCTGCAGCCTTTGGCAGCACCCAGGCTGCACCAGGTCACTTCCCTCCTGCCTGGGCTGGGCCACACAGGGCTCTTGTGTCTTCATTAGCTGCACTGGCCTGCATAGCTGGGCGAGTTCAGAAGTGGGGTGCTGGGGAGCTCCCAGCCCCACTCCCAGGAGGCCCCACCACTGCCTTCCCTGTGGCTCCCAGCAGCAGTCGTGGAGTGGGAAGGATCGTTCGCCTGACCCCTTGCACTGGGCACCCGAGGGGCATGGATAGAGGCACCAGCAGGCCTGGCCCTGAGAGGGAGAACTCTCCCCAAGAGGGAGGGGAGAGAACTGTGGGGCTGGGGCCTCGGCTTCACAGGCAACTTTCCCTCCCGTTAATTCCTCTCTGATCCTGGCTCCTGCCCTTAAAAGGACTTAATCCTGGTTGCTATGCAGGGTGTGGGCCCTGCTCCACTAGGCAATGCAAGACCCCGAACCAGGCACCCTGGAGCACGCAGAGGTGAGAAAAGGGGCTTTGCCCTGCTTGGGGCGGGTATGTGTGGGGGGATCTCCATATATAAAGCTCGAGGGACACTTCTGGGCCTCTCCTGGGGTCCTGGGGCATACAGGACCAGCTGTATGTTGGGATGCTGCAGGGCAGGTCACGTGACAGAGTCACAGGGACCCTACCTACCTCGTAGGACCTCGCGGAAAATTCAGTGAGATGACACCCCAGCAACTAGATAGACTCATCTGTCTCATTGGGCCTGCCCTGCATGTGAGGCCCAGGGCCTGGTTCTCCCTTTCAAACCTGATGCCCTGTGGAAATGGTACTAGCATCACGTCCATTATGCAGATAAGGAAGCTAAGGCTCAGAAAGCCCATGTGTTTTACTCCAGGTCACACAGCTGGTGGAGCCAAGGCAGTATACCACCACCTCACACCCACCTGCCCAACCCAATCACGGTCTTCATGGTATTTGATCAACCCGCAGCCCAACCCCGCCCTACCCAGCACATGACCTACATATTGGTGGCTGCTTCCTGGGGGCCCAGGCTCTCAAGTGAGGGTCCAGCAGCTATACCCTGGCCGAGCCCCTGGGCCCAGGGCAGCCACTCATGGCTAGGACCAGCAGGAGGCCATTCATTTAATCCTAAACCATTTCATGTAGTCCTGGCAGTAACACAATTGTCAGGGACTGTTAACTATTCTAGTTACATAAGAAGAGACAGATGCTCTGAGAGGTCTGAGAACCTAGCTCTCTGTAGTGTGGCAGGTCTGAATCCAGCAGCCCTGGGTGGAATCCAAATTGCCCGTCAGTCTCTAGGCCCCAATGGCCCCTATCAGCACATGATTCCCTGATCACTCACACTCTTGTCTCCCTCCCCACACTCTGGCAACCTGTTCCCTCCCCGAGTCCTCCATTCACTCCCACTGCACCATCCATTCCTTCTTTTACATCAAGCAGGCACGTCTAGATACAAAGGCATCCATGTCAGTTTCTACCCTGGGGGATCCGAAAAGCCAAAGGGAGTCATTTCTCGAATAATCTACACTCCCATTTCAGCAGAGGCTGTGACTTCCATTGGTGCACACCCAGGACACTAAGGGGAGTTGTTTTCACCCATCCTACCCCCTCTGCTGGACAGGGGCTCCCAGAACCTTTGCCCAGGGGTGGACCAAGGGACCCAGAGGGCTCAGGTACCCAGGGCCTAGCTCTAGTGATCACCCAACCTGGCTCCATTCTGCAGGTGAGGAAACTGAGGTCTGAGAGAGACCACAGGACTTCTGGGAGGCCACTCCAGCCCTGCTCTGCAAGGCAAGCTTCTACTGCCCAGAAGATTTGAGGATGAAGAGGGAGTGAATGGCTCTTGGTCCTGTTTCCCATTGACTTTTGCCCAGGATCCAAGACTTGAGCCTGGAAAGCTGAGGTCTCAGCGGGTTTGGACTGGTAGGCGGGCAGAGAGAAAGGCAGTGGGCTGGGCCTACAAGGCCCAGGAGGACCGCGAGGGGACAGACCCCCGGCTTTCTGGGAAGTCAAGGAAGAGGAAGGTAAACGGAGCTGTCTTCCGCCACCATCACTGGCTCACCAGGCCTCCAGGGCTCAGCAGGCCCCAAGGGCTTCCAGACCAAGGCCAAGGCTTCGAGGTTCCAGGCTCGCCGGGTGTGCGTGGACCAGTGAGCGCGAGCTCCGGTGCGTGAGTCCTTGTGCATGAGCGCGGGCTAGGGAGAGCGGACCGGGGTGCTAGTGCCTGGCCGGTGTCCGGGATTCTGTTCGACCTCCACATGAACTTAGGCGCTTCTGGTGGGTTCTGCGTGTCTCCCTCTCGCGGGATTCCCAGTCCCTCCCACAGCTAGTGGACTCAGAGGCCGTGAGGACGCCGCAGACTCAAAGCTCCCCAAAGGAAAGCTGCGCGCGGTCCAAGGCAGCTGCTTCAATCCGAGCCCCATCGAAAAGGGCCGCATCCGGACCGGCGGGCCGGGCGAGGCGGGCCTGCTTGGCAGGGTGGTGGGGAGGGTGCGCGTCCCCTCGGGCCGCGTTCTGTCTGCTTGGGATCCAGGAAGCAAGGGGCGGAGGGGTTGCCTGCGCAGAGCTCGGCACGAGATCAAGAGCAGCGACGTGGTGGCCAGAGGACCCCAGCGCCAGAGCTCCGCTGGGCCGTCGTGGTCAGCCGTGCCACTTTCAGGGGTTGCAAACTGGAAGCCCACGGGCCAGCTCGCCCCCTTCCGTGTCTGTGGGGCCCTTGTCATGTTGTAAAGTGAGGTCCGAGGTCCCCGGGGAGGACAGCGCGCCCTCCCAGCTCGCGCGCCCCCTCCGGCTTCCTCGGATGCCCCACAGCCCGACCCGCGCAGGTGTCCACCTGGCCCCTGCAAGCATTTCGGTTTCCGACTCCTTTCCAAGTTGCCGCACGCGGTGTGGACGGTGCAACCTGGCAGGGGATGCGGCCAGCGGGGGCGGCAGCTGTCCCGCCACGAACGACAGTTCCTCTCGGAGCCGCCCGCCGCCTAATTAGGGGCCGCCTCGGCTCACCCGCTGCGGCCGTTCTCCGCCCGCGCCGCGCGCGCACCCGAGCCCGCTAATTGCTAAAGCCTTTCGGCACCGCCCGCCGCCCAGATGGGGGCTTCGGGGACAGATGGGGTCCAGGCGCACACGGGGAGCACTAGGAGCCTCATTTCAGGGGGCTGGGGCGTCGGGGGCGGGCAGCAGATAGGGAGCTCCGAGGATTCTAGAGGCGGCAGCTGAGCCAGAATCTGGGGACGGCCGTGGAGGGGGAGGTGGCGACGAGAGCCTGGGTGTGAATGGGGCGACCTCCCCCAGGTGGGCCCTGGAGCCAGACTCCCAGATTACAACCTTGCCGCCTCCATGTACCATCTCCTCCCCCAGAACGAGCCACTTACCCTCCCTGTGCCTCAGTTTCCTCACCTGTAAAATGAAATAATAATAGCACCATCCTCAAAGGGTTACCGGGGGAACTGAATGAACTCATAGCACACGCAAAGCTCTCAGAGCGAAGCCCTATACCGACTAGCCTTCAATAAATGTTGTTGCCTCCTCTTCTGGTCTCCTCGATGGCCTATTATTAGTATCCTGAACTCCCCGAGGTGCAGCCTCGCGCTGCCTGCTTGCTCCAGGATCTGCCGCATCTGTTCTTCTTTGCCGCGTCCCCTCCCCCCACTAAAAAGCCACACATGGATGCGGCCCTATAGCAACAAGGCAGTCGCAAGAGAGAGATGGGAAATAAGGATGGGCGTGAGGGGTGATGCCCATCTCTGCCCTGCCTAGGCTGGCCCATTACTCTGCCAGGGAGTGGAGGGCTTAGCCCCAGGGGTCTATGCCAAACCGAGGAGTGGCATGCTGACAGCCCCCGCCCCCACAGGCACCCCTCCCCAGCCAGGGTGGGACTCAGTGCAGCACCCCCTTACCCAGAGGACCACCAGGCCTGATTCTGGCCTCTCTCACAGGTTTGCAGAGACAATGACTGAGAGGCATGTCATCAGCAAGATCTTGAGACCTTTGGAGTAGGGCCCCTGTCAAAGACCCCCACAATCCTTACTGTTACTGTGAGGCATTTATGTGGAGACCAAGACTTGGCTCAAAGTCGATACTAAAAGAGGGACTTAAAATGAGAGGTGGGCTTGTAGAGGGGGAATCTTTTGCCATAGGAGAACTTCTATGGAGCCTCAAAAGTGTTACTTAATAGAGGGGGTTCAGATCGATTGCTAGGTGGGTTCTGCCCTAAAGGGAGGTAGACAGACAGCTCTCCAGCACTGCAAATGTCTCAGGGGCTTTGGCCCAAGCCACTTAGGCCAAATGCCCTGGCCTTGGGGCTTTTCCCTGGTTTCAGTCTGGGAATGAGGACAGGTCTTACTTGCTGGGCTGCCCCAGTTCCAGACACACATTCCTGGTGTAGTTCTTCCCACAGCCATCCTCCCGGAGTGCGACACCTTAGGTCTCAGCAACATGTTCCCCAACTGAGATGTGCTTTAGGTGTGAGCATTTGCTTTGCCCCTTGGCTCACTGCCTGTTCTCGGGATTCAGAGTTTCAACTCTACGGGCACTAGAGGCTTGGAACAACACCCTAGGGGTTCCAGAGTGCCCCCCAACACAGAATCCAGGGAATCATCCTTTCTCTGTGTCTCCTGCCCAGCAAGGGAGTGAAGAGGGAGGACAGTGCCCTGGGGGCAGAGGCCTTAGAAGAGGCACTGCCCCTCAACCTCAAGTTAGTGACTTTCTATTGCGGGGGTGGGGGGAGGAGGGAGGATCTCCAAGACCTTGGGGGCTCCTGATAGAAGTCTCTGGGTCCCAAGGCTGAGAGCTGAGGAATTGCGAGGGTCACGAGGGGGGTGGGGAAGCTGAGCTGTGGACCAACGCACAAGAGACCCTAATGCTGCCGGGAAGAGGACCCTGTGTGCCCGTACCCTGCAGACCCCGTCGCTCCCGGGACTGTTTAGCCACCGCCTCCTCCCCTCCCCTCGCTCTCAGTGTGTGTGTGTGGCGGGGAGGAGGGGTCCTTGGAAGTCAGCATGGTAGCCTAGCATCCTCTCTCACTCTACTCTGGAGCCCAACCGATGGCCTGAGTCCCCCACCCAGGCCGCCGCCAGTCTGGGGCCACCTGCCCTGGGCGGCTGTGCGAGCTCGTGTTCGCCTCCTCGGCGTCCGAGGACGCTCCGCTCTCACACGTGGTGGCCCAGATCCCTGGCTGGGCGCAAGGTTTAGGCGGGTGGCTCCGGGGAGGGCCCGGAGCCTGGCTGGATCCAGGCCCTCCTTCCTTGGAGGCCCAGGTCTAGCCCGACTGGCGGCTGGACGCAGGCCGAGAGCTTGCGGATGGGGGTTGGGGGTGAAGATTTCTTTCCTTTCAACAACTGCCCCTCTATGCAGACACCGCGCACGCCGGCAGCCCGTGCCTGCACACGCCAAGCCTTGAGGTGGGTGAAGGAAGCCGAGACTGCGACCGAGCCCCCCACAACCCGCACTCCGCAGGGTCCTCTGTTCGTGTCTTCGGCTGAAGCAGGACCCAGTTTTGAATTCTTAACAAATTTCGTTTCAAATGGGATTTCGCAATAACAGCTACTAGATCCTGCCCTATCCTCTTCTTGGATTCTCCTGGTGCGGGTAGGGCCGTGTCCCCTTTATTCCTGCCTCTGCAGCCCCTCCGCCTCCTCCCAGCCTTCGCCCTGGGCGCTCGCAGTTTAAGCCAGCAGCCGGCAGGACCTGCTGGAGGACTTGGAAGCACCGGTCCCCGAGCCACCCTCACTCCTGGGCAGGGGGAGTCCTCGTGGGCCCGTGAGGCTCAGGGGCGACCTCAGGAAATGGGGTTCCAACCAGGGAAACCTACTCCGCCCCAGGTGCCCTCGGCGTAGGGATCTTCTATCGGTGGCCACCAAAGACGTCGTCGGCAGCGAGAGGGCTCAGGGCCTGGGAAGCAGTCCACTGCGTCCGCACTTCTCTGAGTTCAAGGGTGCGCGTTTGCTGAGGGGCTGAAGGATTGCAAGATGGTCTGTCCTCTTCCTTGATCGGGAAAGGCTGAAGCTTTTTAACTTTTACCCAGAATCGCTCTTAAGAGCCTAGTCCTAAATTTGTATTGCGGTTTTGCATTGGGAAGAACCCAGTAGCGGCGAGAAAACAGAGGTGGTCCTGGGGGAAGTGCACGAAGCCAAAGAGCGGCTCGCAACAGTCTCGCTTCCCGTGGGCCGTTCCCAGCACCTGACACATTGCAGTTCAAGGCCAGGGTGGACGCGGGGGGAGGGTGGCGCATAGCGCAGGGAGGGGAGCGAAGGGTTAGCGGATCCCCTACCTTCCGCTCCCGCAGCACTGTTCTGGGGGGAACGCCATGGCCATGCAGATCCGGGGGGCCTCACGTGGCTGGTCCTCAGCTGAAGCCCAGAGCCGGGTGCGGATGGGCGACCGCCTCTCAGCAGAGAGAAAAGGGAATCGCGGCAGGGCCGGAGACCTGAGCGCCCGGACCCCCAGCCAAAGGCACGGGCTTCGCCCCGGAAGCCCAAAGTTCCGCGCGCACGGAAGGAAATTTTCACTTTCAATTAACATAATCCTCAACCAAAGAGAAAAGAAGCTCTGGATTAGGTATCAGAAAATAAAAATAAAAACAAGCGAGTTGTGAGAAGCACCCGGGAGGATGTGCTCAGAACGTGCTTTAAAGAGAATGCAAGTATGTTTGTTGGCGGGGAGAAAAATAGGCAAACAACCCTCATGTTTCTCCAGGGCAAGACCAACAGAACGGTCCCCAAATCCAGCCCAAAGGGATGGAGTTCCCTTCCCCAGGAGGCTCCCCGCACCTCCTCCTACCCACGAGGCTGGAAAACACCCGACTTCCTTTAAATTTTATTTAAAATCTCAACACTTGATCATTTTATTTCATTTTTTTTTTTGCAACCAAACAAGTAATAAATATTATTTAGCACTTTTTTCTTTTTACAAAAATAAAACAGATGATACACTCTCTGCAAGGGGCAGCGATCAGAGGAGGGATGTTATGTGGCAGACGCTGTGAAGCACGGAGGCAGGAAGCACGTGGGAGAGTTTGTCATTTGTGTTAAACTGGCAAAAAGAAACCAATGCAGAAGAAACCCGGCTTAGACTGGGGGGGGAGCGGGGCTGGTAGTCACGTGAGCGAACAGCTTAGCAGCACGCACTTACCTCATTATTGATATTATATTTACACCTCCAAGAAAGAAAAAACTAAAAAGCCAACAGAACTCCCAGATAACCAAAACTATATTCACAGCAACATCTTTTGAGTTCTGTCAAACCCTCGGGTACCAAAATGACTGCCCCCAATCAGGTAGGAAATCAAACCACTTTGTGCCCCTAGACGGAAAGAATGGGGAGGGAGGGAGATTTTATTTTAAAGTAACTAAAAAAACACCCGCACCCAGAGTCGACAGTTTTGTTTCAATCCACAAGTGGTTCTATTCTGACCGTCTATAAAGCTTGCTGTACTGTTGAAAAAGGAACATCGACAGATTTATTAGAAAACCACACGCACCCCCAAACCAATAGGAACGACAGAGAGGAACGGTAACAGTTCTGAGACCGTTGTGAATTTAACCAGATATGGAGATTGGACAAGACAGACCGTAAGTGCTTCTGGTACCAAATACCAGCTTGTAACGCGTAACCCTGGCCCTGGGCCAGGGACGATCCTTGAGGGCGAGGCCGGACAGCCGCTTCTGGGGTGTGGCCCCGGAGAGTCTCCTTCCTGCCCAGAGCGGAGGCAGGAGAGGAAGTCCCCAATGTTCCCCTCCGTCCTTTCCTCCCTGGTATAACGAAGTGCTGCCCTGGCCGTGTGAGGCCAAGTTCGCAGGGAAACTAGTTTTTAGAATCACCTCTTTTGAGGGGGAAGGGGAGTTGGAGGAAGGGATACACATAGCTGTGGCTTCTTATAAAATGGTGTCTACCGGAGCAGCGCTGTTTAAAGCCAGAGAGGGTCGAATTAGGTCCCAGAGCAAACGCCCCTCTCACTCCCCGCTGTTCAGTGCGCGCCTCCCCTGCTTCGGTTCCTGGGTGCTGGAGTCCTCACCTTCTTCCCCCACCCCCAGCCCACGGTGCCGCGCTCCTCCCTGGAACTGAGCTCCCAGGCCCCAGCGCCGGCCAGTCCTTGCTCCCCCGCAGCCTCCAGGCCCCCGCCCTCCCGCTCGCCAGAACGCGCCTGCACCGGCCAGCTCACTTGGCGTCGGAGGTGAGACGCGGCAGGCTGCCGGCGCCCATGGCCGACACGTGGTGGTGCGGCGGTGGCACCTGGCACATGCTGCAGGGGCAAGGCATGCCGCCCCAGTGCTGGAAGCCGCCGCTGCCCCCGCTGCTGCCACCCCCGCCCCCCAGCGGGGCTGCCGCCGCCGCCGCCGGAGACTTGAGCAGGCCGTGAGGGGGCCGAATGGAGCCGACCGACGACAACCCAGAGCCGGGCAGGGAGGCGCTGGATACCGCGGCGGCGGCCGCAGCGGCAGCGGCGGCGGCCGCGGCCGGAGGTAAGATGGGATGGTGCACGGCCGGGTGGTGCGCCGCGTGGGCGGCGGCCGCCGGGTGCGCGGTGGCCGCGGGCAAGGGCGCCGAGTGCGCCAGGCCTCCGCAGGCCGATGGATGGAAGCCGGCGTGGTGGCCGCCGTAGATCTCGCTCACCAGTCGCTTCATCTCCTCCAGCGAGTTGGTAAGCATGAGGATGTAGTTGCGCGCCAGCAGCAGCGTGGCGATTTTGGAAAGCTTGCGCACCGAAGGGCCGTGCGCGTACGGCATGACCTCGCGCAGCCCGTCCATGGCGATGTTGAGGTCGTGCATCCGCTTGCGCTCGCGGCTGTTGATCTTGAGGCGTAGCTGCTGCAGCTCGGGCTCAGTCATCTGCTTCTTGTCCTTCTTAGTGGACGACGCGGCCGCTGACGACGTAGACGACGAGGTGCTGGACGAGGATGACTTGAAGCCACCGCCGCCGAGCTTGTCGCCCGGGTGCGCGCCCGCAGCGCCCATGGCTCCGCGCAGCTCGGCGCTCAGCTCTGGCGGGCAGTCGCTAGGCGTGGACGAGGACACGGTGCCCCCAGTGAAGCCGCTGCCCCCGCTGCTCTTGCTCCGGGCCGGCAGAAAAAGGTCATCGGGCTCTGGCGATGACGGGCGGCTAGACACCAGGCTGGAGTCTGAGTCCATGGCCCCGAGGGATAGTCGCAGCTTTCGCAGGGTCCTCCCTCCCTCGGTCCTCAGAGCTTCCACGGACGCCTACTGCGGAGAGGAGAAGAAACGAGAGAGACAGAGGTCAAAATAGAGACTGTGATCGAGAGGCACTGGGTCAAGTGAGAGAGAAAAGGTGCTCCCGCCTGCACCGCAGCGCGGGGTCCAGGCGCGGGTGGCCGGTTGCTTCTGGTCCACCGCGATGTCTCTGGCCTTCTTTCCTGCGGCATGCAGGTACGCTTAAGTCATCTCTCTTTCACTCCCTACCCGCCCCCCCCCCACCCCCCGCCGCGGCGCTCTCATCCACAGGTTGTTTAATCCAGGGAGGATGGGATGCCCCTCAGTGAGGGTGGCGTTCCAGGGGTTTTATGCCTTTTATTAGGAATGGGGAAGCTGGATCTTCAGGGCTGGAATGAAAGAGTGTCAAGTGAGGGCTTTTCTTTGCGAAAGGTGGAGATCTAAACAGAGAAGTATTTATTTGGTTCCTCAAACGCATCCACCTTATCTCCATCGACACCGCGCAGCAAACACACGCTCATAGGCCGGCACCCAGCACCCGCGCGGGGCGCAGATTCCACGCGCTGCGTCCGGGGCCGGTGGGGGGCTCGCCAGCTGACTGGGACTTAGGCAGAAGAAGCTATTGTTGCCCCGACTTCTCGCTTTTGGGCGAAAGGGGTGCGGCGGTGAGTGTGGGAAGGGTCAGAGTAGCAAAGCCGCTCAGGAGAACTGGCGGGCAGGGCAGGGATCTGGGTCCCCTTTAAAGGAGCTTTCCGGGTAGCAGCCGAAGTGAGGGGCATCTGTCCCCGGGGTGTAGGCTGGAGTTGCTGAGGGGCGGGGTCACTTACTGTGGATGCAATGAGAGGAGCTCGTTCCCAAAAGCTGCAGCAGAGAAACGGGCCAAGGCGCTGATGTCGCGTCGGTCTATCATAAGCATCCGCACCTTTCCCGGCTCGAAGGGTTTTTATAGCCCGGTGGCGGCGGCGACGGCGGCGGTGGCCGCGGCGGGGGCGGGGAACAATGTGAGGGTCCTGGAGGGGCCGCCGCGCCAATGAGCTGGGCCGGCCCGGGGGGCTGGGAAGCTGATGTCATCCGGGCTAATTCCGCTCAATGAAACTCGCCGGACCGGGCACACGCCTCCTCTCCGGAACAGCCAATGGGCGCCCGCGGCCAAGAGATTCTTGGGGAGGGACTGGAGCAAGGACCCGGAGAGGGCGTGTGAGAGGCGAACGCGGAGGAGGAGGGCGGGCTCGCGGGGGAAGCGCGCAGGGCCAATGTTGGGACCCAGGGAGAGAGAGCGAACATTGTCAAATTTCTATTAAAATACAGGAACACAAATTCAGGCTGGGAACTGGGGGTGGCGGTGGGGGTGGGGCGGCTGGGGGCTCTGCACGCAAACTAACCTGATACACAAGGCGTTCGGATCTTGGGGATTCGAGCGGATAACCTTGGCGACCCAGGAGCTGGGGCTGGAGTCTCCTCTGCGTGTGTGTGTCTCTGTGTGTGTTCTCATAACCTGTACCCACCTCCTGGGTTTCATTAACACGTGGGCATTTTGAGCCCCAAACGTACACGATAACCAGACACAAAGCTCCTACTTTTTTTGCACTCTAAGCGCGCCTCTAAGAGGTGGCGGCTGCGGCAGCTCGGCCTGCGGCCAGTAGCGCCCCCAGCTGGGGTCCGAGCCTTGCGAGGAAGAAGGCGGGGATGGAAAGAGGGGGCCAACTCCAGAACGGTGTTTTGAACGAAATCACACTCTTCATAAAGTTGACGATGGTGTAGACACAGGGACGCGGTGTTTCTGCATAGTACAGCGCTAATACACGGCGAGAATCGAGCTCAGGGTTAAGCATCCCCTCACAGCACGGGAACCGTTATCTGACGGTATTTTCTGCACCATCTTTGTGGTGGTCACCACGCTACGGGGTAGAGGACAAAGCTGGTTTGTGTGAAAAAAGAAGTCTCAACCCTGGGCAAAGACTTCTCCACACCGTGGGCCAGACAGCGAGATCCAACCGCTTGCGGCCGCGGTCGATCACGTTTTACCAATCGCAGCCTGGCTCCCAAACCCGGAAATCCTTGACCAGGAGGAATGAAACCAGATCTGGAGAAGCGCCTGAGGTAGTTTCGTGGTACTGACGCCTCCACCCATTTTACAGGTGGGAAAATCGAGAGACTGTGTAAAAAAATAAAAAGCCTACCCTTTATTTACAACGCTGCCCTGCCTGTACCGCAGATGCGAGCATTGGTGGTTCCTTTACAGCAGAGGCAGCCTGCCCTCTCCCTAACCTCAAACATTTTCCCTAGTTGAATTTCTCACATCCATACGTTTCAAGTACGGGGGTTTGTTTCTTCAAATCCAGGACCCTAGCCCTTTATACTGCAGACACGTAAGCGCGCCCCAGCCCTCTCTCTCGGGTAGTGTTACTGGTCTCTGGTTACCGCTGTTATTTGAGAACTTTAATTTGCATGTACATCTTAAAAAAAAAAAAAACAGGCAAACAAACTTGAGTAATTCGCCTTCAAGTAGCAAAGTTACAACATAAACAAATACAAAAAGAAACCCACGTTATTGCTCCCAGTTTCTGGATAAGCCTTCCAGCCCTGTCTCCACGAGAAAGCCGGGCGGGCTCCCCCCCTTGCCCCAGCTCGTGCCTTCTGGGGCATTATTTTTCAACCCGCGTGTTTCCCAGCTGGCTCTGCAGCCATCCGTTAAATATGTATTTAAAACATGAAGAACTGAAGCGTGGAGATATGTCGTCCAACGGTTACGGAGGATGACCCACAACCGTTCAATTAGGCGAATCTGTCACTTGGAAGAACGCAGGGAGCGGGGGTGGGGAGCAGGAAGAGCTCGGGTATTCGAGGATCATTCCTTTGGGCTTCCCCGCCTACTGGCAGTGAGGACATTCGTGGGGGTGTGAGCTGTGGGCCACCAGCCGGGGTGTGGACTTGTGAGCACGCCAGTGTGTCTAATAAACACCAGCAGGCGCCACGAGTGCGCGCCTGGGTTGCCGCCGCTAAGGTTAGTCCAGCCGGCGGCACGTGTCCGGAGCCCCGGTTCCTTCTTTTGTTGCTGGCCTCCGGCGACTGTCCTGCATCCTGCGCGGTCCGCGAGAGTGCGCGCTTCTTTACACGCTTGCTCCAGAGCCTGGAGTCGGAAGCAGGGGCGAAGACTGAGGAGCTTAGAGCCTGCGCAGGCACAGTCCGGAGTCAGGAGAGCTGGCTTCCTCGCCAGGTTCCCGCGTGGACGCGCGTAAGGACGCTCCGGGCCCCAGCTCCGCGCCACCGAGCTGAGGCAGTGGTGGCTATTGGAGGGCGGTGCAGCGGCACCTCGCTGTCCTCACTCCCCACTCTCGGAGCTCGGGCTGGCAGCTCGGGGATGCAAGCCCCTTCTCCGGGCATCCTTCCCCAGCATCCTCCAGTCGTCAGAGAGCAGCTCGGGAGCAGGGAGCCGTCTGTGTCCCCTGGGCTTCTATAGCCCGGGGCAAGTCGTTCGCTCAACACTTCTCGCAGTCCCTCGGAGTCCTCCTACCCCCTCCAGGAATAATCAGAAACTAAAGCTCGGCCCCTGGCTCTTGCTCTCCTAGAGGCGTCCCGGCACTTGTCCAGGTCCTGCGCGGAGTGTCCCGGGCACCGCGGTTCCCACCCGCGCACGCAGCTGGGCCTCAGCCCCTTCCCGCGAAATTGAGTGCTCACTCGCCGAGGCTAATGGGTCCGGCTCCGGGAGTTCCTGGCTGGCCCAGGCGTCCTGGAGCTGTCGGCCTCCTCCGTCAAAACGGAAGACGTTTTTCCCTCTCCTTTGTGTTTCCCTCCCACAAAAGGCCGGGTGCGTGTCAGGGCCGGCCTTTGCTCAGCCGCCTGGAGGCCCGGGAGGAGCTTGTGCCAAACGCGCCGGGGCGGGCTGGCGCGGGGCTCCAAAGGCGCAGACCTCCCACTGCTTCCCGGGTTCCTCGCGGGCCTTTCTTTCCTATTCTCGCCTTTCCCTTCTCCGAGTTCCTGCGCACATTCAGGCAGCGTCTCAGTGCGGCTGCCAAGGAGAGCGGCGTCCTTGCGCAGGGCGGGCCGGGGCTGGTGGTGGGAGGCAAGGCTCCCGGAAAGAAAAGAGAAAAGCATTTCAGCCATCACTCCTGGCCCGGAAACCAGAAGGGATGCAGAATGCCAGCGTTTGGCGTCCAAACGTGAGCGATCAGACCGCTTGGAAGGCGGAACTCTGCAAACAAATACTTTCTGTCTTCCCTGCGAGACTCCGCTATGGGCGTGGTCCAGGGTCACCTCCGTGTCCCGGGCCGCAGCGCCTACCTAGCACGGGGCCTGGCACGTGGAGGGTGCTCGGTAAATACTTTGGAATGCACACAGGTGCAAATGCGCACACGGGCTGGTGTGAAACCAGACTCGTGAAGTTCATGTAAATATGGTGGAAGGTACGTGTGTATGTCTTCGGTTTACACAGTAAACCAGGAGGTCTGTAATCTGGATTGCTGGGGATGTGGGAGCATTTAGAATGACAGGGGTGGTGACTTCCACCCAATGACCACTCAGAGGTGACCTAAGCTGTACCTAGTGGGTCTTGATAGACTTCATCTCATTTCATCTCTCCCTGACCCTAGGAGGGAGGTATTACTTAATCCCACTTTACAGATGGGGAAATTGATCCTCAGACGGGCGTGGGCATTTGTTCAAGGTCCCCTGAGCAGAGGGGCAGGTCCGGGCAGGCAGCATGGTGATGGAGGCAGCAGGGGGGTGAGCATCCAAAGCTTGGGGATCTCAGCTTGTCTGCTCTTGGCCTTAGGTTCTCATTCCTCAACGAGGTTTCTAGAAGCTACTTGTGGCCTCTGAGGGTATGTCTGCTGCAAGATTCAAGGAGGGGGTGAGCGGGTTGAATAATATCCTCCCTTTGTGATCTCTCTATGCTGCTAATATTCTGTTTGAGTGACTTTAAGGCTTTGAGAATGGAGGACTCCCTGCCCTGGTCTTGGGTGTCAGCTAAAAGGAAACAACAAACAAAAAAGCAGCCAAACAAAACCCCAAACTAAAAGCCCCTCCCCTCCAGTCAATCCCTCCATCTGGGTCACCCCCCCCCCCCATCAAGCCCATGACTGTCACCTGCTTCTAAGGATCCCTGCCATTGAAGTTAACATGCCCCCCCCCCCCAAGTTCACAGCGGAATGAAGCTGGGATTGGACGGAGGGGTGACTCGTAACTATTATAGATCTCAGTTTACAAACTGTTATCTCACCCAAGCTCTGCAACAGCCCTTTGGTGTTAAGAAGAAGGCACACTGTTCCCATTTTACAGGTGAAGATATTGAAGTCTGAAGATCAGAGCAGGGGCTGAGTTCAACCTCCAGCCCACCAGATCCCAAGTCCCAGGGGCCTCAGTGGCTTGGTCCTACACCTCCATCTGCTCTCTCCCTCCATCCTTGAGACACTGGACCCCTATACCCTCCCCCCACTGAGATTAATCTGGAAGGTGGGGGATCAGGGTGAACAGAGAGATTAACCCGGAGAGCGAGTCCTGAGGTAGGGTGAGCTCCACTCGGGTATAGGATGGTGTGAACAACAGGGACCAGCAAGCCCCCAGCCCTGCCTGGGCTAAGACTTTCTGTTAGAGGAAGCAGCGGGTTTCTGAGCATGGGAGACACTCTTCCAGGATACAGGTGACAAGTCTGTGAGGCCAGTTTCCGGAGACGGGACAGGAAATGCATGCATCGTTGGCGTGGGGAGCTGCAAGCATGGAGGGCGTGGAGCCTCTTACCTCCGTACAGAGAGGTGACTGCCTGCTCTAAGCACTGGGTGGATGCCCTGCCTTACTGTATTGGAAAACATAGCAGCATGACATCTTCCCATCGCCTTCAGAATCATGTCCATAGCCCTTTCATGCCAACAGCTGGGTCTGACCTGGCCTCCACCGGCTGCTCATCCTCTTCCCCTTCCACTCTCCCTTTCTTAGGATGCGGAGCACCTGATGGGCTCTGCTCTTTCCTCATCTTTGCTCGCGTGTTCCCTCCACTCCCTCCTGCCCTTCCTCTGATCCATCCGGTCTTGTACTAGCCTTTCAGGGATCACCCGCTTTTTGAGCCCCTATAGCACCCAGAGCTTCCCCTGCTCCCTATCAGGGTCCACCCTGCGTTGTGAAGGTCTGGTTCCCTCGCAGCAGGGGAGGTCCCTGAGGGTCCTCACTGTGCCCCAACTTGCTTTGCATCCCTTGGGGGCCCAGGGCAGGGACAGGCCCCAGAAAGGCTCAAGAAATCGAAGTAAGTATAGGTAGTAAGTTACACCCAAAGAGTTTCATTGGAGTTTCCACATGCCACAAAAGACAGAAATAATCTAGCGTCAGGCGTACAACATTTCCCCCTTGTTAAACCAAATTCAGAACCGCCGGATGCGGACCAGGTGGCTCACTCCCTGTCTTGTGGGGGCAGGGTGACAGATCCCTCCCCGCCCCCCGCCCCCATCTTCAAGACAAACAAATCATCTTATAATGTGCGAGCCCGAAGGGAGGTGGGCTCAGGCCGCGCGGGGCCACAGCGGGAAGGGAGAGGCGCGAGGGGCGAGAGGAGCCGCTGGGGACCCCATCGCGCGGTTCCGGCGCGGCCAGGGAGGGACCCGGGCAGGACCCTCCGGCGCCCGGCGCCCTCCCCCGGCTCAGCCCGAACGCGCAGCTGGCGAGGGACTCCCTAGCCGCGTCTCCCCGCCCGAGCCCCGGGCTGCGCGGGACAGCCCAGCGCACTGGGAAGTCGGAACCCGGTCGCATGGGCACCGCAAACCGGACGTCGCTCAGGGCAAGCGGCTGCAAATTCCGCCGGTTGGGGACCAGCGGACAGCGCACGCGGAGGGCCCCGGGCGCTCTGCACCGCGCGCATGGCCTTGGTCTTGGGCTTGAAGAAGGCGGCGGGAAAGACAGAAGCTGGGCAAGGTCTCCTCCTTCTCCCCTTCCTCTTTTCCTTTCCGCTCTCCCCCTCTCGCTCCTGCGAGTCTCTCCCCCACCCGCCACCCCTTATCCTTCTTTCTCACTCACCTCCAGTGCATATAGCGGAACCCCCGCCCTCCCTCCATCCCCGTTATTGAAATGACTCTTGCCCGGCTCCCGGGAACCTTAGGCGGACTCCGTGAGGGACCGCGCCCCGCTCTTTCCAGACTCCTGCGGTCTGGGACCCGAAGCATTAGCGTTGCCGGGAAGCTCATTAGAAGCAGAGTCGCAGGCCCATCCAGACCCAGTGAGACAGAATCTAAGTTAACCAAGGTCCCCAGGTGATTGATGAGCACAGTTTTCTGTCTTTGGGGGGCTCATCCTCAGGCATGCTCCTCTCCCCAAGGGTCCTTGGGACTTCCAATTCCAGACACAGACCCTTTCTGGGGCTGACCAGGCTGTTTCCTGAAGATTCCACAACCCCTCCCCAGCATCTGAATAGTTCTCGTTCCCACTCCCGTGACCATCTGTCAAATAAAATTCAATAAGCATTAAAAAAAAAAAAAAAAAGGAAGCGTGCCCAATTGTTTAAAAAAACAAAAACTAAACAAGACCTTTTAAAGAATACAGAAGCAAAAGTCACCATTAGTCCAACTCCCTCCCCCAAAAGTCACTGTCAAAGATTTTGGTGAAGTCTTTCCAGACTGTATACAGGCTTTGTAACCTGCTTCTTTCATTTCTTAGCATCTCTTGGACATCTTTCCACATCAATTCAAGATCCACCTGACCACTTTAATAGTATAGGCTGCACCAATCCACCCTCTTTGGATCCTTCCCTCCTTTGCCTGTCTAGCGCTGAAAAGCTGGTCAAAGCCGGAGACAGTGAAAACAAGTTTCTAGTGTGTGTGCCCTTGTGCTGGGAGGACCATGGGGTCAGGGCTGCTGCCTGACAAATCCAGGAAAGTGAGCTCTCCTCCTGGCCCCTGCTGGGCTCTCTGTCAGTTGCTGGATCTCCTTGGAGGAGACTTTCTCCAAAAGTGTAGTAAGGAAGACTGGCTCCCGTTTTGCCTGGAGTCAAATGTGCAGGAAGCGCTGACCCATCGCCTGCAGTTTGGATTGGCTCAAAGGAGAAAAATCGAAGTGTGAACAGAACATTTCTGGTTTGGGACTGAGACTAGGGCAGAAGTTCTGTGATTTTGGAAGATGCAGAAGTTTTAAACTTTTGATTTCCTTTTTCTTTCCCCATTTGCAACAACAACAACAAAGATCATCCACTTCTGGGTTGACTCTGAGGCTAAGTGTAAGCAAAGAAGCGGGTCTGTTTAGGTAGTATTTACAGTTTCCATCAGAGGAAGAAGGAAGGAGAAGAAGGGGGGTGGAGTGGGAGGGGAAAGAGGAGGAAGAAGAAGAGAAAGAAACTGCATCATATAAAGTGGATTCTCTCTTTTTTAGAACTTGTTTTGAATAGGTGCTATGTAGCACATGCTTTAAAAAAAAACCCTCAAATAGCACAGAGAGTATTTGACTAAAAGTTAGTTTCCCTGGTACAACTGACCTTCCCCCAGAGGCAATAATTGTTACAGTTTCTTGTTTATTCCAGAAATATTCTTTGAAAGTACCAACTACATATTTAAAGATCTCTCTTTTTTTTCTTTTTTGTACCCAAGTGTAGGATACTCTATACATTGTTCTCTATTTTGATTTTGTCCGCTGAAAAGAGAATACTCTTTACCTTACAGCGTGCGCGCGCGCACACACACACGTGCCCACAATGCACATGTTTACAATAATATACCTACTCCTTAAAATGCTCACCAGAGCAATCAGAGGGGCAACAAACCTCCCCTCATTCTCAATGAGGACAAGTACCCCCACCTCAAAACTGAGCATCACAGCATCGGAATCTGGGCACACAGGCTCCTGATGGAACTTTTCTGCTTCCCTCGGTCACAGAGAAGCTAGGACACACTGAGCCACAGATAATGAGAGATCAAGGAGCCTCTTGCACTGAGCAGTGGAGCTTCTCCATGGTGTCCCCAGAATGGTACTTTTAGCCACTGCCTGAAACTTGCAGGTGAATCCATTTTTTTCTTGTTGTAATTGCAAAAACAACCATTTGCCCTATCTGGAGGACAATCAACCAGAGAGATCTAGACAGACATACTTTACATATATTTCTTGAGATGAAACTAATTAGTCATTGTTACTTTTATTTGTTGAACAGGCAATATGTTCACATAGTTCAAAATTCAAAAGCATATCATGAAAAGTTTGCTTCCCACTCCTGTAGGCTGAGGACAACCACTCAATTCCCTTCCTCAGTGACCATCTCTTGTTTATTCTTGCAGAGGTATTCTATGCAAATTCAAGCAAATACACACACACACACACACACACACACACACACACACACACACAGACTCACACCCCCTGTCTGTCCCACCCACTCTCTCTCTCTGTTTCCCTTTTATACAAATGGTAACATACTATACATATGCCTCTCTACCTTGTTTTTTTCAGTTAATATCTTGGATAACACTTCTTTGCAGTGCATTAAAAGCTTCTTCCTTAAAAAAAGGAACAGGGATCCTGTAATAGGGATGTACCATTATTTATTTAGCTATTGCCCTGTTGAAAGATAAATTTATAGTGTTTCTAGTCTCATACTATTACAAACAATGCTGCAATAAAATATCTTGTAAATTGTTGTCATTTGCAAATATGTAGTATATCATGAGGATAAATTCCCTAGAATTAGAATTATTAGGTCAGACAGTCTGTGCAGTCGTAATTTTGATAGATGTTGATAAATTGTCACCTAAGTGTTTTCCCAATTTATCTCACAGTGTAGAAGAGAGACTGCCTGGTGGACAGCTAATTTAAATGCTCAACTTTTATTTTCCTTAATGCAGGGAGAATGTGATCTTTAATGTGGATGGCAGACTAGGTGACAAGCTGACCGCTGTGACTCTACAGGACAGACTAATAAAATGTTATTCCCCTCTTCAAAACATCAAGCTAGAAATTATAATAGATTTCAACATCCGGTACCATTTTTAGTCCTTCCAAAGATTTACTAATGACTTTTCTAAGTAGTTGGGTAGAGTGGCCCAACTGTGCCAGTGAATTCTCTCTGCTGAGGAATACTTATGTTTTGAAGAGCATATAATTCAGCAGATATTTATTGGGCTTCTTTCCTGTGCCGTGAACTGTCCTAGGTGCCAGGGTCCAACAGGGAACAAAACAGACAGCATCTCTGCTTTCAAACATGTTAACACAGTAATTGCTATCACGATTATTATTTTTTTATAGTTTACTTTATTCATTTATTTATTTTTGGCTGCGTTGGGGCTTCTTTGTTGCTTGTGGGCTTTCTCTAGTGGTAAGCAGGGGGCCATTCTTCATTGGGGTGCACGGGCTTCTCATTGCAGTGGCTTCTTTTGTTGCGGAGCACAGGCTCTTGATGTGCGGGCTTCAGTAGTTGCGGCATGTGGACTCAGTAGTTGTGGCTCGCAGGCTCTAGAGCGCAGGTTCAGTAGTTATGGTGCACGGGCTTAGTTGCTCTGCAACATGTGGGATCTTCCCAGACCAGGGATTGAACCCATGTCCCCTGCATTGGCAGGCAGATTCTTAACCACTGCACCACCAGGGACGTCCCTATCATGATTATTATTATATTTCTTTTGATTCTTTCAACAGCTCTGAAAGGTGGTTAGAGTAGGGTATATGTGATTAACCCACTGCCCCCCTCCAAGTTATATGGCAAACATGGCTGGATGTTCCCCTAAATCTGTTCCACTTTCTGTATAAACTTCTGGTTGGGCACATGCCGCCCAGAACAAGGACATTTCCCAGCCTCCTTTGTAACCAAGTCCTGTCTAAGAGGATGTAAACAGAAGCAGTGTGTGCAGCTTCCAGAGGTGTCCTTCTCATTCTCTTCCTGCTGGCTGGAATCGCAACCCGATGGCTTGGGCTGGAAGAGCCATCAGGGCCCCGAGGTGGCCATGGGCCACATATGAAAAAGCTTGAAGAGAGGAACTGGGTCCCTGACAGAATAGGGTGCCAGCCCCACCCGGGACCAATCCTCTACTCTCTTAGATGAGAACAAAACCCCTCCTGCTTTGTTCAATCCATTGCTGTATTGGGTTTTCTTGAGGTCTGAAGAGGCACCTCTCCACTGCAGATGTCTTTGTTCTACCAGTTGAGCCTGAATCCTAACTGATACCCAAGGCACAGTCATAACGAGACTTAAGATGTCGCCACGTTATGAGGCCATCCTCCTTTTAGAGGAGCCTCTAAGGGAGCACATCCTTGACCCTCACTGTGTCATTCAGGAAGCGGTGATGCTGAGGCCAATACAGTGGGAGGGCGAGGCTGCAGGCAGAGCTTTTGGCAGAAAACTGATATGAAGTGGCCAGCATGGGTCTCCAGGAGATGGGCATCCCTGATAACTTAGGGCGTGAGAAAGCTGGTGGGAAGCCAGCCCTGGGCCCTCATGCTAGGAAGGGCTGTTCCTGGGTCCTTCCTCTTCCCAGGATAACGTGGGTGCCTGCATCGAGCTCCACCTAGGTCTGACATGGTGAGGCAAGCAGCTGCTCTCCAGGGGCTACCCTTGGTCCCTAATTCTGACACTGACTCAGGCAGAACCTGCCACCTGAGCCTCTCTCCTGAGGTCTAGGGCATGGATTTCAGCAAGAGCCAGATCTCCTGATGGTGTGGGGCTTCCTTCCAGGACTATTTCCCGAGAACTAAGAGGTTTGTCCCCTGCAGTGGATTGAATGGTGACCCCCAAATATACGTCCATGTGCAAACCCCTGAAACTTGTGAATGTGACCTTGTTTGGAAAAAGGGTCTTTGCAAGATCTTGAGATCATCCTAGATTATCCAGGTGGGCCATAAATCCAACAACAGGTGTCCTTATAAGAACAAGACAGGGGGAGATTTGAGACAGAAGGGGAGAGACACAGAGAGGGGGAGGCCGTGTGAAGGTGATGGTAGAGACTGGAGAGATGCAGCCACAGCCCCAAAACACCTGAAGTCACCAGAAGCTGGGAGAGGCCAGCAAGGATTCTTTTTTTTTAAAGGCCGCATAGCATGCAGGATCCTAGTTCCCTGACTAAGTAAAACACCCAAGCCCCCTGCAGTGGAAGCACGGAGTCTCAAACACTGGACCGCCAGGGAAATCCCATAAGAATTCTTCACTAAAGACTTTGATGGGAGCACAGCCCTGCTGACACCTTGATTTCGGACTTGTGACCTCCAGACTGTAACAGAATAAATATCTGTTGTTTTAAGCCACCAAGTTTGTTGTTACAGAAGCCCCGGGAAATGCTTCCAAAGTAGACTCAGCCATTGGCTTGGGGGTGAGACCATAACCTTGGAGGAAGGGTCATAAGCTTTTGCCTCTCCAGGCTCTCTCTCCTCTGCCTCCACTCTGCTCTCTGCCCCCCGGCTTCCTCTGGTTGGCCCCAGTCAACCTGGTGGGAGGGAGGAGACTTGGACATGAATCGCCCTGGCTTCTGAGGTCTCCTGGAGCTGGTGGTGTCCTACAGTAGTTGGTCACATCCTTCTAAGGCATCCCATCCTGCAGGACTTTCTCTCCTCTGGGTCCCGGTAACCTCTTTCTCCTCTTGTCCTTTTGGTCCAAAGGGTGGGGATAATTTGGGTGCTTCTAGCTCAATCCTTGAACTTTCTCTTGTGGTCTCTCTACACCCTGACCTCATCGTTGTAATCCATCCCTTTGTAGATTAAGCTTCCTCAAAGTATCTTCACTTGGGTGTGCTATTTGCTGTTGGGACCCTGCCTGATATAGCCCAACAGGGGTTCCCGTCTCCCTGACTTTGTCAAGGGTGGGAGTCAGCGTAGAACTTCAGAAGGTGGGGGTAAGCTTCCTGAGGGCTAGAACCCTTCAAGGGGGGAGACCTACACATTTTGAAAGGCTGGGTAGGGAAGGCTTCAGAGATGGGGCTCTGCAGATGCTTTCTTATCTCTGTCCCATGTATCTCAGGGACTAGGATCCAGGCTCCACTTTCCAGAGGACCACCTGGCTGCCCCTTGGTGGAGTCTAGAGGGGTTGCTTTTGCCCCCTGTGAGGTCTGGAGGGGCAGCCACAGGGAGGCTCCACCTGCCTGGTGAAACCTGAAGGTCTGGAATGTGGATGGACACGGGAAGGGTAGTGTGTCTCCACTACCTTCCCAGGAGGGAAAGTCAACCAATATTTTCTAAATTGCAAAATTAGGATAAAAATCTATGAAACTGGACTTCCCTGGTGGCACAGTGGTTAAGGATCTGCCTGTCAATGCAGGGGACACAGGTTTGATCCCTGGTCTGGGAAGATCCCATATGCCTCAGAGCAACTAAGCCTGTGTGCCACAACAACTGAACCTGTGCTCTAGAACCTGCGAGCCACAACTACTGAGCCCCCATGCTGCAACTACTGAAGCCCACGTGCCTAGAGCCCATGCTCCACAACAAGAGAAGCCACTGCAATGAGCAGCCTGTGCACTGCAATGAAGAGTAGCCCCTGCTTGCTACTAGAGAAAGCTGCGAGCAACAACAAAGACCCAACACAGCCAACATAAATAAATAAATAAATAGATAGATAAAATACATAAATAAATACATAAATAAATTTATTTGAAAAATATCCATGAAACCCACTAAGCGCATGGAAGAACATAAGATCATGTTTTGATTTCAAAATGGGTCTCATTATTCCCTGACGAGGGCTAAATGACTCCCCACCCCATTCAAGAACCCTGTACCCTCCAGGACTTCTGTTGCGTGTCCACTGTCACATGTGACACCGAGGAGCATGGCCGCACACCAAAATCCAGCAGACCATCCAGCCGATTTGTCCACCCATTAAAAGGAAATCAGCATAAGAGGAGAGTCCAATTTCAAGGTCATGGGATGGCAAATGGAGAAACGTGACAGGAGAGAAGAGGCTTCAAGCAGGACACGAGGGTGTCCAAGGAGGCTTCCCTGAGTTAAAGGGTGACCACCGGTTTATTCCGAATAATGCATTACTGTTTTTCTAATAACAGAAGTAATGCATGGTCCTTGTTAGAAATTTTGGAAATAAGGGTCACATACTGTGGAAAACTTGGAGAATGCAGGATTTTATCATAGTCCAGTGAGAGGTGACAAGGACCCTGTTAGGGGCTGAATTGTCCCCCACCCCCCAATATTCCTGTGTTGAACCCTAACCCCAGTACCTCAGAATGTAACCGCATTTGGATATAGGGTCTTTAAAGAGGTAATCAAGTTAAAATGAGATCGTTAGGGTGTCCTTACAAGAAGAAGAGATCAGGACACGGACACACAGAGGAAAGGGCATGTGAAGACATATGGAGAATGTACCTACCTACAAGTCAACGAGAGAGGTCCTCAGAAGACATCAACCCGGCCTACATCATGATCTTGAACGTCCAGCTTCCAGATCTGTGAGACAATGACTTTCAATTGTTTAAGTCACCCGGCCTGTGGTACTTGTAATGGCGACTCTAGCAAACTAATAATGTGAGCAGTGGCAGGGATACAGAGATGAGGTGACGGATGAAGACATTCTTAGGAGGTAAGACCGGCACACCTTATGGACAGTAGAACTGTGGTGTGGTCTAGGATCTTATTAGTTTTCTAAGCTTGGGTGGCTTGATGGATGGGATGTCATCTTAACTCATCAACCCAGATAGAGAGTCCACAAGGAGGAATGGATGTTTCGGACGCGTTGAGCTGGAGACGCAAGGGGGACCCCCCTGGGGGACGTCCAGCAGCCACTTGGGGATATTGTCCGACAGGTAAAACAAGAGGGCTGGAGGGGACCGCAAGAGAACATCAGGGCGAGCGGTGATCATCCTTCGAGTAGATGAGGTTGCCCGGGCACGGGCTGCTGCTGGAGGACAGACTCTGGGGAGGCTGGCATTGATCTTCATCTGCAAGAAAGGGCCCCTCATTTATCGTACAAAAGGTCTGCATCGCAGCTGTTCATGTTTATTAGGTTGATGCCAAAATATTGGCTGCCCCCCCCAATTTCTCTTTCAATCCGTTGTTTGCAAAATTCCCAAGATAGGCACAGACAGACTACTCCCCAAATGCTAAATTGGTCGAATTAGGGGGAAGGCTGTGTCTTTAACCTACCCCTGTGATTATTTGGTACTTACCGTGCTTAGCATGCTGGTTTCCAGAACCCACCCTATGTACAGGTAGGTGTGGATCTGGATGGGCAAAGAATGGGCTATTTCGCTTTTAGTGATAAATGTTCTTACCTCTTTGTACCCTGCTGGCCTCCTGCCTTTAAAAATCTTGTAATTTGAAAAATGCAAATCAACGTGTGTTGGAAAAGTGTACGAATGGAAGTGGCGATCTCTTTGAAGAACAATGATGTTATTGTGGTGCTGATGATGATTCTGTGAGTGGTTGTAACTAGCGTGTATTACAGGGTTGCCGTGCATCAGGTAACCCTATAACCCCACACGCTATTGTTTTTAGGATATATCGCTTTCCACTAAGACATAAGGTTCTTAAATCATGGAAGATACAAATTTTTAAGTTAGGTTTCTGTTTCAAAGTACAGGCTCTGGATTCAGGTTTGCCTGGGTTAGGAATTCTAAGTTCTTCACTTATTAAACTAGAGCCTTGGGACTTCCCTGGCCGTCTAGTAGCTAAGACTTTACCTTGCAATGCAGGGGGTGTGGGTTTAATCCCTTTTCAGGGATCTAAGATCCCACATGCCTCCTGGAAATTCAAGAAAGACTTAAAAAAAAAATGGTCTGCATCCAAGGCGGAAATAGAGACACAGATGTAGAGAACAAACATATGGACACTAAGTGGGGAAAGCGGGGAGGGTTGGGGGGGATAAATTGGGAGATTGGGATACCAAATTGTACGCTCTAAATATATGCAGTTTATTGTATGTTAAAAAATAGAAAAGCCAAAAAAATTAAAAAACCAAAAAAAAATGGTCTGCATCCAAAAAATTCTTTAAAAAAATAAAAATAAACTAGAGCCTTCCTGGGCAAGCTATTTAAACTTTCTGTATGATATTTGTAGTAGATCAGTATCATCTGTGGTGGATCTTCCCTACAAGTTTATTGTGGGGGTCAAGTTTAATAATATGTGGAAAGCGTTTAGAACAGGGCCTGAACATAGTAACAGCTCAATAGATGTTGATTGTAAGTGTTCCCTACTTATGAGGATGCCAGGATTTTTTATATGCCTTGAAATTGTTGTTGGGAAATCACAACAAAAAATTCTTTAGAATCAATAGCCACGGTGTTTCATCTAAACCCATAGGTTCCGTCTTTGTCTGATGCCCTGTGAAAGATCTGTACCAACTCTCTCTCCTATGCTTTTCCGTGTGCATTTAGCAGCTCAGCTCTCTCCATTAAGGCCAGATCAACTACCCTCATGTTTTCTGCTTACGAAGCTTCCTTCTTTGAGAACAGAACGCACCTATGCCACCTCCTTAGCACCACATGTTCGGGATTCCAGCAGGTTTCCATAATTTATTTCCCCAGTGGGGTTGTCATCATGTCCCCACTGTTCAACTACAGTATTCAGTTCCACTTTTAAGAAGTTTGGTAAAATCCCTTACCAAGCGGAAGATGCCAGGCATTCTCCTGCCTGACATTTTATTAAGAATGAAAAATAAGGAAGCCAGCAGAGATCCAGAGGGAGGCTAATTGAGAACTCTGGCATGATTGCTGCTAATTTGTTGAGAGCTTGGTGTTTGTGGGGGAAGGGTGATGGGGAGGAGGGGGAGGGGGCAGGGCAGTCATGGCCCCGCTCCTCCAGGCCTTGCATGAATGGAGTAACAGCTGAACTAAGTGTTCGGATTGAACGCATCAAAGACTGGAGTCTTTGCGATACCATTCCTTCTGGTCCATGATGTCAAAGGTGGCTGCAGATACCGCCAGCGCTTTCTGGGTGGCATTGTTTAGGATGCTGGCCTCAGCAGATGGCCCCCGATGCACCTCAGCCTGGTAGAGCAGGGACCACATGTGATGGTATAGTCTTCTCATTAGCAAACAGAAAAAAAAAAAAAAGGCAAGGATGAGAAAGGAGAGAGATGAAAAGAATACACAAAGACATTTACATATTTACATTGTCTCTCTCGCATTTCAAATTCTCCTTTAGCTGAAGTGTCAGTGGGCTTGCTTTTCTCCTTCTGTTTGTATGTTTACTTGTGCTAAATAGATTATGGTAATCAGGCACATAAATGCATGCAACTGTTATTATGGCATTTTAATCACAGAGTTTTTCACTGGAAGCCTTCATTAGAATTCTCATAATCTTACTTGTTAGTGTAACAAACAGTAATAAATGCCAAGGAGCTTGGATTAAGGCAGAGGCATTCAGCCTTTAAAAGAGGAATATGGAAATGTTGTCAAATCTCTGCATTATTTACTGAAATGTCACATCAACAGTTCGGGACTCTAAATATCTTACTCATTATAAGGAGAGGGAACCAGGCAACATGAAGATAGTAATTATGTCTTTCTACTGAGCACGACAAACATATGCCTTCCATAGAGTCCTCCTAACTCTTCTGCGATAACTGGATGGTCTGATACACAGTCCTGGCTATAATTTATTAATGTTAAAATTGGAGAAATTTATTATTAAATAATTTCATTTATTTTACAGTTAGTGGTAAGTATATGGGAGCATGAAACTCAAAATATATCCCAAAACTTTCTAATTCTCATTATCTTTCAATTTTGTACTATTATTTGGCAAATTGGTAGGAAAAGTGGCAGGTTTTTTTTCCTAGTAAGCAGTACCATAGTCATGTGCTTGAGAAGAAACCACTCTTTCTGAAAACAGTGTGGTTTTGCCAACAGGTCTAAACATCAGGACACAATAGCTGACCATTTTTTTTTGCTCACTCCCAGAATTTAAATGTGAGGATGTCAGTTCTGCGGGAAACTCCCTACTTCAGTTATCTGCTGCTGTGTGATAAACTACCCCAAGACTTAGTGACTTAAAACAATAATGATGTATTATTTCCCATGATTCTGTGAGCTTACCAGACAGTTCTTCTTCTTAACTTGGTGCTGGCTGAGATGCAGGGATAGCTGGAAGGTCCATAATGGATGCTCAGCGGGGACTGTTTGGTCCAGGCCTCAGTTCCTCTCTGCTGGGGCATCTTCACCTGGCTGCTTTGGCTTCCTCACACAACATGGTGGCTTCATCCAAGAAGAAAGATTCTAAGAGGTGAAGGTGGAAGCTGTGGATCCCTTTCAGGCTCAGCTTCACTGGTGACACTATGTCACTTCCACTGCGTCCTTTTTTTTTTTAATTAATTAAGTTCTTTATTGGTGGCATTGGGTCTTCATTGCTGCACACAGCCTTCCTCTAGTTGCAGCAAGTGGAGGCTATTCTTCATTGTGGTGTGCGGGCTCCTCATTGTGGTGGCTTCTCTTGTTGTGGAGCGCTGGCTCTAGGCATGCGGACTTCAGTAGTTGCGGCACACGGGTTCAATAATTGCGGCTTGCGGGCTCTAGAGCACAGGCTCAGTCGTTGTGGCGCATGGGCTTCGTCGCTCTGCAGCATGTGGGATCTTCCTGGACCAGGGATCGAACCCGTGTCCCCTGCATTGGCAGGCAGATTCTTAACCTCTGAGCCACCTAGACAGCTCCCCTTCCACTGCATTCTGCTGGTTAGTGAGTCACAGGCCAGCCCAGGCCAGTGTGAGGGGGGTACTACACAAGCACATGGATCCTAGGAGGTGTGGTTCATTCGGACTAACTTCCGCCATCCTGGCTGGTCCCCATCAATCTGTCTTAACATTCAGCTCTTTCTTGTCTACACTTGCGAGCAAAAATAGGGGAAGCTTTCTCCTCGGAGACAGTTTGCTGGCCAACCACCTTTCTTTACTTCCTCTCACTGTAGCCTGTCTCTTGAGGTCCAGCTGTCCTCCACGGGAGTGTGGTGATAGAATTCGTGCCCCCAGCCGCCACACCTGAAGACAATCGGAGGTATAGTCTCAAGTGACTCAGGTCCTTTATCGGACATGTGGTAAGCAAAATGGTGCCCCTGTCACTCCGTACCCTTGTCAACAGGCTCCACTCCTCCAAGCCACATTTCTTAAACGGGTGCATGGACCAGTCACCTGTATCAGGATGGCCGAGGAGCTTGTTAAAAAGTAGAGGTTCACTCCAGACCCACCGAATCAGAGCCTCTAGGGGTGGGTCCTCAGAACGTCTCCTTTCGACAAACTGCCCTATTGATTTGGCTGAGCACGCATGTTTGAGAGCAAATGTTCCAGGCAGACCTTGCTCTGGTTCGTGTACCCCTGGGCCCAGCCTGTAGATCCTTGGAGAGCTGGGATCTTTCTGGTCTGGGCCATGAGTTCACCTGTTTTTATCTTTAGATTAAAACTGATGCTTTGGAACCAGCTGACCCGTTTCCTCTGTGCCGTTGGCTGGGGGGCTTCCCACAGCAGCGCCACCACCCCACCCCGCAGGAAGACTCATGTCCTTGTTCAATTTCCTCACTCTGGTCCAATTAGCACGGCCCCGTTGTCCATCCCCTGGCCAGGCCATCCTACAGCCTCCACATCTCCAATGAGTGCTGCTGGATTTGTTGGTTGGTCAGTTGGTTGCCGTGTGTGTGCGTGTGTGTGTGTGTGTGTGTGTGTGTGTGTAATCAGCTATGTCTTCATTGCCTCAGCACATCTGGGCTAAAAGAACATTAGAAATCAGCTGGTCCCCAGCTGCACACTTTCCAGATCAGCCGCTGATGTTCCGAGAGGTGAAGCGTCTGGCCTGAGGCCACCCAGCAAGCCAGTGGCAGAGCCGGGATCTGACCTCTGTTTCTTGGCGCTTCCTCCCAACTGCCCGACCCTGGCACCTCCTGTCCTGACCAATAGCAAAAAACCTTCCACTCTTAGAAGGTTTCTCCCTCACCTGCCCTCCTGGTCTTTTCAAGTTCAAGTGCCACTGAATTTCCTCCTTAATCATTCAGAACCAGAAGCATCATCACTTTGTTCCAGGGTTTGTCCCATGATCGTGCTTTAAATATGACTGTTTGGTTAATATATATTTTAAGATCTTACAGTGCTTACACCTACTTCCGGGTGGCCACGATCCACAGCTACTTTTAGGCTGGGGTTGGGGGAGTGGCTGTGACTTTTAAAAGAGTTAGAAGTAGTACTTTGTTTTGCTGTTTTTCTATCTGAGAAGGAAGAACAGGAAAAAAAACATAAACTGTTTATTATGGAAAAATTAAAACCTACAAAAGTTGAGAGAATCATACAGTGAAGTCCCATATGCCCACCACCCACTTTCAGCAATTATCAACTCACAGCCAATCTACACCCACCCTTACTCTTCTCACCTGAGATGATCTTGACACAAATTCCAGACATGAGAGCAGAGTTAGGAATCCGGGGATGCAATGGTGGTAAAATTCTCAGGTTATTGGCTTCTCTGAGGGCTTGGGCTATTCCTCATTTATTACTCTCTTGAAGGAATCCTTGGTTCACCTTCCAGTAGGGGACCTACCAGCCTCTTCTCAGAGGTTCCTCTGAACCATTGGTGCTGGAGGAGGGGGCCTCCCTCAGAGCCAGTCCAGGCACTTTCCCCACTCCATGGTCAGTGACCTCACATGTGCAACTTGACATCAGCCAGTATGGGAGCATCTATCTCAGGGAAATTGCCAGGACTTTTTGCCCTTGGAGAACTGGCTGTTAAACATTTCCTAGCACACCACTGCCCTGACCCCTGAAATGTGCCTGGACAAACTTGCCGCATCATACTAGAGCCTCTACCACGGTGGTTCTCAACCCGGCATGGACCGGACTCACCGAAGGAGCCTGAACACTGTGCAAATGCTCACTCCCTCGTCTTCCCTCCTGTCTTCCGACCATATCTCTGGGACATTGTGGGAACTCAGTAACTTCTTCTTGAGTGAATGAATGAACGAATGTGACTATATGGTGGGTACTGGTATCATCTCCATTTTTTGGATGGGGAGACTGGGGCACAGAATTGTTAGGAAATTACTCCAAGAGACTTAGCTAGTGGGTAACAGAGCCAGGAATCAAATGCAGGTCTTTGACTGATACTCGGAGACTCAAATGCACACAGCAGACTCAAAGTGTGGAGGACCCCACAGGGTCCCAATGCCCGGCCTCAGCTACCTAGGGCTGGGTAGGCATAACCCATCACTTCGGGCCTCTGTGGTGATGCCCTTGGCAAGCTCTTCCTGGGCTCAGGGCAGCAGACTTCATTTATTGTGAGGCAGCTCCATGACTACGCCTTCACCATGCAGCAGACGTGGTGCTGAGGCAGACTGCATGAGATTTTGGAGCACGGCTTTGGAATCCAAAAGCACTGGGCTCCTATGCCAATTCCGGCATCCCAGTTTTCTCATATGCAAGAGGGGACTTATCCCATGGGGCAGTCCATTCAATCACTTTAAAACATACTGTGTTGCACCTACCAAATGCCATGCACTGAGTTAGTAGCCGGGGGTACCACGGCAGGTAACACAAGCTCCGTGGTCCCTGTCTTCATGGAGCTTAAGGAATTCTACAGAGTAGAAAAGACAACACATTTAAAGTCCAACCCCTGGCACACAGGAAGCACTTGCTTTCATCAGAATTCCCTCTTTCCTGAATGACAGATTCCCAATCAAAGCAGCTGAAGCAAAAGGCAAGATTTGTGGGCTTACACATAGGACAGCCTAGCTGTCCCTTCAGACATGGCTGGACCTCAGTGCCCGCCTGCTCTTGCTGGGAGTCTGGGAGTCTGACATACTCTCCGCTGTCCCTTATGCTGTTTTCCTCCACCAGAAGCTCCAGGCTCCCTCCCCACTATCCTAACCAACCCAGCACAAAGGGAATTTTCCCTTCTGAAGCATCCAAGGGCTGACTCCTATTGGAGTCAGATCAAGACATGTGCTCATTTCAAACCAGCCCCTGGAACCTGATTGGCCAGACCCAGATCCAGACGTGGGATGGCGGGACAGATGTCCAGCCCCACTAAACCCAAATGGACTGAGTGGGGGAGGAGTAATTGTCCTCAAACCCCCTCCCCATCAAGGACAGGACAAGGAGGCAAGGATGCTGAGTGGTAATTGTTGTTATTGATACCATACACAATAATAAGAATTACTCCATGTAGCAGGTGAGTGTTTCTCTCACGGGCATGCAGAGGCTGACCATTGGCATGCCCTTGTGGTTGAGGGGGTGCTGTGACAATATACTGGGGACAACTTGATGCCACCCAGCCTCAGGGGAGATGGTCACTCCCAGGACAGAGCTGGGAGATCGGGGGTATTCTGTGCTGTGTGTACATCGATTGCCACTAAACACAGCACACATTCCAAGCAGAAGACGGCATTTGCTAAGCTTCAGGTGTCTTGCATGTGAGTCCTGGCGTGTGTCTGATCTCTTTGGAGGTCTAATTTTCACCATGTGACAGCACATCTATCATTTTGTGTGACAGGATTCGCTCACTACATATTTTCTGGGCAGATGCTGCAGTCAGTCCATGGTTGGTGTGAGAGGTGCTGTCTGTTGATTCCCCCAAATCTACTCCCTCTGTCTCCCCTGCTAATTGAGCCTCAGTTTTGTTCAGGTATCCGTCCCCTGGGGAAGGTGACCTGATACCCTGCTGGGAATAAATTCTGAATCATCCAGGTGAGTCACGGCGACCCCATTTCCCCTGCATGTTTGCACTATTCGTGTGGCCCAGGTACGGCTGATACTCATGGGGGAAGCCCCCTGAGACAGGCTTCCTCGTTTGTGGAAAGAACCAACACTAGGAGGCAGCTCCTGGTCTTTACCCAAGTGTTCCTGGATCAGGAACAGTGCCAGCCATCTTGCTAACAGCCTGAGGATGAAGCCAGCTCGTGGAGCAGGGCTGAGTCCGCAGAGAACCTCAGAGAAAGAGCAACCAGGGCGCTAAGGCACAGTGCCTGGACTCCACTCTGCCCAAGGACTTCGTGTTGCTGTGACTGAGTCAATCTTCTCATTGTTTGAGTCAGCGAAGGGGTGTCAGGAGCTCAGGTGAGCTGGGGAAGAGAGAGGGAGAGAGAGAGAGGGAGGGAGAGAGAGAGAGAGAAAGAGAGCGAGGCCTCAGGCGTCAGAGTAGCTGAGGAAAGCAGCAAGCCAAAAATGAGAGCGTTAAGCCTTTAACCGTTTGCTGTGAGGGTAAAGATGATACAAGCAGAGTCTGAAACTGGAGGATGCACTGGCTCCTCCTGTTCCTTTTTCCCCGTGAGCATCCCACCTGTCCAGGGGCAGGTGGATCCGTGCGGACGTGGGGTTTTCTCCCTGTTGAGGGAGCCCTGGACAAAAGTCTCCGGCAGGTTTAAGGACTCTGAGGTGGGAGGCAGGGGACAAAGGGGAAGGGCTAGGAGTGGAAAAGTACTGGGTACTGAGTCACAGAAGGGCAAAGTGCCTTCAAGGTCTCCCCTCCCCCACTCCCTGCCCACATAAGGAGGTCTCAGCAGAGGAGCCTGGGGACCTCAGCTCAAGGAGACCTCAGTTCAAGGAGACTTCAGCTCAAGGAGACCAGGAGTGAAAGCTCCAGGGCTGGGAGTGCAGATGTGTGATCCTTCAGGGACTGCAAGACCCTGGCTGTCGCCAAGTCCAGTTTGGGGAGGGCAGCTTTTCCCGGTGGGGCCTGCCAGGTAAAGCCTTTAAAACTACTTAAGGCCAAGCTTGAAAATCACACATAGATTTTTAACCAGAAGCAGAAATCTTCAAGTGTTATTTGCCATGGAAAACATTACAATGGCCACAATTTGGAATCTTTCAGTAACCGGAGGAAAAACCCAGCCCAGATTTGTTTAAAAAAGTAAAAGGTACTTGATTAAAAAATGGGCAAAGGACTTGACTAGACATTTCTCCAAAGATGATATCAAATGGTCAATAAGCATACGAAAAGATGTTCAGCATCACTAGTCATCAGAGAAATGCAAATCAAAACCACAATGAGGTATCACCTCACATCCAGTAGGATGGCTACTATCAAAAAATCCTGAAAATAACAAGCGTTGGTGGGGATGTGAAGACGTTGGGACCCTTGTACACTGTTGATGGGTTTGTAGAATGGGGCAATGGCTGTGGAAAACAGTATGGTGGTTCCTCCAAAAATTAAAAATAGAACTAAAAATGATCCAGCAATCCCGCTTCTAGGTATATATCCAAAATGATTGAAAGCGGGATCTCAAAAAGATATTTGGACACCAGTGTTCATAGTGGCATTACTCACCATAGTCAAGAGGTAGAAGCAACCCAAATGTCCATAGACAGATGAAGAGATAAACAAATGTCATTCTATACATACGATGGAATACTATGCAGCCTTAAAAAGGAAGGAAATATTGTCACGTGTTACAATATGGATGAAACTTAAGGATGTTATACTAAGTGAAATAAACTGGTCACAGAAGAATAAATACACTATGAATCTACTTATTGATATATGAAGTATCTAAACTAATCAAATTCATAGAAATAAAAGGTTGGTGGTTCCCAGGGGCTAGGGAAAAGGGGGAAAAGGAAAATTGTTGTTTAATGGGTATAAAGTTTCAGTCATGCAAAACGAAAAACTTCAGGAGATCTGTTTCACAACAATGTAAATATACCTACTACTACAAAATGGTTAACATGATAAGCTTTATATGTATTTTTAACCATAATAAAAATAAGTATATGAATGAATGAATAAATAAATGGAATTTATTGGCTTACATAAATGAAAATCCAGAGGAGAAGTGAACGTCAGGTTAGGCTTGATCCTGTGGCCCAATGATAACAGAAAAGACCCTGTTTCTTTCTATTTCCCTTGTCCTCCAGATAGTCAAATAATCTATGTAAAAAGGTTTCATTTCATGTTTGCATGTCTGTCCATCCATCCATTCAATAAATATTTACCAAGGGCATTATTTATATTAGGCACTGAATTATATGCCAGGATTACTTTTGAAAGACAAGCCTTCAATTAGGTACAAATTTATTCTGCAGTGAGGAAAACTTGCTTCTTCTGATGAGCTCATATGTTTGTTTGTTAATGAACAGAAAATAAATTTTCACATACTCCCTTTATACTCTGATGGCCAGAAAGCTCAGAACAAAAGTTCTATTCTTACTTTAGATTTCAGTGATTCTTACTCTTTAATTCAATTTCCAAATTTTTTAAGTGTTTTCAATATGTGTATGGTCATTGTTGGCTGTCTTAAATTGTTTATAAAATAAGCTGAGAAAAAAATTTGTTTTAAAAAACAGGCTCACTCAAAAGTTTAGTTGTGTCACTTCTCATTCCTGACTCAGGGGAAGCTTCAGGAATACTCAGCAATACTACCTTTCACCAATCCAGTGAAATTTATAATTTTGTGAGTTTTACATTAATCTCATTTTACAAGTGAGGATAATGAAGCTCAGATTTTGCTTAAGGACCACTATGCAGAGGTCTGAAACTGTAACTTCATGTGACACTCCTATTATACCGTTCTTCCAAGACTTACATCAAATTTCTCTTTTGGGGTATTTTTAAACTAAATAATATAACAAAGGCAACATTTTAGACAGTGTAGCAGACCTCTCGATTGCCCAACTGAAACTTATTTCCTTTTCTTTCTTTCTAACAAAGACCTAATTTTGTTTATGGTACCGTTTTGACCATATTAAAATGTGCATCTTCCCAGACTCTCTTGCAGCTAAGGATGGCCACGTGACCACTCAGACTGAAGCAATATTGGCAGAAATCCTAAGAATGGAATACATTTTCACAAAAACCCATAAACTTTGAGAAAAAAAAAGCTTATAGTCCTTTCCTCTTTTGTTGTCTGGAATGTGGGCACTATGTATGGAGGCACAGCAGCCATTTTGCAAGTAAGAGGATGAAAGCTAAGAATAGCAAAGCAGAAAGAACAAACCCATCTGAGTCCCTGTGGGCATTGCCGGTCAAGCAACCACTCCAGGCCTCCACTTTTTACCTCCAGATTTCTTGCTCTGTGAGGAAAGTGATCTCCTTAGTGACTTAAGCCACATTTATAAGGTTTTCTGTTACTTTGGCCAAACATAATCTGAACTTTTATATCAGTCTAGAGAGAACAAAATCATTGATGGGCTTCTTCCACTTCAGATGAGCAGGAATCACTCTCTTAGCAATTGACAACAAAACAATTATTTGATTTCTATTATCTAAATGTTTATTTAACAACATGGCTTGATCTCTTCGGTGAGAGAAATCGCTGGTTGATTCCATCCCAAATGTCTTGATATAAGGAAAGAGATTAGGGTTTAAATGACCATCATAAGTACATTGTGTAGAGTTCCTTGGGGGTATCTTCAGCTCAATATTTACTTATTTGTCATTCTAAGATTGATTAAAATATAAAAAGAGAACAACAAATCACCCAAAATTCTGCCATTAGAAATAACCAGTTAATATTTGCTATAGATAAGTCCAGGCCTCGATTTATGTACATGGACAGAAAAGGGGCATGCGTGTGTGTGTGTGTGTGTGTGTGTGTGTGTGTGTGAAAGAGAGAGAGAGAGGGAGAGAGAGAGATGGTGGGGGTGGGGAGGGGAAGGAATCAGCTGGCCAGTTTTATTTTTTTAAAGCTACTGGTGTTGGGATTGTGTGGAATCTATAACTCAATGGAGAGGATTTATATCTGAACAATATTGAGTCTTCTGATCCATGAAGGTGGCGCATCTCTCCACTTACTTGGGACTTCTTTAATTTCTCTCCACAATGTTTTTCAGTTTCAGTGAACAGGTCATACCTATTTTGTCAGATTTACCCCTAAACATTTACTTTTTTGATGATATTGTAGAAGTGATGAGGAGAATCTGGAGTTCGTACACAGCTAGGAAATAGCTTTATGCCTGCTCTGCTTCTGTAAAACCTGCTTGCTGCACTAGAGTGAGGACAAAATACTTTAACAATCAACTGGAACCTAAAAGATGATCAGATAAGTATGGAATGTTCTGTTCCTGCCCCTGCTTGCCTTTGTTTGAAAACCCTTTGCATGTAACCCCTAGCAACTCCCGGGCTCAGTAATCACCTCTAACCTATGGAAAATGAGTCACCAATCAATTAATGCCAACTGTAGCTATGTGTCTTAAGCTATATAAGGAGAGAATTCACCTGGAACTGGGCCCAGAATTTTGGAGCGTTAGCTCGTCTGGGTCCACCGGCTCAATAAACCTGAGTTCTCCAACCCTCCGAGCGTGGTGCTTGGTTTCTCGTGGGATCGATTTCTGCAACAGACGATGTTCTTATTTCAATTTTTAATTATTTGTTGCTAGTATGTAGAAATATAATTGATTTTTGTATGCTGACCTTATATTTTGCAATCTTACTAACTCACTTGTTAGTTTTAGTAGGCTTTTTGTAGATTCCTTAGGATTTTCTGTGACAATGATCATGCCATCCGTAATGACATGATTTCTTTCTTTCTTTCCAATATGAATGCTTTTTATTTCTGTCCCTTGCCTTATTGCTCTGGGTAGAATCTCCAGTACATTGTTGAATAGGAGTGGTGAAAGCAGACATCTTTGCTTGATTCTTGATCTTAGGGAGAAAGTATTCATTCTTTAACCATTAAATATAATGTTAGATATTATTTTTTTCAGAAATTCCACTTATCAGATTGAAGAATTTTCCTTCTATTTCTGGTTTTCTCAGAGTTTCTATTAACAGTGTGTGTCATATTTTCCAAATGCCTTTCCTGCATCTATTAAGATGATCATATGATTTTTCCTGTTTAATCTGTGAATTTGATGAATTACATCAATTTACTTCAAAATTCAAACCAACCCTGCATTTCACTTGGTTATGATGTATTATCTGTTCTATATATTATTGAATTCAATTTGCTAAAATTTAGGTAAGTTTTTTTGTGTCTATATTCAGGAGCGATATTGGTCTGTGGAGAGATATTATTAACCCTATTTTATTGTTTTATTTTAATGATTAATAAATATATTCCACAATCTGAATAGCTAACTTTCATGGCCAGGATTTCAACTTGGGTCTCTATATTCTGAAAATTTTCACACTTCCACCAAAATTACTGCTTCTCAACTGAAAAGATGAAAGGGTTGCCCTTAGTTTCTAAGTATCTTCATTGATGAAATAAACAAAGCAAATAACAATGTAAATAAATAATTAGAAGGTTTACATTCATTTATTCCCATCAAGTACCATTATATATAATGCTACATTTTAAGTAATGCCCGTTGGCCGGTTTCTGGATACTGGATACTCAACAAAGTGAAAGCAATCACTATTCATGGTCCTCAGTCCTTTCCCACGCTCTGTGGTACCCTCTACAGCTCAGCAGCTGCCCCAAGTCCTCCATGGCCGCAAGGTCAGACATCGGCTATCTCACACTTTGGAGGCCAATTCAGGAGCTAGTCCAAGCTTAGCCCATTAAGAAGTGAAGAATCCTTGTCCTTTCTCCAAGAAATTAATTTCTTAATTACCACAAGTGGTAATTAGAGCCTGGAATTATGTACTGGAATTACATATGGGGATTCATTCAATTAACCAACAAATATATCCTGAAAGCCTACCACATGCTAGGTACTATTCTGAGTTCATTGCAATGGTAATAAAATTAACAAAATCCTTGCTCCCATAGACCTTACATTCTAGCAAGTGATAGAATGATACCTCCAGGTCAGTGTAGGGACAAAGACACTGCAGAGCTCAAAAGGGAAGAAAGTCTGAGGGGGCAGGATATAGAGTATGTCTTTACCTACTGAAGTCCTCTACAGATGTCACATCCCTCTCACAACAGAATCATGGAGTGTTCCTGCCTGACAGATGCCAAGCTCTAAGACTTCCTTTATTGTTTGTTTATTCATTAAGCTTTGTATTACAGTAATAGTCATATAAAAGTAGAGAGTATAATATAAAGAACTATTAAATACTCATCAACCAGCTTCAATATATATCAATACAGTGCAATCCTGCTTTATCAATACTTCTACCCATCCCCCTCTTTCTGGTTAATTTTATAGAGACAGTAAGTGCCTTTATTTGCAAATATTTCAGTATACACCTCTAATAGATAATTGTTATTTTAATAAGCATTAACACAATATTATGTCATACTTAAAAATAACATTAATTCCTTCATATCATTAAATATTGTCATGTTTATATTTTCCTAGTTGTCCTACAATTTTTAAATAGATTCTTCGAATCAGCATCCAAATAAGGTTTCTACTTTGCAGTTTTTGAAATGACTTAGGAATCTCTTTTATGTATATCAATTTCTTCTTCCTTCTATCTTTTTCTTTATTTCTTTTCCCAAAATTTTTATTGTTTTTGTTGAAGAAATTGAATCATTTGTCCTATAGAATTTCCCACAGTCTGGATTTTGTGTATTTCAGCCTTTTGGTGTCATTTAATGTCTTCCTCTGTCTCTTGTATTTCTGCTAATTTGTATGTCAATGTCTCTCTGGTCATTTTTGCTTTTATTCTTAGTTATTTTCTAAATACTGTCACCTCTTTTTTCAAACTTCCTTTTTTTCCAATCACCTTAATTCTGAGTTTTTTCCCTAACTCTGAGGTATGTTGTCCTTTCATAGCTTCTATAATTTTCTTAACTTCCTTTAACTTGTTTTGGAATATTTTAAATATTCTGTGAACATTTCTTCTTAGCAGGCTTTCATCGTAGGAATTTTATTCTACATCTTCTTTTCCTTTGTCTTAAATTAACTTTTTATGGATTTACACCACAGTGCTTTTCTGTTGTTCATTTTCCAAATGAAATGAACTTTCCTCTACTTTTAGGGACAAAGTGTATGCCAGGACAGCATTTCTAATTTAAAGGCTCTAGAGCTGTCTCTTCTGTTGTTTTCACAAAGAAATAAAACACAAATCTTCCAGCTTTTTGAGAGCTGCCCCGTCTGCTCTGCACCCCCATCCACACTTATCTGGATCTTTTTTCCTTACCCTATAGTACAGGGCTTTGTATTAGAAGGAAGTTTATTCACTTTGAGAGTATACTGGGCCCAAACCACTCCAGCACCATCGGGCTTATTGGATTATGATACCATTGCACTTAACCGTGTATTGGGTTTGTAGAACCCTCTCCTGGTTTCAGCTGCTGTGCTCAGATTGGCTTGCTATGCCCTCCCTACTGGTAAATACCTACTGGTGATTTTGTGATTCCCCCGTTCTCAGGATCTTCAGCATCACAGTTTACTTTCCTTCTTTCTCCCAGCACTGATGCTGCTACCACACAGTTCTTGACCTTTAGATGCTTTGTCCAGACCTGTTAGTACTGGTGTTTAGGGGGATTACCTCATCGTTGTTGTCGATACTGTCTGTGGCTATTTAGCTTTGCTAGTCTAGTTGTTCTGTTTATGGGGACATTTGGGAAGACTCTAAAACTACCTAGCTATTTCTCATTCCCTTTTTGTTTCCTCCTGGTACCCACTGTGACATCCCAAGGGACTAGATGAGTGATCAGTTCAGATTAATTAGAGTTTAACTCAATGAAATATTCCAACCTGGGGATGAGTTTTCTCACAGGAGCCATGACTCCTGCTTCATTTAGTGCTTTCAGGAAAGCAGGTAGCATGAGAAAAAGTGGACAGGGGATGCCGAGGGACGGCGGTTGGGTGGGACATAGCTCTTAGAACCTGCTTAAAGGCCAAAATGCTGAGGTCTGCCTCTGACACCTCACCTCCTCTGGCCAGGTTCTCAAGGAGAGAAAAAAAATCACACAGGAAGTGAAGGGAAAAACAGTACTGAAAACAAAAATTCTAGGGAACTGCCTGGGAATCCCCCGGTATTCAACGTTCCCAGATTTGCATTTGCCTCCAGCTCTGGACTGTTGGGGGAGAACTGCACGGCTCCCCTCCCTTTTCTCACCCCCTCCCCCACCTCTGCCTGTGCTCACGCCATTTTCTTGTGCTTCCTGGGTGGTGCCGGGTTGTGATGTCTTGAATACCGAGAGCGAGGCTGAACATATGTGAACCTTTCCTAATCCTGCTAATCTTTCTTCAAAAACCTTTCTGAAAGTGTAGGCAACATCCAGATTGTAAAAAGAGCCAGAGTGAGCCCGAGCATTTTGATGACAAGTAATCTTTGTCCAAGGAGGAGGGGGCAGCCAGCTCAGCTGGAGGTGGAGCTGATGGCCTACAGCAGGTAGAAATAACGGTGGTATTACCTCCTGTAATCTCCACCATTCAGGGGCAGCTGAGTTCTGAATGCAGGAAGAAATCGACTTTGCTTTTAAACTGGAGACGTTGTACCCACGATGGCTATTAAGCGGTAATTAGTTGTGACACGGAACTACCAGCCCCACAATGGAGGAGAGAGCCTTGCAAGGCCTTTGAAGCTGATTAGAGAAACTGAATGGATGTTACTTGCGATTTGAAAAATCGTTCAGATGTGAACATGAGTTAAGACTTCCCTCCTCTCTGTCCCTTGCTTTCTCGCTATCAACCTATGAACAGCAGACCTTTCCAGAGTGTGGTTCTCTAAGCTGGGCAAATGTGTCCCTGGGGTTAGCCTCCCTCAAGATGAATCAGATACCATTTGGTCCTTAGAACTTACCAAACTGAAGGGAGAGGACTGTGTAAATTCCATGGACAGAGTAGAATCAGGGAGATTTACCAGGTCTACAAAAAAAGGGGAGGGGAGGATTTGGCAGGCAACTAGGCAGGCAATCACAAATGGCTCTAGAAGTGAAAATCAGTATCATACCCTGAGAAATGTAAGCTCGTGGAAACCAGGCTTGTCAAGAGGCAGACATCCAGGGCTGGGGGAATAAAACGCTTGTCCCATAGAGATGGATTTGCCAGTTATGCAGCTTCAGTGGAGCCTCTGGTCCTCTAGGATCCAAATCTGCAGTGGGGGAAGACCTGGCTCCTTGCTGCCCTGCCCACTGGGGTGTCCTTCAGATGAGAGCTGACAGCAAAGCATCATCCCCTCTGGAATGTGCAGGTCCAGGGAGTGGGGGTGTTTCCCAGCACATTGTGTGACATTGTTCATGCCTGTCTTTCATAAGATCTCTGCCAGGTGAGAGCGAAGGCTCTCAGAGGAGGAGTTAGGGGTTGTGAGCTTACTAACTGGATAATTTGCTAGAGAAGCCATGCTGGTAAACAAGCTAAATAAACTTCATGAGTTGTTCCATGTTTCCTATATTAAACAAGGTTAGTATTTCAAATAGTTTTACAAGTAGGTTTTGTATTTCCATGCCCATGGCTACATTTTTCATTCTCTCTACTTAAACATAGGTAGATAATCGATAGATATATAGATAGATAGGTAGATAGATAGATAGATAGATAGATGTATTATGTAATATGTAACTTCAGTATATAGTTCAAATGTATATTGAGAGAGCACCTTAACTAATTTAATATGTATGTATAAAATTAAGGCAACTCCTTTCTGTCCTTTAAGTAAAATGGGCCTCACTCGCACAGGTGAAGGACTTTTTTTACCTGATGTTGGACCTTGAACCATGAAAGAATGCAGCTTCTATCTCCATTTTCCAAATGGTTTGCTGTGTAATGTGAGAAAGGGCCATACCTCTGGGGGGCTCTGTTTCCTGGTCTGTAAAACAGATGATTAACTAGTCCACCTGAATATATGATGCTATATTGGAGCCTTCAACACCTTGTATACCTATCCACTCAGATGCAGTTAGGATCCTTGTGTTTTGATTCAGGCTGATTCATTCACATTTTGCCAGAAGAAAGGACTTCAATTTCTGCTTCTGCCTGAAATTGCATTTCTACCAAACTCTCTTGGTCTTAGGTCATTTCTGTGAATTCTAATTTACCCCAACTTTAGATGGCAGTCATAGTGTTGATACTTTCATTGAGTTTCTTGGGTGATACCCAGTTCAGCCTCAGGTTACAATGTTCACTGTTAAGTTTACACGTCATCAAGAAAAGATTAAATTCCAGAGTTTGGAGCCAATCAGAAATGAAAGGATATGCATTTGGAGAAATGGGGAACAACATATCGGGGAAGAGGTACTCCAGACAGAGTACTCAGTGATATAGTTGTGGGGAGTGGTGGGAAGTGAGCCCTGAACTCCTTGTGACCCTTGACTGCTCTCTCCAACTAGAAAGTTAGGTCTCTAGTGTGGGCTGGGACCATCATAATACTCTTTGATCCTAGTGTGGCTCTGAGCACATAGTTAAGAATCAGCAGACTCTTCTACAGATGAAAATAATTACTGGAACTGCTGCACCAAGAGGTCTATGGTGGTGATAATGAACTTGGGTTCTGGACCAAGCTGACCTGGCTTAGACTCTCGGTTCCATCACTCATTAGCTGTGTGACCTTGGCCAAGTTTCTTAGCTTCTCTGAGCCTCATTTTTTGTATCTGTGAAACAAAGATAATAAGTGTATCCATCCCATACAGTGCTTGTGAGAGTTAAGAGTGATAGTGTGCTTGAATGAAGGCGTCTACAAGGTTGGTTCCTTCTGAGGACTCTGGGGGAGAATCTGTCCCATGTCTTTCTCTGAGCTCTGGTGATGGCTGGCAATTCTTAGCATTCCTTGACTTGTCACTCGCATCTTCACATGGCCCTCTCCCTGTGTCTGTGTCTTCACATGGCTGTCTTCTTATAAGGCCACCAATCGTATTAGATTAAGGTCCCCCCTACTCTTGATTGAACTCAACTAATTGCATCTATAACAACCCTATTACTAAATAAGGTCACATTTTGAGGTACTAGGAGGCAGAATCTCAAAATATATTTTTGGAGGGACACAATTCAACCTATAACAAGTATCTATTCAGGTCCTTTACCTATTTTTAAATTGAGCTATTTGTCTTTTTTTTCATAAGTTGCAATAGTTCTTTATACATTCTAGATGTAAGTCCTTTTCAGATATATGCTTTGTTCCTTCTACATTTGTTAGTTGGCATCTACTGTAAAGAAGAGACAAACATCTCTTCGTCATTTGTTTAGTTACTCATTTATTTATACCAGTTAATGTATTTTATTCAGTGGATAGCAATCTGATATTCTCGTTATTTATTTTGACCCTCAGTTGTCCTAGCTTTGGCTGGTGGGAGCTGGTTCAAGTTGAATTCTGTCTTCATCATGTTTTTTTTAACTTTGTGGCACAATAAGGTGTTTTTTTCCACTTTCTCTGTCTCAGCCCTGAATCCCTCATTCTCCACAGAGATTTTGTTCCTTTTTGGTGTAGGAATGTTTACAAACCAGGGTCTGGGTGCTCAGTGGTTCATTGTTACTGGGTTCTGGACCAAGCTGAGAGAGGTCCAGGGGAAACCAGGACCAGGGGAAAGAGTTAGTAAGTATATGAATGTGTGAGGGTACACATACATCTATGAGAATGTCCATATCTATCAATATATGTACATATGATATACATACATATTCTATGTTTGTATTATATATACATGAATAAAATACATAAATGTGCATATTAAAATTATTTTAAAATAATAGCTCTAATTCTAATCCAATATGCCAGGGCTCTTTCTTTTTCTTTTTAATAAATTTATTTATTTATTTATTGGCTGTGCTGGGTCTTCGTTGCTGCACGTGGGCTTTCTCTAGTTGTGGCGAGCGGGGGCTACTCTTTGTTGTGGTGCGTGGGCTTCTCACTGGGGTGGCTTCTCTTGTGGTGGAGCATAGGCTCTAGGCTCGGGGGCTTCAGTAGTTGTAGCACACAGGCTTCTGTAGTTGTGGCTTGTGGTCTCTAGAGCACAGGCTCAGTAAGTTGTGGCAAACTGGCTTAGTTGCTCCGCGGCATGTGGGATCTTCCGGGACCAGGGATCGAACTGATGTCCCCTGCATTGGCAGGCGGATTCTTAACCACTGCACCACCAGGGACGTCCCCAGGGCTGTTTCTAGACTTCTCCCTTAACGTCTTTGTAAATCCTTTCTCTGACACTGAGAAACCGGCTTCCCGTTATTTTCAATATATTTGCTTATTTGCTCAATCACTGAACACATTTGTTTAATGTAATCAGTCTCTAAACCGCTTTGACTACTTTTCCTGTCTACCACCTCCATCGCCCACTCCCCCAGTGCACGGTGTCTTGGATACCAGGCTCATTACTGCTGCCACCTCCATGTGGGGAGAGAAGGGAAGATGGGCAGGGAGGAAGAGGGGAACAGAAGGGGCCTTAGTATCCTCTGTACAAGGACTCAGGTGATATACTTCATCTGCCTTTCAATGACAGGAAACAAATGGATAGTTTCAGTTTATTTTGTAATAAACTTGGGACCCAACCTGATATTCTGTTTGCTTAGAATGACACCAGCCCCCCATGCTCTCTGCTCAGGGGACCCCTAGTCATGAATCAAGACTTGGCTTATTCATTATTGCTGAACTGATGCTTTCTCCAGGTTGCTCCCACCACCATTGCTTTTATATGGGAGAAGGAAGCAGAAACAAAGTTAAAAGACACACTACCAACTGGAAAAAAATTCTTGCAATGTGTGGGACAAAGTGATAGTGATTTAAATAAATCACCTCAATAGTATAATGGGCAGAGGATGTGAACAAAACATGTGAAAAATACAAGGACTCAGAAAATACAAGGACTTCTCTTTTAATCAACTGAATGTATATCAAAACGAGACCTTAGTTTTTTTCTTGTGGGATACCAGTGATGACAAAGAATGATATTGATATGACCGGTGAGGGTTCGGGGAAATGGTGTCATACACTATAGTGGGAATACCATTTCATCTAACCTTTCTGGACTGCAATCTAGCTATATTATTTGTCTTTTGATTCAATATCTTTATCTCTTAGGAAGTTACTTAAAAGAAATAATGACAGGTGTTAAAACATGTATATATATAAAGATGTTCATTGCATCATTGTTTATAATATCAAAAGTTGGATAAACCTAAATGTCCATCATTAGGAAATTAATCCAATAAATAATAAGGTGGAACATAATGCAGCTCTTGATCAAGCAAAGATGGAACCTTATGTGTTGATACATAAAACCATGTTTAATTCATGATAAAACTCCCACTTGTATAATAATATCCACATGCTAGATGCTGTTGTAATAAATATATTATAGATATTAACTCATTCACTCCTTACATCAGCCCTATGGGGGCATAAAAAACTCCAGGGTCCATGTAACTGAGCACGACAGTCTGCTGCTAATGAAACAAAATAAAACAGATGAAACATTTTCAAGTACATGATCCCAGTCACGTGTGTGTGTGATTTTTTAAACAATATGTATAGAATGAAATCTATGAAGCTTTCAATAGTGGTTCTTTCTGGAACTCAAGATTAGTTTACATTAATCATATATCTTCAGTAAAACCAAATTATTCAGTTAATTGAAAAATAAGCTTGAGGAAAAGTGAGGAAGCGTGACGTTCACTCCGCTCCTCTGAAAAATATCCTTCAGTTGCTCCCAGGCAGGGGGGTCTGTGTCGTTTACTGCGGCAGCGAGCCCCTTACAATCTAGCTCCCACTTTTCTGCTAGCTCCTCCCAACTCTGTGCCACCACCACGTGCGCTTGGCTTCACCAAGGTGCTCAGGAAAGACATGCCTCAGGCGAGGCTACACGTGAAACCAGAAGGCTGACCAAGAAGACAACATAATGCGATAGCACAGCACCAAATAGGGAGTCAGGAGACGTGGGTACTCTTAGCTGGCTGGGTGATGCCAGGCACGTCACTACCTCCCGGGAGTCAGCCTCCTAGGGGAAGATGAGTGGGTCTCCAGCATCTTATGGACTCTCAGAAAAAAACTCATTGGTAAGGCTACAAAAATCTTTATGTAGCTGAAGCATTGAGCATGGCGCCTGGTGTGGGGCAGGTGCTAAAGAAGGGACAGTCATTGTCATCGTTGTCTGTTATTCTCACCTCTCGATGAAGCACAGATGTGAGGGTGAGGGCAGGTGAAGCACAGGAGGGGTACAGGTCCGGAGTTTGTGCGCTTTAGAAAATATCCTCAGCCGATGAGGCTGGTCCAGCCCCGGAGGGCTGAGACTCAGGATCTGAATTTTCTGGAGCCCGCTATCTGGGTACCATGTGGTAGAGAACCACGCCAAGAAACCGGAAGTGAGCCAGCAAAACTAAAGCCCCTCCTATTGTACAAAATGCAAGCACTGAAACTCATGCCTGTTATTCACAGCACGATTCCTTCCTTCCTTAATCATGTTAAATTATCATTTTAGTAATGACTAATATTTAGTGTGTGTTTACTCTACTCCAGCCCCTGGTCCAAGCACTTGATATGTGTTATTTTATTTCATCTTCTCAACAATGCCCCGAAGTAAGTACTGGTCCCGTTTTCGTGTTACAGATGAGGAAACTGAGGCACAGAGAAGTTACATAATTTGTCCAGAATCACAAAGCCGAGAGTTTTGTTTTTGTTTTTGTTTTTTTGGCTGCATTGCTGTGTGTGGGCTCTCTCTAGTTGTGGTGAGTAGGGACTACTCTTCGGTTTGGTGCGTGGGCTTCTCAGTGCGGTGGCTTCTCTTGTTGCGGAGCATAGGCTCTAGGCACGTGGGCTTCAATAGTTGCAGCATGTGGGCTCAGTAGTTGTGGCTTGTGGCCTCTAGAGCACAGGCTCAGTAGTTGTGGCACACGGGCTTAGTTGCTCCTCGGCATGTGGGATCTTCCCGGCCCACGGATCGAACCCATGTCCCCTGCATTTGCAGGTGGATTCTTAACCACTGCACCGCCAGGGAAGTCCACAAAGCCAAAGAGTTTTGACACTCACTCAGGGATCTTGTCGACAGGCATGGTAATTTGGTTTCACAAGGCAACAGAGACAGCAAAGCAGAATGAAGGCAGCTTGCTCACATAAGCAAAAGTGACAGCTGAAGAGCACAGAGTGGCTATAAAAAACAGATACCGCACCTTCCAAACCAGCATGGGCTCTGTCGTGAAGCGTGGGGACACAGTCACTGAGAGGAAAGCTGGCCCATGGCTGCGTTGTGCTGTGTGGTTTACAGAATGTTTTCATTCTGTTTCTCTTGACCCTGAGTCAACAAAATTCCATTCAATTTGATATCTTCTGTTTACAACCAAGGATGTGTGCAATATAACGGAGGAAAGGTGATTGATAGTTTTGAGATCTTGTTGTTTTAAAAGAGCGAAAAAAGTTATCCATTACTCCAGAAGTTAGTTTAGGTAAACGACATAATGCAGTTGCCAGTTTACAAGGAGCCTGAATTACACAGTGATGCCATTTCTGCTGGATGGCCAGCATCCATTTGGTATTAGCACGTTATAGAGAGAGCTCACATCTTCAGACCTCAGATCAAGGATGAGGAACTCATTTTAGTAAAAACTGCTCCTTCCCCATTCTTAGCTAAGAGTGGTGGTCCTTCCTCCCTCCCTTCCCTCCTTCCTTCCTTCTTTCCTTCCTTCCTTCCTCTTTCTCTGTCTGTCTCTGTGTGTCTCTCTCCCTTCCTTTCTTCTATCAACAAAGATAATAAATAATCTATAATAGGATAGACAAGACTTTTATTTGAGCCAAACTGAAGACTATAGCCCAGAAGACATCCTCTCAGATAATTCCGAGGAACTGCTCCGAGAAGCATCATTTTCAGCACAGTTTTCTATCTTGTCAGAACAAAGAATATCAAACAAATGAGGGATATGTTCTTTCAGGGTTTCAAAAAAAACAGACCCAGTACTTGCACAGTGGGTCAGCATGGCCTTGGCTCCTGGGAGGGGAGTCTTATCATCGAAGGAGGACCAGCATTGGTGTCCCAGGAAGGGAGGCATTTAAACTTTATTTTTAACAGAGACATTTTTAACTTCTGGTCAATGTGCCCTTTTCTTTAATAATTAAAGCAGATGCACAATGTATGTTTGACAGGCCGCAAAGGGGCTGGTTTAGTTAGCATAAAATTCAGATTAACCCATGCATAAGCTAGAACGACTTCCTCACACCTCAACAGTGAACACTGCTTTCATCTCTTTCTTTCTTTCACCCAGATTGACCAATTGTTAACATTTTGCCACATTTCCTTTCTCACTCATTCTCTCTTTTCCTCTCTCTCCCTCTCTCTCTCTTTCTCCTTCCTTCTTTCCTCCCTCCCTCCCTCTCTTCTTTCTCTCTCTCTCTTTCTTTCCTTTGTCCCTCTCCCTCTCGCCCTCCTTTCCTTTGGATGATGGCTAAGGCTGGAGGCTGGCAGTTGGAGATGTGCAGGAAGAGGTGGGTGTTGAGCCGCAAAGGACCCAAGTTAAGTGGCTTAGCAACATTGCGAGACGTTAGGGTCTTCCTCTCGTCTCTCCTTGAAGGCACACCATGGACCCTCCTGGATGCTCCAGCCCATCCTGATCCCCCAGCAGCCCACTTCCAGGCCTGGAGCGGAGGGTCTCCCCAGCACCCAATCTCTCCTGGGCTCTCCCCCACGGTGCAGCCATAATTTATTGGAGAGGGTCCCAGGGCAGAGAAGGAACTGTCTGTTTTTGTTTTAATGGTAATTTACAATACGGGCTGCCCTCGTGGTCACCTTCCCCTCCGCTCAAGGAGGTGAACACAATGTTTCCATCTTGGTCACTGCAGAAGAGGGGCTTTCTCCGAGGGCATCATGAATTGGCCACGGCTGCGCCCCTGACAGCCAGGCAGGGGGGCGATTATCCACACGGATGAGAGCCATTAACAAAATGGAGTGTACCATCTTCACAGCGCAAATATTTTCCCTGACCATAATACCCTCTTAAGGAGACCTCAAGTGGCCCGGCCTTGTCACCAGCTCTTCTGGACACACCACCAATCGTTTTTACTGCTGCTGGCGTCTGCAGGGAGGAGAGGGCAAGAGGAAGGCATGCCCTGAGAGCATCCCAAGAGATCTGGGCCCTTGTGGCCTATTGTACTTTCTCCCGAAGACAAAGAAGCCCCCAGGCCTTTCTCTTGGAGTCGCTTAAGCTTCATCGATAAATCAGAGTCCAGCTAGAGCTATTCAGATGGGGCTGAGAAGTCCTGAAGGCCCTTCGATGCGTTTCCTTTCTAGCATGTGTAGGGAGGGGAGATTTTTCAGCCTCACGCATTTTGTTTGAATTCTGCCCCCTCCCCTTTTCTTTGTCACTTTTCTCTCCTCTGTCCGGCTCCGTGTGGAACAGAAGATGCGTTTGTAGGCCTGAATCAGGGGGATTGTTTCCATCATCAGACCAGTCACACCCGCCCCCTCCCCTGTTGTAAAACACCAGCCTGGCCGAGGAACAGCGGCCCCATTGTGCGGGGTCCCATACCACCCAGATTTCACCTCGGCCTTCGCAGAGCCCCCTTTTTTGTTCCCAGTCAAAAGAAAGCATTTGCTCAGGGGAGGGGAGGGGTGTTCCTATTGCTTCCACTAACATGGAGGTTAAAGGGAAGATTGATGGGAGAAAGTTCACCTAGAAAACCAGGATAAATTTCTTGCCAGGCAAGGCCAGTTGTTGCATTGTCCTGGGGCCATGTTTTTTGTTAATTATCTCTCACTCTCTCCTTTTATCGAGGAGAAAAGTAGCAAAGCAGGGAGAAAGGAACAGGATATAGGGGTCAGGGGTCCCATGGGCCACCTAGGTATTCCATTTGAAAGGCTAGGATGGGTGAGGCCGAGGGTGCGTCTTACTCAGCTTGGGGGTGGAGCGGAGTGGTGACCATCAAAATAATAACTAATTTAATGCCGTCATTTATGGTGAAAACTTCCCACCGCCTGCCCCTTGCTCCGGCCCCCAGCACCCTTTCCTCAACGCCCAGGGTCTTTCTCTCCTTTCCAGTGCTCTGCCCACTGCCCCTAAAACACACACACACACATACACACACACACACACACACACACACACACACACACACACACACGCTTTTTCTTTTCTAATTTGAAGCCCCACGAAACTGTAAGGGAGATTTCGGAAAGAAGGGGGAGAAAAAAACAAGAGAAAGACTAAGAAAGTTGGTCCAAACAAGAACATGTTGTCAAGGAAATAAACCTGGGTGAGGGTAGGCATGAAAGCACAGCTGCTGGATTTGGCCAGCCTCAGGCCCTGGTGGTAATGACAATGATTCCTAATGGCAGTGCCCCAGCTTCGAACATAAATAGGGCTCAGCCTGAAAGGGGAGGAAATGGAACAAAACATTTCCTTGGGTACCACTGGCAAAGAAATAACATCAATTTCAGTTTGGGGGAAAAAAAAGCCAAAGAATCTCCCTGTTTCCCCACATTAGCAAAGGCAAATTCATAACTCGCCAACAAAGTACCTTTGAAATGCAGCTGCAGTCCACAAACACACTGCCTTTTTCCACCCAGAGAGACAACCCTGTCTTGATCAGAAAGAAAGGAGAAAGGAAAAAAAAAAAAAAAAGCACACACTATTGAAAACCCACCAGAGAGGGTAAAGGAAGAGGGGAGAGGAGGGGCTGGGGGCGGAGAGGGAGGGGAAATGCGTGGATCTTGGCAGATGCGAAAGATAAGCTTTATCTAATATAATGCAACCTTCTTTGCCTTTCCAAGAGGACGCCTGGGATGAATGGCCACACAGATTCTCCCGAGAAGGGCTACACACGGGCAGCTGTTGGCCAAAAGCAGCCAGGCGGCAGGAAGGAAGGCTACTGGGCAAGTCCTGGCTCCCAGGAAATCAGGCTCTTGGGTCCCAGTGCCCCCAAGGAGTGGAGCAGCTGTGCCCCCCTGGGAATGTCTCCTACTAGGACGCTAGAGCCAGGGTCCCAGCAGCTCAGGGTTGTGTCTCTATGACAACACATTGGGATGAAGCACAAAAATGGAATTCTGCCTGCATGCTTCCCTACTGGACCCTCCAGGATAAGCACTGGCCAGGCTAGGCAAATCCAGCTTGTACAGATAAGAAAAAGACTGCACAAAGTATGAACACAAAGTTAGGACACCCTCCGTGATACTTTTCCACGGACTGCTTCTAGCCTGATACATTTCAAACCCTGTCTCTCCTCTGCCACCAACCAGATTCTGGTGGGGGGGACCAAGGAGGTGTGTGTATCACAGTATGATTTCCGACTCTGCCACCTCTTGTCACGCTGCTGGGGGACTCCACCCAGTGGGCAGCAGAAGTATTCCTGGAAGATATTTCCACACCCTGATGGCTTGTAACTTCACTATAGAGAAGGGACAGCACAGCACACGAGTAAATCCCACTAAACTAAACATACCCCCCATTTCAATGGCCTAAATGCTCTCAGCCACTCCAACACTGACAGACGCAGGGAAGAGGAAAAGGGGCAGAGTAGAAAAAGACAGTGGTCTCAAAGGATTGTGGTTAAAACACTGAAAAGATACAGATTTTAGGAAAACGTGACCATGTGAACGAGTTGGTAGGGTTCTTTCCCAAGCCTTGGAAGGGACTATGCAAATGAGGGTCCATTAACCGTGAGTTTTACCAGCTTCACCGTAAAGTGGCTGCTGCCCACAGGGGTTACTTGGTCAATGTCAGTATCAGCGTGGCTGTGTCCTGATCACCTTCGCAGTGCACCTCCTCCATGAAGCCTTCCCTGATACCCCAGGGAGAAACCTCTGTATCTCAATAGGGTACTTTTTACACTGCACTATCCTCATTGGGGTCCCAGGGACCATAAGTTACTACAGGGCACGGACGACATGTTACTCCCACATGCGGCCCCAGAGCAGCAATTATAGTCACTAGTACTTGTGTCTCCATAAATATGTGTGGAAAGCAAAGGAAGGACTAAGTGACAAAACCTCAGCCTTAGGGGTGGGGTTTTGGTGGCTTATAGAAAGGTTTGCACTTCCCCGCCCTGTTTGAGCGGTGGCAGGAAAGGGACTTGGTATGAAGAGCCAGTACTGGGGACAGAAGACCCAAAATGGTTTCAGTGGCACTTTCCAAGGCTGAGAAAAGAAATTCATCACCCCCAAAGTGCCCTGTGACTCTGTCCACCCTTAAGCCCGTGCTCACCCACAGCACCTGAGAGCCACTGGGTTTGAGGAGCTATGTTTTCGTGAGTGTGTTGTCTGTTAGTTCCTATGCTAGGAGCTGGGAATTGCCCCATGAATGAAAAAAGCATTTTGTAGAAGCTCATCTGATCCTCACAAGGACCCAGTGTGGGTGAGGAAACAAAGGTCTCGGAGAAGTTAAGTGACTTGTAAGTGTCACATAGCTACGAGGAGACTGGAGCTGGGACGTGGACCCAGGTCTGCCTGCTGGGAAGACAGCACAGAAATAAATTACGACACAAAGCGGTGAGTGTTCAACAGGAGTATGTATGTACACATGGTCTCTGAGAGAGAGGATGGAGTAGATGATTCTGCCGGAGCGGGACAGGGGGAGAGAGGATTTGGGGGGTGGGGCTAGAAATTTCTTTTCTCCTTCAATTTTCTCCTTACCCAGGGCTGTAGCTTTGGGGCTAGATGACTTTCTCCCTCACCGTGCACGTCAGATTCACATGTATTCCACCCCATCTTGGAGAGGAACCACGTGGAAACCTGGTGTTGCTTGCCAAGGGAGTGATCTCTACAACCCAGGCCACTTCTGTTTTCGCTTTTCCTGGACTTTATTATTCAGGGTGGGATAGGGGAGGGCTGGGAAGGGACATGTTACCAAGTCAAAGCTCATACTGCTTGCCTCACGACAGACCAGTGATCAAGAGACGAGTTTGGGGGGCAAGGAATAACGACTTTATTCAGAAAGCCAGCTAACCGAGAAGATGGTGGGCCCAGGCCCCAAAGAACCGTCTTGCCTGAGTTAGAATTCAGGCTCTTTCTACGCTAAAAGGGGAGGGAGTAAAGTCAAATACTTCCTGGTTCCCGTCAGCCTTGGGGGGTGGGTGTTAATTTCTTCCTCCCTGTGGTCATTCACAGCTGGGCCTGGCCAGGATGTTTGCTGTGAGTAAACAAAGGTATTGTAGCTTACTGCTCTGGGAGGCAGGGTTCCCAGAGATGGGCCATTATGTATAACTTAAGCTTATAGGCAACATCCCTTTACTGATTAACTTGTAATAGAATACAAAGGGTTCTTCACCATCACAAAAATGTGTTTTCTTTATTTATTGGCTGTGTTGGGCCTTTGTTGCTGCACACAGGCTTTCTCAGTTGCAGTGAGTGGAGGCAATTCTTCGTTGCGGTGCACGGGCTTCTCGTGGCGGTGGCTTCTCTTGTTGTGGAGCATGGGTTCTAGGCATATGGGCTTCAGTAGTTGTGGCACGCAGCCTCAATAGTTGTGACTTGCGGGCTCTAGAGCACAGGCTAGGTAGCTGTGGCGCACGGGCTTGGTTGCTCTGTGGCATGAGGGATCTTCCCAGACCAAGGATCGAACCCACATTCCCTGCATTGGCAGGAGGTTTCTTAACCACTGCACCACTAGGGAAGTCCCACAAAAATGTTTCAGGGGCAGCAAGAGAGACAGAGAGAGAGGGGTTGAGAGGGGAGGATGGAAATCAGAGGGTCGCCACGCTCTGAATTGGCTGCTGACACTGATGGATCCTCTCCTGAACAAGCTCTTCAGCAGCCCGAGGGGCCTCACTCACACAATTCCTCACTCCAAGTGAAGGGTCCACACTGGCAAATTACCACGCCCTCCTCTAGTTCACCCTTCACAGTACTTGACCTTCCCCCTCTTCCCCTAACCCAGCCCGGGTGTGCCTGGATCCCAGCCTTTCTCCGACTGGGGGTCACCACCAAAGGCACAGCCAGCGGTGAGCAAGACGGTGGCAATTCACAGCCATGCGAGAGTCAGCAGTGTCCCCCGGTCCATTCAGGAGCCCATGCTGACCCATCCGCCCTGGGATCTAATAGTGAAGACAAATGCCACTCCCTTCTGTTCTCAAGGCTCCAGGCTCAGTCCCCGCCCTTGCTCCTGGGTAGCAGTGAGGGAAGGTAGGGATGGATTTGAGTTACTGGCTGTGCTTCCTGCCTTATACTTTTCTGTTACTGATACTGGTGGGGCCTTAAAGTATTGAATCTACATGTACTTGTTTCTCCTGTCCTCCTGACTACAAACCCCAAGGGCACTGTCTGTGATGTGGTGGGGCTGAGGAGACAAGGGATGCCCATCCAGCTGAAGCAGATTTATCTCTCCAATAACAATGATCTATTTCATAGTACGTCTACTCTGAGCCACTGTGTTGCAGAAATCCTAACGCATATTTTTTTTTCTTTAGATCTTTATTGGAGTATAACTCCTTTACATTATTGTGTCAGTTTCCACTGTACAACAAAGTGAGTCAGCTATATTTATACATATATCCCTATATCCCTCCCTCTTGAGCCTCCCTCCCACCTCTCTAGGTCATCACCAAGCATCAAGTTGACCTCCCTATATGTAGCAGCTTCCCACTAACCGTCTGTTGTACATTTGGTAGTGTATATACATCAATGCTACTCTCCCACTTTGTCCCATCTTCCCCTTCCCCCACTGTGTCCTCAAGTCCGTTCTCTAAGTCTGTGTCTTTATTCTTGCGCTGCCACTGGGTTCATCAGTACCGTTTGTTTAGATTCCACATATATGCGTTACCTAAGGTATATTTTCAAGAAGGAACAGCATTTGAGCTGGGCTGGTCACAAAGAATTAGATACTTAGGGATTTTTCTTTTAACCATTCCATTGACAAATGAGTTATCCATTTCTGTGTTTGCAGAGTATTTCCATAAAACAGGGCCAGGACTAATGCAAAATTTACAAAAGGAAAGAGAGACTCTTGCCCCTGTTATTGTACTTTCACCCCTTTATCTTTTCTCTCTCTGTTCAAGATTGCTTGAGACATAGTGGAAAACAAAACAAAATAAAACAAAAACCAGAAAAGCCACTGTGAAATAATTGGAAGTCTTTGCAAGAGGTCACAGAGAGTAAAATCTTCACTGCTCAAAATTAGTACTTTAGGCATTGATAAAATAAGTGAGCATTCTTTTCCCTTAGTCTTAATCTTTTAGCAAAGTTTTGAGCTTTGTGAGTGTGGGAATGTATTCATAAAATGAAAACTCAGTTATCTGACTCTGGGGTATCCATGTGATTGCAGCTGTTTCAGGACCAATTTCTTTGTTCTTCGTATTGAAGCTTAGAGAGTTCACAGATATTCAATATACAAAGGCATTTAGCACAACCAAGAAAGTGTTTGATTTGGCTTGTTTTTTCTGTTTTCCTTTCCTTTCTCTCTGTTCTAAGTGTTTTTAAGTAATCAGTGAGTTATGTAGCTACTTATAATAATAGTCCCATGGGCGTATTATTTAATCTCAATCCATTGAGATTGGAGAAACACAAATACAGGAAAATCCTATAACTCAATGCTGATGAGACCATGGGGGAAGCAGATATTTCATTCTTTGGAAACTGGTACAATGCCTTTTGAGGGCATTTGGCAATCAATGCAGGCCAAAGGTCATAAAAATGCTTGTACTCTTTGACCCCGTCATCTCATTCTTTGGAATTTATTTCAAGGAAGTAATTTAAAAGAAGAAATGGTGTATGTATCGATATATTTATAGCAGCATTATTTATGACAGTGAAAACCCAAAACTAACCTAAAGGTTTAGCAATAGACAATGGATAAACAGATTGTGAAATATTGGTATAATGGAATAGTGCCTGTTATTAAAAATGATAAAGTGCTAAGTATTTGGGACCATGGAAAAGAATACAATGTCATATCTACAGAATTCTTGAAATGATGCTAAAACATTACTTTTGTAAGTGAAAAGCTGATGAGAACGTGGAGAAGTAAAGAGAGTCATATAGGATAGTAGAAATATGGACAAAAATTCATTTAAATTGAAAGTGGCTATTTTTTTATGTTTTCACTTTTGTCTGACGAGAAACATTAGTTTTGTGTTTTTATAAGCCACTGTACATAGGCGCATTTTTATTTTTTTAATTTTTATTAGAATATAGTTGATCTACAATGTGTTCGTTTCATGTGTACAACAAAGGGAATCAGTTATACATACACATATATCCACTCTTTTTTAGATTCTTTGCCCATGTAAGTCATTATAGAGTATTGAGTAGAGTTCCCTGGGCTGTACAGTAGGTCCTTATTAGTTATCTATTTTATATCTAATAGTGTGTATGTGTCAATCCCAATCTCCCAGTTTATCACTCCCCACCTTACCGCCTGGTAACCATAAATTTGAAGAAACATTAGCTTTAATTTGGGAGAGACCTTCTATGGCGCTGCTACCATATTAAGCATTTCTGTTACCTCGTCCACCTCCCTATCTGCTCATCATTTTACCTTGTCAAGTAACTTGGGTTCCTAATTTGAAATTAAATGATTATTTTAATAAAGAGACTCCAATGAGAACAAAATAGGGTTGGCCTCCGTGTAAAAATAGCTCATCTTGATATTGAAGGACCATAAACCCAGGTGAAGAGAGTGAAAGCCATTCCCCCTCCAGCGCTGCTGCTTCTACGCCCAGATCACAGCGCATCCTGGCAGCCTGACCTGTGTGACTTCTTGGACTGTGCTGCCTTCACCCAGGAGAGGGACTGTGGGTTTCCCGGTTTTCAATATTCCCAAACAAGCTTGCTTTAAGAGCAAGAAGGACCAGCCACCAAATTTAAAGCAAGCAAACGAAAAGCATCAAAATATCATTCTCTATCCCTTCCTTTGCACATCAAATGGGGAATCTGTCCAGAGTCTGTGCGTGAATGATGCCCACTGGTGTCAAAAGTCATACTTGAGTTGCTCACGGAGGACAGGACCGGGCCTGTATGTTGCTGTGCAGGACACAGAACAGCTTTATAACACAGACGATACCGGGGCTGTGTAGGGAAAGAGAAGGCGTCGCATGTCGCTGGGATATGGCTTCTTGCCCCCAAACTGATTGGCCACCCTTATCCTTTGCTCTGTGCAAGGAACTGCTTGCCTCCCAGACCCAGGGTCTGTTCTCCGAGGGTTCCTGATCAATCACGCGTTCTGTTTGCCCCACACTGGCCAGTTGGATTCAGCCCACCCGCTGCTGTGGAGACATCTGTGTCAGTGCCTGCAAAGTGCGGGCACAGATGTGTGTGTGTGATGGGGGACGGGGCCCGACGCTGCTGGGAGCCTCTTCTAACAGTGTGCTCCCAGCTAGCCTGTCTGCGGAAAAAACTTCCCCAACTTTGCTCCAGTAAGTAGAGAGGGCTCACTGCCCTTTGGTCAGCAGGAGTATTTACACGGACTTCATAAGCAACTCCAAATAATACCTGATGATCTGGCATGATAAAAGCAAAAGGAATTTGGGACTTCCCTGGCAGTCCAGTGGTTAAGACTCCACGCTTCAACTGCAGGGAGCATGGGTTTGATCCTTGGTTGGAGAACTAAGATCCCACATGCTGCATGGCCAAAAAAGAGGGAGAAAGGAAAAAAAAAAGCAAAAGGGGCATCACATTAATTACATTTCTAAATTACTAATATTTTATATGGTGCCAAAATTTATTTTAAAACTGGCAATTTTAGACAAAAACTACTTTAAAATGTTTGTACATGTTCCTGCCTTCTTAATCAGAGTTTTATAAACACAGATCCAACTTCTCCTGATGGTTTTTCATTGGAATTTTAAACTTATTTGTTCATAGGTGAATAGCCAGACTTTTGTTTTATGGGATAGTTTTTCTTTTCTTTTTTTTTTTTTCTGTTTTATGCTGTCCTCTCTCATTATTGACCCTTCTTTCTTACAGTACCTGGACCTATCCTTTCATATTTTCAGAAGATTTTTATTTACTCAAAAGCAGCAACATTGATTGAATCCATCAGTCAAGGAATTAGTTATAATGTGAGATTTTAACCATGAAGAAAACTCATAGAAGTTGAATACTTATTTAATCCCCCACCCCCCACATCCTCGATGGACAGGCTGGGAGGTTACAGCTGGACCCCATGGCTCAGATCCTTGCTGGTTGTGAAGGTCGTATAGGTCAAACCAGCCAGCTAGCAACACGTTCAACACCATGGGCCTCACCCACCTTCTGGTGTGCATGTTTTATTTCTGAGTAGAGAAACAGATACTTGATATATGGTATCGCTGCTCTCGTACAAGTAAAAGGCAGATATCAGAGAGAATGTAAAGAGGTTTTAGCAAGATACTGTTGTATGTATACACACACACATATATATATGATGTATACAATATGATGTTTATATGTGTATATATTGCTACCTTCTGTACAAATATCTGTTAATTTTTCTAGATTGGGTCCGCTTCTTCTTCCTCTTCTTCTCTTCTTCCTCCTTCACTTCATCATCAGATTCTAGTTGGGTACCCCTGGTAGATAAGGGTATGGCCACAGAAACAGACCTGCAAGAATCAATTCTGAGGCTAAACAAAAAAGTACTAGTATTCTCTTTTTGCAGAACCCCAGAAAGATAATTTTATTGTCACAAAATAGAAACAAAAATGAGGGAGAAAGAGAGGAAAGGTATCTTTCCTATTTCCTTTTCTTTATATGGATTCAGACAAGGAGCTTCCCAGGCCTGGCACCATCGGCCCCCAGTTGTACAGCCATGGGGGTGCTGGGTCTCCCATTTTCCCCATTTGGTTTAACTTTCCTCATCCTTCATTTCTAATTCTAATCCATTGCAAATATACTTGTTTTTAAAAAGACAACAAAAAAGGAGAAAAATATCCTCACAAAGGAGACATCCCCACCACAATTTTTATGAATAGCAGACCTATTTTGCAATTAACTTCTTTAGGACCATCTGCAGACACCAGTATGTGTGACTGCCCAAGAGTGGCATTAATTGGTCAGTCTTTTTTTTTAATTGAAGTATAATTGCTTTACAATGCTGTGTTACTTTCTGCTGCACAGAGAAGTAAATCAGCTATACGTACACATAAATCCCCCACTCTTACACCTCCCTCCCCATCCCACCCATCTGGGTCATTACAGAGCACCGAGCTGAGCTCCCTGTGCTATACAGCAGGTTCCCACTAGCTATCTATTTTACACGTGGTAGTGTGTATATGTCAGTCCTCATCTCCCGATTCATCCCACCCTCAGTCTTTTAACATAGTTTATTTCATTTTTTAGGCCCATGTCTTTCCCTCCTCCAGCAATCATAGGTTATTCTTAATTCACACAGGAACATGGCTGTGATTCTGGGGAGAAAACTAAGTCATGCTACAGTAGGAAACAAGGTTCCACTCCTGGCTTGGGAAACCCCAAGGCGCAGTGTCCAGCTATTAGATCGCTGGTGGAGGAAATCAGGGGCTCTGTCAGCCCTTTCCTGGAAGATAAGCTTTTCAGGAGGAATGAGTGGCCGTGAGGCTCCTGTGCCCTCCACAAAGTCTAAAGTCCCCACTGACATCATTTTGGCATTTAACTGAGGTTAAACTATTGCTCTGGAGGACAAAAAGTACTGCTGTGAATGTTTAAGCAGAAATAGGGTATTTACATAGTCTCAAAGTATTTAATAATCACAAAGGGAAAAAATGGTAAGTTTACAGTGGACAACCTGGCAGATAGCACCTTAGCCAAGTCATCAGGGTGGACATGGCAAGCTGAGAAGGATACATCAGTCATCTCGAGTGTCCCTTCCAATGGTGCATAACCCCATTCTAATCATGAGAACCCATCAGACAAACCCCAATGGAGGCATGCTATGGATTGAATGTTTGTGTCCCTCTGATGGTCATACGTTGAAGCCCTAGTCCCCAGTGTCATGGTATTTGGACGTGGGGACTTTGTGGGCAATTAGGTCATGAAGGTGGAACGCTCGTGAATGAGGTTCGTGCCCTGATAAGAAGAGTTGTGAAAGAGATGATCTCTCTCTCCACATATGAGGATACAAGAGGAAGATGGGTGACTGTAAACCAGAAGAAGGTCCTCACCAAGAACTTCTAGCCTCCAGAACTGTGAGAAACAGATGTTTGCTGTAAGCCACCCAGGCTATGGTACTTTGTTAGAGCCGCCCGGGCTAAGACAGGGGGCATTCTGTAAAATAACTGATCAGTACTCTTCAAAAGGGTCAAGGTCATGAAATCAAGGAAAGACTATGGAACTGTCATAGATTGGAGGAGGCTAAGAAGACATGATGACTAAATGCAACATGGTGCCCTGGATCAGACCCTGGAAAAGAAGGACTTCAGTGGAAAACTGATGACTTGTGATAAGTTCTGTACTTTAGTGAATAGTTTCATGCAGAGGTTAATTTCTTAATTTTGGTAAATGCTCTGAGCTTATGTCAGATGTTAAAGGGAAACTGGGTGAAAGGCATACAGGACCCTCTGGACTATTTTTGCAGCTCTTTTGTAAGTATAACACTGTTTTAAGGAAAATACTGCTGTGACTCAAAATGGCCAAGGGCAACCAGAAATGTCTGTCAGCATTTTGGGGAGCAAGTGAACAAAACGACGTCGAGCTTATAAGAAAAAAAATTGCTTATTTTATGAAGAAGCTAACAAGACGCCTTGACGAATATTAGGCAGGCTTGGAGCCCTCAGTGTGGGAAAGAAACCAATAAATTATCTGGAATGCTAAGGAGATTATCAATGGTTTTTACTCCTGATCCTGTTTACATCTCCCTGCTCATTAGAAGTAATAAAGATGTGCAGGTTGAAGCCAGAGTTAGTCTTAATTTACTATTCCCGCTTTGTTTATCATCCTGTAAAACTTCCAAAAGCTTGGCTTTACCTTTAATTCAATAGCAAGAACCAAATTGAAGTAATCAAATCAGGCTACTGTTATTATGTAGAGCTATTTTCCTGGACCCCTGCTTTGAGTAAATGATTCCTATCAACATGCAGATTTGCTGGGGATTACCAGAAAGTCTCTCAAAATAATCATCAGAAGATGTCTTTCTAAAGAATACTTTTCTCTCTGACTTGGGCCAGGATTCAGTCCATAAATCTCTCCCTTCTTCTACTCAGGGACAATGTGGGACTACTCCATGACTAGGATGGGGAAATGGGAACTTCTAATTCACAGATTTGAACAAAAATGAAAATACACACCTGGGTTCCTCCTCCCCACCCCCACCCCCATTCTGCTGATTTTAAAGTCCTGCCACAGCCCAGTCATAGGGAGGAAATTCAAGGGTGTGAGTATTAACACTATGTGTGTGTGGATGGATGTGTGTGTGTGTGTGTGTGTGTGTAGAGAAGACAGGAGGAAGGTGTGAATCCTCAGCCACACTTTGATTCGACTGCACTAAGTATAGAATTTTACATCATGGAGATCGAGAGGCAGCAGTCTGTGGTCAAGGAGAAAGAGCTCAGCAGTCAGACTGGGGTTTGAAGCATTGCTTCACGCTGTTGACCATTAGTGAATTATCAATACTTAAACTCTGTGGGCCTCTGTCCTCTTTGCTGTGAAAGGAGGATGTTAATTATACATATCTTTGGGGCTGTTATCAAGATTAAATGAGCAAATCCACACAAGAGCTAATCGTAGAAGGATGGCTATTGAAAAGCTAAGAGATTTCCTATCTTAGTTAAAAAGTGTGAATATGTATGTATATGTAAATATATGCAGATATAGGCAAATATATGTGTGTAAATATGTGTATATACACATACGTGTCTATGTTACTTCCATACATATACACACACACATATATATATAATCTTCAGTGTATTTATTTATAATCAGGGAAAACTAGAAGCAATCTCGGTGCTGAATGGTAGAATGTGCCACCTCAAAATGTGCCTAGGAGTTCAGGACATGTCACCCCAAAATTTGCCACTTTGGTATACTGATTATTTTGAGCTGTAGGTGTTACTGAACCGAACTTAGTTCCGCTCACCCCATGCACAGCAAAGCCAATCTACTGATGCGGAGCTGCTGCAAAGGATGGTACAGCATTTATTGCAGGGCACCAAGCGAGTGAGTGGGGGACAAGCCTCAGATCCACTCCCCCTTGGTCTTTGAGGTTTTTTTTTCAAAAGGGAAGAACAAAAAGGCTGGGATTAATCATTGCCTTGTGACATTTTTTAATTGTAGTTTCAGGAGTCAGGATGTCTCTGGTTTATGACTCTCAGGTCAGGTGGTCCATGGTTTGGGGGTCTGTGAGCTCACCTTGTCCTGGAGAAACAACCAGAGTTTGTACGTTCATGATGGTACACATACTAGCAATTTTAGTGCATTAACCATGTTATGGACAACAGCAGTTGTAGTCATCTGACTTTGACCTCAATCCTGCTCTAACTGAACACTAATCAACCAGAGTCAGGTCAGAGGGGATGAGAAAGGGAATAAAGTTTTGGATCAAGATATAAATCCGAACCTGGGTAAGGGAATTTGGTTTGAGGGGGACTTGGTTTTATAGACACTTGAAAAACAGCAAATGCAGGAAGAGGCTTTCTCTGAACTCTTTTTATCCAGCTGATTTCCAGAAGGAACACAGATATCATCAGTCTCTTCCTGTGGAGTTTCATCAACCAGGGAAGATTGATGCTTCTCACAGGAGAGGAGACTAGAAGTCAGGACCAGACAAACTCTGTCACAAATATCATAACTTTCATCTCATCTCCTAAGGGCCTCTTCGTCTTTCCTAAAAAACACTTACTCTCCCCTAAGCGGCCTCCCCACCCCTCCCCTTTCCTTATTAACCTGGTGTTTAATCCTAAATTCTAAGCCACCTTGGGAGTTAACTCGTTTTTCCCCTGATATCTCCCAGGTATCATGAGGTAGACACACGAATAAGCTGTTTGTCTTTCACTTGTTAATGTACCTTTTATTACAGAAGCCTCAGCTAACAACTCAGAAAGATGCAAGGAAATTACTTTTCGTCCTTTACAATACCCATCAATAGGGAAGTGGTTAAACGATGATATAGCCACTCAATAAAATCTTATGCACCCTTTAAAATAATTACTCGTAAGACTCTGGAGCTGCCTGGCAATGTTCACAGGAAAAGCAGATCATAAACTGTTATGCATGGTGTAATTATAAGTGTAAAGTTATAAATGCATGTGGGCCAGCAAATGAAAGGAGTACAGAAACATTAATATAGTTGTATTTTGATTGTGTCATAATGGATTATAATGGGCGACTTTCTCCCCCTCTATTTTCCAGCTTTTTAATAATGATTTTTTAAAGTTTTCTTTTCAACAATGAAAAAGTTTTAAGTAAGAGTAACATTAGGAACAAGAATTTAGTGGCTGCTTCCATCAGAATATCCTAACTTCTTTGGCTCTCCCCCTTCCTCCTGTGCCTGGGTCCTGATCTCATCTAAAAGTGACCCATGGGTGTCATTCAAAGATCCCTCCCCTCCCGGTACCTTCCCAGGAAGGTGTCTGACTGCCAAGGAAACTGTGTGTGCCGCTGGGATTCAGGCTGAATATTTGATTCAAAGTTTGGAGAGGATGCTCCCCCCACCACTGCCCCCTGCACCTGAACCTTTTTTGGTTTGATTTGCTTTATTTACCATTGACATAAATATTTGGGTGCATTTCATTGACAAAACAGACATCCCGACAGGCAAATTCTGGCATGGATCTATTTTAAATAGTATGTTGTAAAATTAACTATAAAATGCATAAAGAAGGCATAATACTATACATTTTATTTCAGTAGCTATGAATTTTAACTGGTGCTACATCATCTCCTTGTCTGGTGATTTCTGTGCTGCCTTCCTCGATGAATGTGTGTGCTGTAGATTTTATAGAGGTTGGGCGCAGACGCAAATGAAAATGAGCTGCATTTAAAAATGTAGGTATTACGACGACAACCAAGAAAATGTGGTACAGGTGAACCCAGTGACAGGGCAAGAATAAAGATGAACACGTAGAGAACAGACTTGAGGACACGGGGTGGGGGGAAGGGGGGATGCGAAGGGGAAGGGGGGATGCAAAGGGGAAGCTGGGACGAAGTGAGAGAGTAGCACTGACATATATACACTACCAAATGTAAAATAGATAGCTAGTGGGAAGCTGCTGCATAACACAGGGAGATCAACTCGATGATGGGTGATGACTTAGAGGGGTGAGATAGGGAGGGTGGGAAGGAGTCGCGGGAGGGAGGGGATATAGAGGTATATGTATAAATACAGCTGATTCACTTTGCTGTACAGCAAAAACTGACACAACAGTGCAGCAGTTATATTCCAACAAAGAGCTTAAAAACAAAAAAAGAAAATGGACTTTTTAGTAAGTTTTAAAGTCAGCAATTCTATCTTTGAAAATATCCTCTTACAGAATAATAAAGCAATATTTAGACAAGGTTAGAGTGGGAACAAGTAGGAGTCTGGGGAAAATGAAGTATTCTTCTTCCCTTTGCCAGAGTTCTAATCAAATGTAGGAGAAAGTTGCAATGTCTTTTTTTTTTCCCCACCATGGGCAATAGGGTTTGTTATTAAGGAAAATCACAACTTCCCAGATTTGTGATTGAAATGCTGTCTTAGTCCTGAGCAAGACTCTGCTATATATAGCCCAGTGCAGCCAGAGCCCCTGGGGAAGAGGCTGTAGACTTGTTATTTTCCTCTACCTCTGCCAGTCCTTGCCTTTGCTCAAGGTGATGGTCAGCCACGGTAATATGAATCCTTGCCCCCACCACCAAAAAAAAAAAGAAAGGAAAAAAAAAATACTTCAAGAATCATTTTGACAGCCTATGGAGGTAGTTTGTACTTTCTGCTTTTAAAAAAAAATTTCATGAGATACTAAGGAAGAAAGGAATCTAGAGGCAGCCTACTAAACTATGAAGCTTCAAGGGTAGGACCAGGTGTTATCCATCTCTGTATCTCCATAGCGTAATACAATGTCTAATTAAAAGCAATCACAGTAAGGGACTTCCCTGGTGGTCAAGGGGACGTGAGTTCGATGCCTGGTTGGGGAACTAAGATCCCACATACCCTGGGGAAACTAAGCCTGCAGCTCTAGAGCCTGCACACCACAGCTAGAGAGCCTGAGTGCTGCAACTACTAAGCCTGCACGCCACAACTAAAGAGAAACCCATGTGCCACAACTAAGACCTGATGCAGCCAAATACAGAATTTTTTTTAAAAAATCAATAATAGTAAAACAAAACAACTAATAGTTACTGAATTCTTACTCTGTGCTCAGCCCTCTTTACATTCATCAACTCATTTAATCCTTAAAGCAATTCTGTAAGTAGGTACTATGATAACTCTCCCTATAGAGGCAAAGGAACTAAGGCTCAGAGAGGTAAGTAACTTGTCAAAGACATACAGTCAGAGCTAGAATTCAGATCTCAATGCCAAATCCCATTCACCACCTGGCCACACTGCTTCAGAGCACATATGTGCTCAACAGATGTTGGTGGCATAAAAGAATGCCTGGAAAACACCTGGGCAGGTGTTGGCATTATAGGAATGCTGTCAGTCTAGGTTGTGAAAGAAACTCAGACTTATGTTATCTCATCCTACAGCTACACTTCCTTCTTTGCCAAAACTGGTCTTTAGCCTTTTAGGGCCAGACCCCAGATTTTCCCACTGAGATGGTAAGGATCTCAGTAAGACTGGGGCTGTGCAAAACCCCCCAGGCTGGGAGGACGCCCATGTTCCCTCAGGATGTGTCAAGTGCAATTCAACTATTTTTTCCCTGGGTTACTGGACACAACCTTGAAATCTCATTCTGTGCAGGCAAGCATGCTTCATCTACAAGTTTCAGAAACAGAAGATTGTCCCCTTAAGCAGAATCTGTGGGCAGATAATTTTCTTGAAGTCTGGGTGCAGTTCCTTTGGACTGAGAACTTCCCCTGTGATTTTAAGACTTCAAGTCTCGGTGAAGAAAGTAAAACCCAGACTGATACATTTACACATTGATGTAAACTCAAAGCTAAAAACCAAATAATAATATCTCATGTTCCTGGATGCATATGAAAGTCTGAAAACTGGGCAAGAAGGATACCAACAAACATGTGAGTAGGGAGAGGAAATGGAATGGGAGTAGTGAGAAAAGGGTTTTCCTTAGAAAAAAAAAAGCTGGAAACAAATTTGAAAATATGTTAACTGCTGTGAATTCTGGATGATAATATGTTATTCTGTGGACTTTTCTGTGTCTTTAAAATTTTCAAAATAAAAAAAGACACAGTGGGCTGATTTACATAATTTCTCGGTCTGAACAAAGGACACACGGCGGATTCTATCAGCTGGTGCTGCCAATAGGCTCCCTGTGAGGTAGTGAGTGCTCATCAACAGTCCTGGAGAAGAGGAGGTGGTGACTCGATGGCAGGGATATATATTCCCCAGAGAGGAAGAGCCTAGATTTGGAGGGAGGTCCATTCTAGAATGGTGTTTTTCAAACTTTTAAAAATTTATTTACTTATTTTATCTTTATTGGAGTATGATTGTTTCACAGCATTGTGTCAGTTTCTGCTGCACAACAAAGTGAATCAGCCACATGTATACATATATCCCCATATCCCCTCCCTCTTGAGCCTCCCTCTCAACTTCCCTATCTCACCCCTATATGTCTTCACAAAGCATCAAGCTGATCTCCCTGTGCTCTGTAGTAGCTTCCCACTAGCCATCTATTTTACATTTGGTAGTGTGTATATGTCAATGCTACTCTCTCACTACATCCCAGCTTCCCCTCCCTCTGGTGTCAAGTCAATTCTCTACATCCTACCTTGCCACTAGGTTCAATAGTACCATTTTTCTAGATTCCACATGTATGTGTTAGCATATGGTATTTGTTTTTCTCTTTCTGGCTTACTTCGCTCTGTATGACAGACTCTAGGTCCATCCACCTCACTACGAATAGCTCAGTTTCATTACTTTTTATGGCTGAGTAATGTTCCATTGTATATAAGTGCCACATCCTCTTTATCCATCAATCTGTCGATGGGCATTTAGGTTGCTTCCATGTCCTGCCTATTGTAAATAGTGCTGCAATGAACACTGTGGTACATGTTTCTTTTTGGATTATGGTTTTCTCTGGGTATATGCCCAGTAGTGGGATTGCTGGGTTATATGGTAGTTCTATTTTTAGTTTTTTAAGGAATCTCCATACTGTTTTCCATGCTGGCTGTATCAATTTACATTGAATTACAATGTTGTGTTAATTACCGCTGTACAGCAAAGTGACTCAGTTATACACATATCTATATTCTTTTTCATATTCTTTTCCATTAGGGTTTATCACAGGATATTGAATATAGTTCCCTGTGCTGTACAGTAGGACCTTGCTGTTTATCCATTCTATATATACCAGTTTGCATCTGCTAATCCCAAACTCCCACTCCTACCCTCTCCCACCCCCTCCTCCTTGGCAACCACCAGTCTACTCTCTATGTCTCAAACTTTTTTGAAAAAAGTTTTAATTAGATTAGATCAAATTAGATTTATATTCACACATATACCCATTTGCTCCTGAAATAAAATTTCACCAGACTCACCTAGCTGTCTATGATGGAGTCTGATATTTCCATTTTTTAAAATGCTAGTCAAGACCCATTAAACTGATCTCATGACCTATGAGTGGTTAGTGATGCCCAGTTTGAAGAGCACTGAGTGGATGATCTTTCGGGCTCTGGAAGGTCAAGTGCTCTGTGCCTCTTTTCAGACCGTTTTCTCTCCTCTCCCCTCTTGGTCCTGCCTGACTTTGATCTACCCATCCTTTATATTTCTGGTTAAATCCTTTGTCTTCCAAAAAGCCTCCCCCATGCTCTAAGGCAAAATGAATCTCTCCCTCTGCTAGGCTCTCATTCACTCTGTGCTCTGAATAGCATTTTTTCGCATCTCTTCATTCATCCAACAAGTATTTTTTGAGCATCTATTATGTGCCAGGCACTGTCCGAGGCACTGAGACTGTAGTGGTTAACGCATAAACCAGCTTTTGTTCTCATGTCACTTACGTAAGACCAGGAAGAGATGCACAACAGAGAAATAATCATGTAGCTCTGTCAGCCGTTGATCCAGTGCTGGAAAGCTTTAGCAGCTGCTCTTGATATAAAAGCTGGCTTCCACCTCATCTCATACCCAGAGATCCAGTGATCTGCTTACTGCCTCCTTCTCAAATCTGAGGAAATCTCCTAAGGGGAAGGTGAAGACAAAAATGAACAAAGATAAATCCAGAGCAAATAGAGATAACTCAGTAAACTTTCCTAACCAGGCAGACTTTTTAAAATAAAACTGTCACTTTTTCAGAAATACAAAAGATGGTATTCATTCAAGAAACAAGAACAGGAAGTTATAAAAATGGATCAGTCAGAGAACCAGAGTTCTTGAAAATTAGAATAACTGAATTAAAAATAAAATGTAATAAAGTGTTACATTAAAACTAAAATGTAATACAACCAAGGAAATCTAGAAGCATACTATCTAGAAATATGGAAGTAAATTTAAGGAAATCAAAAAACCCAGATCGAATAGTTGAAATTCCTTGCAGGGGCATGAAAGTGAGATTCCAAAAGTGGAACAGAGCATTGCGTTTACTCCTTATGATCCATTTCATTTTCACTATTTGATTTTCAAATGAGAGAATATATATTGGTAAAAATAAGTTATCTTTTTTTTTTCTTTTTGGCTGCATTGGATCTTTGTTGCTTCGAGCGGGCTTTCTCTAGTTGCGGCGAGCTGGGGTTACTCTTCATAGCAGTGCCAGGATTCCTCATTGTAGTGGCTTCCCTTGTTGCAGAGCACTGGCTCTAGGGGTGTGGGCTTCAGTAGTTGTAGCATGTGGGCTCAGTAGTTGTGGCGCATGGACTTAGTTGCTCTGCAGCATGTGGAATCTTCCCGAACCAGGGATCTAATCCGTGTCCCCTACGTTGGCAGGTGGATTCTTAACCACTGCGCCACCAGCGAAGTCCCAAGTTATCTCTTTAAAGTGCTGACAATATATTTCAAGATTCTAGAAATGTATGGCAAAAAAATTTAATATACCCTAAGTTAAACATACACTTATTATATACGCTTTAAGGACTCGGTATAAATAAATGATATTGAAGGTTAAAATTCTTAATTTGATTTGTAGGGAAAATGGTACAAAATTTAGTGAATTTTCCTAAAAGACAGGATGTGGTCTGAGTTGGCTGGTGGGTGAGGGGCTAGCTGGTGTCCTCTGTCCCAGATTGCATGCCCTTGGACAATTGTCAAGAAGCTATTCAGGAATCTAAGCTTTTATTTCCTAATGACCTTTTCAGAGTCCCGCATTGTTCTCACTGGGGCTACCCAAGACCCTGTCCAGACAGGTTTCTCACCACACATCTCCTTTAAGAGGCAAAAACATTACATAGCCAAATATACCTTACACCAGAAAGAAGTAAATGGCTGGTGGAATCTCTGAGTCCTGATTAATATCAAGAGGAAAGGACAGTCTTTGGACCTCTTGATCTTACATCAGCAAATGGAGTGGAGATGGGAGGAGGGGGCACACCACACACAGAGAGAAGGATGAGAACAGCATGATTTAGGGTCATCATTTTCTCACACTTAACTTCCATTTCTTCTCTCTGGCCAAAGGGAAGGCTGGATGAATTGATCTCTGGGTTGTCTTGAAGCTCTAAGTATTCACCACCACTTGCAGGATTCTGGCTGATCTGGGTGCTTCGCAACTCGCTTCTCAGTCCCATTTGGGCAGATGAAAGTCAGCCCCAGAAGGCAGGAGGCTGCCAAGAAAACAGTGCAGAGAATAATATATCTCGTGGCTGTAGGAAAAGCATCTTGTGTTCTGGTAGAGCTTTAAAGACCTCTTGACTGTCCCTGAATTCTCCCACATTTCCTGATGTGTGAACAGGCTTTAGGAAAAAGTTATTGTTTTTTTTTAATTTTTATTGGAGTATAGCTGATTTACAATGTTGTGTTACTTTCAGGTGTACAGCAAAGTGAATCAGGGATACATATGCATCTATCCACTCGTCTTTTCCCCTATAGGCCATTACAGAGTATTGAGTAGAGTTCCCTGTGCTATACAGTAGGAAAAACTTCTTTTAAAAACATTGCTTCATGGGTTTCTGCCTCCCCCACTATGCATGTACCTGATAGGCAATATTAAATGCTGGGGAAGACACTCAGTGATAAAAAACTCAGGTATAAATTATAATGGTAATAATATTAATAATAATAATAATAACAAGAGTTAGTTTTTATTGAGCACTTTCCATGTGCCCAGCCCTCCCCCTAAGTGATGCTAGCTGAGCTTGTCTGTGCCCCAATTCTTCTGGGGTAAAGCTAGATTTCATCTCATAAAAGAAAGAGAATGGTTTTTTGGTGCATGAGGCATCATCTTGCTGACAAACTTGCCTCCATTACAGACTTTTATGTGCAAACTGTCAGATTCTCAAAAAGATAAAACGTGGTTTGGATTCCTTTCTGCTCCTCTATTCCGTCCAAAAGTAGCTATTAAAGCCTAATCTGAAATTACCCAGGGATTCAATTTCCTGCCAAAAGACTCAACATACCAGCTTCATTTGAGTTTTTTTCCTGCCTTTTGGAAATTTACTGCAGTAGAATCACTTTGCATGAAACTACATGCCAGAGTATTTTGCCCAGAATGGTTACATCTCATGATGCCTTATATCCGACACCACCCCAGTGTTGAATGCTCCTTGGACACCTGGCACCTGGGGAGAGATTTGACCAATGGATGACGGCACAAAATCCTCATTGCTTTGCCTTTCTCCTCTTGTCTGACCAAAGTGCTGCTTGAACGTGAGCAAGGGTAAGAAGAAGAAGGCGAAATCAAGTTCCCTTAGTTAACGACTCTGATAAAAGAGCAAGGAAGAAAGGATAATAGTGACAATTGGTTTGGGGATTCTCTAGGGCTTGAAATTACCCAGACCTGTCTTGCTTTCAGAAGCAGCTGAGAACAGGACTGCCCGTATGGTTGCTCAGGTTGCTCACTGCACAAGAGCCCTGGACCAAGGAGGTGAGCAAAGACTGAAATCCAGCCTGCACCTTGCATACCTGGCACTCTGCATGAGTCTGAGTCCCTGTTTGTTCACACAAAGCCATTATATGGGCTGGCAGGGGCCCCCATTAAAGCCATATTACACAATTCAGCTTTATGGTTTAGCATTTGCGGTGGAGGTGGGGGAAGGAGGGCTGGTGGGAAAAAAAAAACAAAAAACAGAAACCATAAAAAGGGTGTTGCTAATGGGGAGGAGATTGTGGCCAAAGAAGACACAAGACTAAGCCGAGACACGATGTGATGCCTTGTTTGTTGGTTTCCACCAACCTGTTGACTCACTTCAATAGGACGCATCTAACAGAGCTCAGAAATCTTAACACCGGGGTGGTCTATTTTCCAAACATCTCCTGAGTGGCAGGGTTTGTTTTGTCCTCCTGGAACTCATTTTCCAAGAAAACTTTCAAAGTCTGGGAGGACTTTTAATCCAAGTGAGTTTTCCCCTGTCCCTTTTATCCTGCCGTGGAGACGGGGCTCCCCAGCCGTAGTGGGCATGGCTTGCCGTTCCTTCCTGGGGTTAATGGCCCATGGCGGCGCTCTGGAGATGGCAGTTTGTAATGTAAAGAGGCTGAATTGTTTGTTTAACAGTCAAGTGACAAATTATTTAATTAGCACATATGCCATTTGTCTCCACAGCTGTGATCATCGGTACTAATTGCAAAGCGGTCTTAATTTATTGTAGATATATTGCTCCATGATGCTAATGTGGTCATTAACAATGGCCATTATGCCCCCGTATCATGTTTGGAAATGAGAGCAGTTCCTCCTCATGGGGAAAACCGCATTTCCAGTCCCGGCCAATACATGTAGCCACTACTGTCTCCAGTCACGGAAGCATTCAAAAGAGCAGTGCTCCTTTGGAAATCTTTTCAGCTGCACTTCTAGGATCAGAGCTTGGGACAGGTTACTGCAGAGAGTCATCAGCCTTTAAACCTGTGCTTGCTTCCAGCTGCCCACCTGCGGGCAAAGGACAGTGTGGACCCAGGCGGTAGCTGGCCAGGAGGTTTGCCCTCCCCATCCTGCCCACCCGTCAATCGCAGGTGAAAGCTCCTCCTTTCCTGCTACTCTTAATCAGACATGTTTCATAGGCCCACAAATGGGAAACTCAGAGCTGTGTGCTCATCTCGGGACAAATCCTGGAAGCAGCTTATTAACAAGCAGCTGTGATCAAAAACAGTGATCCAGTATCCCAGCAAACAGGAGCTGTAGCCACCATTGACGCTGCAGATGGGAGACTTGGCCGGGGTTGGGGCAAGGCAGATAGTGGGATCAGGGTAGGTGAAGAGTGGCACGTACTCAGTTGGGGAAGAGGTGGCTTTATCCCCAAATCTTCCATTAAGTGCAGCATCTGCCTCTGGGGAGTTTGATTTGGTTTAAAAACGTGGTCCACATAAAATGATGCAAAACCATTGGAGGAGAGGCCATGGGGAGCAGGAGGTAAGGACACCAAACTCTCTGTCCAGCAGCACTGATGATGTCTCTTAGTTTAAACTGGAAGTTAAGAGGAGTGTCTTTTGGCATAGCTGGGGCATGGGAACCACATGTTAACCAGCCAGGCTAATGAGCGATCTTTCTGGAAAGCAGCTACCTGTCTATTTTCTCATTATCCTCTTAATACTTTGAGATGCGGGCAGAGGAGGCTGCCACCCTGACAGGTGAGATGTGGGGGGCAGGGAGTGGAGAGTGGCCAGCCCAGGGTGCCCAGAGGGGTAGGGCTAGGGTTGCCAGACAAAATATAGGACATCCAGTTAAATGTGGATTGCAGGTAAACCTCACATCACTTTACAGTATTCACTGTTTACCCTGCATTTTAAATTTAACTGGGCATCCTTCTTATTTTGCTCTGGATGAGAGCAAGATGGAGAAGAGGACAAAAGACAATGCATTTCTTTCTAAAATCTCTTTTTGGGGTGGGGACCCTGCCTGCCTCCAGCCACAAACCAGGAGAAACCTCCAAGCTGGGGTCCTCCTGTGAGACCCCTGTAGTCACCCAGCAATTGGGCTGAAACCCAGGTGCACTTCCCAGAGGCCCTTTGAGGCTCTCAAGCAGGAGATAGATGGGCCCCCGGGACAAACGGTTTGAGTTCATTCCCTGAGGACCAATACTCCAAGACGGGAATAACAGGACAATAGAGAGGCGAGGCTGAGCCCTGCCCAGAAAGAAGATGAGACCACATACTCCTCATTCTCGAAGTCAGGAGACCTCCCCCGACTACACATGCTCAGAAAGGCTCCTTGGAGGTCAAAAGGGGAGTGATGCCAAGTGGCCAAACCTACCCATAGGCCTCTTCAGTAGAATCCATCTTGGCTAAGAGATGTGCGCGTACGCACATGGGAAAATCCTGAGATACACCAAATAAGGACTCTGCACCAGGCAAATGAAAATGATTGGTCAAAGGAAACATGGAAGAAATGCCCCATGAAAGTGATTCAAACTGCCACGAGGGCACGGCTCTCTCTCTGAGCCCACCCGTGCATCTATCCACACTTAGTCTTTTTTTTTTCTTCTCTAATAAATACTTTACTTGTTTCACTATTTTCCGTCTTTGTGGGAATTCTTTTCTGCAAAGCCGTAGGGCCAGGGCCTTGTCACTGACCAGGGGTCTAGTGGCTAGGATTTGGTGCTCTTACCGACTTCAATCACTGACCGGGAACAGAAACCCTGCTTCAAGCCACTGCGGGCCAAGGCCGCCCGAGATCGGCTCCAGGAAATGCCTCCTGGTGACGCGTGGGCCTCTCTGCCTCAGTGCCACCTCAGTGCCACCTCTGTGTCGGTGCAGGCAGGAAGGACCCTGCTTCGCTGGGCATGTTTCCCCAGTCATTATTGTGAACAAAAGGCTTTATTAAATCAGGCAAACATCAACCCCACTGCTCAGTAATAAGTTAACCAGACAACGGGGGGTGGACAGATAAAAAAGTCCCCTTGCAGTAGCATCGGCGTAAGAGGGGCCACTAGCTGGGCCCCGGCCCTACTTTTCAGGTGGCCACTGGTCAGCACTCCGTCAGCTGTGCCTGCCCCCCAGACGGCAAATTAAAAACAGCAAATGTAGCTCTATTCTTTTTTATTTTCCTCCCCCTCACCTCCCTCCACCTCTTTTTTTTTTTTTTTACTTTTTCCTTTCTTTCTTTTTTCTTTTTCTTTTTTGTCAATGGGAAATACAAGGCCACTGCCAAAAACATATCCCACACAATCAAACATCAGATGGTGACTCCTTTCCCACAGCTTGTGTGAGTGAAAACAGTGAAATTATACCCATGTTTTAGCGGCGAATCCCCTGGTGTTCTAGCGGCGACCAGCCCTGCACTGGCTCTTGTTCGCGGCTTTTTGTTCCTGCCTTCGCAGTGTTTTTAGCGCTGGACACCATTCAGCCGGCATTCAGCATTGTATGTCACTTCACATATGGTTCATCCGCTCCAAATGTGTGCATGTACCCAGAAAATGCAGCTTTTCATTATGTATTCTCTATGTAACAGAAAAGATTAAGATATAAGCCTGGTGAATGCGGCAGGAATTAGTTGGACAGATGAATAAGGGAAAAATGAATCTAGAATGATGGTGGATTTGGTCTAATGATTGTGGGAGGGCGTTAAGAACTTGCTGGTAGGTTTCAGCCCTTTTAATCCCAGGCTGTGTGTGTATTTTGGCAGGAGAAACGCTCCCTCAGAACTCCATCTCGAAGGGTACAGTAAGAGACACAGAAGCACACACAGACACACATAAAACTCTTTAACCTGAGCGGACGAAAGGCTTCCACAAGGAGGCTGGGTCCTCGGCCCTAAAAGTCTTCACACTGTCTGTGGAGGTTCAGAGGGTACCAGATTTCAACGTGCAGCTTTTAAAATAAATTAAAAGTGGGAAGTCTTCCTACCATTGATGATGCTTTCCTTTTGTTTCCATTTTATTCTATTTGTTTCAACTTCAAGAAAGGATCCAGGACCAGAAGGGCAAACCCTCTAAAGTGGATTTGATTTTGAACAGTCAACAAAAGCTAAACTGTTCTTAGATGCTTTTTACATCGGCACCCAAAGTAGAAAAACGGGGGAAAAAAACTGTGGTCATTTAAAATGCATAAACCTGGTGCCTTTGGAGACTAGTCAGTTAAACATGCTGGTTGACACCATGGAGTTTTCCATCAGCGTTTGCAAAAGATGCTTGTGTTTAGTATCGTTGTTTTCTGGCTTTAATAGGAAGCCAAGAGGGAGAAAATTGAGCTTTAGGCTTCCTTCCTTCCTACCACGGTTTCCAGAGAAAGATTTTTTTTCCAGCCAATTTTGATTGAAAATCAGGATTTGCATCACAATAGAGATATTTCAAAAGTGTAAATACAAAAGGCTGCAACTTCAGAGACCTCTTGGTCAGATGTGTTGGTCTCTGGCCCATCATCTCATAAAGCTGCTGGGAAGGGGCTGTTTTCCGAGTCAGCCCAGTGAAGATTCTGCTCAACGCAAAAATGCACACAGCAGACTCTTCTGGAAACTCATATGTGACTGTTTCGTGGGGGGGAGGAGAGTGTAGCAACACTTCAGCTTTTCAGGACCCTGTTTACATAACTTAATTCATGGATATTTTTGGTGGGTGGAAAGAGAGCACCTTAGACCCATTTGACTAATTCGCATCAAAAATAAGCCTTTTAGAGTTTAACAAAATCAGACAAAAGCTACCTTTTTGTGTTGTTGCATAATCTCTATATTTTGGTATTCCCTTGCATAACTGTGGTCCAAACATTTAAGAAATTCCTTTATTTGAGTAAAAAAATATGCACATTGCCAAGCCACACGTAACCAACAGGAAGTAGTATGCTTCTTTACCCCTCTTAATTTAAATGATTTCATTTTAATTTTTACCCATGATGTGATCAGTATTTAGGGATTTAGCTATCAGATTTATATTACTCTCATAGAAACGTTAACAGCTTAAAAGTTTCTTTTCCATAACTAAAAACGCCAGATTTCCCCAATTTTTTCCCATTCCTACAATCTTCTCATACGTATGACAACTCTTGTGCAAAGCAAAAAAAAAAAAAAAAAAAAAATTTTTTTTTTTGAGGCTCCAAGTTCTCTTTTTCCTTAGGCTGGCCCAGGATGAACAAAACACATGACATCCATTAAAACATCATTCAATTTTCATACCATTTTTAGACAAGTTGGTGTCTTTTAATAATGCCTTTGGGGGGAAAATGCTGATGTGTGTCCTGTGTTCTTATATGTAAAACATAATCCGCCAGAGCTATTTTCCTCCTGGGCTCCTGGTTGGAAAGTAACAGCCTTGGGTGGGTCCAGCAGTACAAGCTGGACTAAACCTAGCAAAGGCTGCTGTCCCTGCATCCTTGTTTAGTTGTTTACTTCCATACAATTCCTGGTGGACCCTTTCCTCTCGGGTCCCTGGAAAGCCGCACAGCAGAGATGTAAAATCTTTCCTCTGGATAACCTGTTATCCTTTTCCACGACGCTTTTCCTTTTCTCACAATGGGAAGTGTTTGCATTCCAAACAGTTTACATCTACATAATGAGCACACTCTCTCTTTTTTTAATCCCAGAAAATTTCACTGCATTTTAGAATCTCAGCAGACAGGCTGATGTTGCATAAATAATCTGGGAAAAGTGGTGCTGGCAGAAAACTTAGATCATAATTTGCCTGACAGAACAAAAAGGCCAGGGCTTCTTGCTTTGTCTTTGTGTGTATTTCGCGTTATTATCAGTGTCGTGGCTTTCTGCGCTAAATACAGGGCTGGACCGTGGAAAATCAAAAAACAAACTGGCATTCGGAAGGGCAATAACTTTTCTGGAACAAGGGAGAAATCTACCGTTTGCCTATTATTTCGGACTTACTTCTGCTTCTCTACGTCTTCCAAGGTAACAAATGAAGACGGGTCACCCACCTTCAGCCTTGCAGCATAAGAAAGCAACAGAAGACTTCTCTCCAGGAATTAGAAAAGGAAACCTGTTTGCTTTTAAAGTTTCGAGTCCCTCCCATAGAGATGAAAGGGAAATTAAAGTGAGTTACCCCTGTGGAATCGCCAAAGTGAAAAACGGGTCGCTTTATCCTTGCTCTTCAGAGCTCTTTAAGGCTTGAAGGTCTGGATTGAAATCCGTATAATACTTTCATTCACTAAGTCAAGATTAATAGCACTGGTGTTGTGTCCTTGGGGGAGAGCCTCCAGAAGGCTTTTGGAAATAGAGATTGTCTTGCTTTGAAACACTTCCTCCAAAGCACACATCAGAAAAATGGATTTTATTTTATTCCCCAAGAAAGATTGTTTAGGCATCTGATTTAAATTCACCAAATCCGTTCCCCCATATAACCACGTTTCCCCACGTTCGTCTTTACGTTTCAAACATGGCTCTTTCTTAGTGTTTCTCCTGTCCCTCGTATAACATTTTCAAATGCAGTCACTGGGTGATATTGTGCTCTCCTTTCTAAATCACATTATTTATCTATTTTTATTTATTTATTTATTTATTTATTTATTTATTTTATTTGTCTTTCTTGATCTAGAGAATTTCACCTCCTTTTTTTTTTTTTTTTTTTAAATTGGACTATAGTTGATTTACAATGTTGTATTAGTTTCAGGAGTACAGCAAAGTGAGTCAGTCATATATATACATATACCCACTCTTTTTTAGATTCTTTTCCCATATAAGTCATTACAGAGTATTGAGTCGAGTTCCCTGTGCTATACAATATGTCTTTATTATCTATTTTATGTATAATAGTGTGTATACGTCAATCCCAATCTCCCCATTTATCCCTCCCCCCTTCGTCCCCCCGGTAACCACAGTTTGCTCTCTACATCTGTGACTCTATTTGTGTTTTGTAAATAAGTTCATTTGTAACATTTTTTTAGAGTCCACACATAAGCAATATCATATGATATTTGTCTTTGTCTGTCACCTTTTTTTAAAGCATCACTCTCATCCTTCTATGCCACCCACAGGATTTTCATAACAATATCTGAGATAGCTGTATTTAGGACCAGAAATAAAATCTAAATTTGCTTTTCTTCTCAAACATGTTTTAAAATAAAATCAGAGGGAAATCACTTGGAAATGCAGTCGACTTGATATTAAGTTCTTAGTACAAATGAAACTTTATTTCCTCTCTGCTTTGCCCTAGAAAACAGAATGAAAAAAAAATTAAAACAGAACCCAAATAATTATTGAGTGAAGAAGGTGGTTCTGTAGGGAGTAAAGTGAAGAGGAATTTTGCGTTGGAAAGTGAAGTTCTGACACTTACACAGCTGCAGAGGTATCAAGCCTGATGGTTTCTCCAAGAAAGACTCTTACAGGAACCTCCCAAGTAAAATTTCAGAAATTTGTGTTCCTTTTGCTGACTTTCACTCTTTCTCTTCCTCTGAATGTGGTTCAGTTTTAGGGGTTGCTTTTTGCACCTTGGGAAGATTTTACTTTGAAAAAGCCAAAAACTGAAGGGAACGCCTTTCCGCTCATCTTAAACCACAGGGCCGGCCATGCAGGTTTCAGCACTGGCTGAGCACTGGGTGGTAAATCCCAGGGAAGCAGCCTAATCCCACACAAGCCCCCACAGCAAATTCTGTCCCTGGCATTGTGTTTCCTAACCAGCTCGGGTGAATACCATATTGATCCTAAAAACGTGCAGCTTCTTAGCTTACAAGTGCTCCCTTTACAGAGCACAGAGAGCACGGAGAGCCAAGCCATGGAGCAGGTATTACATCTTAGGGCAAAGAAAGGGACAAGGTGAGCCCCTCGGACGGATGTTGCCTGGTGTGTGTGCTCATTACCCTCCGTCGGTTTAGTGTCTCTGTCAGCTGTTTTACTGGTGTCTGATTAATCCCACTGGTCTGCAAGGGTAAAGCCAGGGTTTCATCTGATCTAGGAACAAAACTTTTCCTCTCTTAGACAGAAGGTGGTCTGTCTAGGTCAGGATATGGGTCATTGAAAGGGCAGCCTTAGGGAGCCTGCCGTTTGCACAGCAACCACTTGTTACAATTAGTTATAAAAAAAAAAAAAAAAAGCTAACATGCAGTGAATTTACACTTTTGTGGGTTCCTTAGTCTGGACGGTGCAATTGTTCTGGAAAACAATGTCAGCGTTTTCATTTAGAAGTGGAGGGTACAACCGTATTTCAAGCAGCGAAATCACTGCACTCAGCAATTTGGGGGTTTCCTTTCCTTCGGTGTCTAGAACTCCAGTCTCCTGCCCTGTACTAAATCCAAATATATGAAATGAAAATGCAGGAATGAAAAAGGGTTAGGTCAAGCAAGACAGCATCAGCACACGCTGCCCCGGCCAGCTCCCCAATGGGGCTGACAAATCATTTGCAGAATTGCAGTTGGAAGCAGATTCATTGAGTCTTGGGAAAGAGTGCCCTTGGACTCTGGTAGAGAAGTCTAGACATCCTGTAATGTGCATTCTGTTCTGGTTCCTTTACAAGGGAGACCCCAATTCATAGCTGGGCACATGTTGGTCTGGAAAAACAACACCATATTTAACAGATTTGCTCACAGCCAAGTGTGATCCTATGACTAAGTTCTAGCCAAAGGCTGAAGGTAGAAATGGTGTACAGCTTCCGGAAAGTGTCCTTAAAGGGAAGGGGCATCCCCTTCTTTATCTCCTTTTTTTCTGCTGACTGGAATGCAGATGGGACAGCTGGATGCCTCACACTATGTGAATTTGTGCTAAGGAGGCAAAGCAGAGCCCCATGACCAAGGAAGCAGAGCCATCCCACCAGTTCTGGATGCATGAGTGAGAAATAGTCTTGGGTCTTTTTCAAGCCACTTTTATTTGGGACCTTGGTTTCAGACAGATGAACCTAATTCTAACAAATGCAGGTACTCAGGGAATTCTTAGTCCTGCCAAGTCCAGATCGCAGTCCTATAATGTGCATTTCAATCTGAGTCTCTGGACTCAACTGGAAAGCCAAAATGAAAAGATAAAGCTGAGGGAATCCAGCCCCAGGTGACAAGCTGGCTGGGTTAGAAAGCTCTTGTGAGCAAAAGCTGCCTCTACAGAAAGCCAAATCACCCAGGAATGCTGTTTTTTCAGGTGGATTGTATAGATAAGGAAAATGGATTCTCAACTGTTTTTTTTTTTTTTTTTTAATTTTCTACTGGTTTTTGTAGCTTTGTGTGGCTTCTTCAACTGGCTACAGAGGACCTAGAGATACTAGGAAGAGAGATACTTCAAATACATTTGGACAAAAATAAATAAGTAAATAATAAATAATAAAGACTAGAGGTCTCCATACTGAGGAACCCAGTGTCAGGGCAAGAATAAAGATGCAGATGCAGAGAATGGACTTGAGGACATGGGGCAGGAGAAGGGGAAGCTAGGATAACGTGAGAGAGTAGCATTGACATATACACACTATCAAATGTAAAACAGATAGTGGGAAGCTGCTGCATAACACAGAGCGATCAACTCGAAGATTGGTGATGACTTAGAGAGGTGAGATAGGGAAGGTAGGAAGGAGTCTCGGGAGGGAGGGGATATGCGGATATATGTATAAATACAGTGGATTCACTTTGTTGTACAGCAAAATCTGGCACAACAGTGTAAAGCAATTATACTCCAATAAAGAGCTTAAAAAAAAAAAAAGACTGGAGGTCTCCAAAAGTAAATGCTGAATGGTGAATATGTTCAGCTTCACTGATTTTTTTTTGTGAAATGGAAAGGATATACATTTAAGAGTTTTGCTTCCAATTTCATGTTTTCTACCACAGTTAAAGCAAGGCCTGCACTTGTGAAAAGAACATGTATAAACCACTGAATCAATGAGGACATCAATATACAACAACAACAATGGACATCCACATGCAAAACAATGCAACTGGACCCCTACCTCACACCATACACAAAATTTAATTCAAAGTAGATTATAAACCTAAATATAATAGTTAAAATACAAAGCTCTTGGAAGAAAATATAAGAGTAAATCTCTGTGACCTTGGATTAGACAATGACTTCTTAAGCAGGATACCAAAAGCACAAACAACCAAAGGAAAAAATAGATATGTTAGACTACATCAAAATTTAAAAGTTTTCTGCTACAGATGAGGCCGTCAAGAAAGACAACCCACAGATTGGGAGAAAATATTTGCAAATCATATATCTGATAAGGGAAGTATCCAGAATGCATTAAGAACTCTTATAACTCAATAATAAAAAGACAACCCAATCAAAAGTGGACAAAGGATTTGAATAGACATTTCTCCAAAGAATATATACAAATGGCCAATAAGCACAGGAAAAGATGCTCAATATTACTATCCATGAAGGAAATGTAAATCAAAACCACAGTGAGATACTGCCTCACACCCACTAGGATGGGCTAGAATAAAAAAGGTATCTACTTATAGGTGCTGGTGAGAATTTGAAGAAATTGGAACTTTGTACACTGCAGGTGGGAATGTAAAATGACGCCATTACTTTGGAAGGCAGTTTGGCAGTCCTCAAAAGCTTAAGAAGTCTGTATGATCCAGTAATTCCACTTCTTGGTATACATCTAAGAAAAACGAAAACATACATCCAAACAGAAATATATACATGAATGTTCATGGCAGCATTGTTCATATTAGCTAAAAAGTGGAAACAACCCAAATGTCCATCAACTAAAGAATGGATAAATAAAAGTAGCATATACGTACAATGGAATACTATTCAGCAATAAAGAGGAACGTGGTACTGATACATACTCCAACATGGGAGAACCTGGAAAGCATTACCCTAAGTGTAAGAAGCCAGTCACAATAGACCATTGTGTGATTCCATTTACACGAGATGTCCAGATAGGCAAATTTATAGAAAAACAAAATAGATTAGTGGTTGCCAGGTGTTGGTGGGAAGCAAGAATTGGGAGTGACTGCAATGGATATGGGATTTCTTTTAGGGGTAATGCAAATATTCTAAACTTAGTTTGAAGTGATGATAATCCAAATCTTCGAATATACTACAGCCATTAAATTGTCTACTTTTGCGGGGTGGGGGTGGGGGTGGGATGGGGCTGCACCACTTGGCTTGCAGGGATTGAACCTGGGCCCTTGGCAGTGAAAGCACAGAGACCTAACCACTGGACCACCAGAGAATTCCCAAATTCTCTATTTTAAATTTTATGAGGGAATTTTATGGCATGCAAATTATATCTCAATAGAGATGTTTTTCATCTGATGTTTAGCTGATGTGATATTTATTTGTGAGTTTTCATTACCAAAATATTCTCAGTGTTATTTTCTTTTAATTCAATGATCAAAAAGTGTATAAAGTAAATTAAAATACTTTTGGAAAAAAACATAAAGATGCTTTTTAAAAAGAGAAGTAGGGTTGACCCAGTAACCAAAATGAAATGGGCCCAAGAACAAAGAGCCTTTACCCACAATCTGGGTTTTTCTCCAGGGCTCTGTTGCTAACTGCCTCAGCTCCTGGGTGTAGGTCCAAACAGCCCTGTCTTCACTAGGTGCCTGAGCCTTCCTGCCTGGACCTCCCTGGACTCTGACCCATGTCCTGCCCAGTCTGCACACTCCATCAGCCCCTGTCTGCTGAGCTAGTGCCTGAGCCCACTGTTTCCTGGCCAACCCCTCTCTCACTGTGCCCATTCCTGGTGGAACTACTCTGCACCCACAGGGTAATAGTTGTCAAGTATTGTAGTATTATCTCAGTGCGACAGATATGGAAAATGAGGTCAAAGAGATGACCAAGTTCACACAGGCGGAGAAGGAGGATTTGCATATAACTTGAGAGACAACCATGTGCCACTCGACCATGTACCCCTTTGCCTCAGCCGGCACTTGTTGACAGTAGGTTGATGGAGGCCAAGATCATGACCTCTAGGTCTTATCTTCTGCAACAAAGTCACCCTGCTGCAGAAGGACTGGACTATTTAAGCCCTTCCCCTTGGGATCTCCTTGAATCCCTTTTTTCTCATTTTTCCACTCTTCCCCTGATGACTGCTTTGCTTCCCACAGAGCCTGTGGCCTCCCTTGGCTACTGGAGCCCCACTTTGCTCAAAGATGTAGAGCTGAAGTGCCTGGGAATTTATATTCCCTCAAGGTGGCACTTAGCCTCTAACTGGTGATGTGAGATTAAGAAAGCCCCAGCTTCCCTGCCTCCACTAGGGACGACTCTGAGGTGTAACTGACACTCCACGGTCTCCTGCAGGATCAGGTGGAAATCGCCTCTGAGCAATTTTGCCTGAGATCATGTCTCTGCTTGGTTTCCTCTCCTTCCTTGTCCTGCTTCCTCACCTCCTTCCTGATTTCCCTCGGGAGCTTATCCTTGATAAATCACTTGCACGTGAACCTTTGTTTCTGGGTCTCCTGGGAAACCTAGCCTAGGACAGAACATCAGAACATATGTCAGGCACTGAACACAGTCCAGAGCACATCATATGCACTCATTAAACAGCCCTTGTCATGAGCTTTGCTGTTCTAGTGACCAAAGCTTCTGAAGAATGCCCTTCTCTTCTCCTACTTGCCCCTCAGTTTTAGCACCAATTCTTGAATTATGAGAAAGAGGTAGGGAGAGCAGAAAACTAGAGATCGGGGTCAATCTTGGGTCCCACCCCCGTTTGCTTTTCTTAAGAGCTACCCAGCTCTTGCACATGCTCCCATCATGCAGCAATGTTCATATCTGACCTTGGAGGTGCCACTTGCCATTAAAAAAGATTTTTAAGACTTGAGAGGAGAAGTTGGAAGATTTAGACCTCTAGGAAGCCAGCTTCCATGGAAAGCCATGCTTTCCCAGTCCTGCCCCCTAAAAATAAAACTAAAATAATTATTGAGAGTTTAATGTGTAAGTATAAAAAACTTTGTAATAAAATAAAAATATCAAACATCTGTAAAGTCCTTGTCACACACTAAAGTCTTTTCAAAGTACCTGAAATATGTTAGTTCATTGAATTGTCTCAACAGCCCTGTGAAGCAAGCTCTGTCATCAATCACCAATTCCATTTTTAGAGATGAAGAACCAAGGTCAGAGACGTTAACTAACTTGCCCAAGTTCACCCAAGCAGAAAACGGTGGAGCTGGGGTTTGAACTTGGTTAGTGTGGCTCTGGAGTCTCTGTTCTTAACTGTGAGGCTATCCCATCTCCCCATAATGTAATGGATAGGGTGGTCTTATGAGTAGGCAAAGGGAGCAGTCACTTTTATTCCTTGAGGGCCTACTACCGGCAGAAGTCCAGTTGTCTGAAAGGATCCCCACTACTGTACGTGTGCACACACACACACTTGCTCATGCGGGCTTCTACCAGGGCCCGGGGTTACTCATCTCTGGTTAAACCTCTCGCTCTCTAAGAGAGCTGCCATTACTCAGCAAACCCACACATAACAACTATTACCTGCTGATGCCCCAACATACTCATTTTACTGTATCATCCAGCAATTCTCCAGCAAAACTCTGATTGAATCTTTTCTAGACAGTCTCTACTTTGTTGAAGGTGGAAAGGATGCTGTGGGGGTCTGTGTGTCTTGTAGCACTTCAAACTTCCTTTCTACAGAGGAGATCAGAATGCCTTTGGAGGATGCGTGGATGAAAGAAAAGGGAACTAAAAATAGAGTTACCATATGACCCAGCAATCCCACTACTGGGCATATACCCAGAGAACACCATAATTCAAAAAGACACGTGCACTCCAATGTTCATTGCAGCACTGTTTACAATAGCCAAGACAAGGAAACAACCTAAATGTCCACCAACAGAGGAATGGATAAAAAAGATGTGGTATATACATACAATGGAATATTACTCAGCTGTAAAAAGCAATGAAACTGGGACATTTGTAGAGACATGGATGGACCTAGAGACTGTCATACAGAGTGAAGGGAGTCAGAAAGAGAAAAACAAATATCATATATTAACACATATATGTGGAATATAGAAAAATGGTACAAATCAACTGGTTTGCAAGGCAGAAATAGAGACACAGATGTAGAGAACAAACATATGGACACCAAGTGGGGAAAGCAGGGAGGGTTGGGGGGGAGTGAATTGGGAGATTGGGATTGCCATATATACATTACTAATGAGAAAAAAAAATACCAAATTGTACACTCTAAATACATGTAGTTTATTGTCTGTTAAAAAAAAATTCTGTGAATAAACCACCCCCTAGAATTTGCACAAAAAAAAAAAAAAAAAAAAAAAGAGAGAGAGTGAGAAGGAAAGGGAAAGAACCACTAAGTGGTTTCCAAAGTGTGTTCCGGGGAACCCGGGGCAGGGTTCCCTGGAGTTACTGCAAGGTCCAGCACTGGGGGATTAAGAGAAGGACGATGCCAAGGGGGGGGGGGTCCTTCTCCCCACCCTCTCCTGCCCCCAGTTTCCTCGCTCACCCTCTTCCCACGTCAACCAGACAAGCTGTGCCTCCATGTTTTGCATATTTTAAAAGAAGTCTGCTGTTCAAACAGTATTTGAAACCCCCCTTTTCAAGGAGAGGTTAGAGGGCCCCCCTCCCTGTGCCCACTGCTCAGCCTGCAGCAGGTGAGCTGACTCAGCTGAGACATCCCCACCTCACACCCCACCCTCTGCAAATGTCTGTCACGTGGGCCCTTGTCCCTCCTATAGGATCTGTCTCTGTTACATTCTCTAATCGGATGCCAACCCAGCTCATAATTAACCAGGGATGACTGTGTCTGGTTTACGGTAGCCTGTAACTGGGTCACTTTTCCTGCATCCCCGCATAGTAGCCAAGCTCCCAAGGAGGGATGGAAAACTCGCGCCAGCAGTCTTAGAGTGGGCTTGGTGACTCTGGTGAGACCTTTGGCAAGAGATCCTTCAGAGGCATTAGACTCGCACCCTCCCCCATGCTCGTTATCACTGGGGACAAAGTGTGGTCCCCAAGCAGCAGAGCAGCATCACCTGGGAACTGATTAGAAAAGCAAGTTCTCGGGCCTCACCCCGGTCCTCTGGAATCGGGAAGTCCAGAGCGAGGCCCAGCAGTCTGTGCTTTCATAAGCCCTGCCATGATTCTCCTGCTCGCTGGCTTTGGAGATCCTCTGCTGTGGGTAATTGAATCAGCAGTGCCCTTCCGGCTCTCCGTATTCCGCTGTGAGTCAGTGACCAAGTGGGTCCTGCGTCTCGAATGGAAAAGGGTTCAGGCATCATGAACACACAGATTAGCAAATTATGACCTGAGGAATTTTCTTATACCGAATGAAGGTGTTTGAAAACCAGAACCCATGTGTTTCCCGTTCCAGAAAAACCCTCCAAGCCTTCTTATACGTAGGTTTTCAAGATAGGAAACATCAGGCAGGTTGCCTTCTAGTCCTACAAAAGTCAGTAATCCTGGGAATATTGAAAAGCCATGTGATGTCTTGGGGTCCAAGACCAGCCAAACAGGATGGGATCAGAGTCATCAGGCTTCAGAAAATGTCCCACTTTCTTGGTACCAGTAGGAAGTTCTAATCATGTGATTCTTGGACAAGCTTACTTCTTCCTTTTTAAAGCACATTATTTGTTTTAACTGGCTGGTGGAGATGCTGAAATATTACGTGAAGCTGGTCAGGTACTATGGGCTTTGGAAAATGCTGAGTAGGGGATAATTAATTACTAGAGGAGGTTGCTCTATATTGTACGTCTCAGAACCTGAAACTTTACCAAGCCTATGACTTCCCAGCCTCTGTGAGGCTCTTGGCACCAAGAGTAAGCCATGCCTTTAATTTTCTGTGGCTAGTTTTCTAAACACAAGTAAGGCTTCCAAGATGCTTTATTTGGTTATCACTTTCCTTTTGCAGTGTCTGCTTACAAACGCTTTGACTTTCTTTTTTGATGGACGTGCACTCTTTAGGAAGGAGTGCAGTAATAACCCCACCTTTCCACCTGCAGGTCATTTCTGTGAAAACATACTACTACTTGCGTGCATGACAGAAGGAAATCACTTTCAGAAAGACATCCGACCCTAAGCTTTGAATCACGTTATTTTTACACACCAACAAAGAACAAATGCATTTCTCAATTATGAAACCCATCTGTGAGGTACCTTTCAAAGGACGCAGTTGTGCAGCCAGACGTTGGATCAAATTCTTCAATCAGTTTGAAACAGTAGTTGCCCCCTGGTCCGCTGCACGTTTGCTTGTGCAATACGATAGCATTGTACGCTTCGCTTTTTAAGTTAAACAGGTCTTCCGTTTTTTCCAACTGGCACCAAAGTGATTCTGAAACACTGAGGATGGCAGTAAGCGGTGGTAACAGCCCCTTGGGAAGGATAGTCACCAATGAACTTGAACATTCCAGCCGCTGGCGAGCTGGAATCGGTTTTCTCTGCCTGAAGCCACCACCCCTTCCTCCTGGGAAGCACTCACTGGATGCACACAGGGTTAGCACTGCATGGTGTCAGTCCTATTCTCAGGACTTCATAGCTGTGATGGCAAGAAGCCGGGAGAGAGTCAGAAGCCATCTGTTATGGATTGAATTTTGTCCCTCCAAAAGAGGCTGAAGTTAACCCCAAGTACCTGGGAATGTGACCTTACTTGGAAATAGGGTCTCTGCAGATGATCAAGTTAAGATGAGGTTCAGTGTGACTGATGTCCTTATAAAAAGGGGAAATTTGGATGCAGGACAGATATGCACACAGAGAGAGTGCCATGTGAAGACAAAACCGGAGACCAAGGTGATGCTTCTATAAGCCAAGGGGGACCAGAGAGCGCCAGCAAACACCAGAAGCCAGAGGAGAGGCCAGGGACAGCTTCTCCCTCACAGCCTCTGAAGGAACCAACCCTGCCCACACCTTGATCTTGGAATTTTGGCCTCCAGAATTGTGAGAGAATACATTTCTGTTGTTTAAGCCACCCGGTCTGTGGTACTTTGTTACAGCAACCCTGCGAAATTAATACACTGTCCAATCCACCAAGACTACAGATGAGCCTCTGAGTCCTGAGGGTCCCCTAGAAATAGGTGGTTAGAGTAAAACTGAGCCCTCTTGGAACCTCAGTTGCTGTCAATGATCTTTCCATTACTAGACCATCAATCTCACCGCCAAAGGAAATAATCGTAAGCCTTGCCTTAAAAGATCATTGTATTGTAGCCTCACTCTCCAAGGCTTCTTTTTAAATTAAAATCTCCCACTTTAGCAACAAGGGACTGAGAATATGAAAGTGCCCAAGGTTCAGCCCGGCAGCCAGCAGGTTTCACTGTGCAAGGCTTCTTTAGCTTTGATGTCAAGAAGTCTTACTGAGCTGCTCTGGGCAGAAGAATGGGAGGACCCAGTGTCAGTTCCTGAGGTGGTGGAGGTACAAGGGGCAGGGCTGAATCTCTAGCTTCTTCCCCAGCCCCTGGGATATGCCATCCACAGGCAAACTAGAGAGCACCTTGGCGGTCACCTGGCCACCTCATCCTCTCTTGGGCGCCCTCTGGTGTTCTGAGGTAATGACGACAGAACTCATTCATCAGTCCAAAGGGGTCTGAAGTCACTGGCAGTTTCTTCATTTAGAAAGCTGGAGGAGTTCTTTGGGGGGAACTCATTTACTGAGTTAAGCATCTTCCAACCCTCCAAGGACAACAGAGGTAGCACTTCTGAACTCAGATCTTAGTTTACTTTCTCACTGTTCCTAGCGCTCCTTCTAACCTCGAATGTTACTACTGTATGTATGAAGCCTGCCCAAGTTGCACTAACTTTCCCCACACCCTCACATCAAGCCATGCCAACAAAATGGAATGTGACTCTGACTCCACTTTCCTGGGCCTATTGGGAGAGTTGGCTTAGTCTCTAAATCCACTTCTGAACCTTGGCACTAGTGACATTTGGTCCCAGTCACCCTTGCCATGGTGGTGTCCTGTGTCTTGCTGATGTTGGCAGCACCTCTGGCCTCCACCCACTAGATGCCACTAGCATTTCCTCCCCAACAGGTGACAACTGAAGATGTTTCCAGGTATTGTCAAGTGTACGAGTACATTAGAGGGTAAAATCTCCCCATCAATAAGTTAATGCTCCTTACATTAAAAAAAAAAAAAAGGTATCTTTCACTCCATGAAAATAGAGCCACCATTCATAAAATTCTCTTTGATTTTGAATGTCATACATAATCTATTTTTACATTTTTAGTTAACATGATGCTAACCTATTAAGATACCACTAGTCCAATTAGCAGAGCACAATTTTCCAATCTATGGCTGAAATATAAACCTCTAAGATATATGTCAAACACACACATATATATACATATATCTAATATACATATTAAATATATTACCTAATATACATATATTATACTGTATATTTTAACTATATATTATACATATTTTTAATTCTATAAAATTATTGATACTCAAAAATTATTTCCAGGGCCTTTACCTTGTTCCAGAATACTCTTTCATATAGTTTCTTATTAAATTTTCAAAATAATCCTACAGGCTATATTATGCTCCTTGATTTATTTTCTCTCTGTATTTCAGTCTTAGAGGGACTGAATGACCTGATCAAAGTCACCCGAGGGGAGGAACTAGTTAGTGATGGCAACCGTTTCTGCAGTTTGAAGCTGTGTCTGTGACACTTCTCCAGCTGCCTCCCTGAGCTTGGTCAGCGGCTGTGTGTCTTGTCTTCCTCTGCGACACTGGGACTGCCTTGGGTGACCGCTGAAGATTGTTATGATCAGTAACTAGCGGTTTTAGTGGATAGCAGTAGCGGCCAGCATTGTTTGAGAACTTACTCTGTACCAGGCATGGAGCTAAGCCCCTGTCTCACGTCAGCCTTACAATAGCCCCGAGAGAGATAAACCTTTATCATCATTTCACGGCTTAGGAGATGCCGGTGCAAAATACTGAGCAACTTATCCAGGTCCTGGACCAGCTGCAGGGCCGGGAACCAGGCCTCCCTCCCATGCAGGTGCCTCCAGCTCTCCTCCTAGGCTCTGCTCTGTAACTCTCCGCTGCCAGACGCACCCACCTCCCCAGTTACCTAGCTGATAGCCACGTGTCCTCGGAAGAGCCCCCATTTCTACATTTGCTTTAGTTCCTCTGTCACATAATTGGTTTTTTTTTTTATCTATACAGATCTTGCATTTTTCTCCTAAGCAGTTATATTGCATTAATAGTGTGAAAACCCACTTTGGGGGCTGCAATAGTTTTATTTCCCTGATTGATAAGCGTTAAATCATAACGATAATGGTAATAATTACGGGAGCAGCAGCAGCAATAGCAGAAAAGTTAATCATCAGGAAACTCACTTTCACCTTATTAAAAATGGAGAGAAGTAATTTTACTGTAATGGGGGAGTATTCATTTCCTAGAGATCCTGTAACAAAGTGCCACAAAGTGGGTGAGTTAAAACAACCAAAATCTATAATCTGAGTGCTCTGGAGGTTAGAAGTCTGATTAAGGTATGAGTGGGGTCATATTCCCTTGAAAGTCTCTCCTGGAGGATCCTTCCTGGCCTTTTCAAGCATCTGGTAGCCCCAGGCATTCCTTGGCTTGTGGCTGCATCACCCCAATCTTTGCCTCCATCTTCACATGGTTTTCCTCCTCCCTGTGTCTGTCTGTGTGCCTTCATCTGGTTGTCTTCTTATGAGGACACCAATCAGATTGGATTAGCCACCCCTCTCCCCAGCTCTAGCACGACCTCATCTCCACTCATTACATCTGCAACCACTCTATTTCCAAGTAAGGCCACATTCTAAGATACTGCGGGTTAGGACTTCAACATGTCTTTTTGGAAGGGGGACACAGTTCACCCGCAGCAGGAAGTATTAGGGCTCACTCCTAAATCTAACAGATGATGACTAGGGCTTTGCAGTATTTGATGTGGTTTGGGGATAATTACTGGGAGTTAGGATCCACCTAAGACTTTGACCTGGTCCCGTAAACATTCAAGAAGGAAAGAAGTGAAATTAACAAAAATGTCCCTTGCTCCCTGTCCCCCTGGAGAGACAATGGGCATAAATATTGTTTGGTGAGAAAATGGGCATAAATGTTGCAGGAAATGAACACATGCTTGTGCGATTTGATCTACTTGGGGCTAGGGCCAGGTACATGTTTATGGATTTTTTTTTTTTCTGGGAACTGGATACAAGATAGACACACTGTCTTTTCTCTAATGTCTGGCTGCTTTTGTCAGAGAACCACTGCTCTCCTGGATTCTTCCCAGATGCAAATGGGACTAAGTCACAAATGGCAATTGCAAAATGGTGGAAAGCTCTTCACAGCTGGGCCAGGACCATTCATCACACAGCACAGCCTTTGGCTGCCACACCATCATCCCTTGACCGTCATGTATTGCCTGATGGCAAAACCTTTCACCCACCCCATCCTCTTAGTATTTACACTATGTCGTGCCCTCCCATATGAATCAGGCTGACATGCATAACCCATAGGATATTTCAGTGTGACATCCAAGGACAGGTCATAAATGTTCTTGCAACTTCTGCCTTGCTCCCCCTTGGGTCACCGTCTCTGGGGGGAGCTAGCTGCCATGCTCTGAGGACACTCAAGTAGCTTGTGGGCAGCCCACAAGGGAGCCCACTGAAACCTCCCACCAACCACAAGTATCATTTGCCAGACATGTGAGGGGCCACCTTGGAAGCAGGTCCTCCTGCCCCAATCTAGCCATCAGATGACTGCAGCCCCAGTTGACATCTCAGCTGCAACCAAGTGAGAGGCTCTGAGCCAGAACCACCCAGCTAAGCTGCTCCTGAATTCCTGGCCCACTGGAACCGTGAGATGAGAAGTGTTTGTCATCATTTTAAGCTGCTAAGTTTTAGGGTGTTTTGTTACACAGCAATGGCTAACTAATACAGTGGGTCCTCTCCACAACTCCATAAGGCAGGTAGGACAGAGTTTACAATTGAGAAAACATCCCTCAAGGCTGGAACCTGATGGATCCTTTCCAATCTAAAGGACTTTGGTGGAGCAGAATCTCTTTACCATGAGGCTGTGAGGTTTCAGTGCCCCAAGGAACAAGCTATTCTCTGAATTCTAAGTAAGTGGCCAACTGCAACTTCTGAGCTGAAGAAGCTGCACCCAGGCCCACCTGGGAGGAACTTGGCCTACAGCCTAGTAATTATGTTAACGATTCAGAGGCACATTTTAAGTGTGGTGACCAGTGCGTGCTGTATCTCCAGGGAGCTTCCTCACGGGAAAACAGTGGTACCTGCAGCTGGAGACCTTTCAAGGAAGACTTGTTTGCTGCCTGGAAGGTGGGAAGCGCAGATCCCATTCCTGGGGCTGTGGTGGATCCACCTCTGTACTGGGATGAACCCAACACTGGCAGGAGGCTTTAAAGGCCAGCAGAGGCCACCTTGAGTTCCTGATGTCCTTCCAGAGACGGCAGACAGTACCAGTCGTGGGGGAGGGAACATGGCTGTGAAACTGTCTTAAATAAGTGATCTTTCACATATGAAAATTATTCTCCATCAGGAGTCATGCCCTGTGAGCACGTTCTCTCCTGAACTGATTCTCAAACTAGACTATGCATTAGAATCATCCGGGGAGGGACTTCCCTGGTGGCGCAGTGGTTAAGAATCTGCCTGCCAATGCAGGGGACACGGGTTTGAGCCCTGGTTGGGGAAGATCCCACATGCCGCAGAGCAACTAAGCCGGGGAGCCACAACTACTGAGCCCCCACACTGCAACTTCTGAAGCCCATGCACCCAGAGCCTATGCTCTGCAACAAGAGAAGCCACCGCAATGAGAAGCCCGCACACCGCAATGAAGACCCAATGCAGCCTAAAAAGGAATAAATAAGTAAATACATAAATAAATAATAAATTTTTAAAAATAATAATACATTTTTTTTTAATAAATAAAAAAAAAGAATCATCCAGGGAATCTGTCAAAAACACAGATTTCAGGGACTCGCCTCAAGGAGCTCTTAGCTAGGCCCAGAAAGGTGGTTCCTGTTTTTTCAAAATGGCTCCCACGATGTTAATTGGCAAATAAGTTTGGAAACCAAACCTGGGCCCAAGAGGGGCAACTTAGGGGCAACCTACCTTTAGGCCAGTTATGGAGAACCTTGCTAAGCCTTGCTTTCCCCATCTGTAAAATGGGGGTTATATTAGTTTTCTAGGGCTTCCGTAATAAAATACTGCAGACAGAATGACTTAAACCACAGAAATTTATTTTCTGACAGTCCTAGAAGCCAGAAGTCCAAGATCAAGGCGTCGGTAGGGTTGGTTTTGTCTGAGGCCTCCCGCCTTGGCTTGTGGATGTCTGGCTTCTCTCTGTGTCCTTACATGGTCTTCCCTCTGTGTGTCTGTGTCCTAGTTTTCTTTTGCTGTAAGGAAACCAGTCATATTGGATTAGGGCGCAGCCTAACAGTCTCATTTTAACCTAATTACCTCTTTAAAGGCCCTATGTCCAAATTCAGTCCCATTCTGAGGTCCTGGGGGGTTAGGACTCCAGAAATTTGGGGAGGTACACAATTCAGCCTTTAATGGAGGTACTATGGTCATCGTGAAGATTAATAAGATAAGGCACTTGATGCTTAGGGTATTGAATGCGATCAGAAGTTACAAACCTTTATTTTCCATTCCCTCCAATTGTGGTGGCACTAGGCGGGAAACATGCCTTGAAGAAGTGGGTGACACACAGCAAAACTGGACTTTTCTTTCAGGCAATAATCCCCTTAAAACATCTGGTCTGCCTCCACCCCCACCCCAAGAGCCAGTGCAAATCTACCCAGTTCGGAGCTGGTGGTGCTGGAATCCGAGCAGCTGCAGAGGCCGCAGGCCTGGCTTCCCAGAATCCGAGCTTAACACTTAAGACTGAGTTTCTTTTCAAAAGAGCTGAGGGCTCAAGCACTTTGTCACACCTAATCCTTTTTCAGAAGGGGGCAGGCGCTTTCACACAGCCAGAGTCCTCTCTGTGGGCCTACAAAGGGGTCTGGTTGTGTACACCGTCCTCACCCACTTCCCGCTGAGGCTGGGGACCAGAAGGAAGGCCAGCAAACCACACAAGGGACCACCCGACTGGGGCAAAGAAGAGGGACCACAGCGCCTGCAGGAGTGCCCCGCTGTGGGCTGGATTCCTGCCCCTTGGGTGCCGCGTGCTCTGAGAGGCCGCTGCAAAAGCATGAGGAAACATAGCGTTCCCAAGGCCCAGGGCTGCAGAGGCTGGGCCGAGCGTGACCGATAAGGCTGTGCAGGTGTAAGGAAGTGGGATTTGGGGAGCCCCCGAAGCAGGCAAATGTGAAATGCTACAACCACAACCACAGGCATCTTGAGGGTGGTCACCCTGGGTGGAATGAATAGTGCCCTCTTGCCCACAGCCCATGCTGTAGGGCCTGGAGTCACCTTCAACAGGATGCTATCCTAAGAGATGGGTGGACAGGGCAGAACCTGGGTGTGAGGCTGGAGATGTGGCAAGGAGCACCCCGTCTCCAGGTCTCTGATTCTTCATCTGGTTGGATCAGTGACCTCTAACACCCTTTCCAGCTCTAATGTCTTACAGCTCCATCTACACCCAGACTGACTAGACTTGACTCTTTCAGTTCAGCCCAAGTAGCAATCAAGCATTGGGTGTGAAAGGGGACACTCATTTTTTTTAAATTGAAATATAGTTGATTTACAATTTTTCCCGTGTACAGCAAAGTGATTCAGTTATACGTATATATGTATATCTATTCTTTTTCAGGTTCTTTTCCATTGTAGGTTATTATAAGATATTGAGTATGGTTCCCTGTACTACACAGTAGGTCCTTGTTGTTTATTTTGTATACAGTAGTGTATATCTGTTCATCCCAAATTCCTAATTTATCCCTCCCCTGCCATTTTCCCCTTTGGTAACCATAAGTTTTTTTTCTATGTCTGTGAGCCTGTTCCTGTTTTGTTAGATTCCACACATAAGTGATATCAGACAGAGAAAGACAAATACATGACATTCACTTTTATTTTCAGATCTTTTTTGGAGTATAATTGCTTTACCATGTTGTGTTAGTTTCTGCTGTACAACAAAGTGAATCAGCTGTATGTATACATATATCCCCATATGCCCTCCCCCTTGAGCCTCCCTCCCACCCTCCCTCCCCCACCCCTCTAGGTCATCACAAAGCAGCAAGCTGATCTCCCCGTGCTCTGCAGCAGCTTCCCACTAGCTATCTGTTTTACATTTGGTAGTGTACATATGTCAATGCTCCTCTCTCACTTCATCCCAGCTTCCCCTTCCCCACCGTGTCCTCAAGTCCATTCTCTACATCTGCATCTTTATTCTTGTCCTGCCACTAGGTTCATCAGTACCGGATTTTTTGTAGATTCCATATATGAGTGTTAGCATACAGTATTTGTTTTTCTCTTTCTGACTTACTTCACTCTGTATGACAGACTCTAGGTCCATCCACCTCACTACAAATAACTCAATTTCATTTCTTTTTATGGCTGAGTAATATTCCATTGTATATACCTGCCACATCTTTATCCATTCACCCACGACATTCACTTCTGAAAGGAGAAACAGACAGAGAGACAGGATGCAGCAGTAAGACATTAGAGCTGTCTCGGGAAACCAAGAGAGACAGACAGAGAGACAGGATGCAACTGTAAGACATTAGAGCTGTCTCAGGAAACCAAGCCTGAAGACCACACTTCTCTCTGGAATATAAACACCCACGAGCTGCCCCAGATCGCTCCAGGGGAGCAGCCCAGGACAAATCCATGTACCCATCCTCTGGTGCTGGATTCAATAGGTTTCACGTAAAGTCCAAGTAATTTCAAAGCTCACCAAAGTGTGAAGGCTACTCTTTCAGACCATTGGCTTCTGATCCCTTTTGTCTTGCCTTGTCCCAGACCGATAGCATCTTAACCTGCAAAGAATCATTACCACCTCTACAAAGTGGTCCAAACTACTCTTTGTCTGGATTATTCCATTAACTGGAGCCTCACAAAGGTATAGAAAGATTAAGGTGATGGCCCAGGGACCCACAGGATTGATCTTCTCACAAGTGTTCTGAACCCCAGTTGAATGAGCAGCAGGACTTGCTTGATAGGAATCCTGGGCCTGGTTTCCGCTTTGCACGAGCTCTGGCCTCGACCATCGCAGAGGCTCTCTTAGCACCTCTGTCGGCACAGAGTCGATCCCCAACAATTCCCTGGGGGACTGTTGCTTGACGAAACCAGTCTCCTCCAGATTTCCTCTTGCAGTTAAATTCCTGACAAACTGCACGATTTACAACCATTTCTTGGTGAAATTCATTTTTCTATGATAGTTTCTAAATTAGGAATTTAGGAAAACACCCTCTATGAAAGGATTATACTCTAGAAAATACTTGATTTTTTTTTTCTTTCTGGTTTATTTTTCTCAGAGTCCAGCTATGTTAATTAATGCGTATTTACCAAGTCATTAGAGAGTGCCTTGTCCGTGTGCTCCTCTAGGCAGAGTGCTCGGGCACCGTGGTGATCGAGGAAAGCGTGCCTGTGCCCACCTGGAGCCCCTGAGCTGGCGCATTCCCTAGACACTGCCTCGGAGCCCAGAACTGGAGGAACCATGTGGAATGAGCCGACCCAGGCAAACCTGGTGCCGGCACAGACAGCAGTCCCTGAGCTGGATTCTTCGAGGGTCTACCTTCCAGCAGGAAGCCTGGTTAAATTTGAATTTTGCACAATGCATAATTATTTATTTATTTATTTATTTATTTATTTATTTATTTATCGGCTGTGTTGGGTCTTTGTTGCTGCACAGGGTTTTCTCTAGTTGCGATGAGTGGAGGCTACTCTTCGTTGCAGTGCTCGGGCTTTTCACTGCGGTGGCTTCTCTTGTTGCCAGGCATGGGCTCTAGGCATGCAGGCTTCAGTAGTTGTGGCACGTGGGCTTACTAGTTGTGGCTCACGGGCTCAGTAGTTGTGGCTCACGGGCTTAGTTGCTCCACGGCATGTGGGATCTTCCTGGAGCAGGGATCTAACCCATTTCCCCTGCATTGGCAGGCGGATTCTTAACCACTGTGCCACCAGGGAAGTCCCCATAATTTTTTAATGAAGTGTGCCCCAAATATTGCCCTGAGAACTAGGTACAGTTATCATTCTACCTATTTTATGAATGAGGAAACCAAAGCACAGAGAGGTTAAGGGACTGGCCTAAGGTCACACAGCTGGGATGCTGCAGCACGGGGATTTAAACACAGGCAGTGCAGCACCAGAGTTGTTCACTTGTACCCAACTTGAGCGGCCTCGCAACATAGAGGTGGGTGTGATCCCCTGCCGGCACCGGTGCGCTGATCCAGACTCAGGGGTTTCCAGAAAAACCTGCTCTGTTCCCAAGGTCCACCTTCACCACAACTCCCCAAAGGAAGGACTAGCCTTGTCAGTGGTCATTATATTCCAGTAGCCAGGATAGAGGCGGACTCATAGGAGGCATTTAGTGAGTATCTGTCAAGTTACTGAGGGAATAAATAATAAAAGTAATATGTATTCTTTGCAGAAAACTTGGAATACATGAAAAAAGTATTTAAAAAACACAACTTAATCCCAACACTTACAGGAAGCCACTGCTAATATGTTCTGGCCCCAAACATTTTGAGGAGATGCATTTTATGGTCAGAACCCTCGTCCTTCAAGTCCTATACTTTCCCATGGCCTCTTCTCCTTTTCTTCTGCAATTTCTTAATGTTTTTTTCTTTTCTCAGAAAAGGATGTCACACTCATTCACACTGAGGTATAATTGAATAATAACAGCTGAGACTATTACCTTGACTAGGCAATTTATATTTTTAACAGGACTCAAAACTTTCAGATGAAAGGATGAAACAGCTGGCACCCCTTCCCCTCTAGCTCCTCTACCTTAGGTATCTCATCATTGAGATGGAGATTTGGACTCAAAGCCATCTCCCACTTCACGTAGGCATGTTGACTCCTTGTGATCTTGATTTATTTTAATTAATTAATTAAATTATTGGCTGCATTGGGTCTTCATTGCTGTGCACAGGCTTTCTCTGGTTGTATAGAGCGGCAGCTACTCTTCATTGTGGTGCACGTGTTTCTCATTGCAGTGGCTTCTCTTGTTGTGGCGCACAGGCTCTAGGTGCATGGGCTTCAGTAATTGTAGTGCATGGGCTTAGTTGCTCCGTGGCATGTGGGATCTTCCTGGACCAGGGCTCGAACCCATGTCCCCTGCATTGGCAGGCAGATTCTTAACCACTGTGCCACCAGGGAAGGCCCTCGTGATCTTTCTTTAGATGCTATCTTGTTCACCCAGTTTGTTTGCGAGATTACTGAAGGGGAAGCTAGGGAGGAGATCTGGTCATCTGTTAATCACTTATTCTCCACTTCTAATTCTTTGACCTATGGGAAGAACCATCAGATCAAGCAAGGTATTGTGTGACAAAAAGATTTGAAAAGTGTGCTTGGGCCAGAGATGGGTAGAGTATGGGAGTACCTGGTCTAAGGTTAGTTACAATATAGTTTTGCCAAGTTGACAGCGCAAAAGGGGCCTCCTGCAGAAGCTCTTTACTGCAGAGAGCTCTTGCCAAAAGCTGCTTACAAATCATCCTGTATTAAGGACAGATCTAGGATAGAGAGAGATTGTAGCATTGAGAGTGGCCCAACCTTGGAACCAGCTCTTTGCAAAGTAGTGGCCTGCTGGTCCCTGGAGGTTTTCAATCAGTTCTCTTTCTCCTATACTACTCTGTAAATTTGGGCCGTTTATCTCTTCCTTTTATTTCAAAATTATTTTAATTTAGTTTTTTAAAATCAAAGTTATAAATTCACAGAATTTAGAGTAAGGTAGGTTTGAAAAGCTTATAATAAACAGGAGTTCCTCAACTCTCCATTTCCCCTCTGCCATTTCCTAATCCTAGGCAATCACTTTCATTTCATCACAGATTCTTTTGATATTTACATCCTATCTGTAATAACATGATTTTATTGCCATTTCTTGGCTTTTTGGCTTTAGCCATTGCCTACTGACTTCCTCTATAGAAGAAAAGGATTTTACTCTTTCAGATAAAGCACATGTACACACTCGTACACACACACACAAACAGACACACACACACATAGATCCTTTTCCTCCATTCTCCCTCTATAGTTTTCATTGAAATTTTGGAGACTTATTATGCTTTTATATCATTATAATTCTGTAAATGCTGTGAATAGTAGAACCCTAAATATTATGTTTATTTTTGCATTCTTCAACAACTTACACTTTTCCTGAAGCTAACAATTGCCTTATATTCTTGGTCTGTTGTAATAATTTGTCCCTAAACTCTGCCATCCTTTCCATGTGTCTACACATTAATTCCATCTTTTTGAAGAAGTCTCTTCCAGAACCTTCTGGAGAGGTTACCCTCTACGTCTACTATGCAGCTGTTGTATTAGAGGTACCTTTATCTCTCTTTTGTGATGGAGCCCCTGTTTCCCAGACCCCACATCTTCCTCTTTTTAAAATTTAAAAAATTTTGTTCCTTTTAAAATAAAAATATCTCCAGTAGCTTCCTCAATAAGGCCTGGCATATCTGAAAACATATTTATTACACCCTTACATTTAATTAATAGTTTTGCTGGGTATAGAATTCTACCTTTGGAAATATTTTTCTTCAGGACTTTGAAACATTTGTCCACTGTTTCTATCATATTGTTAGAAGATAATTTTCATGAATTATTTCTTTGAGGGATTTTCTCTCATTGTCTCTGGATCTGCTTTCCAAATTTGGATATAGACATTCTGGAGCAGTCCTATAATTTCATTACTTCTCTCTTATTTTCCCTTTGTGTTTTTGCTACACATTCTGAGTGCTGTCCTTGACTTTTTCATTTCTGCTCTTTCCAAGCACTTTTGTTTGTTCTCTGAATGTTTTAAATTAGAATCCTATTTTCTTTTTTTTTCTAGTTTTATTGAGATAGAATTGATATATATCACTGTATAAGTTTAAGGTATATAGCATAATAGAATCCTATTCTTATTTCATGAGTGCAACATTTTCTCCCTTTTCTCTGAGAATATTAATAATGATTTAAAAACTTTCTTCTCCCTTTACAATTTCTATACCTTCCATTGCCTCCAAATGGCCCCCCCCTCCTCTCTGGTTCTGCCTTTAGAGGCTGTTCTCAAATGTCAAAAGACCTTTAAGTGTCTCTCTGTATTTACAAATGAGACACTAAGAGCTGATGGTGAGCTCTGTGTATATGCATAGGGCTTGGCAACTTTGGGCTTCAGTAAGGTGATCTTCCTGGGTCATTTTCTTGGGAAACCTTGGATGTCTTTAAGTCTTTTCTCTCACATTGCTGGAAGAACTGTAGTGAAAGCCCTCACATGGAAGCTATAGTCCTTGCTATCATTATTTGGAAACAAGATGGGGAAAGTGGCTGGAGATGTCAACATTCAGAATGTGAACATTTGTCTGGCCTGGTTTTGCAGAACAGGAAAGGAAAGTAGGAGATCTAACTGCTTCTCAAAAGGACTGTTACTCAGTCATCCTGCTTGTAGAGTCACCTTTATTCCCGCTTCCATTCGTCCCTAATGTCACCAATTCCTGAGCAGTTGGCTTGCTTTTGGCTTCTCCCATGGCAGCTGATTCAGCTTTCTCAATTCTGTTACATCTGTTACCAAACATACATTTACTTTCCAGCTTCCAAATTTCATTGCTATTAGCCTCACTCTTGTTCTCTTCATCCTGTAGGTTTGTGTGTTCTCCAAAATACCTCCTCTGTTGTTGCTGTAGCAGGGTTCCAGGAGGGGCTGGAGACTAACCCTTGCATTCAACTTGCCATCTTTGAATAGAAGTTCCCCCCATTGCCTTTCAGTGACCTTGGCTTTGGCACTTTTCCTGTCTTTATCATAGCAACAATCAAGTGAGAAAACAAAAGCCCATTGCCATCTTATTTGCTTTAACATATGAATAGAAATTTATTTCTCCACTTCACTTGTTTTAGAGCACATAACACAGTAGAAAAGAGAGAAAAAAAAATTGAAGTTGGACTTAAACAGTTCTCCCCATTTTCTGGAAAACAATAGCCTAAAAAGTCAGAGATCTTCATCTGTGTGATCTTGAGTCACATGCACTGCCCCCTGGTGGACAAGCTGGTACTGCTTTTAGGTACTTTCTCTCCATGCTTTCCAAGGTGATGTGAAGTCCAGATACCACTGACAGAGGAGGTGAGATTTGAACTCAGACCAGAGGATAAGAGGGGAAAAGATGTTCTAAACTTAAACTTCTTTTTCATTGCTTACCAATCAGCATGTCTGTGCCAGCATCCATCAGGACACCCACTGTGCGTGGCCTTATAACTATCACTGGGGGCTTAGCGTTACTGTGGGAAAACTCTTTGCCTGACTTCTAGGCCGTCACTATCCCGTACAAAGAGAAAGTACCAGTTTTAATAAAGAAGACATGTCACCCACATGAAACTCACCTCCAGTCGCTTCACCCCGTGACCTTCTGCAGCTGTGCGGTCCAATATGGTAGCCACTAGCCTTGTAGGACTGTTTAAGTGTCAATTTATTAAAATTAAAAATTCAGTTTCTCAGTCCCTCTAGCCACATTTCAGCTGCTTGATAGCCCCATATGGCTACTGTATCGGACAGCACAGACAACTTTCCCATCATCGCAGAAAGTTCTATCGGACAGCACTGACCCAGAGCTCCTGTCGGTACCTGGATGATTCTTTGATTCTCACAGACAGAATTTACCACAACCTCATCCATGTTCCTACAAGTCTTTGTTTCCACCTCTGCCACAATATCTATTACAGCCTGACTTGAAATGGAGTTGATTAGATCATATGCCTGTCTCTCCCACTCGTGAGGGCTGGGACCAAGCTTGTGTCATCTGCTATTATTCCCAGGGCCTAGAGTAGAAACAGGCAAAGAGAAGTTCCTGAATAAATGTTAGTTAAATGAATGACTTGATTGTAAACTCCCTGAGAGCAGGAATGAAATGTTCTCTTTTTTGTGTTCCCCACAGTTCCTTGAGCAGTGAGGAAACCTCAGTAAACGTCTGTGGATAGATGCACGTTCTGAGAACTGCCAGCCTAAGAAAGGACCTTAGCATCACTAAGACCAAAAGCCAGACTGCTATGCTCCCGAAACTCACCAAGCTCCCCCGACCTCTGTCCTCACACATATTGTCCCCTGAGGCTTTGCCACATCCCGCCTGCTTTCTCACTTCTCCCCCATGAGGGCTGATTACACATCACCCCCACACGCTTTACACACACACATTCACACACACAGACATACGTGCACTCACGTGCAGCCTCCATGCTTGTTCTTTGACATTCTTTCCCCTGTCTCCAAATTAGGGTGTGTGCATCCCCAGGAGGTGCCCAATGTGATCTTCTGACATGTAGAGGGAATATGTTTGGACTTCCGGGTTTTTTTAATCTCATCATTTAAAATTGTCTTGTTCTGCTCTATGTTTTAATATGTTAATAATATATTACTATACTAATAGATGCTTATTTATAAATTAAATACACATATTTGGGCTATACTCTAACTTATTTTTTGTGATGAGAACTCTTAGAATTTACTCTCTTAACAATTTACATATAGACCATACAGCAGTGTTAATTATATTATCACATTGTGCATTATACCCTAGTGCTTATTCATCTTTTTTTTTTCAGACTTCCCTGTGCTATACAGCAGGTTCTCATTAGCTATCTATTTTATATATAGTAGTGTATATGTGTCAATCCCAATCTCCCAATTCATCCCACCCCTCCTTCCTCCCCTTGGTGTCCATACATTTGTTCTCTACATCTGTATCTCTATTTCTGCTTTGCAAATAAGTTCATCTGCACCATTTTCGTTAAAAAACTAAAAATAGAACTACCATATGACCCAGCTACCATATGACCCAGCAATACTACTACTGGGAATGTGCCCTGAGAAAACCATAATTCAAAAAGACAGATGCACCCCAATGTTCATTGCAGCACTATTTACAATAGCCAGGACATGGAAGCAACCTAACATTTTTATTGATAGGAGTGTGTGTGAAAAAAGGCATTGCCTTGGAATACCTCCCGCCCTTCCGCTTTCTGGTCCTGCTCGTGTCTGAAGAGTTAGTGGAACTCCTGCCTCCTGCATCCTCTCGGTTTACTCAGGACCAGCTGATTTGGGGGTAATTGTCATAGAGCCTTACAAACCGCTGGTGTCTTCCATTTTTGAATTCTTCGTGTACCTCCAGGTAACACACTGTACTTTGTTCTTGAATTTGGATTATTTTCAGTTACTAGTTTTGTCTTTCCAAACAAATGGCCAACTCCATGAGCATCTTACAGTTATTTTGTACTGAAGACCCTCTTAGAACAGAAAGGCAGAGAGAACACCCAGTCTAATCCTGTTTCATAAATAAGGGAGATAAATCGAGTCAGGGAGGTAAAGCGATCTGCTTGAGCGACACGCAGGTGAGAGCCTTGCTGGCCCCCATCGTAGACTGGGATCACAGATTTGGGCAGAGGAAATTCAACAAACGCGGAAAGGACTACGTTTCAAGGATCCCTGCTCCGGCTCACACAAGCAAACCTGACAGCTGTGGCTAGGAGTTTCCAGCCTGCCTCAGCTCACCGTCCTTGTCCCCGAGAGGAGCAGCACCTCGTGAGGCCTGAAGAAAGTCTACTCGCAGAGGAGGTGTCAGCTGCTAACTTGACAAAGATAAGAGCCAAGGTCATGACCTTCTAATGGTGAACCAGCCTATTAGTTTAGCAATACGTGTCTCCGGCGTCAGAGTCATGCCTGGCGGAGATTTGATTTTTTATGATTCAGGAAGCCCCTTACTTGAAAATGAGAGAAACCTCTAGCAACCTCTGGAAATCTCTTCTTTTCAAATAATAAGTAGAACCTTCACCTAAGAAACTTGGCTCCATGCTCCTTTACATTCCGCTGTGCCCTTATGCTGGCCGAGGAGAAGAACAGGCAAATGATTCGAACCTGTGGGCTTTAAAAAAAATAAAAAGATGCCAATCAAATGTAAATGATGATCCCATTAAATAATGATTTTCATTCAAACTCGACAATACAAATTTCTCAGACTTTGTGATTAGCTCCGTGTCAAACTTTTGCTCTTTTAAATTTTTTTTTAGCAGCTAATTTGGGATATTCTGCGATAATTTTCAGTTGGGGGGTTGGATTTTTTTTTTTTAAGTACTGACCAAAAAAATCTTGCTGCATTCAGTCTCCTGAGAATGTTGGGTCGAGTTTTTTGATCCCTGTGGCTCATTGATTTGCGGGCTGATGTAGTGCGAGGGGTCCTTATTAGTGGCGTCTGTCCCTGCTGTAATGTTTTTGTTATTTTTCCTCATTTGTTCACTCTGACATCATGTCATTACAGAATGGTGCTGTTCAGGCCCTGCCTGGGCTGTTCGTTAGCCTGTGTTTAATGAGCAGCTTAATTGAGCTGTCTAGTAGGCCACCTGTCGCCCTCCGGACTTATTAACATACTAATGGCCTGACATTGTATTCTCTGACAGGCAACAGGGCTTACTGATTTGATGTCTGGACATGAGGATTTTATGCAGGAATGAGAGCGGGCATTGGGAAGGAGGTTTAAAAAACGCAAATTAACTCTTTGGTATCTCTGTGTTTATGGGTCTCTTGTGAAAAAAAAAAAAAAAAAAGTTTAACCCATCTCAGGCCAGGAAAGCATGTTCTGGGGAGGAAGGCTTGTTCTCTCCTTATAACCCCAGTTGTGGTTCTCCAGGAGAAAATATGTCCCGCCTAAGAAGACCAGGCTTTGTTTCGATGACAGTATTATTGTTGGGAACAACTTCAAAGGAGAAATCTTCCGCAGCCTGGGGGGAACGGTTTGTGACGAGACTTTTCTCGACTGTGGCTAAACAGATGAGAAGCGGCAGTGCTCCACTGGAGGGATTCGAGTGTGGTCTGCTGTCCCCGCCTCTCGAATCCGGCCGAGGACAGGCCTGGGGATGCCGGGCTCCCCGGGAAGGCTCGAAGGGATGGGCAGAGCGCTCATATGCACGTTGGCAAGGGGACACTGGCTTTGTCTGTGGTTTTTGTCTGGGCGTGTGTGGTTGGGTCTTTCCCCCTGGCCTCCCTTGCAGAGGCGGGAGGAAGAACTTCTGGGAAATTGCAGGGGACTGAGTCTGGAGAGTGGGCACAGCGCTCCTGCAGGGGGACTAGACCCTGCTCTTCCGTCCCCTTGGCTTTTCTCCCTAGCTGTCTCCTCCTTCTATGGCTGCACACAAAACTTGCACATAGAGGATCATAAAGAAAAGGCTTCTTGAAGATTTCAGGAACGTGTCGCAGCTAAAGGCTGCACAGCGTGCGCCAGTGCAGCTTGGCGGTGGGTGGGAGCCGTTGGAGAAGAGGACCAGCTGGGGTCTGGGGTGAGCTGCAGCATCCTGCCTGGCCCGAGGTTCCCTCTAGGTCAGCCGAGGAGCTGCAGGAGGCTGGGGGTCTGCAGAGAGACCCAGAAAGCATTCCCGATGCGGCTGCCCGGAAGCGGCATTCCAGAACTTGGCACACAGAACCTGCAGCCGGCAGGCTTTCTTCATGGGAGGTCGCAAGTGGGTGCTGAGCTGGGGGGATGCTGCTGGCCGAGCAGACACACTTCCTCTCCTTGCTAGTGCCCAGCCGTGGGAAAGGCAGGGGGAGGGATGGGAAGAAGAGCCCACCCACCGTCTATCTGCTCACTTCGTGTGAGGATGATAGCCTTCATTTTCATTTCTTAAGTCAAGCCTTTTATAAAGATGATCTCGCTTCAGCTTTCTCTCTTAGGGCTTTTCAACTTCAGCACAACGGACATCTGGCGCCAGGTGACTCTTGGCGGTGGGGGGCTGCCCTGAGCACTGCAGGGTACTGAGCCACATGTCTAGGCTCCACCCACGAGACACCAGTAGCAACCCCAACCCAACTGTGATGGTCAAAAGTGTCTCCAGACATTGCCAAATATCTCCTAGGGGGAAAGCGGTCCCCAGTTCAGAAACACTGCTCTAGAGAGAGATGTGCACCTTCAGTTTGTAGATGAGAAGCAAACACTGAGAGGGTAAAGGGGGAACTCAAACTCTTGCAGCGAGCACTCAGGAGGCAGAGCAGGATTTAGACGCAAGCCCATCAGATCTCATGTCCTGGCTCGTTCCTTGGCATAATCCTCCCTGGTCACGATGAGGGTGGATCTGGCCGCGACCAGATGTGGGTCTGCTGTCCACATCCCCAGTGCTGACCATTGCAGAGCTATTGTAGATTGAGTGTCTTACTAAGGATTTTACATATCACCTTTTAAAATCTTCTCGATACCCCTTTGAGTTAGGTACTATTATTGCTCTCTTGTAAGAGATGAGGAAACTGAGGTTCAGAAGAATTAAGTAACATGCCCAAGGTCACACAGCTAGTGGAGGGAGAGTCTCACCCAGGTCTCTCTAGTTTCAAAGTACATGTGTTTTCTAAAATAGCACCCAGAATCCCAAACATCTGTACCCAGAGATCCCCAATGTTACGGTCCATTCACCTCTCTTTCCAAAAAGAAGGGGCAGTTCCTCCCTTTGTCTCTGGCAGACCAGGGTGCTGTGCCTGGTAAGTTTCCCAAAGGTACATGTGATGGTTCATTTTATAGGTAAACGTGACTGGGCAACAGAATTTTATAGGTGACTGGGCAACAGAATGCCTAGATATTTCATCAAACATTATTCTGGGGGGAAAGAAGTCAGCATTAGAGGAGGAAAAGATGGCAGCGAAGTAGAGAGACGTGGAGTGCATCCCTCCCCACAGATGCATTGGGAATGCATGGAAGGACGCAGTAATTCTCACAGAGAACCAGCTGAACACCAGCAGACGGCCTCGGACACCGGATGGGACTGCGGGGAGCCCGACATAGCCGGTAGGGAGGCATCTACGAGGGCTCAAAGAGGGTGAAGCGGCGGAGCTGTGGCAGACGGGAGGGAGTGAGAAACATTCGGAGGGTCCGCAGCGCAGCTCAGCGTTCCCGGACCAAGACATCGATCCGCGGCTGAACGGAGGGTCCAGGAGCGGGAGTGGGGGAGCAGGAGAGCTGGTTCAGTGTGGGAAACATTGTTGCCGGTAGGGTGATGGACCGAGAGGACAGGAGGGAGGAGGCCCGCGGAGAGGAGTGCCCGTTCCTGAGAGCTGCCCGGCCATGATGGCGGCCGGAGGCTGCAGGCTCACTGGCGGCTGGGAGGAGCCACGCACATAGCCTCTCTCTCTCTTTCGGCGCCTCTGCAACAGGCAGTGGAGAGACGCCCTGCGGGCCACCTAAGGCGCTCAGGGATAACAAGTACCCTCAGGCACTCGGGTGGGGCTAGATTAAAACCCCTTGCAACGCCAGCAGCAGGGAGGCTGCCCAGAGAAAAAAAAAAAAAAAAAGAAAAGAAAAAAAACCCCGAGAGAGGCCCAACTCTAAGACTTTCTGTTTACGCCTGAGCCACCGGCGCCCTCTGCAACAGGCACCTCCAAGCCTGACTGAGACATCAGTGCGCCACTGCTCACTCCCTCCCAGGAGAAGGAGCCACTGTTGTACCCTCTCCCTCCCCACACACCGAGGCTTACAGACGAACAATAAAGGAACCTCTGCTGGTCACAGAATAACGCAAAAAAACCCAAGGACAAGCAACCCCAAAAGTTTGGACAACCATGAGGAAACAAAGAAACACCATGCAGGCAAAGGAGCAAGAAAAAAACCCACAAGACCAAAAAAATGAGGAGGAAATAGGAAAAATGCCTGAAAAGGAATTTAGAGTAATGATAGTAAAAATGATACAAAATCTCGATAACAAAATAGAGAAAGTACAAGAAACAGTTCATAAGAACTCAGAAAAACAAACAGCAATGGATAACAAAATAACTGAAATTAAAAATACTCTAGATGCTATAACCAGCAGAATGACTGAGGCAGAAGAACGAATAAGTGAGTTGGAAGATAGAATGGGGGAAATAACTGCCACAGAGCAGGAAAAAGAAAAAATAATAAAAAGATTAGAAGACAGTCTCAGAGACCTAACTGATAACATTAAGCGTACCAACATTCGAATTATAGGCATCCCAGAAGAAGAAGAAAACAAGAAAGGGTCTGAGAAAATATTTGAAGAGGTTATAGTGGAAAACTTCCCCAACATGGGAAAGGAAATAATGAACCAAGTCCAAGAAGCACAGAGAGTCCCATACAGAATAAACCCAAGGAGAAATACACCGAGACACATATTAATCAAACTAACGACAACTAAACACAAAGAAAAAATATTAAAAGCAGCAAGAGAAAAGCAACAAACAACATATAAGGGAAAACCCATCAGGATAACAGCTGACCTTTCCACAGAAACTCTGCAGGCCAGAAGGGAATGGCAGGATATCCTGAAAGTCCTGAAAGAGAGAAACCTACAGCCAAGAATACTCTACCCAGCAAGAATCTCATTCAGATTTGAGGGAGAAATCAAAAGCTTTCCAGACAAGCAAAAGTGAAGAGAATTCAGCACCACCAAACCAGCCTTACAACAAGTGCTAAAGGAACTTCTCTAAGTAGGAAACACAAGAAAAGGAAAACACCTACAAATACAAACTCAAAACAATTAAGAAAATGGTAATTGGAACACACATGTCAATAATCACCTTAAATGTAAATGGATTAAATGCTCCAACCAAAAGACACAGACTGGCTGAATGCATACAAAAACAAGACCCTTCTATATGCTGCCTACAAGAAACCCACTTCAGACCAAGGGATACATATAGACTGAAAGTAAAGGGATGGGAAAAGATATTCCATGCAAATGGAAGTCAAAAGAAAGCTGGAGTAGCAATACTCATATCAGACAAATTAGACTTGAAAGTAAAGACTATTAAAAGAGACAAGGAAGGACACTACATAATGATCAAGGGATCCATCCAAGAAGAACATATCACAATGGTAAATATCTATGCCCCCAATATAGGAGCACCTCAATACATAAGGCAAATGCTAACAGCTATAAAAGGGGACATCGACAGGAACACAATAATAGTGGGAGACTTGAACACCCCACTTACATCAATGGACAGATCATCCAAACAGAAAATAAATAAAGACACACAAGCTTTAAATGACACATTAGACCATCTCGACTTAATTGATATTTATAGGACATTCCATCCAAAAACGACAGAATACACGTTCTTCTCAAGTGCACACAGAACATTTTCCAGGATAGATAACATCTTGGGTCACAAATCAAACCTCAGCGAATTCAAGAAAATTGAAATCATATCAAGCATCTTCTCAGACCACAACGCCATGAGACTAGATATCAATTACAGGAAAAAAACTGCAAAAAATACAAACACATGGAGGCTAAACAATTCACTCTTAAACAACCAAGGAATCACTACAGAAATCAAAGAGGAAATCAAAAAATATCTAGAAACAAATGACAACGAAAACACAACAACCCAAAACCTATGGGATGCAGCAAAAGCAGTTCTAAGGGGGAAGTTTATAGCAATACAGTCCTACCTTAAGAAACAAGAAAATGATCAAATAAACAACCTAACCTTACACCTAAAACAACTAGAGAAAGAAGAACAAAGAAACCCTAAAGTGAGCAGAAGAAAAGAAATCATAAAGATCAGAGCAGAAATAAATGAAAAAGAAAGGAAAGAAACCATAAGAAAAATAAATAAAACTAAAAGCTGGTTCTTTGAGAAGATTAACAAAATTGATAAACCATTAGCCAGACTCATCAAGAAAAAAAGGGAGAAGATGCAAATCAACAGAATTAGAAATGAAAAAGGAGAAGTAACAACGGACACCTCAGAAATACAAAAGATCATGAGAGACTACTACAAGCAACTATATGCCAATCAATTGGATAACCTGGAAGAAATGGATACATTCTTAGAAAAATACAATCTTCCAAGACTGAACCAGGAAGAAATAGAAACCATGAACAGACCAATCACAAGTACAGAAATTGAGGCAGTGATTAAAAATCTCCCAACACACAAAAGCCCAGGACCAGATGGGTTCACAGGCGAATTCTATCAAACATTTCGAGAAGAGTTAACACCTATCCTTCTCAAACTCTTCCAAAATATTGCAGAAGGCGGAGCACTCCCAAACTCATTCTACGAGGCTACCATCACCCTGATACCAAAACCAGGCAAAGATGTCACAAAAAAAGAAAACTATAGACCAATATCACTGATGAATATAGATGCAAAAATCCTCAACAAAATACTAGCTAACAGACTGCAACAGCGCATTAAAAAAATCATACACCATGATCAAGTGGGGTTTATCCCTGGGATGCAAGGATTCTTCAATATACGCAAATCAATCAATGTGATACATCATATCAACAAATTGAAGGATAAAAACCATATGATCATTTCAATAGATGCAGAAAAAGCTTTTGACAAAGTTCAACACCCATTTATGATAAAAGCTCTCCAGAAAATGGGCATAGAAGGAAATTACCTCAACATAATAAAAGCCATATATGCAAAACCAAAAGCCAACATTGTTCTCAATGGAGAAAAACTGGAAGAATTCCCCCTAAAAACAGGAACAAGACAAGGGTGTCCACTCTCACCACTATTATTCAACATAGTTTTGGAAGTTTTAGCCACAGCAATCAGAGAAGAAAAAGAAATCAAAGGAATCCAAATTGGAAAAGAAGAAGTAAAATTGTCACTCTTTGCAGATGACATGATATTATATATAGAAAACCCTAAAGACTCTACCAGAAAACTGCTAGCACTAATTGATGAGTTTAGTAAAGTAGCAGGATACAAAATTAATGCACAGAAATCTCTTGCATTCCTATACACTAACAACGGAAGAGCAGAAAGAGAAATTAAGGAAACTCTCCCATTCACCATTGCAACCAAAAGAATAAAATACCTAGGAATAAACCTGCCTAAGGAGGCAAAAGATCTGTATGCAGAAAACTTTAAGACATTGATGAAAGAAATCAAAGACGACACAAACAGATGGAGGGACATACCATGTTCCTGGATTGGAAGAATCAACATCGTGAAAATGTCTGTACTACCCAAAGCAATTTACAGATTCAATGCAATCCCGATCAAATTACCAATGGCATTTTTCACAGAACTAGAGCAAGAAATCTTACGATTTGTATGGAAACGCAAAAGACCCCGAATAGCCAAAGCAATCTTGAGAAGGAAAAATGGAGTTGGTGGAATCAGGCTTCCTGACTTCAAACTATACTACAAGGCCATAGTGATCAAGACAGTATGGTACTGGCACAAAAATAGAAAGGAAGATCAATGGAATAGAATAGAGAACTCAGAAGTAAGCCCAAACACATATGGGCACCTTATCTTTGACAAAGGAGGCAAGAATATACAATGGAAAAAAGACAGCCTCTTCCATAAGTGGTGCTGGGAGAACTGGGCAGCAACATGCAAAAGAATGAAATTAGAACACTTCCTAACACCATCCACAAAAATAAACTCCAAATGGATTAAAGACCTACATGTAAGGCCAGACACTATCAAACTCCTAGAGGAAAACATAGGCAGAACACTATATGACATCCATCAAAGCGCCATCCTTTTTGACCCACCTCCTAGAATCATGGAAATAAAATCAAGAATAAATGAATGGGACCTCATGAAACTTAAAAGCTTTTGCACAGCAAAAGAAACCATAAACAAGACTAAAAGGCAACCCTCAGAGTGGGAAAAAATAATTGCCTATGAAACAACGGACAAAGGATTAACCTCCAAAATATACAAGCAGCTCATGAAGCTTAATACCAAAAAAGCAAATAACCCAATCCACAAATGGGCAGAAGACCTAAATAGACATTTCTCCAAAGAAGACATACAGATGGCCAACAAACACATGAAAAGATGCTCCACATCACTCATCATCAGAGAAATGCAAGTCAAAGCCACAATGAGGTATCACCTCACACCAGTCAGAATGGCCATCATCACAAAGTCTGGAAACAACAAATGTTGGAGAGGGTGTGGAGAAAAAGGAACTCTCCAGCACTGTTGGTGGGAATGTAAGTTGGTACAGCCACTATGGAAAACAATTTGGAGGTTCCTTAAAAAACTACACATAGAACTACCATATGATCCAGTAATCCCACTACTGGGCATATACCCAAAGAAAACCATAATCCCAAAAGAAACTTGTACCATTATGTTTATTGCAGCACTATTTACAATAGCCAGGACATGGAAGCAACCTAAATGCCCATCAACAAATGAATGGGTACAGAAGATGTGGCATATATATACAATGGAATATTACTCAGCTATAAAAAGGGATGAGATGGAGCTATATGTCATGAGGTGGATAGAACTACAGTCTGTCATACAGAGTGAAGTAAGTCAGAAAGAGAAGGACAAATATTGTATGCTAACTCACATATACGGAATCTAAAAATGGTACTGTTGGACTCAGTGACCAGAACAAGGATGCAGATACAGAGAATGGACTGGAGAACTCGAGGTATGGGAGGGGGCGGGGGGTGAAGGGGAAACTGAGATGAAGCGAGAGAGTAACACAGACATATATATACTACCAACTGTAAAATAGTCAGTGGGAAGTTGTTGTATAACAAAGGGAGTCCAACTCGAGGATGGAAGATGCCTTTGAGGACTGGGGCGGGGAGGGTGGGGGGGGCTTGGGGGGGGCATCAAGGAAGGGAGGGAAGATGGGGATATGTGTATAAAAACGGATGATTGAACCTGGTGTACCCCCCCAAAAAATAAATAAATAAATAAATAAATAAATAAATAAATAAATAAATAAATAAATAAATAAAACATTATTCTGGGTGTGTCTGCGTGGGTGTTTCTGAAGAGGTTAACATTTGAATCTGTAGACTGAGTAAAGCAGATTGCCCTCCTGAATGTGAGTGGGCCTCACCCAATCAGTTGAAGCTATGACTAAAACTAAAAGCTGAGCCTCCCCCAAGTAAGAAAGAAGTCTTGCAGCCCAATGGCCTTTGAACTGGGACATTGGCTTTTCCCTGTCTTTGGACTCAAACTGAAACATTGGCTCTTCCTGGGTCTCATTTTCAGATTGCACAAACCTTCAGATTGGAACGATGCTGCTGTGTCTCCAGCTTGCCAACCCGGTCTGCAGATCTTGAGACACATCAGCCTCCGTGATCATGTTAGCTCACTCCTTATACTAAATCGCTTTGTACATATATATCCTATTGGTTTTGTTTCTCTGGAGAACCCTGACTTATACAGCAGTTTGCTTAGCTTTTACACACGGTGACTACTTTTTATGTCTCATATTTTCAACATTTCTGCTTCATATTGTCTTAGGATGTGCAACCAATATCTAGCTATTTTTAAAAATGCAGTCTGGGAACGCTGATGTCAAATACTTGCTCGTATTGTGGTCATTTGGATAGCTTATCACTCTGTGTTACAGTCTAGATGAATTCCTCCAGAATGATCTTCCAGTTCATCAATTCTCTCTTCATCCTTCCAATTTAAACTTTAATCAATTCTATCAAGATTTGTAAACTTTAGTGACGAGTTTAGAAATTTTATCTTCATGATTTCTATGTTGTTTTTTTTCATACACATCTGTTCTTTTTTCATCTCCACCTGGTTCAGGTCCTTAGTTGTGTTGTGTTTTGTTTTGTTTTCTTAATCTTCTTTTTCATCTCTGTTACTCCTGCCTTTAACTCTTAGAAGATATTCAGCATAGTAATTTTTAAAATCTTTTTAAGATTGTACAATTATTTTCATTTTCTCTAAAGTAATTTCATCTCCTAATTGCTGCTTTTGTTGATTTGGTGTAAGCTCATCAAGAGTTAGTTTATTTTTGTTTTGTTTCATTTTGGTGTAGTTGCAGTGGCTCTATACTCACCACTCCCTTTCTTGGGGGGGTTGTTGTCTCTATCTGCCCTCTTAGAGTCTCCAGTTCAGAACCACATCTCATAGTGGGTTTCAGACTGTTCATCCTAAGGAGATAACTCAGAATATTGCAGTCCTAGTCACTGAGTCATTTGGTAAGCTGGCCAGATCTTTCTTCGCTGCAAGCATGTTGCTTGCTTTTCCTCACCTTAATCGGTATTATCTTGAGTCGAGGCAGTGGTTGATAGAAGCATTTTTATCCTCTTTATAAGAAGGGAGCTGCACCCCATCCTTGGCTCTGTTCCCTGCCTTGCATGAGCCATTTGTAGTTTCAGCCACTGTGTAGGAAACAAGCCCCCTGCTTCCTCTAACTGCTTCCAGACCCACAGTCCACCAGGCTGGTAGCCTCAATCCTGCTTTCACTTTGGGTTTTCCTGCTAATGGAGATGTTATCTTTTTTTGAGCATGGCAATTTTTTAAATCTATCATTACTCTTTGTTGATGCCGATGGAAGGCTCAAAGCCTGAATCTTGATGGAGTTTAATACTCCCTGTGGTACCCACATCTCATCACCATTCTGCAATATTTTATCAAAAATCTCCCTACAGGAAACAGTTCCTGGTTGTCACCTTGGCTTTACAAAGTGCTGTATTAGTAGTCAAAAAAGTATGGGCTGAATCAGACAACCTGAGTTCAAATCCCAGATCTACAACTTACTAGTTTTGGAAACTTGGGCCAAGCTGTTTAATGCTTTAAGCCTCTTCTGTGAAATACATCAGTAGTCTAACTTCCTAAGGACATTATGAGGATTAAATACAATAATCTGTGTGAAAGCACTTCCCACAGATTCTGGCACATAGTCAGTCCTCAATAAGTGTCTGCTGTTATTACGGTGGTTATTACTCCTTGGTGTGAATCAAATATCCAACTTTAGAGAACTATCATTTTTTGAAAGGCTCCAGTGGTCTGAAAGGCAGAGGAGCTAAACGCCAAGAAACGATTAAATCACTGGGTGTGTCAGGGTGTTTTCCTATCTATTATCCACAGTCCCACGACAAATCTGTGCTTTGTTTTTCCCATTTTATGAATGAGAAAATTGAACCATTGGATCATTGCACATTTTTGACTGAATAGGCCCGTGAATAAAAAGTTACACTCAGTTGATGCTCTGGGGCACCAGCAATGCCATCATTTCTTGAAAAGAGATTAGGAAGCAGCCCTAAGAAAACCCTGGTTCTTTCATGGAAATCATCACTGTCTGTTTCCTAGGTGCTGCAGGACTGTCAATGTAGCTATGCTATTGGTGGTCTTGGGCACCTGAGATTACCCCAGAAGCGTGTACCCCTGCTAGGAAACTGAGAGGGCTTCTGTTTCCTCCTCCAAATCATCTCCCCAGTCACCTCTACTCTGCTCTGGGCTCTGGATATCTGGGGATTACATCCACAGGCTCTCCTGCCCGCTGGGTCCCAGCTGGGTTTGGCCACTGGCAGGGTGACCAACTTTTTTGAAAATCAACCTGGGACATGGCCGTATAAGACTAAAAAAACAACCACCACCACCTCTAGTAATACAGTATGCAATAAATACTCAGATACATGTGTTATTCCTTTAACATGAAAATATGAAAAATATATATTTGTCCGAAATGATATATTATTCTATGTCACTTACTTTTCTGTTACATAAATGCTATTATTTAAACAAAGCAGCACTAGGACTAGTTAACAATGGCAATTAGTAGCACAATCATCCCTTGGTATATACAGGGGATGCCCACCCCCATACCAAAAACCTCAAATGCTCAAACCCCTTATATAAAGTGATGTCGTTTTTATATATAACCTACACGTATTCTCCCATGTACTTTATTTTTATTTTATTTATTTCCTTACTTTTTTGGCCACATCCCAAGGCTTGCAGGATTTTAGTCCCGTGAACAGGGACTGAACCCTGGCCCCAGCAGTGAAAGCACTGAGTCCTAACCACTGGGAACTCTCTCCTCCTGTGTACTTTAAATCGTCTCTAGATTACTTATTATACCTAATACAATGTAAATGCTATGTAAACAGTTGTAAACATGATGTAAATGCTATTTACATAGTTGCCTGAGTGCAGGAAATGCAGGTTGCACTTTTTGAAACTTTCTGGAATTTTTAAAAAAATACTTTCAATCACAGTTGGTTGAATCCATAGACACAGAACCCGCAGGTACGGAGGGCTGACAGTAATTAGTAGAAGCACTAATTAAACAAACGATGTATGTGAGAAAATAAAACAATATTTTGATAATGCTTCTTTCTGTCCTCTGACAGAGCAATGTATTTCAACTTTATGTTGGATATTTAAAGCTTGTAGGCTATATTTAGATATATGAATGTAAAACTTTTGCAGATGTAGAGAGTGGACTTGAAGACAAGGGGTGGGGTGGGGGGAGCAAAGTGGAAGGCGGGACGAAGTGAGAGTAGCATTGACATATATACACTACCAAATGTAAAATAATGGGAAGCTGCTGCATAACACAGGGAGATCAACTCGATGACGGGTGATGACTTAGAGGGCTGGGATAGGGAAGGTGGGAAGGAGTCTCGGGAGGGAGGGGATATGGGGATATATGTATAAATACAGCTGATGCACTTTGTTGTACGGCAGAAACTGGCACAACAATGTAAAGCAATTATATTCCAATAAAGAGCTTTAAAAAAGTAAAACTTTTACAGGAAAACAAACACAATAGGCATAATTAAGTAGCTATTGTCTATATTTAATAAAAGAAGCAGTAATACGTCTCTTCATATCCAGTGATATAATAGGATATTTTTACTCTTTCTGCTTCCTTCTCTAATAACACTTCTCTGAACTGCCTTTTTCTTACGTGTAGTGATACAACGGAACATAGCCCAAAGTAAAATTCACTTTGACTTACAGTTCTCCTCTTACGAAGCTCACGTTATATTGATGGCTGATACCAGTCCAAGGTGATGACGTTGGGCTGAATATCCTCTCAACACAAGTGTTTGAACAAGGAATACTTTTTATTGGCTCTGAAGGGTAATTTTATGTCATCTTGGCTGGGCCATGGTGACCAGTTGTCTGGTGAAACACTGTCTAGAGGTTGCTGTGAAGGTATGTTTTAGATGAGATTAACATTTCAATCAGTTGACTGAGAAAAGTGGGTCGCCTTCCATAACGTGGGTGGGCCTCATCCAATCCGTTGAAGGCCTTAAGAGCAAAGACCGAGGTTTCCTGAGGAAGAAGGAATTCTGCCTTAAGACTGCATGCAGCATAGAAATCCTGCCTAGGTTCTTAGCCAGCTGGCCTGTCCCATGAATTTCGGACTCAAGAGAAACATCAACTCTTATCTGATTCTCCAGCTTGCCCGCCCACCCTAGAAATTCTGGGTGGGCCAGCCTCCACAATCACGAGTCAGTTCCTTAAAATCTCTGTCTCTACTTCTCTGGAGAACCCTGAGTAATACTCTATCAACAGAGCATTTTTAGACTTGCAAGACTTAGTTTCCAGCTCTCCAAAAATACCTATCTGCTCTGTATCTACAGACTTGTTTGGGTTGACCAGCTGTTTCTCAAATAGGTCCTTTGCAACTAGAAATTCATCATATGGGTATCTATGTCCAAAATTAGTAAGGAAATTGCAAAAATTGTATTGCCCTTTTCTGGTGATTTTTTTTTTTTTTTTTTTTTTGGATGGTGGGTTTCATTTTTGTGTGTGTGTGGGTTTTTTGTTTTTGTTTTTCTTTTCTGGTTTTGTTTTGTTTGGTAAATTTTTAGTTTTAAAACAGTCTTACTTTTTAAGTCTTTAAAAAATGAGTTTTTGTCACAACCTCCACATAACATCAAACAACCAAGGTTCATCCTTTACTAGGCTCCTGACAGCCTCTTCAAAGATCATCAAACATCTGGATAAAGAATAGATTAATTCTGCTGTATTGTAACCCTTTTCTCCATCCTTATGCTCAGTGTTCTTTCCAGATTAGAGAAGGACAGTCTTCTTTTCCCAAACTTTGAAAATATGACTTTGTAACAGGTCAACATCCTTTCTGTGGCAGATGATAATGAGACAGCCATCTCCTAGGCACATGGCAAAGGAGGTTATCTCCTTCCATTTCTATAAACACAGAAGTCTCACTAAGTGCTTCTGCAAGTTTTGGGAAAACTATAAGGTGGCCAAAAACTTTCCTTATGAAGCATCAATATCCCAAATAAGCAAATTGCACTCCCCAAATGCAGCATCATTAACAGGTAAGGTCTTTTCATTTTCTTTGGTAAGAAGTTTCTCGTCTGAAAAGAATTTGCTAAAATTTACATTTGCACTGTCAGCCAAATGTGTGGGTAGATTAACAAAGTCTAGGGTTTATTTGGACAAGGTGTCAAGAATCTTTTGTTTTATTTTTTCTGCAAGTTCATTGAACTCTTCGTAGAAATCAAGAAAATGATCTGAAACTCTATTTTTCAAATAGAAGTACCTAAGAGCTAGGGAGAACATTTTTTTCTTGCTACGCATGATTTGATGTTCTGTAGAAATCATGATTATTGGTAATCTAGGATAAAAAATCAGCTCTACCCTGTAAGGGACCAACACATCCCTTATCAAAACGTCGCCTTTTTGTTCACTTCCCATCCCTAGTGTCTTGGACTTGGAGGGTTTGGAGCTGTTGTTAGTGCCCATAATGGTCAGTTTGATGTGTCAAGTTGCCTAGGCTTAGCCCCCAGTTATTCAGTCACACATAAGTCTAAGTGTTGCTGGAAGGTATTCTGTAGATGCGATTAACACCCACACTCAGCTCACTTTGGATAAAGGAGAGACTATCCTTGACAGTCTGGGTGGGCCTGGTCTAATCAGTTGAAAGGCCTTGCGAGCAGAACTGAGGCTTCCCTGTGGAAGAAGAAACTTCTCCTGTGAACTGCAGCTGCAGCTCCTGTCCGAGAGTTCCAGCCTGTCCTTCCTGATGGCCTGCCCTGTGGATTTCAAACTCACTTAGCCAACCTCCACAATCAGGTAAGCTAATGCTTTGCAAAAAATAGTTCATTTTTTCTGATAGAACCCTGACTGATACAGTATCCGGGAGAAAATGACTTGCCCAAGAAGGTGAGTCATGGCTGTTTTGGGGGGGAGCTTCATGTTGCCTAACCCACAGGAGAGGGAGGGATCACTGCCTTGACCAGGGTGGTTGATCACAAAAGCCAAGGGGCGGACTTCCTAGTTGGTGCAGTGGTTAAGAATCCACCTGCCAATGCAGGGGACACGGGTTTGAGCCCTGCTCTGGGAAAATTCCACATGCCACGGAGCAGCTAAGCCCGTGCACCACAACTATTGAGCCTGAGCTCTAGAGCCCATGAGCCACAACTATTGAGCCTGTGTGCTGCAACTATTGAAGCCCACGTGCCTAGAGCCCATGCTCCGCAACAAGAGAAGCCACTGCAACGAGGAGCCCGCGCACCACAATGAAGAGTAGCCCCCACTTACCGCAACTAGAGAAAGCCCGTGTGCAGCAACGAAGACCCAACACAGCTAATAAATTAAATAAAGAAAGAAAGAAATTTATTAAAAAAAGAAAAGCCAAGGGGCAAATGACATGATAAGGAAATGGAGTTCTATGTGTGGACCCAGGAGATTCACTGGGATATATTTATATATTTTTTTAAGCTCTTTATTGGAGTATAATTGCCTTACACTATTGTGCCAGTTTCTGCTGTACAACAAAGTGAATCAGCTGTATTTACACATATATCCTCATATCCCCTTCCTCATGCGGCTCCTTCCCACCCTCCCTAGCCCACCCCTCTAGGTCATCACCCGCCATTGAGTTGATCTCCCTGTATGTAGCAGCTTCCCTCTAGCTATCTATTTTACATTTGGTAGTGTATATATGTCAATGCCACTCTCTCACTTCATCCCAGCTTCCCCTTTGCCCCCCACTGCCCCGTATCCTCAAGTCTGTTCTCTGCATCTGCATCTTTATTCTTGCCGTGGCACTGGGTTCATCGGTACCATTTTTTTAGATTCCATATATATACGTTAGCATACGGTATTTGTTTTTCTCTTTCTGGCTTACTTGGCTTTGTATGATGGATTCTAGGTCCATCACTGGGATACTTCTGAATACTTCCTTGTCCAATCAGCCGGCACAATGGAAAAATGATCTCCAAGGTCTAGATCCTTCCGGAATGAAGGCTCAGGTGATCCCTCTAGGTAAAAAGCTCAGCCTAACCGAGGCTGGCATGAGATAAAGGGGGACACAGGAGGATGATAGAAGGAAGCACTGATTTTTCAGTTTTAAAGGAATTGACTGAATCAATGTCACCCCACAATGATACAGTCACTGACGGGACCTTGTGTGCTCCCCTCAACCCCCCACCCCCACGTCGGGGATGCACATTTTTCAATTGGAGAAAAGACTAGAGGGAAAACTGAGGGGTAGAGGGGTGGCCTGTGCCGGATAACTTCTATGTGCACCCCCAGCTCTGCTCCCCACCCTTCTCTGCAGCTCTGTGCCCAGGAGACTGAGCTGGGAGGATGGCGAGGAAGGGCTCGCAGGCTCCCTGACTTTCCGTGATCCTCAATCAATGGGGCCAGAGACGAGAGGACGCCCGAGATGTGAGGCCAGGCTCTGTGTTCTCCTGATCCCTCTCTGGGGGTTGCTTCAGGCTGGCCGAGTCCCTCCAAAGGCCGTCAGGGTCAGGTGTCCTCACCCCCCGGCCTTCTCTGTCTCAAGCTCCTGTGCTCTTACAGCCGAGGATGGTAACAGCATCCCCCGTGATGTGTTAGTCCAGAAATGCCACACTATTCCTTGTGGTTGCCCTTCTCCCAGCCCACACCTGTGTAAATTGTCCCTTTATTAAACTGTCCTCAGATACCACAATGTGCATGTAACACACTGTCTGCTTCTTGCTTGTGCCCTGAATAATGTAGGACCACTCGGGCTTATTTAAGCTCTCTGAGGATTAAAAAAAAAAAACTGTAGAGCAAAATGAGGAATATATAACGTAAAAAATATATACTATATGGGGAGTTCCCAGGTGGTTCAGTGGTTGGGACTCCACGTTCTCGCTGCTGAGGGCCTGGGTTCGATCCCTGGTCGGGGAACTAAAATTCCACAGGCTGTATGGCACGGCCAAAAACAAAACAAAACAAAACACTACAGGGCAAAAAGAAGAATATGTAACTTTAAATATATATAAACTCTCTGAGGATTTCTCCAGAGGTTCTCAAAGACTCACAGAACTGGGAAGCAGAGTAGATGCTGTTGAGAATTCCTTTCACAAGTGAGACAAACGGAGGCCCATCGTGGTGAAGTGATAGATCCAAGGTCCTTTGGCCAAGCAGAGGCAGGAGAGTGGCCCATCCCAGATATCCTGCCCCTCCTTCCATCTGCCTCTGTCTCTGTGCACAACCCTTGGCTGTACTGGGTGTTGGGAAAGTAACCACAAAGGTGAAATCCAATAACAAGGTGAGAAATTTGGGGGGAAGTATTTGCTTCCCAAGGACCTTCAAACCACACAGGGAATAATACTATATAAATCAGCAATCCATGTCGGGGTGAGGCGGCTTTGGGGGTCCAGTCCCTCAGGCCTACTGGGTTGCACCCCGGGTCTAGGTCAGGCCCAGCCTGGACTGTGAGGGAGCAGAGCTTGTCCATTACCTGTGGCCTCCTCAGTCCTCCTCTTGGTCCCATCCTTCCTCTGTCCCCACCAGCTGTGGCTCAGGTGCCCCATTCTTAGGAACCCTTGTCAGATATCCCTTGGTAACTGAGGAGTTAAAGGATTTTTCTAGCATATTATCACCGCAGTTTACAACGGGTAAGAGAACTCTCAAATCTGGGCTTCTAGAAGTCATTGTGTGACAACTGTGAAGAGACAGTGGCCTCCCTCTGAAACAACCTCTTCACCTTCCCTAACCCTCTGTGCAGATTATCTAAAGGTTAAAGAAGAAAACAAAATGAAGAATTAAAACAACCTCCTTCTCCTGGGCCAGCAGTGGGAAAGAACTTAACTTACAGGACATGATGCAGCTTTATTTCTGGACCCTCCTCACTCCTTTGAATGAATATTCAGTGGTAATAATCTTCCCCTGCCCTTGGCTAAAAGTTCCTGCAGTCCCCAGGAGTTGGACAGTCACCTTAAGCGACATATACTGTCCCACTTCAGACGTTGGAGTGTCCACATCACCTACCGATCACAATTCCAGCTGTGGTGTCAAACCTCGGCCTCACCCACGGCTCAGCCCTGCTTCAGGCAGGACGCCATGGTGGCCGGGTGGACTCAGCTGGTTTCTCTTTTCTTTCTCCACCTTGTGCTTTTAATCCTCTCCATCTCCATCCCCTTCTCGGTATTTAGTTTCTGTCTGGTCCAGAATAGGTGCAGCATGGGAGGGAGGAGGCCATAGGGATGGGAAATGTCTTATGTCTTATAGGCTGTAGGATGCTTGCATAGTTCAACCTATTCTTTTTTTTTTTCATATTGTTTGCTTTGAAATAATTCCAAATTTACAGAAAAGTTGAAAGAATAGTACACAAACTCCAATAGATTGACAAATTTTTAATATTTTGTCATATTCCCTTTATCATTCATTCTTTCTTCCCGCCCCTCGCTCACCTGTCACCTGAGATTCCCTTCCCCACTTTTTTTCCTAAATTATTTGAGATAGTTGCAGACTTTAACCGCTTTACCCGCAAACACTTCAGTGTATATTCCTAAGAACATGGAGATTATTTGACATAAACACAGTAACTATGAAATTTGGCAATTTTAACATTGACATAATACTATGGTCTAATATATCTAAAATGTATTCGAATTTTGCTAAGCATCCTAAAAATGTTCTTAATGTCAAGTTTCCCCCAATCCAGACTTCAATTCCGATCATGTATTGTGCCTGTTAATCTGGAAAATTTCCTCAGTCTTCCTATGGCTTTCATGACATTGATATTCTAGAAGAGTACAGGTCAGTTGCTTTGTAGAATATTCCACGATTTGGGTTTGAGCTGAGTAGGGTCAGGTTCTGCATTTCTGGCAGGAGCACATGAGTGATGTGTGTCCTCTCGGGGCATCACGTCAGGGGACACATGATGTCTGTTTCTCCCATGACTGGTGATGTCAACTTAGATCACCTGGAAGGGTGGTGTCTGCCACATTTCTCCACTGTAATTAATCTGATTCCCATTGTAATTAATAAACAATCTGTAGGGAAATACTTTCAGACTATGTAGTACTTTGTTTCTTTTCAAACTTTCATCCAATAATTTTAGCATCTATCGATAATTCTTGTCAAGCCCCAAATCTGTCATCAGGTCAGTCTTGGGGGAACTCATGTTCCCCAGTGAGGAGTTCTTATGAATTAGAGCTGCCACTCACCCCTGGGGGAAGCGGTAACTTCTCTCCCTTAACACTTGATTCAGGTATGGATACAAGACCCATCCCCTAATCACCCCTAGCAGGACTAAATTGGTACATCTGGGCATCACAGAAGAAATGTGAGATGAATATCTAATGAAGTCATCAGAAGCCACTTTCCACCCATCACCTGGACTGCCTCACCTGCACCACCCTATCTCGACCCTTCAATATTACATTCTCAAGAGGGAGAGAAAAGCTTCCTGATCTGGAAGGACTTCTACATTCCCAGTTCCCACCAGAGATCCCTGCTGTTTTGCAGTGACCCGCAGTGGAGCTTCCACCCCTCTCAGGGGGCTCCCCAGACCCATGGGGTCTGGCCCTAGTCTAGAGTTCACCCCAGGTTTGGAGAGATGGTACCCCAACCCCATGACACTCATGCAATGTGTGTGTGGTGTCCTTGCACTGTGGGTGGGTTGAGAGAGGCTAGGAGAGAAGCCATCTCATATCCAAAATTCAAAATGGGAATTTAATACAAATAGCTGTTAACTAGGAATAAAATTGTTTAAAAAGTCCCTGAAAATTCAGAGAGATGGAGGTAGCAACCACAAGAAGCAGCTGCACTCCGAGGGCTGGTGGGAACAAAGGGAAGAGGTATTTTTTAAACCTAGAATTGAGGGAAACAAGAGCAAAAACTCAGATCTCAGAGGAAGGGGCCCCCGCTCAGCTGATGCTGGTGCCTGTGGGCTTGTAAGGGGAACTTTGTGGGGCTGGAATGTAGATCTTGAAGGAGGGTGTTTCAGCCAACTGCTGCTGGTTCTCAAGGGGGAAGGTGGGGTGGGGGGGTGAAGCTGATTCTGTAACTGTTTGGGAAACTGTACTCTGGATGCAACACCTCCTGTGGGAAGGAACTGCTGCTGCTGGGGGTGCAGAAACATCTTGGGTGGTGTTCCGAGGGGCAGGAAGCGAATGGGAAGGAGCAAGTCCCTTTTATCCACTCCATCCTTTTCAAGTTTCTCTCCAGTCCACCCCATTGGCAGAACCGAACGTGGAGCCGGCAGGGAAAGTAGAAACATGGTTAGCAAAGCTCCGGTCCCCATCCTACAGCATAGAGAAGATTTTAGAAGGGTGAGTATGGAACTGGAAGACAAGAATAACTGGCACACCTCCAAATTTAAAATGATGGGGTCTGTCAAAAGTATACGGCACATGTAGATTTACAGTGGGTGCCCATGGCAAGAGAGATGATCTCTCAAGACGATAATAGTTGGGTTATCTATGCAGCTGTGCTGGACAGTGTGCCCCCTCTGCATGGAGCCCAGGACAACTTTAGACAAGTTGGGCGTGGCCAAGTGTTGCCTAAACTTCTGATTGAGCAGCTTTACAGGAGACTGAAAGGAACTGGGACTGAAGACAGTATAGGTCAGATCAAAAGATAATCACGTGGAAACACCCAAAAGACCATCAACAGATGAAATGGACAAACAAAAGGTGGTATCCATACAATGGGATGTTATCCAGACACTAAAAGGAATGGAGTTCTGATACATGCCTCAACACAGATGAAAACTGAAAACATTACACCAGGTGAGATAAGCCAGAAACAAAAGGACAAATATTGTATGAGTGCATGATTTCACTTACATGTCTAGAAGAGGCAAGTTCCTAGAGACAGAAAGTAAATTCAAGTTTTCCAGGGGCTGGAAGGAGGGGGAGTGGAAAGTTATTGGTTAATGATTACAGAGTGTCTGTTTAGGGTGATGAAAAACACTTGGAACCAGATAGTGGTGGTGGTTGCACATTGTGAATGCAATTAGTGTCACTGAATTGAACACTTAAAAAATGGTTAAAATGGAAGATGTTATGATATATAATTTTTAAAGGTTAATAATGTAATACACCAAAATTATTGTATTTACACTCTAAATGGGTGAATTGTACCATATGTGAATTATATATCAATAAAGCTGTTAAAAAAAAAACCCACAAGCACAGCCCCTCAGTAGCCTTCTCAAACACAGCACAGCCATTATCGGTTATCACAGCCCATGTGGGTCCCTAGAGAGGCTTCTTAAAGCACTTCTTGCTCTTTCTTAAAGCACTTTCATGTCTCTTGACTCAGCAAACAATTTGAGGTGAAACTCCCCCCATTAATTACACCATCTCATTTCACAGAAGAGTGAGATTGGGTGTGTGATGAGTTAGGTGCAAGTTATGGTATAGTTAGCATAGTACAGTACAGTACAGTACAGTAGAGTGTGGTATAGTGTAGTATAGTGTAGTATAGTACTGTATAGCATAGTGTAGTGTGGCATAGTATGGTATGGTACAGTATAGTATAGTACAGTATAGTATAGTGTAGCATACTATGGTATGGTATGGTGTGGTAATGGTATGGCATAGTATAGTATAGTATAGTATAGTATAGTATAGTATAGTGCAGTATAGTATAGTATAGTATGGTACGGTATAGTATAGTATGGTATAGTATAGTGTGGTATAGTATGGTATGGTATGGTATAGTATAGTATAATGTGGTATAGTATAGTATAGTATGGTATGGTATGGTATGGTATGGTACGGTACGGTACGGTACAGTACAGTACAGTACAGTATAGTATAGTATAGTGTGGTGTAGTATAGTTTGCTCTCATGAGGCCACAGAAGCCCTGAGAAGGGTTTGCCTCCAAGTGAACTGGTGATGAGAGAGAAATAGGAACATTTCCCTCTTTAATTTTTCAGACAATTAAATTAGTGTGTTTTCGTTATTTAAAATATAAAATAATGAAAGATATAGCCTCATACCCATTAGGATAGCTATTGTCAAGAAACAAAAATGACCAGTGGTGGCAAGAACATGGAGAGATCAGAAGCCTTGTGCGTTGCTAGCGGGAGTGTAAAATGGTGCAGCTGCTGTGGAAAACAGTATGGCACGTCCTCAAAAAATTAAACTTAGAATCACCATATGACCCAGCAATTGCATTTCTAGGTATATACCCAAAAGAAAGCAGGGACTTGAACAGATATTTATTCACCAATGTTCACAGTAGCACTATTCACAATAAGCAAAAGATGGAAGCAACCCAAATGTCTATCACTGCCCGAATGGATCAAAAAATGCAGTATATATATATATGATAGATAGATATTGCATCAATGCATTATTATTCAGCCTTAAAAAAGAGGAAATTCTGACACACGCTACAACATGGATGAACCTTGAAAACACAATGTGAAATGAAATAAATCAGACACAAAAGGACAAATACTGTATGGTTCCCCTTATATTAGGTACCTAGAACAGTCAAATTCATAGAGATAGAAAGTAGAATAGAGGTAAACAGAGTCTGGAGGGAGTCGAAATGGAGAATTAGTGTTTAGTGGGTACAGAGTTTTTAGTTTAGGAGATGGGTGGTGGTGATATTCTAATGACAATCTGAATGTACTTAATGTCATTGAACTTTACATTTTAAAATGGTTTAAATGGCAAATTTTTGTTATGATGAGTTTACCACAATAAAAAAAAGAAAAAAAATGTAGAAATAAGATAAACCAAAAATTAACCCAAAATTTCTCTATCCAAAGACAGCTGTAATAGCAGCAGTCAGAATCATTGCAAAATAATTCTAGGAATAAGGGTTAGATGGAGCCATGGCTGATAAGAATTGAGTCTTGGCACTTCCCACATGGTCCAGTGGTTAAGACTTCGTGCTTCCAATGCAGGGGGCGTGGGTTCAATCCCTGGCTGGGGAACTAAGATCCCGAATGCCACGCATTGCAGACAATATATAAATAAAGAAATAAAAAGCTATGGGTGGGGGGGGAAACAATTGAGTCCCAAAGGTAAAGGTGTCAAAATTGTACCTGAGGCATTGTTTCAATTTACCCTTTTATTCATTTGTTAATTCTGATTTTAGATGTTAGAGACATAGAAGGTGGATTATGAAGATAAGTGAGATATGGCTTTTGCCCTCAGGAAACTTATAGTCTAATGGAAAATATGAGACTTTAACAAATAACTTGACCACAATGGGGAAAGTAATGATCTTCGTATGCGAGAGGGGTAAAAGGCTAGAGGAAGGGAGCTCCATTATATCACAGTGTGGTGGGAGGCACCATGGAGGAGGCAACATTTGAACTGGTCCTTGGAAAATGAGAAGGGTTGGGGAGACTTCACTGGTGGTACAGTGGTTAAGAATCTGCCTGCCAATGCAGGGGACACGGGGTGCCACAACTGCTTAGCCTGTGCTCTAGAGCCCACGAGCCACAACTACTGAGCCCACAAGCTACAACTACTGAAGCCCACACCCCTAAAGCCAGTGCTCTGCAGCAAGAGAGGCCACCACAATGAGAACGCCGGGCACTGCAACGAAGAGTAGCTCCTGCTTGCCGAGAAAGCCCACATAGAGCAATGAAGACCCAATGCAGCCAAAATAAATAAATAAAATATTTTTTAAAAAAGAAAGGAAAAAAGAAAAGAAGGGGGAAGGATTCTCAGGCAGAAGTCATGTCTTGAGCAAAGGCTAGGATTTAGGAAACTGAAAGCTTGGACCAGAGGACACAGTAAGTGAATAAGAATAATTGGGGATTAAACTAGAAAGGAAGTCATGAATTTAACAGAGTCCCGGAAGAGCTGACACGTGCTTTCGTAAATTTAATCTGACTTCCAAGTATGTGTATGTACTGTGTAAGGAGGGTAGGTTTTAAAATATAGGACTGAGTCTGGATGGGAGGGGAGCATGGGGGAGAATGAATACGTGTATATGTATGGCTGAGTTGCTTTGCTGTGCACTTGAAACTACCACAACATTGTTAACTGGCAACACTCCAATATAAAATAAAATCTTAAAAAGTATGTAGGGCTGAGTAATAGTCTATAATTATTTTGTTAAAAAATTTAAACAAAATTCCTATTTTTAATTTATATTATTATTTACGGTTTAGTTTCTAAAAATCAGTTTAAAATCCATGTTTTATTTCTGAGACCATATGATCTCAGTTCAGAAGATCTGCGCGAGTAGTGTACTACTATCACCACAGGCAGCACCTCTTAACTGAAGGCAACACAAAATAAAATGTGTGTGTGTGTGCGTGCGCGCACGTGTGTGTTGACGGTTGTGTGAAGGGTGAGGAGAAACATTCCAATAGTGAAATTACAAACCAAACACATAACAATAGATTAGTACAAGGGATTTTTATTCTGACAAGAGAAATTAATTGCAATATTATCACAACTGACCTTAATTGCAATATTATCACAACTGACCTTAATTGCAATATTATCACAACTGACCATACGTGGAAACACAGCTTGAGCAGAACATATTACTCCTTAATTACAGAAAGTGTATTTTAACTTTGTGAGGAACAAGAGAGAAAGTGGCACAGGTCCCTTTGTAATGATACACATAGATTTCCCGGGCTAAGGTCACTCCAAATTATACCTGCAAATAATTGAAATAAACATTGGCAAGACACTGTCTTCCCCTGTGCTGGATATTACCTATTGGAAATTGGCACCATTTCCATCCACTATAAGAGACTACCAGCTGTCTTAAAATCCATATTTTTATTGTTTCATCTTAGTAGAGGCACCAGGCACATATTTGTCCAGCTGCACGATGTTTTCCAGCCTCCCTTGCAGGTAAGTGTGGCCACAAGACCACGCTCTTTCTAAGGGGATACAGACAGAAATGATGCTGCCACTCCCACGCCCACCCACAAAAGCCTCTCACACGTGTTCTCCCATGCTCTGTCCCTCTTCTAGCAGGCTGAGAGGATGAACACCCAGGACAGCCTTGGAAGCCCCACGTTTAAGACAGCAAAGCCGTCATAAGCCTGAGTCCCTGAATGACTGCGTGGAAGAGGGATGCCACTGCCCTAACCCCTGCCTTGGACTATTACCTGAGTAATAAACTCTTTATTCTGAAAGATGCTGAATGTGTGGAGTCTATTTTTTACCAAAGTTCAGAGTACCCTGGCTCTTACCCCCTTTTTTGTCTCCTCCTATGTTCTAGAAGCCTTAAACTCCATTTCCCAGACTCTCTCCCAGAAGAGTTCTGGACACAGTTTAGGTTCTGCCAATCGGATACACTTGTGCATCATTTGGAAGTCAGCGTAAGGCAGAGCTGTTCTTCCAGTGAGGGAGGTGTCTGATGGACAGGCTCTGGCAGATGCGAGCATCTCACAGGCCAGATTTCCTGCTCCCCTCTGGCACTGGCTTTGCCAGCCAGGGTGTTCTGATGATGATGGAGAGTTCCACCCCTCTGGACACAGTTGTTGTGATGCGCCCTCAAAGCCCATGAATGCCTTCTGCATCTGCTACTCTGGATCGTCTAACATTTATATAAGCATAATTCCCTAGATTAAATGCCTTTCTGCATGTCAGTGCCTTGCATTGATATTGCTTCCCCATTCCAGTGGGAGAGAGACTTTTCTCATCTTTTAAAATTAGTCTACAATGTTCACCAGTATTCACCTGTTCATTTTGGTTTATTTGCCCTCCTTAGAGGCACATCCCCTTCCTGTGCATCTCCCTGGTTTGAACACTTGTCTCAGCAGCGAGTCAGTATCATTCTCTGAGCCTCAGTTCCTCAACTATAAAATAGGGATAATAATCCCTGACCTGCACAGTTGTTCTGAAGATAAAATGAGACATTACTGGATGCAAAAACCATTCAAGAGATTGATATATGAGGTGTTAAATCCATGAAAAGAGGATTAAGAAGCATACTTCATGTCAGAGAGAGAAAACCAAATACCATATGCTAATGCATATATATGGGATCATAAAAAATGGTACTGATGACCCTAGTGGCAGGGCAAGAATAAAGATGCAGAGGTAGAGAACGGACTTGTGGACACAGTGGGGAAGGGGAGGCTGGGATAAAGTGAGAGAGTAGCATTGACATATATACGCTACCAAATGTAAAATGGATGGCTAGTGGGAAGCTACCGCATAGCACAGGGAGATCAGCTCGATGCTTGGTGACAACCCAGAGGGGTGCGATAGGGATAGTGGGAGGGAGGCTCAAGAGGGAAGGGTTATGGGGATATACGTATACACATAGCCGATTCATTTTGTTGTACAGCAGAAACTAACACAACATTGTAAAGCAGTTATACTCCAATGAAGATGTGGCAAAAAAAAAAAAAAAAAAAGGAAGCATACTTCAGCGAGTCCGTAGGTGAAGAAATTATAGTATTCACCTGCCTTTTGAAAGAAATGTATTTGTATACATATTGACTTAAACACCATACATTTATGTATATATTTCTAAAATGTATGTGCAGTAATACATAAGATGTAAAAATTCTGTGTGCAGGTTGATTGCTTAAATGTGAGGTATAAGTCATAACACAAGATCTACCAAGTGTGCGCATCATAATTTAAAATATCTTAAATCACTCAATACTTATTTTCAAAAAGTAATTCATTTTACCATGACCCCCAAAGTCTTTCACCAACTGAAAAACTTTTCAGATCCGAGGTAAAGTTCCAGTGTCCGAATCCACCCTCTTGATCAGAGCCATCCTCTCATTAACACTTGTGGCCCGCTGATTTTTGCTCTCATTTGCACTGTGTACAAGGCCTCTGCCAGCTTCCTTTCCTCTCTGTTCAAACAAACAATAGCTTTTGGAACAAAGAAGGAAATTTGCAGCAGGTGAAAGTTTAGTTTTAATGATGCAGAGACCAAATTGTTTTTAAACTAGAAATACGTAGAAGACTCCAAGCTCCCTTTAATTTCTCATTGCCCACAATTATCCATTATATAGTTGACCAAATCTCTTACTTTGAATCATAGAATCTTTGAAATAAATTCAGAAACTAACCTTTTGCACATACATAGCTTATTAGCAACAAGAAAAATTACTTTTCTCTTTGACTGTGAGCTTTTTCTCCCTGTGGAACATAAAATAGATACATAAACTTACAGGATGTAGAGGCAGCAACCTGTGACATTTTCGTATTTCCTTAGGAAAAGAAAATCTAGGCAAGAGGGGGTGAAAAAGCCTGAGATTGGTCATTTGTATCCACATGTAGCAAAGAAGCTATTAGGTGCTGATGAGCTGCTCAGATTAGAACAGGCAAGGCTGCTGCCCGCTCCCTTCATGCCCTGCAGTCCTTGAATCAGGACACTTAATTGGTGTATAAAAAGTCACCTTAACAAGGTTCACAGTCACCTTTCCTGAAAATCCTCCTGATGAAGGATTTGTGAAAACTTTTCTAACAAACATCTCTCATTCAGCTATTCCAGAAAAAAATATTAACTTTCACATGCAGTCATCCCTCAGTATCTTCAGGCATTGGTCTCAGGACTTCTCGCAGACACCCAAATCCAAGGATGCTGAAGTCCCTTTATAAAGAGGCATAGTACAGTCGGTTCCCCGTCCATCCACAGATTCCACTTCCACGGATGCAGAACTCACAGATATGGAGGGTCAAATGAACACGGTCATTCCCACTCTTTGAAATCTCTTTCCTGCTAAAATCCAGAGGTAGCACTGAGGATGGAGAGACCAGAGACCAGAGTCCAGATATGAGCAGGTAGGGGATGGTATTAGTCAGGCTAAGTTACACAAGCTGCTTGGCCAAAAGGACATGAATATACATTTGCTATTTTAATAGTATTGCCTGACTGCCCTCTGTAGGGGTTGTACCCACTCACATTTGCACCAGACTTTTTAAAGAATGTCTTGTCTCCCCGCAGCCTGCCTAGCAGAGTATTACCAGATTCATGGATTGTTTTGCCAACCTCCTAAATGAGGAAAGGCGGATACCAAAGTTTCTGAAAATCAAGCGTGTCACTGGGATATTTCCTCCTCCCTTTCTCCCTCTCCCCTCTCACTCCTTCCCCGTCCTCTTCTCTTCTCTCCTCCTCCTCTCCCTCCCCTCCTCCTTCTTCTTCTGGATTTTTTTTTACCGTGCTAAAACACACAACGTAAAATTTACCATTGTAACCACTTTTAAGTATACAGTTCAATAACATCAAGTACATTCACATTATTGTCCAACCGTCCCACCATCCATCTCCAGAACTATGTCATCACCTCAAACTGAAGTACCCATTAAACAGTAACTTCCATTCCTCTGTCCCCGCCGGCCCCTGGCAAGCACCGTTCTACTTCTATGTCTATGAATTTGTCTATTCTAGCTATCTCATGTAAGTGGACTCCTACAGTATTTGTCCTTTTGTGTTGGGCTTCTTTCACTTAGTATGTGTTCAAGGTTCATCCATGTGGTAGCATGTAGCCCAACTTCATTTGTTATTAAGGCTGAATAATATTCCATTGTATGGATAGAACACATTTTGCTCACCATTCATTCATTGATGGACACTGGGTTGCTTCTGCCTTTTGGCTGTTGTGAATGATGCTGCTGTGAACATGGGAGGACAAATATCTGTTCAAGTCCCTGCTTTCAATTCTTTTGAAGTGGAGTTGCTGGATCTTAAGGTTATTCTGTTTTTTTTTTTAATTTATTTATTCTTAAAGAACTTTTATTGAGATATAATTGACATACAATAAACTGCATGTATTAAAGTGTACAATTTGATTTTTTTTCTTGTTAGTAATGTATATATGGCAATCCCAATCTCCCAATTCACCCCACCCCAACCGCCCACCCCCACCCCATCCCCACCGCTTTCCCCACTTGGTGTCCAAATTCTATGTTTAAGTTTTGGAGGAGTCGCCAGGCTGCTTTCCACAGTGGCTGCAGCAATTACATCTTTTTAAATTCAATTAACTGATGTTGATACAATTACTCAGAATTTTCACAGTCATCTTTCTTTTAAAAATCTCATAAAATCCTAATGAAAATACCGCGAGGTGAACGTTACTTCAATACCCATTTGCACATGAGGACATTGCGGTAGGCAGGAAGGTAGGATCATACAGAAATTCTGATGGGGTTCTTAGCAGCAAACAACAGAACCCACTCTGGCTAGCTTAAGCATAGAAGTTGCTCGTCAAAGCGTTCCTGAGGTAGTTCAGAGTCTCTAGGAGGTCCGGAAGATCAGCCCCGGAGCTGGGAAACCCAATCATACCACCAAAAGAAGATCCTACCCCTGGTCCACTGTGCACAGACATGGAGCTTGCCGTAGTGGACACTGGACCCAGGATTGCCATCACTGCTGTGCCCACAGCCAGATGCTTTCGCCCCCCCCCCCTTGCCAGAGACAGCGTTGTCTGCGGTGCCTGTTTCCTTGTACTGCTTTCCTCCAAACTGGGGGCACCCACAAGTGCCCAAGTCCTACCAACAGGAAGGCTGTGAAGGTTGCCTTCTATCTTACGGAGAAAGAAAGTTCCAAGTCATAGCAAGAGACATGGTAAAGGGTGCTGGGAAGCTAGAAAATGTGACAGCTCTCCACAAACACAGCTAGTAAATGCAGGGCTGTGGCTCGAATCCACTTCCTTCTGACTCTGCTTCTAGTCCCTCGGAAAATTTCTGCTGTTTATAGCTACGACTGTGGACGCTGATCCTCTCACCTAAAAACAGAATAGATTGCAATATCGAGAGCTCCAAGGCCCCAATGTATGCTGAAAGAGGAATGATGTATCGGCTGAATGACTGGGGCATGAGATATCATGCAGCCTCTGTCTTTCTCATCACAACATCCCATCATCAGATGCAGACCCAGAGCACTTAATCCAGGCGTATGCACCTGTCACATGAAAATCAAAGTTCAGAATGGGTGCTGTTCCAAAGTGTTAAACAGGAGAGATTTTTCATATGCTTATTTCCACAAGCTGCCAGCAGAAGGACTTAAAGCAGGTGGGGCTCCTGCTATTTCTGAATTCTCTTTAGAGCCAGAGGCACATTGTTTTGTTTACAATCAGTGGTTCCAAATCTGTACTTTAGTTTCCTCATCTGTCAAATGGAGATAATACTCATTTCTACTGAGCATTCTCGAGAGCATTAAATGATGTAAAGTGCTGAGCACAGTGCCTGGCACGTACAAGAGCTTCATAGAAGTCAGCTATTACTATTGTGGTGGTTGAGCTTGGGAAATAAGGTAGGGATCAACCTGAGTCACATTAATTTGGGTCCAAAATGAGACATGATTTAATGAGACATTTCTTTTATAACTCATAAACAGGCTCTGAAGTTTGGGGATCTCCAAAAAAGCCTTGCATAGCAGCAGTGCCAGTGGGGTAAATGCACGTTGAGCTCCGCAGCATGATGGCGGGCAGGAGTTTTTATGTGGAGAAGGATGAGGTGGGCTTGTGCTTTACTCTCACGTATGCTAACCACCTCCTACATGAAGCATGTGAGTGACACCTCCGTCCCTAGTGCTGAGTCCTTGTATATCGTCTCTGGTTACTCCAGAGATAGAGTTTCTGCCACATGGAGGATCCATTACACACTTGCCCTTGCACAGTCAAAAGCAGCTCCCTCTCACTGACCTGCCAGATGACAGTGCCCTGGGCAGTGACCTGACCCTCGGAACAGGTGAAAAGATCATCTCAGAAAGTCCATCTAGATGCCTACTGCTGCTGCTCATCCCCGAAAATCTTTACAGGTCTGTGTGTTAACATATGTACTCTTAACTCAGCCCTTGTTCTGAAAAAGGAACTATGCTTTGCCAGGTAACTCGATGCCCCTCTTCACCCAAGGGTCAAGGCTCAGACCTGGCCAGCTCAGTGAACTCTGTCTGAGGTCATGCCCTTACCCTGCAGGAAGGCTTTCATGAGTGGTCATGATCCGGGCCCCTGGGAGGGAAGCTTTCTCCTTGGCCTCAGCATCACACAGGGGCCTGGTCCCATCTTCAGAGGGACCACTGCGCAGAACAGATGCTGTGACAGGAAGGGCAGATGTCTGATGTTGCCCTCTTATCCACTGTCATCCCATCATAGGACTCGAGATCAGAGAAGCCCACAGTTCTCTTCTACTGTCTTTTACTCTTTTACTATCTCATAGATAGATAGGTAGATATAAGATGATGATGATGATAGATAGATGATAGATAGATAGATAGATAGATAGATAGATAGATAGATAGATGATAGATAGGTGATAGATGATAGATAGATAGATAGATAGATAGATAGATAATAGATAGATAGATAGATAGATAGATAGATAGATAGATAGATAGATAGATAGATGATAGATAGATGATGATAGATAGATAGATGATAGATAGATATGATGTAGTGCAATGCAATAAGTAGTCAAATTTGTGTAATTCTTTACTTCTCTCCCAATATCTTGTAAATCTGTAAAACAATGGGGAGGTCATCAGTAAATAGCTATTATTTTACTGTCATTATCATTTTTACTGTTACATGCTTGCTAGTCTTCTTTCTTTCACCTTTAAGCAAATATTAATTGAGCGCCTAATATGTGCCCAAGGCCCTGTACAGCCTAACCCCTATCCAACCATCCAGATTTCCCTCGTGTATCCTCAGGTACATGTCAGGTACATCAAACCTCATTTCACTGAATTACTCACCAATTCCCCATCTGCTAAAGCACACGACTCTTTCTCACTTCTTGCTACACCCTTTGCCTAAAATAGCCTTTCTTCTTCTGCACCTGGCAAAGCACATTCATCCCTCAGGACCTCTGTCAAATGTCACCTCCTCTTTGAAGCCCATCCTGATTGGTTTCTTTTCTTTTAGTATCTATTCCACAATATCCTAATTATTGGCTTTTATGTGTGATTATCTCCTGAGAGTGTGAGCTCCCTTTAATCATTTTATCATTTCTACCCACCCCAGCTCCCCCTCCAAAAGTCTTTGACGTATATTAGGTCTTCAATTAACATTTGGTGAGTGAATGAGGATGCTATGTGTGTTGGGTGTTGCATTTGCCTTAGTATTACGTGGGCATAAAGGCAAATTGTTCCCTCTTCATGTGGCTATCGACTCTCTTTCACTGGCACCTAATAGCTTGGGGATGGATTGGTCTGGTTAATATTTTTTTTTTTTTTTTTTTTTTGGCACACGGGCTTAGTTGCTCTGTGGCATGTGGGATCTTCCTGGAGCAGGGATCGAACCTGTGTCCCCTGCATTGGCAGGCGGATTCTTAACCACTGCGCCACCTAGGAAGCCCATGGTTAATATTTTAGTTTTCCTCTTTACCGCAATTCCTACTCCCAAGTGGCTGCAGATAAATTTTGTGGCCCAAGTTGGACCACACTGTGTTGGGCCCATGCGTGCTTGACGTTCTTGTTTCCTGCGTGCCGTTCAACCAAGAAATTGAGGCAGCATTCCACTTCTACTGCCAAGGATGGAGAAGAAAAGTGCAGATTTAGAAAGTCTGATGAACACAAACTGCCTCACAACCCACCCTTGACCTTTTTGCTGCAGCGTGTTTGGTACGTGTGGGTTTGTTCCTCTGATCAGACTGTGAAACCCCATGCTTCCCCAGGGACTAACAAGCAAACAGGCTGGGAACAGGCACACAGACAGTTGGCTGCCTGCCCCCACTCGTCCTCCCCTGTGCTGTCACCCTTTTGGCTCATATCTGAGAGCCAGACCTCTGGATGGTTTTGGTGACCTGTCTGCTCTGATCTTGCTGAGAAGCCATTAGTTAAACTTCTGCAAAAAAGAGCAGTCACTTCCTTGTGAGAAGAGCAGGAGTTATTAAAATTTTCTCTCTGAAATGAGAGCAAATGTTGGGTACAGAGATAGAAAAAGTTTTCCTATGAAAGATGCTCATCAAATCCTGGTTCCAAACAAGAAGGAACATTTAAACTTGCAAATGAAAAATACCCGATGTCAACACACCTTCCCAGCATGCCTCAAGCAGCTTTTTTTTTCTGGGAGTGTTGTTAATCAGTCCTGTGTTACTGAACCAAACTTGGGTCTGGTTGCCCACATGTAGTAAAGTCAATCTACCGACACCAGGTCATGGCAAAGGTTCAGTCTTATTGCAAGGCCAAGCAAGGAGTATGGGCAACTCACGCTCAAAAGACCTGAACCCCGTGATGGCTTTCAGGGAAAGGTTTATAAAGACAGGGTGAAGGAGAGGGGTGTGGGGTGTGTGATCAGCTCATGAACATTCTTCTGATTGGTTGGTGGTGAGGTAATCAGGAGTCAACATTGTCAACCTTCTGGTTCCAACTGATCTGGGGTCTACGTGCTTGTGAGCAGCATACAGTTAACTCCTTCCACCTCCTTCCATCTGTAAAACAGCTCAAGGATATTGCTCAGGATATTGTCTTTGGCCCTTGAGGAGGAGTTAAAGGGTCTTGACTTTAACAGCAAAACTCTTGTTATTTTTGTCTTGCTTGACTGTTTCCCTTTGTTTCTGCATTTTCTCGCTTCTCTGGTTAAATTTGCTCTTTGGAACTCAGGGAAGGCCTGGGAGGCTAAAGTTTTTCTACAAACAAGAAGTAGGTGGAGGACAGCAGGGGTAGGGGTGGACGGTTCTGTTCTGGGATGGCCCCATAGGGTCCTGCTCAGTTACAAGTGCTTAAAAGCTGATGCATGCAATTACTGAGCCAGCACATACCCTAGAGACCCTATTAGAACACACTCTGGGAATTTGTAATAATGTATGGATGTTTTATCTCACCCACACACACACACACACCCCCACACACCCCCCCACACACACACCCTGTTTTATAAGCCATTGGGCAAGACAACTATTGCTCAGTCCACCCCAAACTCCCACTTGTCTGGGAACCGCCCTTCACATCTCTGGGAGTCCCATGGGATGTGTTATGTTCCTACCACCTGCTACCTGTCAGCTTCAGATGTCTGTTCTCGATTGGCTCTTGACCCAAGTGGACTGGTGCCTCCCTGCCACAAAATGTGTAGATCCGGGACAGCTCAGCAAGTCTCCACAGTCACAGTTATGAGACGTGAGGCTCAGAAGCCATCAGTGATAGAGTTTCCTACATGAGAGAAGAAAGAAGGAGCAATAAGAAGCAAAAGGAAGTTCTCGGGAGCTGTGGGGTCCCTGGAGGCAGTTGCTCCTGAAGCCAAGCTCTGTCTTTCCTTCCTGTATCTTGGCTGGGCAATGATTCCATAGATTATATGAGCCTTTCCAGGGCCTGCTGCCTAGTTTTGCATGGCCTGCAAGCTAAGAATTTACATCTTTTTAATGGTTGAAAAAAATCAAACAAATAAAATATTTTGTGACATGTGGGAATTATACGAAATCCAAATGAAGTTTTATTGGGACACAGACACACTCCTTTGTGTACAAATTGCTGTAGTTACTTTTGTGCTACAAAGGCAGAATTGAGTAGACAGAGCTCAAAAACTGTCAAGTATTTATTTTCTGGCTCTTTATAGGAAAAAAACGAGTCTATCCTAAAGTCAGTAACAATGGAGCATCCTTTTAAAAACCATGAAGTTAAATCAATTTTAAAAGATGTTACTCGTGGTGCAGTCACTATGGAAAACAGCATAGAAGTTCCTCAAAAAGTTAAAAAGAGAACTACCATGTGATCCAGCAATTCCCCTTCAAGATATACATACAAAGAAAATGACATAACTATCTCAAAGAGATATCTGCACCCTCTGCCCCATGTTCATTGCGGCATTATTTACAACAGCCAATGGAAACAACCTAAATGTCCACTGACAGCTGAATGGATAACGAAAATGTGGAGATAGATATAGATATAGATATAGATATAGATATAGATATAGATATAGATATATAGTTGCCAGAGGTGGGGGGGAGGTGGGGAAATGGGTGAAGGGGAGTCAAAAGGTACAAAGTTCTAGTTATCACATAAATAAATTCTGGGAATGTAATGAACAGCATGGTGACTACGGTTGACAACAGTGTATTGTACAGCTGACCCAAGAACAACGTGAATTTAAACTGTAAGGATCCACTTATATGAAGATTTGTATCAATGAATACATACAGTACTACACCATCCCTGGTTGATTGAATCCATAGATGTGGATACAGAGGGCCAGCTATCAAGTTATACATGGATTTTCGACTTGGAGTGGAGGGGTAGGTACACCTAGTCCCTGCATTGTTCAAAGGTCAACTGTATATTTGAAAGTTGCTAAGAGAGTAGCTCTTAAATGTTTTCATCACAAGAAAAAATATGTGTAAGCATGTGAGATGATAGATGTGAACTAAAAGTATTGTGGTTATTTGATACAGATATCAAATCATTATGTTGTACACCTGAAACTAATGTAATGTTTTATGTCAATTATATCTCAATAAAGCTGGAGGGAAAAAATTTCTAAATGTCACTCATTGCTGCAGAAACTCTAGCAGCTGCATATTTGAAGAGAGGTTTTAACTGCAACCATTTTCCTTTAGGAACAAAAAGAAAAGGTAAAGAAAAGAAAAAAGAAAAGGAAAGGAAAGGAAAGAAAAAGAAGCCACCTTCAGCCTTTATACACAGCCTCAGTCATCCGTATGTATCCAATGAATGAAGAAATGCACTCCCTGCAAGTGGAAGCTCCCACTGCTTGGGAAAAGTCCTGAGCCTTGGGAAGAAGCTGGCCCCACCAGCCCCTGTGTAACAGTGTGCTTGGGACCCTTAGGCATCACACACACCTAGCCTCTCATGAACAAACCCAACTGACCCTCTCACGGTTTCATCCTTCCTGAGATGAGTTCAAAAAAGACCTAAATTTGCAGCTTCCAACATCTCCTGAAAACAGATTCTAATTGAAACAATCTTTAGGACAGAGGTTGTTTATTTGGCAAAATGTCCCAGGCAAATTACCAGGAAAAGAAATAACAGCAACATTCTTTATCAGATATTCCGACTGAAGGACAAAGGAAATAATCCAAATTGAGGTGGGGTGGGTTGAATAGCATCCTCCCAAAATTCTTGTTCACCCAGAACCTCAGAATGGAGTCAAGGATTAAAGATACCATGTTGGATTTAGGTTGGTCCCCTAAATCCAATGACTGTTGTCTTTATAGAAAGGGGAGAGGACACAGAGAAGATGGTCTTGTGAAGATGAAGGGAGAGATTGGAGTTATGCCCCCACAAACTAAGGGATGTCGGGGGTGCCCAGAAGCTGAAAGAGCTGAGCAAGGATTCCCCCGTAGCCTTTGGAGGATGTGGCCCTGCCAACAACTGATCTCAGACTTTTGGCCTCCAGAACTGTAGGACAAGACATTTCTGTTATTTTTAGTCCCTTTTTTTGGCAGCCCCAGAAAACTCACACAAAGGGGGTTTAAGTTTCCATACAGAGAGAGGAATATGGTAGTGGGTTAGGTAAGTTATCCACACTGGATAGAAAAGGCCTCACAGGACACAGAGGGGGAAGGGGAGGCTGGGACGTAGTGAGAGAGTAGCATTGACATAAAAACACCACCAAATGTAAAATGGATGGCTAGTGGGAAGCTGCTGCATAGCACAGGGAGATCAGCTCGGTGCTTTGTTATGACCTAGAGGGGTGGGATAGGGAGGGTGGGAGGGAGGCTCAAGAGGGAGGGGATATGGGGATATATGTATACATATAGCTGATTCACTTTGTTATACAGTAGAAACTAACTACATTGTAAAGTAATTATACTCCAATAAAGATGTATAAAAAAGGAAAAGAAAAAAAGAAAAGGCCTCATAGACCATCTAGACCTCCCATCTAAATGCTTTCCTCCCCTCCCTCTCTGTCCAGTCAAGAAAGAATGTCACGGGGACTTACATACTTCCAGGAACAGGAAACTCACTCCACAACCCTCTTGTGATAGTTAATTAAATGTGTCACCTTGATTGGACAGTAGGATGCTCAGATGTCTGGTTACACACTATTTCTGAGTGTATCTGTGAGAGTGTTTCCAGACAAGATTAGCTTTGGAGTTGATGGACTGAGTAAAGCTGATTGCTCTCGCGTTGTGGATGGGCGTCATCCAACCCTTTGAGGGCCCAAGTAGAACAAAAAGGCTGAGGAAGGTTGAATTCTCTCTCTGCACTTGCCCTGGGACTGGAACTTACACCATCAGCCTTCCTGGTTCTCAGGCCTTTGGATGTGACTGGAATTCACACCGCCAGCTCCCCTGGGTCTCCAACTTGCAAATGGCAATTGTAGGACTTCTTGGCGGCCATAACTGCATAAGCCAACGCCTTAAAATAAGTCTCATTATATAGACAGATATAGATATAGATGATCTAGAAACAGCCTGTTGTTTCTGTTTCTCTGGGGAACCCTAGTATACTCCTTTTTTTTCTGAATACATATATTTTTCATAATTTTTATTGCAGTATAGTTGATTTACAGTGTTGTGTTAGTTTCAGGTGTACAGCAAAGTAAATCAATTATACATATATCCACTCTTTTTGAGATTCTTTTCCCATATAGGCCATTACAGAGTATTGAGTAGAGTTCCCTGTGCTATACCATAGGTCCTTATTAGCTATCTATTTTATATATAGTACTCTAGTAGTGTACTTTAAAAGTAATTTTTTTTGCTACTTCTCTGTTCAAAAGCTTGAAGTCCTCTCTAAAAAATAGGTCACCTATTATTTACATTCTTTGGAAGGTCCTAAAATAGATTTTTTTTTTATGGGGAAGAGGAATAATATTTTTTTTATTCAAGGATAGTTGATATACAATATTGCAGTAAGGAAGAAGAAGAATGTTGATAAGCTCTCCTCCCTGCAAAGTATATATTTATCAAGATTTCTGCTCTTCTTGTAGCATAAGAAGATGTCCCTGGCAGATATCTGAAATTTTCATCCCCTGTGTTCTTAAAGCAGATGAAAAACAAATATTCTCCTTTGGTTGCAAACAGGTCATTAGGCTACAGTCAATGGAGCGTTAGATTAAGGCTGAACCTTCTCTTTCAGAAACTCATTGTGTGTCCTTTGGAAAAAATCACACAACCTGTCTGGTGTTTTGTTTTGCTCTGTTTTGTTTTGTTTAAGGCAGGCTGGATTAAATCATCTCTGAGGTCAGTTTTGGCTCTAAGACTTGACCATGATCACTGTTCTTCCCCTGTTATTCTGTGATACTGTGGATATTGTGGATATTTTAATTGGAATAGGTGTCCAGACAAGGTCTGTGGGTGGAATGTAAAGGCATCATAAGGAGACGTTGAAGTGGTGACACTGGATTCTGTTCTGACCCATTTCAGCAAATGGGTATTTGGCCTCCTCCACTGCAGTATTTGTCTTCATGGTAAAAATCTAGCTCCGAGAAACAACGCTAAATTCACAGATCTCTGGGGCTCGTCAGGGGGACAAAGATGGAGTCATCCAGTACTCATTAATCCATGTGGAAATAAAAAAGATTAAGCAGCACAGACACTGTAACCACTGGGAAAATTACAGAAATAAAGATCATTACGTACATCTGGTTTTCCAAGGGGAAGACATGGAGATAAACCCTTAAGTCTTTAATAAGGCTAGAAATTAAAACTGGGATTAATGACAACAAGAAGCATTTATAAGAAGCTGTACCTGACACTCCTGCCTAAGCCTTGCTGGCCTGATTTGCAAAACATTTTCTATGTTGTTAATATTTATCACCAGCTTCTTCCCTGGTTGAAAAAAATGGTCACTGCACTGCCCACTGGTTTCAGGTCCACTGCCTTCTCTCTTGACATACTTGTCTGCTTCAGACTATACTTCTTTAAAAGCAATAATTCAGCACTGTTTCCATGAGGTTTCTGTAGAGAGGAGGGAGTATGAATCTCTGATTATCAGTGGAGCTTTGAGGTCTGGCCTTGTCCAGTGATACACAGAGAAAATTCCCATGAGAGGTGACTGAGGGATATGAACCCTGGTCTCAGGATGGGGCGGGGAGAACAGACTCCCCAGTATATAGCTCAGATCCTCCTACCACTGAAGATGCAGATGGTTTTGTTAAAATGTAATTGCACCATTCGGCTGACCAACTGTTATGGTTAAATTGTGTCCCTGCAAAAAGATATGTTGAAGTCTTAAACCCCCAGGACTTCACGATGTGACCTTATTTGGAAACAGCATCTTTATAAAGGTAATTAAGTTAAAATGGATTCATTAGGGTGGGCCCTCATCCAATATGACTGATGTCCTTATAAAAAGGGGGTATTTAGACACAAACACACACCCACTCAGAGGGAAGAGACACATGGAAAATGCTGTCTGAAGACAGAGGATTGGAGTGATGGGTCTACAAGTCTAAAAACACCAAAGACTGATGGCAAACCATCAGAATCTGCAAGAGCAGCCTGGAGCAGATCCTTCTCTCAGAGTCCTCAGAAGGAACCAACCCTGCAGACACCTTGATCTCAGACTTTCAGCCTCCAGAAATACGAAAGAATAAATTTCTGTTGTTTAAGTCACCCAGTTCATGGTACTTTGTTATGTTAGCCCTAAGAAATGAATACACCAACACTTCAACTGAGTAGAAAGTATGAGTGCTTTAGCTATTATCACCTGGCAAAGAACAGCATTTTAAAGGCATGGAAAATATGTCAGAGAGAGAAAGCTTGGAAGATCCAGAGGAGGGGGTGGTGCAGGCAAACGGCATATCAGAGGCCGTGTTGCCACAAGGGCTGTGGAAACCCAAGAGCTAACCTAAGGGCACTGAAAACCTTAGCAAGTTGAAGACAGATTCTAAACTGAAGGTCAGGAAGGTGTTGAAGACAAGCTCTCCCTACATCACAGTTTGCTGAGGCTTAAGCCACTAGGTTTTATGCATATTTGAATTTGCAATTAATTATGGAGTTTCAAAATTGATTATACCTAGTAGCACAATCTACTAGATTATCTTAGCCCTCTTTACCCATGACTGTTAACCATGAACAAGAGCCATGAGCACATTTCCTCTTACCTCCATGGTTTGTTCACAGGGCTGAAGTTATCAGGGTTGCCAGGCTGATCAGGTCAATGGATCCAACCTTAGCCGCCAGGATGCTGGGGACATCTTTGCGACAGAGTGCTGGTGGTGTATAAAACATGTGAAGAGCCTGGTAATGGACACGGGTCTGACTCCAGGACAAACCTAAGTAAGCCTGCAGAGAAAGATGAAGCCTAAATCCAGCCCCTTCTTGTTCTTAGCCCATTTCCACATAGACTTCTTATCCTCTTGCCCACAATCCACTCAGACCTGCTCTGCTCCTTGTCAAGTTCAGCACCTTCCAAAATGTAGCCCCAACCCATCACAGCAGATCTCAATAACTAGACTATTTCAGAGTGCAGAAGGTAGGTGCAAATAGTATACTGTACTAATTAGAATTAAGTTCAGCTGTAAGTAACAGAAAAAAACCATGAAATAATAGAAGACTAAACAACATAGGGTGTTTCTGTTGCAAATTGAAGGAGTTTAGGGAAGGACATTTGAAGTAGAATAATGCCTCCGTGTCAGGGACCCTTTCTTCTTTGTTGCTCCACTTTGGATGGCCCCAAAGTCATCCTATTGTTCCACGATGGCTGCCAGAGCTCCAGCCAACACAATCGTATTCCAGCCATGAGGAAGGACAAAAGGAAGGAGAAGAGCATGTTTTCTTTCTTCAAGGACGGCTCCCAGAAGTTGCTACATTAGCCTACGTCTCATTAGCCAGAACTTAGTCACATGATCACATCAAACTACAAGACAGGCTGGGAAATATAGTCTTCAGTGTTGACAATCATGTGACCTAAAAAGCAGGGATTCTGAAAAGATAGAACAGGGCTGTTCAACCTTAGCACAATCACTGGGCCTGGTGAGCCTTAGATACAAGGCTGCCCTATGCACTGTAAGGCATTTAGCAGCATCCCTGGCCTCTACCTTCTAGATGTCAGTAGCAGCCCCCTATGTGTGATGAACAAAAATATCTCTAGCCACTGCCTAATGTTCCTGGGGGCCAAAATTACTCCCAGTTAAGAATCACTGCTCTAGAAGAAGAGAAAGAGAATTAGCTATCTCTGCCACCTCCACTTCACCTTGTATCCTGACCCACTCTCATGCCTCCTCTGACACTGAAGGCCACCTTTTCACTTTATGTTATTCCTTGATTCTGGTACACTCACCCACCACTTCCAACACTCACTCTGCTTCCTAGACAATATTTGGTACAACACCCCTGAATCAATGCTGACCGAGGATCTCTCAGTTTGGGGAGCAGTCCCCTACCCATGCATAGCAGGACATGGACTCAGAATTACAGTGAGAGAAAAGCAACACAGAAAAACAACTTTGTTTGAATTCATTATGGAATATTGAACCCCCTGAAGAAGATGTCAGGGTTGTATATATGTATATATCATAGACAGTAGGGATTATATTTTTTAAAATATTGACATGATTTGTTCCTACTTACTGCATGACCATCTAGTTATTGAAGCTGAAAGAGTCACTTCTTTGTGAAGAGAATGGATACTGCTCAGGAGAGAAGTCATCAATTTGTTGGATGCTTCAAACTAAATTTTTCAAGGTCCTTGGTGAGTAGTTGGGGGAAAGGAAGGCAGGAGACTTGAAAGTCAAGTTTTCAAAAGAGAAAGAAAATGGATTTCTTAGAATTTCAAAGGTTGCATTTTATATATCAAGAACCAAAGCTTAAAAAAAAAAAAAAGAACTAAAGCTTTGAGGACTTCCCTGGCGGTCCAGTGGTTAAGACTCTGCACTTCCAATGCAGGGGGCACAGGTTCGATCCCTGGTCAGGGAAATAAGATGTCACATGCCACTCAGCATGGCCAAAAAATAAATAAAGAAAAAATAAAGGTGCAGAAAAAAAAAGACTAGTTTAAAAAAAAAAAAACAACAAAGAGCTAAAGCTTTGAGGAAAGGCCACAGACTAGGTCACAGTGTATAGGCTATGACATGAGGGGAGCCCACAGTCCATAGGAAGAAGACAGGCCCTTCCAGGGCCCTGGAGAGGAACCTGAAAAGAATTCCAAGAGAATGAGAGAAGGAGCCTCAAGAAGCACTTGGTGCCCATATCCTGCTGAAGTTCTGGGCAGCCAAGGGACAGGCAATGGCAGGATTGCCTGGGCAGACCCAGTGGAACCTGGGTACCTTGGGAGAGAGGAGAGTGTGGGGGCAATATGATTTCTGGGCAGGAGATTAGCAAAGAAGGAGGTGCAAAAGTGAGGACCTAAGCTAATCCTTCACACCCACCCTTGAGTATTGCAAGTGAGGAAGACATTCAGAAACCCCACAAACCCCCCCGGGCTTGCAAAAGTGCTGAGAGTATCTATGGGTAAAAAGAGAGTTGAGACCAGGACAGGGAGGCTTTGGATTGTGGGACTCTTGGAAGCAGGGACTGTCCCAGGGACCACAGAATTTAGCAGCAAGAGCCAACCAGCAGGCACCCACCATGGTAGTAGACACAGCTCTGTAGACTCAGCTGAAATGCCCATGAGCAGGAGGGATGCTCTGGGACTCAGAGAAAGCCAGGAGATAGAAGATGGAGAAAGAGCAGATGCCACCAGTCTTATGCCGTGAGACAGGAAGACATCTCTGACCATCAGGTACCCCTGTGGGAAAGGAGGAAGAAAAGGGAAGTAGAGAGAAATCCTGAAAAACTGATTATTTATCTGAAAGAGACCAAGTAATCAAAGGAAACTGTTTAAACCTGAAATTATCAAGTGATAATTTAAGTAGTGTATTAGCTCAAGCTGCCATAACAAATAACCAGAGACTGGATGGCTTAAATAACAGATATTTATTTCTCATGGTTCTGGAGGCTGGGAAATCCAAGGTGAAGGTACTGGAAAGGTAGGTTTCTGAGGTCTTTTCTCTCGGCTTGTAGATGGCACCATCCTGCTATGTGCTCACATGATCTCTTCTCTGTGCATTTGAGGGGAGAAAGCAGCTCTCTGGTGTCTCTTCTTATAAAGACATCAGTCCAGTCAGATCAGGGTCCCAACCTTATGACTTCACTTAAGCTTAATACTTTCTTACTCCAAATATGGCCACCTTGGAGGTCAAGGCTTTGACACATGAACCGGGGGGTGGGGGTGGGGAGTAGGAATGGGGGGACACAAATATTCAGTCCATAACAGGTAGCAAATTTAACTGTTTTTTTCTACCAAGTTAGATAAGAGGCTCAAGAGCAAGTTTATTGCCATTATAGAGAGGTGAACTAAGTTTCTCTATTCATATCTACGTGTGTGACCTGCAAAAACATGTAAATATCATGTGTATATAATTTCATATATAAACTACTTGAGGATTTATGCAAAATGGTAGCATTGTGTATCATTTTGAAATGGCCTTTTGGGTGATTTGTATTTAATTATTTTTACATATCTATATTTCCATATTTAACCTGCACTTCTTTTAAAATAAGAAAAAAATACACATAACACTAGAAAATAAAGAGTCACTATCATCCAGCTATCAAGATTTGGTACAAAAATCATAAGCATGATAATATTTAATACTGGAAAGATCTGGGGAAATGAGTACTTTCATTCCTTGCTGGTAGAAACATGAATTGTTCCAGTCTTTCTGAAGGCCATGTGTATGAAAATCCTTAAAACGTGCATCTGCTCTGACTTAGCAATTCCATCTCTAGGAATTTATTCTTTAAAGATTTCTTCTAGGGAACATAAGAACATGCATAGAGACTAATACAATGATGTTTGTGACAGCTTTATTTCTATTAGTAAAACCCTAAAAATAATTGGACCCAACTCACCAATTATATGGAACTGATGAAAAGAATTAGGATATTCTATACTGTGGAATATTATGCATCTTTTAAAACTCAAGTTGTAGAAGCATATTTGTGTTTACAGTATATTGTAACTGAAAGATTAGGTTCCAAAACTGTAGGTTTAATATTACTTCATCAGCCACAATATTACTGCAAAACAAAACATCCCACAACTCCGTGACTTACCACACACAGTTACTCTCACGCTCATGGTGGGCAGGTTGTCTGAGGTTTGGCTGATCTGGGCTGGGCTCTGCTGGGTGGCTCTTCTTCAGGCTAGGGCAGTGGGATGGGCTCCAAGCTGCAGGTTGGGTCAGGTCTATTTCCTTTGTCTCTCACTCCAGGACAGCAGCTCCCAGGGGCACATTCTCAGAGTGGGACCAGCCCCACCCACAACCACATTTAAAGCCTCTGTTCATTTACAGCCACCAGCATTCCATGATCTGAGCAAGTCCATGGCCAAGCTTTGTACCAATGAGTTGGGAAAATACTTGGTGCTGCCACAAGTGAGAGGAATGGCCAGGTGGCATAGCAAAAGGCACAGGTACATGGAGGGGGGAAGAATTGCAAACAAGTTTGCCATCTTCCACCTTTGACACTTTTTAAAAAATAAGTAATATGCAATATCTACCTCTCAATTATCTATTTATGAAAGAATCTTTTTCCATAAGAAATGGGTTTTGCATTGAGTGACAGAAATCTTGACTATGCCTTAAAAATGAAAATGTTAATTTTTCTCATGGAACAAAAAGACCAGAGGCAGGCAGACCAACAATATTATCAAAGAGGCAGGCTATTCTGTCACCCTGATCAACCAACCTCAGCATGTGGCCATCATCTTTAAGTCACAAGATGCCTGATGCCCTGCAGGTATGTGTGTGCCTGCTCCCCAACCCTTGAATTTTTCAGAAGTATCAATTTTGTTTACATGGATTAATATGGACTTCGTCTCTACCTTGGTGGGTACAAAGAGCTGCTGAGAATTGCACTTTTCTTTTTTTCCTCTTTGTAAAAGAAATACCAGACTTCCAGGATTAATAATAATAAGAACTGTTGATTGACACATATCCTAGAATCATCCAACATTTTTACCCAAATCAGATGTCAATTTCTCTGAAGAGATTACCCAACCCACATGCTTCCCCTTGTAGCTGCAGCAGCAACTGCAATTTAATACTCTTGGTTATCAGAGGGTTCAGCCATAAGCAGTCCTTCCTTAGAAACAAAACAAAACAAAAGGATACCTCCAATATGTTTGCAATTTTATTCCTTGCTGGGAAGGGCCTAGTAAAATGCCTCTTGTGGCATAGCTGGAACAGAAGAGAAAGCCATCAAAGGCGGGGAGGCCAAGGGGGCCGAGGCCAGACACAATTAACTTCAGCCATTGGGGCTTTCAAGTTAAGGAAGCTGATTGTAGCAAATGTCTCTTTGCAGAACTGCCAACTTATTAGAGACCCACCAGGGACCTGGAGCATGGGGAGGCTGTCCCAAAGGCTGAAAACTCTTGCCTTGACTTGAATTTAGAAATAAGTTCAACAAGTTTCTACCCCAATGAGAATCATTAGTACCTAGTTTACTTTTTAAAAGAAAATTGGGATTGCCATATATACATTACTAATAAGAAAAAAAATCAAATTGTACAATTTAAATATATGCAGCTTATTGTATGTCAATTTTATCTCAATAAAATTTCTTAAAAAAAAAAAAAGAAAGAAAGAAAGTTTAAGCCATCCAGGAACCAAAAGTCATAAGATAGAGACTTCACAGTTTATTTTTAATGTTTATAACCTAAGTGCAAGAAAGGGCTGTTTTCATTTTCTTTGACTTGTTTAATGTAAGAGCCAATTCTCCTGGAATATACTTCTCTCTCTTTCTCTCTTGGCCTCTCTCTCTTTCTTCTCTGCTGGCAGTACTCCTTGATAATGTCAAATGCCCACATCTTAAGTCTACTGCTCTTTGAATTTTGACAAATAAGAACCCATATAACTACCCCCAGTACAAGATAGAGAACCTTTCCATAATTCCAGAAAATTCCTCCATGCCTCTTTCCAGTCACCCAGCACTATTTTAATTTCTATCACCATAAGTTAGTTTTGCCTGTTCTTGACCTTCAGATTAATAGAATCATAAAGCACGTATTCTTTTGTGTTTGGCTTCTTGTGCTCAATATAATGTTTTTGATTCGTCCATGATGTTGCCTGCATCAAGAGTTTGTTCCTTTTGATTGATGAGTAGTGTTCCATTCTAAAAACATACCTAATTTGTCTCAGCAATATTTTATAAATTTCTGCATAGAGGCCTTGCACATCTTTCATTAAACTTAAATTTATTCCTAGTGTTTGATTCTTAGGTTATTTTAAGTAGTGTATTTTAATTTTGTTTTCCCATAACTTGTTGCCTATATAGAGAAATACAATTTAATCTTTATACATTGATCTGTTATCCTGCAACTTCACTAAATTCACTAAAAAATTCTAGTAGTTTGTAGATTCCTTTGGAGCTATATCATGTACACAGTGTTGTCAACTGTGAATAAAGATAATTTTCTTTCTTTCTTTCTTTCTTTCTTTCTTTCTTTCTTTCTTTCTTTCTTTCTTTCTTTCTTTCTTTCTTTCTTCTTTCCTTCTCTCTTTCTTCCTTCCTTTCTTTCTTTCTCATCTTTATGCCTTTGATTTCTTGTTCTTGTCTTATTGCACTGGCTTGCCCCTCTACTGCACTGTAGAATAGAATTGACGAGAGTGAACATCTTTGCTTTGATGGTAGAGGAAAAACATCCAATATTTTACCATTATGGGTGATGTCAGTTCTAAGTGTTTAATAGCTACCCCTTATTAGGGAGGAAGTTTCCTTGATTTTCGCTTTGCTGAGAGCTTTGTGTTTTTGTTGTTATTGTTGCTGTTTTTTAATACAGAATGGGTGTTGAATTTCATCAAATGTTCCCTCTGCATTTATTAGTACTGTCACAAGGTTTTTCTTCTTTACGACATTGATTTTTGAATGTTCAACAAATTTTCCACACCTTGGATAAACCTCACTTTGTCAAGATATATTCTTGTTTTTATATATTGCTGTAGTCTATTTGCTAACATTCCACTTATGATTTTGGTTAATATCATGAACTATTCTAATCTGAACAATAATCTGTCCTCATTGTGAAAAAATGAAGGTCCCCACATTTCCAACTCAATAGCTGTGTTGTTTCTAAACAAGCTTATCATGAATTACTGATTTTTTAAATCCTCTTATTTTTATTCTTCTGTGTGAAAATTTAAAAAGTAAAATTGAATGCAATTTACCATGGTACAAACACAAATGTGTAGATTGTAGATACTTCCTGTGAAATCAGAATCATATAAAAGCTATAACAAAACCCAGTTCTATTTCTGTGAACATAAGAATGCTCTAAAAAATAAATGTTATTAATTTTTAAGAAAAAGGAGAAATGTTAAAAACAAAAGGAAAAGAATTGTATTTGATGTAGAAAAGTAAGAGCAAAACCAAATCCTATAATTGCTGTAACTGAGTGAATATTAAGGAGCCTGGTGCCTTTGCCTGGTTCCATTGTCTATGCCTTGCAATGATGCTGTCTTCATCAATTTATTATCAATGCAAAAATCTTAAAATGAATATTTTAAATTCTGGGATTAAGAATTGTCCTTTTATAACCTGGGAACCAAAATTATCTATGAAATGTGTGGCATGAGTTTGAGGAAAGGAGGAAAGAAGAATCCCTGTCTCACATCACCAGCATCTCATCAACCCCAATTCCCATCTCGATTCCAGCCCCACCCAAGTCCTTTGGTCTCTGAGTTAACACAATGACTGCTGTGTGCAAAGGTAGACTCAGCTCAGGCCTTCTTTCTGCATTAAAGTGGGGTCCCACATCCCATGTCCCACGTCAGGGGACCCCAAATGCACCAGGCCCTAACAACCATCCCCTCAGAGTCTCTTTTCCCAGCATGCCCTTCCCCTAGGTTTGCATCAGGAGGAGAATTAGGTAAAGGTCTCTTCTCACTCAATCCCAAAGTAAACTGTCTCAGGAAACTAACTTTTCAAAACTAACTGTCTGAGCAGCAGATGCTGGGATAGGATGCCTTGGTTCTGCAACCAAAACATCTCCTCTCCTCTGGCCTGGCCTGGAGTGGCACCTGCTCTTAGGTAACCTATGTCCAAAGCCCATTACTCCACACCCAACCAGCCAAACCCTCTGGCGTGCTTGCCTGAAGCCTCTGTGGGTGGAGACGGTGGCCCCTGTGGCTGACCTGTCCCCACTGCTGGTTCTGACAGCCTTTCCTGACCAACGATTCTGAGATATTCCTGATTCCTTCCAATAAACCACCCCCAATGACACACACCCCTTTAATCTTCCTTACAGTCCTTGAGTTGGTTTCAGGCACTTGCAACCAAAAGAACCTTGACTGGGTCAGGGGAAGCCAACATGTATAAAAGTGGGGGAAACAGAAGTGTCACAAGAGCCCTGCATGAAACAGGGCACAGTGAAGCCACACAGGAGGACTTACCAAATTAAACATGGGATGGTGAATCAGGACCTCATGGCCAAGCGGACCCAACCAGAGGTGCAGGGGCAGGGGAAACATCTTCAGAGTGGAGAGCTGGAGAAGGGCACCCTTGAAAACACAGCTTCAAACCTTGCAGTGCAGCTGGTGAGTGCTGGTCCTCTGAATGACGCCTGAAGGGCAGCAAGAAGAGAGATGTGTTTCCAGGTGAATTGGGGCAACAGTAACCAAATAGCAAAGTCCTAGGCACAGTCCTTCCAAATGCAGAGTAAAGAGAGGTTTGTATTATTCCAGCCTGCATGGATGCAAATTCCAGTGGGACCCACCAACTACAGCTTTCACATACAATTATTACCATAGCTGCCTCCATTCATTCTCATGCCAGGAAGAGTCTTTGGTGCTGAAAACCTATCAGTGAATCAAATGAAGGTCCCAGTCCTCAGGGAGTTTGAGTTCTATTTACTGAGCATCTATGGTTGGCTAAGCACTTCACATGTACTCACTCATTCAATTCTCAGTGCAACCCTATGGGATTCCTCCTGAGCAGGAAGCCTGGCTCCAGGGTCCGAGGCCTTGACTTTCACCCAGGTAGAAGTGGCAGTCAAGGTTTCTTCCCCCCTCTCCCTCACATGCACATACTATTAAGCTGGAAGCCCTCCTAGGCACTGGGATACAATGAGAAAGGAACCCTCAGTCTGGTAAGAGATGCAGCCGTGTTTGCTCTTGACAAAGAGAGCTCTAAAGAAGGAAACATTTATGGCCAGGATGTGGGTTCAGGAACAAGCATGCTAGAGAGGAAACCTCAAAGACAGAGGTTGAGAGAGTGGAGAGAGCAGGGCGCCGGAGGGGAAGACAAGCGGTCCAGTGTGGCTCTGAGACCAGTCCCTGGAGGTGATGGAGATGGGGGAGAGGCAGGGGAAGGGGTGATGAGGGCGGTCTGTGAGAAGTGGGTGGGAGGGAGTGTCAGGATGTCCTGTGCCTGGCACCATGTCTGTGACCTCAGAGGAAGGAAGAGATAGAGGAAGGGAGGAAGGGAAGGGGGAAGAAGAGGCTGAAAAACTGAGGTGGTTCAGGTTATGAAAGACTCGCAGGGTTCTAGTAAAAAGTTCAGGCTTTTTGTTGTCAATGCAGAGTCATTAATGATTTAATCAGGGAAGCGATGAGCAGTGCTCGCCCCGAATCTGCGCTTCTGTATTAGATAGATGATAGATGATAGATGATAGATAGATAGATAGATAGATAGATAGATAGATAGATAGATAGATGATAGATAGATGATAGATAGATGATAGATAGGTAGATGTTAGATAGATAGGTAGATAGATAGATGATTGATTGATTGCTTGATAATAGATAATAGTACATAAATACATAGATACATAGATAGTTGATTGATAATAGATAATAGATATATACATTAATTGATAGATAGATAAATAGATACATAGATAGATGATTGATTGAGAATAGATAATAGATACATAAATACATAGATACATAGATGTTTAATAGATAGATATAGATGATAGATAGATTGATGATTGATTGCTTGATAATAGATAATAGTACATAGATACATAGATAGATAGTTGATTGATAATAGATAGATAATAGATATATAGATTGATTAATTGATAGATGATAGATAAATAGATACATAGATAGATGATTGATTGAGAATAGACAGTAGATAGATACATAAATACATAGATACATAGATGTTTAATAGATAGATAGATAGGTAGGTAGGTAGATGACAGGGAGAAAGGCAGAAGTAGAGAAAGATGGAGAAGGAGACTGGATGAGAATGGAGATGGGCTGAATTTGGGATAGGGATGAGAATAGGGATATACTTTTCCCCCTGGGGGCTGGGGGGTATAGAAGGCACTAGGGGTAGACAGAAAGCAGGATTATTTGTTACATTTCTCCTCCCAGTGCTCTGCACAGGCTGGAGACTGGGCGACAGAGGATGCAGGAGGCGAGCCATGGCCTGAAAGAACTGCCACTTCCCTTGACGAATACCCAACACCCAGGCTTAGATCATCGACCAGACTGGCTGAGAACTGGAGCCGCTCATCACTGCTGGGAAAGCCCCTCCCTGAAAAATTAGGGGTTTTGTTTTCGTGTTTTGCCTTCAGCAGCCTTGTCCACACTGGCCTCCGTCTCCAGCCCTCACTGTGACTGCCTGTTGGGTCTAAAGGTTATTAGGAGGGGACAAATCCGTAGGTAGCTGCCACCTTGCCCGCCAGGGCAGCCTTGCAAAACCAGGCTCCCGCTGCGAGGGGCCGAGCCACCCTGGGAGGGAAATGACCAAGGTCAATGTTGGGGACGCAGCATCTGCAGCAAAGCATTTGCCCCATTCTCCTCCTGGGGTCATTGTTACTTTCCACTGACCAGCTGCCTGCAGGCTTCGGGCAGAGACAGAATGGGTAACACAGCCGCCATTCAGTGGAGATTAATGCCTGAAATGAGCCACACCTCTGAACAATTGCTTCCTAGAAGAGGGACAGCGCTGAAAGGCCAGGGAGCCCCATTGATGACTGTTATAAAAGAGGTGAAGGCCGGCATGGGGGGAAAGAAAAGTTCACACCGCCCCTCAAACCCAGCTCCGATTCTTCCCCCTCACCCTTCTTTTCCCCTCTTACTGCCCATTTGGCCCATGTTGCCCTAATCCAGACTCTCTCTTTTATGTCCGGGGACTTGGGCAGCCAGCTGAAAATTCACGGATTTGCTACTGTAAGTCATATCACTGCGGCTGCGTGCTGGTCGCATTAGTACTATTATCTGCGCAACTTTCCGACTTGACAATTAGTTACTATCATTCACACTGTGCAATCAGCTGTTAAATCCTCATTTATGCCCATTTGAATATGAATGTGCTGTTCAGTAACATGTTAGATTGCCATGTTTACAAATATACTCCAGGTATTTAGAAATTTAGATGATGCAAAACATACTGTTTAAGCCGCGCTCCGTGCCAGTTTAAATAACTTAAGCCTATTTATTAGTCACTTAGCAATTCTTCTCACATACTCCTGTTTTCCTGGGTCCTACCCTTCTCAACCAAAACTAAAATATGCTGTCTTTTTTGTTTGTTTGCTTTGTGGCTGTATTAAACTAATAATCTTCAAGATGGGACTTAATTAGCAGTCACCTCTACATGGGTCTTCTTTTCTAATTCCCGCTGATCTAATTCCTGCCTCTTTTAGAGGCAGATGAAACAGTAAATGGGAAAAAGGAAAAAAAAAATGATCTCTACAGCTGCAATGTTAAATATCAAGTCTCCGAAAGCAAATCATTTGTATGTACACAAAGGGGAGGGAAGAGCAACTTTTTGAATGAAGGTAAAACCTAAGAGAATAGATACACCTGATCATAAACTCTTGGAAGAGAAATGGTGTATCCTCAGAGCAGGGCTTCTCAGACTTTAATGTGTATCTGAGGCACCTGGGAATTCCCTAGGACTTGCAGATCTGATTCAGGAAGCAGAGTTGGGGCTAAGATACCTAACCATCTTCCAGGTGCTGTGATGCTGCTACGAGCCCAGGTACCACAGTGGGCAGCAAAGCTCTAAAATATAAATCATATATCCACCTTCAACGATTATCCTTACAATAAAAACACACATTTCCATTAGGAGATTCAAGGACCAAGCTTGACAATTCCACTTCTGGTATATCCAAAAGAATTGAAAGCAGAGTCTTGAAGAAATATATGTACACCCATGTTCACAGTAGCACTATTCACAATAGCGAAGACGTGGAAGCAACCCCGGTGTCCGTCTGAGGATGACTTGATAAATAGAATGTGATATATAACTATAATGGAATGTTATTCAGTCTTAAAAAGGAAGGAAATTCTGGGATAGGTTACAACATGAAAGAACCTTGAGGACATTATGCTAAGTGAAATAAGTCAGACACCAAAGAACACATATTGTATGATTCCACTTATATGAAGTGTCTAGAACAGTCCAACTCATGGAAACAGAAAGAATGGTGGTTGTCAGGAGCTGGAGGGAGGAGGAAATGGGAAGTTGTTCAGTGGACACAGAGTTTCACTTCTGTAATGTGAAAAAGTTCTGGAGGTTGCTTGCATGACAATGAGAACAGACATGACACTACTGAATTACGCACTTAAAAATGATTAAGATGGTAAATTTATGTTATGTGCATTTACCACATTTTTTTAAATGTTTTTAATAAACCGGAGAAAAAAGTCTTGGTTTTAGAAACGTTGTAAAAAATTTTTTTTCTACTGAGAAAGCTGTATTTCAGCTGACTCTTATTCAATTCTTCAGTGGGCTGACCAGCTATCACCAGTCCTGATACCAGCCAGAAAAGAATTAATCAATTTTTCTTCCACACACCCATGTCCTCTGATTAAAACTCTGTTTCAGTAAGTATTGCATTCTGATCAATGTTCAAATTCTGTGTGTGTCTCCACCTCACTCCCTCGAGTGTGAGGTTTTGAAGGCAACGGTTAGCCCTACAGCTATGTGGTAGGTGCTGCTGGAAGCCTAACCCTCAGGCACTTCTCCTCTCCTCCTTCCTGACACAATCCTGATTTTACGCTGGTGTCTCCCCTTCTCCAATTTGTCCACGTGCTTCAGAGGAGGCCGGGCCCCTAGGGCGTGGCCGTGAGAAGTCCGAGCCAACCATGATGGCGCCATTCCCCTTGTCAATGACCAGCTCCAACACAGTCACGGGCCAATTCTGTGGCAAATGAGATACGAGGGGTTCTGCTGAGGAGCTTCAGGAAAAGATTGCCTTGCTTTTAAAAGGAGACACAAGGAAGTAGCATAGACATATATACATTACCAACTGTGAAATAGATAGCTAGCGGGAAGTTGCTGTATAGCAAAGGGAGATCAACTCGATAATGGGTGATGCCTTAAAGGGCCAGGACGGGGAGGGTGGGAGGGAGTCGTGGGAGGGAGGGGATATGGGGATATGTGTATAAATACAGCTGATTCACTTTGGTGTACCTCAAAAACTGGTACAAGAGTGTAAAGCAATTATATTCCAATAAAGAGCTTAAAAAAAAGAAACTACGAACTTTAACATAGCTTTAAACAATTTCCACATTAAAAAAATAAAATAAAATAAAAAATAAAAGGAGACACAAGGAAGAGATTGTTCCTCTGCTTAGGAGGGATGTTGCCTGTCCGGATGAGACACAGGAAATGAAAATCACCATCTTGACACCAGTCTGAGGGTTAAGCCAGCAGAGAAAGGGGCAGAGACAAAGGAAGCCAGAAAGACAGAAAAGGCAGGAGCCACCTGGCCTTTGGATCCCTCACCTTGTAAAATAATAGAGTGCTTCGTGGTTTATGCTGCTTGAGTAGGAGCTCTCTGTTTCTTTCAGCCAAAACAAATTCCAGTACCTTGCAGACAGGAGATACTCTGAAATTTGCTGGATGAATTAAAATAGGAAGATGGGGCTGGTTTACTGCCTTCAAAGGACCCCTCAGGCAGCGTGACTGTCCCCCATGCTAAGCAACCTCATATACGAAAAGATTTTTCCAACTGGAAAGGTACAAGGTGTTTTTGTTTATTTGCATGCTTCCTTTATTAAAGGATTCTCCATGGGCTACTTTTCCTAGAAAACATTTTAAGTGTCTTTTAATTTTACCTTTTGACAGCGTGTGTCTTACAGAGCAAAGTCCAGGAAAAGGGCATCACAATGGCAGACGTTTATTGAGTACTTTTTATATGCCAGACATTAAGCTTCGTTAAGCTACGCGACAGCCCTCGGCTTGATACTGTTATCACCCTCCTTTTTCAAATAAAGACACAGAAAATTTAATTCCCTTGCCCAAGTCTAGCAGCTGGGATTCGAACCTGAACAATTGGCTTCTACATTATGCTATATAGCTACACTTTGGCTAGGCGCACTGTGGCACTCCTTAGTTCAGACATCTGTAATCTCTTCCTTACAGAGTGGTCAGAAAAGTCTTTAAACTATTAAAATCTCCTTAAGGGATTTCCCTGGTGGTGCAGTGGTTAAGAATCCGCCTGCCAATGAAGGGGACACTACTGGTTCGATCCCTGGTCTGGGAAGATCCCACATGCCCCGGAGTAGCTAAGCCCATGCGCCACAACTACTGAGCCTGTGCGCCTAGAGCCTGCGCTCCGCCAAAGAAGTCCCTGCAATGAGAAGACTGCACACTGCAATGAAGAGTAGCCCCCGCTCACGGCAACTAGAGAAAGCCTGCATGCAGCAACGAATACTTAACGCAGCCGATAAATAAATAAATTTATTTTAAAAATAAATAACTAAAATAAAATCTCCTGAAGACTCAAATCATGTTCACCACCACTCCATGGCCTTCCGTGGATTCCCGTGGATGTTCCAGAGAGCATCCAAAATGACTGGCGGCCCACAAGGTTCTGCCTGCGCTGCTCCCCACTCCACGGTCATTTCCAGCCCTGCTCCCATCCTACTGGCCAATCTGGCCACTTTGATTCATCTTTTAGCTCCTCTAACATTCAGCCTTTTTCTTCTCAGGGTCTTTGCATCTGCTCTTCATTCAGCCGGGCTCACACCTTCCCCTCCCCCTCAGAGAGACAGATAGATATGCGGGCGCCCGGGCGCGTGCACGCACCGCCCCCCTCCCTTACTCCTAGATAACTGCAGCTCATCCTTCAAGTCTCAGTGTAAACATACATTTTATTTTCTCAGCAAGTTCTTTGCTGATCCATTCGTCTAAGTTTGTCCCACCGTCATTCCCTCCTGGTCACCTTTGTCACAGCCTTTATCAGAATGGACAATCCCATCAGCTGCGGTGACTTTCTGCCTTGTCTCTGTCCTCCTCAAGGAGAGGCTCAGCTCCACGTGTGACAGATCATGTCTGTGTTGTCACTAAGGTGTCCTCAGTAACAGGCATGTCATAGGCACTGGTGGAGAAATATTCAGGGAAAAGGGGAGAAAGGAAGCTGAGAGGGGAAGAAAAAGTTAGAAGAAAGGAAGGGAGGTGAAACTGGGAGAAGATTGGAAGGAAGGAAGGAACTGTGGGGCTCCTCTAAGTTGCCACGCATTGGAAAGCTTTCATCACCACAACATTCTCCACTCAATAAGCAATGGCCAGCTTGTTTCCTTCCTTCCGTTCTTCCTTCCTTCCTCCCTCCCTCCCTTCTTTCCTTCCTTCCCTCTTCCCTTCCTTCTTTTTATCTTCCTTCCTTCTTCTTTCTATGTCTGGGTTCCTAGTTCCTTATGCCTTTTTTTCTTAAATCGCCATAAAACAAAAGTAAACTATTAAATAGAAACAGCATCAAAACAATAAATTTCCTTAAATTTTAAAGTGAAACATCTGTGTTGGGCCCACAAGACATTTTTATCATTTTTTATGGAGAGTCACAGGGATTTTCCTTCTTCCGCCTTTCTTTTCTTCTCAAGGATGCATCTGTTTGTATTATGTGGATGGGTCTTTACGATCTCCCCTACATTTTGATGCAACATACCAACCGAGCTAATATATTGGAACTTGGCATATAACTAAGATAGGCAACCAGACAAACAGCTGGATCTTTCACTTTATCATGGGGTCAAACATTTTCCTTTAATGAATTAAGAAAGAACTAGTGAGGAAAACATACCATGGAAATATCCAAGCAAACAGAAAACATCTGAAGTTGAGAACCGTTAAAATAGAGAGTACTCCGAAAAGCAATACAATTTCTAGCACTTTAAGCCTTTTAAAACAGACAAAATAAATTCATTCTAGAACATACCCAGCTACCTATGAAATGTGATTACATTCCACATACTGCCTTAAAATTTATTTTTCAGAGCACTGCATTAATAACTTAAGTAAGGGCTTCCCTGGTGGCTCAATGGTTGAGAATCCGTCTGCCAATGCAGGGGACGTGGGTTCAATCCCTGGTCCGGGAAGATCCCACATGCCACGGAGCAACTAAGTCCATGCACCACAACTACTGAGCCTGTGCTCTAGAGCCCGTGAGCCGCAACTATTGAGCCCACGTGCCGCAACTACTGAAGCCCGTGCACCTAGAGCCAGCGCTCCACAACAAGAGAAGCCACCACAATAAGAAGCCTGTGCACCGCGACGAAGAGTAGCCCCTGCTTGCCACAATTAGAGAAAGCCTGCACACAGCAACAAACACCCAACGCAGCCAATTAATTAATTAATTAATTAAAACTATAATAATAATATAAGTAAAATGGTATTGACCAACAAAACTCTACACCATTGACACCATACATTGTTTCCCAGGGTTTGAAAACACAAAGGATCGTACTTTAAGTATGGAAAAACAGGGAAATGCCTTATTTCTTTGTTTGCATCAATTGCAAATTCATTTTATTCAGAGTATCCATCAGTTAAGAGCCTGATGTAGCCATGAGACTGATGAACGGAAAGAAGGAGGGAATCTAGGCATTCAAATTAGTATCATCATTCAAGAGTGTTACCTGGAGATTATGAATTTATTCTTCAGTAACTCCATCCCCAATTATTTTGGGAAAATTTCCATTTGATCTATCTTTTCTGTGGCAGTTCTGCTCGGCAGGAGGTACACAAGTTAGCTCACCACTGATATGTGTATTGTCTGCCATGATAAACGTTTAGGCTTGGAAGGGACTTCGCAGGTTATCAAGTCTTTATTTTATGGATGAGAAAACTGAGATTCAAAAAAATTAAGACACTTGACAAAGTCACAGAGCTTTCATTCACTTAAAAATCAATGAGAGAATGAGAAAAGGGGGTTGAATCACCACTTCATTGAATTATTCAACATATATAATTCTTTTTTATTGGATCTCCTCATTCGTTCATTCCACAAGTATTTACTGAGTGCCTAGTATATGCCTGGCATTGCTAAGGATACAGCAGTAAACAAAATAGGCAAAAAAACTGCACATCTTCATGGAGTTCACATTCCAGGGATTCAATATAATTTAAATTCCTGATTTCATTTTCCATTTGGAGGTTGCTATTTTAACAATTCTCAGGAACCATCTGATTGGAATCAAAGATGTGGATGTACACATTGCTACATTTAGAATGGTTAACCAGCAAGGACCTACTCTATAGCATAGGGAACTCTGCTCAATGCTATGTGGCAGCCTGGATGGGAGGGGAGTTTGTGGGGAGAATGGATACATGTACAAGTGTGGCTGAGTTACTTCGCTGTGCACCTGAAACTATCACAACATTGTTAATCAGCTATACACCAATATAAAATAAAAAGTTAAAAAAAAGAATCAAAGATGCTGAACAAAAGCTCTGCTGACATAATTTGATGAGTGTAGGAATTACAAAAATGAGTCAACTGTATTGAAGACAAAGAGAAAAGAAAGCAGTGTACGTTCAATTTTTTAAAGGAGAAATTAAACCTCGTGAAAAAGCAATGTTCCAACATGACATCCAGATTCACCAGCTACATCTCCTAAACCAGAGGGCAAGACCGTTAGCAATAAAAGAAAACTAAGCGTTTTTAAAGGCTTTCCATGCAGGGTAAGAAAACATGAAACTTTTGGCAAGCATCCTGGCAGCTTGCAGGATGAAACCACTCACTGCCTGCAAGTGTTTATCCCACAGCTGTTGGAAATGAAGGATGTCAAAATACGCAAAAGTAAGATTCCATGAACACACATCAAAAGAAGCAAAGCTCCAGGGCACACCCAGCATCCAAGTGGACAATGGATGGAGCTCATGAGAAGAGGCAGGAATGAGAGGTCCAGGACCACGTAGAAGACCAACCAAGCTTGATGTCATAACCAGAACCTGGCCTGTGTTCATATCTTCTTTGCCATTAAGGAAAACTACCCCAGACATTTGGAAATCCATTTTAATAAGATACAAGGCCTGTGGCTGTTCCTTCATTCTGTACAAGGGGCATTTATTCACTCAATCATGAGATCATGAAAACTTAGGCAGGGCTCCCTTTTTTCTTTTCGTGTTTTACTTTTCTTTTTAAAAGAAATCTCATGTTTACTGCACCAATAGAAATCATTGTTCTTAAAAGCCAAATGCTGATCGTATTGTATAAAGAAAAAACATTTGTATTTTGAGCAGTCAACGTTCTGAAAGTTCATACGTCCCTGTAGTTCTTTGGTTTAAGTGAAAATACCACATTCCAGTCACAGAGGAGCAGCTAAATTCACTAATGGGGCAAAGACTAAGTAACCTTCTAAGAGACAGTTTCACAATTTGGAGAAATGATGATACACTTTGCTTTTCGGTTTTTCAACCTTTATGGAATTTGACCTTAGTTTTACAATTTCAATAAATGTTTACTAAAAATAAAATAGACAGAATCTCTACTATGGCTAGGAGTAAGAGGCACAGGCTAAGGTTCCCCCTTTCACATAAAATGACAAAGGAAGGTGACAAAGTCAGAGAAAGCAATGGAGAGATTATCTGCAGGTCAACTAAGTCATAGAACACGGGATACACAAGGATTATATTTTTTCTCTAACATCACCTATTCAATTCAAATAATTCGAGACTTTTATAAGCAATAGGAAATCAGTCTCTAAAATGTCATATGCTACTTAGGTAAGAAAAAGGAAGAGGGGGAAGGCAGTTGAGCTGCGTTGTAAATCACTCTGATGAGAACCTAGAGAAGACACAGGACAAAACACAGTTCCGAGCTGCAGGCTGCATGAGGCTGAATCAGTAGAGGCAAATATGGCTTCCCCGCCACCGTGTGCTCTGCCCTGAAAAAGTCAGTTGGCAGGGCTTATATCATATAATAATTCCCAGAGGACAGCTTGACTACACATATAAAAAATGTATATCCTTCAACCCAATAAGTTCTCTGTTAAGTCTTTCAGAGCTAATCAAAGAAGTTCATAAAAATGTTTCTATGAAGATGCTAATTTCAGCTTTCTTTATAACATGAGAAAAATGGACTTGCCCTCAGCGTCCACAAAAGGGCCTCATTAGATAATTAAGGAGTATCTATATGAGGGACCCATGCTGCTTTTAAAAAGAAATGCGCAGACATAAAAACAGTGACATGAAAAAAAATTCTCGGACTTCCGTGATGGCTCAGTGATCAGGAATCCGCCTGCCAATGAAGGAGATACAGGTTTGTTCCCTGGGCTGGGAAGATCCCACATGCCATGGAGCAACTAAGCCCGTGTGCCACAACTACTGAAGCCCACATGACACAACTACTGAAGCCTGAGCACCTAGAGCCTGTGCTCCACAGCAAGAGAAGTCACTGCAATGAGAAGCCTGCGCATCGCAACGAAGAGTAGTACCCGCTTGCCGCAACTAGAGGAAGCCTGCGCACAGCAATGAAGACCCAACACAGCCTACATACATACATACATAAATGATAAATCTCACAAATATCTTTTTAAAAAAAGAAAAGAAAAAAATCTCCACAACATATTGTTGAACAAAAACAAGCAGTTTATAAAATGACATGCATGGTATGGTGTCATTTTTTTTTTCTTTTTTCTTTTTTGTGGCATGTGGGATCTTCCTGGAGCAAGGATGGAACCCATTTCCCCTGCACTGGCAGGCAGATTCTTAACCACTGTGCCACCTAGGAAGTCCCAATGGCCTCATTTTTATTTAATGAGATGTACAAATGATAGGGAGACATCATTTGGAATGGTCTCCAGTCCATTGGCAGTGGATATCTCTAGGCGGAGAATTTAGGAAAACGTTTATTTTTTTCCTTATTCTGTCCTGTGTTGCTCGAACCTTCTACAGGAGTGGGTGTGGATTTCTAGTCCTGGAAGGAGGGGGAAAGGACAGCAGCTGGAGCCTGTTGGAAGGTCCTGGGAAACCTCATGATACCAGCCAGTGGAGGCCCTGTGGATGGACTGGAGGGTGGGCAGAAAGGCTTAAATGATGTGGAAGCAAAGAGAGAGCCAAGGCAGTTGATGGCAAGAGAAAGGGTTGTGACGAAGCAGAATTTCCGGGTGAGTAGACTGAATTCTCTGTGAATCTGCACGGGATTGCGTGTCCCCATTATTATTCATAGAATTCCTGCCATCAGAGGACTCAGTGGGCCACTGGAACAGTCTGCTAACTGGAATTTCCTCCATTCGCTTAGGACCTGTACAGGGCAAAGAAATACCAAGTTAACTTTCCCAAGAAATACCACCATCTTTCGAGGTGAAGGAGAAACTGTTCCAGGGAACATACTAAAACATCAAGGTCCATGGGTAGGCTCAAAACTATCTTGAATGGCAGTTGCACTCAGCACTATGAGATCTACTAAGTTTTTCTTTCCTAAAAAAGGATGAAAAAATAGATCAAAGGATATATTTCTTGCTATAACAGGAATCCAGCAGTGATTATGGAATATCCTTGTAACTATTATATTTAGCTTTGAAATCCTCAAAAACCAAAGATGTGAGTAGTTATCTACCAGAGGGCAAAATTTTCTGAGTGGGTAAATCAGAAGCATTTTGAGCCTGGTTACTAGTTTGCCTGATTGAAGATTCCTTATACAATGGGTGGAGCTTGCAACAGAAATTTAAAATGTTCACTTTTCAAAGAATCTTCAATACTTCAATAACACATTTTCCATTACCTAAATTTGAAAAAGGTATCATAAAGATATACCCAAAATACTTTTATTTAAAAGGAAAATATCTCCAAAATTATTACCACAAAGAGTTCCAATTTAAATGTCTGGGAAAATAACATCCTAATTTTCAGAGGGCTTTCCTATTTGATCCTTTTAAAACTTAACTGCCAAAAGAAATAAAAGATAAAACCATAAAGCAAAACCAATTTGCAACAAAGAATCTTCAAACATTTGAGCCTCTTTAAACATTTTAGAACATCTCAAAGTGAAAAGCATCTCCTCTCAAACCTAATTAGAAAACATTTGATGTTACAACGCAGATTTTCTATCATGCACTTTGAGTTAACACAGAGATACGACTTAATACAAGAAGCATGGCTTCTCCCATTGGGATTTCTTAAGACATAAGAAATATAGCATGCTGGCTATTTACTTGGTTTGAATTAATAGCCATGTATTTATAAGATATTATTGAGAACAAGTTATTCCCTGGCTTAAAATTTTCCCATTTAGCAGAATCCATACATGGCTAATGTGAAAAATGAGTTTTTTTTGTAAGACCAAAAAAAAAAAAAAAAAAAGTATTTGATTGTATAATCTTCAAAGTGTTTAATTTGTATTACAGCTAAATCCAGAGGCTCTGAAACCTTAGGGGCTCTCCATGTGGATTTTTGTTCTGGTTCACACACCTTGAGACAAAGGCTCGTAGTCAAGATGTGGAGGAAAAAGACGTTTTTTTGTGTGCGAGATGCGGGGCAAATTTATTCCCGAGGCAGCCTGGAATGGGCTTCAGAAAATGGATAGAGTGTCTTCTTAAAGAAAGGAGCTCTAAGTAAACTCCACTGCCATTCAAAAGATTTGCTCTGACACTTAACAAGTGGTGCGGGAAGAAAGGAAAATCTGTTGTCAGGTTTGGGGTGTTTACCAGCCCCCCTCGAGACACTTGACCTAATGCTTTGGCCCCCCTAATCCGCTGATCTGCATGCCTGTCTCCGCGAGCCTCAGCCCCCAACTGCCGGCCAGATTGTCCGCGACACTTGTCCCAACGTACAGCTCCCTGGGCACATTGTGTGCCGCTCACCTACTCCCCCGCCTCCCCTGCCACCCCCCTCTCGCGGCTCCCCTTAAATTTAATTCTGCTCACAAATTGTGAAATAAGTTGTTTGGGCTGGATTTGTCGAGTGAATGGTCCCACGAATGAAACAGTCTGTTCATTATACAGTTGTAGGACGGAAGATTTAGCGCTCCCATACCCCGGGACCCGGGCAGGTTAAGGTTTTTAGACTGACAGTTGACAAAAGAATGAATAGCTCTCTCCTGTCAAATCAGGCTTACAAACAGCTTGGCATACAAACAGTTACTGCTTGTATGCCTGTGGATTTAGGGTCTCCGGCTGCTAATGCCCCAGATTTGTAAGTACAAATTGGTTAGTCTTCAAACTGTTTGCAAAAGGAATAAAATGACCAAAAATTAGTTTGTTTTAGCCTTTTCCCCTCCCCTCCCCGCTCCTGCAAGTGAAACATTAAAAAAAAAAAAGAGAGAGAGAAGAAAAGGATAAAATAGTGTGTAATGGTCTCATGGAATATTGGTGGGTTTTTGCTCAAGGCATCAAATTAAGCAGGACCATTGTTTGGCAGGAAACATTTTGTTCTGCCTGGGCACCCTGCTTCTCAGAAAGCAGCTGAAAATCTAATGGAATGAATTTCAGATGTGCGATTTTAAAAGATGGTGGGGAGGGGATCAAAAACTTTCACTTCTATTCACTTTAGTACCTGTTGCTTAAAAGTAGTCACAATACCTCCCTTCCTTTTAATCGCCTTGGTCTTTTAAAATGGGTCGTTTCGATTTCTGACCCTTTTTCATAGGCAATTATGTGTAGATTAGATAAAACCCATTTTATTTTTCTATGGCGGTTTCAATTGTTTTGTGAATACATTAAACTAATTTATTGAGGGAGAATGCTTTCCAGGTAATAAGGTGAATATTTTTACCATGTGATTTATCATCAGTTTCGTGATAATTTTTAGTCTGGATTGGGTTAAGTATAACTCTTTGACTTATTATAACTGCAGGAGTATAGCAGATAAAAGTAATGTCACATATTTCTGTCACTTTATAGGAGAAACAAACAAAGGTAACAGACTATGAAATTTTTTCAAATTCAAACTAATCTAACATTTTTGACTTAATAACTCTTTCCTTCTTGATCAGATACAGCACCAGGGAGGCCAAACTCCCTGTAATACTAGAAGTTAGTATTTCGTATTTTAGTAAGTTCATTAATTATCATGTTTCCGTGTACTCTAAGGACAATTTTAAAGAACCAGATCTTTTGGTAACTTTGCATGCAGCAGTTACTAGGTAATTCAAACATCCCTTTAAAACCTTTACCCTTATAAGTGTCTAAATCCTATACTGTTATTTTGCAGCAGTAAGAGTTCTAAACAATACATGTAATCTTAACTCATAAATGTGCAAGGTCAGTGACATTTGGCTGTTGGAAATCTGTAAAAGCAAAAACATTAGGCAGCTAGAGAGTAAGAGGGACAGCCTTCATCCCTGATGTGGTTGAATCATTTTTTATGACGTCAAAGTACTGAATTTACTGCACATGTGAGCTCTGATGCCAACATTGGTCCTTTAAATCTGGGGGCAGGAATAGGAGAGAAAGTTTCAGACTCAGCAACAATGCACTCTACATCATTGCTGCACAAAGACCAGCCCCGGGTGGTCTCTTTCCATCTCTCTCTGCTCCTTCCAAAACTTTGCCAACATTTCCCTGAAACGGCCATTCCTTTTCCAGCACACCTAAGATTTTTTCCTACTTCATCACTACATTTTAGGGCATTTCAAAGATGGAGGCCATGACTTGTGAAGAACTTTGAGCTACGAAAATGCATGTGTTTAGTGAAAGAATATTTTTAGGGAAATATGCTTAGAGAAATGGCATTTCCACGTGAATTTTGCAATGAAATGACTTACCGTGGAAAGCTGTGGGAAAATGCAGGGGCTTCTGTAATCAGTCACCTGTTTGGGACAGGCTTCTCTTTACAATCCACTAAGATTAACAAGAACTCAGAGGTGAGTAAGACCAAAGCTGATCCAAGTGCCAGGCAAAGATGGAAGAAAAATGAATAGATACTTGGGGCTGCCTGTTGCCTTAGCACTGATGAGCACTGATGAGAAACAAGTTACTGGCAGAAGCCGTTTTTTAATAGTAAGTGGTAGACTAAAATACAAAGCCTTTCTGCTCAAAAAAAGAGACCTAGTGCTAAAGAAAGCTGCATAATTATCAGGGTGGGGGATGCACATTGTATGCAGGTCTCTCTGGAAGGAAGTGCCATTGACCTACATGTACAGTTTTCCAGGGTGACAAAGTGACCCCTCTAAGAGCTACCCTGCCCCTGCAATATGGGAAGAATAGTATTTCGTACTGTTGTTGTGATGAATAATTTATGTGTAACACTGTGCCTGGTCACCTGGTCCAGCAATTAGAGATATATATACAGTATCTGGGACTTCCCTGGTGGCACAGTGGTTAAGAATCTGGCTGCCAATGCAGGGGACACAGGTTCGATCCCTGGTTTGGGAAGATCCCACATGCCTCGAAGCAACTAAGCCTGTGCACCACAGATACTGAGCCTGTGCTCTAAAGCCCACAAGCCACAACTACTGAGCATGTGTGCCACAACTACTGAAGTCCTCACACCTAGAGCCTGTGCTCCACGACAAGAGAAACCACCACAATGAGAAGCCCTCACACCGTAACGAAGAGTAGCCCCAGCTCACTGCAACTAGAGAAAGCCCATGCACAGCAACAAAGATCTAAAGCAACCAGCAAATAAATAAATTAATTAATTTAAAAAAATCAGTATCTGTATCTAGGTCTGTATCTACCTTTATGAGGTTTCTGAGCAATCTCAACTGGCTAAAGCAGAAAAGTACTAGTGTCTTCTGAGGCATCCAAAAATCCCAATGGAAAACACAGGGCCATGGTTGTAGCTTAATAAGCCAACCTGATTGGTAACCCCCACTCTGGTGCTGGATTACCAGGTAAGACTTAATTCATGAAATGTCATGTCTGGATGTCTGGATGTCTGCCTCCCTCATTTCACAAATGAGGAAACCGGGGTTCAAATTCACGTGGGGTTAAAACTCAGGTCCTCTAACCGCCAATCTCATAATGTCTTCAGCGCATTCATTTTAAAGGAAATACTACAAATGCTGTAACCTGGTTTATCTTTTGGGGACGTAATTCTAATTTTATTTGTATCAAAAGGGACATTTGGGTGAATTCAGTGCATTTTCTAATTGACAAGGTTTGGCCACTTTTTGCCATCTAGGTGTGTTTGTGGAGCTGTAAGGGCTATTTTTAGAAGTTAATTACAGTGTCTACTTTTTTCCAGGTAAATGCTGAGGTGGTGGTGATTGTTTTGTTACTTGTCAAGTCAAATAAATAAAACTAAACACATCTATTCTTTTTTCTTAACATCTTTTAAAAATGTGACATCGAAAATACATTTTTCGCATAAAAGATGTATTGACTTGAGAAAACGGTACCTAAACCAGAGCCCAAGGGAGAAATGAATTGCAAACAGGAATGGCAATTAAAACAGGTTTTATGAGAAATGTACTCGCTTTACCTTACACAAGTTTTCTAAGATGCCCTCAGGTCCCCTAGAAACTTCTATAAGGTTTTCATTTTCTCTTCTCCATTCCCCTTCTGGAAAGGCTGCCAGACCAGCTTCACTGCAAGCACCAATTCAACAAGAAGGGACAGAAGCTCAAACAGCTACCCCTCAGGGCTCAGCTTAGGATATCAGCAGCTCATCCCTTGGACTATACATTGCCTTGATTCAACAGACTCCTTGTAAAATTCAAGTATTATCAGCACACCAGTTAGGCAGAAATAATCTTTTAGAGAAAGGGATACAGAAAGAGAAAGCTAGAGCCCCCAAGATGAATTTCATCATTTCTTCTATCACCAGCTCACAGAAGATGCACACAACAGCCACCACTCTTTAACTAAAGATGGAGCCTGGATATTCAATCTCGTGTGAGAAGGACTATGCTGTAGGGGTTGAAAACCAAAACAAAAAACAAATAGGCCTTGCAGTCAGAGGACATGGCTTTGAATTTTATTTCAGCTACTCAAAAGCTGTGTGACCTTGGTTCTTTTTTACTGCTTGTGTAGACTTTTTTCTTTTCATTAATTTTTGGTTGAAGTAGAGTTGATTTACAATGTTGTATTAGCTTCCCGTGTACAGCATAGTGATTGAATACTTTTGCAGATAATACTCCATTGCAGGTTATTACAAGATAATGGTTATAATTCCCTGTGCTGTATAGTATATCTTTGTTGCTTATCTATTTTATACATAGTAGATCGTATCTCTTAATCCTATACCCCTAATTTGTCCCTCGCTCCCCCTTTGGTGACCACAAGTTTGTTTTCTGTCTGTGAGTCTGTTTCTATTTTGCATATACACCCATTTGTATTATTTTTTAGATTCCACATATAAGTGATATCATACAATACTTGTCTTCCTCTGTCCAATTTCACTAAACATAATTCTCTTTAGGTCCATGCACGTCGCTGCAAACGGCAAAATTTTATTTTATTTTTTTCATGGCTGAGTAACGTTCCATTGTGTATCTGTAACACATCTTCATAATCCAGTCACCTATTGATAGGTACTTGGGTTGCTTCAGTGTCTTGGCTATTGTACATAGGGCTGCTACGAACATTGGGGTGCATGAATCTTTTCAAATTAGTGTTTTTGTTTTTTCTGGTTATATACCCAGAAATGGAATTGCTGGATCATATGGTACTTCTATTTTTATTTTTTTGAGGAAACTCCATTCTGTTTTCCATAGTGGCTGTACCTTGGTTAAGTTATTTAACTAGGTTGTACATGGTTTCTTCATCTCTAAGGTGGGGGTGATATTGGGTATTCTCAAGATCCTCCACGGTCCTGCTTTTCTAAGTGAGGTCCTTGGACCAGTAGTAACCACATGACCTTGTTAGGAATGCAGGGTCTCAGGCCCCATTCCACCTGCGGAATCAGAATCCGATTTAGTAAGACACTCCAATGTTTCATACACACATTAAAGTCTGAGGAATGCTGGTTTAGAATACACTTCTCTCTACACTTTCAACTCATCCCTTGAGACTTTGGCTGGGTGGTGGATAAATGAAGGCTGGGGTTTTCGACTGGGATCCCCCATACGCTAGAACACTACCCAACAGTAGGGGTTGCCAGGCTGGTGATTTAATGAGTTTTATGATACATTAAATCTTCCAGACCTCAAGGCAATTTGACCATTAAAGAAATAACTTTTTTTAAGGTAGTCCAAAACAAGCCAACTCAAGCGAATAATGGGATTAGTGTGGTGATATTGAAATCAGAGCTGTACCACGTGAGTGTTTTCCATCAATCACCACTGCTGTCCTCACGGCTGATTATGGCACATTGTTTCATCAAATTAAACACCAAAGGGATGTTGTAAAGGCAACATATGGTCTTCTTTCAAAAGCAGTTAGCCTGGCATTGCACAAGCGGCCCCATCGTGGCTCCCCTGAAACCTTCTAAATCAATGCATTGAGGGTATTTGCTCTTGCAAAACAATGTCTCATAAAAGTAGTTGCTTCTAATTGTAGGCTTGCTGTTGTCGGAAGCGCAGCCAGGATGTGAGATGTGAAGGAAAGTAGACGGAATCCGGTTAGGAGGGGGAAATCAGTTGTGCATCTTTTCCTGGGAGACCATCACGGTGGCAGCAATCATGGGAGAAAAGATGTCTGTTCTCAGACCCGCCATGTGGGTGGATGTGGATCTGTCAGAAATCTGTTTTTTGCCCTCTCTATTAGGCATAGCAGACAGGGGCTAGGGTTTAGAATCGAGATACGAATAATAACATGCAGTTAAAAGACTTGCTGAAAGGGAGATTTTCTTTAATGATCAGAAGAGATAGAGGACAGTGTTTTGTGGAAGAGCAAGCCTCAGGGCAGCTTTGTCAGCCTCTGCTGGGTCCAGTAGAAGCTTCAGAGTTTATAAGAGGCGGTTTATATGCTGTGGAAAGGTGAGACCAGCCCAAGGCTGAATTCCAAGAGAAGAGTCATTAGGCAACATTAGAAGCGATGTTTATGAGGAGCAATGTTTGGTTGTTATTTTGCATTTACGTGGCTGGCCTTTCCTCCAAGGAGCATAAGCGCTCACCAAAGTGTAATTAGCAAACAGCAATCCTCGCAGAGCCTCTGTGAGCCCGGCGTGGGATGGTGTCAAAGCTATCTTCCTCTCTTCCAGTTGCAACTGTTTTTCCTGCTCTCCCCTCAAGACGTCCCCAAAATAAGCGGGCTTGACCAACCTGGGTGAGGGATTTAGATTGCCATGGGGTATATGTCAAGTCATTCTGCGGTACACCTTAAATTTATATGGAGCCGTATGTCAATTATATCTCAATAAAACTGGGGAAGAAAAATGATGTTGCCAAGGGGCACCTCCTAACTTCTGGTTTGTATGTAGCCCTTGGCCACATCTTATGGAACAGTTGCCGCCACCCCTAGGGGGCAGCCCTAAGTCCATAGCCCCTTCTGTGTCAACACAGAGACAAACACAGCCAAGCGGGTAGGGAATCTTTGAATCACAGCCTGAAAAAACAAACAAACTATATATATACACACACACACACACACACACACATATGTATACATATATATTGTATTATTGAAAATATATATATTATATTATTGTATATATATCGTATACATAGTATTATTGTATTATTGAAAAGTATATATGTATACATATATATATTGTATTATTGAAAAACAAGATACAACTATTTTCTAAAATTTTTGAAATATACCATAGAAGATAAAATAAAAAGTGAAAATCTTGTCAACTGACCATCCCCCTCTGACCATCTTTCTCCCTTCTGCCCTAGGGTACCACTGTTACTGGTGTGTTATGTATTCTGAAAGGGATCTTAGATGGCATCTGATCAATTTCCCATTGGTTATTGGAATCTCCTCTATGATGCTGAGAAGGAGCCAGAATGCCCCTGTGACCCCACCCTGGTGAGAATATCTCACAAACAACATAGACTTTTACACTGGAAGTTGGGAGATACTGATTTTTTGGTAGGATCTCTGGCAGGATCATAGGGATGCTATTTTACTCTTCATAAAATGGACATGATAAAACCCACCACCTTCCTACCGCAGGTCAAGAAGCAATAAATAACTAGGTATCCAGGACAATAAAGTCCAGGAGAGTGGCCATTTTAGTGACCTCAAAATTCCAAATTTTTTTCCTTAACCAAATGAAACCTTTAAAAATGTAAATAGGCAGAAGTTGAGTAAACAATCATCAAGGTCATTGTCTGCCAAAGAAGCCATTCATAAAGTAAAAGGATGATTTTAATAAGAAATAAAACTCATCTACTGGTCTGATTAAGAAAATTCAGCATGGAGAGATTTCATTATAAATGTGAGGGAAACACTGCATTCCTGCTGGAATAACAGGGGCATGTGTATCTTAGAGTGGAGCCTGGCCCCTCCATTACAAGTCTCAGAACATAACAAAAATCTATGCCCCTGACCACAACAGGGGCAGGACCTAATGACCAGCTTGCTCTTGGGGTGGGATTCATGGGGGCTGGTGTGCATGTAGAGCATTTGTCACTCAACTGAAATAATAGATAGGCTTAACCAATTTAAATGACCTTAATAAACTCGTAGCCCTGGCGTTTTGGCCACTTTGGGATCTGCTGTAGCTGAAGCGTAGCAAACAACCACCCTGCAGGGGGAAGGTGCTACTCAAAACACATCTGTAATGAGTTATTTTTTGGTATCAATTTAAAGCCCAAACACTGATGCAATTTGGCCCTCTTTAGAGCCAGGCTGCATCAGCCCTTCTCCCCATTAATTAGCATGAGCTGTAAGATGTTGCTAATAGCTACACATCTTGTAAACGTGTTGAACGGACCCTGCCCCTGAAGGCTCTCGCTGTTAAGTGATATCTCAGCTGGGGCTGGCAGAGCCGGTGTCCCCTCCAGGGAATAGCAGAAAGGTGTGCAGCCTCCGTGCGGAATCAAAACATCGTGCTCTGAGCACCCCCTTTCTGTTGTGGTTCCCGCAGAGGTGACTGCCTTTTGGTAGTAATGATAATAATGAAAAGGAGAATAAAAATAAAGAAGAGGTGGGGGATCATGAGACGAAACTTGCCTTTACACTCACTAGGGAACATTTCTGATGAGGCCTGGTGGGGTGGTGGGATTCCGGAAATACTGGCTTCTTGCCACCAAGGTAAATGGGGACATCAGCCTTGCAGAGAAGAAAGTCTCTCGGACTGGTCCTTAGCCAGCTGAGATAACTGGTCAGCTGCTTTAAAGCTACTCGCTGCCAAAACTAAAACCACGGCAGAAGATGATGAAAAACAGGATTGCAGACCAACTTTCAGCTAGGAAACTGCTAAGGGAGAAGAAAGGATGAGAGAAGAGGTGGAGAGGCCTCATGGCTGCAGCGTGGTTAGTTTGCTGACTTCACGCTTGAATTCTTTTGTAGGATAATGCTCAATTTTAGGTGTGCAGTGGAATATGGGGAAGGGTGATGGTGGAAGCCAAGGAGAGGGGAAGCCTGAATTTGGGGTGAATGCATCCCTGTTTGCAAGTCTCAGCTGAAACTCTGCCATTTTCATCACTAGAAGTCCAGTGCCCAGGGAAACCTCTCAGTCCCAGACCAGGACCAGGACCAGGTCACCCTGCCTGGAGTCACAGAATTGCATGGTGGAGAGAGACTCCCCAAAGACCATCTCATCCAACTCCCTCACATAAGAGGAAACTGAGGCCCAGTGGGGTCCATGAGCAGCACAGCATGGGGCTCAGGTCTTCTTCATAAATGATGGGTAGATCTATTGTCTTGTCACGTGGGTAAATCACCAGAGATTACTAAATGCAAACATGGCACAAGACAAAGGATTGGCTCCAGAGTGAGGTGGGTTCTAATCCTGCTTCTGCCACTAAATGGGCACCTTGGATAAGATAACTTCCACCTCTCAAGCACACTCCACTGATTATTTCATTAATCTGAATGTCAGTCCTTTGAGGGAGGATGAATCTATCCATTTACCAGATGAGAAATTGGATTCAGAGAAATCAAGTATTGGCCTAATGTCATAGTAAGAGGTGAGATTTGAAGATGGGCTCTTTTGACATCAAAGTAAATATCCTTCCCAGAATGGCGCTTAACTGGTGTGAAACTGTCGGCAAATTCCAACAGCCCATTGCTCCCACCAAATTATTCATCAAATGGGAACAACTGTTGGAAAATAATTTTTGTCTGTTTGTGCACTGCAATCAGAGCAGTAACACAACCATCGCAGAATGCCCAAATGGTTGATAACTGAGGGATAAGTACCTTGCCTTCTTCCAAGAAGGATTTAGCTTAGCAAGATACACATACTGACCTGAGCTTTCATTTCTTTTCTCTTCCTTTCTTTTATTTTATGAGAAACTCAGTATCTGATAGGCTTTAAAATTTTTTTAAGTCCTTGGTTTCTTACCTCTACCAGAATCAGAATATAAACTCAATGAGGACAAGAATTTTGTTCACTGCTATAACCCCAGGGCACATATACCTGGCACATAGTAGGTTTTCAGTACATCTTTCTTGAATGAATGAAAGACAGAAATTCAAAATTAGACACATAGAAATATTAAATAATTTTGCTATACATTTTTATTTTGTAATGTATTCCAAAGTTGATTACAAACTCAATAGAGGAGGAGGAGGTAGAAATTAGGGAAGCAAAGATACATCTGCCAGAAAAATTTTACAAAAAGACTATTGAATGCACTCTTAAATAAATGTATGCATTTTTAATTTTTATAAATTAAATATTTTAGTTATACTAGAGGAGATTGCTGTTTAAAGGAATCTGTTTTTTGTGTGTGGATCCTATAATGAAACAAAGAAATGAAACTTTATGGTAAAGTTAAGCCTCACTTCCCTTTGTTTATGTGGTGATATATACACAGGGAGCACAAAGCTGAATGGTGTTATATTTTATAATTATTTTTGGCTTTTGCGTATTTATCAAGTACCTATTGTCAAAACAATAATAAACAGAATTCTTCAAGCTGATTTTTAAAGTAAATATTTAGGTCTTTTCTAAATGATTAACATTTTTTAAATTAAAAATTTCTACAAACATATACAAGCACCTGTTTTTTCAGTATATATGTTATATATTGGACAATTTCATCCTCTGATACTACGGATGAAGCGGGTGTGCGATATTAGGGTTTGGGATTTATGAATGAAGCCTGATACCACTTACCAAGTTTTTTGGTCCCTAACCAGTTAGCATTTGAACATGATAACACATCTTTGAAATGTATATTTGACAGTGTCGAGTAAATAAGAATAAATCACATAACTTCAAAAATGTTACTAAAATAGCCTCAGCCCTTAAAACACATTGTAGAGGAAAAAATAAACTCTTCTGTAGAGTTAATCATAATAAAGCAATGTCAGGTTTGATGGCAGGAGATCAGAAAGTAAGCTTAAAAGCAGTATATGGTGTTTGGAGTTTCTGTATAAATGTAATGGTCTGAGAAATAACTTTCTGATTGGATTGCAATGCCACTCTGTATTTGATGTGCTATTAAGATACTGATGGAACATCTTCTTTCTTTGTGGCTACAAGAGGTCTAATACCATAAAGAATTGATTAAATCTGTGACCATTTCAAGGCAAACAGTGCATAAAATACCCATACTACAACAAGCAAATATGTCAAAGTCAGGTTAACAGATGCATGAAGCCATATGAACTCTGCTTCTTTTGGCTTAGTCTTTATATCTCCCTAGTACTATGACTAATCCTCTTTATTCAAACAACTTCAAAGACTCTGTTTTAACACACGTGGCACACATGTAACAGACAAACTTAGTTCCTGCCAGCAGGTAATCAGAGGCAACAAAAAGGTGTCTCTTGATGAAGAATTGCTTTGTTGTCCAAGGCACCATTTCAGTTTATCCAACAGAAATTCATCATGTCACAGCCCACTGCTCGGAGGCAGAATGAAGCCTGGTTGCTGAGGCAAAAAATAATACAGCCTATCAGACTTGAAGTGGTCAATTTCATCCCACTGCACTTACTTATAGAAAAACCTATTAATTTTTTGTATAACTGACTTTGTAACCAGGCACTTTAGTTAGTTATCTTGTTTCTAACAGCTTTTCAATTGATTTTTATGAATTTTAGAAATATATAATAATATCATCTGCAAATAATTCCTAACCCCATATGTAAGAAGTCTTTTGTTTGTTTGTTTGTTTCTCTTTTGCCTTCTCTTTTCTTATTGCATTGGCTAGTACTTCCAGAATAATATTAAATAATAGTTTCCATAGTGGTCAATATTGTCTTATCTTTGATAATGGGAAAATGTTTTCTCTCATTGTGTCCAAGATCTATTCCTAATTAAAACTTTTAAAATAAAAATGGCTGTTAAATTTTGGTAAAAAGCTCTTTTGGTCACCAAAAATATAATTATGGGGGTTTTTCCCTATGAGCTATTACTTTAGTAAATTATGATATCAGATTTCATAATGTCAAACTATGCTTGCAGTCTATGATTTTTGCATTTTAATAAACTCCTGAATTCTATATGCTAATATTTTCTTTTAGAATTTTACCTAAGGATATACAATATAAAGAAATAGTGTTCTCTCTCTCCATACTGATGTTTCTATTCTCTTTGGCACTGTAGGAAAGGAGATGTTGTGGATACACCTCTAGAATGTTTTTGCTGAAAGAAAATAATAATAATAATAATCACACTTATATAGCAGGTATTCTGTGACAGGTGCTAATCTGACAGCTTTGCATTAATACCGTCAACCCTCAGAGCAGTCCTATAAAGAAAGTACTGTCATCACCATCATCATCTTTGTTTTTCAGATGAGGAAACTGAGCTTAAGTAACTTATTCAATGTCACACAGGTAGTAAGTGATGAAGTCTAGGCAATTTGTCATGAAAGTTTATGCTTTAATTCCCTAAGTCACTCATTTATTCAATCGTAGCATGTAGTTATGGAGTGCCTCCTATTTGCAAGGCACTGCACATTTTCCTTTAAAGAAGCAAATGAATATTTAGCCCTATGCGATGAATCTAATGTTTATATCCCTTTAGTCCAGGCAGTATTTCATAAATCTTTCTCTCCAACCTTTTAATATTTCTATCCCACCTACTGAGACCCAGCATGTAGACTGAGGGAATATAAAGTTTAGCCCAAGATACTAGCTTAGTCTGATGGCATCCTGGCAGATCCTGTGTGGGTACCCATGGTGACAAGGGAGAACAAAGCACCAAATGTCATCAAATGTCAATTTGATAAAGAGGCTGCAGGTGATGCTGTCAGACACAACATGGCTTGTCTGGAAAAGGTAGAAAACCAGCTAGGCTAAGACGCGCCACAAGACACAGCGTGCTTGGTATGGAGAAGGGTAAAAAACAGGGAGAAAGTATTTCCTCTCATCCATCAGCACAAGAAAATCACTGAGTGCCAACTCCAGGCAAAGCATGAGAGTAGAGCCATGGCCCGGAGATGGCTTTCACACCATATGTTTTTCCCCCACCCCAGAGCCCCTGTGGCATTTTTGAAGTGTGGTCCTTGATACCTTCTATTACCTGGTTTTAATTAACCTCCTGAAGCCCCTTTGTCTGGGTGGCAGTGTCAGCTGTGAGGGAGATGAATAGAAGGCACCCCGTCAGTATTTTTTGGAAGGAGGCTTGTGAATGGGTCTGATGAGCCAGGGTTTGGGGGCAGAGGGGGTGGAAGGAATGCTTCCTCTCTAATCCGGCATTTAATCACTGAAGCTGAGGACAATGGGGGCTCCTCCACCTCCCAGAGCCTGATTCCATTTGGCAAGACCAGCCCTCTTTTGTCAGCCTCACAAGGAGGCCCCACCTCCCTCTGCTCCACACAAGATTCTCTTCACAAGTGTCATTGAGATGAAACAGCCAGTCCATGGGACTTGGGACTGCCAGGCCCAGCCTCTGCAACCAGCCCCAGCCCATCCTTCACAAGCCTTTGCTACTCTCTGGGTCTGTAATTCCCTGAAAAGCTTTATTTTGGTTTCCAGGCACCTTTATATTTAGAGCAAGTACAACCCAGTGGAGTTATTTTCTACATATATTATTTTTCCTACGAAAATTATGATTCCACTGAAGAGTTAAGGGTGCCAGGTGGCTCACAGCTATATGAAATTATAAACACAGTGGCACTAAAATAAAAGGAAACCTCTCAATGATTTTAATCTCTTCCTTTCCCTTCTAAGTCCTCAACTGCTATGGTTCTCTAATTCTATATGATAATCACAGCAAAGATGGGATTTTCACATTTTGGGTTTTTTTAGCCAAGTGTTTTTGAATATTGCTATGTTGCTTTCATAATGATTATTTTAGTGCCTAGGTATTTACTTTATGGTTTGTGTAGTCAATCTCTACCCTACTGCTGGACATACATATATATATATATATGAAGGGATGTTATATAGTAGATGAGACAGCTTCAGCCCTGGCCTGCGTTTTTCCGACAGTGTGACCTGTGTACCTTAACCATTCTGAACAGGAGTTTCTTCAACTGTGAAGTGAGGATAACAGCATTCTACCTCCCAGGGCCACCATAAAATCAAAGGAGATGACATGCATGAAAACCATTTCTGAGCTGCAGAGCCCCTACAAGTGGTAGTTATTATTAGCTGGTTTCCAAATGTTCGATCTTAAAAATAAAGATTATAGTGAACATTTTCAAACACACAGTGTTCAACTTCTTTTGAATTCTTTGCCTAAAAGAGATTCCAAGAAGTCTGATTATTGGATCAAAAAATACGAACATTTTTATTCATGTTGTTAGATCTTAGATCTGAATTGCTGCCTGATTTTCAAATGCTTTGAACCAATTTACATTGTAACTGGCTACGCATGGATGTAGCATTTTGCCATAGGCCTCAGGAACACAGCAGATTTTTACTTTAAAACATGTTGGCTAATTATATAAGTTGCTCCCATTCCCCTTGCTGGACTACTGGTGAAGTCTAAAGGTTTTTCATGTCTTCCTTTATGAAAACATAAGCCCTCTTGTGTGTGACTGCTTATCTGTTTGTCACTAAGTGAGTTTTTATACAGTTTTAAGACCTTTTTTAAAAGAATGCAAATTCCCCAAGGTAACGAGAGAGAGACTATAACATGTAGAGAAGCCCACTTGAGCTTTAAAACATCACTTATGTATAAACATATTTGCAGGGACTTCCCTGGTGGCACAGTGGTTAAGAATCCACCTGCCGATGCAGGGGACACGGGTTCAATTCCTGAGCCAGGAAGATCCCACATGCCTCGGAGCAACCAAGCCCATGTGCCGCGACTACTGAAGCCCCAGCGTCTAAAGCCCGTGCTCTGCAACAAGAGAAGCCACTGCAGTGAGAAGCCCGAGCACCACAACAAAGAGTAGCCCGCACTCACCACAACTAGAGAAAGCCCCCATGCAGCAATGAAGACCCAATGCAGCCAATAAATAAATAATAAAATAAAATTAATTTTTTAAAAAGAATTAAATATTACTAAAATTTTAAATGAATAAATAAATATATTTGCAGGATTCTGTAGTCAATAAGCTCTCAAAAACCAAGATCCCAAGTTTCAGCTTTTTTCTTGAAATGCATCCCTCCACGATGGTTTATCCACATCTGATGCCTGACCCTGAATCTTTGCTCCTTTTCTGCCATGTGGTGTAATTGGATGGTGTTGCCTCTATGCCTCCCAGGAGATCAGGAAACGGGGAGACCATGTAGCCTGGAGTGAACAAAAAGGTGTTGAGAGAGGAGGCAAAACTGCCCAGCCTCAGACCAATGACAACAGAGCACAGATGTGAGGAGCTGGTCCACCTAAAGCATTCAGTGCCCAGCCATGGTGCTCAGCCTGTCCTGTCCATGAGGAACTTCCATTCCATCCAGGAGATGGGTGTTCACAGAGTCAGAGCTTGGAAATAAATTGCAAATCACAAGACAAAGAGGTAACTATAAGAAAGCTCAAATGATAGTATTATAATCACAATATGTGAGTGTAAATATAATGGCATAATATTTGAGTATGGTGTTATAATTACAATATTTGAGTATTAGTATATTGGAATAACATTTGGGTATGACCTTATAATATATGAATATTGGTCCTATAGTATATTCTTTAAGTATGGTATTAATCTTATAACATCTGAATATTAGTATTTGAGTATAATATTAATAATATTTGAGTATAACATTTAAGGACAGCATTATAATTATAATATTTGGGTAGCATCCAAGCTGGATGGCTTCACTTTAACGTACTTGAGTCTCAATTTCCTCATCTGTGGGAATATATATTTTTTCTCAAGCTAATGTGAGAAAAATGTACGTGGAAACATGCATTTGTAACTTTGCTTAACACTTTGCCACTTACAAAGCACTCTCATGCCCCTGTCTTGATTGAGCCTTATGGACTCATTTTACAGATGAAAACCCTGAGGTTCAGAGAAGTCGTGTGAATTGCCTAAGGTCATAGGAGCCAGGTTAAACCCACTTGAAGTGTGGAAATCTACATCAAATGGTATTTTATTTTGTGTCTCCTAAGTATGTGCTAAGCTTATTTTTACTTACATTATCTCACACAACCCTCCAGCCCCTCCAGATGAGCAGGCAGTCCTACTTAGCCCTGGCTCACAGAATAACACTGAGGTTCAGAGAGATATAATCGCCCAGGTAGGGACGTCCCTGGTGGTCCAGTGGGAAAGAATCTGCCTTCCAACGCAGGGGAGGCGGGTTCGATGCCTGGTCAGGGAACTGGGATCCCACATGCTCCAGAGCAACTGAGCCTGCATGCCACAATTACTGAGCTCAAGCACCTCAACTAGAGAGCTTGCATGCGGCAAACTACAGAGCCCATTTGCTCTGGAACCCATACCACAACTACGGCGCCTGCGCCACAACTGGAGAAGAGAAAACCTGTATGCCACAAGTAGAGAGAAGCCCACGCACCACAGCTGAGACCTGACAAAGCCAAAACAAAAAACAAAAAACAAAAAAACCCCACCCGGGTAGTTGATGGCAGAGCAAGGTGAGATGAGGTTGGTCTGACTCCGAAAGCTGTGCTTATTCCATGACACAACCAGCCTCCGCATGAGATGATGGATCCGCATCTTGGTTGGAAGAGAAAGTCAGGAGGATGCAGGACCCACGTGAGGCGGGGCGCTGTGACTCTGCAGAATCGCCAAGTGCGCTGGGGACCGCAGAGACCAACAGCATTTAGCTATAACTTGACCAAGCAACAGTTTGGTTCTGAAATGTGTGTTCCCATCTTCATGGCACAAAAATGAGGGAAAAAAAAAAATCCCACTACTTATTATTTCCTTTGGGGCAGACAACGAACATGAAACGTGACCAAAAAATTCTTTGCCATTTGAGCTAATCGCTGGAAACATTTTTTCTTGTTCAAAGTAACGAATGTTCCTTTTCCTAAACCTTAAGACACACACAAATAAACAATGCACTATCATTATTAGCTTGTCGATAAACAGGTTTAAGGCAAGTTTCTATTTCTTTGATTTTTGCCTTCTGATTATGGTGTACTTTGTAAAACTCTAATAAAGCAAAGTAACAACTAACCAGGTAAAAAGTTTTCGAGTAAAAATGAAAATGTTCTTCTCACTTTATTTAAATAGAGAAATTTTATTCTTCAGGTTTAGGGTTCTGCTTTTTAAAACATATGTTTTTTTGGTTTGGTTTGGTTTGGTTTTTAATTAATTAATTTATTTATTGGCTGCACTAGATCTTCTTCATTGCTGTGTGTGGGCTTTCTCTGGTTGTGGCAAGCGGGGGCTACTCTTTGTTGCAGTGCTCAGGCTTCTCATTGCTGAGAAGCAATGTGGAGCATGGGCTCTAGGCACACGGGCTTCAGTAGTTGTGGCACGTGGGCTTAGTAGTTGTGGCTCTCAGGCTCTAGGACACAGGCTCAGTAGTTGCGACACATGGGCTTAGTTGCTCCGTGGCATGTGGGATCTTCCTGGACCAGGGCTCAAACCTGTGTACCCTGCATTGGCAGGCAGATTCTTAACCACTGCACCACCAGGGAAGTCCAAACGTATGTTTTATTAAGAAGGATTTTTGTAATTTCCTCACACAATTCTGTATTAATTTGCATTCCTCCCTTTTTCAGGAGATGTAACAATATTATGATTGTATTAATTGTCTGAATTAAATACGATATGCTTTGTCATTGATTTTCATTTCATTCCTTAGCATTCAGTACAAATATCAGAAAGGCCATGTTTGAGTGATGATCATTGCAAATGACTCTAGGTAAACATTCAATATTTTAAAAACTCAGAATCTTTTCAAAAGTTTTCATTTTAAAAAAATTACAATTAAACCACTAGTCCTCCCATATTGAAACAGTTGCTATTAAATTGTAATTTTTAGTTACAAAAGGAAATTCAAGTCATTAAATTAATATCATATAGTCAATTAATTTGAAATCTATTTACATGATCAGTTATCATTTTATTTACGAATTGATGGCTTTAAAAAATTACGCATTGCTATACACCTGAAACTAATACAACAATGTGAAGCGACTGTACTTCAATAAAAATTGTTTTTAAAAAATTATTCCATTTCTTCTGGTCTATTATTACCTGAATCGTATGCCAAAAAAAAAAAAAAAAAAAAAAGTCTGTTAAAACCAGAGGTGATTTTGAAATAAATTGAAACAAAAATGTGTTTCATTAATTGTTTCATTAATAGAGCAAGTTACAAAACACAGTTTAACCTTGAACTGTGGATGATTAGCATATGCTGAATGTGGTAGAGAACAACTTACAGACTTAAGTTTGCCCTGAGAATAACATTTTACAGCACGATTTTAAAACAGATTTCTTGCATTTTCAACTGCAAGCAGGAGAGGATTTGCATGAATAGTAGAGGATAGGACTGGAGTCTCTGGAGCTGCAAACTGTGGGCCTTGATAAGTTTTATTTAGCACCCTTGCAAATCCATTGAACAAGCACAGAAATATTTTAATTTTTTGAAACAATTGATTTCTTGAGTTTCAAAATATTTTCCCATATTTCCACAGCTGTGAAATTACAAAGAGAGTGATAATATTCTGCAAAGATGTGTGGTTTTGTATGAGCACATTTAAAAAAAAAAATTTTACAGTTGCAGTTAAGAGGCTGGGCTCAGTTTACGGTGTGAGTGTATGACTGATGGCCATGTTCTGAAGGGAAAATGGGCGTGAGTAATGACTTGTGATTGTTTGCCACTTGTATTCATATTGGCAGCATTGGAGCATAATGTGACAGAAATAAAATACAAGAGAGCTATGCTACCCTCTGGGGAGAAATCAGAGCCCGAGGAAGGGCAACCTGCCCGCCCCAGGTCCCGGCTCTGCTGGGCTCATTAGGACACCTCTGCCTGGAGCCCTTCACCCATCTGCCAAGGGGGACTTGGCTTTGTCCACCTTTCCTGGTTCAGCTTCAGAGCTGAAAACAGCAGGGCTGAAAAACCACATGTAACAGGCAAACAGGGGCGAGTTCCCCTGTTTATCTTGAGTGCCCGTGGCCTCCTCTTTTCTCATCCTTTGTACCCCATGTTTATGCCCTCCTGTCATTTTAAGTAGCCAGGTTGCTGCTTCTATTTAAGCCTGAAACCTTATCTCTTCAATAGATGGAGGGGGTTGAAGCTATAGTTCGTTCATGAAGGTATGAGAATACTGATAGGGCAGCAGAGCCAAGGGCCCTGGTGACCAGGACGGCTAGCTCCCTGGCCTCAAAGCTGCAGGGGCCTCCAGGGGCCATCTGGTTGGGCCTTCAGCTTTCAGCCTTGAGGCAGGTAGGGTGATGGGCCGGGAGACTGCCTACGTTTGGCAGTCCACTGGGGCAGTGGCACCAGGGGAGTAACACCAGGGCAGTGCCAGCACCAACCCCCCACCCCCAGCCCCATCCCCTGGTGGAGTGAGCTCCTTCCTGTAATGAGCTAAACAGCAATCAGTTTCCACGGGTTTTGTGATGTTTCGAACAGCAGCACTGAGAGTAAACAGTAAAATAGCAGGTGATTACACACAGACTGTAATCACACAGGCCTGGCCCACGTGGGCAAAATGAAAAGCCTGGACTAAATGGCTCCTCAGGTCCTTCTGAGCTCTCCAATTCTGAGGATCATAACAGTTAGGGCAAAGAGTGCTGTTTTTACAATTTGAAGTATAGTTGATTTACAATGTTGTGTCAATCTCTGCTGTATAGCAAAGTGACTCAGCTATACACGTATATACATTCTTTGTTTATATTCTTTTCCATTATGGTTTATCCCAGGATATTGAATATAGTTCCCTGTGCTATACAGTAGCACCTTGTTGTTTATCCATTCTAAATGTAATAGTTTGCATCTACCAACCTCAAACCACCACTCCATCCCTCTTCCTCCCATCCTCCCCCTTGGCAACCACAAGTCTGCTTTCAGCCTGCTTTCTTTTCTTTTAAATTTATTTTGGCTGTGTTGGGTCTTCATTGCTTCGCGGGGGCTTTCTCTAGCGGCGAGATCGGGGGCTACTCATCATTGCGGTGCACAGGCTTCTCGTTACGGTGGCTTCTCCTGTTGTGGCACACAGGACCTAGAACACACAGGCTTCAGTAGTTGCTGCGCATGGGCTCAGTAGTTGTGGCTCACGGGCTTAGTTGCTCCACATCATATTGGAGCCTACTGGACCACGGATTGGACCTCTGTCCTCTGCATTGGCAGGCAGATTCTTAACCACTGTGCCACCAGGGAAGTCCCACAAGTCTGCTTTTAAATCAAGAACACAATATAGCTTCCCACCCCCCACACCACCTCCATTCCAATTTCTCAGCTAGAAAATTTTCTGCTTCCCCCCACCCCCACTCCCCTCCATCCTTCATGCCCTTTGTCTCCAAGTCTTATTATTTCCTCCTTCAAATTGTTTCCCATGTCTTTAGCTTCTCCTTCCAGTTATATTCCTTCCACACACATCCTATCTCCTCCCCTACCACCTCAGGGCCACTCTTAGGTGCATTAATATAAGACGAGTTTTGGGGCTTCCCTGGTCACTCAGTGGTTAAGAATCCTCCTGCCAATGAAGGGGACACCGGTTCGACCCCTGTTCCAGGAAGATCCCACATGCCACGGAGCAACTAAGCCTGCACTTTAGAACCCCTCAGCCACAACTATTGAGCCCATGTGTCGCAACTACTGAAGCCCATGTGCCTAGAGCCAGTGTTCCGCAACAAGAGAAGCCATGGCAATGAGGAGCCTGAGCACCACAATGAAGAGGAGGCCCTGCTCACCGCAACTAGAGAAAGCCCGTGTGCAGCAATGAAGACACAACACAGCTAATAAATAAATAAATATATTTAAAAAATAAAAAAATAGAAAAAAGAATCTACCTGCAGGGGACATGGGTTCGATCCCTGAGCAGGGAAGACTCCACATGCCATAGAGCAACTAAGCCATGCGCCACAACTACTGAGCATGTGCTCTACAGCCCATGAGCCACAACTATTGGGCCCACATGCCACAACTACTTAAGCCCGTGCACCTAGAGCCCATGCACCACAGGGAAGAGTAGCTCCTGTTCATCACACCTAGAGAAAGCCCGTGCGCAGCAACAAAGACCCAATGCAGCCAATAAATAAACAAATAAATTTACTTAAAAAAAATATGAGAGGAGCTTTACCTGCCCAAAATGTCACTTCCATCACGTCACTGCTCGGCTCCACAGCCCACCGCCCCTCCCCATGCTCTGGCCCATGTCCCTGCTCACTTGTACTCCTTACTGCCTCCCCAGTGCCAACCAGCTCTCTCCTCCAGTCCGGGCAGCCAGGACTGCACCCCCTAGCTCACTACACCCTGCTCACTCTTGACCAGCTGTTTCTTCACATTGTTTCTTTTCTTGAGACATCTTTCCCCTCCCCCAACCTTTCCAAGTATTATGGGCTTAATTGTGTCCCCTCGAAATTCATGTGCTGAAGTCCTAACCTCACAACCTCAGAATCTGACTCTATTAGGAGATTTTTTTAAAGGGGTAATTAAGTTAAAATGATGTCACATGAGTGGGCCCTAATCTCATATGACTGGTGTCTTCATAGGAAGAGGAGATGAGGACACAGACATGCACAGAGGGAAGACCACGTGAGGACACAGGGAGAAGACGGCCACCTACAAGCCAAGGAGAGAGGACTCAGAAGACTTCCATTTTGCTAATATCTTAATCTTGGGGTTCTAGTCTCCAAAATTGTGAGAAAACACTGTCTGTGGTCGAAGCCCCCCAGTCTCTGGTACTTTGTTACAGCAGCCCAACCCTCACACACCAGTATCCCTCACTCACCGAAGGAACTGTTTGAGTCCCATATTCTCTGACTGCTCTCGTCTGTCCTGTTTTCCCGTTGCTCTGAATATCGTGACGGAACTATTCAAGCTGGGCAAGGACAGACGTGAGGATGTGACAGTGTTAAGAAGTAGTGACAAATTGATAGCAACAATAGGTTACAAGTCCAAGCTGGGTCAAAAATCATGGGAGTTGGCTGTTCCAAAGACAGGCGTTCGTAGTTGGAGACTGGGATGAGCAGGAACGGCAGTTATTGGTCATGACAAGGCGTCACATCCAGTGGTTTGCTCTTCAACTGGCACTTGTTAAGTTGCACTTATGATCAGTCCCTCAGAGGCTAGTTGTCGACAGTTCTCGAATTTTCCCACTTTTTCGGGCATCTCCAAGTTACCTCCTTCACTGTTCAGCACACAGACGCCTCCAGCGGGGCAAGGGAAAGGAGATTTGTCAAAGAGCTCGTCGAGGCAGGACTGCAAGCTGAGGATGAAGGCTGAAAAACAGAAGATTAGGGGGGCACAAGGGGCTAACTTATACCCTTAGACACCGGGATACAGCAGAGAAGCAAACCAATGCCCTCAGTGAGCTTACCTACGAGTGGCGGCTGGAAATGCTACAAGGGCCACTGGCAACAGCACATCCATTCCCACAGGAAAGACAAATAAGGCGTGGTACGTTCCCAGTCCAGCTCATGAAAGTCTATTTTGAAGTTAGAAATGTGTCAAATAAGCCATACATCTTTCACATATAACTCCCTTGCAGTCATAAAAAAAAAAAAAAAAAAGACTGAGGTAGCCCTTTATGTACAGACTTCATAAATGGACTTCAGAAATATTCATAAAGAATCAAGGGACACAACAGTATATATAGTGTGTTTCCATTATGTAAAAATGGGTGAACACACACATACATGCACACATGAACTTGTATCGATATATTAGAATACTTCTAGAATGTTTTACAAGAAATAGGTGGCACTGGTTGACTCTGAAGAGGGGAACTGAAAGACCAGGGTGGGAAGAGAACTTTTTTTCTTTTTGAAGTATAGTTGATTTACAATGTTGCATTAGTTTTGGGTGTAGAGCAAAGTATGTCAGTTATACATGTGTATCTATTCTTCATATTCTTTTCCATTATACTTTATTACAAGATATTGAATATAGTTCCCTGTGCTATACAGTAGGTCCTTGTTGTTTATCTATTTTATATATAAGAGTGTGTATCTGTTAATTCCAAACCCCTAATTTATCACCCACCCCGCTATCCCCTTTGGTAACCATAAGTTTGTTTTCTCTGTCTGTGAGTCCATTTCTGTTTTGCAGATAAGTTCATTTGTATCATATTTTAGACTCCACATGTAAGTGATATCATATTTGTCTTTCTCTGACTTACTTCACTTAGTATGATAATCTCCAGGTCCATCCATGTTGCCACAAATGGCATTATTTCATTCTTTTTAATGGCTGAGTAATATTCCATTGTATATATGTACCACATCTTCTTTATCCATTCCTCTGTCAATGGACATTTAGGTAGCTTCTATGTCTTGGCTCTTGTAATTAGTGCTTGAATGAACATTGGGGTACATGTACCTTTTTGAATTATGATATTCTCTGGATATATGCCCAGGAATGGGGTTGCTAGATCACATGGTAACTCTATTTTAAGATTTTTAAGGAACCTCCTTACTGTTCTCCATAGTAGCTGCACCAATTTACATTCCCAACAGGACTGTAGGAGGAGAACTTACTTTTACTGTGTTTCCTTTTTGACTGTTTGCATTTTTATCGCACACGTGTTACTTTTTTAGAACAAAAACAAAAAACCTAATTAATAAAAAGTAAATAGCCACACTTGTAAGGAATAAAGTCAGTTTAACTTTTCCTCTTCTACTGTATTCAAACCAAGGTCCAGATGGATAAAAATTGTTAAATTTTTAAGAATTACTTATATATAGCAATCATCAATGAAATAATTGATTCAGGCAAGAACTGTCAATGCATAAAAAGAGCTTTTGGATGAAAGTTTGTTAGGCGAACAGGAGAGTCACAGAGTCTCAAAGCTTCACCTCACAGATTAGTTTTTAATTGTGGAAGAAAATTTAACCTGATCTCTGTGTGAGGAAGGATGTTTTCAAGCATAAAATCAAAAGAAGAAAGCCACCCCTGACACAGACAAATTAAACAGGTCTGATTTCACACAAATTCGTCTTTTCTTTCCTTCAAGAAAATTCCATTGTAAGCCTAACAAAAAGTAAACAGCAAATTTCAAAAAATAACTACTATGACTGTGGCAATGAGTTAGTATACATATTATGTTAAAAGCTAACATAAATTGGTTAAAAAAAAATAAGACCACAATAGGAAAATGGACAAAGGGAAAAGATATTTCGCAGAACAGATGATAATATGAAAAAAAAGTCTTACTCCATCATTCATCAAAGTAATGCCAAGTGAAATGAGATTACACTTTTTACTTTTCATATTAGCCAAAATTTGAAATAGGAGAGTATTTAAAGTAACAGGCACTCTCACTGAAGCTGGAGGAAATACAAATCAGTTGAAATTTTCTAAAAAGAATGTAGCCAGAGTACATCAAGAATTAAAAAACAGTTCATGGGACTTCCCTGGTGGTCCGTGGTTAAGATTCCATACTCCCAGTGCAGGGGTCGACAGTTCATATACATCAACCTAATAATTCCAGTTCTATGGCACTAATCTAGATAAATAAGCCAAATACAAACAAAGCTTTATATCTAAAATATTTATCACATCATTGTTTATAATAGCAAAAAAATTGGAAGGCATTCAAATATCCAGCAATAGGGAAATAACTAATTACAATACTTGCATACAATAGATTATCTTGCAGCCAATAAAATCAAGATTTTTTTTGTGAGGTAATATTAAGTCAAATAGCAGCAGACAAAACCGCAGAGTAGGATCCCTATTTGGATTTTCTATTTTTTTTTAGAAAACTGTTAAAAAAGAATTAGAAGATTAACAATGATCACCTCTGTGTAGTGAGACTATACGTGATTTTTATGTTCTTATTTATACTCCTCTGACTTTTCTAAACTCTTTATCATGATTTTGTAACAGGAGAAAAGTTTATGTAATAATGGTGATAACATAAAAGCTAATGTTGGACATTTCTTACGTGCCAGGCATGTTACCTATATTATCTCATACAAAGATAATCCTGCATGGGAGGGAATCTCATTACTTCCACTTTGCAGGTAAAGAGACCAAGCTCAATGTTAGTTGCAGAAATCAAATCAGGCAGTCTCTCTTCCGGAGTCCGCATGTGTGAAGAATTTTAATTGATGAAGGGAAATACTCCTATTAACTAAAAATTATGATGATTTTTTTTGGAATGAACAGAGAAAAATATCGACAAAATGTTCACAGCGGTTATCTCTAGGGATGGAATTTGGAATGATTACAATATTTTTATTTATACATATATTTTTAAAATAATCGTAGATTGCTCTGATAATAAAGGAAAATGATAAAAATATTAAGTATTAATATTATGGGTTAATTAGGAAAACTGACAGCCATAGTAGCAACGTTTCAATTAGAAAGTATATTTTGAGTTCCAAAAATTTGAAAATACAGCCCCTTCATAGATAGGTGGCTGGTTGTGCCATTTTGACAACCCAATATGCTTATACGGCAGGCTAATAGTACTTTTTCAATACCTACCAAGTACTTCTTTGTGTATAGCAAAGTGCTAGCACAATTATTTCTTATTGCTTTCCCTTCTCTCTCTTTTTAAAAAGTATTTAATTTTTTTTATTGAAGTATAGTTGATTTATAATATTATGTTAGTTTCTGGTGTACAGCAAAGTGATTTATATATATATATACACACACACATATATATATATATATACTTTTCCATATTCTGTTCCATTGTAGTTTATTACAGGATATTAAATATAGTTCCCTGGCTAGCACAATATTTTGAACATAGAATTATATTCATAAACGTCTATTGATGAAAAGTGGCAATACTAAAAGAAACATTCTGGAAAACAAATTTTTAATTAGGAGGCACAATGACATAAAGTAAGTATCTTATAAGGTGAATTGATTCCTAGCTGAGTCATATTAAGACCTAAAGCTGCAATGTCTATTATTCAGATTCTTTCCAAGACGATCAGATAAAGAAAGCCCGTGAATATAGAACATCAAAAAGAAGGAAAGCAAGATTCATTCTCAAATCCAAAGTGAGGTCCAAAGATACTTCCTCAGGAAAGCATCTGCCTCCTGCTGTGTTTTCACTGAAGTGTTTGCCGTGATTAAGTATACCCTCTCTTCTTTCCCTCACTCTCTTCCCTTCCCTAGTTCTAACTCAGTCTCGAGCCTCAGGGCACTATCAGTATCGCTCCTTCCTCAGTAAATAGAAGCTTGTACCACTTCTAATCTGACTTCTTGAGTAAGGAAAGCTACTGAGAGAGCTTGGGCACCTCCTAGAGGAAGTTGGCCAGCTTGTCCATCCGGTTTGGTTTGCAGAAAAACATTGCCATCTAGTGCAAGAAAAAGCAATGTTTCCATTCACTTTGTTGAGCTAACAGTGGATAAAATATTTACAGAACCATCTCACTTTTAGGTTGAATCACATTTAAGCTTTCCCAGAAAAATGTTTGAACGTCTTTCTACCTTAAAACGTGTATTTCAGTGAATTGAAAAAGCATGTAATTGGGCACTTCTTTCCTATGGAGATCCCCAGAAACCTGAGCTAGACAGGAAAGGGAATGAGGAGAGAATAAAGGTATCTTTAGTTCATGGTGAATTTGCTGTTTCTCTTATTATTACTGGTACTTTCCCTTGTTTGTGTACATATTATGATTCCTTTGTTAAAAGCTTCACCGAATCCAGTCCCATGGCCTCAGATTACATATGTGTTCATGTTAGCAAAACTTCCTGACGTGACAGACAATCTTGTTTTGGAAATACACTATTAAGAAATGACTTTCCAAAGGGAGATGAACTAACACAACATTGTAAAGCAACTATACTCCAATAAAAATTAATTAAAAAAATAGAGATGAACTGATGATCCAAAACTCAGAGTAAAGACTTAAGATTTATGACAGCCAAATTGGGAATGATAAGCATTACTAGGTGCGACCTATAGGCCTTGGCAAAGCAAACCTTAGAAAGTTTAGAATAAAAATAGAGAATGTGATTGGGATAAAAAAAAAATCCATTACGGAGAAAAATAATAAAAACAAATCTAAATATAACAATAATATTAATATTAATGGTTCAAATTATCACATTAAAACAGTTTAGATTAAAAATTTAGCTATACAGGGATATGTGTATAAAAACAGATGATTGAACTTGGTGTACCCCCGCCAAAAAAAAAAAAAAAAATTTAGCTATAGGGACTTCCCTGGTGGCGCAGTGGTTAAGAATCTGCCTGCCAATGCAGGGAACTCGGGTTCAATCCCTTGTCCAGGAAGATCCCAAATGCCGTGGAGCCACTAAGACCGTGCACCACAACTAGTGAGCCTGCACTCTAGAGCCCTCAAGCCACAAATACTGAAGCCCATGTGCCTAGAGCCCATGCTGTGCAATAGGAGAAGCCACCACAATGAGAAGCCCACACACTGCAACAAAGAGTTGCCCCTGCTCACCACAACTAGAGAAAGCCCATGTGCAGCAATGAAGACCCAACACAGCCAAAAATGATAATAATAAAAATAAAATAATTAACTATATTCTATTGACAAAAGATAAATTTAAAACATTTGGTTAAGAGAATAGTGATGATAAGTAAAGATATGCCAGGCCAAAAAAATCTAAGATAGCCATGCTGATTATAGACAAAATAACAATACAGAGGATAACTAACACTTTGATATAAAATTCAATATACTAAAAGAAAAAAATAGCCAACATTTCATCCTTCTATTGACTGTTCCCCAAGTTATTGTGTCTTTATCAAAAATCACACACATAGTCTTCTTGACTTTGCAAGGGTTAAGGCATTCTCATTACAAAACAACCTCTTGACATTTTTAAATGTCAGACATGACCACCATTTTTTATTTTTCAGGTTGGCTACAAAAGCATTACAAGTAAATGATTAGGTCATAAGCCTTCTTTTTTTTCTTGTTTTTTACTATCTCAAAAGTCTCCCTACTTTACTGGGGGGAAATTCCCACCCTGATCTTATTCTCAGGTCGGGTGTGTACCATTAAAATAAAAATTTGATTTAAAAATTTTTAAAAAATTCAATTTACTAAGAAAACATAATTCTAAACTTGAAGGCATCACATAAAATAGCATCAAAATATGTAAAGCAATCGTTGGAAAACAGGAGATTCTAAAATTTAATGGGAATACAAAAGGCTAAGCAGAGCCAAATAATCTTGAAGAAGAACAAACCAGGACATATTTATAAAAGACCTATTATAAGGCTGTAGTAACTAAGACAGTATGATACTGGCACAAGAATAAACAGGTAAACTGATAGAACAGAATAATGAATCAAGAAAGAGAGCCACCTATATACAGTCATCTAATTTATGAATAGCTAACACTGGGACAGTTGAATTAAAAAAAGTCTTGATCCCTACCTCACATCCAGTATGAATATCAATTCCAGATTGACTGCAGGTTAAATGTGTTTGGTTGAACCACATGAAACTGCCAGTTTTGTAGGTTGACTATTGGTAATTTCATATAATGCAACCCAGTAAAACAATAAAGCTTTTGAAATAGAACATAGGAGAATATTTTCATGATATTGAAGCAGGTAGAGATTTAATAAACTGACACATAAAATGTGATAGTAGTAAAGAAATAAAATAGGTGAATTAGAATTACCTTTTATCTAAGAAATTTGTTTCTGAAAAGACACCATTTAGTGTGAAGAGGTGAGCCACAGAGTGGGAGAATATATTTAAAATATACACACTCAACAAAGGACTTATATGTAGATTAGTAAAGATCTCCTATGAAGCAATTTTTTAAAAGCTAGAAAACCCATTAGAAAAATGGGCAAAATTATGGGCAAGTATTCATTCACAAAGAAGATATTTATCAAATAGTTATCAAAAAAGTTCAACTAAGACCACAGTTCTCTACCACTACACACCCACCAGAATGACTAAAATAAATAAGACACTACCAAGTGTGGACAAAGATAATGAAAGGCTGGAACCTTTACATACTCCTAGTGGGAGTGTAAAATGGTCCAAGTATCTTTGGAAACTGCTTGGCAATACGTACTAAAGCTGAAGAACATGTGTACTCTATGACTTCGCAATTCCACCCCTAAACGTGTATTCAGCAGAGATGTGTACACATGTTCACCAAAAGACATTCTTAAGAATGTTCATGGCCAGGACTTCCCTGGTGGTGCAGTGGTTAAGAATCTGCCTGCCAATGCAGGGGACACAGGTTCGAGCCCTGATCCAGGAAGATCCCACATGCCGAGGAGCACCCATGCCCGTGCACCACAACTACTGAAGCCTGTGCGCCTAGAGCCCGTGCTCCACAACAAGAGAAGCCAGTGCAAGGAGAAACCTCTGTGTTACAAGGAAGAGTAGCCCCGGCTCACCACAACTAGAGAAAGCCTGTGTTGCACAGCAATAAAGACCCAACACAGCCAAAAATAAAAATTAACTAATTAATAATAAAATAAATCTTTAAAAAAAAAGAATATTTGTGACTTTAAAAAAAATGTACAGAAGAAAATATTAAGAAATATCTTTAAAATTTCAGATTAGGGAAGGGCTTTTAGGGATCCCAGCCCTAGGATTCACTAGTTGTGAGAGCCTGGGCAAGTTACCTCCTGTTCTTTAGTTTCCACATCTGAAAAGTAAGGATACTTGTAGCACCCACCACGTAGAGTTGTTGAGAGGTTTCCATAAGGAATATGTATGAAGTGTTGAAAACACTGCCTGACACTTGTTAAGTGGTATATAGGTTCTTGCTCTTATTATTATTATTATTTGTTGTTGTTGAAGTAGCTACACGCTGTTACAAGTGGCAGGCATCCTCAACTTGGCAGATCTGTGCCTAACAAAGTTGAGAAATTTTAGTAATTAAGGGAAGAAAAGGATATTCATTAGTGGAGGGTGGCAAAGAAGAAGAAAAAGCAATAGAAAAACACAATAAAGAAAGGACAAATTAAGGATTCATGATCTACCCCCATCAAGAGTCAAACATATGTAAATGAGTTGAATTACTCTATTCACCATTTCATTTAATCTTTATCTGTGCGCATCCCTGCTATTTACCCCCAAACCGCCCCCACCCAGAATAAGCTCCACGGGTGTATTTTTGTCTTCTTTCTGTCTATTTCCACATTCTGAAATGTGCAGTGCATCATGGAAATCCAATAAAAATCATTTGATCAAGGGGACAGAATCTCCAATCTTGATGGCACAAATGTGGACAGGACGATGTGTTCTTTGTCTATTTGGAGGCACATTTTCTGGTAAGTTGCTGAAGAAATCAGAAACATAGCAAAACAGAATCTTCTTGGAGGTCCAGTAGATTTTGCAGTAAGTCTCTTATGCTCGTCTGTTACAACGAGTAAATATTCATAACTACCTAGATTGTTTTAAATAGTTCTTTAATTTCACAGTATTTTCACTACATATTCATAAAACAGAAAAACTGCAATGTACAGAATTATGATTCACCTGCATATGACATTATGCAGACAAAACATTTTGTGATTTTGCCACAATAAGGGTGTGTTTTTTCCTGCAGTAATTTTACTATTATACCCTGCTTTTTATTAGAAGATTTATTACTGTCATCCTAATTTTATCAGCCAGTTGAACATATTTGCAGCATTTCCTGCTTTTGCAAGGGGCATTTAAAATACTGAAAAATTGATTTTTTAAAAATTCTGTGAACCATAACCCTAAATTTCATTTCTAACTGACCAAATAGCAACATTGCTTTGCCACCCTGCAAAGCCAGTCGGATTCCGTGAGTTTATAAAAACATTATTTGGGGAAAGTCACACAAAGAATAGTTCTATGATCTGAAATATCCAGCGTTTGCTATTTCTTCCACAATAAACTTTAAGGGTTTATAATAGACACCCAAATCACCATTTGAGGGCTGCATATTAAGAGAAACGTATCAATATTAGAATAACGTTGGATAACTAGTGCAGGAGGACTTGCTTCCCATCCTCCTGACTAGATGGCCTTCCCCCTCCTCCCGTCAGCACAAGAAGCAGATTTTTGTTTCTGGTTTCATCATATAACAAAATTCATCTCATTGTTTCACGGATAGCATCTCTAACAGACACTAAGTTTTTGTCAGTAGTTTTGATACCACACCTGGGCACAAAGCCTTTCTGTGTCTCCCATTTCTTTGATTATAGGAAACAGCCTTCATTCAGGCTTCATGACCTTCCCTGAGTTCCAGTGGGCAGATTCAGGCAGTTGTTAATTAGGGAAAGGAGGAGATGCGATACCAAAAGAGAAAGAGTCAAGAGCAGCCTTGGGGCGGGTCCTGTTTCCCCAGCAACAATGTACACACAACAATGTGTTTGAGCAATTTTGCAGATGTCGAAACCCTCTCCAGGTGGGAGAAGCTAATGACTAACGATGGTATGCTGCCCCCAAGCATGTAGACCCCAGACCAGTTGGACTTGAAGCTTGAGGATGCTGACTCCTACTTACTCACCACCAACCCATCAGAAGGATGCAGGACTGTTACTGCCTTGATCCTTATCGCCTACCCCTGACCACGAGTCCCCACTATAAGACCTCTCCCTATTCCCCAGGGAGGGCGGATACAGTTCTCGAGGCGTTAGCCACTGTGTTCCCCCTTTGCCTGGCAAAGTAATAGAGCTATTCCTTTCTACTCCTCCAAAGCTCTGTCTCCGTATTTCTATTTGGCATCGGTGAACAGAGGCTGGGTTTTTTCCAGCAACAGTTTGAAACTTCTAGAAGAAATGAGATCAAGCGTGTAAGCACACCCTTTAACATAGAGTTTGTTAAGGGAAGTGTTGCTGGTAAACCTTCGGGACAGCAGGGTTTGAGGTCTGATTCTTGGAGAATCCAGTGTCAGCAGTAGGTGGCGTACTTGGTCAGAAATCCATAGGCTGTGGGGATGTATGGAGACAGTTAACAGACTCAGCTACAAACACTGGAAGCAGAAACAGATGATATGGTCCAGATAGTTTAGCAAATATCAGGAAGTGGGTATTTAATAAGTGAGGCACAATGCTAATGGTAATTGTAGGATGAAAGTGAAGGATGGCACCACGAAGTCGGAGGAACCCTCCACTTTGAGTGCTGCGGGCACACTCCTTTGGGTGATGGAGACTCAATCTCTGGTCCCCTGGGCCAGGGCTCTCTCCGTCTATCTGTCCATGGATTCCAGCCACCTGCCCTTCAGCAGGCAGCCTGCAGATCCCCAGCTCAGCTGAAGGCACAGGCTTGATGGAAATTCAGGAATTAGGCCCAGCGAGTTCTCTCATCTGGGATACATGAACCTACCCATTCCATCACACTGGTTGTTTAAACACCTGGGCCAGTTGGTCTCCCAGGTCTCCTAAGAGTCCCCTCCCTCATGGATGTGAATTTGACTAGCTGGGCTCTCTGCCCACAGTTAATAAACAAGCTAATAGCTGTCCATTCCCTCCCCCCTACTTCCCCTGCCCCTCATCAGCTGTACCCCACCCCAGACAGTCAAATGCCCACCAGGTTTATACTTCAGTCTCCTAAGACTTTAGGTAGCCTGAGCCAGTTCCTCAGAGCATGATCAGGTCCAAGTTCATTGAAAAAATGGAATTTCTGGTGCCTCAAAATTAGACTACATCCTGAACCATGATGACCTTGTAAATGACCAGCCATCCACTTCTGTGGCATCTCTAACATATCTCTGTATTCACAGCATAAAGCATGTCCTTCCATTATCATATTCCAACTCTGAGTCTGCTTCCTGTAAAAAGAGGTGATACTGGTTTGAATGAATGAGTCTCTGCGATTGGTTCCAACAAAGATGCAACAATTGTGTGTGTGGGCTGCTGACTGTCAATTAATGGATATGCTGTTCCCTGGTTATGTTGCCTTGAAGAAAGGGAAATTCCAAACTAAACCAAATCATGAATATATCCAGAATTTTAAAATACTACAAGCAGGTTTTAAGAGAATGGATGTTGACAAAATAATTCCTGTGGACAAATCATTGAAAGGTAAGTTTCAAGTCTTTTTTAATTTGTTCAGTGGTTCAAGAAAATTTTTATGCAAGTATGAAGGAAAAGACTATGACCCTATTGTAGCTGCTAGACAAGGTCAACATACATCAGGAGGGGCTTCCCTGGTGACGCAGTGGTTAAGAATCTGCCTGCCAATGAAGGAGACATGGGTTCGATCCCTGGGCCAGGAAGATCCCACATGCCTCGGAGAAACTAAGGCTGTGCGCCAGTTACGGAGTCTGCGCTCTAGAGCCCGTGAGCCACAACTACTGAGCCCATGTGCCACAGCTACTGAAGCCCACACGCCTACAGCCCATGATCCCAACAAGAGAAGCCACTGCAATGAGAAGCCCAAGCACCACAACGAAGAAGAGCCCCCCTTGCCACTAGAGAAAGCCCACGTGTAGCAGCAAAGACCCAATGCAGCCAAAAGTAATAAAAAACAAAAAATAAAAAAATAAAATAAAAAGATACATCAGGAGCATGTTCCTTGTTGTTACACTTCAAAAAACCAGCAGTGCAGCTCCTTGGAGGCCCAGTTGGACCCAAATACTAATACAGGTTCTGGCTGGGAGAAAAGATGTTGGCTTAGGCAATGGGTATTTTGATGCAGTGGAATTAATGCCGCGGGTCAATGTATTGAAACAGCTGACAAATAAGAGAAGCAAAGGATTTCTACTTTGGAAAGTTAAGGAATGTTGAATTGGTTTGCCAGGAGAATGAGGAAGAAGGTTGCCCTGAATTGGGAGTGTGGCATCTCTGTGTGGTGGATGAAGCTTTGTGATTCCTAATGGAGGGGCCCCATGGAAAGGAGCAGCAGAGTATTAACAACCTGGACCAGCAAAGCAGCAACGTCTGAGTTCTTCACTCCAAATCACGTACTTAACTGTAAAATACTCTCCTTTCTTATTCTTAGATGGCTCACTGGTTTCTTCCCATAAGCAAAAAGTACCTCTTAAAGTGCCCTTTGCAGAAGTGTTATTTCTTTTCCAATTAGTTTGAGTTGGGATCACTTTTCCTTCCAGCACAGTATTCATATCTAGTGGGTTCACCTCAGAAATGAAGAGGTTGACCTTGGGAGCTCTCTATTGGGTTCCTGGTGAATGATGATGTCTGGGGAGGGTGGAGGCTTCATAAAGAAATGCAAAGACTGAATTGAAGTAAGCTGCGGTGAAATCTGGTTACAGAACATTTTAATGAGTTTTACCACAGTTAATGAGTGAAAAAAAGAAGTACAACGAAAAATGTTCAGTTCTTACCTCATTTGGTCTCTCTGCCCTTTTGAACACCATATACTCCTATCTCATTTGAGAAAAGACTTAGGATAAGGTTAATATTTTTGGAATGTAATAGGTTGATATTTTCTGACTTTTTCAATTACTTTTTTAACAGTTTTATTGAGATATAATTCATATACTATACAACACCCTTGTTTAAAGTGCAGAATTCAGTGGCTTTAGTATATTCGCAGAACTGTGCATCTATCACCATAGTCAATTTTAGAAACTTTTCATCACCCCCAACAGAAACCCACACCCATGAGCAATCACTCCCGACTTAACTCCAACCTCTCACCCCTAGGCAACCACCTATCTACTTTATGTCTCTATAGATTTGTCTACTCTGATATTTTATATAAATGGAATTATACCATAAGCAGTGTTTTTGACTGGCTTCTTTCACTTAGGTAATGTTTTTAAGGTTTATCCATATTGCAGCATGTGTCAGTACTTCACTGCTTTTTTATATATATAAATTTATTTATTTATTCATTTATGTATGTATGTGTGTATTGGCTGCGTTGGGTCTTCATTGCTGCACAAGGGCTTTCTCTAGCTGATGCAAGTGGGGGCTACTCTTCATTGTGGTGCACGGGCTCCTCATTGTAGTGGCTTCTCTTGTTGTGGAGCATGGGCTCTAGGCGTAAGCTTCAATAGTTGTCGCACACAGGTTCAAGAGTTGTGGCGCGCAGGCTTAGTTGCTCCATGGCATGTGGGATCTTCCCAGAGCAGGGCTCAAACCCATGTTCCCTGCAATTGGCAGGCGGATTCTTAACCACTGCACCACCTAGGAAGTCCTTCACTGCTTTTTATTGCCAAATAATATTGCATTGTATAAATATACCACATTTTATATTTCCAATTGTCAGTCGATGGATGAAGACAACGTGGGTTGTCTTCACTTTGGGGGTATTATGAATAATGCTGCTATGAACCTTTGTGTACAAGTTTTTGTGTGAATGCAGTGTTTTCACTTTTCTCGGGTATATACCTAACAGTGAAATTGTTGGGTCATATGGTAACTCTGTAGCTAATCTTTCAAGGAACTTTCAGACTGTTTCCAATGTGGCTGCATCATCAATTATTTCATACCTAAAAAGTTTCTCTGTGTTCCAGAAATTTAATCACATCATTCAATTAATTTTCTTCTTATTTTTCTATGATTTTATATTTTAAATTCACTAATTGCATGTGGACTTCATTCAGTAAGTTTGAAATTTGGATTTTCCTCCAAATTCCTCACCAGTGATTCCAGAATCATTGCTGAGTAATCTTTAATATCCTCATTGACAGGCATTTCCTTCTTTTATGTATCACATTTTTATATTTAATAAACAATCATTGTGAGTTGTTTATGCTGTTCTGTTGATCAGTCTAAGTCAGTACCACATTATTTTAACTGTAACTTTATTTTAATAATGCATATAATTAATCTCTCCTCATCACTCCTCATGTTTGGAATATTTTTTGTTTATTATCTCAGTTGAACTTCAGAAAACTTGTATTTACTCCTTTGAAAAAAAAAATCCAATGGGGTTTTATCACTGTTGCATTAGCTGTATAAGTTACTTTGAGTTATTATTTTTACAATACTTGAGTCTTCTACTTTGAAATACACAATTTCTGCAGGAGAAATTTCAAAACAAGTTTGCATACTTAATGACTTGTTTCCTCTATAAGCTAAAGGAAAAGGAAGAATCAAAAATGTTTCTGATATTTGGGGTCTGAGTGATGAAGAGGAACTTATAAGCTGACAGAGTATTGCTAAAAGCTATCAAAAAGGAGAGGGAAATTTTTTCAATGTTACTTTGGAGGACAGAAAAACAGTCAATGTCTCAAAATTACGAGGAGATAGATTTGGCCATACACAGTAAACAATTCAGTACTCTCCAAAAGTGAAAAAAATCTGCTGGGTAAGAAGATAAACCCTTCATTTCCAGAGGCACTCAAATGAGGATGGGTTGCCAAGTATCAAGATGACAGCCCTCATTTCTAATAGTCTGTGCCGACTACTTGTTCTCCTAACGTGCTTAGTATAATTTAAACTAGGGACTGGAATTCATGAAGAAGAAATGTAAAAGAAGATCAAAGTCAAAGATGGGCTTTGGGTAGTGCTCAAAGAAAGGAGAAAGAGGAGCCAAAAGAAGAGAAAGAGATGATTTGAATGATGAAGTAAACACCAGAAAAAAATCACAGATCCACAGATGATAATGGAGGACCCAGGAAAGGCTGGCTAATAGTCAAGTGGACCAGAGGGGGTAAGTAAGAGTAAAGCTTAGAAAGAGTCACTAGATTTGAAAACAAATTCATAGGATGACCTGGAGAGTGAAGATCCAGCAGATCTATTTGACAGTAGTCATAGTTGAGTGACACTATAAAGTCAAGTGAAGGTTTATTTTTTCAGGTTGTACATATCCAAAGTTCAAATTCCGGACAGTAGAGACTTAGAGATAGAAAGTACAATAGATGCTGGCATTTGTAACTTTGATATTTGTGGTTCTGACTGTTTGTCAATGACCCCACGACCCAAGGCAGGTAGTAATTTTTGAATGTTGCTAAAGCACACACTGGAATCATGGCTGCTGTGAAAGTGCTGTGCAGGAGTGAGTCACTGATTTGGAGAGCAAGCCTAGCCAGCTGCCCAACATCTGTCTCATATTGTGGCTTTGTTATTCTCTACTAATCTCTGTGGAGGCTGTAACTGTCACGAAGCGGTAGGAACTCTACGTCTTCGTAGATCCAGCCAAGCTCGTGGATAATGTTGCTATTACGGTGATGTACTGTGACAAACTACTTTCGTCCAGTTGACCCTTGAACGATGCGGGGTTTAGGGGCGCCGACCCCTCTCGAAGTAGAAAATCCTAATGTAATTTAAGTGGACCCTCGGTATCCATGGTTCCTGCATATCTGCAATTCCCCACCCACAGATTCCACCAACCATGAATCGTGTAGTGCTGTAGTATTTACTGATATTTACCGATGAAAAAAATCCACATGTAAGTGGACCCACGCGGTTCAAACCATGTTGTTTAAGGATCAACTGTACTTTACAAAACCAATGAAGTGTTGAAGACATCACCATAATGTTTTGGATATTCTCTCTGTTTTCTGGAGGTAATCAAACATGAGAGATACTCAAAACAGTGTGATTTTTGAAGCTCCCAGGACACATTTCTTAAAATTATTAAGATTCTACTTACTGGAAGAAATGAGGATATCACTATAGAAGAAGGTTCTCTCAGGAAACAGGAAGGGCCGGTTTTTAGTTCAGAGAAGGAAGAATTTGGAAAGAAGAATAAAGGATGTGTCTCAGACCAATTTCCCCAGAGAGCAGACATCAGAAAAATTGTATCTGCCTGTACTTTATTGGGAACTGTGACCTCAAGAAGAAGTAACAGAGAATGAAGCAATGAGAAGCTGCACAAGGTATGTTATTCAGTTGCTTGATCCCATGGACCCCTTGAGAAGCCACATGATGTGTGTCTCTGGACTGCCAGTCTGGGATGAGAAGGGAGGAAGCATGTACCCATCAGCTCGCATCTCCCACTTGTCAAAGACCCTCCAGGAGGCATTAACTCTCCAGCACTTCTGGGTTGTACTTATGAGGATGCCAAGGGGTGCCTGCAGGTTCCCAAGCCACAGTGAAAACAGGTAAGTCCTAGGATGGGAGGCAGGAGGTACTGGTGGAATGCCTCCATGTGCAGCTGGTTGGACCCATGGAAGAACGGGTCACCATGGTGGTGACTGGAACAATAGACAAGCTTGGCCAAAAGGGTCTGAAGTGGTGCATGAGAGGTGCCTGATACAGGATGTTTGTGGTTTAGGAAGATGTGTGTTGGTGTGAGCAGGATGATAAGAAAACTTAGACCAGGTCCTGGCTGCCCTCAGGGAAAAAAAGATGCTAGGCGCTCTTACAGAAATGAGGATGCTGCGTTAGGAATGAGTATTCGATATATGTAGACAAGAGTTGTCAAAACCACTGGGAAGAGTAGACTGAAAGGATGGTGGGATAGTGGTAGAGGTCCATCTGAAGCCAAGCATTGTGAATTTGTCATTCTTCACATTTTCTCTATGAGTGCCTTCACCCTAGGAGTAGGAACTGAGAAAGCAGACTATTTGGGTAATCCACGGGTGGGCTGGTATGGGGCATCGAGCAGAGATTGGGTGGGAAGGTCATCAGAGTGGTGGGGAGGGCAGCATGGAAGCAGCTGATCAGAGAATCAAGAGTAATAAAACAGATGAAGTAAAACCGAGGCACTGATGTATAGAGGTTTCTGTGGGAGTAGGAGCAGAGCAGGAGCATGGGAGAAAGAATAAAAAAGGAAGCAGTGACATCTTGAAGGTGGAACAGAGCCGTATACCAAAAATAAAATCTAGGGTATACTCAGCGCTACCAGGTGAAGAGATGAGTGTCTGTATCCTGCAGTGAATTGAGTAATACAGTTGTTGACATCACCAAGAAGGAGCTGAGAAGGAAAGGAGGAAACTGGCATGGCTCCTGAAGTTAGCCAGGACAGAATGGATGGTATTAGATGACATTGGTAATGATTTGGAGGTAGTTAAGCCAGTGGTAGTGGAGACTTCAGATGATAATAGATAGAGAAAGTCTGTTGGAAGCAGTGGAGTTTGAGACCTCATCGTAAAAGAGTTTAAGGAGCCAAAAGAGGGGGGAAAAAAAGAGTTTAAGCAGCCAGCATGTTAATGAACAGTCAAAGCCACTGCTGAAGTTTAAAGACAAAGCAAGATTTGCTTCAATGAAGACTTACACAAGCACTGTTTCTTCAGGATGTGTTGGAGAAGTAGGTGTAGATTTTCATTCTTACTTAATACACTGGGTGTTACTTGAATGTGCTAGGAGGAGCCTGCATAGCTCTTGTGATGAAAAAGAATGAAAGAAACAAAATTAGTCAAGGACAAAAGTAGAATTCAAGCCCACCGGGGGCAAACACTTGTTTGCCACCCCCTTGACTCTGCAGCTGAACAGAACAGGCTGTGGAATGGTTTCTTTACTCTTCCCAACACTCATCTTTGCTAAATCAACTTAAACCATGTGAACCCCATTAACACAAAGCAAATTGAAGTGAGTGTTTCAGAAAGATGCGGAGACATAGAGCCTGTGGTAAATGTTTAACATGCCACACACAGAGATCCAGCCATATTTCATGGGCAACTGCTTTCTTTCTTTTTTCTTTTTCTTTTTTTTTTTTTTTGCCTTCAAGTTACCAGGCAGGAACCCAGCCCCATACTCTCCATGCCTTGATCTCAGTCCCTCACTCATCAAGAGGTCCTGGAAGGCATCCATGTCATAGAGAAGGTGACAAAGAGTAATGATTAGAATAGCTACCATGATTGAATGCCTCCTTTGTGCATAGTTTAGGCTCAATAGTCTATGTAGTTTATCCTAGTTAGTTATTAAAATAACTGCGAGCAGGTGATATTAACTCTGTCTTGAAGACCAAGTGGTACACAGCTGCTGCAGAGATTCAGCAATGTCCTCAGGGTACCAGCCTCCTTCATGTTCCTGCTCTGGCCTCAGTGATAGGAATTACTCCCCCAATCTGTGCCTGTGTTCAAGCAGGAAGAAGTAGCAGAAAGCAAACTTTCACTTACCTTGTATTGGCCAGAACTGGTGTGCCATTCAGGGATCATGTCAATTACAGACAACAGGGTGCACTTTAGCTGGTTTAAACAGCAAGGAGTTCCTTAAGATATACAGAAAGTTCTTAAAGCATTGGGGAGGGCTGAAAAGACTTTAGCTGAATTCAGAAAGCCACCATAGAATTGGGCCATCAAGGGAGCTGCTGCCTCTTCCATAATCAGTCAGATGCTGAATTAAGAAGCCACCTTCTCCTACAGGAAGTCAGTGCCACAGTCATCAGCTACAAGGCATCTGCCACAACCAGGAAGCAAGTCAATCAGAAAACACCCCCACAGCACTGGCTCCCAGGCTAGGCCAGTTCTGCTGAGATCCAGGCCAGCAACAGAGAAGCTCACTACCCTTCTCTTGCTCCCCATTGAACTCAATTCCCAAACAAATGCTCACGGTCATCTCTCCATGCGTCTCAGTCCCAACTCAAGGATAAATGATCAATAAAACTTAAATCACGTGTGGAGCCCCAGCTGCCATGGTAGCTGAGGATTCTGCAAACTGAGTATTTTGTCTTTCCAATCTCTGTAGCGGAGGCAAGCAAGAGAGAAAAGTGTTGGCACAGATGTTGAATACACAAGCCATTGTATTAGCTTCAATTGTTCCGAAAAGTGGGGAAAGCTGGTGTTTGGACACTCATTCTTCCCTTCTTCCATACTAGGCGTCCTGGCCACATATATCATCTCATTTAATCCTCACCTCAACCTTCCTTCCTTCCTTCCTTCCTTCCTTCCTTCCTTCCTTCACTTTCTTTCTTCTTTCTTTCTTTCTTTCTTTTTCTTTCTTTCTTTCTTTCTTTCTTTCTTTCTTTCTTTCTTTCTTTCTTTCTTTCTTTCTTTCTTTCTTTTAGATCTTTATTGGAGTATATTTGCTTTACAATGCTGTGTTAGTTTCTGCTATACAACAAAGTGAATCAGCTGTATTTATACATATATCCCCACATCCCCTCCCTCTTGAGCCTCCCTCCCATCCTATCCCACCCCCCTATCCTCCTTATCCCCCCCTCTATGTCATCACCAAGCACCGAGTTGATCTCCCTGTGCTTCACCTCAAACTTTCAATGAAATATTGCTGTCCCCTCTATATAGATAAGGAAACAGAGGATCATAAAGTTTAAATAATAATGTTCAATATCCTTTCCTAACCTACAATGGAATATAATCTACAAAAAAATAATAACTGAATCACTACATCATATACCTGAAACTAATGCAATATTGTAAATCAACTAACGACAATAAATAAAAAATTTAAAAGTAATAATGTTCCAGAAGGTAGCAGAATAGAGATTTGAACCAAAGTCTGTGTTCCACTGTCCTCATGGGGTAGAATTTGTATGTTCGCTTTGCTGAAACTAAACACCAACAATAATGGCTTCTCTCTATTCTTAATTCCCTATGAATCACTGGCTTTCAAAGAGCTCTCCCAGGTGCTCTCCCATCTCGAAACCTTTGCTCCAGCAATTTTCTTAATTGCTTGTGTTGTTGCTTGATCCCGTGAACCACCTGAGAAGCTAGATGATGCGTGTGTCAGGACCGCATGAGGTGAGAAAGGAGGAAACATTTATCCATCAGCTCACATCCTCCATCAGCCAAAGAATCATCCCATGAAGCATCATTGCCCTTTTCTCTCATATCCGACTACTCACATCCAGCCATTCTTTCAGGCCCAGATCAAGCACCTCTCCAGAGACTTCTCCAGCTTCCCTGCCAAAATGTAGTCATACGTTTTCTGGATCTCCTACATATTTTCTTTGTATCTCCCTTCAAACATTTCCCACCCCTTTCATATTATAACTTCCTTGAAGACAAGAATGATGACCTTTATCTCTCTTGTTGCTTAAAGCTTCTGGCACAATGCAGGAGTGGAGAAAGGCTTCACTAGATGAATAATAAACCAATGAATACATTTTCCTAGGGAGGTGCTCTCTTTAATATATTGGATAATCTGTACCTGGGTAATTATAAATCAAATGCTCTAGCTTTCTAATGTTTTTAAGTAGCAAAACTTTTCTCCCTCACCACCATCCATCTGATTTCTCCCGTAGTGAGCCCATATCAGTTCATGTAACAGAATGTTTTTTATATATTTATTTGCTTTTAACATTTGAAAAAAAATGAACTAGGACTTCCCTGGTGGCACAGTGGTTAAAAATCTGCCTGCCAGTTGGGAGTGGGATTGTCATATATACATTACTAACAAGAAAAAAAATATCAAATTGTACACTTTAAATATATGCAGTTTATTGTATGTCAATTGTATCTCAATACAATTTCTTAAAATAAATAAATAAATAAATGCAGGCAGCAGCTTTACCTGCTTTCCTGAGTGACAAATCAAAACAAACAAAAAAAAGAATCTGCCTGCCAAAGCAGGGGACACCGGTTCAAGCCCTGGTCCAAGAGGATCCCACATGCCATGGAGCAGCTAAGCCCGTGCACCACAATTACTGAGCCCACGTGCTGCAACTACTGAAGTCTGTGCACCTAGAGCCCATGCTCCACAATGAAAGAAGCCTGTGCACCACAACGAGGAGTAGTCCCCGTTCGCCACAACCAGAGAGAAAGCCTGCGTGCATCAATGAAGACCCATCGCAGCCTAAATAAACAAATAAATAAATAAAATTTAAAGATGAACTAAAAAAGAGAAAACAGGAGTACATCTTTGGGTTTTTTTATTGACGTATAGTTGATTTACCATGTTGTGTTAGTTTCTGGTGTACAACAAAGTGATTCAGTTTTATATATATATATATACACACACACATATATACATTCTTTTTCATATTCTTTTCCCTTGTAGGTTATTACAAGATATTGAGTATAGCTCCCTGTGTTATACAGTAAGACCTTGCTGTTTATCTGTTTTGCATATAGGAGTTTATATCTGTTAATCACAACCTCCTAATTTATTTCCCCCTCCCCTTTCCCCTTTGGTAACCATACGTTTGTATGATGTTACTTGGGGGGGCGGGGGCCTGCCGCATGGCATGGGGGATCTTAGTTCCCTGACCAGGGATCGAATGCACACCCCCTGCATTGGAAGCATGGAGTCTTAATCACTGGACTGCCAGGGAAGTCCCTGGTAACCGTAAGTTTGTTTTCTATGTGTGTGAGTCTGTTTCTGTTTTGTAAATAAGTTCGTTTGTATCATATTTTAGTGCTGCCTTTGGCGGCACATATACTAAGATTGGATCATATTTTAGATTCCACAGATAAGTGGTATCATATGATCTTTGTCTTTCTCTGTCTGACTTACTTCACACAGTATAATAGTCTCTAGGCAGGACTACATCTTTGGAGTTGAAATGAGCTCACTTTCTCTTTGGAACAACCACTATAGGACAATTTTTATACTAATTCAGGCATTTGCCATAAGTAACAATTCATTGGGCCAAAATGAGTGGAACAAATCACGATAGTAAAAGCTTCAAGGAGTCTCCAAGCTCTACACTTAATCCATTCAATTTCCTGCTAAAGTAGAATTTCTTGCATTACTGTCAGCCCTTCAGGTCAGCATAGAGCAGCAGTCTCCTTCATTTCGTCTGGGAACTTTCCACTTTGGAAGCCCCAAAACAACAGCCAGCAGTCACCAAGGCAGGTTCTCTCCCGCTGTGTGGTTCATGAAATTGGTAGGCCGTCAGCTTCCTTCTGGTTACCATGGAAATGACCAGGGCCCCTGGCCCTCTGAAAACGGAAAAGAACAGCAAGTGCAAGAACAGGCATTCCACCCGTCCTGCCTTGCAGATTAAACCAGCTGTCAAGCCAGAGTGAAGGATCAGGCAGAGATCCGGGGAGTGGAGGAGCCAGCCTCGCAGTGGAACTCTGAGATGTAAGTCATTTCACTGTTCTTCTTTTTTGAAAAGCATTACACTGTCTAGCTTAACAGTATTAAAAAGTATTAAAAAGTGTCTAGCTTTTTAATACCTTTTTAATTTCTGCTACATGGCAGGAAAGTTCTGTGATGGCTGCAAGAGCCACCATCGGCGCCACCTTCTTCTTGCAGTGTTTGCGTTTCCTGAATATCACGCACACTTATGAGTCACTTTCACCGTGAAATACTCCTTTGAGCTTCCAGGCGTATGAATTGCTCTTTACTGAGATTCTGCCTTTAAAAGGAAATGTTTTCAGTCCATTAAGCAAAGAATGAAATGGTCTTCTCGTTAGTCCCTCAATAGATAAACTCACTTAGGTTAATATTATATAACAGATATCTCCGTGGAATCTGGGCTTCCTGTTTCTATTTTTAAAATCTGGCTAAAATAAAGTAAAAAAAGAAAACAAACAGAAAAATCCGGCTATATTTTCCTGTTGGTCTTTAATGTTAAATAACAACTGTTAAATGAAATGAGATGTGTGTCATATATCTTTTCCTTATCGTGAACGCAAGCAAAACTAGGAACTCTCAGAACATTGGCTTTTATTGTTTCTTCTCTCTGTTTTTATCTGATGGTATTATTTTTACTGTTTATTTGCACACGATTCATTAGAAAACATAGGCAGACAAGAAGAAACCAAATTTAGATGACCATCAACGTTTGGGTTGGTTAACTTTTTTAAAAAACTCATCCTTATATTCAAAAGTGAAACAGACACGATAAATGCTGGAGGAACAGGCAACGTGATGGGAATGTTCTGGTCAAAACCAATAATCCTTACACAGTTCTGTATATATTTCATTGTTTAATAAATATATTTTGGGGCAGTTTCTTAACAGTAAGTGTGTTGGTGTATATTGAGGAAAGGAAATGTTTCAAAAGAATTATGCATAATATTTATAAAAACCTGTCCTTAAAAACTACCAAAAATATCAGACCTCGTTCGCTTGAAATTTTTTTTAATGAAAAGGATGACCTTTTCGAAGTTTTTTACTGTTATTTTTATACCAAATAATTCAATGTAATGCATTATTTAAAAATAATGTTTGAAAGGAAAAAAGTATTTCTCATCATGTTTTTGACAGAAATTGGGCAATTTTCTGAAAATAATAGATTCAACACAGTATCTATGGAAATGAATACTTTTCGACAGTTGACTTAGAGCTCCCAATTTTCTTTTTCACATCAATATTTTTATTGCTCGAACCTAGTATATGATCCACTTTTAAAATCCAAGGTCCACAGAATTCCATGGTGGTCCAGTGGTTAGGACTCAGTGCTCTCATTGCCAAGGGCCTGGGTTCGATCCCTGGTCAGGGAACTAAGATCCCATAAGCTGTGTGGCGCGACCGAAAAAAAACTAAAAAATTCAGGGTCCAGTGGATCGGGTCTCTGTGTGAATGGAGAGAAAAGATAAACCATACAGTTCCGTGGGTATGTGATCAAGAGGCCAGACATGCTGAGATGGGGTTGGAGCACCAAAGATCTAATTGGCTGAGTATATGCCAAGCCATTCACAGGAAAGGCTTGAGGGGTTTGCAACCACTGCTTAACTAACTCTCCCAAGAACCTCTGTTGACTAGATAGGTGCAGTAGCTACACATTTTAGTTGAGACCTCCCACCAGCTTGCTCTCTGAGAGTCCTTGTCCCCCATTCCACGACTATGTTAACAGAAGCAGCATTCAACCAATGTTGTCCTTATGTAAAAATCTAATTTACAAGTATTTATTTTTAGTGTTCTGATGCTTGTGCATGACAGAACTCACTTCATCCCTTTTGTTTCCCGTTCGTCTAGCTTGAGGGTTCTATCCACACTTGAGGTTAAGGCCACAGAGTCTTGTAATAGAATCCGAGGCATGAAACGTCACGTGAGTAGGAACTTGACCCTGGGGTGGACAGTAACACTGTAATTTCCACTGTGAATCCCTAGAGTATACTTGGCTGTTTGGGTTCAAATCTCGGTTGTTTCCTTCTGGCTCTGTGACCTGACCATGCTGTTTAACCTCTCTGTGTCTCCATTTTCTGATATGAAAGGGGGACCGTGATATCTACCTTAAGATTGTTGCAGGGATTAAATGATACAAAACCTGTAAAACTCTTTGAACAGTACCTGGTACAAAAGGAGCACTTATGAAATATTATTATTAACCATTAAAAAGCACGTGTAATTCCTAATTTCAGTCATTTTTCAACACATATGTAACTCCCACATTTCCTATTTCAAAGTACATTGCCTCTCATTGATGACCATTTTCTATGTTTAGCTAGTTTAGCCCTGGGAACACAGGGCTGAGGGGCAGTAAAGGTTTGTGTAGTAAGATGTTAATACAATAACATCTGTTCTTTATCTAGTAGTATGAATTCTCTGGGGAGTCGATAGTTGAATATTCGACAAGTTAAGTTTGAGGTGTCTGTTGGATATTCAGGTAGATCTGTCAAGTAAGATGCTGGATAATATTGAAATCCAGGGCTTAGCATGCAATTCCCAAGGGAGTCAACATAGGTAGAGAAGAGAGCCAGGCTCTGAGTGAGGGGCGTGCAACACTGTCAGGGAAGAAGAGAGGATGCCAGCCAGATATTGAGAAGGACTGGCCATTGAGGTAGCAAGAAAAACAGGGGCATGTGGTGCCAAGGAAGAACAGAAAGGTCTTTGCTCAGGAAGGAGGGAGGAGGTAACCATGTCAAATGCTGGTGAGAACTCAAGCAAAATGAGATGAGGAAATTAACCATTGGCTTTGGCATGCTGGGGGACGGGAGTCATTAGGAACCTGACGACAATCGTTCAGTGGAGTAACCCAAGGGACAGCCTGATCAAAGTGGCTTAAAAATCTAACATAAACAGGCACTGGGCTCTCTGTATGATTATAGATTTGCTTGCAGAAGCTTGGGTTTTAATTTCTTTTATGGCTAGCTGATGTGGACCTATAAGAGGTTTGAGGCAGGCAAGAACTGTCATCCACGAACCTAGCTTCCTAAAGATTTGTGAAAGATGTGAAGACAGTTTAAGAGATGAGGGTGGTTTCTTAGCAGATGAGAAATAGAAGACACTCCTGACATAGCGGGCAACATACACACACGCACAAAAGAAGACAATATACATACATACACACACACCCCCACACACACACCCCCACACACCCATCAGGACTTGCTCTAACAATATTCCCTGATGCTCCTCCTTTCCAGTTTTGATCCATTTCCCATAAAAGGAGCACTTCTCATTTGCATCTCTGAATTGCCTAGTCTCCAAGGTCCTTAAGGAAGCCCGGGTCTTCTCTGTGGCCAAGAGCTTCACAGGATTCCTTTGGAGTCGTGCCTGGTCACCACTGCGTGGATACGCAGTTTAGCCCAAATCGTGTTACCCAGATTATCCACTGGAGCTCTGCTCTGTCACAGAAATAATCTTCAATGAGTCATCATGAGGTCAGAAGGCATTCTTTTCAAATAAAGTTCTTATTTTAGAATATTTTAGACTTACAAAAAATCAGTGAAGTTAGCACAGAGAGTTCCCATATACCCTGCACCCCGTCTCTAATATTATTAACATCTTACATTACTAATCTGTCACAATTAATGAACCAATATTGATACATTATTATTATTAACTAATATCCATCTTTTATTCAGATTTTCTTAGATACCTAATGTTCTTTTTTCTGTTCCAGGATCCCATATTACCTTTCATTGTAGGCATGTAAAAACCCTTAAAAATCTTCCAAGGATGTAACAAGGTTCAAATTGCCTTTGGTTCCAATATTTGTAACTAAAACCACTAAAGGAAAAATTTAACTCTTACCTTTCTAAAATCTAATCGTTGAATACAGATGAAAGGAAAAAGCTTAAGGCTTACATCTTAAGGAAATAGTTTAAGGTATTTTATGGGCTGTGATAGTGTACAACTGTAAGTGGAAAACCTGAGTCCCTTTTTATTGTTCTGGAAGCAGGTAATTAAAATATTTAAGGTCTGCCAGCATTTTTTTTTCTCATCTCCTAGCAAAGGGATTACTCTGACTTATTTTCCTTGGCAACCTCACACTCATATAATAGAGGCCCAGTAATTTGAGCAAAGCTCTCCCCAAGTTAGTTTTACAAGACTGGGTGCTTAAATGTTAGACTGTGGGAAAGTCTGCATCAGGGGTTATTACAATCCCTCAACCGAGAGCAATTAGGGCGATGGTTTCTGATGCCCACAAATATCTGTGAGATCAATATATACTAACTCTGCTCATGTTTCCCTTAAGCCTGGGGAAGTGAGGAGTGTGGAGTTAGGTTGAAGGACAGTGATCTGGGGCCCTGACTTGGGGCTCATGATCCCCATTCTAGGTGAGTGTGTTTCACCCTGTGTCCCCATCGGATTCACAGAAAAGTTCCAAGGCAACTGCAGACTTAGATGATGCTCACTGGTAAAGTCATGAGAGGTTGAGGATGCCTCATGGGACTTTTGCCAGATGTCATTTGATGACCTTCAAGGAGACTCACAGCAAGGCATAGGATATTGAGTTTAGTTGCCCACCATCTCACTAATAAAGAAAATCTCCCTTCACTTCCTCTGTCACGGCTGAGCCATATGCTGAAATTCCTGCTGAAGAAGAAAAAGATGGATTTTGCTTGCTGATCTGACCATGTGATACACTCCATAATTCTAGGAGATAGATAAAAGGTAAAAGAGGAAGTAAAGGATTAATAACACACATCTCTGACTTAGCTAATAAAGGGGTTCACTTGGATAATACAAATATTTACTGAGTGCCTGTATGTGTCAGGCACTAAGGACTGGAAAAACCACAGTCAACGAGAAGACCTGGACTTTGTCACATCAGAAACCTGACTTACACAACATACCAACAGCAATGGGTCCAGCATCCAACAGGCAAACTCGTGAGTGAAATCAACATTCAATCAAGCTCCATGGTTTCAAAACATAAAATGTCTGCTTTTCAGTTAGTTCTTAATTATCTTAGTCTAGACGCACACTTTTGAGCACTTTAGTTCATTTCTATCATTAACTACATTTAATCTGAAAGCAGTAATCCAATTGATACTTGAAGAGATCCTGGCTCCACCAACCAGTGGGCACAAATGAGGCTAAACTGACACTAATTGCTTGCATTTGGTTGGCTTGTGCTCCCACCTACCTGACACAGGTCCTTGCCTCCTTCCCACTGCAGTGTCTACACAAGAGAGTCTCCTCTAATCACTTTTTGGGGTCCCCGGGAGTGCCTTACCTGTATTCACAAATGGTCCTTTCATGTGCCTCTGTTCCCAGTTGCCACTGGATGTTGACCGCCCACCCCCATACCACTTCCATGGGGCTCCCTGTTGATGTGCTGCCCGGAGAGCAATGTCCAGGGACATCCCAGTCTGTCCTCCAGGAGGGGCTAAGTGATGCTGCCTGCCCCTCATCCCTCACTATGCCAGAGCTGGGCTGCCCCCAGTGCAGAAGTGGGGAGAATGACTCTGTCCCCGGCTCAGTGCCATATTTTCTTACCTGGGCAGGGGCCGCTGTGCCCCACATCTCAGAGTTCTTGAGAGCCACCCATGCAGTATCTGCCTACAACTCCACTGGACTCAGCTCAAGGCTCTGGGTTAAGAAGAGACAAGTGCTATTCCGTCCCTCCACTCATCCCTGCCCCCAGACTCTCACACATCATCTTTACTCTTCCTTCGTTTTTGCTCAATAATTCCACATATGCAAATAACCACCTAGATACAGGCATCCCCTGAACTCATGAGATATGTCCAGATGCATCTCTTTAGGCTGAGCTGGGTCCAATACAGGGTGACTACTCTATGACAGCTCTGAGCTTGGTACTACAGGAGAATAGAAAGGAGCTTAGCACATAGTTTCCCTAAGAGCTCACGGTCCAGTCTAGTGAGGATAATAAGACCCATGAAACAAGTAGTGAACACTGTGGGGCTGTGAATAAACAGGGGCTAGTGTGTTTGGTCCAAAAGCAGTTTAATGTGGGTGGTTTTGTTTCCCCATAATTTCTGTATTTCTTTGCTATCACTCTAACAAATTCCCACAAACACAGTGGCTGAAAACAACACAAATTTATTCTCTTGCGTTTCTGGAGGTCAGAAGTCCAAAATCAGTCTAGACTGGCCTAAATTCAATCTTTCTGGAGACTTCAGGGAAGAATCCATTCCTTGTCTCTTCCAGCTTCTGGTGACTCCAGGCATTCCTCGGCTGACGGCTGCACCACTCCAGTCTCTGCTTCTGTTGTCACTTTCTCTTCTCTGTCTCCTCCTGCGTCCCTCTTAGACGGACCTTTGTGATTACGTTGGGTCTACCCAAATAATCCCCGATAATTCCCCATCTCAAGATCTTGAACTTAATCACGCCTGTAAAATCCGCCTTGCTTTGTAAGGTAACATTCACAGGTTCTAGGGATGAGGCTGTGGACCTCTTTATTCTGCCCAGCACAATATCCAGCAAGCACAGTAGGAGACCAGAAACAAAGTGTTCTCATCATAGCCCACACTCCTGCTGTCCTGTAAACATTTTACACACACACACATTTAGATTAGTGGAAATGGGAATTGGACAGTTATTTCCTTTTTTCAGACTTGCTCACTAATAATTTCAAGGCCTCCCATTCTCCAGAATTCACAGGAGGACATTTTGTAAATGAGATTCAAGGAAAAAATGATACAAAAATGTCTTTTTGTTTTATGCTGAGCCTGTCTCCATGCAAATTTTCAGTGCAAGCAGTGCATTAAATGAACCATTACTTTAGATTTTGGGGGAGGTAGCTTTTGGGATGCCCTGATATCCCAAATATTCCTGTTATCACTATAATTCCGACATTACAAAATATCATGGTTTATGAATAGTACTATAGTACTCTCGGTATTATCATTGCTTATGAGTAGTGATAATAGTACTTATGAACAGGACTAATAGACTATATGTTACAACATGCATCTTGCTTTACTCTTATAAACCTTGTCTGGTAGGTATTATCATCCTCATGCCAGACCGAGAGAAATGACTCAGAAAAGCTCTTTGACCCAAAAATATCCAGTGAGTGTAACAATCACAAAAACTCTTCAGGTGTTCCCTGAAGACCTGAATTGCATGCTTGAAATTAATTTTGCCTAAATTCCAACTTACGGAGACAGGAACTTGTGCTTCCTCTTTTCCTAGATGAGGAAATCTATCAGACAATAGCAAATAGTTTAGGTCTTACTATATAAATCAGATCAGAAACTGATCCCATCAGAATCGCAGTGAACCCAGTCTCCTGCCTCTCACCATGAACTATGTGAACCTCCACGAGAGGGAAGTGAATTTCATCAACAGAGACTACAAAGCGGTGACTTCAGAATCACTTGGAAGGGCGTGTGAAAATTCAGCGGCTCGTACCAGGGACGGGAGTGTGACGTTGTGGAATGTGAAGAGGAGAGAAAAGACAACACTTGTCCCAGGAAGAAAACACAGGGAAGAAACACAAATTAACTTCACTTTCAACATTATAAGCTTTGAAATTTTAAACAACGACTATCATTTCTCTTCTCCGTATCATCTTACGTAATGTTTATCTCTGACCTGCCTCCCACAGTGCACTTGCGGAACAAAGCCAAGGAAAAGGAAAAAGCTAAAAATCCTTTTTTTCAAAAAATCCTTCACAAGGTCCTCTGCCTAAAGCCTTCATCCAGCATCTCCGAGAGCATCTCATCCACATAATACAGAGTAGCCAATGTTCCCTCCCTGGCCTCCACGGGAAGCGTGATTGCACAGCCACAAAACAAGTGGGAACTGGCCTGAGAACAGGTGACCGTGCAATTCTGGGTTCCAGAAAGGAGTCTCCACCCTACGCTTCTCCCTTACTTCTATTTAACCCTCGCTATCGCTCCAGCAAGGGGCAAGGTAGGGATAAGGCTTAAAGTGCAATCCCCTTGGGCAAGAATGCGTTTATTTAAATCTGTATTAAGGCTTAACCAAATGGTATTGGATCCCTATATGAGAGTGGGGGGTTGTTTTTGTTTTTATTTTTGGCTGCATTGTGTATTCGTTGCTGCCCGCGGGCTTTCTCTATTTGTGGCGAGCGGGAGCTACTCTGTTGCAGTGCAGGGGCTCGGTGGCTTCTCTTGTTGAGGAGCAGGGGCTCTAGGCACATGGGCTTCAGTAGTTGTGGCACGCAGACTGCGTATTTGTGGTGCATGGATTTAGTTGCTCTGCAGCATGTGGGATCTTCCTGGACCAGGGCTGGAACCCGTGTCCCCCCCATTGACAGGCGGATTCTTAACCACTGCACCACCAGGGAAGTCCGAGAGTGGGTTTTTAACACCGGGCATCTGGAAAGAGTGGATGAGGGGATGGTCAAGGAATTAAGGTGAAGGCACAGCAAGGGGACAGCAGGGCAGGGTCCTCGACCTCATTCCCATCTCCTCAGTCCCTCTCTCTTATCCCCTCTACCCTCTTGAGGATTCCAGATATTGAAATACATTTATGTGGAGAGCCTGGAGTTAGAAGGAGTCAGCAAATGGAGAGAGAGAAACCTTCAAAGAAAGTACCAAAGAAAAGTGTTTTGTTACTTAGAACTCATTGTCGTTTGGTCTCTGCTCCTCTCATTCAATCTCCACCCGGCACCTCCATGAACTTCCTTAAGCACAGATCTACAGGGATCTCCCCACTTACAAACCTTCAGCACCTCAATTTTGCCTCTTGCGAGGACCTCCAAAGGGAGGGTGTATGTCAAAGGGAGTACACAGTTCAGTGGGGTAGAGCTGAAAATACTCAAGCTTCCATTTTCACTTTTTGTCTGAAATATTTAACATTCTACTCTTTGTGTATTGTTTACAATGTAGATAATATGTGTGGTATTTCTAATACCTTTATCAATTAAAAATTATACCTATTGGGGAGGGGTTTTACTGATGGGATGAAGATCAGACAAGTTTGGAGACCAAAATGCTTAGCTTGGCTGGCACAGTCCCTGCCTCGTTCCCAGCCTCATGGCCCCGAGACACACCAAGTACTCTAGTCTGAGATTTTGCTCAAGTGACTCTTCTATCTGCAGCACCTCACCTTTCCTCACCCCAATCCCTCTCTTCTCAGTCCAGAGAGCACCCTCTTTGGGGGAATCTTTCCCATTCTTCCTGCCCAACACTTGATCTGTGGCTTTAATAAGCACTCACCATTCAGATCACCTTACAGTCAGCTGCCCAGCTGTTTGTTCCTAGAGTACATGCGATGTTCCTTGGGCAACCCATTAGGCCCCTGGGGTGAGCCAAGCCATCTTACTGCTGTCCGTATCATCAGGCAGTGGGCTCCCTTTTGATAAAATACATTCCAAGAGTGTGGGTACATATCTTACTTTGTGGGATGCTCCCAAGATTCCAAATTGTCTCCTTTTCTGAAATTCCTCTCATTTTCATCACCTCCAAATCTTCAAGGGTCTTTGCATGGACACACTCTGGGAATTGCCTTGCTCCCCAAGTCCTTCTTCCAAGTGTGTTTCTTGGGATGCCCAGACACTGGATGTTTTCTGCCTTTCTTCCCCATGCTGCCCTTCAGATTTATATTTCAGACTGTCTGCTTCCTGCTGGAGCATCTCATCAGTGTCTGGTCTCTTACTTCTCCAGTTTCTTCAATTGAGTCTTTTCCTTAATTGTCTTTGCACTTTAAAAAAAAATCACTTCTAATTTCAAATTAAACTTACATCTGAATTAAAATTTGAAATCACTCTTGATTTTTAGTTTCTGTGAGGATTTGGAGAGGGTCACTCTATTTTCTCACAATCATATATCTTGTCTTTTGTGTTAAGACTATAGAATTCAAAACATCATTCTTCATGACATTTCAAATCTGTTTCAGGCCAATGGTCCAAAAGCTGTCCTCCCACTGACACACTATCTCCTTACTAGTAATATCTTCTTATAAACAAAACTAGTCCAGTTTGAAACATTCCTTTTGGAGCCAAGTATAAACATTATCTAAATTTTGGGTGTAATCCTAGATTGAGAAGGAATCTGTGTGGAATTTGTTTTGAAGTAACTGATGTCTGTATCTGCTCAATTCAGAAGTCTTTGCTTTCATGCAGCTAGCTGCTAGTATTAATTGCTCTTAGGATTTCTCCAACTGCAATATAAAAATAATATTTGAACAGAGTCTGAATAGGAGCTCTGGTTTCTAAAAATGTTCAGTGATTCAACGATCAAAGATTTAATGGTGATACATTATTTTCAGCATCTTGCCTGAAAAGTGTAGGTGGACTGACACCAGCTGAGCTTTTGTCACGGTTGCATAAAGCCATTCATTGTATCTTACAACCTAAGTATGTCAGAAATTTCTAGTGTCTACCAATACCCACGTTCTCCTCTCCTCTCCTGGCACAGTGCTGGCCTTCATTTATAAGCTGCTTGCAGTCAGGTGGTACCATGTGACTGATTTCTGGCCCATGAAATGTGGGCAGAAAATACTGTGGAGGGGACTTCCCTGGTGGTCCAGTGGTTAAGACTCCACCTGCCAATGCAGGGGACACGGGTTCGGAGCAATTAAACCCGTGCACCACAACTACACCTGTGCACCACAACTACCGAGCCTGTGTGCTGCAACTACAGAAGCCCGTGTGCCTAGAGCCCATGATCCACAAGAGAAGCCACCACACTGAGAAGCCCGTGCACCACAACAAAGAGTAGCCCCCGCTCTTCACAACTAGAGAAAGCCTGTGCACAGCAATGAAGACCCAACATAGCCAAAAATAAATTTAAAAAAAAAAAAAAAGAGAAAGAGAGAGAAAAAAGACTCTCTGCTTCCACTTCAGGGGGCGCAGTTTCAATCCCTGGTCGAGAACTAAGATCCTGCATGCTGCGAGGTGGCACTAAAAAAAAAAAATTACCGTGGAGGACCTGAGAGCCTTAGAAGTTGGCATAAAAATAAATAACTAAATAAATAAAGCCTGAGTCCCTGAATGACTGTGTGGATCAGAGCACACCCTCCCTACCTCCACCCCCTTTAATGGCATTAGACTGTAATGTAAGGGAGGAATTAACATTTACCCTAGTTTCACTGTGCATTTGTTTATTTGTGGGCAGATTCCAGCATGGCATAAGGAGAAAGGGCACAAATACATCCCACGTCCCCTGCCCTTCCCTACGGCGCTGCCCCTAGGGGTGTGGAGGGGGCTCATATGAGGACACAGCAGGCAAATCTCAATGATGGAGCACACAAAAAGCTGGGCTGCTGAGGAAATAAATCAGAGCAAGTCAGAGGGTTCCAGCCCCACAGGACCCCTCCACTGCCCCTTTCCACTGCCACTCCTGCCAACTTCATATCCTGTCAGTCTCTCTATCCTACTTTTGGATTTTTAAAATTCTGGTCACTCTATGCTAATTACATAGGTAATTTTCCTTTCATTTTTCCCACTCAAGAAATAGTCCTCTAAGCAGATATTACCTCCTCTGTGAACTTAGCCACTCCCAGGCAGTCCTAGGTGCAGACTTAATATCCCATACAAATTGTTATTGTAATTTTACCACATTACTCTGTGATCGTTGGTTCCAGTGTGTTTTGACTGGGGTATAACCCCTTGATGGAGCTCCTGTTAGCTTTATTTCCTCCACCTTTAGCACAGTGCCAGCACAAAGCAAGCACTCAACAAATGTGTATTGAGTGAATGAAAAAAGCATAGTTTACCAAATGTCAAAGTACCAAGACACTTTTAACTGCTTGTTATAGAAATCCTAATTCAGATTGGCATGAGTAGGGAAAAGAACTTGGCTCATATATTTTTAAAAAATCAAGGAAGAATGGCAGGCATGGCTTGATCTGGGTGCTGGAAAAAAGATTGTTAGGAATGTCTCTCCATTTCTTGTCTCTGTTTTCCTCTGTGCTGGCTTCATTCTCAAGCTCACCCCTTCTGGACACGAGGCAGTTACCAATAGATCCATATTTCCCTTTTGCAAGCTGAGGAACCCCCAGAGAAAAAAGTCTTTTCCCAACAGTGCCACCCCTACCATGGGCAGAGGCAGATCAAGGGGCAGGGGCAAGGTGATGTATTCATTGCCCACAAATGAATAGATACGTAGTGAAAGTAGGGTGAAGGAGAGCCTTAAAAAACTAAAAATAGATCTACCATACAATCCAGCCATCCCACTCCTAGGCATACATGTGGAGAAAACCATAATTTTAAGAGATACATGCACCCCAATGTTCATTGCAGCACTATTTGCAATAGCCAAGACATGGAAGCAACCTAAATGTTCATCAACAGAGGAATGGATAAAGAAGGTGTGGTATATATATACAATGGAATATTACTCAGCCATAAAAAAGAACAAGTAATGCCATTTGCAGGAACATGGATGGACCTAGAGATTGTCATACTGAGCGAAGTATGTCAGAGAAAGACAAATATCATATGATATTGCTTATATGTGGAATCTAAAAAACAGGTACAAATGAATTTATTTATAAAACAGAAGTAGAGTCACAGATGTAGAAAACAAACTTACGGTTACCAGGGGTAAGGAGGAGGGAGGGATAAAGTGGGAGATTGGGATTGACATATACACACTACTCTATATAAAATAGATAACTAATAAGGCCCTATTGTATAGCACAAGGAACACTACTCAATACTCTGTAATGGTCTATACAGGAAAAGAATCTAAAAAAAGAGTGGATATATGTATATGTATAACTGATTCACTTTGCTGTACACCTGAAACTAACACACCACTGTAAATCAACTACACTCCAATAAAAATTAAAAAAATATAAAAAGGAGAAAAATGTTCCAACTAGCATCTCTGTGGAAACCCCATCAACTGGTTACCAGGGATACTTGTCCCACCCTGTACCCTTTCATGAGGCTTCATGCATCTGGCCTCCTTGTTCTGGCCTTCAAGGTCCTTGATGTCCAGAAGGCAGAGGCCCCCCTGAGGTCCAGCCAGGGCCTTGACTTCTGGGAAGTTGCTCACAAATTCCTTTGAGGTCTCCAGTTCCACTCCTTCCAGGAAATCCATGTCCTTTTCCATTCTAACCCCATGTCTTCTTCCATGCGTGCCTCTGAATGGTATCAGCACCTAACAGAGAGGTAGACACTTTTGTCACCAGCTTCCAGCTGATGTAGAGATGCCCTTCCTCCCTGAGATCAGGGCAGGCCATTGGTACTAGTTCTGGGATGACAGGGTTACTGGGACATGAAGTCCTAGAAACCTCCAGTGGAATCTGGGACAGGTGAACATCTAAAATTATCTTGTAATTAATAAATTATGCACTGTTTCTTACTAAGTGGGGTACTTATCACCACATTCTAACGCAATTTAAAACTCTTAAGCCTCTCATTCAAGGAGAATTCTGGCTCTCTGTGTTTCTCAAAGCTCTTCCTTTTACTGCAAAACGAACTAATGAATAAAGCCTTTGAGAAAACCCTGTGCCAACTTCAAAATAAACACAAAACGCTATCAAACGGCTTATCCAGTCTCCCGAATGGACTTTAGCCTACCTCTCTGCTATGATCCTGCACCTGTATGTACATTCAGGAGAGCCTTTCTCAGTCAGCCTTACTTCCTGCTCTTCCTCTTTTGCATATGAGCCCTGGGGCAGGGTCCAGGTCTTGTTCATTGTTGTTTCTTCAGCTTGGCCTTACCTGACTCCTGCCTTTGTCCCCTTCTCCCTCCCCACTCTCGGAGCCCCTGGTCCTCATACGCAGGCCTGACCCACCTTTGACTCTGGAAGCAGAATCAAGTCCCAATGAATATAAGCTCACTCTTATTCTGGGCTGTATCCCCCCGGGCTAGCAAAGTGCCTTCCCAACGAGTATGTGTTGAATGAATGAATAACATTATGATTGCTATGAACCAATGTCTCACCTTCTGTTCAAGTCTACTTGGCTAAGCTGATTTTTAATCTCCCAGCACTCACTCCAGCCACCTGCTGATGGACTTATGCTGCCCACCTGTGCACCCGACCCCAGCAATTTTAGCTCTGCCCCCCTTGGAGTTCACATTGACTTACTCTGCCATCTTGTAGCCTCATCTTACTCCCTAAGGGGTGCAGGTGTGCCAGGCATCTTTCCTGCTGTCACCGTCTTCTTTAAACACGTTTCACTCCCTGGACTGACCTTCCAACCATCCCTCCTCACCACTCTTCCTGCAGGGGCCATCACGAGCTCTGAACTCTTCTATCCAGAGGTCTCACTCGCAGTATCTTGCCATGCCCACCACCACTGAACTGTATCGTTTGGTCTGTCTCTTCAGTCATCAGCCGACTCAGGGGAAATTTACTTATTTTTGCAAAACTGAAATCTGGTGCTCTATTTCATAATGTGTCTCAGTCCAATCACACCGTAAAAGAAAACCACACATCTATTACACACCACGCACTATAGGGAATTTTCCCCCAGACTGGACACCAGTGTTGCTCTTTTTTATTTTCTTTAAGAACTTTTATTGAGATACAATTGACATACAATAAACTGCATATATTGAAAGTGTACAATTTGATATTTTTTTTCTTATTAGTAATGTGTATATGGCAATCCTGATCTCCCAATTCATCCCCCCCACCCCCGCTTTCCCCACTTGGTGTCCATATGTTTGTTCTCTACATCTGTGTCTCTATTTCTGCCTTGCAAACCGGTTGATTTGTACCATTTTTCTATATTCTGCATAGTGTTGCTCTTTAAGCATGCATTCCTACCTTATTTAGGTCATTTAACAGTGCTTATACATTGCTTCATTTTGGAGCCCTATAGTAAGTTATTTAATAAAATCAGATCATAAAATTTGTTCTGGGAAAGGAGATAAATCAGGATCATTGTGATTAATTGGTGTGTGATTAATCTTTTCATTATCTAGTAATACAGTTAAAATGGATTCTAATACTGGTCTAGGAGACCAGGAAAAGTATGAGTTGTCCTATACACAGATTAATATGATCGAGGGGAGCATGTTTGTCTAGTTAGAAATTGAAGTTTACCATTAATTAAATGTTTCACCAGTATTCATGCTGGGTTAACAGGTAGCACTTGGGTAGCTGATTCCAACAAGGAACTGTTTGTCTCCTGAATTCCAGGAAGTCAGATATTGAGGGGGAGGAGAGAACATGCCTGTTTAGGGGGTAGACAGGTACTCATTACCCGTAACGGGAAGCTTGGAGGATGGGATGTGCACACTAAAATCATTCCAAATCCCTGCCCACAGACAGGCTGCAGTAGGTCTCCTCTCCGGCATCTGCTCTTGCTTACTTGTTGGCGTGTTAGTCTTACTACCAGCAGACATCACCGGGAGTTTTACAGCTCAGGTGAGCAGAGTTCAGGGGGTTGGCTGCTGCCTCCCGGGAGGCTCTAAGAGCATCCCCTGCCCTTGGGCTCCTAGCGTGGTCTGCCTCTGTTAGCATTGCAGGAGAGAAAAGTTTACGAGCGGTTATTTAGGGGGCTCCTTCCGGAAGCTGCACGGTTCCAATGAGAGGCTGTGATTACAAAGCTGCATATTTTCTTTCAGGCGCGCGCCAGTGCATCGGCTCCTGAAAGGGAAACCCGCGGGTCCACGCTGAGGCGAGAATGCCACCGCCTTCTGGCCGCAGCCTCCTTCTGATCGGCGCGCTGGGCATCTTTGCGCTCGACTGCTTCACGAGAGCTCAGAAGAACAGCACGCTGATTTTCACCAAGGAAAACACCATTCGGAAGTGCAGCTGCTCTGCAGACATCCGGGACTGTGACTACAGTTTGGCCAACCTGATGTGCAGCTGTAAAACCGTCCTGCCTTTCGCAGTCGAGCAAACCAGCTACAGTGACCATCTGACTATCTGGTTCACAGACGCATCTGCACTGGGGCTCCTGTTGAACTTCACGCGGGTCCAGGACCTGAAGCTTTCTCTGTGCAGTACCAACGCTCTCCCCACCGAGTACCTGGCTATCTGCGGTCTGAAGAGGCTTCGAGTCAGCACCGAGGCCAGGCATCCCTCCCCAGAACAGAGTTTACTCATCCACGACGGTGGGGAGAGCGAACCCAGCGAGAAGCCCATGTTGTTACACCAAGGCTGGCAAACCTGTATGTACATCTCCTTCCTAGATATGGCGCTTTTCAACAGGGAGTCATCCTTAAAATCGTATAGTGTTGCGAACTCTGCCAGCGTCGCCAACAACTTCCCCTACTTTTCCTACTTTGAAACCTTCCCAATTCTAAGCGACCAAAGCTATGTCGTCACATTCATTTACTAACACTGTAGCTGCGTCCAGCCTCCGGGAACTCTGGCGCCTTATGGATCGTTTGGACAAGGAGTCTGTGAACAAGGTCATGGGTATTCCTACCCTCAACTTCGCTTCACCCCCCCGGCCCGCATTCTGCCATTCTGCCAGCCCTCTCTGCTCCGCCCTTGCCCAACCATGGGAAAACAAAATAAAAAGAATTAAAAAACCTGCTTGATTCAGTCCAGAAACATGTGTTGAGGGCCAGCTAAAGGTTAGCTAGGTCCTTGCTACTGGGGGCGGGCAGAGAAATGTCAGATCAGAAATGGAAAGAGAAGCACACCCCAGGGACTGCTTAGCAGAGCTCCTCAGAGAGGATGACCCCCAAGAAAGGCATCTTCCTTCAAAACAATGCCTTACATTTTTTTTTTCTTCATTGTGTTTGATGGGCTGGAATCCCCCTAAGTAGAGAATGATAGACTTCAGCGGTTTCAGATCTGTGAGCCCCCACAAAATGATTAGGTTCTCTTAGACTGGTTAATTTCCAAACATCTTGTTAAGAACATTCACATTGAGAAGGGGGAGTCTCGTGAGGGATACAGAAATAAGAACTGGAAGTCACAAAAACCAAGTGCCTTGGGTTTTTTGCTTACCACAAGGCCAAAACCCAGGGAAAGTTTTCCTCTTCCAGCCCTCCTTTTCACTTCCTTCTCTTGCCTTGCATCCTTCTGTCTTTCGCCCTCCTGTATCACTTCCCCATTTCTCCTCCTACTGTCTTCATCTCCCCCCTCCTCCTTCTCCTGCTCCAGAAATCGGAACTTAGATTAATGCCATTAGAACTATGTGTGACTACATTAGGGGCTAGGCTGGGAGTGTAATAATCCCTTAAAACATTACTGCCGTGAGTAAATATGCCCAGATTACTAATAGATAGTTAATGAAAGAACTTTTAGGGCTCGGTCCATTTGGAAGTTTAAGACTGGAAAGTCAAGACACTTTGTATGACAGGATTAACACAAAATGGTTTTATATGCATTGATACAAGGAACTAACACAACATATTTCTATTTTAGTTAAACTGACTTGGGAATTTCCTGGCGGTCCAGTAGTTAGGAGTCCACGCTGTCACAGCTGAGGGCCCGGGTTCAATCCCTGGCCGGGGAAGTAGGATCCCATAAGCCGTGCAGTGTGGCCAAAAAAAAATTAATTAATTTTAAAATTAATTAAATAATTAATTAAGCTGACTCATCATTGTACAAAGAAAATGTTCTCTCCCAGAGACCCAGCTTACCATTAACATGGAATATAAAGAATCTGTGGTAATTATGGTATAAAAGTCTAAATTCAGAGTGCAAAGAAGTTGAAACATTACTGAATTTATGATACCATAATAAGAAATAGTTCTATTATGAGATGACAGGCTGTCTTGGAACTGATGACTTTAGATCACATTCATCACATTTTTCTCTTAACCTGAACACTGAAATAACTTGAAATGTCTACATTTGCTTAATTGGTGGGGGATTTGGCCATTTGGGCTAATTAGCATGCATCTATAATGTCAGTGTTTAAATTAGGCCAAAACTAAGACCAAAATACGAATTTCAATAGAAAAATGTAATGACCTCATTACTGACATTGTATTTGAGAGGTAAGATTAAAGTGATAGAAAAAAAACAAAGAAGAAAAAAAGGGAGAGAAAGAATGGCAAGAAGGATATAAATGAAAAGATTAATAACAAATATATTTACTGTCATTAGTTACTGAAAAGTAACAAAATGAATTTTAATAGGTTTTTATTAATAGAGTATAAAATTAACTGATGTTAGACGTTGTTTTCCATTTGGTGGCTTTTAATAGTTTCAGAGCCCTTTCACATATGTTTTAAGTGATTCTTATAAGAAATAATTGTGGGTCAATGGGACTTAAATCAATAGAAGAGGAAAGCTAATTAAGTTATAAATCAAGCCTGAGGTTGCCAGATTTCTAGACTGAGATGCAGTTCATGTTGTGCTGACAGAGGACAAATAAGGAGCAGAGAAAAATCTACAACATATACATGGAGAAACACGGCATGCGGTGCTCAGCCACAGGGTTGGGAGGACAATAGGGAGTGGTGGGGACTGTGGCAAAACTGAGTGTGCACATCCCACCTGAAGGGTCCACAGCAGCGCAATCTGGCTGAGTGTTGTTGCCATGGGAGAATACAACCGGGCCACATCTGATCCTTCACGAGAATTAGGAACTCCGGGAAATTTGTAAACATTGTCACACTATTCTGCTTTTTTTGTTTGTTGCTTTAAATAACTTTAAATAACGAACTATGTCAGTGGTCCCCACGGAGCCTGGGACTAGCCATTTGTCACCACTGATCAGTGGTCTACCAGTAAAAGTTTAACCACCAGCTCTCCCCTAAAAAGTATATGTGTAGGTATAAATGTGCATAAGTTTACTATAAATTTTACTGATGGAACGGCTAGTAGCACACAGTTTACAGATGATAATAAAACATGTAGTGCTCTTTATTATAAACTCTGTATACAATTAATTCTCGAAGAATGCTTTAGTTGATTTTTGCCAAACTCTTGGACCTGAAGCCAACCTAGGGTGGCAGTTGATGAGCAGGTATAATTCTGGAGTAAGTATTGGTTGATATTTTCACTTACCTTAGGAGTAAGAGGAACGTTAAACAATAAAGATGTATGTGGGGATGTCACTTGTTGGTCAATGATGTAAGCAACTTCTTTGCTGAATCAGACAGTAGTTTTCAAATACTGGAGGAAATGTTCTCCGTTCGGGGGACTAGTCACAATGTAAGGGCTATAGACATGATATATTTTTAAGTTTAGGCTGCATTGTTATCATTTTTCCCATCACACGCAACAAAACAGTTAAAACCCTGATACGCAGCGTTTTAAAAGACACTTTAAAGACAGATATTTCTTAGCTTTATCCACTGAGAGGGCCAAGAAGCAATGATGCTCCTGTAGCAAAGAGCATACCAATACCTACATTCTGGTTCCTCAAAATCATTCCCCATGAAAGCAAATAAAAAACAACAACAAAGAAAATAGGGCCTCGAAGCAATGACTGATTCCATAGGGCTAGGGTAGCAAAAATTTCAGGTGAACCTGGAACATCTTAATGTGACAGAAAGTAAGAAAAGCTCAATAAATTGATGGGGACGTATGAAAAAATATAGGAGTCAGCTTAAAGGATTCCACTGGTCACAAAGGGACCATCTGAGCATCAATAGGGTCAATTACAGGAGTAGATTATAGCATATTGACTTGAAAAAAGTTCCATGAGTTGGTTCTGGACAAAGGAAGGAAGGAAGGAAGGGAGGGAGGGAGGGAGGGAGGGAGGGGTGGAATGAGGGAGGGAAGGAGGAAGCGGGAGGAAGGGAGGGAGGAAGGAAGGAAGGGAAGAGAGCGGAAGGGAGAAAAAGAAAGAAGTGGGAATGGGGAAGAGAAACTACTGCTTTACAGAAGGATGGCAACTAATACATAGAGAAGGAATAATAGAAATACAAATCACCATATTGCAAACACCGCAGTAATAATGAATTCCGAAAAGAATCATTAATGGATGCTAAAAGGACTGGATGAAATATTGTTTAAAAGTATCATCATCCTGAAGATTACTTATTAACTACAAATGGTACTTTTATGATGGAGAAAGTTCCCTAAATGAATGATTGAACTTAATGGGACAAACTGGCATCATGGACTGCCTATTGTGATACAATGAGAAGGACACAATTCCTATGTAATATTCTTGCACAAAATGTTAAACCTGCATCTAATCCAAATCCAAATTGAGGGACATCCTGCAAAAACAACAAATAAGCAAACCAAAAAAACTGGCCTGGACTTTTCACAATGTCATGAAAGTTTTAAAAAAGGGATGGGCTGTTCTAGAATGAAAGAGACTAACTAGCCATGACAACTAAACGTAATGTGCAATTTTCATTGGATCCTGAATTGGGGAAAAACCAACAGCTGTAAAAGGCAGGAGAATGGGACTTCCCTGGCGGTCTGATGGTTAAGACTCTCTTGTTTCTTCTACTGCAGGGGGCACGGGTTCCATCCCTGGTCTGGGAACTAAGATCCCACATGCTGCGCAGAGTAGACGAAAAGAAAAGTCGGGCAGAAGACAGATGTCTCAGCTCAAGCAAAGAGAGTAAATGCTCTCTTTCTCTGCCTTTTGGTTCTATTCAGGCCCTCAAAGGATTGGATGATGCCCATCTGCACTGGTGAGGGTGATCTTATCTCTACTGGAAACACCCACAGACGCACCCAAAAATAATGTTTTATCAGCTATCCAGGCACCCTTAGCCCAGTCAAGTTGATACATTAAAATCAACTGTCCCAGACAGGAAAAGGTAGATGCACAGAAAAGGCAACCATTTTATCTATGAGAACAAACTGCTGTCCTTCATGTTGGGAAGGGTCTAGCGTAACGAAACTGGCTGGTCCTCCCAGGGCATGTTCCATATTGGTGGATCAACACTGGTCTCTGCCATTGACAGGCTGGGTGATAAACAGACCAGAAGTTCATGCTGAATCCATACAGAACCTTCATCCCTGACACCACAGCTGCTGTGGCCATGAGCCCATGCTGTCAGCACTGGAATAGCTAGGGAAAGAGGTAGACTGGTATCTATAGAACGAGTCATCTCACCCACATGATTATTTGGAGCATCCTTTTTGGTGGGGGCACTTTGAAGTATTCACATAGACACAAACATCCTTTTACCTGTGCCTGATCTGAGTCTATCCATACAGCTCTTCCCCGCATCTCCCTGTCTTATTCCTTCCAAGTCCCTGAACATTCACCCCAGCCTTTCTCACTCTGGGTTTCGTGAGAGAAGTAAACCATATAGAAAATAATTTGAGTGACCAGTCTCTCAATTCTCCCAAGATGGAACACACCTAGATGCATACAAGATAATTTTTTATGTAAAATGGATACAATGGGGCATTACAGCTAATTCTCTTTAGGAATCCCAGTTGCAAAGTGATGATCCAGCCAAGCCATTTGTTACTATTTATGGGTCAGAATAATAGATCTGTATGTCTAGCCATGTTCTTCCCAGACAAAGCAGACAACCAGATGAACTGCTTGGCGTTCTGCTGCTGGGAAGGTTTCCCTTCACTGCTTCCCTCGTGCCTACTCCTGACTGGGGCTGTAACGCTACAGAGCCCACCTTAAATGATGCCAGCACATCATGCGGAACCATATGTGTTCTAGACTTGAATTTTTTTCTTCCTTAATCCATTGGTCATAGGATCAAGGGACACATAGCAATGCACCAAGAGTAAGAGCAACACAGCACAGGGAGCAGGTAGGTGCCCTTCCAACTTGCTTGTGTCTTTGAGATCACTCGCATCCAATCACACATCTACGACTTCCACTCATTTATAGAGGGCTGTTTTGCATGCCCAACACTATATATTTTTTAATTAATTAATTTATTTATTTATTTTTGGCTGCATTGGGTCTTCATTGCTGCATGTGGGCTTTCTCTAGTTGTGGCAAGCGGGGGCTACTCCTCGTTGCATTGTGCGGGCTTCTCATAGCGGTGGTTTCTCTTATTGCAGAGCACGGGCTGTAGGCTATGGGCTTCGGTATTTGTGGCACACAGGCTCAGTAATTGTGGCTCATGGGCCCAGTTGCTCCACAGTATGTGGCCCTCCCAGGCCAGGGCTTGAACCCATGTCCCCTGCACTGGCAGGTGGACTCCCAACATCTGCGCCACCAGGGAAGCCCTATATTTTTATAGAAGATCAGATAACTTCAGTTTACTTGGGGCAGCTGAGATCATACAGTCACTTGGTGTCCCATGGTTAGATATTCAGTCTCCATTAGGTCTTACATCAAGCCAGGAGCAATTTCTCAAAAGAAGACCACTTATTTGCCATTTAATTGAATTCAACTTCAGCTTTACTACCTGACCTATATTGGTCACAGGCCTAAGAGTACCCTTATTGTAAGCGTATTTAAAGCCACAGGACTTAGTTTGGTGCCCTAACAAGAGAGTGAAAAAGAGGGCCCAGGATCAAACAATAAAGCACCTGAATACGTAGGGATCCCTTAGAGGAGAGCCAGTAAAGGGTTGATAAGTTTAGTGAGAAGGAAATAACATGAGACTGGGGTGTTTTTGAAGCCATGGTGCCCTGGTAAATGTTTAATAAGCAGCTCTCCAAGAAAAAGAGAGCCAATTTGAGGCATTTGCTGCTTTCCACGTGTAAATACTTCTACCATGGCCAATTTCAAGCTACAATGTGGCATCACCGAACTTGAAGTTGAGACCGGATGTGCAGCATCAGTTCTTATAAGCCAAAGGAGCCAGCTCCAGCACACCATTGAGAAGACAGTGTTTCCAGTAGGAGAGTGGGGTCAGTTGGGCTGAAGGCCCTTGATGGGTCAGATAAGGTGAGCATAGAAGGGTCCTCTGGATTTGCAAGAGGTTAGTCGTTGGTGACCTCAATAATGGGAGTGTTAGTAACACTGTGAGGACAGAAGTCAGATTGGAGAGGTTTGAGGAATGAATGGGACACGAGGAGGGGCTGGAGTGAGTGAAGACAAATGTGTGAAGAAGTCTGGCTGTGAAGGAGACCAGAGAAAAGGAGCAGCGGTTGGAAAGAGAAGTCAAAAGAAGTTTTAGGATGGACATACTAACGTGGGCATGCATGCTGATGGGAATGACACAGTACAAAATGCTGGTGAGGCAGAAAATGGGAGGGCCAAAAGAGTGAAGTCCTTAAGGGAATAGATACTGAATTCATCTTTAATAGGAAAAGGGCCACTTTTTTCATTTTCACGGATGGAGGCGAGGAAGAGGAGTACAGATGCAAGTAGGTTCGTAGATGTTGTTCCCTCTGATAGTTCTCTCTTTTCAGTAAAGAATTATGTAGGTATTAGTTGGGGATAGCATGAAGGGTTTGAGAAGAGGTACATAATAATCTCATGGTATGGGAAAGCAAGTGTTACCAAGCGAACATTAAAAATACTAAGTAGATAAATTTGTTGAAATCCCTAAGGTGCAGATAGATGGCTCTCTCATGATCTCTTCATTGCCATATGTTTACACATTTTAAGCCGTTGCCATTGTTTCATTGGAGTGATGGGAGAAGGAAATGATAAAAACATATGGTTATCCCCACATCTTTAACTCAAAGTCGATTTACCTCTTACTTAAAAATCTTTCCTGCTTCTTCTTTGCTTACTGGCTTGTTAAGCGCTATCAGGCTCTTCTTGAGTCAGTTGTGAAATTTGTATTTTGCTAGAATCCACATTTTCTGTAGAATTTCAAATGTATTGTTACTGGGTTCCATATCACATTTTCCCATAATTAATTTGGCTCTTCCTCATGTCTGATTATATCGAAATTTGTAGGGGGTGTGTATATATGTGTGTTTTGTAGTCTTCCTTAATTAAGTTTGGGTTTTTCTTTGTAATTCCTATGCTTTGGGGTTTATTTTATTATTTTCTAATTTATTAATTACTGTTTTCTTTGAATATTCCTACTCCACATGTTCTTTGAATTGTTTTGCTTGTTTTTTCTTTATCTTTGTCATTTCAGAGGCTGAATACTTTATTTTTGTTTTCACTTCTGTAATTATAAACTTAAAGTTACCCATTAGTCTCTGTGTACCTCTTTAGCTATGTACCATATATTTTTATAGGGAAATAACATTTTTATAAATTTCTAGAGTTTTTAGATAATGTATATTTTATTTCCTCTCATTCACAGATTTAGATGACTGTTTATTAATTCCAAAGTAGTTAAGGACCTTTTTTTTTTTTTTCCTTTTTCTTTTTTAGGAAGGGTCACTCAGCTACTTGAATTTGGTTTGTCATTTAACTTTTTCTCTGGTTGGAAAACATGCCCTGTAAAAATCTGTATTTTAAAGAATTTGTTCAGTTTTGTTGTTGTTGTTGTCTATTTGTTTGTTTTAGCCAGGTTAATGATTGATATTTGTAAATGTTTCACAGATGACACAGGTGATTAAATAGTCTCTGTTTGGAGAATGCAAAATTCTATCTATCATTTTGAGCTCACTGATTATATTATTAAAATCCCACATAAACTTACACATTATTTGACTACTTCATCTGCGGGATTCAGACTGAGAAGCATATTCAAATAATGTATTACAAAGAAATACATTATTACAAAGAAAAATAATGTATTTAGTGTCCATTTGAAGTCTGTAGTTAATTTAAAAGAAAATTAGGAAAGTTAGCTAATCAGGGACAGATACAGAGAAGGCCATACTCTGGCTCAACTATGGCTAGGGTTTTGCAGGGTGAGTACAAGAAAGCAGGAGGGGGGAAGGGAGTTGAAGTTGTTGCAAGGGAGTGACTATAATCTTGTCCCCATGAAATCCAATCTGGATAAAGAGGGAAACAAAGGCAGGAGAAAGAGGACGGGCAGTGAAAAGTGATGAGTTTATTGGACTGGATGTAGAGTAAGCAAAGCAGAAGGATGGAAGTGAAGCTTTTACTGGGGAAGACTCCCAGTAACTCCCTAGTAATTTGGAGGAGGTCCAACACACAATGATTATGATAGGAGGATTAAAGTGAGGAGGTTAGAGAACTAACTCCAAGTAGATGTTGCACTGGAATGTTAAAGCTACTAAGAATGAATGAGTGAATGTTCATAAAACAATTCTGGAAAGAAATGCACCAAAAATTAACTGTTAAGATTATGTGATTCTTCCACCTGTCAATGCAGGGAACATGGGTTTGATCCCTGGTCCAGAAAGATCCCACATGCCACAGAGCAATTAAGCCCATGCGCCACAACTACTAAAGCCTGAGTGATGCAACTACTGAAGCCTGCATGCCTGGAGCCCATGCTCTGCAACAAGAAAAGCCACCACAATGAGAAGCCTGAGCACCGCAACGAAGAGTAGCCACTGCTCGCCTCAACTAGAGAAAGCCTGCTCACAGCAATGGAGACCCAATGCAGCCAAAAAAAAACCCCAAAACAAAAAACAAACAAAAAAAAGATTATAAGTGATTCTTATTTTCTTCTTTGCATTGATCCACGTCTTCTAAATTTCTAAAATGTAGTAACACAGGTAGTACTTTTATAATTAGATAAAGGTTATTTTTTTTTATAAATTTATTTATTGGCTACATTGGGTCTTCATTGCTGCACATGGGCTTTCTCTAGTTGTGGCGAGCAGGGCTACCTCTTCGTTGCAGTGAGGGCTTCTCATTGCGGTGGCTTCTCTTGTGTGGAGCATGGGCTCTAGGCATGTGGGCTTCAGTAGTTGCAGCACGTGGGCTCAATAGTTGTGGCTCATGGGCTCTAGAGCACAGGCTCAATAGTTGTGGCACATGGGCTTAGTTGCTCAGCAGTATGTGGTATCTCCCTGGGCAGAGATCAAACCGTATTCCCTGCAGTGGCAGGAGGATTCTTATCAATTGCACCACCTAGGAAGTCCGATAAAGGTTATTTTTTAAAGTCCACTTAGTTTTTTCCAAAATTCAAAGCTTGTTTCCATGCTTCCTTCTGCAATCATACTATAACATTACTGTGTATTTATTGCACAGTTTTGCTGCCCTAGAGTAAAACTAAATAACACAGAAAAAGGAAACATTCTTTTGTCTTTATACCGAGAAAAGATACTTATAACTTTGTTGTCTTTTCTTTGTTTGTTTCTTTTGTTTGTTTATTTTGGCTGTGCCAGGTCTTAGTTGGAGCATGCATTTGGAATCTAGCTCCCCTACCAGGGATCCAACCCCTGCCCCCTGCATTGGGAGCACAGACTCTTACTCACTGGACCATCAGGGAAGTCCCCAACTCTGTTGTCTTTCATCACATATCTGCTTTTGACTTTTTCCCCAAGAAGGAAAGACAATAATGTGCAAATTATACTGAGCTAATAGAGATAAGTGAGTTCTCTCAGAAAGGATGCACTGCTATTTTTGCTTTTGCATTGGTTGTATAGTTCTTAGATATATTCATAAAGTGTCCATTGTAAATGTAATATAAATATCATACGAGTGCTATGATAATGAATTATACTCTTTTACATAGTAACACTAGAAGATATAAAATACTAGACCAGATAAAATGATTTCAGCTGCTCCTCATTTTGCATGAAATATTCATAAGTTTACTAAAAGAGACAACCTGGAGCTATTAATCGTAGTCATCTTGAAGGAAAATGTGCTACACAATCCCAGAAATCTTTCCACATTCACTAATGATAAAGATATTTATTTTTTATAAATTTTTTAAAGACAATAAATATCTTTTTTTATTATACATTTATTTATTTTATTTTGGGCTGTGTTGGGTCTTCGTGGCTGTGCGTGAGTTTTTTCTCTAGTTGTGGGGAGCAGGGGCTACTCTTCGTTGCTGTGCACAGGCTTCTCATTGCGGTGGCTTCTCTCGTTGCAGAGCACAGGCTCTAGGTGTGCGGGTTTCAGTAGTTGTGGCTCGCAGACTTAGCTGCTCCACAGCATGTGGGATCTTCCTGGCCCAGGGATTGAACCCGTATTCCCTGCGTTGGCAGGCATATTCTTAACCACTGCACCAAGTCCCTGATAAAGATATTTAAATGGCCATTGGCACATAGGAAAAAAACAAATCAAACTGAAATTTATGATTTTATGTCTGTGGTTTTTGCATTATAGTATCCTATTGATTTCTTCATAATATTAACTGCAGGGCTCCCTAGGTGGCACAGTGGTTGAGAATCTGCCTGCCAATGCAGGGGACATGGGTTCAAGCCCTGCTCCAGGGAGATCCCACATGCCGCGGAGCAACTAGCCCCGTGTGCCACAGCTATTGAGCCTGCACTTTAGAGCCTGTGAGCCTCAACTGTTGAGCCCATGTGCCACAACTGCTGGGGCCCATGCACCTAGAGCCTGTGCTCCGCAACAAGAGAAGCCACCACAACAAGGAGCCTGCACACCACAGTGAGGAGTGGCCCCCACTCTCTGCAGCTAGAGAGAGCACGCATGCAGCAACGAAGACCCAACACAGCCAATAAATAAATAAATTTATAAAAAAAAATATTAACTGCAATTAGTAATTAATTTTTGGCTTTATACAAAAGCCTGACTAAAGATCTAGAAGGAGAAAGAACACACCTTTCTTGTTCATTATAAGAACACATCTGGGGGCTTTCCTGGTGGTGCAGTGGTTAAGAATCCACCTGCCAATTCAGGGGACACGGGTTTGAGCCCTGGTCCAGGAAGATCCCACATGCCTCGGAGCTACTAAGCCCATGCGCTGCAACTATTGAGCCTGCACTCTAGAGCCCTCGAGCCACAACTATTGAGCCCACGCACCTAAAGCCTGTGCTCTGCAACAAGAGAAGCCACCACACTGAGAAGCTTTTGCACCACAATGAAGAGTAGCCCGTTCTCCACAACTAGAGAAAGCCCGAGCAGCAACAAAGATCCAATGCAGACAATAAATTAATTAATTACAAAAAAACCCAAAAACCACATCTGCCTTGTTCATATTGTATTCCTATTGCCTGCACAGGGCCCAGACCATAGCAGATGCTCAATAAACTTTGTTGAGTAAATGGATAATAATAGAATTACCTGGTCTAAGTAGCAGACGTATTTTAAAAACACTGAATAAGCTCAGTATTTCCATGGAAGGAAATAAAACAGTTTACTTTTACATTACTCTAAGTTTGGATGAAGAGAAATTCCACCAACTTTCTTTTTGTTGAAGAAACTGTCATTTCAAAAAAATGTAAGGAATAGCCATTATAGTTGAATTGCCAATACATTCATAAAAGTTGAGTGACTCTCCACTGGGGACACTAATATGGCAAACAAAATAAAACAAAACAAAACAATTTAAAAAAAAATTTTTTAAAGTCTGACTCTTTTAAATCTGGATCCCATCAATAATAATGGTTTGATAGAAAAGATAACCTTACTGAATTAGATACCATGGCTAAATGCAGTTTGAGACAAAGAATTTAGAAATTTTCTACCACTTTTAAGAGGACCATTTACATACTCTGGATGGAGAGACCTGTCTGTCTTTACTTGCAATAACTATATACTTGCAAGGTAAAGAGCTTTCCTCAGTCTAACCCACAGCTTAAATGCCAGTGAGTATATAATGAATATCTTAAATAAAGAAAAAAAGGAAGAAAGAATAGCTCCTCTCTGAACAAAACCTATAACTGAAGAGTTATTATGCTGGATAAAATTACCATTACTACAAAATTAAAATAACTCTTGTTTATCTTGTTAGAACTCTTTGGTCCTAGTGTTCTTAGCTTCTAATTAAACTTGAAATCCTTTAAGCAAAAACACACGCAAACAAAACATCATAAACAACAAAACAAAAAAACCCATTTATTCTAAGGGTTTGCAGGGTATCTAAGGGGACCCACAGACAGGAGTGCAGTCTTGCTTTAAGAAGAGTCGAGAATAGGAACCAGGAAAGGCACAAGAATCCCATATGTTATTCTTTTTGTCCTCTTCTGCTTTCTAGCACATCTGAGTCACCCTCCTCTCCTGCTACACAGATTAGCTTTCTCAGCTCCTGAATTGGCATGGTAATTTATGGCTTTCCTACAGCTTCTGAGTTCACTACAACTCCAGCCACAAGCAGGGACTCATTGTCTCTGTTTCAAGTGCAAAACCTTGGGAGAACCTGATTGGCCTCCCTTGGATCAGGGCCTACCTTGCCCATTCTTTGCCTAGTCAGTACACTGTAACCAGGCTTCCAGCATTCACTGGGTGGGGTGTCTTTCTCCCAAAGGATGCGGTTCCCAAAGGCAGAGGAGGGGGGTATCTATTACTACTTTAAGAACTAATCTACCCAGTAATTTATAACAAATGTCTTGGGATCTTATTTTAAGAATAAAGGGATGTAAGCTGTAGAAAATGTTGGTTTATATCAACATAGGGTAAAACATTTGTCACTAATTAAATACACAGATAACATCCAGTACCATTCAGTCAACAGATGGTTATTGCCTGTTCTGTGCCAGGCACTGTGGTTGGTACTGTGAGCTAGCAGTGAACAAAACATAAAGTCTCCTCCCCCATGAAGCTTACATTTTACTTTAAGTCAATGCAGAGGTGTCTTCAGCAAGTCAAGGGCTAAATAATTAAATGATTTCTTCAGCTTTTTTTTTTTTCCAGAATAGAATTATTGAGTCATAGTTTTAGGAAGAAAAGAAAAAATTGTTGATCAAGAATTCCTAGACTATTAGATTTTGCCTGCCAAATAAAATTTTTAGATAAAATAAACAATTTGAGAGGACTCATAGCTTTCACTACTTTTTAGTTTGCCAGACAAGGGTGTGAAAACAAGCAAACACACTACCGTATACTATCATCATTATTTCATATAAGGAAGGAGATTTCAGTATCTTAACATGGAAAGAGAAAGACAGTCTCAGAATAAAGGACCATTCCCCCCCCCCCCTCCAAGAAAGGACATCTGGCTGCTCTACATGAACAGAGTGTTCTTTCTCTTCTCATTTGGCAGCTGATGAGGGAAAACTTCACAAGTTCATAGATCTGCATTTGGTAACCACTGTTCCAGACTAGAGTCTAACACTGAGTTAGCAAACAAAACAAACAAAAGTGGTTTGCCTATTTTGTCTGAATTTACGGGTCAGTTAATCTATGTAAAATCACAATTTGGCGGGACTTCCTTGGTGGTCCAGTGGTTAAGACTTCTCCTTCCAATGCAGGGGGTGTAGGTTCGATCCCTCGTTGGGGAGCTAAGATCCCACATGCCTCATGGCCAAAAAATCAAAACATAAAACAGAAGCAATATTGTAACAAATTAAATAAAGACTTTAAAAGTGGTCCACATCACACACACATACAAAAATAAAATAAAATCACAATTTGGTGAAAAAAAACTAATCAGAATTATTGTTTGGAAAGATAACTTTAAAAGTATGAGCTAATTGATTGATTCAAACAAAATGATGAATGTAAGCTTTCTAAGGAAGCAGTCTTTGTCTTCCCAGAATACTAAAAACACTTCAACATTCAATAGTGATGACATACTGCATTCAATAAACAAATTAGTCAGTTTAATACTCAAAGCACAGAGCATTTTATAAAATAATTAGTTTTGGATAATATACTGGCTGACAGGCAATTAAAACAGTTATTCAAATTTCCACAAGGTCTATAACCTCTACAAGGACCTTTGGCTTGCTTTGGCAGCAAGATAACTTCTGAGTGTTTAACTTTGCCCTTCAATTATCTGAATAGGTAGATTGTCAAAGTTATAAATACGTATTGTCTTTTAATTTGTTGGCTTGTTCTAAAATGACCAGTGTTCTCCGCTCTATCCATATTCAATCACCAGTTTTACAATGGCAGATTTTTTTGAAGGTTTAGGCCAACATATTAACATAGACTGCTCTGGACCTTATCTTTGTTACCTCTACCCTAATCATGTTACTGCAAATCTGTCTCTTGGCTCTGGAGTTGGTGGCTAGAGGCTGACCAGGCAAAATTTGAATCTTTTGTGATGGGAACTGGAGTTCAATTTCACCAATGAAACAGTCTGTTGGAATCAAAACTTAAATCAATGCTGAACAGCCAGAATATAAGAACTTAGAGTAATGTGAGTAGAATGGAAGCCAGATGTTATTAACCTTCCCTATTAAATGGAAGAAAATGTTACAGAGGACACTCTCAGCCTAGATCATCTTTCCAGTTTCCAAAAGTGAGTCATGGGTGGCCAGATCTCAAATTCAATCAAAGAAAACCAGAGAAAGGAGTCAGATGCGCGTGACACAGAAATTCTTGAGCTTGGGATCTTTTGCTTCAACTTGGAACTTAAATCTCAAGTGAAATTTTGACAGGATGGTGTAGGCAAGTAGGCACTCTGGTAGGAGTACAAATTGACACATCTGCTATAACAAGCAACTGAGAATTAGCAAAATTACAAATGCACATCTCTGCATCTAGCAATTCCAATGTTAGTTCATCCTACAAGTGACCATTTTTCAAAGCTTTTCATTGCAGCATTGATTATTATAGCAAGACTGGAAATAACATTAATACTAATTTTTATGGGACTGGTTAAATAAATTATGGTACTTTTTTTTTTTTTTTTCTTTTTACACCGTGAGGCATGCAGGATCTTAGTTCCCTGACCAGGGATTAAACGCTTGCCCCTTGCAGTGAAAAGGAGGCGTCCTAACTACTGGACCCCTGGAGAAGTCCCTAAATAAAGGTACATTCTAACAATGGATCACTATGCAGCTGAATAGAAGAGATAATGTTTTACAACAGATATGAACTGATCTTCAATTTATGTTAGGCTAAAAATGCACTGTTTGCACATTGCATAAGAAAGGTAATTAATAAAATATACGTCTTTGCTTTTATGCTCATAGAATATCTCTGGAAGATCATAAGAAACTTGTAACATTGTTGCTGAACTGGAAGACTTCTAGAGATGGATGCGATTTCTTCACCGTATGAATTCCCCTTGTTACCTTTTGAATTTTCAGACAAGTAAATTCGCATATATGCACATACGTGAACGTGCATATTCGCACACATGCACATACCGTGTCTCACGGGACACGATGAGAAAGCATGTGGGTTCAACTTCAAACACCAGGTTCCGCCCTTACCAGTTACGACTGCTACCTCTGTGACCCAAGTCTGAAACGTATCACAACCATCCCCACACCTCAAGTCGATTTCTCCTTCCGTTTGTTTCTGAAATCAGCCCGGTTTCGGAACTGCTAGCAAACCTGGCATTCTTTCGAAAACACCAGAAAACACTTTCTCTTTCGTCGTAAGAGAGGGAAGGGGACTAAAATCTCAGGCCAAGTAACATTTTACCCTAAATGAAATTCAGTGTTTTTGAAAGTGCTCTGTAGCCATAAAGCTGCAGAAATACAAAGTATTACTCCATAAAGTCAGTCATAATTACCATATCACACCTTAATTCACAGGCTCCAGAATAATACCCACCCTACGGATTCCACGTCCCCTCGCCAAACCTGCCTTCCTCTTCTGGCTCCTCCCCAATCCCGCCCCTCCTCCCGCCCCTCCTCCTTCCCCTCCGCCTCCTTCTCTATTTGCCCCTCCCAGCGCTTGGCGGGAGGTTTCCTCGCGTGACTACTCTACGTAAGTGCGGAAGACGCACTGCAGCACCCTTGGCTGAGGGACGACGGAGTTTACTCTTTCCTCTCGTCTCTGTGATCCTCTTTGTGACCCGTCGGAGCGCACCAGAGTCCCAGAGTTCCGTGCCAATAGTCCTCCCCGCCGACAGAGGACAGTACAAAAAGCTGACGTTCTCGCGAGAGGCGCGGAATTCTCTCCAAGTATTGAGTGCGAGAGCGCAAGCGCGCTCCGTGGTCCGCGGTAGCTGGAGGGAAGACGCGACCCGGCTGGAGCTCTGGCGAGCGCGCGTGCGCGGTCGCGAGCTCGGCGCTGCCGGGGCCGCGTTGTGGGAGCAAGTGTGAGACCACCGTGCGGGCCGCGGGAATGTTCCGAAAGGCCAGGCGAGTGAACGTGCGCAAGCGGAATGACTCGGAGGAGGAGGATCGAGAGCGCGATGAGGAGCAGGAGCCGCCGCCGTTGCTCCCGCCGCCGGGCACCGGCGACGAGCCGGGCCCCGGCGGCGGCGGCGGCGACAGGGCCCCTGGCGGGGAGTCGCTGTTGGGCCCGGGGCTGCCGCCGCCTTCCGCCCTGACCTCGGGCCCCGGGACTGAGGCCGGGGGCTGCTTCCCGGGAGGCGCGGAGCCCGGCAACGGGCTGAAGCAGCGCAAGAGGCCGCGAGAGAACAAAGAGGTACCTCGGGCCAGTCTGCTCAGCTTCCAGGACGAGGACGAAGGTAACCGCCGCGCTTCGACCCCCCCAGGCCCCGACATCCCTACCTCGGGCCCCCTCCTCGGGTCTCTCATTCCCATGACTCCCAGCCTCGGCCCCCGGGAACGGAGCCCCTTCCCGCCCGACCCGCTGCACACTTTGCCTGCCTCCGGCCTTCTGCTCTGGCAGGGGACGTGTTCCCGCGCCATCACCAGCCTTTTCTTAACTACCGCCTCCTGATCGTCCTCGCGTGCATCTCCTATTCTGAGAGGCCGGATCTCAGATCAGTCATTATGAGTTTTGCAAGTGGAAATTCAGTGTCCTCTAACCTGCCTCTTTTCCTGGCGGGTGTGTTTTAGGGAGAACTCGAGTCGGGTCCCCAGACTGCTCTTGGCACCTTCTCTGAGTCCTCTGTAGGTCACCGTGCCCAGGCCTCTTGTCATCCTCATCCTGGTCAGACATCCTTGACCAGGAAGGCCGGGTGTGCAAAGAGGAGAACTAGGTCTGGAAACAGAAGCCCGGAGTTGAAGCTCTGGTTCTGAGTCACCTTGGGCCAGTCCCTTGCGATCGCGGAGTCTCAGTTTCCCCATAGAAGTAAATAGGGGTACAGATGTGCGGTCTTCCTCGCATTGACATTTGGACAATGAAGAGAGACAATGTAATGGTATTTCAAGGCAGTTTATCCCCGTCTAGTGTGAGGGGTCAGGCTGTAGTGGATTTAGATTTCTGATCCAAAACATTTTACTTCCCGAATTGTTGAGTGTGTGTTTATATAACCCAATTAAGTTCATGTTATGAAAAAAGAAATTTAGGCTTTTGGAAATCTCACTTGCATCTTGATTCAGGTTGCTTTCTTGTTTCCAGTATAGGCAGTTACTCTTTTGCTTTCCTGTCATTTTTTATCTTAGATTTGAGAGGAGTACAGTCACATTTTTGTTTTTGATGATACAGAGACAATTTGGTGAAGTGTTTGTGTTCGACTTTTAAAGTTTTCACTTCAAAGATGATGGATATGTCATCAAAACTTAGTTTTGAAAAATGGTTAGCCCTCAGCTTAGTCTTGAAATAACAGTATGTCAGCTTGTGATGGATACAGAGTTACTCAGACTTGACAGGTCTGTAAACTAGCACCTTTTGATTTGTGGACACTTTGTTTCAGATAGTGTAATTTGATAATCAGGTGCTTTTTTTTCCCTCCTGAAATAGATGATTTAAGGAAGACAGTAGGACACAGGAAAATTTTGTGTGGTTACATGTATTATGCCTTTTAAAGTCTCAAATTAGCATTATTCCAGATTAATTTATGAAATTGACTCAGTTTTTGAGAGCCTGTGACAAGTTTGAAATAATTTAAAATTATGTAATGATTTGGAGTGTATGAGTATATATTTGGAAGAATTTGAAAGTTAGAATGGAAAATATTGTCTGGAAACCGTTACTACAGACTTCATTTAATTTCTTTTTTTAAGAAAATGAAGAAGTTTTCAAGGTGAAGAAATCAAGTTATAGTAAAAAGATAGTAAAATTGCTTAAGAAAGAATATAAAGAAGATCTTGAAAAATCGAAGATTAAGACAGAACTCAATTCATCAGCCGACAGTAAGTACCAAACTAATACAATTCTTTTGAAATGACGAAATGAAACTCTTTCTCACAGGGATTGAATGGATTTGGTGTATATAGTGAACTTGTTAAGTTGACTCTGTCATTGTCAAGGGTCCAGATTGAATAAGTATACAGTTCTTTTATTTAATTCTAACACAATTGCATTGTAAATGCATTTTTTAAAAAGACAGAACCATTGCCTCTGGAATGTTTCTGCTGCAATGATTAAATTATCTCCTAGTTTTCTTACTAGTGTTCCAATTGCTGTTGAACAGAGAAAGGTGGTTTCCCACTTAAACCTGAGACGCAGGTTTATTGCTGTGCAAATTCCCGCACTTGTGTTTTGTAGAGACAAGTTTTTGGTTCCTTTGATGATATTTACACAGTCGGTTTAATTCTTAGAGAACTTTTAGGAATGCCCTAAGTCTACTGTTGATAATAGGCCCTTTCAGCAGCCTTATCAGATACATGGATGAAGGCTTTTCGGTGTGTGGCAGCTGCCCATATTGTACGGACATCTCTTGTGTTCTCTCACAACCTAAGTTAAAATTTTTAAGCAGTTATTTGTCCTTAGGAAAGTGATTCTATTATAATATGCTATGGTCTGAGTTATTCTCATTCAAATGCTTTAGGGAAACCTTTTTATTTTATGGAATTAAAGATAGAATTATTTCCCAGTTCTCCACTATAGGCCTAATGTGGGAAAATATGTCATTATATCTCAAATTTGCAATCTGATTTTGGAGACAACATCACTTAAATGTATAACTGGACCCAGTATTTGGCAAAATGTCCAGTGAGTGATTTAAAGGTTAACTGCACGTTTCTTGTTTTTTTGTTTTTTTTAGAGGTGGGTGAAGGAATGCTTCATAGATAAAGTGGAATTTGAAGCTGGATCTTTGACAATTTAAATACCAAAGGATAGGGGAGTTATGGGGGTATTATCAAAGATTAACATGACTTAAGCTGTTTTGGAAAAGAGCAAGTACGCCTGACAGACCAAGTAGATGATTTGTGGAGGAAGCAGAGGTTTAGGGTGAAAGGTACGTTGTTGACAGATTGTGAAGGATGTTTAGTATCTAGTAAGGGGTTTAGAGTTGCTGTCTCAGTGGCCTGCCAAGATGGTGACATGATAAATGCCTTTTGAAATCTTAACCTAGTATTAGCATGCAGCATGGATTGGCACAAGAAGAGATTGGAGGCCTAAAGCAGTTTAAATGCAAGGGCGGGCTTTGATCCCATTAATAGTGGGTTTAAAAAGGTCTCAGTTGAGCAAGACTGAGGCTTTTCGTGACTCAGTGGGAAATTGTGGATGAGTTAAAAACGTTTGCTGTGGGAGTGGGAAAAGAAATAGAAAAAGATTATTTGAGAAGTATTCTAAGGGAAGAATTGGTAGACCTAATGTATGCTTCAGCTATTGGATATGAAAGAAATAGTCAGATTTGAGCTTTTGTGCCAGGTGACTGGGAGAATAATTATGTATGATATACAGAAATAGGGAATGCAGGAGGGGGGAGGAGTATTTTTAGGGAAAATGATTATTTTGGACTCTAGGAAGCTGCTTCATTTTTTCCAGATCTCTTGAGGACCAACTGTGTACAATGAAATCAAGCAAGAAGAAAGGTCAGGAAAAGTGAGAACTGAGAAAGGACCATTTACTGTTGGGTTTAGAAATTGAAGCAAGTACAAGGTTTATGAGGCCACCTTCTGTGACCTCCTCTATCTTCAACTTTCATATAATGATTTCCTGCTCACCCAGTAATTCAATTAATGTCCGCGAGGTGGAGCCTCTGTGTTGTGGGTTGTCATCCCTGAAGAGATGCTGCTCTGTAGCTCTTTTCATTAATCAACTCACAATCGCAAGTTTTTCCTACCCCAATCCTCCTTAGGTAGGCAGAGGTGCATTAATTTGAACACAAGGGTAGTGTCAACTTAGAAAACCTACTTTTGTGGTATTCCTAAAATAATGAGTTTACCTTTAAACTTGAATTTGAGTGGAAATAGCCAGTGCATGGCTGGAGATGTAGATTTAGGTATGGTGCTCACTGAGGTGATAATTAAAACCAAAAGTAAATGGAATTGACGAGGGAGCAGCATAAAGGAAAAATTCCTGAGGACCAAAGACTTCTATTGTAATAAGGATACAGACAGAGAAGAGGGTTTACTGAAGAGATAAAAAGAATCATAAAGTCCAAAGGAGAACAGATAGGAAAGTTTCCAGATGGTGATTGTCAGTTGTGTGAAATAGTATCAGAAAGGTCAGGAAAAGTAAGGGCTGAGGAAGGGCTATTGGCAGGGTTGCCATGTTTTTTTCTGGAGAAGGGCATCTGGCAAAAGAGACCAGTTTATTTGCCAAGCGCTGTGCCTGTTTGGAGGAGGGAACATCTTTTACTAAATTGCTCAATGATACTGTATGAATTAGCTATGGCTGCAGCCTTTGGGTTAGTTGGTGAGCTTGGAGTAAGAGAAATCAAAGGCTATTTGCCAGGGTTGAGGCACGAAAATTGGTGAGGAAGTGGGAGGTAGCAAGGTCCACACTGCGGCTTTGGGAAGTTTGGCGGAGAGAGAAGTAGAGCACAATAGCTAGAGAAACAGTTGGGATCAAGTAGAAGTTATTTTGCTGAAGAGAAGCCTGTGTTTCTTTGTAGACAGCAGAGAGGAGAGGGAGAGCCTGACCACATTCAAAGTGGAGAGAATATTTGTGACAGCAGGTTTCCTGAAGTAGTAGTCAAAGAAATCGAGGCACAGGAGGAGCCTAGGAAAAGGTTATCTAGCATCTCTTTCTGTGAAGCTGTCTGGAAGGTTAATACATGACCACTGACAAAAATTCAGCTGTGAGCCATGTTTTGGGCTTGTATTTGCTCAATCACAAGCAAATACTTATGAACTTATTTAAATACTGAATCTTTTAAAGTCTGCAGAAGTCATTATCTGGGCATATGTGATCTGGTAAACCTTTCTGTAGTTCTGTTTTGTCTATTAAAAGCCATTGATTTAGTGTAGATTGAGAGCAGAAGGAAATGGGTAGTTCTTGACTCCATTTATTTTATGCATCTGATAAAGTGCAAAGCCTCAGAAGGCACATCAGAGGGAGTCTGTGGCTAATGAGGTAGGATGGTAAATTTCAAAAATTAAAGAGCCTAAAAACAGAATGACCTAAGTCTTCTCAGTAAAATTGGGGTGGGGGGGGTGGTCATTATCCTCAGGACTCTTTTTTAGGGGAGTAGAATGTGATTTGAGAAGAATTAAGAAGTTTTGAAGCAGCTTTGGGGAGGGGAACATGCTAGGGAAACAACAGAAGTATATCTTTCGTGTTTTGAATGAACTTTTGTTTTACTCTTTCATTATGTTCATGGTGCCTCTTGTATGCATTGCCAGGTTCAGTGCTTCAAGATGAAAAACACTGATTTTCTGAGTTTTGCCTGGGATGGAAGGTGTAATAGGGCTATTTAGTTTTAAGTAAAGTAAACCATTTCGTGTAAAGTAAACCACTGTAACAGTGGTGCCTCCTGGAATCCTGTGGCAGGAACGTAGTCTTGAAACTGGCAGGCCTGAGAACTAGAGACCCCTCTCCTCTGTCCACATGGCAGAGTATGGCTACTGCAAAGCTCCCTTTCTGTTTTGTATGTGGTGGTTTTTAGTGCTGTGTCCCAGTTCCAGATTGCCAGAAAAATCAGGGTTAGTCACAGATGACTCTTAAACGTTTGATCATGGCAGTAGGGCCAGGAGTTTACACGGTGTAAATGTGACTTTTGGGTCTCAGCCCTTCAGATGATGGGTGACAAATGGTTGTGAACTAAGGTGATATCCTGTAAAATAGTCATTACAGAGAGATTTATCTGGTCTATAATCTTTGCTTTGATAGAAAGCTGCCTCAAGTGGGCTTAGAGTTTAATGAAATACTGATGTGTAAAGTGAAATAATGCTTCCAAGAGGTTTGAGAATTTAGAGGAAGAAAGAGTTTTGATAAACTAGTAAAATTTTGATAAAATTAACTAAAGGTGGAGATTGGGCAGGGCCTCATGCATCCCTGCATCCCCTGTATTATTTTTACCTCCCAATGATGTCTGTTGTGATCGTTCATTTTTACACATCAGTGGTTTGAGTTTTTTATAAACAATTAAAATAGTTCAAGCTTTAATGAATTGAGCCCATAATTGCATTAAAAGTGCCTCCTTAATTTATGGATCTTGTTTTAGATATATTTTATTACTTTTTTCAAAAATGTAGACGAACCACCTTTGGACAAAACAGGTCACATTAAGGATACCGGTCAAGAAGATGGAGTTATCATCAGTGAACACGGGGAGGATGAAATGGATATGGAAAGCGAGAAGGAGGAAGAAAAGCCAAAGGCTGGTGGAGCCTTTTCAAATGCTTTATCTTCCTTGAATGTTCTCCGTCCAGGTGTGTACTCGCAAATTCTCCTCAGAACTGAAGGAAGCCTCAGGAATGAGCCTTCTGTAAAGATGGTTGTTAAGGAAGGAGTTAGCTAAGTGGTGTTTCTTATGACATCCCTGTATGAAGCCAGGTTGTTTCCTTTTGTGAGTACAGAAAGTAAGAGAACTGGAAACTTCCCAACTTTCCAAGTTCATTCTCAGACAGGCAAGTTTTATTATCAAAGCAAATGTAGGGCTTTAAGTAAATGGTACTAAAGTCCTTTTCTTATGTATTTCAGATTAAGATTTTAACTTTTTTAAGAACTGCTATCAAAAGCAAAATTACTGCTTGTTTTATGTTCACACTTTTTTTTTTTTTAACTTTTTATGGAAATAATTTGCAGGTCTATTCACTAGCTAATCAGCTTTTGAACAAATAAATGCTTAGTAGCCAAATTTAAATTATGAAGAGTAGCCATTTAACTCATTATGAAATTTAAAAATGCTTACTCTGCGGGAATCCCCTAGCCCTTTCACTGCTGCGCGCCCAGGTTCCATCCCTGGTCCGGGAACTAAGACTCCACAAGCCGCGCAGCATGGCCGAAGAATGAATAATAAAATAAAATGCTTACTCCGAGTTTGTAAAGTTGTGAAAAATTATATACGTAGATCTAGTGGCATTCTAGTTGGTACAGTTTTTTTTTTATTTTTTGGGCTGCATCGGGTCTTAATTGTGGCACACAGGATCTTCATTGCTTCTTGTGGAACCTTTCATTGGGGCATGCAGGCTTCTGTCTAGTTGTGGTGTGTGGGCTCAGTAGTTGCAGCATGCAGGTTCTCTAGCTGTGGCGTGTGGGCTTACTTGCCCCGTGGCATGTGGGATCTTCATTCCCTGACCAGGGATCAAACCCGCCTCCCCTGCATTGGAAGGCGATTCTTAACCACTGGACCACCAGGGAAGTCCCAAAATGATTTTATTAATTTTGTTTATTTCTTAAAAATGAAAAAAATCTGCATCAAGATAAAACTGCTTTGGTGGATTTTCTCCTCCCTGCCTTCCTGTACATATTACCATTATATATGTATTTTTAGTTCCCTGGTGACTTTTAGTTTTCATTTAAACTTAATTAAAAATAAATCAGTTGTATTGCAGGCACAGTTTGGGAAGGGTGGCAGGGATGCCAGCAGGTAATATTAGAATATCACTAGGACAAGGCTGTCTTGGTGAGAGTCTTTTATCTTTCATATTTTCAAGAAAATAGAAACTTTACTCCCTAGTACTGGTGTAGTTTATAATCCTTGCCATTTGTTTCCAGGAGAAATTCCAGATGCAGCTTTCATACATGCTGCAAGGAAAAAGCGTCAGATGGCCCGGGAATTGGGAGATTTCACTCCTCATGATAATGAGCCAGGTAAAGGCCGCCTTGTTAGGGAAGATGAGAATGATGCCAGCGATGATGAAGATGATGATGAGAAACGCCGGATAGTTTTTTCTGTGAAAGAAAAATCACAGAGACAGAAAATTGCGGAGGAAATAGGTAACTTGACTTAATGGGACAGTAAGCCTGTTATAATGGTACTAAATATAATATGATACTACAGTCAAATAAAAAGTACCTATATTTATTTAACTAATGTTAGAGAACTGTTCTTGCTTGGGTATAAGGGTCTTATTGGAATTTTTTGAAAAGTGTCACATTATTTTATAGCTCATGTTGATTGAGCACTGTGTGACCAGTATTGTGCTAAGCACCTAACATACATAAATATATGTAATTGGCTCTTCATTCTGAGGAGGCATTAGATTTCGTTCTTCCCATTGTTGAATTGACCTCAAGCTCACAGAGGTTAGGAAATCTCTCTAAAGTTTTAATTGTTACATTGATTCTGCCTTTTGCTTAAGGGATACTGTGTATTAAACAAGCAAAAGCAGAAGTTTCAAATGTGAGCGAGATCATAATAGACATTTTAATTTTAGTAAGATTGAGTTAATGCCAGTAGTTTTGCTTGATTTTTGTGAAATATCAGGGTCACATCTCTTCCCTCACTGCTTTTTTGGAATTATTTACCTTGCTGCTTATGGCTGTAGGTATTGAGGGGAGTGATGATGATGCTTTAGTAACTGGAGAACAAGATGAAGAGCTCAGCCGATGGGAACAGGAGCAGATAAGAAAAGGAATTAATATCCCTCAGGTGAGAACCAAAGAATTAAACTTCAAAAATTAAAAATGTAAATTAAAAACTTTTAGCTTATTTTGTTGAAGTAAAAACATATTGCACACTGAATTGATCCTTTGTCATTTCATTCAAGTAGCATAATGAGGAAAACTATATAAAGTTATGTCTCCAATAAGCTATTAGAAGAAACTGTATTTTGCTTTTTACCATCAAAATGATGGAAGAATTTCTAGTTTCTTAGATAAGTGTTTATCAAAGTGATCCTCCAGCCAGCAGCATCAGCAGCACCTGGAAGCTTGTTAGAAATGCAAATTCTCACCCTCCTGAGTGAGACACTGCGGGTGCAGCCCCACCATCTGTTTAAGAAGTCCTCTGGCTGATTCTGATGCTCCTAAAGTTTGGGAACCACTGTGTAAAGTGTTTCTTTCCTGTATAGCTTATTTTTTTCTGACTTTAAAAATTATTTTGTAGAAGATGGATTTCTCAATAATGCAAAAATCCTCTTTAGATGAAAAATATCTTCCTAAATAGTTGTAACAACTTACTTTATAGAAGTAGTACAGTGGAAACATCACGTAAAATTTTTTTTGTTACTAGTGTTTTGACGTAATTTAATGTCCCTTCTAACTCTAAACTTCTTTTAATTGTTTTCCTGAAAATTATTAGAAATGAATCCAGTAATCCCAAAAGAGTTAGAAATTTCATCCAGCCCTACTTTTGTTTGATTTTGAGGAGCTCTGCAATTACTTATTTTAATTACATACTGTTTGGAAAATGGGTATAATTTTTATTGTTAGTTTTTGGGGTTTTTTTTTAACCCTAAAGGCATGGGATTATTCTTTTCATAGTTTCAGCTACTAGTTTTGATATATATTCCATTTCCTTTCTAGGTGCAAGCAAGTCAGCCCACTGAAGTGAACATGTACTACCAGAACACTTACCAGACAATGCCTTATGGTTCATCCTATGGCATTCCTTATAGCTATACAGCCTACGGATCATCCGATGCCAAATCTCAAAAAACAGATAATACAGCCCCTTTCAAAACTCCCAGTAATGAGATGACTCCCGTTACTATTGATTTGGTAAAGAAACAGCTTAAAGACAGGTAGGGCAGATCAACTTCTTAAAGACCTGTCCTCTAGCTTTCCGTTCCCTCAGGCAACACATAGTCTGGGGTAGCAGATGCAGGATGTCGGCAAAGAAGATTCACTGGCCTATCTTCAAAAGCTAAACAGAAGATGACTTCATACTTTGTTCTGCTCCCTTCTTGGATTACTTCTGTGGAAGCCTCGAAAAGTTTTTAAAAATACCACTCCATGATCTTGTTGAAGACAGTTCTGAGCTTGCACCTCTTGGACTCTGAAAAAGTGTAGTCAAGATATGGGGGGAAAAGCAAAACAGTGAGATTTTGGTTAGCCCACCAAATAACTTTATGTGACGTCTATAAACTGCCATTTTTTGAGGAAAAAAGCAGTACAGATGAAAAGATCCGCTCCAAGCACTTTTATATTATAATAGTGGAACTAAATGCATTATTATAAATATTGCAAGAGTCCTGACAGCATAGACTTTCGGATGTAAATGTGTTATATTTATCCTTTTCTGTTCTTAAGGTTGGACTCCATGAAAGAACTGCACAAAACAAATCGACAGCAGCATGAGAAACACCTGCAAAGCCGAGTGGACTCCACCAGGGCTATTGAAAGATTAGAAGGGTCTTCTGGGGGTATTGGTGAACGGTATAAATTTTTGCAAGAAATGCGAGGGTATGTCCAAGACTTGCTTGAGTGTTTCAGTGAAAAGGTAAGAATGCAAAAATATTAATCTCTTTGAATAAGGCAAAATTAGGGAGGTCTAGATTTCTATATTTCTCAGAAAATAGCCACTGAATTCAGCTTTAGAAGTGATGAAAAGTCATGCTTCATTTTCTCCACTTCATTAACAACATTCTGTCTTGGGGGGAAATCTCTAGTGCCTTGTTGAAAACAAAAAAAGATAATTCAGAGCATATTTAAATAAGACTTTGACAAGTCCTGCCTTAATTTAATGGTAGATTATTGGCCTGTCCTGAATTATTAGAAGATAAGGGACTCACCTGATGAAGTTTATTTTTTATGGTTCAGATCTAAACTTATCTTTAAACCATTTGTACAAGTAATTCCAAATATGCATAAAGTTGCAAAATTTTATTAGCTTTTATTTTTTCCCTGAGGTAAAGTTAATTGCCATTGCTGCTAATGGTTTTCATCCAAATAAGCCTGTGCTTTACCCATTTCAGAAACCATGTATTGGCCATAGTTTCTTTTAAGGTCTCATTTCTTCCGAGTTCATTGTTTTTTTAGTATGACAGTGAGTTGGCAGAATTGTTTGCATTCTGTTGTACCATTCGTTTGCCTTTTTTGTTAGCTGCATGCAGAATCCTTGTCTCAAACAACCTTTTAATTGATTTTTCTTTAAGATAAATGTATTGTTTGATGCATTGGTTTTTAGGCATTTGTGGACTTCACAGCATTTTCTTTAAAAACAATTAAAATCATGGTGCTTTTGAATATCCTGTCTCTAAACTTTCAAGTGATATAGGATTAGAAGGCACGTTTTCTCTTACTCTTGGCCATATGAATTAGCATAGAATCTGTAAGCATATAGTATTTTAAATGGGTATTTTAACTTTTTATTATCTCTGTTGATTACTTCACTATCTTAAGGCCAAAGGCTGACTAAAGAACAGTGCCAAACTGCCTTCCTAATGAGTCTTAATGGTTCTGTTCAAATCCACCAAGTCTTCTCTGAAGGATTCATGTTCTTGGCCTTATCACCTGATTTCCGGAGAAGCAGCTACATTCTGAGCTATGGTATCCCTTGTGGCAGATCTGTGGCTTAGGGTGACAAGTTTGACTCTGTGCGGAGGGACTAGAGTCAAGAGGGGAAGTGGACATAAATGTCAGAGCTGGCAGTAATGTCCTTCCTACTAATAAAGCCCTTTTGAGCCAGAGGGCATGGTGGTGGGAGCAGGTTTAATAACCTTTTGTGACTAGAGAAAGGATCTTTGTCTTAAACCATACTCTTTGTGAGATTTGTCCCTGTGGAGCTTTTCCTTGAAGTATCTGGGTCTTTGCTTTGGAACTGATTACTTGAGTAAACTTACGTGCTTGTAATTGCAAACTGAACTCTTAAAAAATATTGACAGTAATATGATTAACTAGATTGTACCATTCTTGAGTTAAAGAGACTAGTAGAATATCTAGTTCATATAGTTTTCAGTTGCTTACTATTTTAAAAACATTTAGTAGTGTCCTTTATCTCTCCTTGATTACCCTGTTCCTAGGGAAGTATCCCTCAGACTGTACAAAGTCACTTAGATAAATGTTTTTGGAGCAGATCTTAAACCATATCTATTGTGTAGTGGCCACAGTTTAATTAAAAGCAGATAATTCCCTTTTAAAGATGAGTGTTTTATTTCATTTTGACATTTTGGTGTGCATTTGATTTTATTGAGACTGCTGCTGAGTTAATGTCATAAGTTGTCATTTTGGAAATACTGAGGAATAATTGGATAGATTTGAATATTCATTTCAGTTATACTATAAAAATATTGTTTCAGGGTAAGACCATAAAAAGATAAGCATTCTTTTGTTTTTTTTTTCTCTTGTTATAAAAGTTTAAGTAGTTTTGAACTTAGCTTTTTAATTATTTTGCAGATTATTTTAACTTTCCATTGCTTTGTTTTCCTGTAGTCATCTTCCTTGTGTTCTTTGTCTTAAATTTGGTCAACAACAGTTTTGAGTTTGGAGAGGGTAAAGAAATTGTCATGGTGCACTCTTGTGCACTCTTGAGATAAATCGGTATTGTTAAGAAACATGAACGAGAGCTGAAAAAATGTGTTTTAGGGCTTTTATTCTCAGTAGAATTTTCTCTGGGCTTTGTTAAAAGACATTCTAATTACCTAAACAGAAAAATTACATTATCAGAATTTTAACTATAAGCTGAATTAAGGTTCTGTCTGATGCGACCTCAGGCGTGTGGCTCTTACGGTAGAGGAGTGCTGTTAATCTCCAGGACTAAAGGAATGCATTGGAGGTCCATAGGTTCATTTGTCTTTAGTCCTGCACGGTTTGAAAAAGGGTGGGTAGGTGTAAAATCACAATTATATGACAGTAGCTGCTTTAAAAATTGATTATAGTTAGTTTTAAAGTTAAAGTCTATGGGCTCAGCTGATACCACCAAGATAATCAGTGCAGATTTGGGGACATTGTTGCCCATGGTGTGGCATATTAAAGAATAAGATAACTCCATCAGTTTGACCTTTCTGTAAACATTTGTTGCTTTTGCAATGGAATCATGCAAGTGTATAAAATTGCTTTTATTATAGACATATTTGTATTCCACCTGCCTTTTTTTTATTTTCCGTTTACAGTCTGTTCAGTTCAGGAAGCTGCTATAACACTTGGTGCCACTGTTCCCAAACTCTAAATAATGTGTTTTTTCATTTGCACTAACCATCAGGAAACTAGAATTTCTGGTTTCCTCAGGTATGTGTAGTGGTTGTTTGTGTTTTGTGAAAGTTTCATAGCATTTGGTTATAGCATAAGGTATTTATAAAGAGAACGTTTTCTGGTTTTTCCTTTTAAGTTAGGTCTCATTCCATAAGCTTTTTGTATTCCATATGAATCAAGTGAATGCTTAGCTCTGGCTGCTAACCTGAGAATTTGTTGTCTTTGTAAACTGACAATTCATGCAAAGAATTTTATTTTATTTAAAAATTGGGAAAATTTAAATATTTGATAGGTAGGGAAGAACTGTCTAAATTTTAAATAGATTGATTATAGACAGGTTAGTAATAGCTAGAAATTTTATTCACCTTATTAATGTAAATGAATGCAGTTCACATTTTCAGTGTGTAATAAAGCCACAAAGTAGTATAACATTACTGTAAGGTACTTGGTATATATGAATGGCAGAGCAATTTAAGTGTCCAAAATTGGGCAGTTAGCAGACTTCTTACCTTCTCAGAGCCATTGCATTTTTTGGTATTACACAGCAATAATGGTTTATTTTAAACTATAAAAATTGCAAGGCAGATCATATTGCTAGAAGGTTAAAATTGTACTTTTAAAAAAGGACTTTCAAGTACTTTATTCTAAAAGAAAAGCACTAAAATTTCTGACATTTCTTTACTCACTCTCTTTACTAATGTTAAAGTGTTTAAGTTTCCTAACCAAACTTTTGCTCCAATAACTAGGCACTGGACATTATAGCTCCGTTTACGGAATAAAAGAAGAAGTGGTGTTTTCCAGACATCATAAAACTGAGTTATTATTTGTGTTTCATTGGGAATTCATGATTATTCTGTCCAGAGGGTACTTTTTCAGAAATCCGGAAATAATACGGAACCCTCAAATAAATAAGCAGCTGAAGAGTTTGGTGTTACGGAGTGTGTTGTATTTTTACAGGTGCCAGTGATTAATGAACTTGAATCAGCAATACATCAGCTGTACAAACAGCGAGCTTCCCGCCTTGTCCAAAGACGACAAGATGATATTAAAGATGAATCTTCGGAGTTTTCAAGCCATTCAAGTCAGTCCATCTTGAAGGTTTTTATTATTCATTAAACAACCTTGTTTACTTAGTGCATCCTAATTGAAAATTAGACGTCTCAGAGCATTTTTTTTTAAAGCAACGAATTTCCTTGCTCTTGTGTCAGGTAGATCTAAACTTAGCATGTGCTTGCATTGTGTTTAGGAAAATATAGCTTTGCAAAGGAGCTCAAGTCGTACTAATGTTCTATCAATCTTATTCTTCTTTGGGCATATTCTTTCATTCTTTGGAGTATAGTAAAGACATCAGTATTTTATCTTAAAACCAGTATCTCCTTGGCCCTAATTGACATTCCCCCCCCCCCCCCCCCCAATTTTAACACCGATACAAATGCTGTTGTTGATCACAAAGGTTTTGAGTTAGGGCCTGGCAAATTTTGGTTGGGAGAGGGGGCTTTATTGCATAGCAAATGCTACATTTCCAAGATTAGGGAAGTTTTGAGCTTCACCCCTTAGATAAAGCAAGATTTTTTGCATTTAAAATTTTTTTGTATTTTCTAGTTTACCTTATATACTGGGTTTTTTAGTAAGTCATTTGATACCTGTACTTTTTTAGTGTAAAAATTTGGAAATTTATATTCCTTTCATTATCATGTGTGTTATGGAAAACCAAAATTAGTTGGAAACTTCTTATTTAATAGTTTAGCTGAAATTCTTTAACCAGACTTTTTAAACATTTTAATTCCGCCTTTTCATTGCCCTCTATATTCTTGGGTGCTGTGATAGGAATTTTCCTACACTGGATTTCTCATGGCTTCTTTTGTCATCTCTTTGGTCCCTATATCAGCAGTTCTTAAATGGAAGTGTACATCAGAATTACCCGTGGTATTAATTTAAAATGCAGGTTTCTTGGTCCTGTCCCCAGAGATTCTTGCCAGATCTTGGATGGTGTCCAGTAATCTGCATGTTAAACAACCATGCCAGGTGTTCCAAGTGCAAAGGCCCTGTTGTTATTCTTTCTGGAAACAATGCTTTGTCCTGTAAGTTAGAGAGTCGTTGAATCCCTGAGAAAGCATTCTCCTGTGTGCCCATGGGTTTTGGAGCATCATAAAAAGGTTGTAACATGGCCCTCAGATGAGTCAGATTCAGATGTAAGCCATGTGAATGGCTTTGACCTTCTATTTTTGCCATACACGTTTAAATTGGATTAGTGCCATTTTGGGCACCTAAATAACTAACGCATCCCTCCCAAATCACTTTTGATCCAGACAGAACCAGATTTCTGGGGCAGATTACAGGTAATCGTTATACCTATGGCAGGAAGTAATTTTCTTTTAAGTTAAATGGTTGTGTGAGCTGTGCATTTCATCAAATACCTTTGCCTGCCTATAATCTGTTATTTATAATTTGGAGGTATTTACTTATATGGTATTCAAAGTAAGGGTTGAATGATGGATGTTAATTAGCTTGACAGTTGGAAAGAAGTAAAAGGTAATGAGAACGTGAAAAGTATTATCCTAGAGGGAGTATTCATTAATTGCCAAAGATTTGAGAAAAAAATTGCATGGGGTACTGAAGTATCAATTCTTTTTCTGATCTTTTTTTAAAGAAACAGAAATACAGCCAAGAATTCATTTGTTTAGATTTCTAAACACTTATCACAGTTACTGCATATAGTTCTTACAGAAATGAAGGAGACTTATCACTTGAGTCATCTTCTCTCTTATATCTCCCTCAATATATATTTTACAATGACTATAAATATAATAACATTTTAAATATTTACTATAGTAGGGAATTTTCTTTAAAATATTTCTTTAATGAAGGCTACTTCTTAAGAGGCAGGAATCATTTCTGTAGTTTGGGACTTTTTAGCCAATTCATCTATGGTGTGTAGTGGAGTCCCAGTTGAGGTAGAGCTGGGGCACCTTGTTTACTAATATTTTTTTTATAATTTGAACTCTGGAACCTACTTCCTAATATCCAAGCTTTTTTGAAATATGAATAAAAATTCAGTGAAAGAGTTAACTTTTAAAAGTAGTAGGATCTAGGGTAGTTAGGATACACTGAGGTAGATACCAGCTCATTTTTCGTTTTATTTTTCCTGTTGCTGCTGTTGGTGAAACATCTTTGATATCAGGAAAAAAACTATGCAGAAGCCTTAAATTGATGTCTTTCATTTTGCATATGATCTCCCCTGCTGCCACCACCCTTTGGGTTTTTTGCTTCTTGTTATTATCCCACGTAATACAGAATATCTCCGTAGTGTAGAACTTGAATTAGAAATGAGAAAGTATCACAGACAGATGTTTCCCCACTCTTCCATCTACCCTAGGCAAGAGATTCAGGGATTCTTCTCTGGAGAAAGAGAGTGGGTCCAGAGCAAAGACCACAAGACACTAACATCTGGGGGCCCCAACAGAAAGTTGACTTTTACCCAGGAGTCTGATGGAGATGCCTCTGTTAGACAGCTCCCACCTACATCCACGAAATTTCCAGTCTCATTCTTATATAGGAGGTAGTTGATGATCATCGGAGAGCAACGCAAGCAATAGAACCAAAGGGACTGAGGAAACAAAGTCAATGCATGTGGCAGGAGAAAATTTAAAACATCACTGCCATCCTCAAGGAGATGATGGAAGGGATCCTACAGCACAAGTAGAGGATGCTATAGAAAAGGAGTGTTCTGAGAAGAACAGCCATAGCTTAGAAACTAGAAATATGTAACTGAAATATAAATTTAAATAGGAAGGTTGAAAGCTAAAGCTAGAAAATTGCCCTAGAAGTTAAAAAAGAGAGATGGAAAATGGGAGAAAGGAAATAAGGGAATTGTGCTTTGAAAGTAGTGTGTAACAAAGCACAACTTGGTCCTATTCAGATGTGATTTTCAGTGTATATGTTGATTCTGCCCTTGTTCTTAAAATAGTAACAGAAAATAAATTTCTACCAAAAAAAATTAGAATGAAATAGAATAAATTATTAAACTCTTGGAACAAAGCTGTTTTTTCATCCTTCCTACTTGTCTCTTTGCTGTTATTTCATACCATTCAACATGTGATGCCTAAGTTCATCCTTAAAAAAGTAATCTATTATTTTTCCCTTCTCACAAATACTTTAGATTTTTAATTTATTTGGTCATCACGATAGCATAAACTAGTTTTGTTACTTAGACATAGAACAGGGATTAAGCCCATTTGCATTTGTGTAGTGTTGAACTCTCCATTTATTTTTCCACTCCTTTTTGCGAGAACGCAGATTGACTTTGAAATTTACTCTAAACTAGAAAACTATCTGGTTTATCAGTTACTGCAGAATCCTGCTGTTGAGATTAGAAAGCAGTCTATCATTATGGCTTATTCTGTGCAAACTCTTTCCTCAAGATTGTGGAAGGAAGGCTTCTAATTTTAACCATTGTTGTTTTACAGATAAAGCTCTGATGGCACCAAATCTTGATTCCTTTGGACGAGATCGGGCACTGTATCAAGAGCATGCAAAACGTCGGATTGCAGAACGGGAGGCCAGGAGGTAATTCTACAAACTCCTGCTGTTGGTTTGTTTGTGAAGGGAGGAGTCTTTTTTATCTGGTGTGGGAACTTGATATTTGTTATTTAGGACTCGTCGTAGACAAGCCAGAGAGCAGACCGGTAAGATGGCAGATCACCTTGAAGGCCTTTCCAGTGATGATGAGGAAACTTCTACAGATATTACCAATTTCAATCTGGAAAAAGGTTAGACATTTACTTGGAAATGAGATTCATTGTCAGCGCCCTTTTTGTTTGGCTGTGGTTTTTACCGTGAAATAATTTGAAGTTTTGTGGTCTCTGCTTTAGAACCAGGCACTTTTTGCTTAATTGTAAAAACTTGCACCCATTTTTTAATTGATGAGTTCTCAAAATTAGCAGTAACACTTTGTTGTGGGGTTCACTTAGTACTTGCATTGTAAGTGTTATTACTGTTCAGAATCATAGAATTTTAAAAGTGACAGGAAAATGTTTCAGATCCCAGGGGCAGCCCTAATGTAGCCTGGCTGGTCTAGGAAGGTAAAGGATGGTGGTAGGGCATTCAGCCCTAAGAGACTTTCCTGATTTGGGGAGTCCTGAATAATTCAGCCAAGAGGAATAGTTAGTAATGTTACGTGAAGGCATTTCCAGAAAGATCCCCAAGTCTTTTTTCCCCACCATTGGCTAGAATTATTTGGAATTATCTTTTTTTCCTCCCACTTTTTTATAGTGAGTGTTTCCAAACATAGAGAAAATTGGAAAGAATAGCACAGTGATCACCCATATACCTGCCACCCGAATGCAGCAGCTCTTGCCATCATTTAGGCAGGTTTGCTTTGGAGGTGTGTGTGTTTTGCTGAAACATTTGAAATTAACTTGCAGACATCATGGCACTTCCTGCTAAAAAACTTCAACATTTTTAATGTCTCATTAAAGAAAGGATGCTTTTCTACCTCATTGCAACACTATTATTACACCTAAGAACAGTAACTAAAAGTTTTTAGTGTCATGTCTGTATTCAGTTTTACTCAGTAACAGCCCCCACTCCCCCCCCCTCCCCCAAATTCTTAGGACTGAATTAGTTATTCTGTATTTTCCAAACCTGGATCCACACAAGGCTCCTGCATTGCATTTGGTTGTTACATCTTTAAATTAATGAATACCATGAGCACCTTATACATACACACACCCCTACTATTTATTTAAGGCATTAATTTTCTGAAGAGACCAGGCCACTTGTCTTGTAAAACGTCCTACATTCTAAATTTGTCTCTTTCTTCATGTCACTGTATTTCTTGTAAACTGGAATTTAGGTCTGAAGTATTGATTAGATTCAAGAGAAACCTTTTTTGTCAATAATACTTCATACAAGATGCTGTTTGTTATTGCGTAATACCAGATGGCAAATGTTAGGTTGCCCACTATTAGTGGTGTTAAGATGGATCTTGAGAAGTAGATTGTCACAACTAGATCTCTTCATTATGAGGAGTCCACTGTTCCAAGTCATGTGAAGCATTAAATAACCTTTCACTTAAAGATCCCAGCATCCATTGCTGATTCTTGTCTATGTCAGTTATTGCAATCACCAACAGACTTTGAAAGAAGAGATGTGATTGGTCACTGATCATGATACATATCTGTTGTTTACATGGTGATTTGTGGGCTAAAGAGGTAGATACAGAGTTTGTACTTTATGCACTTACTCACAGTTGCTACTCCACAGTACCTGAAATTTGAACTGAGTTTTGGGGGATAGGTGTTATTTAGACCATGGTGACAGATAGTGGTACATATTGGAACTATGCAAAACAGAGACTGCCTGCACTATGGTTTGCATGATAGACAGTTGGAACCTAAACTTATCTCTGGTTCCTTTCTTTTAAGTTGCAGTTAACAGTTATTCCTTTTTTAATGAGCCTATCTTATTGATACTCAAGATACAAAGAAAATGCTGAAAATATTTAACTGTTTTTCCTACTGTATATGCTAAGTTTTGATTCTCTGTGGGATGTTTTTTTTGTTGTTGTTGTTGTTTTTAGATCGAATTTCAAAAGAGTCCAGCAAGGTTTTTGAAGATGTCCTTGAAAGTTTCTATTCAATTGATTGTATTAAATCCCAGTTTGAAGCATGGCGTTCAAAATATTACACGTCCTACAAGGATGCTTACATCGGCCTTTGCTTGCCAAAGTTGTTCAATCCTCTCATAAGGCTGCAGCTTCTCACTTGGACTCCTCTTGAGGTGAGTGGCTTCTGTCACTGTTGGAAAGCAATTATATCATGATGCCTTGGGTAGTTTTAATCTCAAAGCTAGAAATGTAAGCCTGAGCAAAGTGTTTTTCAAGGGAGATAGGTCACACACAGGGCTATAATTGATATCGGTTATCGCTGGGTATAGTCTTATGATCTTTCCTTTCATACTGTGTCCCTTCTCAAGAGAACTGTCTATTGCTTTTCAATTCGTATACAGTATCTTTCTCAGTCAGCTAAAATTACATGTAGTGATACTAAGATATGACCATGAATGAATAAGAACTTGGTTCTTTGATCCCAGAAAAATGTAGAACGTCGTGGCAAAGCTCAGTGAGGAAGATGTGGAATGGGACCCTGAACTAAGTCAGTGGTGATGGAAACCAGGGGGATGAGATAAACTGACAGATTTAAGAGATGGAATCAATAGCACCTGTTTGCCTGTTACATAAGGGAGGAAACTGGAATTGTCTGTACACACCTAGTGATCATGTTTAAGATATAGTTTTGGAAGTTACCAATGTACGAATGAAGCCATGAATGTGAATGAGATGGGCTGGGTTGGATATGTAAACTATAACAGAAAGAAGGCTGAGGTTGAAGCCCTGGAAACAGGGAAAAAATGTGAGCTCTGGGAACCATCCCTGGTTGCTCTTTGCTAGACTTTGTGGAGTCCCACTCTGTGTATGTGTGTCTAGGTATCCAGCAGAGGCTCAGGGGGACACTTGTGTGCATCTGGGAGCTCTCCTTCTGTGTAGCTTCTTCCTCTGCTGCACAGCTGCCAGCATCTTAGCCTCCCTGAACTTCAGTTTCTGTCTCCTAACTCAGCAAGACTGCCCTGCTTGCAGTTGCCTACCATGCTCTGCTCTTCTGACCAGGAGCTCACCTCATTTGATCTCCTTCTTTCAGGGGTCATAGTCCTATACTGCTTGCGGTCTGTTGTCTGAAAATAGATGTTTCATATATTTTGTCCAGTTTTTAGTTTATGACTGAAGGATAAATCCAGTTTCCTGTTACCCTTTTCATGCCTAGAAGCAGAATTTGCCACTATTTTAAATGTTTGGGTAACCTTTTAAATATTTTCTAGGCAAAATGTCGTGACTTCGAGAATATGCTTTGGTTTGAATCTTTGCTGTTTTATGGTTGTGAAGAGCGAGAGCAAGAAAAAGATGATGTAGATGTTGCACTGTTACCTACCATTGTGGAAAAGGTGATTCTTCCAAAACTAACAGGTAGAGATTACTGAATTGAACATTCAAACACATTGGGCTTTTCAAATCTATTTTTAGGAGTTTTTAATCAGAGCATATTTTCTCATAGAAATTACATTATTAATAATAATAAAGTTACTACCAGACCCAGAGATGGCTAAAGGGTATCTATCTCTTAACTTGGGACTTGAAGACCACTTTTGGGGAGGTCCTGAAGTTGGGGGTAGTAATTGATCCTCAGGCACAGTTCAGGCTCTTAAGGACTGCCTAAAGCAAAACTGAATACATAATTTTGGGGGGATATGCATTTTTCTGGGGAGCAGCTTCATTACTTTCATCAATTTTTTGCAAAAGATTAGGAATCATTGACATAGAGACCTATTTAAAATATTGATATTAAAAATGAAGGTCAAGTTCAGTTAGAATTTCTTGATGCTGGGACATCTCCTCGGGTGTAGAAATCCTGCTTTCCCCAATCTTTATTTTCACCAAGAATTAGAAAATAATAGCAGTCTGTTTTCTCTCCACATTTGCCTAATCTTGAACATTTCCACAGTTAATAGGACAAAGAAGACTGAAGCTTACACTCTAGAGCAGGAGCAAACAAATCACGATTGGCATTTCTAAGTTGAGGACTGCTAGACATCAGATTTAAGTCAGTTGTAATTTACTTCTGTATCTCAGTACATTCTACTTTTTTTTTTCCTTAATAGTGATAGCTGAAAATATGTGGGACCCCTTTTCTACAACACAGACTTCAAGGATGGTTGGAATTACTCTAAAATTAATAAATGGATATCCTTCAGTAGTGAATGCAGAAAACAAAAATACGCAGGTAATTTAATTATTATCTATGAAAGGTTTTTTATATTTTTAAAAATTTATTATTTTATTTTCCCCTCTCCCTTTGAAAATGAGCAAGAGTTAAGAGGCTGAGTGGTTTATATCCTGAGCCAACGAGAAAATCTCATTCTCCCACTTGAGGCATCTGGTCCTTTATAGCCCGAAATATACAAAATTTGAGATAGTAGTCTTTAGTTTTAAAATATCTATTGGAAAGAATGATATAATTAGTCTGGATAGCCTCTCATTTGTACTGTTTTCACCCTTGTCACCACCCCACCCCCATTCTCAGTTGGACTGAAGAGCTATATTTTTTTGGGGAAAAGAAAAACTACTGGAATGGGATAATTGATAATTTAAACATTTAAATAGCATGTAAAATGACTAGGTATTGTTTTATAACTCGTTTCCAAACTTCAGATTGCTGCTGCCCCCACTGAACATTCTTACGAGTTCTTTAGACATGGGAAAATACTCTTATCATTTTACCATTGTTTATTTTCACTGACCTCATTTTGAGAAGAACCACATTATAGGTCTGATCTTAAATCTTTATATCGTAGATTAAGGGCTTGGAAGATTTCTAAGTGGCTTTTATTGCTTGGTAATTGAGGGGTAAACTAAGAGTAAGTAGTAAATATTAAAGACCTTAGGACCATCAGTGGGGAAAGTAAAAAATTTGAGATGCTGTTCACTCAAAATTGAAAACTCAATTATAACTATGATTTGGAATACGGCTTATTTTTACTTCCTAAAATTTAACTTTTATCATAACCTTTATTAAAATGCATGATCTATTTTTAACTCTTTAGGTGTACCTAAAAGCACTTCTATTGAGAATGAGGAGAACTTTGGATGATGATGTATTCATGCCATTGTATCCCAAAAAGTAAGTAACTCCTAAGAATCTTAAAGATGATAATATTTTACATTATCTTTCAGAGAAGGTTTCTTAAATTCTGGAAAACTAAGCATAGCTTGAAATACAAACTTTATCTAAGTAGTGTGTAAACCTGTAGTCCAAAGAGAGTGGCTCAGTGGGGAAATTGCCCCTTTAAGTAGAATAATACAAATAGTGCTCCCTTAGTATCTCAGAATAAATCATTATTACCTTTTTTTTTTAAGTATAGTTTTTTGGGGATTTTTTTTTTTTAAATAAATAATTTATTTATTGGTTGCGTTGGGTCTTCATTGCTGCACATGGGCTTTCTCTAGCTGTGGCGAGCAGGAACTATTCATTGTAGTGGACAGGCTCCTCATTGTGGTGGCTTCTCTTGTTACGGAGCACGGGCTTTAGGCATGCAGGCATCAGTAGTTGTGACACACGGGCTCAATAGTTGTGGCTCACGGGCTCTAGAGCACAGGCTCAATAGTTGTGGCGCACGGGCTTAATTGCTCTGCGGCATGTGGGATCTTCCTGGAGCAGGGATCAAACCCATCCCCTGCGTTGGCAGGAGGATTCTTAACCACTGCGCCACCAGGGAAGTCATGCCATTACCTTTTAAAATTACTCGTATTATCTTCTGGAATACAGTTGTTTGAAAATTTGAAAAATTAGTTACTTCTTTTCTTCACCTCTTTTACTTACAGAAATCTTCTAGGAATCAGATTGCACTTAACAGCTTTTGATCATGATGTGTTTTTCTTTTTTTCTTAGTGTCTTGGAAAATAAAAATTCTGGGCCTTACTTGTTTTTTCAACGACAGTTTTGGTCTTCAGTTAAGGTACATGTCCGCAGGCTATCTAAAAGACTGCAGATTTGACTTTCATACAAACTATTTTTATTCCAAAAGTTTATTCAGGTATTGATGTTTCCAGAGGAGAAAATGTATTCTGAGTTCCATTAAGGTCCAAATTAGCCAACAAAATGCCTTACTAAACTGCTGTTAATTTATTCAGCGAATAGAGTACCAGGTACTCTTCTAAGTTGGGGGAATATAGTGCTGAATAAGATAGAAGTAGAGCCTTCATGGCATTTACAACCCAGCACAATTGACAGTAGTGAATAAGTGATCTCAGGTGTGATGAATTTTGAAAAGAGAAATTGAGAGTTGTATGGGAGCACATGACAACGGGCACGGATACCTGATGGCTGAGTCACAGAAGATTCTCTTCCACCCCGAGGAAGTGATGTTTAGGTTATTAGTGGCCCTGAGGTAAGGGAGAGCTGGTATACTAAGGCCAGGATGGCTAGAGTTAGGGAAGAGATGAGCAGTTCAGATGATATGGGAGCTATAATTTACATGTAACCACTCCCTAAATCAAGATGTATAACACTTCCATCATTTCCCCCAAATTCCCCACGCCCCTTTGTAGTATAGGATTTGTAGTTAATTTTTATATAGGGCATGAGGCCTGGAATGAAGTTCATTTGTCCCATCACAGTTTGTTGAAAAGACTATCCTTTTTAAAATTAAATTGCTGTTGTACCTCTGTTGAAAATCAGTTGCTCTTATATGGGTCATGGAAGGGTTTTTAGTAGGGAAGTGACATGAAAAAAATTGCCATTTTTAAGATATTCTGGCTGCTGTGTGCAGATAATGGATTGAAGTAGGTAAAGATAGTAATGATGAAGATGGAAATTAGTACTTCTCTTACATATTTACTGTGTGCCAAGCACTGTACCACACCCTTCATATAGATCATCTTGTCAGGTTCTCACAGCAGCCCTATGAGCTTGACTACTGACGGGACTGTGAGGCACAGAATAACCTGCGCAGGCACGTTCCTTTGTTAGGTGGTAGAGATGGGAGCCTGACCGAGGCCAGTCTAACTCTTGAGCAGCTCTTCTCAGCTGGGGCTCTGTGGAAGAATTAATACCTGATGCCCTGAGGCCTCCATCGTGTCTATAGAATGGTACTAGCTTGTACTACCCTTGGGAATATTAAGTAAGGAGTCACTCAAGTCATTTTCTGTAGGTTTTAGTTCTCTCACAGAACCCTGCTGGAGAAAAACTCTACCAGGGCTGCTGCTCGTAGTCATTGAGTAACTGCAGGGTCTGCAAAGAGATGTTGACAGCTTCAATTAGGGGCATGGCAGCGGGGACTGAGAGAAAGGTGCAGGGTGGGTGGAGGTGGGGCTAGACCGCTTGAGGGAGAGAGGTCAAGAATGACATGCAGGCTCTGGCCTGATTGACTGGTTGGATAGTGTTGCCATTTCCTAAAATGGGAAATACTAGGAACTTAGAAATTTTTATGGTGGAATGGGCGGTGGCTTCCATTTTATATATATTGAGTTTAAGTAGCTTCCAGTGTCCAGGTTCATGAAGTCTGGTGAACATGCAGTGTGGTAATCAGAGAGAAAATTGCCATCTTTTCGCAGCGTCATAGTACTGATTTAGGCATGATTTTCAAGGGAAGACTTTTATCTAAGAATCATCACTTGCTCTCCAGTACTTTCTGTTACAGTGGAAAATGTTCTGTATCTGTACTGTCCACTATAGTAACCGCTGGCTCCATGTGGCTATTTAAATTTTAGTTAATCTCAGTTATTCTAGGAAATATTCAGACCCTTCAAAACTTCTTATTAGTGCTTTGGCAAGACATGGTCCAGAGTATTTCATAAAGTGTTTTACTGTGTAAGTAATTTACTTTGTACTTAATTGCTTTACATTGCCTCTCAATTTTTTTTTTTCCTTCTCAAAAAACCAAACTTAAGTAACAGAGATTGGATTTGTGGTTGCCACAGGTGGGGAGTTGTGGGGGGATGGGGAGATTGGGTAAAGGGGATGGAAAGGTATGAACTTCCAGTTTTAAGATAAAATAAGTTCTGGGGATGTAATGTACAACATGATGACTATAATTAACGATAGTGTGTTGTGTATTTGAAAGTTGCTAAGAGAATAGAAAAAGGATTTGTAACTGAGGGGAAGAATGTTAAAGAAACTTATGGTGATTATTTCACAATATATATTTAAATCATTACCTTGTATGCCTTAAACTTATGCAGTGTTACATGTCAATTATATCTCAGTAAAACTGGGGGAAAATAATTTTTTTCTTCTTTCTAGCTCTTAGGGAATTTTCTTCAATGGTATGGCATTTTCTCAAACAAAACTCTTCAGGAATTATCAATAGACGGTTTATTAAACAGATACATTCTCATGGCTTTTCAGAATTCAGAATATGGAGATGACAGCATCAAAAAAGCCCAAAATGTGAGTTAAATGACACATACTGTAGTTTTTAAAGCATGTAAGTTAAGATGAATTAAGTTTTCTTTGTTTGAAGAGATTTGAGAATTTTCTGAAAACACCTTTGATTATTGAACTTGGTGTAATGTTGGCAGTCAGCTTGCCTCCCAGGTAGTTCCAAATCCCCTTAGCATTTTTTACATAAAACTTTGTACTGTTATATATGTGTATATTTATCCTTCTATCCATCTGTCTATATCAATATTTACTTTTGTAGGTACTAATAAAAGTTTTAATTAGGGGATAACTTTTTAACAGTTGAGTGGATACTATTTTAAGTATTACTAAAGAAATGGTCTCTTGTTTAAGAAATAATTTTAGTTTTTTTTTTTTTTTTTACTTTATATACATGAGTTACACAGTTTTGATAATTGTTTAAGCTGTTTTTTAAACAATCACATGATTAAAGATTTGCAAGTACAGTACAGTTCTTTGACTTAAACCATGTCAAGAGTAATTATCTGACATGATACTCCCTCACCCTCAGATATTTTTGTCTATTTCCTATAAAACATGAATTTTCTTTTTTTTTAATTTTATTTATTTATTTATTTATTGGCTGTGTTGGGTCTTTGTTGCTGTACACAGGCTTTGTCTAGTTGCAGCGAGCAGTGGCTACTCTTTGTTGTGGTGAGCGGGCTCCTCATTGCCGTGGCTTCTCTTGCTGTGGAGCACGGGCTCTAAGCATGTGGGCTTCAGTAGTTGTGGCTCACGGGCTCTAAAGCACAGGCTCAATAGTTGTGGTACACGGGCTTAGTTGCTCCACGGCATGTGAGATTTTCCCGGAGCAGGGATCGAACCCGTGTCCCCTGCATTGGCAGGCAGATTCTTAACCACTACGCCACCTAGGAAGTCCCAAACGGTTTTTCTTGTACATGGTTATAATATGACCAACATCAGGATATTATCATTTGTGTATTACTGTCACCTAATCCTTAGGCCCGTTTTCACATTTTATCAGCTGTCTCAATAATATCCAAATAAATAGGCAAAAGAAATTCCTGGATCATCCTTTGCATTTAGTTGTCATATCTCTTTAGTCTTCTTTAATCTGGAAGAGTGCTTCATTCCTTGGCCTTCATACCTTGACAGTTTTGAAGATGGTAGGCCAATTATTTTGTAGAATGTCCCTCAGTTTGGGTTTGTCTGATATTCTCTCATGATTAGATTTGGATTTTTCATCTTTGGCAGGAATTGTCCTAGACTTCATTAGTGGGAGTCCCTTCAAGTTGACTTCTGTGGCCTTGTGACATGTCCTCTAATTTGGGGGGAGCACAGCCTTGCTTTCTGGCACACGATGTTCCAGGCTGATCTTGTACTTGCTTGGCCCAGCTCTGAAATCAGTTGTTTCTCAAAGCATCCCTAGACTCTTGGATGGGGAGCCTTCTCTACCCACTGGCTGCTTTCTCCCAGGTGGGAACCAGCCTCCCCTTGCTCAGGTTTTGGTACCACATGCCAGGTCGCCACCATGCCTTGTTCACCCTGCTTATTAGGCTTTTGCCCTAGGCTGCCTCTCCAGTGTGATGCTCTCTTAAATACCCCATTGTGGGCCAGCATGGCTCCCACTGCCATCAAGGAAGCCTGCTGACTGAACTGTTTGGCATGGGGAGGGGCTGCAGTTTGGTGCTTATACTATACATATTTTTTTGTCAAAAGCTGCTGATTAAAGGGCAGTTGAGTCCATTTAGTGCTTTCTGGAAGACTGGAAAATGAAGTATTTGGTTGTCAATTTTATGTCCCTAATTTACTTAAATATTGGCAAAATTTTTTATCTTTTGCTTTGAGTATCTATCTGTTGAAGTTTAAAATTAGTGTATATCCAGGTGTATTTGTATAGTTTATGTAGAATATCAGGTTTAAAAGAATATCCCTTCTAAGTAATTAGTTATATGTAGCTTTTGGTTAGATACATTGTACTCATTACCTAGACTCAGCTTTTAGATGCTTTATTTTTTTTTCCAAAAAATTATGTATTGTCAAAGATAATTATTAGTCATGTATATATAGCAATCCCAATCTCCCAATTCACCCCGCCCCCCCAGCTCCCCCTGCGTTCCCCACTTGGTGTCCATATGTTTGTTCTCTACATCTGTGTCTCTATTTCTGCCTTGCAAACCGGTTGATTTGTACCATTTTTCTATATTCTGCATATATATGTTAATATACGATATTTGTTTTTCTCTTTCTGACTCCACTCTGTATGATATAGTTGCTTTATTTTTGTTTTAACTGTTTTACATCTTTCTTCTTCATAGGTAATCAGTTGTTTCCCCAAGCAGTGGTTCACAAATCTGAAAGGAGAAAGAACTATTTCTCAGTTAGAAAATTTCTGTCGATACCTTGTACACTTAGCAGATACAATTTACAGAAACAGTATCGGATGCTCTGATGTGGAAAAAAGAAATGCAAGGTAACTGTCTGTAATTATTAAATGAAACAGTGATCTAGAGTCTTTAGATGTTAGGTTTAGTATTATTAAAATGTTTTCAGTAGACATGTTTATATTTTACTTTAAATTGTACATTGACTTAGTATTGATAAACCTACTAAAAAATACATTATGTTTTCATTTTTGCAACTTTTACCTAATCTTTTTTCAATATGTTATTTTTGAAGATGTTGAGGGAAGACTTCTGTTAAGCCCCAGCTGTAAGGGGGATGAATGAATCATTGCTTCCTCTGTCTCTTCCCCTGAAGAACTGGGGAAATCTCAGGATCTTAGAATGCCAGGGATCTTGCTGTTTGGAGGTTCATTTTACAGATAGAAACCCTTGAAAAGCTAGCCGCTGAAACCCAAAGTATATTGAGAGTTATGTCCCAGTTTGGGGATGCTTGTGCTCTCTATTGAGTTTTTCTGTATCCACATCATGGACTAAGTCATCACTCATGATTTATGTTGAGCAGTTTATACATATTTTTATCAAGGATTTCAAGGAAGGAATGAATACACAAACCATTATCCACTTTTTGGTACATTGTTTGGGATGTTCATGTAATTTGGGGATAGATCGCTAGCATAAAAAGTAATAGTAATAATAACGACTGGTGCCATTTGGAAGAATTTTTATTTCGGGGGTTTTGTTTCTGTTTTATTTTAGTTTTTGGCTTGCGGGATCTTAGTTCCCCAACCAGGGATTGAATCCAGGCCCACGGCAGTGAAAACACAGTCCTACCACTGGACCACCAGGGAGTTCCCAAAGAAGAATTTTATTTTTAAAAGTTTCATTTCATATATTCTTCTCATGTCAGAGTTTCATTTTCATTTTGGTTACACCATTAGTCATACCCTTATAACAAAATCTTTTTCTTTTCCCTGTTCCCCTCCCGTGAAAAAGAACCTTATTTTCTTGAGAGAAAATTTGCTGTCTTTTATAATCAAATTAAAAGCAAAGTAGATAGTAAATAAATACTTCAGTGGTAAAACATCTTTGTGGCAGGTGATTTTGGGTTTTTGTGTGTTTCTTTGGTTTTGTTTTGTTTTTGTTTTTTGGCCGCACTGTGTGGCTTGTAGGACTTTTAGTTCCCTGACCACCATCCCAGGCCCTTGGCAGTGAGAGCTTGGAGTCCTAACTACTGGACCACCAGGGAATTCCCTGGTTTATATTTTTATTTCATCCTTAATGTGTCATTTTGGTGTTGGTTGTTATTTATTGGCACTAATATTTATTCTTAATGTGTTTTTTTACTAGGTAAATCCTATTCACTTCACTTTTTTTAAACTTTGATTTGATTTATAAATCAAAGTTTTGTTTGGGAGTAAATATCAACAAACAGTATTTACTTTTCTATAGAAAATAATTTTTGCAGCTATTTAAGCACCTGCTGTGTCCAATGCACATAAAGCAGGGTCCACGTGGATCACAAAATCTTACAAATTATAATTCTTCCCTAAAAGGTGCTTACTACAATTTTGTAGAGAGGAGACAACTCATAATGTCCATTGTGTGTTGTTTCTCACAAGTGGTTCAAAGTAGTTCCTGGACCAGCAGCAGCATCACCTGGGAGCTTTGTTAGAAATGCAGATTCTCAGGCCCCACCCCAGACCTACTGAACAGAATTCTGAAGGTGGGGTCTGGTGATTTGTATTTCAGCCCTCCTCCAGGTACTTCTGATGTATGCTAAAATTTGAGAATTACTGAGAATGACTTCTAGCTGGGTGATAAAGGAAGCCAGGTTATACCAAATTAGTGGATTTTGGAGAAGTGGAAATTACTCTGACTCTTGATGGATCGGTAGTGAATACCCACAAATGTAATTTTTGTTCCAAGTATATTCTAGAAGAGCTAGGATTCTGGCTTGGGAAGGAATGGGAGGCAGGGCTCTGAAGTTGTTAGGCAATAGATTGTTTTCTTTCCTTTCTAGGTATTAATGAAAATCATGGATCTGAGATTTTGGGGTGTTTTTAGTTTTGAAAATGGGTCCTCTGTTTGTGGGCATTTAAACAAAAGACAAGTTTTTAATATGGATAATATTTTTTTTACATGCTGTAACCTGCTTATCTCTGTTTCCTTTTTTCTCTTTTAGGGAAAACATAAAACAGATAGTAAAACTCCTTGCAAGTGTTCGAGCTCTGGATCACGCTATGTCTGTTGCAAGTGACCACAATGTAAAAGAATTTAAGTCTTTGATTGAAGGAAAATAGATCTATGAGACTGAAGAAAAGCCTATTTGCCCTAATACCATTCCCAATGTAAAAATTTTGTATATATGTAAAGTTTCTTAAACTGTAAAATATTGACTGGTTTTAATACAAAGAACATTATTAATATTCAATACTGTGTCCTTAAATGCGATTTCTTCGGAATGAAAGGAATTCAGATTATTTCGAGGCAATCTATGAATGGTTTCCTTACTTCCTGTCATACTTTGTTTACAGAAGTATTTTATATGGTCATTTAAATTAACCCTCTCAGTTAATTGTCCTCTGTAAACGATGTGTGCAGTGTATATTGTATAATTATGCATATATATATATATTTATACTACCATGGCGTTACTTTCACACTGGAAATTTGTGGTGTTTTTCTACAGAGTAAGCCTTTTAACAGAAAAATATTCAGTAGCAAATTGTCTTAGGGAAACTGCTACACTGTTGCAACAAAAGGGCTGGCAAGTGACTAAGTATTCATCACCTTTTGGTTAGCAGTTGCTATCACTGTAGCTGTGCTGCCTTAAAATTAAGTTGAGTGTGGACTTAGTCCTCGGAGAATGGTGAGCTTTCCTTCCTTGAATTAGCATTATAGTCAACTGTACATTTAATGTGAGCTCTAAATAATATATGCAACATAGGTTTTTGAAAAGAACATAGAAGTTTCATTTTTGGAAATAATAGACCCACAACCTAATGCATGGTTTGGGGCTGACTATCCGTCTCATTCATGATTTTACTCCCTGACCAGCTTAAAAAAATACGTGCATTTGAATTTTAGTAATCTAGCATCATGTTTAAAATCCCACATATGTGAGTTATATATGCAATAAAGAACACGCCTTGCTGATTAGCCACACCCAAGCAGTTTAATATCCATGGTCTTCTATAATGTTTATACCATGTTGTAAATATTCAGAGAACTTGTTTTAAAGTTTATGCTTTCTGATTCTGTGATTTTCAAGAGGAACTTTTTGGAAATTAAGGACTATTGTTTGATAATTATGTATGTAATTAAGCTTTAGCCAAGCATTAAATTAATTTTTAACTAGAACCTTTGTTGTATTTGGTTGGCAACTAGTTTTAGTTAGAGCGTTTCCAGTAACTAATACAGTGAGGCTATTAGCATGTGTACCCTTGGTCGAGTCAAATAATATTTAGAGTAGTGTCATGCACTCGAACTGCTCTGTCGATTTTATCTTTATTGTAGGAACATTGCTTATCCCTACAGATTCGTTCTAGATGAATTTTTTACTATAACTCAGTGGTCTACTAAAATAGAATTAAAATAGAACATTTATTCTCAACTTGTGGACTAAAACATGTAAACATGTATATATATATATAATAGAAATAATAGACCCACAACCTAATGCATGGTTTTGGGCTGACCTGTCTCATTCATGATTTTATTCCCTGAACATATATATATGTGACATGCACATCATTTGTGCCTTAAATTTGTGTTTCCAAACCCATTGGACTGATTACTTTCCTATACCTGCTTTTAAGGACTCTTGAAGTAAACTCAGATTTTTCATCCTGTGAAATCCATCAGGCTGTTTTACCTTCAGGAATGAGTTTGAACACCACACTAGGCCCTTGATATAAGGTGAATTTAGCATAAAACAAGTAGTTCTCATATCGCAACCATAAGTATTTTATTCCTGAAATAGCTAAAGGACATTCTTTCTTAGGAAGGAAATTGTCAAACGATAAATTCAGAGGGTGACATTTTAATAAAGCTGAGATTTTGTCTTTTCATTTTTTTTCTTTTGGCACAGTCTTCAAAAATACTTCCAAAATAGATGAGGAAGGTTTTTAAAAAGGTGAGTTATTTTATTGAGACAATATAAACCATAGCCATAAAGACCAATAACTACTATTGTACCAGATGATGCTGGTGACCCGTATCCTTATTGATGCCATGGTGTCCAGCAAACTCCTGCAGCTCTGCCTGAGGGCTTTCTCTTGGCCTGTGCTACAGGCTGGAGTGTCCACCACCTAATGTCCCTGGGAGCAACCCTCAGCCAAAGTAAGGAGTGGGGGATAAATCCCCCAGTGTGTTAGTTCAGGTCCTCTAGGGAGCAGTCACTGAGATGGCATTAGATATACAAGAGATTTGGGGGGGGGGGGGGATGACAAATGAGAGGCAAAGGAGAAGGGAGGGGGAGGAGGCTGGGAAAGCCTTAGAGCTGAGAGGTCCTGAGGCGGGTGTGACCTCTGAAGGAGAGAAGGAAAGAATTAAAGAAGGTGTCAGACATCAGTGCAGTTCTAAGAAAGTTTCAGCAAGGCTGATGCAGTCCTCAATACAGAGTCATGATTCTGAGGCGTTTCATGTCTCCAGGAACTGGCCAGCGTTTGTATCCCCATCATGCTCAGAAATTGGTGGAGCGTTTCTTGGGGAGCATGGCATGTACAACCAGATTCTCCTTGTTGAAGATCTAAGAGGCACAATTTCACATCTACCACACCAGCTTCCTAATCTCATAGGAAAACGGGTATGTTTGACATTATCTCCCAGAGGGCTTCAGTCTATTTGAACCATAGGTGTCTGCAGGGTAACCTCATAACCCAGAACTGGCCAAGAATTTCACAAGTCTTAAAGCAAGTACCTTCCTCATGAGAATATACTAAGATGTAAAGTTCCCTAATTGTTTTAACTTTTTTTTTTTGTTCTGATTTCTTTGTGATTTCCATTTTGACCCGTTGGTGGTTTTGTTTTGTTTTGTTTCTTTTTTGCTGCATTGGGTCTTCGTTGCTGCACACAGACTTTCTCTAGTTGTGGCAAGGGGGGGCTACTCTTCGTTGCAGTGCATGGGCTTCTCATTGTGGTGGCTTCTCATGTTGCGGAGCCTGGGCTGTAGGCACTTGGGCTTCAGTAGTTGCAGTATACAGGGTCAGTAGTTGTGCCTCATGGGCTTAGTTGCTCTGTGGCATGTGGCATCTTCCGGGACCAGGGATTGAACCTGTGTCCCCTGCATTGGCAGGCAGATTCTTAACCACTGTGCCACCAGGGAAGTCCCCCTAATTGTTTTAAAGACAGGTTTACTGAGGTATGATTTATAAACTGTAAAGTTTACCCTCTATAAACATGTATAGTTCAGTGAGTGTAGATAAATGTCTAATTCTGTTTTAAATGCTAATTTCCCTTGAAATTATGAAATGCTCCTACAATGACTTCTCATTTCTAACATTGTAATATCCATATAGCAAAGGGAGTGTTGCCATTCCCTGATTATGACAACACTTTGGTCTCTTGTTTCAAGTAAATGAAAATGAGAACAAGTAAACTGTCTATGGGTGTTAGATTCACAGCTGCTAAGAGTGACTGCAGGTTGCCCAGCAAAGGCAGACAGGCGAAAAATTGTTGTATGCAGTTGGTATAAATAGGTGGTATTGTCTGGCCCCTGGCCTGCTTCTGGACCTCTGGGTCCCGATAATTTGTGCTGACTTTTCCTCCCAGCCCTGTCAGCCCTAACTCTAGCAGAGGCTCAGAGGGTAGAATCATCCAGTACAATGAGAGCGCCTAGCGCCTAGCACAGCATTTCTCAGAATGTATACTGTGTTCCACCAGTTCACAGGCTCTTACTTTAAAAGATCTCTAGGAAAATGAAACTTAAATATAAGACATGACCCCATAAAACTCCTAGAAGAGAACATAGGCAAAACATTCTCTGATATAAATCGTACCAATGTTTTCTGAGGTCAATCTCCCAAGTCAATAGAAATAAAAGCAAAAATAAACAAATGGGACCTAATCAAACTTACAAGTTTTTGTATAGCAGAGGAAACCTTAAAACGAGAAGACAACCTACAAATCGGGAGAAAATATTTGCAAATGATGTAACTGACAAGGGCTTAATTTCCAAAATATACAAACAGCTCATAGAACTCAACAACAACAAAAAACAAACAACCCAACTGAAAAATGGACAGACCTAAATGGACATTTCTCCAAAGAAGACATACAAGTGGCCAACAGGCACACGAATAGATGCTTAACATCGCTAATTATTAGAGAAATGCAAATCAAAACTACAATGAGGTGCCACCTCACACTGGTCAGAATGGCCATCGTTAAAAAAATCTACACATAACAAATTCTGGAGAAGGTGTGCAGGCAAGGGAACCCATCTACACTGTTGGTGGGAATGTAAATTGGTGCAGTCACTATGGAGAACAGTATGGAGGTTCCTCAAAAAACTAAAAATAGAGTTGACATATGATCCAGCCATCCCACTCTTGGGCATATATCTGGACAAAACTATCATTCAAAAAGATACATGCTCCCCAATGTTCATAGCAGTGAAGTCAGGAAGAGAAAGACAAACACCATGTGATATCACTTATACGTGGAGTCTAAAATACAACACAAACAAACTTATCTATGAAACAGAAACAGAGTCACAGACAGAGAACCACAGACCTGTGGTTGCCAAGGTTGGCGGGTGGGGTGGATTAGAAGTTTGAGATTAGCAAATGTAAACTATCATACATAGAATGGATCAACAGCAAGGTCCTACTCTATACCACAGGGAACTATACCCCGTATCCTGTGATAAACCATAATGGAAAAAACATGAAAAAAAAATATGTGTATAACTGAATTACTTTGTTGCACAGCAGAAATTAACACAACGTAACTCAACTATACTGCAATAAAATAAATTTTAAGAAGTATCTTTAGGAAAATGTACCTTATACTCTGTGCTTGATAATTCAAAATACATGGTAAATGATAAAAAGTTTGACAAATCCTGTAGAAACCATTTTAAGCTACTTTACAAAATCACTTTGACCATGAAAGCTTACCTTTTACATGTACCTTCAGATGTTGAAATTCCAGACGTGCCCGCTGTTAAGGGACCAAGAGCCAAGTTGAAGAGTGAACATCCTACAGCTCTGATCTCAGAAAGGCCAAGCTCTGTTATGGCTCTCATTCTTTGATTTCCACAAAAATCCTTGTGTGTCGTTAAAACAAAGCACTTGAGCTCTCTTGACTTGGTCTCTTTTTCTAAATGAAAACTATTTTTGTCACATACAAGTTCGCTGTTTGCTCCAGTTGCACTTTCCTTAACTCTGGAATGTGTGTGCGATTTTTCAGTCTTTGAAGTTTTATTCTTACAATGATTCTCCTCTCAAACTTACTATATTTTCAACTGACAAAATTTCTATTTTTCCAATTTAAAAACTTATGCTTCATTAAATACTGTGAACTTACTCAAAGCAAATAACTAATGCTATTTGTAACCTACTGTTCTGTTGCCTCTCAGGACCATCTTTTTCTCCTTAACAAGGAGGCATCCCTGCCTATATAATAGATCACTGCAGATCCTGATATGAAGGTTAGCTCTAGTTTGTGTAACCTGAAAAGAAGCTATTAAAGATAACTGAATCAGGCTGTTAACATTCCCCAAATTTACAAAATCCTTTCTAGTATTTTTGATAAGGACATCCAGGAAAAGTAGGCCCTACTACTAATTTACATGGTGAATCTGTCAAAATTCATAGCCTTGTAACATATGGTATATTTTTTGTCATTGGGATAATCATTTCTAAATTAATAAATCCCATCATTTACTGGGTACATAAGTGTTTTTGACCTCAAGAAATGGCAAATACATGTTTCAATCTGATACAGGGAATTGTCCATAGGAGAAATAATTTGGTCAAAACCCAACATTTAAAAATCATGGTGTGACTTCCCTGGTGGTGCAGTGGTTAAGAACCCACCTGCCAATGCAGGGCATGTGGGTTCAATCCCTGGTCTGGGAAAATCCCACATGCCGAGGAGCAACTAAGCCCTTGTGCCACAACTACTGAGACTGCCTGCTGCAACTAATGAAGCCTGTGCACCTAGAGCCCATGCTCTGCAACAGGAGAAGATGTGTGTGTGTGTGTGTGTGTGTGTATACACCAAAAAAAAAAAAAAAAATCATGTTTTTTTTGTTTTTTTGGCATGCAGGATCTTAGTTCCCCGACCAGGGCTGACCAGGGATCGAACTGTGCTCCCTGCAGTGTTAGCATAGAGTCTTAACCACTGGACTGCCAGGGAAGTCCCTAAAAATCATGGTGTTTGCCTTTAATTCATCGAAGCTATTGGAGCTGTTATCTGAAACACCTATCGGACTGTTTTACTGATTGTCTGTGGCTGCTGTAACAAATTATCACAAACTGGGTAGTTTAAAACAGCAGAAATTCATTTCCTCACAGTTCTGGAGTCCAGAGGTTTGAAATGAAGGTATTGGCAGAACCATGCTACCTTCTAAGGCTCTAAGGAAGAATTCTTCCTGCCGTCTTCCAGCTTCTGGTGGTTGCTGACATCCCTTGGCTAGTGGCCACATTGCTGCAGTCTCTACCTGTCTTCACACTGCCTCTGTGTGTGTGTGTGTGTGTGTGAGAGAGAGAGAGAGAGAGAGAGAGAGAGAGATCTCCCTCTGCTGTCTCCTTATAAGGATATTTGTGATTACAGTTAGGGCCTACCCAGATAATCCATCTCAAAATCTTTAACTCATATCCACAGAGACTTCTTTTCCCTGTAAATTAATATTCACATGTTCCAGGGATTAGGATGTACATATCTTTTGGAGGTGGTGTTTTTCATCCTGCCACAGGCCTCATTGCTCATTTTCAAGGGTCAAGATAGGGTCAGCCTATCTCCATAGGCCCTTAGGACCTCACTAAGAAGTCTGTGTGTGCCACTTAACCTGTATTTTAAGTCAGCCCACCCCAAAGACACTCTTCAAATTTGGTAACAATTTGTCCAGCTATTTTCCAGTGTTGTAATATAAAAAGAAGTATAAATAGGAAAGAGGGACAAGAAAAAAATAGTTTTTAAAAGTCACTAATAAAATGGCCTTTATGTTTTTAAACCCTGGGCATGTGCTTAATTCATGACTACAATGATCTGTTTTGAAAGGGGTTGGTAAATCTGTGGCCTTCCACTGACAACGCTAGGAAGAAGAATCCAGTTTAATTTGAAGAAAGAAGCAGCAATTCAGACCCAGAACCAAGAAACGTTAACCTAAATATCCTTAGTTCAAAAATCCAAAGACACCAGGAATAGGCAGAACAGCTGCTTCTAAAAGAGCCTAGTGCCGATATTTCCCACTTGGAGAAAAGAGGGGTTCCTAGAGCAGCCACACACAGACACAGGTGCACTGGAAGTCTGGCGGAGGGCAACCTTGGTTTGTGGTCCCTGAGTAATTTTTTAACAAGTTCATTTTTCTGGGTCTCAGTTGTCATAAAAAGCAACTTCCAAGCAACATAATAACATCAATACATTTTCTGGAACCAGAACCTTCGATATGTTTTTCTGGTGCCCATCTGTCTGATATTCCTTCAGGGCTATACAAGTATTATACCTGAAAAGGCAAATAAGAAAAAAATCCATTCTCATCCACTCCCATTTCATTTTTCTCTGTCCAATGCAACCTCCAATTGAAATGGATTCTTCTGGAGGCGGGGCGGGGGGGGTGAGAAAAGCAAGCATGGACGAGTAGAGTATCTTAGTGCGTTTAATTCTGCTGTTAGTAACCACTACGGAGAGCAAAACAGTTTTTCTAAGGAGATAGTACATTCTCAATGAGAGAAAGCCCCTCCAGTTCTCAGAACTAAACCTAAGTGTTTTTGCATATCTCATTCTATAAAAGAAGTGGTTTGTTTTCTAATGCACTATAGCTACTTTGGTATCCTGAAACCAGGGTGGGTCCAGCTTCTCTAAAATGGATGAAAAAATGTTAAATCAAGCCACATGGCAGGGACCGGAGGGGGAAACGATCTTGTGCAATACACTGAGTTTAAATTCTGCTTTTGCTGTTAATGAAAGCAAGAAGGGGAAGAGGTAAAGAAAGAGCAAAGGCAAGAGGAAACAGTTTCCCAGAGTGCTGAGTTCTTCAAATTTTCGATTCCTTGTGACCCTGTGGGTTTTGACTTCATTCCCTACATTTTAGGTCAAGTGGAAATGGAATGAGAAGTCCGTGGGACTCACGGATATGAACCAGGAAGCATGACTTGCTGGAAAATGAGGCTAGGATGAAAGGATAAGATGCCTTTAGTTATGAAATTACACAGTGGGCAAGAGCGATTCGCCATTCAGCTGCCTCGGCCTCAGTACGGCCGTGCTGGAGTCCTGAGATCCTGGCCTGTGACTTTCCACTCTCCACTGTACACACAACTGAGCCCCAGGACACACCCGAAGAAAAGGCAGCGAACAGAGCTGTTCCAAAGCAGACCTTAGTTTTCCTTCCTGCTGCCGACCCAGACGCTCAGAAAAAGAACTCGGCGCTGTTCGCTGTGAGACACCATGGACAGCTCTTCAGGCGCTGCCCAGCCAGCTCCGCGCGCGGACTGTCCCGAGGCCTCCCCCGAGCCCGTGAGGCCGGTGTGGGGGCGGCCGGGGCTGGTCCTGACACCCTTCCTGGGCACGTGTCAATACCCGGCCCCCAAAGCTTTTCCCCAGAGCCCCTCCCCGGCGCCCACGGGGAGGGTTGGTAAGCTCTGAAGAGCCCACGCGAGGGGGGCCGGGGAGGCCGCGTCCTCCCTCTCCCGGCATCCTCAGCGCCGGGACCTGCAGCTGCAGCCTGGGGAACACGCCACCCGAGGCGAAGGTCGCTGCGCGAGGAGGCGGCTGGCAGCTCCCGGCTACCGGGCCTGCAGGGCGCCCCGGAGTGGGCGGGCCCTCCCCCCGACGCCCCGCCCCTTCCCCGCGAGGGGCGGGCCTTCCGTCACCGGCCGCGGCGCAATGCGGAAGAGATGGGCCTGCTGGAGCGGAAGTGACGCTTCGGGCGGCTGTGGCGGCGGCGGCGGCGGCGGCTGCGGAAGAAGGAGGAGGAGGAGCCGGAGGAAGAGGTGAGCCAGCCGGCGGGGGGGGGCGGGGAGCGGCGGCGGCCAGACCCACCACCGGCTGCGGGGCGCGCTGGCCGGCGCTTCCTGAAGCAGCCTCCGCCCCCACAGCCTGGGCGGGAGCGGTGAGCGGCGACGGCGGGCAGCCGGGTACGGGAGGGCAGGCGGGGAGGCTGGGAGACCACCGGGTGTGCCGGGCGCCGCGGCGGGCAGGGAGCTGAGGTGACAGCGGCTGTCAGGCTGTCCGCGGGAAAGGCACCGAGTAGCTTCGGGCGCCGGGTCGTCTCTTCTGGCGTATGATGGAGGGGTCGCGCTGCTCCGCGCTTCCGTCCCCCTGGGAGGGAAGGAGCCGTTTTCCGGGCCGTCTGCCGCCTGGGACCCCCGAGGAGCCCCGATCCGGTCGGTGCCCCGACCCGTGACTCCTCCCGGGTGGCCATTCATCTTTACTGGCTGCCGCCTGCGGACACCTCAGCCGGCGGTGTCCTGGGGCTGTGCTGGAGGCGGCGGTAACCTGTGCCGCTTCCTCGTCCTTCACCGCCGCCCCCGGGAGAGCCTGTTGTGCTGGATAATCCTCTCCTTTCTCTCGCCCCCTAAGGAGCTTTGACTCGGCCTTGTTAACCTTCCTTCCCACCTACCTCTCCTTGCCCGCTAGAGGGTCGGCTTGAAGTTTCCGAATCCTTTCTCTTTCAACGTCGTGACAAATTCTGAAGCAGGAAGCTGATAAACAACTCTGAGCAAAACACGCTCAAAATTTTTCCTTTTGGCAAACATAAAGGGGAAACTCATCTTAACCAAACCGTTCGTGGACTTGGAGTGATAAAACCCTGTCTTGCCTTGCTGTGAGACTTGGTAGGCTTTTCCTCTTGCTTTTCGGTAATATTAAGTGACGACTTATCTTTTGGAATGAACCATTCTCTCCCCGAGCTCCTTGTTTTTTTTTTCTTCTTTTTTTTCACCCCACCCCCCATCAAAACCTGGTAGGGAGGGACTTCTGGATGTCTTGCAGTCCTTGCTGCAGAAAGAAACATTGGCTTCATTGGCTTCGCTTTGCTTGGTTTTCACAGGGCTGCCTCCGAAGAAAGGAGAATGGCGTTCAGCAAAGGATTTCGGATCTATCACAAATTGGATCCTCCACCTTTCAGCCTCATAGTGGAAACTAGGCATAAGGAAGAATGTCTCATGTTCGAGTCTGGGGCTGTAGCCGTGCTCTGTAAGTCATCTCTCACAGCCCAGCTGATCAGGGTCTGTTTTGCTTGAAATAATTACATTCAACCATTTTTAAAGGAAGACCCTGATAACCCCCTCATTGTATTTCGCCTCACACGTCATGCTTTTGTTTTCTTTTAACTAGACCTTATTTTCTTTTAAACTTTTCTTCCTCCGCTGCAGGTTTTTGTTGGGGGCAGGGAGATTTGCAGGTTTTGGTACAGATTTTTGCTTTCTTGGGTTCTTCTGCTGTTTCTAAAAGTAAGTCTTTCTTTCCAAAAAATATGGTTGCAGTGTAGAGCATATCACATAAACCTGTAAAATGGCTTGCTTGACCTTTTTGCTGTAATAAACAGAATTTCTTATAGGTCAGTTATAGTAATGGATTACAAGAGTATTTAATCTAATATTATTGGAGTATCTTATGGTGAGGCTCTTATATTTTCATTAAGAAAATTGTAAATCTTTAAAATTTCACGTAAGGTAGGTGATTGGTTTCATATTGTTTAAGAAATTATTTTGATAGTTTATTTTAAAGACAAGGACTACTGCAGCCCAAGAAAAATAATAGATTAGTAAGGTTTGGGTTATTTTGTGGGCAGATGGATGAAATTAAAAATAAAAAGATTGATTTGAATATTATATTTCTTAACATAAGATTTTGGCAGATAACTTCAGTTTGGGATTATTTCAAATGTCATTGTGTTGTTAGAGGCTTTCTAGTGATAACTACTTGCTCTACATTATGTTTTTGCCATGTAGGATCGGTTTAGTTATTGGTCATATTTTTAAAAATTAAAAATACCATTTGAAAGGCATTCTTACAACCGTAAGCCCCTAAATGTTTTAATCTGTTAAACTTTCTCCTGATTCAGTAGTGAAGAGCAGAAGACCCTAATCTCTGCACACAGAATATTAACATACAGGATATTAATATCGGTTAAACCTGATCTTAATACTCTAAAACAGTAAAATTTTATCCTGATTGGGGAAAAAGATAGTGATGTAATGAAAAGTCTTAAGCAAAGAACAGTGTATAAGCAATACCTGCTTTTTGGTACGTATAATAATGTGGTTTGAGTGAGCAGGAAGAGGCTATGTGTGTTCTGAGAAACAAGAATTTCGTAATTTGGGTTATATTCAGTCAGACTTAATTCATTTACATTGTTGTTTATACTTAAATTAACCAAAATATCACTTGCTACAATATTAATTTGCAAAACATATTTCTTCATACTACAATATCATTTTTATTTATCTAGATAGATGAATTCTACCTAGACAAAACAATCTGTGGGAAAAAGCTTTGTTTTAGTATGGGAAATATTTTTCAGCTGATTGTGTTTTTTGGTGACGTGATTTCCTAATTTGTCTGAATTCTAAATGTTTCTTTAATTGTGATTACTGGTAATTATCAGAAGTCAAAGCTTCAGCTACAAAGTATGCATTACCTATGGTTATTAGGGTTATTGCTATACTTTACTCCAAGGCCAGGAAGCCTAAGGAAGCCTAAAGCCCTCCAGCAGTCCTGTTTTATACCAAATAATGGTTTAAAAAAAACAAAAAACAAACAACTCCCCAAACTGTCCATTTTGGCATTAACATTCATTTTAAGAGAAAGAATATTAAAAACATTGTCTTAACTGTTTATTAACTCCCTTTACTTTCATTAGATTTAGACTATATAAGTAATTCTCAGGAGAAAACAACTTTGAATGTTGCCTCTCTCCATAAAGCTAGCCTAAATGGATATGTAACCTCTTGGGTATGTTGTTAGCTTTTCTGCTATAAACTTTAATATTTAAAATATTAATATCTAAGAGCTAGTAGACCTTTTTATAAATCATTTGACTCATAAAATTAATTTGACATTCAGGTCAGAATGATACCAAGGTGTGTATTGTGCTATAGAATGTTCATTTTCAAAACCTTCACGTTTTTTCAGTGCCTGTTGAATTCAGGGAACTGTGCTTAGAAAATACTGAGGTGTTCTGTTTACTTTCACCAATCTCAGCCCTTTGAATTTCAGTGCATCTTGCATGTTAATCTACCAGAAGAATCTTCTAAAATCATTTTTGATATTAAACCAAAGTATAATCCCATTTTTCAGCAAGATTAAGTTCAAACTCCTCAGCCTGTCAGTCAAGGCCGTCCATCATTTGGTCCTACCCACCCTGTTGATTCAGTGTTGATCTCCCTTAAGGGAGACTGGTGTTTCCTCAGCACTTTCCCAAAGTACCGTGCTTTTTCCAGCCCTCATCATGCCTCCCTCTTCCTCCAAGACTACTAGAATGCTTTTTTCTGCCTTTCCAGTGGAAGCCTGTCAGTTCCAGCTCGAGTCTTCTTCCTTCATGAGAATCTGCCCCACCCACCCCCTCCAGCTCACTCTTGTCTCTTCCTTCCCTTCATTTTGTGGAACTTAGTCTCTATCACAAGATGAATGCTTTTTATATGCTACTTTTGTTGATTTCTCCATGCTTGTAAGCAGGTATTTTTCTTGAACATGGTGAAAGTGACCCTAGCAGGTCTCAGTCCTCGTGTACCCAAAGTTTATGATTTCTGCAGGCTCCATTTGCCCGGCTTTAAAGCTTAAACAATTTAAACATCGTAGGCAATGCATATCGCTCAGGCTTGGCAATCACTGAATTTTCTTGGCTTAGGCCAGAAGTGCCGTGAGACACCCAACATGAAGTGTCATCTTCCCTGTTATTAGCATATATTAAAAAATAGGGTGCAAGTGAAAATAATTTCAGCTCATGGATTCCCTTAGGGCCCGAGTATCCACTAATCAGGCCAGCCTTAGAATTCTGTTAAATCAGTCATGATGCTGTGACTTAATCAATCAATGAACCAGTGGTTTTCAGCCCTGGGTCCACATTATATAATTACCTGGGGAGGTTTTTACAAATACTGTTAGCTGGGCTCCAGTCCCCTAGAGATTCTGATGTAATTAGATTGGGATGACCATTTCTGAGCATGGCTTATATAGACCTTTCTATGAGAGATTATGGCATAACATTTTTGGCTTGCAAATTTTATCCAAAATAACCATGTTTCCAGAATTTTAATGCTATTATTGTCGACTATGGGGTCATTAGTGAGTTTTCTTGAAATCCTCAGCCTGAACCAAGTACTGATGTTCCCATTGCACTTTCAGTCTAGTGCTCTCATAGAACGTGGAACTGTGTGCTGGTTTCTGTGTCCGGATGCTGCACTCCTTGAGGAAAAGGCCGAGGTCTCAGTAATCTTTGTATCCCTAGCACTTAGTTCAGTGTCTTACTCATATTGCAGAGTGAATGATTATTAAGTAAGTGGCATGGGGGAAGGACTAACCTAAACTATGTTACAGTGTTCTATGTTTGTAGTACAGTATTCTGTGTTTGAAAGTGTGTTAGGTACCTTTTCGTAAAAAATTTATTTTCTTTTAAAAAATTGCTCTTTTGACTAAACTGCTGATATAAAACACATATATTACACATTGTTTGGATTTGTTACCGAAAAATTCTATTGGAAATAACTATTAAGCACATCATTAAGGTTTTTCTGAAATGCCAATTAAAATGTGTGTGATGAATGTTGTTTATAACTTCTATAAGTACTATTAACAATTTGTTCTAAGATTACTTTTCTTTAGATGGAAAATAATTCTATTGATTTTTCGTTGCATTTATTTATTGCATTTATTCCCTAGCGGCCCAGGGGTTAAGACTCTGTGCTTCCACTGCAGGGGGCTCAGGTTTGATCCCTGGTTGGGGAACTAAGATCCTGCCTGCTTCAAGGCATGGCCAAAAATAAAAAAAATAATAATAAAAAAATAAAATTAAAATTAAGAAACCTCTGAAACGTTCTTAGATAATAGTTAACGTTTTTCAGTTGCGTGCCCATTTTTAGTGTTACTCACTTGTAAAAATTACAAATCATCCAGAAAAATGTTCAGTTGAGCTGAAAATTTGATGTCTATGGAGCAGTGACTCAGTGTAGCAAGTGTACTCTCTGTGACTGGTCCACTGTGTCTGAAGCAGCACAAGCAGCACATGTGATGGTCAGCAAGTTGTAACACTACATATTTCTTCTTGGAAACTAATTTATTAAGAGATAAAGGAAGACATCTATCAGTTTTAAAGGAAGACATCTATCAGTTTTGTGTCGAGTTCAGTTTTCCTCTTCTTTTTACAGTTAGGCACATGAAAAGACCGTCACAAGGGAAGGACAAGTAGCCACTCATACAGATATGTGCATTAAATTCACAAGCGATCTCATTTTTTTACAGCCCACCTCATGCTTTAGTAAAGGTAAATAATTTGCTTCATAATGTGTATCCTAAATAGAAGACAAAGTAAAGACAAGGTCAACACGTGGGAAATAAAGGATGATGCTAAAAACAGAAGTTAAGGATCACCCATTTAAAAGATGGGGATGTGAGGCATTGATGTAAATTCCTAACTCTTAAAATGAGAGCTTTTGTTCTTTTTGGCATCACATGCTGGTATGGTAGGAAGGATTAAAGGCTTTTATCTGTCTAGCGGTAAGATTATTTTCAGGCTTTAACTCTGGACCTAGTTTTACCCCAGTCATCCATCTAAGTTTCTTTGTTTACCTAATTTTTTTTCTCTTATCATGGAAACCCAGGCCATAAAACTGAAGGATGGTATTCTGGAGCTCTTTGTCACAGAACGTGGAGTGTCTTGCCTTTCCTATGCGACTGCACACTGTAAAGGAGTCATAATTGTCATTTACTGGAAGTTACTCTGCTGGTCACAACATTAAGCCAGAGGTTCCTAAACTTTCTTATTTCATGGCGTCCTTGGGGTCTCATTAAGTTTTTAACAGCACCCCAAGCCACCATTCTGTTCATTAAATAGTTAGGTCCAAGCAATAAATATTTATGTCCTAACAACTTTAGTAGCTGTTTGGAAAAAAATAAGGCAAAGAAGTTGAAAATCATTTACCTCCTTCATAAATAACCACAGTTCTTTATTTACGATGCCTGTTGAGCACCGAACAGCTCATCAAACCTTGGCGCCAGATGTAACAGCACCACCCTCATTGCCTGTTCCATATTAATTTTGGAGCAGTACTTGTTTTTTGTTTTAATCACAGCAACCACTGAAAAGCCAGCTTCACAAAGATGATGTCACGAAGGAATGTACTGCAATCAAATGTTAAGACTCTGAAGTACCCCCAGCTGATAGTTTTGCAGTGTGTAGCATGTGTTGAGTATCTCCATGTTTCCTTCCATTTAAAATATCCCTCGTCTCTCCTGGGAGCTTGCTGAAGTGTCCCAGAGCATCTCAGCATACAGTTTAGACTGTGGCATTAGAGGTGCTTTATTTCATATAATTCTGTGGGTTGTACTTTTATCCCCATTTCGCAGATGTGGAAACTGAGGCTTGGAGAGATGAAATAACTTCTCCAGTGCCATAGTCTTACCATTAGCTTTTTCGCTGTAATTACTATTTGTGCTGTTGTTAGGGTGGTGGTGGTTATCTGGGGAGTTGAGAAATGAAGAGCAAAAAGAAAGGAATGCCAGTAGGCTTTAAAGTTGAGTGAAATGGGCAGCATTTTCTAATGAGGGAAGTGTTAAGCTGGCTCTGTTTTTGCCTACAAACTATTAATATCTAAAGAGAGAAACATGGTTTGATTTAGCATTAGGTCATTAAAAACATAAAGTCTTTTTGCCGGGCAAAGTTAAATGTCAGGTTTTAGACTTTTGGATGAGAAGTGTAGTAGGTGGTAATGACAAGCAGTGTGCATAGTTTTTTGTTTTTGTTTTTTTTTTAATTGCCAGATGCTACCAGTCAGCATGCTTGCCCTTTAGATAAGCTGCAGTATCTTATCTCTTTTTTAAAAAAAAATTTCAAGTCGAGGGAAGAAGTGACTTTTTTATGGTTGACTTTTTCTGCACAGAAAAATGACATGTTTAGACTTGTTATATATCACTTTATGTTAGGGTCACAAAAATTCATTTTCTTTTTGTAAATAATTTTTTGAAATGTTCATATTTAATAGAAAAGAAAGTAAATAGCAACTTAAATGTCAACACTTAAAACACAAAAAAATCAACCTTGGTCCTCTACCCTGGGCAGCAGGGTTAGCCTGCTAACGTAGGGCCAGTAGTAGTTCCTAAATGCTTTCATTTCTTTACCACTGAAGTTTGCTGTGAGGAAATAAAAGTTGAGGGCAAAATTTCTGTCTCACTGAACAGTAAAACCTTGTTATGTGACTTCTTTTTTTTTTTTTTTTTAATATTTATTTATTTGGTTGCGCTGGGTCTTAGTTGCGGCACGTAGGCTCCTTTGTTGTGGCATTCAAACTCTCAGTTGCGGGATGCATGTGGGATCTAGTTCCCTGACCAGGGATGCGACCTGGGCCCCCTCCATTGGGAGCTCAGAGTCTTAACTACTGTACCACCAGGGAAGCCCCTTGACTTATTATATGATTCAGGTCTCTCAGATGTTCTAAATTGTCCTTAAAATATAACTAGGCCAGGAATGTAACAGGATATGTGCTTCTGAGCATGATGGTGTAAGAGGATCTGTATTTGCCCTCCCACCTTAAATAACAATAACAACAACAACAAAATGAACAACAACAAAGAAAGTGAAACAATTTTCAGCCCCTGAACAATAGGCAGCACAAGACACCGATCCCTGAGAGAAGGGAAACAGATGAGGTGAGCCACGCGATCGCTGCCTTGAGAGCTTCCAGGCTACAGCAGCAGCAGGATGAACCCAGACAAAGCCTGGCAGTCTCCCTGAGTGGAGGAGACAGAGTAGGGGCTTTGGGGAAACCTGGGCATCTAGAATTCTCAGGACTGAGTACCAGAAAAGGGATAACTGCACAGAGCTCTTGAGACATCAGCTGCGTTCTGATTGGTGCCAGTGTATGAGGAAGCCACCAAGGCAGGAAAGAACCACTAAAGAGGAACAGGCAGAAAAATTCCTGGAGCCCACCCAGGGCTGGGAATAGTTCATGCTCCCAACAGCCAGAATGGAGAAAGCTGGTAATACTCGGGGGAATGGGTTGAACACTCGGAGAAGGGTATAGGAGAAGGGTATATTGCTTCAGTGGTGGGGCTGAGTAGCTCTAGACCACATGCTGCTCTGGTCCTGCCTGACAGAGTTTCAAAGCAAGACCCAAAGGGATCAAACTGTTTCCAAATAATTTCCAAATAACTCAACTGTATCCCAGAACAAAGTTTAAGACTGTTTATAGGAATACAAACTGTATATACATATATCCAGCATTCAGCCCTCTCAATTTCATGATGTCTGGCATTCAATTAAAAATTACCGTGCATAAAAAGAAGCAGGAAAATATACCCCGTAACGAGGAGAAAAGTCAATCTGTAGAAACAGACGCTCAAATTAATAAGAACATTAAAGTAGCTATTATAAATATACTCCATATGTTCAGGAACACAGGAAAGGGTGAGCATGTTAAGGAAAGATATGAAAAATGGGAAAAAATCAAAATCAGACTTCCAGAATTGAAAACAACAATGTCTGAAATGAAAAAAATACACTGATGGGGATTAATAGACTAGACTCTTCAGGGTGAATGAGTGGCGAATTTGAAGACAAAAAGAATAGAAACAACCCAAAATGAAACGCAGAAAAAAAGACCAAAGTAGATAAACAGAGCATCAAAGGACTGTGGGACAACTTCATATGGCCCCATATGTATGTATTGTTGGAATCCTAGAAGGGAGGGGGCAGAGCAGGAAAATATTTGAAGAAATAATGGCTGACAATTTTGCAGAGTTGATGAAAACTAAATCCACAGATCCAAGAAGCTAAATGAACCCCAAGCAGAAGAACCATGAAGAGAAGGAACTACACCCAAATACGTGATCAAATTGCTTAAAACCAGTAGAGAAAAATCCTAAAAACAGCCGGGGGGGGGGGGTGGGGGGGTGGGGTGGGGGGAAAGAGACGTAAGTGTAAAAGAAGACAGATATGAATCATGATAGACTTTTCTTCAGAAACAATCCAAGCCAGACGAGAAAGAGCTAGATCTTTAATGTACTGAAATGGAAAACAAACAAACCAAAACTGTCCCTCTAGAATTCTGTACCCAGTCACAAACAAAGATGATATAAAGTCTTTATCAGACATTCAAAAGCTAAAAAAATGAGCCAGTTATGTGAGTAGCAATTTAAATAGTATTTCTTTTCTTTGTACCTAGTGCCAGTACATTCAGAAATTTTGAAGTTGTAAAGTCTGAAAAAGTGACATTTTGTTACTTAGTTATGTTTAAGCTTGAAAGAGATAGAGTGAAGTGGACTAGTGCAGTTGGGGTTAGTCTTGTAAGTAGAGTGCCATAAGGAGGTATATCTTTAAAAACTGCCTGTGGGGGACTTCCTCAGTAGTGCAGTGGTTAAGAGTCCACCTGCAAATGCAGGGGATGTGGGTTCGAGCCCTGCCCCAGGAAGATCCCACCAAAAAAAAACAAAAACAAAAAACTGTGTGTGGAAATTTTACTGGTAACAGTTTAAATTTGCTTGAGTTTTTCAGTGGTTGTTAATAAGAATTTGTGTTTTATCTTTTTCCATTAAAATAGATTTTGCAAGTGTAAGCCATTTTTATTCCTCTGTAATGTTATGCAGTATAAGCAATGCATTCACACTGGAGTGAATTTCATAGCTACTGAACTAATCAAATTACTGAGAGTACATTTGGCATTTGGAGAGATGCATTAACTCTTCTTGGTCAGCTGGACACCTCTGTAATTACTCCCTCAGTTCAGGCTGAAAGAATTTATGGGCTCTTTACACTCCTGGATGATTTTGAGATAGCTAAGTCACTTAAAAGAAAAAAGAAAAAACAAAATACTTCTTATTAAATTATTGGCTAAAACATTCCAACATATTGAATGTTATTAAAGTACTCTCTTCTTCCATTTTATTATAGTCTTCTTACATAACTTTATAACATGTGTTTGCTTATATAAACTAGGTCTTAGCAATAAATATGTATTATGGGTTATGTTTCATTTTGTTCACTAATGGACCATCAGATTGCTGTGGTCTGTTGAGTACCTTACTGAAACATAGTTAAAGTCTTCTAATATCCTGTGGACCATGTTCGCAGTATAGGCAGGATGAATCTTATTTATTTATTTTTTTAATTAAAAAATATTTTTTGAATTTATTTGGCAGCTCTGGATCTTAGTTGTGGCATATGGGATCTTCTTTTCGGCACGTGGATCTTTTAGTTGCGGCATGCATGTGGGATCTAGTTCCCTGACCAGGGATTGAACCTGGGCCTCCTGCATTAGGAGCCCAGAGTCTTAACTGCTGGACTACCAGGGAAGTCCTGAATCTTATTATTAAGTAAATTCCTAGCTGGTTATACATTAGTGCTCGTCAGTGGTCTGTCTTGGTCAACAATGGGGATATGACTTTGGCCTATCTTGTCAATTTCATCATTCACTTGGAGAATGGGGTAGAAAGGTCATTATCAGATTCGTAGCTGTTGCAAAGCTGTGTGGGGTTGATACAGAGCTGGGTAGAATAATTACTTATTTTGGATGGCACAGTTGAGATCCAGTTTTTTTCAAACTGAGAAAATGGGTTAGAACCTACAAAGTGAAAATGCATTCCCCCTTGTTTGAGTTTTGTGTCCATTCCTACTACTGTGTCCTGCCAACTACTGTGGCTACAGGGATGTCAGGTGCTACTTGGGTCGGGCAGGTGGTGCTTGGCAAAAGAAGGTAGAAATGTCTGTGACTGAGTTCCCATGATACCCCTACCTGTATGTACCATGGCTACATAGTGAGGAAGGAAGGGTTGGCATAGGTGCTGGGTTGATGGTCACCTTGACCATGGTATTCCTTCAAACCTGCTCTTCCTTCGCTCTCCAGTGTTCCTAAATACACAGTTTAGATCTTATTCTCCTGTTTAATACCCTTCAGTGGTTGGTCACTGAAGTTAAAATCCAAACTCTTTAAAATGACCTGCAATAAAATCGAGTCCCTGCCTCCCTCTTCAGTCTTACACTGTATTCATGACTTATTACAGAGTGAACCTATTCATGTTACCACTACCAGGTTGAGAATAGGACATTCATTATTGCTGGCTCTCCAGAAGATTCTCTCGCGTTCCTTTCCAATTATTCTCTCCATCATGATCTGCAAAGATAATCACTGTCCTGACTACTTGCATCATAGATGAGTTGTATCTGGTTTTCAGCTTAACGTAAATGAAATCGTTCAGTATGTATTCTCTCGTACCCAGCTTCTTTCATTCAGTGTTGAATGTGGGAGCTCATGCATGCTGTAGCGCATAGCAGCAGTGTAGCCGTTTTTGTTGCCGTGTAGTATTCCATTGTATGAATATTCCAGTATTCTGTTGACATTTGCTTTATTTCCAGTTTTTCCTATTATAAATGACTCTAGTATGGACATCCTTTTACATGTCTTTTGGTGCACATACATACACATATTTCTGTTGGATATTTTCTTAGGAATGGAATTTCTGCTAGCAGAGTAGGTAGATGTTGCCTGGAACACTTTTACCTCTGCTCTTAATTTGGCTAACTTCCTGTTCACAGGTTTCAACTTAAAGGTCACTTCCAAAGGCAGGCAGGCAGGCCTATTGTAACCACCGCCTTCCCCAACGAACAATCTTAAATTAGGTCTTCCTTTTGCAGTCTGTTGGAATGCCATCATTGTACTTAGTATAATTTATAATTTTGCTGTTGTATGATTATGTAACGCCTGTCTTCCCAGCGGAAGATATTGGGGCACTGACTTGTTTATTCTTCGAACTTTGCCAGTCTCCTGGTATATGGTAGGCATTCAGTAAATACTTGTTGCACAAATGAGTGAAACATGGTTATTTTTATTTTGAAATGTTGCCAAGATTGGGATGTGTAATTTACATAGAACACTAAGTTGGATATTTGAGTATCTTTCAGCTGGAATTTTAGTTATTTAATAATACAAAGAAAACGTTTTTCCTTTAAAATCATTTTCTCTTTATGTGTGATGAAATGGAAAGAGGCTTTAGCGCCAGCTGGTTATATGATCTTGGATGAATCACTTAACCTCTAGTCTTGTTCTTCTGCACATGAGTAGCTTGGACTGCATGGTCTCGAGGATCCTCTGACTAGAGGCTCTCTGCTTCTACACTAGAGTAGTACCTGCATGCAAATAAGCCAACCACAAACTGTGGTGCATGCAACCACAGGCAAATTGTGTTTCCAGGAAGGTTGTGCTAATTTGTAATGTTGTTTTCATATTCTTACTGGCTTTCTTCAGCTCGGTCTTCTGTATCAGCTAAGGAAAGATAGTCGGTTCCCACCTGGAAGGTTTGAGCCACAGCAAAATGTTGACATTGGATGGCAGGACCTTCACTGGATATTTAGTTTGAAATATTGTTAATTCATCAGAAGTTAGAGAAAGCGACATTTAAATTTAATCTTCAAAATACCATTTAAGTTTTTAAAGAGATGACTTTTTAATTATCTGATGATCTTAGATAAGTGAATTTTATCTGTTTGCATTCAGATGGTGGCATTAGCAATGCACGTGTAACCACTGTGTCACAATTATCCTATGCTTAATAAGCCTCTATTTTAGAGTCACAACTCATGAAAATCAAGAAATAGGTATATAATTATGTTTTCATCTGAATTTCTATAGCCGGATCGTATGTTTCTTATCTTATTTGCCTGAAAATCTCATTTGAGACGGAAGAGTATCATCAGCAATGCTGAGTAATGCTAGCTACGTCATATGACACAAGCCCGTCCAGCAAAAATAGGTGTTGAATAATGTGACGGAGAACAATTGGTGTGTTAAATTTGAGTGTTTTCTGTAGTCTATAAATAGATCATCTCTATAGCTTCTATTTTCATTACTTTCTGGTAGCTTAACTAGGAAATGGAGGTTGGGCTTGCCTTCAGTCATGAATTTGTTCAGTCAAAAAATTTTGAAACATGCACAGAGCTAAAATAATGAATATGTTATCTCTATTAAGTTGTAGGATATCAGTAGCTCATGGCTTTATGCAGTTTTAAATACTTCCTTTTGTTTATTTACTTATTTAGTTAGTTTTTAGTTATTTGGCTGTGCCGGCTCTTAGTTGTGGCATGCAGGATCTAGTTCCCTGACCAGAGATGGGCCCCCTGAATTGGGAGTACAGAGTATTTTTTTTTTAAGATTTATTTATTATTTTATTTATTTATTTTAAAGTTTTTTTGGGCTGCATTGGGTCTTTGTTGCTGCGCGTGGGCTTTCTCTAATGGCGGTGAGCAGGGGCTACTGTTCATTGCGGTGTGTGGGCTCTAGGCACACGAGCTTCAGTAGTTGTGGCACATGGGCTCCAGTAGTTGTGGCACATGGGCTCAGTAGTTGTAGTTCACGGGCTCTAGAACGCAGGCTCAGTAGTTGTGGCTTAGTTGCTCCACAGCATGTGGGATCTTCCCGGACCAGGGCTCGAACCTGTGTGCCCTGCATTGGCAGACGGATTCTTAACCACTGGGGAACGCAGAGTCTTAACCACTGGACCACCGGGTAAGTCCCTTAAATACTTCTTAACTACTTCTGGGATCATAGATAAAGGCAAGCTTGTGATTCTGGAACTATAACTTTGACAGAGGAGGATATTAAAGCTAATTTGTTTTGGATGACTGTAAGGAAAACATTTATGACAGAGCAATAACAATATTTACCCTTCCTGCGATCTCCATTCTGTAATTGCTGAGTCGCCTTCTTTCCCAATTTGTTATATATTTATAATTTGATGAATAGATGATAACCTTGGGAACAGCAGACCATGGGGCCATTCTCAAGGTTGTAGAACTTATTGCCCTCTTTCAAGTTTATGAAAGTCCTAGTGCCTATTGAACTTTTGATTAATTGGAGGAAAATACCTCTTGGATCACTTAGAATCCCAATAGCCTGTCCTCTCCCACTGACTGGCCAGGGTTATCTTGTCTTCTCTCCTCTCTGAATTTATCCAGAATACCAAAGATTGTTGTCAGAATAAATTTTATCTGGGGAAGTATCAAACATACTTCAGAGAAGAGAGAACAGTGTCATTGATTCCCATGTATCTGCCAGCCAACCTCAGAGATTATCACAGGCACTTGTGTTTATCTGTTGAGTTGGCCAGAAAGCTCATTCGTGTTTTTCTGTAACATCTTATGGAAAAACCCAAATGAACTTTTTGACGAACCCAATATATCCCTTATCCACTATCTCCCCCCTCCGCCATCCTCGTTTATTTTGAAATAAACCCTGGACATCATTTAATTTCATCCATATATATTTTCATGAGAATAAATATTTATGGTGCATATTTTATTTTGCTTTAAATTCTTTTCTGTGACCTGATTCATATTCATATATTCACTAGAGTAGAATCAGAGGGCCTTTGGATGATCAGTTCTAAAGATATGAGGGTATGTTTACAAATATAGCTATAATTATATATTTATGCTTAAAATAGCTCTGTGTTCTCAGGAAATGCACATTTGCACTAGACTGAAGACTAAGATTTAAAGCATAAATGAAAGGTAGTGTTGAATGTGACATGGGAAGAAAAGTTTTTCCTTTTTAAATAAGGAAAATAAGGAGGGAGTTAGGTACTGTTGATGCCTGAGGTGTCACAGCAGTTAACTTCAGAAGCCAGGCTCTTCTGTGCTTAACACGTGAGCTGAAGAGGTGTGGCCCGCTTTGCCTCAGCCGAACTGCTCAAGATCTTGATGGGCTCAGAGTGACTCCTAAAACAATGGGTTTCTTGGCCATTCCTACATACTGGTGGTTAGAAATCAGTCACTTATAAAAAGAAAGGTTTATTTGTCCTAGCACTTTGTTTAATAACAACATGAAAAGGAGGGGGAAAATAACACCTCTCTTACAGAAAGCAAAAAAAACTCCTCTTAGGAAAGCAGTCTGTTTCCCTCATGGAAAGCACAGATGGCACTAGCAAGAGAGTGAGTGGCCTGAACTTCGTATCACCAGATTTCCTGAACTTTCATTTCTGCTCATTCTTTCACTTTGTTTCCTCTGAGCTCTCAACACCCTCTGCCACTTTATACACGTCACCAGCTTAAACCCTGGGTAGCAGTCATCTAACAATGCCCAGCTTTCCCACCCTCACCTTCACGCCCCACCAGAGACATCACATTTGAAAATTTCCCGACATCACTATGAGGAATTGTTAAACTTCAATAGTGAAGGCATTCAAATACTATATCAATGGGAGGATAAAATGTTTATCTTTTTATGTATTATTTTTTAAAAGTTTTTTTATTTAAAAAAATTATTATTTTTTTTGGCCATGCTGCATGGCTTGTGGGATCCTAGTTCCCGGACCAGAGATTGAATCCTAGCCCTTGGCAGTGAAAGCACTGAGTCCTAACCGCTGGACTGCCAGGGAATTCCCTTTGTGTATTATTTTAAAACCAGCAAAACGTTCCCTTTTGTGTCAAAACCTGTCCATTTATTTTTTTCTATTAGATGAATACTTAACAGCTGCAGTATTTAGAGTCTGTGTGTTAGGTGGGTATCGTGTTGAGATATAAAGAAATAAGAGGTGTTTAGAGTCTCTGTGTTAGGTGGGTATCGTGTTGAGATATAAAGAAATAAGACCTAGTTTCTATTGCTATTAGTAGACAATTGTCTGTAGTATAGAGAAGAAAGAGATTTCCTTCCAGCCAGAGTAATCAGAGAAAACTTCAGGAAGAAAGTGACATTTTTTTGTTAGGTATTGAAAGGTAGGTAATATTTGGAAGCACAAAGATGGCTTACAAGTATTCAGAATGGAAAGAACGCTGTGAACAACGAAAGAGAGAAGGGAGGAAAGAACATGGAGACTGTAGGGGGAGAACACATTACACGTTTTGGCTGAAGCCTGGGATGTGAGGGGAGAGTAATAAGGGAAAAAGAAAGATGGGGATGGATTGAGTAAAGTTGTTACAAATGCTGTGTTTTACCTAAATGTTATACACATTTTTAAAAAAATTTTTTTTAAATTTTTGGTTGCGTTGGATCTTCGTTTCTGTGTGCAGGCTTTCTCTAGTTGTGGCAAGGGGAGTTACTCTTGCTTTCAATGCACGGGCTTCTCAGTGCAGTGGCTTCTCTTGTTGCAGAGCACAGGCTCCAGAGCACAGGCTCAGTAGTTGTGGTGCACGGGCTTAGTTGCTCCTAGGCGTATGGAATCTTCCCTGACCAGGGCTGGAACCCATGTCCCCTGCATTGGCAGGCGGATTTTTAACCACTGCGCCACCTGGGAAGTCCTGTCACATGATTTTAAAGTATTATGGCTTCCTTACTTTAAGTAATCTCTTTATAGTGGAGAGTCTCAAATTATTTTCTAAAATTAAATTACCAGAGAAGTGGGACAATAATTTAATTAGGTCCATTCTAGTCATGTTTCTCGTATTTCATGGAGTTTCATAAAATAAGGGAATCTTTTTTCCCCCAATTAAAAAAAATATACATATGGGGAGGGAATAACATAGTATTATAAGAGTTTATCTTAATGTCATTTAGAGATAAAAGCTTCTTAATTTAGGAATATGCATGTGTATTTTTAAAAGTCATTTTTGCTGGTTACATTAAAAATTTTCATTTTTAAATAATTTCAAATGTATAGAAATGTTGAAGTTCAGTACAAAGAACTTTTTTTCTAAACTATCTGAGACTGCTAAGTTGCTGACAGGTTACCCTGTCACCCCCAGATACGTCATTACATATTTCCTAGAAAGGTATTCACCTGCACAACCACAATATAACCATCAATAGAGTCTAATCCTCAGACTGCATTTAAGTTCATCAGTTGTCCCAAGAATGTCTTTCATAGCAAAAAAGATCCAGTTGAATTTTGTACGTTTTATTTAGTTATCATGTCTCTTTAGTCTCCTTAAATTGGAAAAGTTTCTCAGTCTTTGATGTTTATGACTGTAAAACTTTTGAAGATGAAGGCCAGTTGTTTTGTAGAAAGTCCCTCACTCTGAGTTTGTCTGATGGTTCTTTATGCTCAGATTGAGATTATCATGGCAGGAATATTACAGAAGTGCTGCTGTGTCCTTTTCATTGTATCCTGTCAGTTGACACAGTTTTAACTTGTCTCATGACTGTTGGTGTTCACTTTGATTCCTTGGGTTAGGTGGTGTCTGCCAGGTGTCTCTAGCCGGCTCTTTTTTCCTTTGTAATTAATACGTGTTTGGAGGTGAGGTACTTTGAGACTATGTACGATCCGATTGCTCTCCGAACTGTCCATTTATGGGTTTATTCAGTGGGTTATAATCTGTTACTCTTACATAATTTATTTTGATGCTCAAATTGTCCCAGATGTAGCCAGTAGAAGAAGCCCCTTTAAGCCAGCTTCTGCATTCTTGTGACGTGCCTCCATATTTCTTTGAACACTCCCTTACTTTCTGGCACAGAAACATGTTATAGGCTCATCTTGTCCCTGCCCTTCTCCTGGAATCAGCCATTTCTTCGAGGAGTCCTAGTTCCTTTTAGTGAAGAATGGTATTAAAAGGCAAGGTCCGGGTGCTAGGAGTGCAGTTTGTTATTGGAGTGTTGCTGGTCACAGGTCCTGTCAATGGCCAGAACTAAGGAGAATACATAAGTGTGTATGTCTATGCATACATAGCTGTACCCACCCATTTATATCTCTGTCTGTCTTGTCTCTCTAGAAAACCGCGAGTTCATTATTGGTAACTCCAGTTTCGAACAACACTGCAGTGTCCTTTCTAGTTTTCTCTCTTTCCATGTTTGCAGTTCCCTTCTCTGACAGTGAGAAACTTGCTTCTGTGGTCTTTGATCATTCCCCTTTGTGTAACCACTCTCCTGTTGACCCTTTGCAGCCTCCTCCACCACGTGGGTGCCTTCTTCACCCCACCGGGGCTCCAGCACCCTGCCTGGGGCTCCCTCCAGTGCACCCTGCCCTCTCCACCCCTCTCAAGCTCCAATATCCCGTGCCAGGCCACTCCTACCATCCCTGGATGGACACCATCCTCCTCACTCCATTCAGACTTCAGCATCTCCTGCCGTGCTGCCCCTCCCCCCAAGTGGATGTTTCTTTTCCCCACCTCTGGCTTCAACTGCATGAACAGGGCCACCCTTCTTACTCTACCTGGCCTCCCACAGCCTTCAAAAGACCTCCTTCCATTCCACCCCAAACCTTTGATGCATAAATGGAAAAATAGGTAATCATCTGCAGTCCTTTAGATTAAAAATATTTAAGAAGAAAACACTTGGTTTTCTTTTATGAAATTGGAAGTGTCTAGAGTTAAAAATTCGTATGGCTCTAAAATCGCATTCACCAGTGCATCGAACATAAGTTACTGAACTCCTCCTGGGTGCCTGGCGCTGAGCTAGGCCACTGGGGCTAGGGTGGTGAACTAAACAAAGCCCCATCCCTCATGAAGCTGTGTTTTCTGACTCTGTTTAAGCTTAGACGGGTTAGTAGCAAATTAGTAACTTCTCTAAGCCTGTTTCCTCTTGTCAAATGGAAATAGTCGTAATTCTGCTCATGCGGTGCTTGTGAAAATGGAATAACGCGTGAAAAATACCTAGCCTCGTAACTAGTTAGCTACTGTCATAATCATCACAGAAACAACATACAAGTATCTCAGCTAAAACAATATTCGTCACTCTAAAAAATCATTTAAAATTTTCATTTAATATTTTTAGGGGAAGTCAAAATAATTCCTGGCAGGGATAATGGCATCTCATCTATTCTTTGAGTCATTTTTCTTTCTTTTATCATACTTTCATCTAAGAATATGCACTTTGATTTAAATTGTGTGTGTATGTGTACTGTTTCTTGAGTCTCAGAATATAATACAAAAGCACAAATAACTAAGCAGCATGGCATTTGTTTGCATGTTTGAATCAGGTGACAGTCTAATAGACGGGTCTTCTTTGGGCCTGAAAGACATGGTAGATTCATATATTTGGAGCACAGTTAATGAAAATGTAATTATTATGCATTATTAGAGGAAACATTTTGTTGCATGGTAACATTATAAAATGACTTTCTCTTTTCTAAGAGAAGGTGATGCCTTAATATTAAAAACGTATTTTCTTTTTAACCCTTAGTAGCTGTTGGTATGTGAACCCAAATAGTTGCTGCTAAAACTGATAGATACATCTAATAATTTCTATATTACTGTACTGGTGATAGTATCTGAAATGCATAGAGCATGTAACCTGTAAAACTCTAGAATAGTATTTGCCCTGGAAGCCATGCCTTCTATCATCAGAGATATAACAAGCTTCTCTAAGGTTTGTTTTTGTACATGTGGTACTCTTAACAAGGCAGTATTTAGGGGAAGGAGTTCCTGTTTTACTTTATAAAACGTTAAAATGTATGTTGTGATGTTTTCTAGCTGTGTTTCTTGTCATTGAATGTTAGGAGTAACTGTTCTCTCTATATATAGTATAATAACAGGAACTCTAGGAATATGCAGAATCAAAATCAAATCCCCATAACTTTAGTGACTTGGGGAAATCTTCCTCACTCCCTAACTGCGTACTGGTGGTTTCATAAAGATAAACCCCTAATAATGAACACCCACCCTTAATAACGAACATACTAGAGAATTGTGACAGTATCAGCTGATTGAGTGATAGAGTCATTCAGTCTTAGCCTGTGCTGCCAGCTAGCAGAGTGCAGCTCATTCAAAGGCAGAAGTGGGATAAGTAGGAGGAAGTATAAGAGTGGATGGTCTGAAAAGAGGTGAGGTAGGCAGGGAAAGTGAGCTGGTCTGGAGAACCCCAGAGAAGAGCTTCGAGACAGAGGAAAAAAGCTCTATTGCAGAGTGCTGTGGGATATTAGGAAAGCAGTGGACTGAGAAGACAGCCATTTTTTGGGCAGTAAAGATAGAGAAGGCCGTGAGACTCTGCTTACATGCTTTCTAAGGTGGAACACACAAGTATTGTCAAAATGTACTATAATGCTGTATCAGAATGCAATTTATTAGAATATTTATTAGAATTTATAACATACTGTATAGTTCATGTACAGATCTAGAGGAATGAGGAAAGGGAAAAGGGGTTACTGCAAGAGATAAGAGGTAAACAAGGAGCAGACCAGTCAGCTAAGAGGTGACTCGAGGGGTGCAGGGTGGAGAATAGAGAAGGGAGAGCAGTGACGTAGGAAAAAACCAGAAGGGAAAGGACAGAATGAGAAAGAGGCTCATACCTTTTCCAGATTTGTAGACCTTAGAGTGTAGTATTTGTTCGTTGAGATACTAGCTGTGGTTTATGTTTCTTTGGTTCTGTGTCCAGTTTTTAGTAAGTGTATTTGCTAACCTTTGAAGCTTCAGGATTTGTTTTTGTTTTTTGTTTTTTTCTCAGTAGAACAACCACAGCAGCCCGTCCTAGGGAAATTATCCTGTGGGTTGTATTCATTAGCAGATAACATTAACTTTACAGCAGAAGAAATAAATCCAGACAAAGGCCAGACTGACGATTTCCCCATCCCCATGCTAGACTCTGTGGTCAAGTATTGCCATCAGCTTTCATTATTTAAATGTTAGTAGTCTTCTGTGTGTCAGCACTGTTCTAAGTGTCGGGGATGAAAGGATGAATAGGACAGAGCTCCTGTCTTCAAGGAGCAGGCTAGCTAATGAGAAAGACATGTGATGAGTATATTTTGGCAATGTGAAGAGGGAGCTCTTTGAAAGACCTGTGCCTGGAGGAGTAAAGAAAGGTTTCTGGAAAGTGACTTTGTGCCTGTGTTTCTATAAGGTTTTTATAGAATTTTGCCAAGAAGCAAAGTTTGGGTAGATTCTTGTGAGCAGAAAGCCAGGTCGCTGTGCGAAGGTACAGAAATGTAAAAGACCGTGTTTGGGCAATAGTAAGAGTTTAATGTGATGGGAGCATAAGATGCAGGAGGTAGAAAGGAGAGGAGAGTAATGAAAAATGAAACAGAAGGGTCTTTTGAGGCTAGGTTCTGGAAGATTCTTTGTTAAGGAGTTAGGTGGTGTCCTATAGGAGGTATACCACACTGCATTCCTGGTATTAACAGTAGGTGAACAGATCAGTGGGACAGAGAAGAAAATTCAAAAGCAGCCTCCAAAACATGAATATTGTTAAAGGCAGTACGTTAGACCTTTAGGGGAGGATGGATTAGTGAAGAGATGGGGCTGGAGCAACTTGTTAATTCTTTGGGAAAAACTGTTAAGTTACTGGTTTGAAAAAATATTTTATGCAGTGCATTTATGTTCAGAATATCAGATTTAGATTTAGACACTTTTGGTTGAAACTCTGGCTTTATAGCTAAATAGAATCTGATGTTTCAGGTCCTTTTTCTCACCCTAAAACTTTTTTTTTTTTAATAGCATCAGCAGAAAAAGAGGCAATCAAGAGTACATACTCCAAAGTTCTAGATGCCTATGGACTTTTAGGTGTCTTACGATTAAATCTTGGTAAGTAGTCAATATAATTAATCTGTTTTTTCATTTCTGTTTTTATAATTCTAAGGATTTGAGAGAAACTATTTCAGACTCTATATTTGAGCTATAACTGTGGTAGCATCTCTTGAACCTTAATTAAGCTAATCTTGAGATAATGCTGATTGCCTGAAAAGGCATGCTATATGCTCTTGTGACTTTAAGTTCCAGAGACAGCATCCTATTTGAACACTTTAAGAGATTGATATCAGTTGTCAAAAGAGAAAATCAGGGCATTGCCCTTTTTCTTTGCTTCAGTGCATTTAGGAAAAGATGTCTTAGTGGGAACCACACTCTGATTTCCCTGGTTTATAGTGGAAAAGACATCTGCTTTGTCTTCAGAACGTCTCAGCTTGAGCCTGTCTCTGCTACTTGGTGTCATGACGGGCTGCAAAGTAACCTTTGTGATTCTGTAGTGTGACTTGGAGTGTGGCCCAAGGACTGGTTACATTCCATGAACTGTTTTGTTATCTGTCTGGATGATATAAAGAGGCCAGCACCATCATGCAAATCAACATGTGGCTTCCTTCATTGAGAAAGTCTTACTATGGAGAAAAAAAGAAGTGAGCTAGACCTAATGGTGAACTTAGTGATGTCGTTTTCTGTTCTGGAACAGGCTCCTTTTCTCACCGTGAACTGGTAACTGTGCACTGGTCCACGGACCATACTTTGAGGAGCTCCTGTCTATCAAATGGAGATGTGCCATTTGTTGTGAATCTATCACATGTAAAGCACTGTGCCTAGCGCTTAACTAATACTGTCTTGGGTCATCCTCAGAGTCCAATGAGATTCGTTTCCATCTTATTTTCTAAGGGCAGGTATCTCAGGTTGGTTATGTTAACTCAGTGAAGTTGGTCTAGAGAATAAAGAGTGGAGGAGCCAAGATGCAGGGCACACATTCAAAGTACACCACTGCTTCATTCCGCCTTCTTACTCATTGCACAGGATTTTTGTCAAAATTAGATGAAAAAATCTCTATGAGTTTTTGTAAGCCAAATTGCTTTATATATTGTGACCAAGGACTTTTTTTCTGCATATCAGCAGCGGCAGCAGCTCATGTTTATGTTCCATTTTTTCAACCTTACTGTTTACAAAGAACTCGCACATTCATTGTCTTGTCTGAACTTCCTAACAATCATAAAGGAAAGGTAGGGAAGATAACACGTATATTTTTTAAATTTGATAAATCTTGCATATTCTTAGATTAAGTAGAGGAACAATCTCATAAAGATTATGAGATTATTCTTAGGGTTTAAATGCTTCATTTTACTAAATGTATTTAAACAAGGATTTTTCCCCAAGTTTTTTTTTTTCCCCCAACTTCTTAGTTATGGACTTAAACATGTCTATGATAAATTTAAAATAACCACAATGTCAGATTTTAAAAGGTGGAGACAAGAGAAGAAAGTTGGAAGAAACTTTGAGTAGTTTGGAAAACATTGGGACTTTTCATCCAATTAAGTCTTTGGTTTTTGCAGGTGATATTATGTTACATTATCTGGTCCTAGTCACTGGATGTATGTCCGTTGGAAAAATTCAAGAATCTGAAGTTTTCCGAGTTACTTCCACTGAATTTATATCGCTACGAATTGATTCTTCAGATGAGGATCGTATTTCAGAAGTGCGAAAAGTTTTAAATTCAGGAAACTTTTATTTTGCATGGTCTGCATCTGGAGTCAGTTTGGATCTGAGTCTTAATGCCCATCGTAGCATGCAGGAACAGACAACCGATAATAGATTTTTCTGGTGAGTTCGTATTACATTTTCCCCTTGATAGCCACGTGCTGTGCAGCAGCTTGGTGTTCTGGGGCCTAGCAGATCCAGAGAGAACGGCAGTGGGCATTACCAGTTGAGCACACCACCCTTTCCTGCTGCAGGATCCCTACCGTCACTTTAGTAAAGTTGTCATGTGGTGTGAAACCCATGGACTCTCCCTGATCTAGACTGACCTTCCATTTCAGACATATATTTAAAATATTACTTTGAAATTTGGAATGAATTAATTGTAACAGAATCGTGTTACTCATATTTACTATTCTTAGTTTGAGATCTTTTCTCTGGCAGCATTGCTTCCTTCCCTCCCTCCCTCTCTCCCTCCCTCTTTCCTTCCTTCCTTTTCATTGCCTTTCTAGACCCACATTCCCTTATTGTTTTTAATTTTAAGGTTGTAAGTAGATGATCTTGATTTAAGAGCACCCGACTATGAGGAAATAGTACACTGGAATAAAGTTTAGTACTGTAATAAAAAGGACTTAATAAAACTTAACTGTAATAAAATATGTAACTGTGACATATTTCACGATTATGCATAAATGTGCTGTATTGTAAATATGCACTAATGAGGAGCAGAGTCCACATGACTGTAATTAGTATCGCTTTATTGGAGCAGATCAGATTTCTAGTATAGCTGTTCTCTTGTCCACAGTCTGCATCAGTGTTGACTTTTTTCGTTAACACAATGGACAAATTGTATTTCATTTGTTTACTTATAAGGCCAAAGTCCCCGGAGTCTGCTCTGGGCCTCCCTCAGTAGTTCAGACTCAAGGTGTTCCCTCCACTGCATACTTTCCCTCCCACTTTCACCATCTGCCTGTAGGGTCCTAGGGAAGGCTCTGGGTGTCAAAACAGTCAAAGTCAACGACATGGAACTTCCCTTGTGGTGCAGTGGTTAAGAATCTGCCTGCCAATGCAGGGGACACGGGTTTGAGCCCTGGTCCGGGAAGATCCAACATGCCGTGGAGCAGCTAAGCCTGTGCACCACAACTACTGAGCCTGTGCTGTGGAGCCTGTGAGCCACAGCTACTGAGCCTGAGTGCCACAACTTCTGAAGCCCACGTGCCTAGAGCCCATGCTCTGCAACAAAAGAAACCACTGCACTGAGAAGCCCGCACACCGCAACGAAGAGTAGCCCCCGCTCACCACAGCTAGAAAAAGCCCACGTGCAGCACCAAAAACCCAACACAGCCAATAATTAATTAATTAATTAATTAATTAATTTAAAAAGAAGTCAACAACGTTAGGATAGGAACCTAACCTTAGAGCAACAGCTTGGTCACGTTGTAGCTCACGTGGAGGTGTCTTGGCCCAGAGGAGTGGCACAGAGAGGGCAGAGTGAACAGGAGCTCTGGAGGACTATAGTCAGAGACTTGGAGCCTAGCAGAGGAGGAGACGATGGGGGTGGTGGGAGGGGGGGTCATTAGGACAGATGAATGGACGGAGTCCTGTCTGCTCAGGTGGCCCTACACTTTTCCGATGGGAGAGACATTGAAGTTTCTGAAAAAGGTATCGGTGTTGCAGCTGAGGTAAGGGCAGCTGTCCTTACCTTTTTGCCTCCTGCTCATTCTTACCCCAGATTTCTTAGATTGAGAGAGAAGAGTTTTCCTGCCATGATTAGAAGTCCAGGAAGGCGCGTATGCATTGGCTAAATGGTCAGCAATTTTGCTGCTGAGTTTTGCTCATTTTCTACAGTTTTGCTAAGGACTGGAGCTTTGAACTTCACTTAGCACAGAAAAATAAAAGCTTTTAGAATTCATGGTACAATACCCTTGCAGCTTCATAGAACTGTTTTCCAGGATACGACCAAGTAAGTTTTGTAGCCAGAGAGTAGTGAATACGTATCACAAAAACCCAGGTGGTGTTACCCCATTGGAGATTTGAGGCTGCTGCTAGTTGAGAGTTGGCTGTAAATTTAAATAGAATTAACACAGCAAGGCATTGACTGCAAAGAAAAATGAAACCTGATGGCAGAGGGAGAAACTCTACCTAAACAAATGCATTGATCCCGCTTCTAGTTAAATGGGGGACAGTAAGTCTCTCATGCCTCTGCTAGGACATGGGCCTCAGCTGTGGCGTCTGGACAAACTGGGTCACAGTCAGTTTGAGCTTCACCTCAGATCAATGTAGATAATAGTAATTCGTGGAAGCTTAAGTCGTATTTTTAAGTTAATAGTGGTCATCAGATTTAACGTTATCCCAGGAGTAATCCTACTACTCACTGACACTCCAGTATGCTTTCCCGAGTGGATGAGAGGGGCTGGGGTTGTATCTGGTTTACCAGGACCGCACGTGGCCACCACCTGTTTTCTGTCTCCTGCACCTGTAGCCTGAGGGGGAGGGAGCTGGGGACTACTGCTCCAGCAGCATTCCTGTTTATTCTTGGCATTAGTGACCCTAAGGCTTCAAGAAGATGCTGTTACATTGTTTTTTTTTTACCTGCAAGTCAACAAGATAGTGCAAAGCACTTAAGAAAGATTTCCACTTAAATTGGTAGTTTTAAAACTTAGAGAACCAAGCTCCAGTGTTCTAGAAAATTCACTTTCATAAGGCACCTTTTTATCTAAAAGTACCAGATAGAAAGTTTTTCTGCACAACGGTGCCTTTTCCTTGGTGGTAGGCTGGTGACGCGCTTCATTCACACGTGTGCTTTGGAGGACTAAGGTTCGGCAGAGCCCCTGCGACGATGAGCAGGGTGAGAACATGGCCAGTGTGGCAGGACCCCAGCCCCCCAGCCCTGCTTTAGCCATAGCAACTCTGCTTGTATGTTTCCTAATCTTCAGGCTTTTACGTTTCCTTTGAACAAAGCTCATTGCCCTGAAAAAGTTTGGAATCGAGGCCCCATCTATTATCTGGGGTGTAAAAGTATTTAGAGCAATGGAAAACTCTAGACATGCATTAATACTGTAACCACTAGCCCATCTGGCTATTTAAATTTAAGTTAATTAAGATGGAGCCTTATAAAAGTCAGGTCTTAAGTAGAGCCTTCTAAAGTAGGGTGGGGATGTGTGTATGAAACCTTTTTTGGAACACGTGATAAATAGATTATGAATAAAGACATAACAGAAATGGGGTCCAGATTCTCAAAACGTAAAATGATTACTTCTTTTCTGTGGACTACAGATCACATGTCCAAGGATCTCCTTTTACAGCTCTCTCGTCCAGTCCCTGGCATAGTAAATGTAAATGAATTGATTTATTTTTGGTGCCTTTTAATGTGAATGTTCCGGGAGCACCATTTTAAAATGAATGCTGTGTTGTCCAATGCTCATTGCGCTAATGCAGTTATTTCTATTTCTGTTAGGAATCAGTCTTTGCACTTGCATCTCAAGCACTATGGTGTGAATTGTGATGACTGGTTATTACGCCTCATGTGTGGGGGAGTAGAAATCAGAACCATTTATGCTGCTCACAAACAGGCAAAGGCTTGCCTCATTTCCAGACTAAGCTGTGAACGAGCTGGGACCAGGTTTAATGTCCGGGGAACAAATGATGACGGTCATGTCGCCAATTTTGTAGAAACAGAACAGGTATACAGTGTTTATATTGCTTGATTCATGTATTGGGGAGAGGCACAGAGAATAATCAAATAACAGATTTTTATTTGATTCTGAACTCACTTTGACATCTGTAATGTTGTTTTATGGTTGTTCTTGGCTGCTTATTAACTTTAAGAAAGAATTCCAAAAACAAACTTATTTAGGCATGGCTCTTCAAGTCAGTAACAAAATTTTTTACTAATCAGCATGGCATTGCAAGTGCCGTATGTTTTAGTATTGAATTTAAAATCCTCAATTATAGAGCGAGACAACTTAAGAAAAGTGGGTTGTGATGAAATTAAGTCAAACCCAACTCTTAAAGCTAGGTATAGTACCATCTAGAATTAAAAGTTATAATATTTTTGGCTATGAAACTATGTAATTGTAAATTCAGGCCATGCCCCCAGTCCAATTCAGATCTTCAAATCAGTTTTTGAAAAATAGAAAAAGCTAAAGAAAAAAAATTAAATGAATTATAAAGATATATGTATGAAATATTGAAATTCAGAAGGAATTCCTTTTTTAAAGTTATAATTCTTATGCTTATATGTTCACTTTATTCTTGGTTAATGTATATAGAACTATCACTAGTTGAGAAAAAAATCCAACTTATTTAGTGGCCTGTTTGGATATTTTGTTAGGATAATTTATATATGAGGGATTGGTCATAAGATGTAACTGGTGTTGTGCACTAGATGTTAGTAAATTTGTCTTTTGATGTAGAGGTAACTACTTTGTGGAAATATTTTACCCATTACTTTTCTCTGTAGGTTGTGTATTTAGATGACTCTGTTTCTTCCTTCATACAAATCCGGGGATCTGTCCCATTGTTCTGGGAGCAACCAGGGTTGCAGGTATGTGTTTTGACATTCAGTTTTTTTTTCTCTTGAGAACTTTCCATATTTTCTAAACACTCAGGATAGTGTATTAGTTCATAGGATAGTTCTGTTACTTAGTCTAATAATAATAGTTAGATTCATAAATGAGAATCCAAGTATAGAGGTCCTGGAATTGTTCTAGTTATTTTTTCCTTTAATGTTCTTTTCAATACCTATAGAAATTCAGCTCCCATATTTAATATTAAAATTTTGATGTTTTCATGGCACATTGATTTTTCAGAGTGTTTCTATATTTACTATCTCAGTATCTTAGTGTATAACAATTTAGTCTCTGTAGGCAGAAAAATGTAGTAGTTAAAGCTTCTGAAACCAGACTTCTCAATTTGCATCCTTCCTCACCACTACTAGCTCTGTGATCTTGGGCAAGTGATTTAACCCCTTTGTGTCTCAGTTTTCTTATCTGTAACATGGAAATAATATTAGTAGTTCCTATTTCTTAGGGTTCTTGTAAGGGTGAAATGAGACGTGCTTAGAGTAGTAACTGGCACGCAGCACTAGGTGAGGGTTAGCTGTTGTTAATGTTAAGAATATATCTGTTACTGAAATTTTACTTGGCAATTTGTAAATTGTGACTTGTCATCTTGAATATGTTGTCTGTTTTACATTCTAATCTATTTTTTCTAAACTTTCCTTTGTTGATTAAATGTCTAATCTTTAAAACGTAAGATTTTTTTTCACCTAAGATAATATTGGATTGCCCATAATACTGTGATTTTGCATTTTATTTTTATTCAAACATGTTTAGTCCCTAAGGTATGTTATATTCATTTTAGGCTTCTGGTATATACTGTCTAGTAAATTTTGTGCCTCGGTCTGTAGTATCAAGAAAATGGACAGGAAGAAATCTTGCCTTCATTTAGTTTACAGCTGGATCTCTCTTACATTCTAGGATGGTTATTGTGGAGAAAAATTGCAGACCACTTGACCCTTTTCAATAAGGTAGTTTATTCTAAAAACAGGCTAGGAATGAATAAGGATTAATACTTGTACTGCTTTGCTAAAATTCTTTAGTTCTTATCAAGGCCAGTTTGACTTATAGGGGGTTTCTCTCTGGCATGTAGGCATGACTTAAATAGATGCATTTCGTCCCAGTCTCTCTTGGGAAAGAATACCAACCCTACCCTACTTCTCCTAAGTTTTTGTGACCAGAGAACGGTGTTTGGAATATTTGCTTTAAGAAATTTCTAAAACGCTGCTTTGATGCAAGGTAAATGCTTTTGCTTTAGAGACAGGCTGGTGTAAGAGATTGTAACAGCCTATTTATAGGCCCTCTGTTTTACTGCTTTCTGTGTTATCTTCTTAAGAAGTTCAGAATTATAGTGTTTGGTTATGTAGTAAGATTGGATCCTGAGTAGTTGCATTGAGCGATCCTCCTTGGGTGGGACTTCCTTCTGACTTCCTTCTGTGTTCTATGGCCTGTCCACACAGCTTGGCTATATAACATCATTTAATTATGGGCTGAAAACTACAGATTTTAAAATTGTGCCTTTCTTGATATAGTAATTTTTGAGACATCAAGACTGTCCAGCAGTTCCGCCAAATCGCCACCAAGCTGCCCCGTTGTCTCCGGTTGGCTTGAGGATTGGGTCAGTAGTTCCCTGTTATTTAGCTTAGTAGTTTTTAAAGCTAGCCTTTCTTTGAACAGGGATGGATTCATTTCACGAGTATCTTTTATCATTTCCCCCCCATTCTAACAGAGGAATGAAAATAATAGATACTGATTTTAAAAAACAAAAAGCCCAAGGCCCCAAGTTCATTTTTTTCATAGAAGACAAACAAGGACTTTTGACTTGATTTAGAGTGGCTGTAAATGGTCGTTAAGTGTCCTGTGTGTTCTCCAGACTGGAATTTTATTTTCGGGGATCCTTGAAGTTAGTGTTGCTTAGTGAGAGGTCCCACTTCAGAGGTCACAGACAGGCAGCTGTCCTTTGTTCTACCTCTTTTCCTCTATGAATAATTTATCTCAGGTTCTTTAAATATTTTAAAGGAATCTGTGGAAGTGATTTTATTTTGTTTTGTTTTATTTTATTTTTATTGAGTAAAATTGAATTGTTAACAATCTAGTACGCTGACAAAATGTGTACAATTTTCTTATTAGTTATCTATTTTATACATATTAGTGTATATATGTCAATCCCAATCCCCCAATTCACCACCACCCCACCTCCACCCCTGCTTTCCCCACCTTGGTGTCCATACATTTGTTTTCTACATCTGTGTGTCTGTTTCTGCCTTGCAAGCTGGTTCATCTGTACCATTTTGGAAGTGATTTTAAAATGCAGATTCATGGCCTCAACTTCACATCAACTGGAATAGAATCTCTTGGAATGGGGCCAGGAATCTGCGTTTTAAGCAAGTTCCCTTGCTTAAACGGTACAACACATTAGAGAACTCGTACCGGATGCTACTCTGCTGCCCTTGCAACATATCCAGCCCCGCCTGCTCCAGTGGCCAGTGTTGAGCCAGCAGAGGCAGCCCTGTGACCCCTCGCCCCAGCTTTCTCCTAGGTCTTAGGATTTTCTCTTTGTTCTCATTCCCACTCCTGTCATCTCAGTTAAGGTCTTCATAATTTCTTCTCGCCTGAAAGATTCTCCAGTTTTCTAACGGGTCACCTCCCAGCTTTCTGGCCGTTCTTACCACTTTTGATCTATTACGTTCATCAGATCTAGGCACCCGTTTCTTCATGTTCTGGCTTCCTCTGCCTATCCAACGTCATGCCTGGCTGTTTCCTTCCTTCCTTCCTTCCTTCCTTTCTTTCTTTCTTTTAAAAATAAATTTATTATTTATTTATTCATTGGCTGTGTTGGGTCTTTGTTGCTGTGCATGGGCTTTCTCTAGTTGTGGAGAGCAGGGCTACTCTTCGTTGCAGTGCGCAGGCTTCTTATTGTGGTGGCTTCTCTTGTTGTGGAACATGGGCTCTAGGTGTGCATGCTTCTGTAGTTGTGGCACTCAGGCTCAGTAGTTGTGGCTCGTGGGCTATTGAGCGCAATGCCTGGTTATTTTCTAACAGGAATCCTCTGCTCCCCAAATGAAGGTTTGTTGTCCTTCAGTAGCCGACTCAGATCTCATGGAATGGGTGCCAGTCACCCTTCCACACTGATTTGTTCATTAAATCCTTGGGTTCTTCTAAATGTGTATGATTCTGTACACATTAGATGTATATAGTTTTGTATCCGATGAGAAATTCAAAGACTATAGTGATGCTTCAGAGAGAGCTTGCAGTCTGTTTGGGGAGACAGGCCTTTTATGGAAAAGGTAAATATCAGTATCAATTACTTTGAGGCATCGTAAGAGTTATTGTAAGGTGCTACGCAGGTAAGGGTGATATATCAAGTGCTGGCAACTCTTTCATTTTACTTATGATTTCCTTTTTTGGAAGTTATTTAGCATTTATAGTTTGTGATGTTCCTCTGATACTATATCATTGCATTACATTATAGGTTATATTAGTCTTAAAAGATGGTCAGCATCACGAGATTTATGCCTGGCCATGGTGTGGCACATTGAATTTTTGGTTGAGTTGAAGGTTCCGAAAAAGGTGAACACAAAGCAGTAATATTGTCAGAAGATGTTGTTCCATACCACTCAGTGAAATGGTTTTCTAAAAAAATTATAGATTTTTTAAAAAATTGGGTAAATTTATGGTTATTGAAAGCCTTAAAACTTTTATTACCATTGACATAACTTTTTATTACAGAATTTTTTTTTAACGTTAAGTAATAAAACCTAGTCTAGTCTAACCAACACGTTGCTATAAGGGTTAAGATATGTAGCTAATTGTGTGTATGTGTTGGGGAGCAGATAGTAGGGAACAACCACAGCCATTACCTAAAAACATGAGAAAAATTGTATTTTTTTCACCTTCTTGACAGTTGAGAGTTAAATGTTAATCAATAAACCAAATGGTAAGTCTTGAACTTTTATAGAGTTCGAGGCAATTACCTGAGATGAGTCCAAAGATAAAGTACTGACTTCTGCTGTTTTCTGCTGCCTAAAATGCTTAAAATCCTGGAGCACACATCTTTCAGAGTTTAAGATTTTATACAGCCTATTAAGCACTAGAAAATGAAATGGAACATAGATGTGACATTTGGCTAATCAATTTCTTATTAAGAAGAAAAAGCCCTGAAGAGAGAATCCACTGATTTCTCAGGACAGTCATTCAGTTGTCTCGTCAGATCAGGAGGGGGACTGCTGAGTGAACGATAATACTGTTAGTTTTGAACTTGGATGAGCGTGTTAGTGCTTATCTTCCAGTTTTATTTGTCCGACTGCATGGCAGCCTTCTCCCACACCCCCTTTAAAGTCGCCTTGTTCACAGATTAGCAAGAGTGAGTTCTGGGGAACTTTGATCCCAAAGTCTCAGGGAAATGTTTAAAAGTCAGGGAAAGAATCTGGTGGTTCTCAATTCTGCCTCATCTCTCTGTCACTTTCCTATATGAGAAAAGAAAAACTGTAACAAAACACAATAGGTGGTTATTTTCCATTTTGTTTAATTCTCTTAACCCAGATTTTCTGATTCTGCGAAATGTGCTGTTACTGTAGTTGTGTGCCTGAGAGATTTCCTTGGAAAGTCTGTTTTTCCAGGAACAGTATTTTTAATTTGTGGGATCTTTGGATGAAGGAGGAGTGAATAGAGTATTCAACATAACAGAGAAAAAAAATGTGTAGACATTGTACTTGTCTACAAGTACAGCCTGGAAGAGTAGGAATTTTGGTCAGGAGGCCTGCATTGTCATGTGAATCTTTTTTGGAGTGAATGCTGTTGCCTTAAGAGGACAGCTTTATTTGTTTGGCTGTATTTGGTTTTTTATTGCTCAAATGGCAATGTCGGTTGACTTACAAAGGGCATGTAGTTTGAGCTTAAAACAAGGTAATGTATATGGAAGCACTCTTAAAAATATCTTACGTAAATAAAAATTCTTGTTAGTTTACAAGTGTTTCATAATGAACTTGTAGTTCTTTTTTTTATGAGGTTGTATTTTAAAAAATAAAAGGGAGGAGAACCTCTTAGAACTTTTTTTTTTTTAAGAATATCACGAATGGCAGTCACTCAACTTACTGTTGTGTGTTTAGCAACTGAATTGTTACATGCTGTAAACAGTGGTATTTCTTTTGTCCACATGCTGGTTTTTGCTATGATTAAGCACATTTTTTCTTATCTTAGGTGGGATCTCATCGTGTTCGTATGTCAAGGGGGTTTGAAGCCAACGCACCTGCTTTTGACAGGTAAGACTGATTATTTTTACATAGTGCTGTAGGGTTTGATATTGCTAAGCAGTGAGACTAGTTGCAGTTGTATTTACTGATTCATTTCAGTTTTTTTGGCTCTAAGGAAAATTTCTTCTTGACTCCTAATTTAACTGGAAGACAGTGACGTTTACTGTTATGAATTCTAGGGGTGGTAGCACTAAGCATGTTGGTCTCGTTGTCTGGGCCTTAAAACTGTCTCTAACCAGCGCGCTGTCCAGTACGGTAGCTACTAGCCGCATGTAGCTCTTGAGCATTTGAAATTGGCTAGTCCAGATTGAGATGTGTTGTAAGTATATAATATATACTGGATCTGAGACTTAGTGCAAAAAAATGCAAAATGTGTTATTAATATTTGTTTTATATATCTGCTACATGTAGAAATGATATTTTAGCTGTATTGGGTTAAATAAAATATACGTAAATTAATTTCATGTTTTGATTTTTACTTTTTTCATGTGCCTTCTAGAAAATTTTAAATTATATCTGTGGCTCATATTATATTTCCTTTGGACAGCGTTGCTCTGTAGCCTCTGGAATGGTTAGAAGCTGGCGCAAAAAAAGCTTATATTTGGGGTCTATTTTTCTTAAGGCTAACGCTATTAAGGAGGTCTCTCTGAATTCTCATGGAGTGTGGGATGTCCGCACGTGTAAGGTGCAGCCTTGCGCCCTCTGCGCTCGCTGCCTTCCCAGCCAAGCTGGGTGGCTCGTGTTTTCCATGCCTGTCTAGCTTCAGCCTCAGAATGCCAGGGAGCTGGATGATTCCAACAGCTCTAGCGTAGGTGGGAGTTTAAGTCAGAGAGGAAATTGCATCAACTGAGTTTTTATAAATTCAGAGTTTTGAGACCATGTGGAATGGATTTCTATCCAGTTTTGCCAATTCTACGAGTTTAGGGACTTCCCTGGCTGTCCAGTGGTTAAGACTTGTCGCTTCCAAAGCAGGGGGCGTGAGTTCCATCCCTGATCAGGGAACTAAGATCCCACATGCCACAAGGTGTGGCTGAAAAAGAAAAAAAAAGAATAAAATACTGTCATGTGGGTCCTATTTAATAATGGGTGCCTAATTTATTGCAAAAATTCTTGACTTATCATTTGACATATGTTTATTTCCTTTCTTTAATAGACATTTTAGAACACTTAAGAATTTATATGGTAAACAAATAATAGTAAATTTGCTTGGATCTAAGGAAGGTGAACATATGCTAAGTAAGGCTTTTCAGGTAAGTATGATCCTTTTTCTCTTCTGTTCTGCCCCATGGACACGTAAAATGGTATTTTTAAAATAATGTAATGTAATAATCAAATTCTTCCAGGAAGTAAAATACTTCCTAGAAAAAGATTGGGTACTTGTTGGAACCATTAACTCTTTGGGGCAATTAGGCAACAGTTTAGGGTAATCTTGCTGAAATTGGGATTATGGAAAGCTTTCAAGGCAATTGACCCTGTTTTCTAATCTGCTTATTTATGTGTAGAGAAGAAAAGAATACTCTCCCCCTAAAAAATTTTCATCTGTCGCTGGCAGAAAGATACCAGGCAGTTTCCTCCTTCATCTGTTCATTGCCTTGCCTACCTCCTAGAAACCATAGTCACTGTTTTAAACCGGTGAAATGTTGAATAATGCATTTGTATACACGCAAGACTTCCTGTACTGATGAGAGAAAATTTGAGAATTTTAATTAGTTAAGAACCTAAAGAAATGTCTGACTTCTAAAGAAAAAATATTTTTCATAAATGTTTATTGGATCAATAACAAATTGATATAAATTATAGTGTTACATAACATTATAAGCTTAAGTTAAACAAAATGATTAGAAGACATTTTCTAAAGTTTAAGCTAATGAAGTCCAAAATTAACTTATTTATTTGGCTATTTTGTTTTTAATATTGTTAATAAACAATATTAAATACTTTAGAGAATATTATACTTTAGGTAATGACTTTCTATGGTAAACTTTTAAAACATTTTTATTTATTGAATGAAGGTATAAAAAATTTTTGATGGGCTTTGTCTTAAAAATAAACTTTTATTTTGAGATTCTGTAACAGACATAAACAGTCATATTTTTATGGTAAAAAATGAAAAGCTGATGGTTGGAAATCATTTTTCATTTTCTAAACCAGATGAGAATGTTATTTAAGTTCCCTGATATTAATGACATCATAACCTAATCTCTTAGGGATAATGTATGAGGTTTTAGGAAAAAGATGCCATAAGATATCAGCAAGTAATTTGCCATTTTACTGCCAGTGCAACGAAAGCTTTGTGAGATGAGTAAGATTTCAAGGACCTGCTGAGATTTTCATTTAAAATGTAAAGTTCCACTTATAACATTGTATTGATAAGATCGTTTTTAGTTAACATTTAAATGAATATTTGCATTTTATTTTCAGAGTCATTTGAAAGCTTCTGAACATGCAGCTGATATCCAGATGGTGAATTTTGACTATCATCAAATGGTTAAAGGAGGAAAGGCAGAAAAATTACATAGTGTTCTTAAACCTCAAGTACAAAAGTTTCTGGATTATGGATTTTTTTATTTCGATGGAAGTGAAGTTCAAAGGTTTGACTGCTCTGTTTCTCTTTTCTTTAAATTGGAACTTTGCTATAATTTTATTTAATTAAATAAAACATCTTCCTTTATTATACTTGATTTGAAGCTTGTTTTTCTTTCTTTCTAATAATAGCTTACATTACTGGGCACGTACTGTGGGTCAGGCAATGCACTTAGTCTTTACAAGTATTAATAACAATCGTAGGAATCGGTTCTATTATTACCTTCATTCACATTGAGGAGGTGGTAACGTAAAGCTGTCATCTGCCCCAAGTCACATAACTGGGAAGTGTTAGAGCTCGGATTTACCTGGCCCTGGATCTCATGCTGCTATCTCTGAGGCTATTCCATTTCTCTCGTAAAATTAATGTCTTAATGTTTCTTGCCTCAGTAAGGATTGTTAAATGCAGATAAAAATGAAGGACATGGGTTATTGTCTGCTCTGATACAGAACTATGGGGTTGTAAATCTGAATGTGTGTTCAGCTCCTAACTAGTGGCATAATTAAAAATAAGTAGATGTGGTTGAATAGAGAGATATGTAATAAAAAATGTGTGGCAGAATGTTAACAGTTGTGGAATCTGGGTAGTGGGTATATGGGTGTTCACTGTAGAAGTCTTTTTGTATATTTGAGAATTGTTATACTAGAAAGTTGGGGGGAGAAAGTGGATGCTACATTTTAATCAGCTTAATTTTTCTCAGTTTGTTTTAGCTTTGTTATTTTTTGTTTTAAACTACCTGTTTAATTTCACTGAATTTGCTACAGATGCCAGAGTGGTACAGTTCGAACAAACTGCTTGGATTGTCTTGATAGAACAAATAGTGTGCAGGCATTCCTTGGCTTAGAGGTAAAAAAAATAAATTAAAATATGTGTACGCAACTTGTATCAAATGCCTTCTGCAGTGCTTTTGTAATATTTATGTTTCTCATTAATTACTTTTCACGAAATGAAGTTACGCTAAAGGCATTCTTTACTTCTCTTCTAGTCTTTTTGCCAACATCGCTCTTCATTTAAATGTTTCTTTTATCTGTTCTAAATACTTTCTTTAGGTAGCTTCTGTTTCCCTTTATTGTTCCCTAAATTTCCCTTAAAAAAAAACCCTGCTCTTTACACTATTCCAGTAATTGCCTCTTCTGTCTTTTGGATAAAGAAAAAAAAAATTTGGATATATTTGGCCTTCATTCTCAGTGTTGTCTTTTAAAAGTCTTTTTGGAATTGGGGAGGGAGGATCTGTTTCCACATGTACAACCCTATAGGTTTATATTTTCAACAGAGTCTGATCCAGGGTAGTTTACGTGGCATTTTTCAAATCAGCAGCTACAAAAAACAAAGTGAGATGAAAATGTCATTGTTAGAATAAAAGCAAATGAGAGCCAAATTCTCTACCAAAGTCTCTGTTTAAAAGTTTTTTCCTTTACTGCTTATCTATCAAATTCAGTCTAATTTAGACATAATCTCAACCATTTGACAAACTGTGTAGCAGTGCTGAGATCTCTAAGTCTTGCCTGTTATGCAACAGTTAGATTCATAAAGCTATTGTGGGTCTTCAGTTAGTTCCATAGAAACTCAGCATAGTTCTCAAATACTATGAAAAACAGGAATAGGAAGTAATCGGTTCTTATTTCCTCTAACAGATGATCTTAAATTTGGCCAGAATAGTGGTGCAGTTACTCTGCAACTGAGCAGAGTCTTTCTGTCTCAAAATGAAAGTACAGTGTATAGAATTCTCTACTACAAAAAAGTATTTTTCATGTAACTATGTAAGTTTTACTGCTTTGCCTTTTTTGAAATCTGTCGTTGAGGTTTACTTAGAAAATACAACAGACAAGAAAAGTAAAAGCAGGCATTTGGTCATAGGGATGGAGTTTATCATATGGCTCAGGTTTGTTTTGAGTTCTGTTCTTAAGTGGCTAAAGCCATTCAGTTAAATTCTGAGAGTAAGCTTAGTGAAATACTTGAACATCTTCATTAAAAGTAGAACAAGTGTTAGTTTTCAGAATCTGACTTAGCTGACTACCCACTGTTTGTTATTATGTGTGAGAATACTCCCTAGTATGGCAATTGATTGACTGGTTACAAAATATACTGCTAATAAAGGCAAAACCAAACTACTTGTAGTGAAGACCAGTTTTGCCCAAGTCCTTGAAAGAGGTGCAAATGAGAAAGGAGTTGCTGGAGGCTTATTTTTATTCTCCATGCCGGCAAAGAACAGCTCTGGTATAAGTCTCTAGGTAATGAGATAAACCCAGGATAGGGTTTTTTATGTTATTTTAGTTTTTGGTCCCTCTGTAATTATTAATAATCTCCACTTATAGACAAGAGAAAAGAAAACACAAATGGGAAGGAGTTAAGTAAAAATGCAAGGCATAGACTAGATTCCAAGTAAGAGAAATAGACTGGATAAAGATTATACGCTGCTTTCACTTTGCCAGACTCTATGGCTAAGAGTCCTTCAGAGTAAAGACCAATAACCTTTCTGAACACTTCTACTGTGAAAGAACTGTGGTGGCCCAAAGATGCTATGTTCCCCCTAGTTCTCCCTTATATGCTTTGCTGATACAAATTTCATACATTGAAAGCTGTCGTGACTTTATTCAGAGATATGACTTATTTTTAAATTTTGATAACAGTTCAAGAGCAGCTCTCCTTTTCTCATAATCTCCTGACTTAATTACCCAAACATGTAGAACCAAATCCAAAAATTAAATAAACTTAGTTATTTCTATATATATTTAAATAAACTAGGTAAATGCATTTCTCTGCTCCAGTGCATGCTGTTACATATTGTTCTTTTAGGTGAATAAGATAAACTAGTCTGATTCATAGGGTCATTTTTTTCCTTCTTCTTTTGGCTGTGTGACTTGTGGGAACTTAATTTGCCAACCAGGGATTGAACCTGGGCCCTCGGCAGTGAAAGCGGGGAGTCCTAATCACTGGACTACCAGAGAATTCCCTACAGGACTTTTTAATAAGCTTAATGTCATTTAACCATAAAGAAGTTTTTATTACTACCAGGGAATACTGAGTTATTTGTAGGTTTCATTGATGTGATATTTACTTTAGAAATTGACGTGGTGGGAAATAACACAATTAGCCTAGTAAACTTGGGTTTTCAGAATCCACACTGATGAAGTCCTGTAACTGTAAATTTTTGGTTTGATTCTGGTAGTTCTTAAGAAGTCACATCGTAATGAATGTATTAGTATACTTACAAAAGTTTCTCTTTTGCTATTTTAGATGCTAACTAAACAGTTGGAAGCCCTCGGCTTAGCTGAAAAGCCTCAGTTGGTGACTCGCTTTCAGGAAGTTTTTCGATCAATGTGGTCTGTGAATGGTGATTCAATCAGTAAGATTTATGCAGGAACTGGAGCTCTTGAAGGAAAGGCTAAGGTAAATCTAAATCTATTGTAACATTATAAAAGATCCTCTTTTTCCTTCTTTAGTAAAGCTTTAAATGGACTCTTTTTAATTAATAGTTTGGTTCTTTTAAGGTATCTGTTTTAGAATTCTGTTTTACCATGCTTTTATGTCCTCTTTAACCCTTCCTTCTATAGTGGATACTAATGATTGAATGACTAGTTATTTCCTTAGGTTCGAGGGGTATGTATATGTGACACATTTAGTTGTTTAGTGATAATCCACTAGGCTTGCATATGTATTGCTTACATTTTTTTTAATGATTTTCACTTGCATATCTGTTTTACTTTTCATATTATTTTGATTAAAAATGTATTTTTTTTAAAGCTTTGCTTGTTTGTTTTTGTTTTTGTTTTTGTTTTTTGAGGCTGTGCAGCGCAGCATGCAGGATCTTAGTTCCCTGGTTCAGGTATCGAACCTGGGCCCCCTGTAGTGGAAGCGTGGAGTCCTAACCACTGGACCGCTAGGGAATTCCCCCAAATATGTTTTTCTTTAAAAAAAAAGTCAGGGACTTCCCTGGCGGTCTAGTGGTTAAGATTCAGCACTTCCAAGGCAGGGGGCACAGGTTCAACCCCTGGTTGGGGAACTGAGATACCACATGCCAATGTGGCACGGCCAAAAATTAAAAAAAAATCTTTTTTTAAAGTAAGAAACAAAAGTCCCCCCTCCTCCCAATAAAGAGCTTTATCTCATTTGACTTCGTGTCCCCAGCACTTGACATAGTGTGTATTGCTGGATGGACAAATAAATCAGTGGGCAGTTTATGCAGCACCCACTATGAACCCAGTGCTATTAGGGCTCAAGTTTTTATTCTTTTTCTTATCTTACCTTGAAAAGGAGGCTATCAAAATGTGCAAAAGAAGTGTGAAATATGGGCTTAATTATAAAGTCTGTGCCTCACCATTACTTTTTAATTGCTAGTATTATCTATAGACTGCTTTCTGCTTTAGTGTTTGGCCCTTAATGAGGGACTTTGGGTGCATACTTGAGATATTTTTCATTATTTTATGTACTTAAATATTGACCTTTTATGGCTCCTGGCCTCAGTTGAATTGATTAATATTCTAAATCCCTACAGTTTCTCAAATTATTCCAGGAGTAAAAACAGGGACATTTACCACTTTTATAGTTTCTTATTTAGCCTCTTCAATATAGCAGCTGAAGTTCATCATCTCCAAGTCTTCTTTTAATTTCGAAATCCTCCTCCTCTTCTGTGTCTTGTAAAATGTCACTTCTCTGTTCAGAGGTATTAGCCTTACCTGCAAAGTTCCTTTTGTTCAACACATAGAAATAATTTGTATTGATATTTACAAATATTTACTTCCTAAAAGGTCCCTATTTTTGAAAACCTGAGATTGTTAAACTTTCATTTATTCTTTTTAAATAAAGAACATAATTCTTACTTTTAAACCTGACTCTCTACAACTATTGCTTAAAATATTCTTTTATGCTTTGCCTTTTTGTTTCTGCAGTTGACTAAGACCATCTGTGTACAGAGGTTACATGCATTTTCAGTGGTGTTTTATTTCTAACAAAACAGATATGAAATTTTATGTATTAAATATACTAGTCTGAACTGAACTAAAATCTAACATCTGAACTGCTCTTTCTTTTCCTTTCTCTGGATTCCTTTTGATTAATTGCCTGATAATGTGAATGGTGAGTCTCTTTTCAAATAATGTCATTTGCATATGTTTTATGGAAGGAAATAACATTTTAAGCCTCAAATTCCTGTTATTTCTTTAAGGAATAAAAATTAGATGTTGCAAACTAAAGTTTTTTTTCTAAAAGACAGGAGTTTTTTTTTTTTTTAAACAATCATCAAAATCTGTAAGATTAAAATATCTTTATGGTAACTAAGGTGCCTAGGTAAAATATATGTTCATTAGAAGTTATAATCAGCTCTCTCACTATAGGAATTGGCATATGTTTATTATTTTTATTATTTATATTTACATAGGCAATAAAATAACCTAAAATATACAAACTGTAGTTTACATGTTATAGTCTAGACCTTCATTCTCATATTCAATTTTAGTTTTAACTAACATAAGTTATTTGGGAGCAATTTCAATTTTATTTTCCTGCTATTAGAGTGCTTGAAGTTTTCTGAGAACACGTAAGTTCAGGGTGGCCTCCTTTATCTCCCCGGCTTCTCCCCACCCAGCCCATCCATCCCCAAGTCTAAAAGTTACGATATAAGAATTAATTTCCTTGTCTTGAGTGAGTACATTTCAGTTTATTTTCTTTACAGTAAATTTAAGCTTTTACTGCTCTAAATATCTCTAGTGGATGGAGTTGTGGCACTGAGCTGCTTCTGTCTCTTTGTGCAGAGCTGCTATCCAAAACAGGAAAAGGAATAGTGACATCTTGAGGCATTTTAATGTGATGCTTTGATGCTCAAAATAGAGTGATTAGGTCCTTTTTATTACAGTAAGGTCTTATAAAACTTATTTAAAGTTTCAGAATACCTATTGAATGAAAACAACATAAGATGAAAGTCCGTGCTTTTTTCCCCCAACAGGCTGGAAAGTTAAAAGATGGTGCTCGTTCTGTTAGTAGAACAATTCAGAATAACTTCTTTGACAGCTCCAAGCAAGAGGCCATTGATGTTTTGCTACTGGGAAATACTCTAAATAGTGATTTAGCTGACAAAGCTCGAGCCCTTTTAACTACTGGAAGTTTGCGTGGTATGCGTTCTTACTTTATATTTTACTTTATGTTGTTTATATTCCTTCTAAAAGTCCAAGAGGTAAATGTAAACTTATTTACATAAATGCTTTTTAGATTGAGTTGATTAAAATAGTTTTGAAAGGAATTTCTATCAATGAAACTTTCTAAAATGGCATTCTCCAAAGGGAGTTTATCTCTCCTAAAATGTTTATATCATTAGTGAAATTATTAAGCTATAAACCAAGGCCCATGCATGTTTTCTTTTATAGATCATGGTTGAGGGAGGGAAATGGTTTAAGTATTGCTAACTTTATATAAGGCAGGATTTCACGAAATATTCAGCTAGTACTTTCAGTAGAGTATTCAGTAACCTAATTATGTAGAAAACATTGCTTTATTGAAAAAACCAGTACCTATGTTGGTTATTTTGTTAATCACCACCCCAAAATTTTCTATAACTTGGTCTTATCTTTTAAGTGCTATTGTTTGAATAAGCATTAAATCATATTAATAATTTTAAAATGTTGCTTATTATTGAATACTATCATTCCCAATTTTAATATTTGACATAAATATATATGGCTTTCAGAATGGCTGTTGCTCTTTTACTGTCTTTCATTAAAATCAGAAGAATTTGAGCCCATATCAGTGAGCATGTATTAAACAGTATGATGGGAAGACTCAGTATACATTGTGGAATTTAATAAATTAGCCTTCAATTTCATATTTTTTTCTATTTTATCTTTCCAGCACTCTGAACGCTTTCATTTCTTCTGTTACCTCCCAAACCAAACCTTTCAGTTTTCCCTGTGCCAGTAGGAGAAATTGTTCCTCATCAAATAATGTCCTCGTGGGTTATGACTTGGTTAAATATGTTATCATGGATTCTTTCAGCATTATGCATGGTGCTGAAGGTAGTTAATTACAGTCAGTGCCTCAGGGATCTGTGCCTAGTCTGGGGGACTGAAATCTACTAAAGCCCTGAAAACCAGAATCTGATCTTAGCTACTGCTTTTAACTTCAGGCTTTCTTCCTGGCTTCCAGCAGTAGACACTGACTGATTTCCGTCTTATCACCTGTTTCCACCTGTGCCTACTTTGATATGGAGGCATTAGTCAGCAACAGCTGAAAGTAAGCCATTGAAGGAAAGAGAAGTGAGGGAGCTGAGTAATGCCCAGACTTGATCATTAGTATTTTAGTTTCCTGCACATTTTACTATATGAAAAATGTACCCTTAAAAAAGTACAGTCAGTTTTGCTATAACACTTATGCTGAGGATGGGAATTTGTTCCAGCGTGGATGCTATATCAGAGAACACTTTGAGTATAATGCCAATTCAGCAGACGTTTATGCATGATTTCACTGGTAATAACACTAGGGAAATGCAGAAAGCTGCACCCAGCAGAACTGAGGTGGGTAGAAATATACGATATACATATACATGTGTGTGTATACCTCAGACATCTCTCTCCCTCCATTCACCAGACGTGTGGTGAGCCCCATCCGTCCATACCTAGTGTTACAACTTACCGTGCAAACCCTCTGCACCTAAGAAAAATCCTACGGGGACTCGGTGATGTTCAGAGTTTCACAGTCAGAAGGTTGTAGGCCTGCTTTCCAGGCTGTTGCTGTATGTATGTCTTACGTGTGTGCGTGTGCACATACTTGTGAGGGAGAATGTGAATCTGAAAACCTGGAGGACCTTGAAATATGGGCAATACGGCCCTAACCCACACCTCGCAGTGGTCTCTCCGGGACTCAGCAGCTGATAAGTACAGTCAGCTCACTTACAGCAAAGCATACGCACTGCGACTGTCATTTATTTTTGTCTTTGGTGTCCTATAGCCGTCAGAAAAAGATTCAGTTATCAAACTAAATCAAAAGAAAAAAGTGAGGCGGTCTGAGAATGTTTTGTTATAACACTCTAGATTTCAACTGTAACTTGCTGTTTTACTAACGTTTCTTTGTTTTCTTCTTGATGCACCCATAGTTTCTGAACAGACATTACAGTCAGGTACAGTATAGAAAATCAATCTATAAATAAAAGCAACTTTATTTTTTTTAAAGTTGATGTATATAAAACTGCAAAGAAATGGAAACTTTCCTTTATTTTGCCCTCCAAATCTAGCAGGATAAATTGATACATTGTTTTAATCCGAGAAAAAATTTTAAGTTTGAGAAAACTATTTCATTTGGAAGGAAGTATGCAATGCTCTTTGTATTCCTGTAGCAAATGCTTAATTCCAATTATAATATAGGTCATCTAGTTTCAATTTTACTTTTATATTTCATTGAACAAACACTGTTAGGGTTATATCTTACTCTTTATAGGCTCCTGGAAGAAAACAGCTGTGACTCTTCTGGATTAATGTCCAAGTACTACCTGTGATATTTACGACTACTCAACAGTGCTTCTCACACATAACACTTTAAAAGGCATTGACTCATTTTCTCATACTGTAGGTGAAATATTTTCTGTAACTGTAAGACCTGTACTAAAATACGAGCTGAAATCCTTTAAAAAGCATTAAGATTGCTAACAAACTTAGAAGAGTTAAGTGTGTAAGACCTAAAGGGCATTATTTTTCTTGCCTTTTCTATTCTTAGGAATCTCATGCCTTCATTCTCTGGACAAGATTTATGATCTTGTCTTTAAACTTGAATCCCTGGTGAAAGGAACAAAAGCTAAGCTCTTGTCAGATATTTAGCTGAAAAAGACATCTTTTCTTCCCTTCACTTAAGATTTGGTTTCGCTTGGTTATTGTTCTGAGTGTTTTGAGAAACTATGGGTGATTTTTTTTGAGGATAGAGGAGGGGATCAGTTGGATATATTTTTGAGTTACGTTGTGAAATCCATTTTCTGAAATGGTATGGTATTTAGGGGTGGACATCTGTTTGAACATAGACTCATTTCTTTCTGCACATTAAGGTGCCAACCAGTTAAGAATAAGGAATTTTTTTAAACCTTTCATTCCATTTGTAAACAGACTTCAGTAGCTCACCCAACGTGGCAACGTGTTTTTGTTCACACCATTCATTATTTGTCTTGCTGGATATTTTAAACTGTTAAATCATTATAGTACTTGCATTTTGATGTAGAAAGGACTGTAGAAGCTGTTTTCGTAGCGGTAGCAATGGCAGTGACTTCAATTAGAAAGAGCAGTGAGAATCCGTAGTAATAGAGTGATTCTTTATCCAGGTTCAGTAGGCTTTCAGTTAACCATACCAACAGGCTGGAACAAATAATCCGCGTTCATTACTCCCAGACACCTCTATGCAAGTAATCAAATCAAATAACAAGAGGGCTAGAAATGCGCACGTCTGCCCCTGGGGACAGTGGGGATGTGCTTGTCATCTAAATCATCAGTCCTTTCATGGGATTCACAGGTCAAACTATTTTCATTCCAATCCGAAAATGTTATTTGCCGTTTTCACTCATTCTCTCACAAGGCTGCTCGCTGTATGTACCTTCGTATCCAACAATAATAATGAATATCGTAATAAAATAAGGTCATGTGGTGAAAGGTGAGAATCATTTTGATTTCCCTTTCCTCTTAGTTAACCACCCATTAAGGGCATAGTTTCTGTCTTTAGATTGAAGTCCTATTAAGGTTCTAGTCACTGTAAGTACCAAGGATTTGACTTAACCTAAGTGAAATGTGGTTTAGAAGGAAGAAAGATAGGTGGAAGCCAAAAAAAAAGTAGGCAGGAAAAGGGTTGAGGATGCAAAATATATTGAATATTTATTCATATAACCATTATTTACTGAGTGCCTACTATGTACCAGGCACTCTTCTAGTCACTAGGGATTTTGGAGCAAATAAAATAGACCCACATTTCTGCCCTCATTGGAGCTTGCATTCTTGCAAGGGTCCAGTGGCTGAGCAGTGAGTGAACAGGAATGGGGTGGCAGGTGAGGGCAGAAAGGCAGGGCAAGTTGTTTGGGGCCTTGTAGAACATTGGTAAGGACTTGGTGTCTCCTCTGAGCTGGGAGGCTTCATTCTCCAGCATCTCATTATTGTCCATAATTGGTGTTTTTGTCAGGGAGCCATTATTCATCAAACCACCTGTCAGTAGCTAGAATCCTAAATGTAATCAATCGTTCTTGAATGTTTTTGTTTTGAGGAGAAATAACATATTTTTACTAGCCTCCGAATGAAAGTTATATGAAAGTCAGTTGCTGTATTCCTAAAAGTGTGCAGTCTCTGATTTTGTATATCATACAATAATGTGCCATTTCATGGAAACAGAACTGTTTGTTCTGCATGTTTTTTGTTGCTGCATTAATTTTGTAATAGTTTTTTTTTTACTTGGGTTATTGTAAATGTAGTTGATTTTTTAAAAATTGTGTTAGTTAATTGCATTGTGCTGGGCTCTGTGTTCACGGCTGATCTTTTCTGTGCCTGTGCATGTACCTGATGCTTGTTTGTGGTGATGATGGTAATTGTCCATTCCAGCCATCATTTCTCAGTTAGGAAAATCAATTTTTGTGAATGGTTTAATGCAGCCAAAATTCTGTTGTATTTTGTTTTCAATTAGCCTCTTCTAAAGTTCTAAAGAGCATGTGTGAGAATTTCTACAAGTATTCAAAGCCCAAGAAAATTCGAGTATGTGTGGGCACCTGGAACGTGAATGGTGGGAAGCAGTTTCGCAGCATAGCTTTTAAGAATCAGACCCTCACTGACTGGCTTCTCGATGCACCCAAGTTAGCTGGCATCCAGGAGTTTCAAGGTTGGCATTATTTTATAATACGAATTTAATTAATTAACCTTGACTGTGATTTATTAAACTAGAAAACAAATGTGGCACTTCACAATATGCATTACTTTAATAAAAGAAACTAGGATTTACACATTTGAAGACCAACATTCTCATAGATCAAAGCTGTTCAAATCTTAGGTCTTTTGTATTCCTAGACCTTTATCTACTACTTAATAGGAAAACATGGTAAAATAAAACATCATTTTCTTTGTTATTTGATTCTCAGAAAATGGGATCCGTACATAAATAGATATCTTTAAGGTAACCACACATTTAATAAAAACTAGTCCTGTTTTCAATTCTTTTAACTGATACAAAGCAAGCTTATTTTATGACTGATAATTTTTCAAATCTACTATGTTCCATTTTTCAAATATAATCCTTTATTTGCTAAGATAAGAAATACTGTGGATCATGAGCAGTTTTACAAAACTCGTTTTGACATTTGTTGGCCCTTTAAAGAGTCCTGATTCATCCTTGTAAAATACTTGTCATTCGGTTTGGATACTCTGCCACCAAGCTCTTGATAGCCAGAACCAAGCATTAAGCTGAGGATGCTTATATTAAGATTTTAACTAGAATCATGAATTTGAGGTCTTATTTAAGTCAACTTTAGTTCCTTTTTAAAATGGTACACATTTACCAAGTGTTATTTATGAAGGTGATGTACATAGGAAATACTGTGAGATACAGATTTTCCTTTCTTAGTTACTTTTTATCAGTCATACTTTAAACCCTGGGAATTTCCCTAAGCATTTATTAAAATGCCCCTTTTCATTTACATTGAACCTCACTTAAAATTGTAGTTGTAGTAGTAATAATAACAGTGATAAAATAACAGCTAACACTACAAGTCTAAGTGCTTTACTTCTATTTATTTAATCCTTATAACAGACCTAATGCACAGTCACTATTATTATTCCAATTTCACTGATGAGGAAACTGAGACACAATAAGAGAAGTCACCTGCCCAGGGTCATGCAGCTAGTAGTGACAAACCCAGGATTAGAACTCAGGCAGTTTGGTTCTAGAGTTGTGCGATTGCATTTTGTGAAGTTGGGCAAGTTGCTTAGGTTCTCCAAAGCCTCAGTTTCCTGTCTGTAAATAAAAGGCAAATATAATCTGTCACATAAGGTGTGTAGTAAATGAGAAGATTTGTATATAACAAATAAGCTTTGCGCATAATAGCAGTCAATAAATATTTTTATTTTTTTATTTCTAAGTATTCATCATTTGTAAGCTTTTTCTCTAACTGTTTGTCCCCATTTCTGAATGCTTGGTCCACCCACAGTACCCTGGGGTGCCTTATCTAAAGCAGCTCTGTTCTGTTTTGGTCTCATCAGCCATTAGAGAGCTAATGGCTAGAACAGAGGGGTTGGTCTGAATCCCTGACTCTTCTCATTTTCCTAGATTGCTGCCATCTAGGAATTTTCAAATTTAAGTGTAAAAATCCTTCTCAGCTGTTTTCTCTAGTTTGAGTTAGTTACTGAACCACTTTATTGTTTGTTCCCTTTCTGAAAAATTTCTTTACTTCTCCATTTTGAGGCACTTTAGCCTTTGAGAAGTGGCTTGTTTCCCTTCTGTCCATGGTACAAACTTTAGCAAGAGTTCTTGCAAAATTATTTCTGAAAGGACTTAAGGATCTTCAAGAATAACAGCCTTGAAGAAGCAAACTTAGGTCACCTAAATAGAAAGTGAATTGAAAGTAATTTTGTTCCCCTCATGGGTTTTTGCCTTTACTTTGAATTTGGTTAAACTTGAAACACAAAAATGGACTTTTATGAGATCTGATGTTGATCTTAGTTGTTTTGGGGGTAGGAGAGTTGCCATTTGACCAAGGACATATTTTAAAAGCCTTTCTTGGATGCTTAATTGTAGATAAAAGAAGTAAACCAACTGATATATTTGCAATTGGTTTTGAGGAAATGGTAGAGTTGAATGCTGGAAACATTGTAAATGCAAGGTAAGCCAGCCAGGTAACACACAGGGAAACTTTCTAGTTGACAGACTGGGGGGGGGCACAGGTAACTAAGTGCTTGTTACAAGGATAAATTGAGATAATATATGTAAAGATGCTTTTTAAATCGTAAAATTGCGGTTCTCAAACTTTTTGATTTCATGTCTTTCTACACTCTTAAAAATATTGAAAATCTTAACGAACTTATTTTTGTGAGTTTTCTCTCTTGATATGTATCACATAAGAAATTAAAAATGAAAATTTTAAAGCAGTTAATCATTTAAAAATAATAATAAATTCATTACGAGTTAACATAAGGAACACTTTTTTTCCTGAGAAGTAACAATTTTCCAAAACAAAAATTTACTGAGAAGGATGGCATTGATTGATAGTTTTGCAAATCTCTTTAGAATCTGGCTTGAGACAGCTGGATTCTCACATCTACTTCTGCATTAGTCTGTTGCAATATGTTGTTTTGATTGAAATATATGAAGAAAATCACGTAATTATGTAGTTGGAAACTGAAATATCTTAATAGCCTTTTCACATCATCTCTTCTCTGATACTGCTAAACAGTTTCTTAAAGGTTGGTTGCAGTGTGGAATCTGAAACCATAGCAATGAACTTTTTGTGCTCAATTGTATTAAAACATTGGTCTGTCTTTTACCCTTGCATGATTTTGAAACATCATGTGTTGGTTATTTGGAACATATTAGTTCACTGAATTATGTAGATCTTCCAAATTTTGACACATTTCATTATACAATACTAAACATCATATTGTTAATTTCGTCACTGATCTCATCTGCAAATTCTTCAAGTATGTGGAAGCTGTCAAGATCAGAATAGCAAGCAGATACATGTTTATCAAGATTCTCATTTTTGCTTGAAAACATCAATTTTATCATTGGAAATAAATACTATTTTTTTTTCCTTGAAAACACAGACTTGGTTGAAAAAATGTTTGCCAAATAATCTAAATCTGAATAGCCATAGTTTCTCACTAGTTCTTTCTAGTATTCTGTGAAAAAAGTGGCATTTCAGCTCTGAACTCAAACTATCAGGTGCTTTTCTCTGAAACAGCCATGGTGTAAGCCTTCAATATGCAGCGGAAGTGCTTGATGTGTCTCTCCCATTCATTACACAGAATACTAAAAAGATGGGACTCAAGGATTGAGCTTTGACAAAGTTATCAGTAATAATGTTTACTGCTTCATCAGGATATTCTTAGGTGAAATGGCATTTTTTTTTAACTGCAAGCGCTATAGTTTTAAACTAAACTATAGTCACATAGTTTAACTATATAACTTATCTTTAACTGTAAAGATTAAAAGGAGTACTAGTACAGTTTGGTGCCTGCATTCCTGCTAAGACATCAGCTCTTTTACTTACTGTTTTTGCACCATCATGTATGTCAATACAGTGATAAAGGCAAAACAATCTCTTAGCGATTTTAGGGAGACAGTTTCAACGTCATGGGTTTTAGGGACCTTCCCCCCAGGGATGTTCCCAGAGCACAGCAGAGAACAGATGTTCTGAAGTGTTATTACAAATACAGATTATTTTAGTGAACTTTACAGCTTAAGTGTTTTATTTTAAAGAATGATGCTTGCTTTAAAAGTTGAGTAGTTGCCCATCTTTTGTGACTTTTTAAAAAAGGTTTTCAGAATAAAATTATGGGCTAAAATAGTATGGTATAATCATCAGTCTTGCAAATGACAATTTTCTTCTTAGCCAAAGTGGATAACAATTTATATAGGAAAGTAGAAAAGAAACCCAACTTCATTCACTTTACTGTTTGATTCTTTCCTGAAAATACATATTCAGGGAGCTTCCTAGGTGGCACAGTGGTTAAGAATCCGCCTGCCAATGCAGGGGACACGGGTTCAATCCCTGCTCCAGGAAGATCCCACATGCCATGGAGCAACTAAGCCCGTGTGCCACAACTGTTGAGCCCATGTGCTGCAACTACTGAAGCCCATGCGCCTAGAGCCCGTGCTCCGCAACAAGAGACGCCACGGCAATGAGGAGCCCACACACCACAACGAAGAGTAGCCCCCACTCACCGCAACTAAAAGAAAGCCCGTGTACAGCAAAAAAGATCCAACACAGCCAATAAAATTAATTAATTAATTAATTTAAAAAAAAAAGAAAAAGAGAAAGAAATAACCTAATCCTATTAAAAAAAATACATATTCAGGTCTTAAAATTGAGCATAGTCTTAGGGCTTCCAGTACCAAACGCATTGTTCAGTTGTTGGTGCAAGTAGAGATTAATCAAATTATTCTTTAATAAAAGCAGTGATTATTCATTCATACATTTAACCAATATCTACTGAGCAAGCAGTGTGGCATAGTGTTAAGTAGATTAGATGGATGGATGTGAGGTCATATTCCAGCTTACCATTTATTGTTTGTATGACCTGGACTTACAAGAAGACTGTTTTTGCTCACCATTGGAGATTCTTGGGCACAAACTTATTACTCTGAAAACGTATAAAGAGAAGGACTCAAGCATTTTTGCTACCTTCTTTGTACAAACTGTGTTTCAGAATAACTGGAGTCAATAAGAGAAAAGTTGTTTATAGAAGAATTCCAACTTATTACAAATGCCCATGAAATTATGAAATCAATATGTTGTAACCCCTAATGAAATAATAGATCTAGGCAGTGATCATTGGTCAATGTTAAAACCTTAGAAGAAGGATCAGTGGAGGAACTTTTTATTATAAAGAGTCAATTGTCATGGTCTGAACAGCCTATCAGGTGTAATATCACAGAGATTACTTCCTGCTGTAATGTAAGGGTGACTATACCACCCATGAGGTTATTTTTGCCAAAACAAATCAATAAAATTGAATGTTTCTTAATCAAGATTCTGTAGTAACCAGTTTAAAACAAATCGGACAGAGGGACAAGATACCATGAAGACATATCAGACAAATCCAGACTGTTAAACATTTTACAGACAAATAGCCCAGCTTCTGCTGAGAGACTGTTAAAGATTAAGAGAGATTCAAGAGACAGCAAGCATATGCAATGTGTGGATCTTATTTGGACCCTGTTTTAAATAAACCAACTGCAAGAAGACATTTTCTTAGATAATCAGGGAAATGTAAATATGAATTGAGTATTAGATGATGTTTAGAAAGTGTTGATGTTTAAGTGTGATAATTGTGATTTCACAAAAATAAAAATCTGTTGCATTAGAGGTACATGCTAAAGTGTTTCTGGGTGAAATGAACAGTTTTTCTCAGATATGGTTTAAAATATTTCAGGCTTAAAAAAAAATGGAGGGACTTCCCTGGTGGCATAGTGGATAAGACTCCACGCTCCCAATGCAGGGGGCCTGGGTTCCATCCCTGGTCAGGGAACTAGCTCCCACGTGCATGCCGCAACTAAGGAGCTTGAGTGCCGCAACTAAGACCCAGGCGCAACCAAATAAATAATAAATATTAAAAAAAATAATAAAAACTAAAAATAAAAAAAAGGTGAGGGGAGCTACAGAAGAAGAAAGATTGGCAAAATGTTGATAATCATTGAAGCTGGGTAGCAGGTATAGGGTGGTTTATTTTATGATTATCTCTTTTTTCTGTATGTTTGAAATTTTCCCTAATAAGTTTTTTTTTAAGATTTTTTGATCCATAAAAATAACGAAAGGGGAGGAAATATATCTGGAAGCATGTTCTTCTCTGTTATCCTAACGAGTACTCAGGAAAAAATAAAGTGTGCAAGCTTGGAATTACTCACATGGTGAGCAGTCATTTAATAAGTAAGCTCATATTTTCTTTGTAAGGGAGTAATATATGAGACTTTGAAGTGTGGTGTTCTTTTGGCTAAATTTTAGGTTTTCCTTTTTAAAGGAAAAAAAAAAACCCTGCCTGCATAAAGATTTCACTGTAGGTGTGGATTTTGTGACGTTGGTGTTTTATTATATTTGGGCATATAAAGGTATAGTTGACAACTGGTCTTATAAAATAGGCTCTATTACTGTCACTGTGTTTTTGAAGATTCCCTTTTTAATACTTCTGGTAGCACGACGAATCAGAAGCTCTGGGCCGTGGAACTTCAGAAGACCATTTCCAGAGACAACAAGTACGTGCTGCTGGCCTCGGAGCAGTTGGTGGGCGTCTGTCTGTTTGTTTTTATCAGACCACAGCATGCCTCATTCATCAGGTCAGTAAACAGATCGCTCTCCTTGGGCTGCTTCCTAACATGAGATAATGAAAAGGCCTGGCATGTTTGTGGCTTCAAAGAAACTCTGGTTCATAGTTCTTGTTTTTAAGTGTGCTTTTTTTGGTTCTTTTAAATTGAAGTATAGTTGATTTACAATGTTGTGTTAGTTTCAAAGTGTATAGCAAAGTGATTCAGGTATATATTTGTATATGTATCTATTCTTTTACAGATTCTTTTCCCTAATAGGTTGTTACAAAATATGAGTATAGTTTCCTGTGCTGTACAGTAGGTCCTTGTTGGTTATCTGTTTTCTTTATTTATTTTAAAAAAATTTTTATTAGGGTATAATTTGCAATGTTGTGTTAGTTTCAGGTGTATAGCAAAGTGAATCTGTTATACATATATGTATCTCCATTCTTTTTTAGCTTCTTTTCCCATACAGGTCATTATAGAGTATTGAGTAGCACTCCCTGTGCTATATAGCAGGTCCTTATTAGTTATCTATTTTATATATACTAGGGTGTATATGTTAATCCCAAACTCTTAATTTATCCCCTCCCCGCCATGTTCTATGTCTGTGTGTCTATTTCTGTTTTGTAAATAAGTTCATTTGTATCACTTTTTAAGATATTTTTTATGTGATACGATATTTGTCTTTCTCTGACTTATTTCACTTAGTGTGATAATCTCTAGGTCCATCCATGTTGCTGCAAATGTCATTATTTCATTCCTTTTTGTGGCTGAGAAGTATTCCATTGTATATATATGTACCACATCTTCTTTATCCACTCCTCTGTCGATGGACATTTAGGTGGCTTCCATGTCTTGGCTCTTGTAAATAGTGCTGCAGTGAACATTGGGGTACATGTGTCTTTTCAAATTATTGTTTTCTCTGGATATATGCTCAGGAATGGGATCCCTGGATCATTGGTAACTCTATTTAAATGTGTTCTTAATTAAAGAATCACCAATAGTTTCACTGCACTATTTCACAGGCTTGCCCGCAAAGTGCCCCACTCTGTGTAGTGTTATAATTTTGTAATGGACATTCCTAATTTCTTATGCACACAGAACTGTTGGAATTTCTGATCTTTGATTTAGAATTCCTCCTTTTAAAGGGATGTTGCAGTTGATACGGTGAAGACTGGAATGGGGGGTGCAACTGGAAATAAGGGAGCAGTCGCAATACGGATGCTGTTCCACACCACGAGCCTCTGCTTTGTCTGCAGCCACTTTGCTGCAGGACAATCACAAGTCAGAGAACGAAATGAAGATTTCATAGAAATAGCGCGGAAGTTGAGTTTTCCAATGGTAAACTCTTGCTGCTTGTTTGTGAAGAGGAAGCTGTGAAACATATTTCAGTTTACCCCAAATTCTGTGTCAGTTTTTGAAAATTTAAGATAGTTCCTGGAAATGTGAGCAGTGTTCACCTAAATATTAGATACTTCATGCATAATTACTGTGGGGTTAAATAGATCGGGCCTGGCAGGGGTGAGGCAAAGAAAAAGTTATAAAGCACTTTTTAAATTGATTGTTTAAAATTTTGTCTCTTTGCTTCCAGGGAAGGATGCTGTTCTCTCATGACTACGTATTTTGGTGTGGTGATTTCAACTACCGAATCGATCTCCCTAATGAAGAAGTGAAAGAGCTCATAAGACAGCAAAATTGGGATTCTCTTATAGCAGGAGATCAGCTAATCAATCAGAAAAATGCTGGACAGGTAGATACATACTTAAGATACTTGCATTGGGAAGAAGGGGATCTTCGGTTATGAAAATATGTTTTCCTTAAAGTGTTGCTTTTCTTTTTTAACCTCTTGGAGTCTCTTTATACTTAGTAAATACATATGTCTGTAGTTTAACAGAAAATTGCAGGAAGGGGTGATTGAGGCCACTTGATAGGGTATCTTTCTGGTCATCAGACTTAAATTTTGATGGATACCATGTAACCTTTCTTAGACCCCAATTCCTCTTGGGAATAAGATATCAGACTCTGCGATTTCCAAAAATCCCGTACAGTTCTAAATGTCTCATATAGCTCAAAAGTCTGGTGGAATTCCATTGTTCACGTTTTTGTGCTTTGTTTACTCAAATGTCAAACAAGTGGCATGATAAAGCCCATGTCGTAGGTTATTTTTTCTTAAGCTCTGTTCCATTCAGCTAGAAGTGTTCATCAGAGGCACATAAATTTCATATGAGTCTCCAGCACATAACAGACACTTAATGCTTGGCTGTCTGAATGAAAACAGAATGTTTTTGCCTTTTCAAATAACTTTTACTTTATGCACGTTTATTTTAGATTTTTAGAGGATTTTTAGAAGGAAAAGTAACCTTTGCTCCAACGTATAAATACGATTTGTTTTCTGATGACTACGACACCAGTGAAAAGTGCCGCACCCCTGCATGGACAGACCGTGTCCTCTGGAGAAGACGGAAGTGGCCTTTTGATAGATCAGGTTGGGAAATGGACTTCTTCATTTAAATGAGTCAGTGCAAATTTTACAGGGAAGAAGGGAATGATATAAATATCAAGGCGAGGAGGACTACTTTTTTTTTTTTTTTTTAGGTTTTTTTCTTTTTTTTGGCCACGCTCTGTGGCATGTGGGCTCTTAGTTCCCCGACCAGGGATCGAACCCTCACCCACTGCATTGGAAGTGCGGAGTCTTAACCACTGGACTACCAGGGAAGTCACAGAGGACTGCCTTTTTTTTTTTTACTCAGCACAGATTATCTAGAGTAAAATAAATAAAATTTAAATATAAAACTTAAAAAAAAATTCTCAGACCTGCTTATAAATACTCTGATTTTTCGGTCTGTCTTCTTTCAGTGACATAGTGTCATAAAGAGAAGCAAGGCAACATTTTTATGGAATTGTCAAGTGAATACTAATTAAGATTTCTAACTGGAATAACTCAAGTGTTTTGCAAATATTTTGAACTGCTGCTTGTCTGTTCAGTTATTTCTGAAATACTATTTGGTCACAGGCCTTTAAGTAGTCTCAGAAGTAAAGGCTCATCTTAATTTTAACTAAGTAAAGCATAACATGATAACCTCACCAAGAAACCTTTTTAACTTAATGGTGCCTAGACTTCCTGCCTGTTAGCAAGCGTGTCTGGTGTCCCAGCCTCAGGCAACTGAAGCTAGTGAAATGAAGGAGATAGCTCCTTGCTCCACGTGATCTGTCATGCTCAGGTGGCTTCTCCTGTGTTTCTCTCTATTCTGACTGCAGCTGAAGATTTAGATCTCCTAAATGCTAGTTTTCAAGATGGAAGCAAAATCCTCTACACATGGACTCCTGGCACTTTGCTGCACTATGGAAGGGCCGAGCTGAAGACTTCTGACCACAGGTTTAAACAGTCTCCATATTTCTAATTGTGCTTGAAATTTATTTGAAGTACATCCCTTCTTAAACGTTCCTAACACATCTCCCTTCCTTTATGCCTAAGGCCTGTCGTTGCCCTGATCGATATCGATATATTTGAAGTTGAAGCTGAAGAGAGGCAAAACATTTATAAACAAGTGATTGCCATTCAGGGTCCACCAGATGGTACGGTGTTGGTCTCAATCAAAAGTTTTTTACCAGAAAATAATTTTTTTGACGATGGTTTGATTGATGAGCTTCTGCAGCAGTTTACAGATTTTGGTGAAGTTATACTCATAAGGTAAGTAAAATATTTATCATCCAAAAGCAGATCATGATTCATAAATAATATTTTCTGTGTTGGAAATCACCTTATTTAGTATTTGAATAGTGTATGAGTGTTTGTATTACCAAACTAAAGGAGAATCATACTATAGAAATATTACTCAAAGAGCTCAGGTTTTAAAACTGGACTTGCTACTTAGAAAGTTTAAAGTTGAGTAGTAAAACTTTATATGAACAATTGATGACAAAGTAGGTGCACATTTAGATATGTTCTCTCAAGATTCCGATATGAAATAACGTTAGCCCTGTATGGAAAAATGAACGTGTGATTGCTATTTTATTTTTTTTAAGGAGTGGTAGGAGTAAAGTGGAGTGACTTTTCTGCCCTAGCTTTAAGAAATTTGATGCTTTCAGTTATTTTAAGTCATGTAATTTCCATCTGATGGAGGAGCAGCACTGCCCGATTGAACAGTCAGGAGTCATTCTTCCTCATCTTGGTTTCCGTCATTAACTTAACCATCTGCCTTTTTCAGAACCAGATGCCTCTTGTGTTGTTTAAAAAAATGTTCTCTTCTAAGTGTCCAGCAGTTTTGAGCGATTGAATAACATGTGTGTGTTTGAATTCGATAGGGCAGAGGTACTATTAAATTCCTTTCTGTGCTGTTCATCTGTTTGTTTAGGGATGTTTTCTAGCTGTTTGCTGGGCAAATCCCTATGTTAGGTGCTGTGGCAGAGCGGGGGAGAAGTTGAAGACCCAATTCCTGGTTGGAATCTAGGGAAGATCAGCATGTGTGTAATAGCTTCCCTAGATGCTTAACAAAATAGTCCACAGGATGAAGATGGGATGGTTTCTTGTAGCGTGAGAAGCACGCCTGAGAAAATTTACTCTCCTTTCTGAGAGTAAATGGGCAAATAGAGAGAAAATTGTATTTAGACCTCACCTCAAATCATTTGACAAAGATCTACCCCAAAGGTTTAAAATAAAGCAAAAAGTGTCTAGAGATCCTAAGGCTGTAGCAAGTACATAGTGAAACCTCCAGATGACAGTAAGCTTCGCCAAGTACAGAAATGCCAGATCACCAGGAGCATCACATGGGCTGTGTGAGTGGGCAGCACAGTAGCAGATGTGTCCTTTTGAGCAAGTGTAAAATATTGCACTGAGCTAGAGAGAACCCAAAGTGTACGTAAGGGATGAAAGACTGATGCAGGAAAAGGACCTGTCTGCCTTTATTCTAGTCTCTAAAGAACTGGGTGTTAAATTAGAGCTGAAAACTTTCCCCCAGATGCGTGTTATCATTGGAAAAGGTATTGATAACAAAACAAGGCATTATCCTAACATTATAAAACCTCCTCACCTATTCTGGTTGTTATACCTTAAGACAACCAAATTAGAATAGAAAAAGCAGACAATGTAAGTAAACAAGGGAAGGACTCCTGTCACCAATAGGCTAACCTGATCATCGCCATAGTCTAGACTACGCCAGCCATTACAGAGTGACTGAAGTCTTTATATGTAAGTAAGCCATCCCCTGGAAATGTTGATGGGGCAAATTTAGGTACTTATGTTAATTGGGGGACACATCTAGAAGTGTTTATCCTAGTGAGTGAGAAAAGGAAGAAAATACAGCTTCTGAAAGGTCCTACATAAATCCATGGATATCAGAATCAGAATCTCTTGTTAAAGTTCAAAATGTATAGGGGGCACATTGCCGAGTGAGGATAGGACCAAGAAATTAGCCCTGCCATATGGCCACAAACGCTTTGGTATGACTGTCAACGAGCAAATAGGATTTGGGGTGAGGGGGACTGGTGCAGCATCAGTGCAGCCTTTTGATGCTGATTATAAGCGTTGGAGGACGGATCTGGTCCATTGCCAACAATTTGAAAAGATCCCCTTCACAGTCTTTAGGAAGAACGATGTCTCTGTGTTTTTCAAATGATAGCATCCTGCAGTTTAGTAACTTTATGCCAAAGAAATTGAGTCTCTTACCTGTGTTTTGTGTGTGTGTGTGTGTGTGTGTGTGTGTGTGTGTGTGTGTGTGTGTGTGTGTGTGTGTGTTGGGGGTGGTGGTGTATATGTTTTACTGTCTGTCATCTGAAAAATGTGCAGGGATTTCTGAACTTGAGTTATACAGCTGAAAGTAGTTCAACTGGTAAATTGTTTCTGTAAATAAGACTGATAATGTCATAATTTGTTGTATTCTTTTTTCTTGATAACAGTATTACATATCAGTGACCATCTCCTTCAGAGCTTTTTCTGGTGTCCTTTTTACTTTTCCTTTGAGGGGTTTCTTATTTCAAAACTATAAACTTAGAATTATAGCATAGGCCTTTGAAGTCTCAAGAGAGTAAATGGTTATCCTTGAATAAAAACAAGGATCTTAACCTGAGGTTCCTTGGGGCCAGTCTCATCAGTCAATTGATTGATAATCAATTTTTCTTTTCTTTTTCGTGACAACTCCCTGTCTTCTTTCTTGGTCACAGGAAATTTGCTTCAGGAAAATCATGGAGACAGTGAAAATACATAGTACTGGACTACAGGGTCAGGAGACTTGGGTCCTAGCTCTGTAACTTATTCTCCTTGTAGGGTCACTTTGAACAAGCCACTTCCCCTCTGCCTCTTTTTCTCCTTGTCAGTGAATTGAAGGATTGGATTAGGAAGGGATCACAATTGGAGGTCTACCAGCCCATTTCTTTTGGCAGGCTGCTTTATTAACATAGTATTTGAAAGAAATTTGGATTTGAACGCTCTTAGGGAAAGAGTGCCCTCTCCAGGTCACCGCTAGCCATGCTGCTCTCCCTCTTAGATTTTTTTTCTTCCTGGCCTCTGTAAGCCCTTGTTAACCAATAATCATTGGACTAGTCATTGGGCTAATTATACCTTAGGTAATAATTAAGTTTTCTTTATTGTTTGTTTCTCTCTTTCTTAAAGATTTGTAGAAGATAAAATGTGGGTTACATTTTTGGAGGGAAGCTCTGCCTTGAATGTTCTGAGCCTGAACGGTAAAGAGGTAAGGTAGCATTTGTTGAGTCTAAACAAATGTGATTAAGTGTCTGAAGGTTGTATTTTTAGGGACATGTAGCAAATCTAAATGTATTTCCAGTTCAGGAGGATAAAAGACCTAGTGGTGTGCTTTAATATTTGTTATTTAGACTAGGTTTCACACTATTTTAGGATTATTTTCGTCCCTCCTTAGAGATACTAATCATTGATATAGACTAAGAAGAAAACATGTTTATGAAATTTTATCTTATTATATTTTCTTATATAAAATTTTAAATTTTATTCTATTTTCTTATATAAAACTTTAAAAATTTTAATTGGAATAGATATTCTGGCTCGTCTATATAGTAGAAAAGATTTCTAGCAAATGGAAGAAAATGCTTTATTTACAAGAAAATAAGGGAGAAAGGTGCTCATTATTCTGAGGAACTTGTTTTATTGGCTTGGATTATGGTACTCAGGTCTCTTTTTCAAGCATAGATAACAAATCCATCCCACTGAGGCGTTTTAGAAATTTGTAATTAGTGGAGATGTTCCTAACCTGTGATTTGAAATGTCACTGATGGGGGAAATTTATATCAATGGCCTGAAATTGTTTTCCTTCTGTAAAGTGCTATGTGTATTAGTTTTTTCTGATGCGTTTAGACAGATCCTAAATATGTAAGTATATGTTCCCTAGATGGGATGGACTGAAATCCAGGCCTAATTTCTCCAGTGGCAGGCAACTCTGTAAGAATTTCCCTGAGCTTCCTCTTCTGTTGAATAACTTCCACTTCCTCGGAGAGAAAGATTCCCATGTGTATATTGCTTTTGAAACAGATTTTGTAGGGTTTTGTTTGTTTTTCCTGAATGAACTAGTAATACAGTCATGCAAAAGTAAATCAAGAAACACAGAAAAATATAAAGAAATAATACAGTCCATTCTCTGCATCTGCATCCAGAAAATGGACTGGAGGACATGGGGTTGGGGGGGGCGGGGGACGAAGGGGAAGCTGGGACAAAGTGAGAGAGTAGCATAGACATGTATACACTACCAACTGTAAAAGAGATAGCTAATGGGAAGTTGCTGTATAACAAAGGGAGATCAATTTGATGATGGGTGATGCCTTAGAGGGCCAGGACAGGGAGAGCGGGAGGGGGTTGCAGGAGGGAGGGGATATGGGGATATATGTATAAATACAGCTGATTCACTTTGGTGTACCTCAAAAGCTGGTACAAGAGTGTAAAGCAATTATTTTTTTTTTAAAGAAAAAAGAAAGAAATAATACAGACCAGTTGTAGTCCTACCATTACAAAATAATTTTTCTTAACCTTCATATGCATATGCATTAAACCAAATGGTATTATATATACATGTGCATATAAACATAAATGAGATACACGTATCATGGACATCTTTCTATATGAACAAATATGTCAATTTTAATGACTGCATTAATTTCATTATGTGAATAAATATATAAATTTTTTTAACCGAACGCCTATTAATAGACATATAGATTGTTTCCAACTTTTAATTATTAAAACTGACATTCCAGGGAACCCCTGTGTACACTCTAACTTTGCACGCTTATCCTATTCCTAAAGATAAATCCTTAGATGTAAATTTGCTATGACAGAATATAGGCATATTAAATTTTGGTAGTTGGCTAATTGCTCTTCAGAAAGAATGTATCTAGTTGTATTATGCCTCGAATTACTTAATATCCAACATTCTAATCAGTATTGGATGACAGTCTGAAAAACTAGAAGTAGCATGTCACTTCTGTGTTAAGATTTTGATTGCTAGTTTTTAAATTTATTGGTGATTTTGTACTTGTCTGATGAGCTGTTTATGACCTTAGCTCCTTTTTCCCCTGGGGTTTTCATCTTTTGAAGCTCCCTTGATGTTAATCCCTTTTCATAATGTGCTGCAGATATTCTTCCCAGTTTGCCTTGTGACTTTGTTGTGTCTTCACCATATGGAAATTATTGATTTTTAAATTTAATTCTACCTTTGATACCTTAAAAAGCCCTTCCCTCTCCCATGGTGCCATAAGTATTTAAGAGCAGCTCTCAACTTATCAGCTCCTCTTCCCTTTCTGAATATTTCTTTTGTCTTTCTCCTGATAATTTTCCTTGTTTGGTTTTTTTCTCCCTTCTTCTCAGTTCTGTTCCTCACCCTCAAGTTTAGTCATCTGTGTTATGCTCTTAGAAAGGACCCACCCTTAGCTCCCTTAAAAGATTTTCAAAATTCTGAAAAAATAATGCTTATGGAAAATACGTAATAATGTTTGATTTATCCTTTTGGAAAGTTAGACATTTCCAAGCCTCTAGTCTATCTTTGTTAGTACCGTTGCTTCAGCCCAAAATCTTCTAGATGCAAGTAGATCAGTAGGAACAGTTCCTTTTCAGGGGAGAATCTGGAAAAAGTCTGTAGTATAAGCAGGACAAACCTAAAGGATGAGCTTCTTGAGCATTTTCTTTTCTGTCATCTAAATTTCTTTCTTTTCGTTTGGCTTCGATCTCTGCCAAGTGGATATTCTTGATGAAGTGCATCTTAAATGACCTTTATAGTGACTGAGGCTTAAGAATACTTATTAGTATTCTTTGGTGAATATATAAAGAATGCTGTTTACTTTAAAAAGTAACAAATGGCCTATGAAGCCTGTTGTCAAGTTCTGAAATTTAATCGATTTCATCTAATAAATGAGTAAAGAATTATTCATTCTTAGGACTCTGATTTCAAAGCTCAGTGTGGACGCTAAATTTCTATTAAACATGGCTGTGCTGTTCAGGCCAGCAGCTGTCAACCTCTCCAGCCTATGCCTCCAAAGAATTCTAATGTCAATAGCACGTAAGAAAAGTTTCTTTTTTTTTTTAATACATCGATAGGACAGTGTAATTTGCTTATAATATGTTGGTTGTTTCAGATTATACTTTTGTCTAAAAGCTTCTCAAATTTATAGGAAAGGCAGGGTGAATATTTAGCTTTTGTTGAAGATTTAAAATGGTCTTAAATTCTCTCAGTATTCTTCTGACATTTGAAATGCTGAAACTACTTTGACAGCATAGCAGCTTTCAAGACCATTATACCAGCTAGGAAAGTCCAAATGAACAGGGAAGGTATTTTAAGGATTTTCTACCATCCTTTCCTTAGTTCCTAGTCTCTTGTGGGAACAGTTATTTCATCTGTGGATCAAAATCATAGGAAGTATAAAATTATGTAGCAGAGTTGTCAGTGAATTTATATCTGGCCAGGGAAAGATACTGCAGCAAAGGAAGCTTAAATCTGTGTGCACCCTAGGAAAGAAGATCTGGATTTAGCAGCACAGGCTTTTAAAAGGAGGATTGGGGACATGTGACACTAATTAAGGGAATTCCCAGGTTAGGACTTGACACTTCCATTGCAGGCGGTCCAGCTCGATCCCTGGTCAGGGAATCAAGATCCCACAAATGGCACGGTTCGGCCAAAAAAATCCCCCCAAACCAAAAACCAAAACCAAACCAAACCAAAACAAATAACTAGTTAAAAATACAGTATATGTGAAATGGTTGTGTTGAATTGAGTCTGGCTGAATTAAGCCTATCCCGTTGTTATAGTATAACTAAGGCAGGCACTTTATTCCAAGATAGTTAATTTTCATGCAATGAATTTTTATTTTATATCTCTTTTACTCAACTAGTTGTTGGGTCGAACTGTAACTATTACTCTAAAAAGTCCAGACTGGATCAAAACTTTGGAAGAAGAAATGAGTTTAGAGAAAATCAGCGTCCCCTTGCCATCCTCAACAAGCTCCACCCTGCTGGGTGAAGACGCGGAGGTCGCGGCCGACTTCGATATGGAAGGTCAGCTTGTTGAACTTGTTTACTGCTGTCCTTCACGGTGTTTCTTTCCCAACAGTGAAGGCTCAGTCTCCAAGTTTATCCTTCTCGTCCTTGTAACACTGAGAGCAATATTAATAAGATTTTGTTTTGCATAGTATTATGTGTATTTTGGTTGTACCCAGACTTAAATGTGTTTACCGTTCTGCCATGCAAAGGTCAAGACCTTTACAAATGTTAGTTTATGTCGTTGTGTGAAAAGAGCACAAAGTGGTATTTTTGGTGTGTGTTTTGGTCCCACTAACTGTAGTTAAGATAGAAAAACAGAAGCTCAGTGTGCAGAAATGAGTTAACGATAATTACTACAGAAGAAGATATATTTCTTTTTTTAAAAATTTATTGAAGTGTAGTTGACTTACAATGTTGTGTTAATTTCAACCATACAGCAAAGTGACTCAGTTATACATATATGTACATTCTTTTTCATATTCTTTTCCATTAGGGTTTATCACAATATTGAATATAGTTCCCTGTGCTTTACAGTAGGACCTTGTTGTTTATCCCTTCTACATATAATAGTTTGCATCTGCTAGTCCTAAACTCCCAATCCGTCTTTCCCTCACCCCTTCTCCCCCTTGACAACCACAAGTCTTGTTCAAAAGCGGATATATTTCAAAGTAATTCTCAAAGTGGCTAGGAACACATGCATTTGAAACTGAACCCAGCCATATAAATGTAATCATTTCAAGTGTGGAGTTTGGGAGGGATTATCTCAATATAGTAATTTCCTTAAATGTGATTAAGAAATGCATTTGCTTTTTAATGCTGTATCTGCTATATTTTATTATTTTTTTTTATATTTTCTGTTAAAATGCATACCTTAGTTTGTAAAGTGACAGTAATCATGTGGTGATACCCTGTACATCTAGATAATGCATTTAAGAGTTGAATACCGTAGAAGATCATCTCGTTTTCACATTTCTCTATTCATTTGTTTACTTGGTCCACACGTTTATGTAGTACCTTTCATGTGCCACGTACATACTAGGTGCTAGAAATTTGACAGATGTCATTCTTGCTCTCCCCAGACTCACAGCTGAGTGGGTGTTACAGACAAGTAAGCAGGCAGTTATAATCACGTGACATCAGTGCACTGGTGAACGATGCTGCAGTAGTTCTTGGGACAGCTGTCTGACCTACAGTTGGGAAGTTGGGAGAGTTTTCCCAGAGAAATTGAAATTGAGAATCTGAAGACTGGGTGAGAATTAGATTAAAGAGGATAGACATGAACCAGGAAGAAGGGATGTGCAGAGACCTAAGGGGGAGAAAAGGACCTAAGTAGATGATGCAAATATGCTTGTGTAGGAGTAAGTGAAGGAAAAAGACTGCAGGACGAGGAGTGGGTGAGGATGGAAGGTGAATTTGGTTTTGAACATGTCGAATTTGAGGTGTCTGTGGGGCCCATCAGGCCCAGATGTAGGCTGTGGGTATGTGGGCCTGGTGCTCAGCAGGGAGCTCTGGGCCCAGCAGGCAGCTCTGATGATGGTTAAGGACATGCGTTTTTATTAGCTTGGCCAGGAGGATGAGACAGAGACTGGAGAGGACTGGTCCTGGGATAGAACAGAAACGCAGACTTCAAGGAGAGGCAGAAGAAGCCTGCCTGTAAAAGGAAGATGAGAAGAAAGAACCAGAAATGTCAAAGAGCCAGGAGAATATAACGGCTTAAAAATCAAGGAAAGAAAAGACAACAAGGGAGAGCGGTCTGTGGCAAGAAGGAGAAGTGAGCACCGCAGCTTGCCCTTTGGGTTTAGTACCAGGGGAGGAAGCTGTTGGTGACATTCAGGAGAAGGATTTCAGTGGAGTGAAGAAGCCAGATGGTGGTAAATCGGGGTGTGGATGGAAGGCGAAGAAGTGCAGAGAGTGTCTGTAGAGAGCTCTTTACAGAAGTTTGGCTGAGGCGGGGGAAAGAGAGAGGAAGGCAGTTGCTCCAGGAAGTGTTATTTTGAAATGGAGACACTTGAGAATGCTTAGCGATGATGGAAAGGGCTGATGCCGTTGGGGAGGGGCAGGGCAGAGTGAGCAGAAGAGCACGGTGCCCGGGAAAATGGGGGTGGGCAGAACCCCACTCTTTCCATCCACAAACACGTGAGTGCCAACCTCATGATTAGGCTCCAGCTAGGGGCCAGTGTGTTGAAGAGAGGGGTTCCCATCTTAAAACTTTCCCTTTTCTCTGCAAAGTTTAAGGAGTGGGACAACCCAGGGTTTCAGGAGAATTGAGAATGTTCAAAGTAAAGCTCCTGAGAAGGGGTCAGAGGGAGAGCCAGCCAGGAAAGCGTGGAATTGCCAGGCAGCCGTGGGAGTCCAGATGAGGCTGAAAACCACCGAGCTGACGTGGCTGCAGTCATCGGGACCACGTGGTTGTCTCTGGCTGCAGTGCCCAGCAGCCCAGGTGCAGTTATGGAGAGATTAGACAGCGGAATTGATGCAGGTATGATGGAAGAATAGTGCAGGAGGGAAACGGACGAAGCGAGGAATCAGAGGATGTGAAGACAGACTCAGAGACGCAAGGTCGAAGGCCAGGTTCCCAGTGAGGTCAAAAGAGGAAAGAGTAACCGAGTGTGGGACTGAAAGGCTGGGAGGTGGTGGTCAGAGTGAAGTGTTCTGAGTTCCTTGTTTCCGAGGTCCTGCAGTTCCAAGGGGCCTATGTGTTTGCAACGGAGGAGAGTGTCAGCAGGGAAAAGACATCAGGGTGTTGATGCGTTGTCCACATGGACTTCGATGTCACCCGGAAAGGTGGTGGGACCCAACTTAGCATCTTGCTCTCTCCACCGTCCTCTGTGAATGGGTTCACGGGACCGGAAGGGTGGAGGCTGAGGTGATGGCAGCGAGTCGGGATGGAGGGTGTTACATAAATTCCTGACACAGCCTCAGAGAAGTAGGCCTCTTTGTTCAGGGTTGGAAGATTGACGTTCTGGAATTGGGGTTGGGTTGCAAGGAGGGCACCGTGACCCGACTTTCCAACTCCAAGGAAAGAGGAGGTGAGGAGACCTCAGGGGAGAACCAGCTCCCCCCGGTGTGCATATGTCAGGTTGGGGGAGTACAGGGGACGGAGTCATGAGGCGCCTTCTGGGGAAGGGTGTGTGGCTGCGTGAGAGCCTGTCTTCTGCAAGGGCAGGCCCCGAGCTGCAGGCACGGAGGAGTGGGCGGTGCCATGGGCGAGAAGGGAAAGTTCGCAGGGAGAGCAGCAAGCTTCCGAGTCAGCCAGCACTGAGACAGCTGCTCAGTGGAATACTGCAGCTGCGGAGTCAGCCCAGCGCCAGGTGTTAGTCACCACTGGCCTGCTGTTGCTCTGAGACAAGAGACTGTCTTCAGTTACATTTTCTATAAGAGCGTTTACACTAATTCTAGTTTTATATGTAAAAAATTGTTATATATGCCCACATGCTTCACCTGTACATGATGTCAGTGTGTTTCTTTTATGTATTTAACTCCTTAAAGCCTAGATTGGGAACAAATCTCTGAGAAAGTTAACATGGCGGTAACTTGGCGACCTTGCATTTTCTCAGGCGACGTTGATGACTATAGTGCTGAGGTGGAGGAAATCCTTCCTCAGCATCTCCAGCCATCCTCTAGTTCTGGCCTTGGCACTTCCCCAAGTTCTTCACCCCGGACCAGTCCCTGCCAGTCACCTACCATATCGGAGGGGCCGGTGCCTTCCCTTCCCGTGAGACCAAGTCGAGCTCCATCAAGAATGCCTGGGCACCCAACTTCACAAAGTGTGTATTTTACTTAAAGTTATGTATGACTTTCCCTGGCTGATACATTTGATTTTAGGTGGTTAAACCTCTGATGCCTTTGCATCTCTTTCGGAGAGCCCTTTTTGTTTAACTTTCATATCCATAGGCTAAAGTGTACCATGTTTTCTGTGCATATAGGAGCCCTAAATGGAAAGGAAACTCATCACTGTCACTGGATGAGATTTTTTTTTCTTAGTCCTTTTCCTCGGTGGCCAGCCTTGTCCATGTCTTATCATTGATGATTTTCTATCATTATGGTCAGAGCCCATAACTGTTTGGGCTTAACTGTCTACCTGTACATTACCTAAATGATAATATGAAGCAAAAAGAGACAAAACAAATTTTTTGAATTCAACTTGATAGTCATGACTCCTCCAAAGTCCAAAGATTTGTCTCTGAAAGTTGTTACATTACGTGATTCAGTCACTGTTCCATGCTAATCAGTGTCTTCCGAAAATACCTTCCATTTCGTACACTTCTCTAGCTCCCCCATGTTACTCTTAGAGGACTGGCTTCATTCAGTAAATGCAATATAAGGCAAGGTACAGAGAGAAGAGACACCCTTTTTCTCTTTCTTCTCTCTACTGGCCAGCAGACTGCAAATGACTTAACTCACACAATACCTCATGCTGTCTTAATAGGGCGGCTCGATCAGTCCCCTTCAGCACCTGCGGCCTGGGTAGTAAGTCCACAGAGAGCTAGCCTTACTGCTCCCATGGTGCCAGAGGGTAATGTAATAGCAGAAGTGCTTATGTGAGTGATACCAAAAATGTGTGTCATTACACTGTAGTACAAATTTAGAAAATTAGCAAAATAATTTATCATATGCAGTTAGGAAGTACCTTGGTGCTCATACCCACTTGGAACCTGATCCTTTTACCTGACGTACTTTTCTGGTAGGTTCTCCTGTTGACACTCTGCCAGCAACACAGCTGCAGCAGAAAGAGTCTTCCCAGCCCCTGGAACCCAAGCGGCCTCCCCCTCCCCGCCCGGTTGCGCCTCCTGCGCGTCCAGCTCCCCCACAAAGACCACCTCCGCCTTCAGGTAACAAACCATTTTATTTCCTCTTTTGTGAGATTTAAAATCCCCCTCCACTCTATTTAAAAACGTTTTGCGTGTTTTCAAGCCTCTGTCATCTACATTTTATCGTTTCCCATCACTGGTGCTACTTCCTCAGCTTTTCTCTAAAAAACGTGGTAGGTGTGACAGAACAGGGAGAAAGACTGTTTCCCAATTAGATTCCCGTAACGTTTTCAGATCTGACTTCTTACAAGTGTGCAAGAAGCATTTGTTTTGTTTTAGCTAATGTGATGTGGTTGTGCTAATTTCTGTAAAATGCATGATGAGAAACTGAAGAACATATATATACTTGTTTACATAAAGTTTTATGTATTTGTTTAAATGTTCTTTTAAAATAAGTATAATGTTTCTGTTAGGAGCATTTACATTACATAATAGCTTTTTTATAGCACCAAGATATGAATATGTAGTTTCTACATGATATTTGACGTCATGAATACTATAGTAAATGACATTTCGATTGTTCATTTACTGTCATTTCCTTTCTGCTGCACATCCCCTCCTGAACTATAAGGGGCTAGGAGTCCTGCACCTGCTAGAAAAGAACTTGGAGGTAACCACTTATATTCCTTATAACGTATGGATCCTGGTTCATTAATCTTTTTGGAGTTTGATTCCTATAACTGGGAGACATTTTAGGTTTGTTTGGTAAAAGTCAAAATGAATGACATTTTTATGTCAAGTTAAAAATAGCTCCAAAATTCCATTATACTCCTGTTAAGTAGAAGATTAGAACTTGGTTTTATGAGTGAATAGAATTAACAGGAGCTGCCATTTCCCAGATGGAGTTGAATTACTCATCAAGGCCTAATATACTTTTTCTTAATAAATACAGTCAATTTGGTTACAAAGATTTAATTCCCCAAAATCATACTATTTTGAAAAGTGATTCAGGCACAATGAATATGGAACGTTTCCCAAGTATTTGATTATATTAGATTGTATTAGTGCTCTAGTACATTCCCTTGTTCGTGGCCTGTGGATTAGCAAAATGTCCTAGGAATGCAATTTAAAGTTAAAATAATTATCTGAAATACAGCTTTCACTTTGCATGGCTTTATCACAATTTGTCATAACATTCATGCCTCATTTTTAAAATGTAAGAACAATTTTCTTTTATATAGCTCAGTAAAGAAATTCTTATTAACACTTGGGTCACTTTTTGTGCAAAGTGTAGCTTACTTGGTTTACATGAAAACTCTCACAAAGCTTAGTTGGAGGTATACGTTTGACAAGTTTATTTAATCTAATTCTCAGGAAAGGCTGAGGCAGGATATCTCAGTCCCACAGAAGAGCTTTTACAAATCCAGTTTTAATATCATTAAGTCTCACTATACACATGCAGTCAGTCTCTTTCTAGTCTAGCTGCCTAAGGACATTGGGGACTGACTCGTGTTGTCATAGATTGACTTTGCTGTGTGTAGATTTTAACGACTTTGTATAATAAGGGTAGCAAAGTTATTTCAGCACTGTGGCTTCTGCAAGATACTGCTGGAGGATAACTTTTCCATTGACTTACAGAAAACATTAATTTTTCCCATTTCATACTTGTGCTTTTATTTATAGTTTCACAATAGACTTCTATTTATTATATCCTTTAATTAGGAAAACAATCTGTAGGAAAATAAATTTTTAAATAAATTTGTGAAAAGTTATACATATTAGCAACTCAGTGGCTTACTTAGAAATCTGATTTAATTTTTTCAAATTGCTTCCCTTCACGATTTTTTTATAGGCAATGTTCACAATGTATTTTTTTAACCCTGTAAACCAATAACTGCTTGAAGGCAATAAGCTGAGAGAAAGTAATTATAGTACTTTTAGAGGTTTCTTTTTTAAAATAATGCATTGAAAACTAACTTCTAAGAGTCTCAGAGAGATTAAAAATAAAATTGGAGCTTTAAGATTTTTTTTCCTTTTTGACCAGCAACTGTTGGAGCTTTTATTACTGATTTAACTCTGAATATGAAGAATGAGATTATCATAAAGCAAAGGCTTCATTACACATATTTTTAAATTTGCAACTGCCAGTAATGTCAGATATAAAAGGCAAACTGTCCTCCCCTATCTTCTCTAACTGAGGAAAGGGCCAGACTCAGGTCTGGGCCAGACATCTAGAGTCACTTTGGTTTGTGTTGATATCTTTGAAGAAATTTAAAGCAGTGAAAGAACTTTTTTTGCGAAAGTAAATCTAACTCAAAAATTGCTTTGTGTACCTGCCTTTCATTCTGTGCTACGGGCCCTGAACAATATACAGCTCTGTTCTTTCTCTGAAAAGGTATTGGAGGCCCTCCCAGTCCTGGGGTAGCTAGGCGAGAGATGGAAGGTAACAAGACTTTTGTATCATAGAAATGGATCTCTCGTTTTATTTCTAAATGTCAGCCCCTCCAGTGTTTAAAGGCATACCAAATCTTCTCTTGGTCCAACTGTAAACTCCCCCTCCCATCCTTATGTTTACTTTGTAACTTAGTATTTTTTCTCTTTCCATTCTGTGTTGTGTATAGTTTCTGGCAGCTGTCCATTTAATTTCCCCGCAATTCTAATGTTGTTTTGCACTGTGTTTTGTACATATTTCATATATCCTTACGATGTGAAGTTATTGTACAATGTTATTTTAGGAAGAATGCCTTCAAAGTTCTTTTCAGAATAAGTCAAATGTTTAAAAATGTAGTATACTAACTCTGGAGTTTTAAAAATTAATAATTATAATTAAACCTTATTAATTCACGTCCAAGAATATAGTATTTTTGGATCATTTCAGGTAACAGAAATATTTTTATATATAATGATGCTGAACTAAATTTGCTTAAAAGGCTATTAAAGCTAGAAGCCATTCTTTAAGATTATAGTTGCTAAAAGGCTGATGGATTACATAAAACAATTACACTTGAATTTTCTTTCAAAAAGAAGAAATCTGAGATGCTGCCTTCAATAGTCTCCCCTACTCCTTTTGGCCCCAAAAGTAGTTCATTTCATTTCATCGTTTTACTACCTTTCTAATGAGTTTGAACCATAGTTTAACATTGTCTTGCGTAAGTCAGTTACTTAGTAATAAGATGCGCCTATCTTCTACCTTCATCATAGGATTTTGCTATAGAAATCCACAAGATCTCATCATGAGATTCCTTTATCCATAATGACATCTACAATGTGAAGCCCATTTAAACGTTGTCAGTAGGTGTCTCTTTGTGACTCGGCAAGTGTATTTCTGTTTGCTCTGGCGCAGTTTGCCCGCCAAGCTCTGGGAAGTGATGGGCCACATCTTGTGACCATCCCCATAAGCTGACCATGTGTTTTCAACGTTTATAGGAAAGGACTCTGTTGGGAAAGTCACCTTAAAAGTGACCTTCTGAATGAGGCATCAGACCAAGTGCTAACCTGTCTCCCATAAGTGTCACTCTAAGTATTCTAATTTTTCTCTTTTGGGGGATATTTCCTTCAGAGCTGATAATACCCTTTATCATTATCCAAAGCAAAGTTCTTTTGTTCCCATCTCATGCCCCCATTTCTGCTGGTAACGAAATAGAACAGCCAGCGAATGTTGTGCAATATGGCTTGATTGTTTACCTATGACTAATTTTTTTTTCCTTCCTGCTTCAAAGCACCCAAAAGCCCTGGAACGACGCGGAAAGATAATATAGGTAAAAACACTTCAGTTCAGCTTATAAAACTGGACCATGAATAGACACTTGGGATATAAGTACACAGTTTCTTGTTTCTTTCTTTTAAAAAAAAACCTGAAATACATGGTGCGATGTCTTTGTTCCAGGACGCAACCAGCCTTCACCTCAGACAGGACTCATAGGCCCAGGACCTGCTGGATACAGTGCAGCCAGACCGGTAGGCAGCACCTCACCTCGGAGCCGGGAGTCTAGGTTCTAGGTCCCAACTTGCTGCTAATCAGATGTTATCTTGAAGAAATTATGGGGCACATCAAGGTCCCAGTTTCCATAACTCTGTAATGGGGGAATTGCACTCGACACTCTCCAACGTACCTTTTAACACTAAGAGTCTTCTAACATCCTCTTCAAAAGTAACTAAACATACTTCATTATTTGAATAAAAGTGATCTAGTTAAGTAATTACAGTCACTAAATAAGTACCTTAGAATCTCTGAGTATATGGGGAAGTGATGTATTGGGGCAACTTTTTATGATAGTGTCTGAATAATTAATGAGGTAAAGTCATTCTTCAATCAGAAGGATTCTAAAATTAAATTTCAGAAAGCCCATTTATAATAGTTGGTCAACTACAACTGGTTCTAAAGGTATTATTAAAAGCAGGCGAGCAGATGGTATTGCAGGGCTCTCCCTACGTTATGAATCTATGGTTTTATTTGTGTTTATTAGTGTTCTCTTATACACAGAATATATCCTTTTATTCACCCAAGTGAAAATTTTCTCTGGGATAGAACAAGTAATTTAAAGGGGGGAAAAAAAGAAAGAGAACAGAAACCAGTGTCAGCCTAGTGGAGCCTGAACCTTTGGGAGGCCTCCAGCTGAACAGTAGGAACTGGGAACTGTGACCGGAACCGGAAATTAAGAAACTTCTGCTAATGAAACTACTTCTAATTCCTAAGAAATTCTCATAAGATTTCTAAGATAGAAATACTTTGTTTTTTCTCTTGTAGCTTTCTATTTAACATCCAACCTAAAGGCCATTTTCTGTATATAACATTTTACTCCAGAGTAAAACGTCTGTGGAATATACCTAAAGATGGCCATTACCCACCCTCCTTTGTTTCAAAAAAAGGGGGAATTGCTGTGCATTGACTCCACCACTTCCCACAAAGTACTTTCTTTATTTAGTACTGTGAGAATAAGGAAGGAAAGTCAGGATTTTGTGAGATTACCTCCATAACTTTTGCTTAAAATAAGTATTGGGGGCTTAAAGCCTTTAGCAAACGTGTGAAAATAGGAGAGACATTTTTCACCAGTGTGTCTTCCAGTGTATTTATTTTAGCCTGTTGAGTTAGCCACTCAAGAGTTTTTACCTCTGTGTTTTTAAAAAAAAGACCTCAGTGTGGTTTTCCATAAGCCTCTTAGTTACACAGTGTATGTCCCTCACCACGTCCTCATGACCTGTAGTACCATCCCCGTCGCCCGTGAAGGCAGCATTGCGCAGAGTGAAGAGCTTGGGCCCTGCAGCCGGTCAGACCTGAGTTTGGCTCCTGACTCTACTTTCTAGCTCTGTGGCTCTGGGAAAGTTGTAGACGTGTCTTCATCTTCATTTAAAATAGAGATGATGAAAGAATACCTACCTCTGAGGGCCATTTGGACGATGAAACAGAAATGCCTACCCAGTGCTTAATTAACACAGTGCCTGGCCAGAGTAAACAGTGACAAATAAAAAGGAAGATTTTTAAAACTTACAACGATGTGGCTATAAATAGAGAGCCATTAAAATGACAAGAGGCTGAGGAAGTAAAACGAGATGCAGAAGGAAATATTTTCACCAAATCTTATCTGTTGAAAATAAGTGAATGTCTCGGTTACGTTTCCCCTTTTTAGATTATTCCACCCCGTGCTGGAGTGATCAGCGCCCCCCAGAGCCATGCTCGGGTGTCTGCTGGGAGACTGACTCCTGAAAGCCAAAGCAAACCATCAGAAGTACTGAAAGGTAGACCCTGTATTAGAAACAGCAGTGCTGTTCTATATTCTTCCCTTTCACTTTTTCTTTTCCTTTTCCTTTCTGCAGTCTCTCTCTTTATACAACTTACTCAAATTGGGATAGCCTTCTGTCTTTCTTTATGCCACAAGAAATGAGGCTGCTTGTGGGCAGGACAGGGACTGGAACCTCCTACCATTTCACTAAAGGAAGGATAAAATGTGGTTTTCTAGAAAACAGCTAACATCTGGAAATGACTTTTTTTAGGGCCAGCTCTTCTTCCTGAACCACTGAAGCCTCAGGCTGCCCTTCCTGTGCAGCCTTCTCTGCCCCCACCGGTTCAAAAGATGCAGGAGCCTCTTGTCCCGGTGGCCGCACCCATGCCTCAGTCTGCCCCTCAGCCCAGCCTGGAAGCCCCCCCACAGCCACCCCCTCGGAGCAGGTCGTCCCACAGCTTGCCTTCTGAACCTTCCACGCAACCACAGGTAAGTCCCGCCGGCCGACAAAGGACCATCTGGATTCTTCTGTCAGGGTTTTTCTTTATTTTTTGTTTCGTTTTGTTTTTCTGTTTTTCTTTCTTTATTGAGGTATATTTGATGCCTTTGGTATATAGCCTTTGAACATATTTATTTTAATCATTAGCTTAAGAAATAAAAAAATATGAGATTCAATTCAAGTTTTTGTCTTATGGTTGTAATCGCATGTTAAGATATGACTTCAACAAGTGAATGTCATTTGATGTCTCAGACTACTCACACAACAAACTCATGGTTTGGCTGTTTGAGGATCTGGGTTTTTTGTTTGTTTGTCTAACCTGTTGCCTGGATCAAGGGTTTTTAGAGAGTGACCCTAGGTTAGGGACTCTTTAGGGAATTTCCAAGCAGCTCCCAGGCTGTTTTATCTTGTTAGTGTTTAAAGTGTTGGTGACTTTTGGGGTTATTTTTGCATAATTTACTTTAGATAGTTAATGAAATAGGATGGACAATAATATTGGGCTGGCCAAAAAGTTCGTTCAGGTTTTTTCTGTAAGCTGTTATGGAACGAACTTTTTGGCCAACCCAATAATTTATTTTTTTTATTGTTCACAGCTGATAAATTAATTTTGACTTTTACTTCCTGGAGAGAGAGGCAGTCAGATCAACCCCTGGCCATTGGGAGCAGAGTTAATTTCCAATAATCCCCTTATTCCTCCTGATGCTGCACAGTTAGCTCTTTTCTGTGGCGGGGTCGGCACTGGCTTTCCTCGGGACCTCTAGCAGTTTCAGACACTGTTGGACCAGTTTAGATGTTTTGGGTGTGCAGCAGCAGGCTTACTCACCAACATAAGAACCAGCAAAATAATGTCAATGTCATCTCATGAGTATCACACAGAAAACAGTGCCATTGCCTTGGTGGGTGGAAATCATAGGACCACAGGGACTCTTGTTATGCCCGAGCGATCACACATTGGAGAGACTTCTGGTATGTATGTACAGAGTTGTTGTAACACAGGAGTATTCATGCAGGTTAAATTGTTTTAGTTGAATGCTGTTTTATTTAGTTTTTATTATATACATTTCAGTAAAATCATTAAAATAAGGTTTGTCTTTAGGTGCATTTTTGTTGTCTAGCCTCACATTTAATTTTATCCTAAAGTTTTAACTTGAAAATGGCCATCAAGGCCAAAGAAATGTGTGAACTTTTAAGTCTGCTTTTAAAATTTGGAAAGATATAAAATACGGAAATGTTAACATTTGGCAGTGTCCCTAAAACATGTTTATAAATAATAGTTCATGTGTATTTTTACAGATATCTGAGTATGTCCAGCTAGTTGGCAGAAGTTGTTTCTTGTGCTTCTACATAGTGAAAAACAGATATTACAGTAAATATGAATCTTTAAACAATATTATTGTTAACAATTAGCACTTACTCATTAGATTGTCACATTTTTTAAAAAGCGAAGAAGGATATATAATTGAGAATGATAAACTGTTCTCTTAAGCTAATTAACACCAAAAAGTATTCTGTACTTTTTAGTTCAGAAAAGTGAGGATGCTGAAGAGATATAATAATTGTAGAAATCCTTTAAACAATGAATGTCCATTATTTTCTTTCTGCCAGTCCACTTCTTAGTGCATCATGAATTTTTCTTCTCATTTTCTTGTAAGGTGTACTATTGTATTTTTTTTTTTAATGTAATTGGAGGGCAGGAAACTTTCAGAGTATCCATCTTAAGGCTTTATGTTACTGTTTTGGGACAGAAAATGATCATGAATTTCATAGTTAAAGTGAACCCTAATTCCTAAAACTCTATAAATGTTTTCAGTATTGAAAGTAGGTTATGGTTCTCTGAACAACTTCAGAAAGAACACACTGTCAAGAAAGTGCAATTTTCAACAGAAAGTCATCTAATGACACAGAAATACTAGAGGACGAATATTCCAGTGATTGCCATGTGTCACTTGCTTAGGCCATTTCCCCTTGTTTGCTGATTTTCATTGGAATGGGTGTGGTAATTTGGTGACAGACAAGCCCGTGGTTTATGTGGCTTAGTAGATTGTGTTCTTGACTTGTATTCTGTTCATCAAATCTATGAACGATGTTTGTTTTACACCTTCTTTCAGCCTCAGTCATGATATCAAATTCCTCTGCACATTATATACACAGACACACTTTTCTTTTTTGGGTGAGGGGTGAGGGGTCTTGTTCCTGTGTAGACTCTCTTTGTGAAGGATCACGAAGTGGTTAGTTTCCTCCTGGAAGCTTACAACGCTGAGGGGCCAGAAGGAAAGGGAAGTATTTTACCTTTTGAATTTTGAACCATAAGAATAATGCCTATTCAAAAAATAACACATTTAAAATTTTTAAAATCTTCTGTAGTGGCTATAACTCGAAAAGGATGAGATAGTAAAATATGACATTTGGTATTTTCGTAATAATATGAAATAGTCTTAGAATTGAACCACTTAGTCTTTATCAGTTCTGCCAAAAATCTACAAGGTATTTAAAACATAAAAACACACATGGCCCGGCTTTACTTTTTATTACTATTTAAGTGTTCTTTGATTCTATAAATCTGTATAGGAAAGATTATTTTAATTCAAATGATTACATAATAAAATGTTATGTATCCTTTACAAAATATAAAAATGCCTCACTTATATGACTTCCAACATCTTAGTCATCTGATTACCAGCTAAAAACCAGAAGTCAGGAATCCAGTGGGAAGTAAAGTTATAGCATCCTGGCTGTGCTGTTGATGTGATAGATAGCTGACAGTGAGGGAAGAGACCAAGTAGAAAATCTTAGCATTCTGGATCAATTTCATACCATCCCTGTGGATCTTAGTATAAACCCACTCCTATTTCCTGTCCAGTGCCAAAGCTGATTGATACATCAGAGTCATCAAGAAAGTATTAAATTCAGGAGTCTCATGTTTCATAGGCAGGAAACTCTAATAATACTTAATATATTTTAGAAATGGTGTCTCTCTAAATTGGTAAAGTGAGTTTTGGTATTTTAAAATAAGGTAAGCTTTAAATATTGGGAAAGATTTGCTCAAACTGTTTCTTGAGAATGCTGTAATTTTTTAAAGTACTGCTGTATTATAAAATGATGGTTTCATTTTTAAACAACAGAAAGAGGATCCAGTTTCTTACTTTGTTGTACCTTCCAGCTAATGTTATGAAGTGAATTAATGATAGTATCTCCCTTCAGAAAACTTGAGTAATATAGAACAAGCCTGGATTCTGACCATTTGTTAAAATAAATACCAGGACTTCCCTAGTGGTCCAGTTGGCTGAGACTCCGAGGTCCCAATGCAGGGGACCTGGGTTCCATCCCTGGTCAGGGAACTAGATCCCACATGCCACAACTAAGAGTTTGCAAGCCACAACTAAAGATCCCACCCGTGGCAGCAAAGATCCCGCATGCTGCAACTAAGACCTGGCGCAGCCAAATAAATAAATACCATTTTTCACTTTTTTGCGAAATGATGCCATTTTGTACATTTTCTCTAATGATGATAAACCCTTAGGCTGTCTTAAGGCTTTGTCCTTGGGCTGGCATAATAAAATGCCATAATCTGGGTGGCTCAAACAGTGGAAATTTGTTTTCTCACAGTTCTGGAGGCTGGAAGTCCGATACCAGGATGCCAGCGTGGTTGGGTTCTGGGCTCTTCTCCTGGCTTGCAGACAGCTGCCTTCTCGCTGTGTGCTCACAGGGCCTTTCCTCCATGCTTGCATGAGGAGAAGAGCAAGCCCTCTGGTGTGTCTCCGTGTGAGGGCCCCACTCTCATGACCTCATCTATCCCCGGTTACCTCCCAAAGGCCTCACCTCCAAAGACCATCACTTTGGGGGTTAGGGCTTCAGCATATGAATTTGAGGGGCGGGGGGGACACAAGCATTTCATCCGTAGCAGGCTGCTTAAAATACTTTAGAGCTTCAGAAATCTATTTGGAATATTATGTTTGGAATAACCTCTTTGAACTAGTTAGTAATCAACCTCAAAGTTTGGACACTAATTCAACAGTACATTTTTCATTCAAAATGACATAAGAAATTAGAGTTGTCTTTTGATCTTATGCTACGACCTGCAGATATCACTGTTCTTGGATTTTGTATATAAAATAGAACTAAATGTATTTTGAAGACTGAATTGTTAGGGTTGCTGGTTGGTCACAGATCGTCCTCCTAACTCTCTCCTTTGATGTCTGTGTTCCCTTTCTCAAAGCAGGAGCAACCGTCAGGGTAACAGGTATCGGATTATTTTTCAATCTTACATGTGCTTTTCATCTGTCTTAGCACATTAGATGTATGAATCTTTTGCTTCATACATCTACATTTTCACCCATTTTAAAAACCACCTGTCCACATTAATAAATTCCCTTATCATACCATAAAATCTGCTTTTTTCCTTAGTATTTTGAATTCGTAGGAACCATTTTAGTTCTTGCTAATGCTTTCCCATTTTTTTGCTTCGTTTTTTACAAAAATTAACAAGACTAAAAAGTGTAACTTTAGGAAGGTAAGCTTTAGGTATATGAAAGTCTGGCAAAACCAAATTGATTCTTGGTTTTAACAATGGCATGAATACATAAATACAAAATTCAGTTTTTTGTCTTAGATTTCTTTTGGGAAATTAAAAAAATGATTTTAGTAGCACCATTCTTTTTCGTAAGGAAGAATCGATGATTTACAAAGATGAAAGTTAACATTATGTAGGATTGTTTAAGCACCTTTCCAACACCCTTCTCTGTAAAAATACCATCGTCATTAATGTCATCATCACAGATTCTGCTTCGATATATAGAAATTAATTCCAATGTAATGAATGATGGTGTGGCTCTCATTATGATTTCAAGTCTGATTGGGCAAAATGATCCTGTTCCTATCAAATTACATTTAACTTATTTTGAAAGAAAAATTTTTAATATATGAAAATAAAGATATTTAAATCTGTAGCATTTATTTGGCAAGGGCCTCCTATTCTAAGCTGTGCAAAGCATAAACTTTTTATCTATAGGGTCTATGTTGGACTCTGCTATCTACTATGGGAGGATTGGGGTCCAGGCCTAATCAAGTACTGTTTTGTTATATGAACCATAAATAATCCAGACGTTATCGGTAACGTAGAGTTAATTGTAATTTTACAATGTCTCTGATAAATTTGTCTCTCAAGTACTGTAGTACGCTTAGAATACAGTTTAGAATCTGTGACGTTTACTCTTTAATTTTGTACAAATTGTCACATTAAGTTTTAAGAGAAGCGTACTTGTTTACTCTATTATAAAGTATGTTCTAGATCAGTTGAAGAAAACTGATCCTAGAGAGTAATTCACTTAGGAAGTTATCCACATTTTCCTTTTGCAGATGAACAGCCTTTGCTATTCTTAAGTGCCAAGTTACTGTTTCATAAGATGCAATTACATTTTATGGGGACTGCTGCTCTTTTCGCAACATACTTCATGAATGTTTACTTGTTTGCTTTAGCAATGATCTAAATTCATTTTACGGCCAGCCTCCCAGTCCCACAGCTGTGCTCCACTCTAGCCGGCTTCTTCGTGAAGTAGGCACACAGGGCGGATTTCTCATGACTGTGAAGTAATTCCGACCCCCCCCCCCCCCCGCCCCCGCTACAGCCAACTCTGTCACGTAGAGAGGACTGTGCACCCTCTAGGCACGGCTTCATTTTGGTTTAAGAATTAATATACCAAATAGAAAACGGGACTCCCCCCAACCGCCCTGTTTTAAACCATCATTGCATTTGGTTGTTAATAAACATATCTGTTATGGAACATTTTTACAAAGTGAAGGAAGGTCAATTAAGGAATATTGTCACGTTATTCACAGAGTTTATCCTGTGAAGGAGAATTTACATTAGAAAGCAAAGTATGCTTTGAAAATTTATTTATCCAAGTAGAAAAGGAAAAGATACGTTGTTTTCAGCTTAGGAATACAAATATACTAATAAAACTAATTTTCATCCATAAAGTTGAATTTCCATAGTTAAATCTCTATGAAAATATATTTTAAAAAAAGAACAATGAAACCACATCATCATCATAGATGGGTGTTGGAAGTTTATTTACAGGGATTTTGCATAAGTTCTGAAGATGGATTTCTTAAGTTCTTGAGAACATCTGATAGAACTGGACATGAACAAAACTCATCTGCTAATTCTGTACAGTCCTCCATTTTCCCATATCAATACTTGCATGGATGAAATAAGCTCTATTTAATAAAAGGACTTATTTAGTAGGGAGTTTTTAAAAAATAATATTTTAGCTGTTTTATCTTAAACCACCGAAGTAACAGACCACACAAAGCTGCTTTTATTTTCTAAATTTGTATACTTGCCCCCCCCCCAAAAAAAATGAAGAATAATTGAGACAGGAAGCATAGGGGGTGTTCAAAGTAAATATATTGCTTTTTGTTTGATTATTTAGTGCTCTCTCTTTTCCAGGTAAAAATAAATGGAGTCTCCGCCGTCAGACTGGACTCGCCATTAAAGAGTGACGCATTTGAAGACCTGTCATTGAACCTGCTTGCTGTATCAAAGGCTCAGCCATCTGTTGAAACCCCAAACCCAAAGGGGTTGATTCCGTTGCCTTCTGCAACCCCAAGTAACATGAATACTTTGAGTTCTGTAAGCTGCATGCCAACAATGCCTCCAATCCCAGCCCGGAGTAAATCCCAGGAAAACATGCGATGTTCTCCAAACCCATCCATTACGAGCTCAAGCAGCACAAACCCTTTCACTGACAGGACTGCAGCTCCCAGAAACCCCTTTAGAGCTGGGTCTCAAGAATCAGAGGCCACCTCGTGGTTCTCCAAAGAAGAGCCTGTTGCTCAGAGTCCTTTCCCTTCTCTGAAGCCTCTCGGACAGAACAGTAGCAGGCCTTCACCTTCGCTGGATGACTTTGAGGACAGTTTCGATCCTCAGGGCCTGCCTACGCTAAAAAGCAGCAACCCAAAAGGATGGGTAACCTTTGATGAAGAAGAGGACTTTGGTGTGATAGGGAAGTCAAGGTCCACTTGTCCATACTTACTGGGTAATCAGCTGAGTTCATCTTCTGGCTCCAAGGCGACCTTTGGTGATGAGTGGAATAAAGGTACCAGTGTCTCTTTCTGTGTGTTCCCAGCAAGAAGACCACCTCCACCTCCTGTCCCTGTGCTCCCACCTGGCACCACCCCTCCAGCAGACCCTTGCACAGCCTTGGCCTCTAAGGCATCACCCACGCTGGACTTTACAGAAAGATAATGCTATACAGTAGAAAGCAGTTGTTTTTTTAGTTTTGGCAGGGTAGAGCCAAAAGAATTGGGCATTTGTTATTCATTATGTGCAATAAGTAATTGTTAAGTGCACTGATGTTGTCATGAAATACCACTATTTAATGTGTGTACAAAGTTGGAATATGTGTATATTGGAAATAAGGAAAAAATCTTTCTCATTATTAACTGGAATTTTGGTGTTTTTCTGTTTGGATAAATAAGAGAGAGTAGAAGCCATAAAAAGTGCTCAAAACTACTTTAGAAAATAGTCCTTATTCAGAAATTCTTTGCCAGTCTCCTTTAAAGAATCTCAAAAAGCCCAGACAACGTCCAGCTGACGTTGCCACCAGCCCCTTTTGTGTTTGTTAACAGTTAGCGTTTATAAGTATTTGCCAAAGAGCTGTCAGAGTTATACTGAAGCAGAATTTAGAAAGACATTGCTAGAAGAAAAAAAAATGTGTATACACACATACACAAATATATATACACTTACATATTTGTGAAACACATAATTTAAATTCTAAGTCAGACCAAATTTTTACCTAAAGTTCTAACATAGTTCTTTTTTCAATATTTCATTATCAAAAGGATGGCTGAAAGTGAAATTTGGACATTTCATTGCTTTTCTTTCTAAAAGGAGAATGATCTCACTACAGAACCAGAATTTGCCGTTGCCCCACACCCACCCCTTTTGACATTCACACCACGCACACCCTTGTTACTTTCCACTCCAGCACTTCCGTGTGCTTTTCTGGGGAAGGAGCTTCTTGCAGCAGGAAGTGGCATATTGTATGGTCACGGTTGGTTGTGTGGACAGACATTCCAGCCCTTTCAAAAAAGCACGCTGGCCAAAACTGGGGAAGGCATGTGCCACCAAGTTCAGTGAAAAGTATGAGAGTTAAAGGTACATGAAGTGTCCGCTGCCCACAGCCCTCCCTCGCTTCTCTTGCTTCTTGGGCTCTGGAAGTCTGTGAGTGGGCAGCAGCCGCCCCGGGGGGTGGGGGGTGGGGAAGGGAGGGGGGCTGAACTGGGATCTACTCAGTGTGTGTTCTCTCTCCTCTCACGCGGCTGTACGACGCATCTGTGATGCTGCTTTATGTTTGTAGAGGCCACACCTCAAATTAGCTGTGGATTTTGTCTCCTGCACTGCCAATATGCAGCTGATTCTGCTTTAATTTTATGAAGATTTATACAGAATGTAGTATTTTGATATCATTGAGTAATCCCAATCAGAGAACTCCTTGATCAGTAGTTGTTTTGTCAGTTTAAGTTAAAATCACCTTTACCCATTATAGTCATGTTCCTTTTATACACGGAGTTGTATGTGTCCACGTAAATTCTGTTGTCCTCATTTAACCTTGAAAGATGTGCATTGGGGGAATATCAGAAAATAGAGTTCCTGGTTAAGAATATCTAAAACATAAAAGCACAGCAAGCTGCATTGCACTTAACCGCATAAAGCAAATCTGTTAGGAAAAAAGCACTTTTCTAAATGCTCAAATGTTATCAGAATACTATATTTATAAAAGTAATCCTCTCTCTATTAGCAGCCAGGGTTTGCTGTTAGAAATAACTCTCTTAAATGAGTTTTATGTTGTGCTTTTTGGGGGGTTCTAATCATTTCAGCAGTAGTATATTTTAAACAGCACTGTTACTATGAGCAGTCTGCTTCAGAATGTGAATTAACTGGCTGAAACTGTGGCTTTAACATCTATGTGATTAGTGTATACGGTCTTTAATAGTTGCTCTCCATTAGCAAAATAATTCATTATAAACGTACCTAGTGCAGATTGCAGTTCTGTGAGCAGTGGTTCCTATTGCATATAAACTACTGTCTAAAATATACATATCACGCAGCAGCTCGGCCTTTATCAGGAAATTCTACTTGGCAAGTTGCTGAAAAAGTGCACAAAGTTATGAAAGTTAAAGGTATGCTGCAGATAACTAGCCACTATTCTGTGTATTATGAAAAGACTTACCAGTTCTGTTAAAAGCAGAGCAGAAACTAGACACTAAGGATCTCTTTGTGAATTCTTTGTTCTCTATAGTAGATTGCTGTTTATATGTAAGAATTTTATTGCTTAGGTGGCATACAATATTTATAACTATATACTTTACAGAGGTACAGTATTCAAGTCTGTGGTGTATAAACACTCTGTACATATCCCGTGAAACGTGCTCTCAAGTGAAATAAATACACCTGTCTTTACCATATTGCCTACTTTGCTCAAAAGGGAAGCATTTTTCTCAGCCATTCTCCTTTAACTTTACATATACGGGTGACATTTGGGAATTAATTCTTATTGTCCAATTGGGTATATTAATTCAAAATCTTCGTTTCATCTATTTCACTTCTCTGTTTAATACCTTGGCTAAAAGTAAGAAGAAAGCTATCATGAGATGGCTAATCATCAGTAACAAGGCAGGCACTTATGCTGTAAGGAAGGCCCTCAGGTGCAATCTTGTTGGCTTGAAAATACCACATGAAGCATGAAGGATGATTTTCTAACCCACAGCAAGAGAAACAGCTGGGAGGGTGGGGGGCAGGGGAGGCGCAGAAGGGAAACAGGAACACGATTAGCCAGACAAAGAAGAGACTGCCTTAAAAGACCCAAAGTAAGAGACCGAGGCCAGTAGTTCCTGTGAATATTGTCTTTTTCCGGATTGCCATTTAAAACAATAACCTTGATTCTTAAATACTTCAGTTATGTTCATTAACCTCTGATTAAGAAGTTAGATACAGAATAATAGGCTTCGTAAAAACTTTATTTTAAGGTAATTGGAAATTTGTGTGCAGTTACAAGAAATTAATACAGAGAGATCCCAGGTACCCTTCACCGTTTCCTTCAGTGGAAACATTTTGCAAAACTATAGTACGATACTACAACCAGGACGTTAACACTCACACAAGACATTCCTATCACCACAAAGATCCTTTATGTTGCCCTTTTGCCACTTCTGTCCCATTCCATGCCCCTCTTCTGCGTCCTTAACTTCTGGCAACCACTAATCTATTCTCCATTTCTACAGTTTTGCCACTTCAAGAGTGTTACATAAAATGGAATCATATGTAACCTTTTGGGATTGACTTTTTTTTTTTACTCAGCATAATTCATTAGTTTATTCCTAAGTCATAGTTTATTCCTTCCTACTGCTATGTATCAATAGTATTGCATGGTATGGATGTACCACAGTTGGTTTAACCATTGAAGGACATCTGCATTGTTCCAGCTTGGGGCTGTTATAAATGAAGCTGCTATGAACATCATCTCACGTTTTTATGTGAACATAAGTTTTCATTTTTCTGGGATAAATGCCCAGGAGTACAATTGCTGGGTCAGGGTGGTTGCATGCTTAGATTTTTTAAAACTGCCAAATTGTCTTCTAGAATGACTGTACCATTTAACATTCCCATCTGCAACTTAGGAGTGATCCAGTCTCTCCGCATCCTTGCCTGCATTTGCTGTTCTATTTTTTATTTTAGCCATTTTAGTAGTAAATACTTCATTGTGGCTTTGTGTTTTCCTAATAGCTAATGATAGTGAACATATTTTCATGGATATTTGCCATCTGACGTCTCCTTTAGTGAAATGTCTATTTGTGTCTTTTGCCCATTTTCTAAATAGATTGTTTTCTCACTATCGTGTTTTGAGGGTTCTTTATATGTTCTAGATAGTCCACCTCTGTTGGCTATGTGGTGTGCAAATATATCCCCCTGAGTGTAGCTTATCTTTTCAGCCTCTCCACATGCACCACAGCCAGATCCTGAGCCCTGAAGGTCCACATTTATAGCATGAGTGATTGACACAGGAGAACCAAACTCACAAACTCATGTGTAAATCAACATGCCAATTTGTTAATGTTAGAAAAGTAAGTCTGACCACATCAAGATTTAGTGAATATGTGGGAAAATGGGAACTCATATACACTGTTGGTGAGAGGGCAAACTGGCACATCAATTCTAGAGAGCAATTTAACAATGTCCAGTAAAGTTCATACAACAAATCTGACTTGGAGAGAAACTAAGACATGTGGAGGAAGATGTGCATTGCTTGTAATGGTAAAAACTAGAAAGAAACTAACCATCAAAAGGGGAAAGGAGTGATGTATTCATGGTGGAATACTATACAGTGGTGAAAAATAAGTGAATAAAATATTAGTAAATCTCATTATGGAGCCATAAAGCAACATACAAAATAATACAGTATGACACTAGTTATATAAAATTTAAAACATGCAAAACAATATTCTCTGTTCTTTAAGGATACATGTGTGTGTTAATGGTATTTAAAAAAATTTTTTTTCCAATACAGTAAAAAATTTGCTCTTTTCCTCCCTGGCTGCCTGATATCTAGCAGCCATCATGAATGGCCCATTAATTATCTGTACCAGAGTGTTCACCACTAATGCAGTGCTTCAGCAAATACCAATGGTCATAAGATGCCCTTCACCCAAAAAGGCACCAGTACCTAATATCTTTAGAGACAATAAGCCTACCTAAAGAGAACACTGAAAGGAATGCAACAAAATAAAGTTAAGAGAACTACAAAGGCAAATATCAGTGCTGACAAAGATTAAAGATGGTGCAAGGGCTCAATTTGTGACAATCTGGCAGATTTTTCCACCAGATATGTAGTTAATTGCTACATATTTAAACAAAACCGGATGACCAGTACAAACATGGGTTTTCTATACTCTTCATTCATTTTATATTATTAAAAATTATACCCAGAGACCCCGTAATACATTAGTGGATAAACGGTTCTCATTACCTAGAAGGCTATACTATAAACCAAGTTTTAAGCAGGAGTCGGCTTGATGGACACGCAGTTGGATTCAGGAGAAATAGGAGGATGATGTTACAGCCAGCAGTCAGGAGCTAAGTGAACACACAGGCCCCTGTCTCTCTCTGGGAAAGATAGATATTTGCCAGTCTGACCAGTACTGCATGTTCCAGGGCTTCAGTGATCCCTGCCCCAACAGTTCTAGAGATGAAAACACATCTCTCCCTGGGCGCCATATCCCTTCTATCCAGCATCAGTCTAAGGATCTTCACATGCGGCTCTGGATTGGCTTTGGGCATTTCCAGGCCTACAGTCACACACTTCCTCCACTCTGCCGGGTGACTTCAGGGATACAGTTTCAATGGAGGGAGCCAAAGTTTCAGGTATAAAGAGTGGCGGGTGCTTGCAATATTCATTTCGCATTCGGCAATGGCCCTTCCAAAGCCCCTGCATCATTTTAGCTTTGCCAGAGTCTTGTTATCAAGGACTCAGTGCAAATGTTACCCAACCCTTTAAGGCATTCCTTGACCATGCAATCCAAAAAGCCAATCACCTGTTTCATTTTTATACCTCTACTTGAATTTGCCTCATCGTTTATTTTTGTCTTTTCTTTGTCACTTACACTGAATACAAGCTCCATGAGAGCATTGACCCTGGCGCCCAACCCGATTGCCTTTCATAAGAATTTGTTGGGCAGCGAGTGACTGGGTAGTTTGGGGAGGAGTCGCTCTGGCAGCAGCCCCTCGAGCCGCTCTAAATTGCGAATCCGAATTCGCCCGAACGAGAAGTGCGCACGCTTTCCCTGACCCCTGAGTGCTGAGAACCGGAGCAGAGGCAGCGGACACCAGGGACCAGCGATCCGAGAGAGCCTCTCCAAAGCGCCCCAGACCCGAGGCCGCCGAAGGCGTCTCCGGAAGTGGAGGCTGAGGGCGTCGGACACGCTGCTGAGGCTGGAGCAGCGGTGGGGAAGCGGGGCTCAGCGCCTGTGGGTTCCCACCACCCCATCCATTCCCGGCCTAGCAACCTCCCTCCCACCCACCCATCTATCTCCCCGGATGGAATCTCGGGCCCGAGGCGAGCAGCCTGGGCGGCCCGCGCTCCCCGCCGCCGGCGGCTCTGTTTGAGGGTTGCCCCGACGACAGCCACTTCCGGGAGCGGGGCTCGGCGAATCCCGCTCGGCCGCTGCGGGCGGGCCCCGGAGGCCCTCCCGGACTGTGTGGGTCGTTGCTCAGCAGCGCCCGCTCCCGGGAGCGCAGGGCCGGGTCTCCGAGCGCCGTAGCCTCCCCAGCCTCGGGGTCTGACCTCGAGCGGCCCCTCAGAGTGCGTTTCGTTGTTGCTCCCGGCAACAGCCACTTCCGGGAGCGAGTGCCGTTCCCCCAGCACCGCGAGCTCCGGAGCTCCGGGTTCCGGCCTCCCGGCAGCCGTGCGTCAGTCGTCGCTGTTCGCTCGGCGGGTGACCGCGGGCCGCTCACCCCGGACCCTGTCGCCGCCTCGGCGGAGCCTCCGGGGCCACCATGGTTCTGCTGCACGTGAAGCGGGGCGACGAGAGCCAGTTCCTGCTGCAGGCGCCGGGGAGCACGGAGCTGGAGGAGCTCACGGTGCAGGCGGCCCGGGTCTACAACGCGCGGCTCAAGGTGCAGCGCGTCTGCTCAGGTGCGGCCCGGCGGCGGGCTGGGGGCCTGGGTGGGTGGCGGGGAGAAGGCACCGGGCCATCTGGGGACGGGGAAAGTCGGGCGGGACCCACGTGGCCTTCTCGGGCAGGCTGGGGGCGAGGGTCAGTTTGTGAAGGTCTGCAAAGCTGTGCGGCCGCCGGGCTTGAAATGGGACGGCGGGGTTCGCCAGAGATGCTCCCGCCTGGGCCCAGCAGCAGGTGTAGTGGATGTCAACAAGTGTGAGAGGTGGCGCGACCTTTGGGCCGTTTTTTCAAAGTGAATTTCCTATTGTGAGACGTTTGAGGTAGGGCAGTTTCCGGTGGTGGACCACCCAGCTTTGGGATGGCCTTCAAGGGTGAGAAGCAGGGAGCGAAGCTAGGCCCTCCTGCCTGCCTTGGCGTTCGCGTCTCCGGGAAGCACAGCCTGGTTCTCCTGTTACAGTGTTTTGGTCACCGTGTTCTCGACACGCTAGAGCAGCGCGGTCCAGCGGAGCTCTCCACCGCGACGGACGTGTTCTCAGGCTGTACTGTTCGAAGAGGTACCCACTGACCACAGGTGGCCGTTGAGCACCACGAAGAAACTGCATTTTTAATTTCACTTCCTTTAAATTTAAATTCAAGGAGCCCTGTGCAGCTGGTACCTACCGCATTAGACAGCACAGTACTTGACAGGCTGATACTCCAGGTGTGGTCTAGGATGTGGTTTTTATCTGTAATTATACCGTGTGATTTTTGTACCATGGAGAACTCCTGAAGGGTCATGGTTTCTACCTTTATGGGCCATACTTATAGTTTCTTAGTAAAACTTACCGACTCCGAAACAAGCTCAATTAAGTGTTATTTTCAAATTAAAGCATTTGGGGAGAAAAGGGCCTCAACTTCTTTTTCTGTGAAATTATCGATTGAAATGCGGTTTTGATTGTTCAGAGTCGTGTTAGTGGACTTAAAACCCATCCATTTAATCTACAGCCATTATTATCAACCATGGTTCAGGCAGGCCCCAGTGCTTTGCCCACCGAAGTCGAGGATGAATGAGACCAGCTCCCTGCCCCTCAGATACTTATGGTCTTGTGGGGAGAGAGACAATAGGTCTCCCATAAATAGCCCATTAAGTTCCACCATTTGTTCCACAGTATTGTATTACTTACAGGCCACCTGGTGTCTTCACACAGTGCTGTGGGAAGACTTAGCTGCACGTACCTCTTTCATGTGAAAGAAAGAAAGAGAGAGAGAAGGAAAGAGAAGAAAGAAAGGCAGTTTTGCAAGGTTGAAATGTGGATTCGTTTTGGGGTGAATATATATGGAATAGGAAAAATATAAAGCCTGCGTTTGAATAGTGAACATGACACTAGAAAATCAAGGTCTTTTCCTGTCTCTGCCACTGTGGAAGGGTGTGAGCTGCCTTACGTCCTCCCCAGTGATTGCATGTACATAAATCCTGTATAAAGTATTTGTATAAAGTTTTATATACAGTCGTAGTAGTGTGACCTGAGCAAGCCTCAGGTGACACAATTAGGGAGGATGGGGATGTTGAGAACTGTCTGGTCTACCTCACAAGGTTAAACTAAATGGATAAGCTGTGTGAACACACTTGGAAAACCATAACGCCCTATGTGGATATGTATTCAGACTGTCAGTGAATTTGAATTTGTGCCTCCAGAGTGCCAGGAAGTAGAACATAGCAGAGAGGGTTAGAGCACAGAATCTGCAGCCTGTGAACGGTGGGTAAGCTCCCAGACTCTCTGCTTCTGTTGACCTAGGACGAATGGGTGAGCATTTGTCAGAGGTCAAGGACAGGTCTGGGACATAGCAAGTGGCATCTAAGTGTTTGTTAAATAAACTAGCCAACGGGCAAGACCCCCAACCGCTAGGGAGCTTACATTCCAGTGAGGTGTAAGGTGTTATGATGACCGTGATACGTATTGTCTTACTTTCTCTTGTGTTTTAAGAAATGGAAGAATTAGCAGAACATGGCGTATTTCTCCCTCCCAATATGCAAGGACTGACTGATGACCAGATTGAAGAATTGAAATTAAAGGATGAATGGGGTGAAAAGTGTATCCCCAGTGGGGGTTCAGTATTTAAAAAGGATGATATTGGACGAAGGAATGGACAAGGTAATCCAGCATTTTTCTTCTCTGTGCATGCAAGAATATAGCAGGAAGTATGAAAGCCGGTCTTTAAGTTAAAAAATTGACCTCAATATTTATATACAAACTTATAAAACACTGCACCATATAACTACTTGTAGTAAACCGCTAATCCAGAATGAATTAGGTGGAAAAGGAGGCATCTGTCTTCTTGCTCTTACTAAGTTGCCACCAGCTTTTAAATGTAATAGATGAACCATAAGAAATTACTATTTTTGTAGGCAACAAGTGATTAAAAATTGGCATTTTCATATGATTCAACCTAGTAGTTTGAGGGGATAATCACTGACAGTGTATCGAAGGGTGTGTTTTGTTACAGTTTACAGATCAGGGTTCATTTAGAGATTCTGTGTGGACGGAGGAAATAAATGTCAGCCCAACGGTCTCCACTCAAGTTGAGGACATGCCTCTCTTTTGTACAGAGCAGCTTAGGACACTCCAGAACACTGAAGAAAGTGCTCTCCTTTTAGTATATGGTTGTTTGTGTGGAATTGGAAGGATAAAGGGATGATAACCCATTTTGATAGCTTCTTATCCCTTTTAACCTGCACGAAAAGCTCCATTTAGAAGACTATAATGGGGGCTTTCCTGGTGGTGCAGTGGTTAAGAATCCACCTGCCAATGCAGGGGACATGGGTTCAAGCCCTGGTCCAGGAAGACCCCACATGCCGCAGAGCAACTAAGCCCGTGCGCCACAGCTACTGAAGCCCTCACGCCTAGAGCCCATGCTCTGCAACAAGAGAAGCCACTGCAGTGAGGAGCCTGCACACCACATCGAAGAGTAACCCCCACTCGCCGCAACTAGAGAAAGCCCACGCACAACAACGAAGACCTAATGCAGTCAATAAATAAATACATTTATAAAAGACTATAATTGATCACTTAGCAAACACCTAAGTATTTACTATGTCCTTAAAACACTATTAGGAGCAAAAGAAAGAAAGTGTCCCTATAAGGCCTTTGCATGCTCAGAAAAAAAATTTTTTAATATTGAAGATAATAGTAATTTCTAGCATTATTTCTTTTGAATCTTAGCCTAGAAAATGGTTGGTTGTCTTCCACATCTTTTTATACCTAAACCCATTCTCAATTTAGAGAGATTTTTTGCTTTTTAGAAGGAATTGCATCAATGAAAAAAATAATGGTACTCGTGAGAACAGGTAACAGTTTATTATTACAGTTTATTATTCATCTTTTAACCAAGATTGTCTTAATCACTTCTATTTTAATACAGTTTTATATTTCTAGTACTTTCCATGGCTAAGTACTGTTGTTATTTATTAAGAATATGAAGTTTGAGAGATTTTTACCTAACTTCTTACAGCCAGCTTTCCTGTATCCCTCACCTGAATTCCATTCTTGTACTTTCTCTCATCTCACTTCCTCCCTGACTCGGACAGAAGGGATTAGGCTGTTTAAGAGAAGTCTTACAGATGGCTGTCTCTCTCCTCCTTCCCCTTTTTATTTTTATAGCTCCAAATGAAAAGATGAAGCAAGTTTTAAAGAAGACTATAGAAGAAGCCAAAGCAATAATATCTAAGGTTAGCTTTTTAAATGATTCTCTAAAGCTTGTCTTTTGAGATAGAAACTCCAGTTGTAGTTTCCAGAGTTATCTGCCAACCAGCTTTATTTCTTCCTTTCTCCCTTTTTCTTTCTTCTCTTCCCTTTCCTTCCCTTTCCTTCCCTTTCCTTTCCTTTTCTTCTTTTCTTTCTAACCCCCTTCCTTCCTCCCTCCATCCTTCCCTCCCTCCCTCCCTCCCTTCCTTCCTTCCTTCCGTCCTTCCAGAGGCAAGGGAAACAAGCATGTTTGGGGTGGGCCCTAGCTTTCTTTTTTTCACAATTGTGACAATTGTCCTCAATCCTCCCAGTGTCTGCAGGTCAGACAAAAACAGTTACTGGCTTGTGTAAATGTGGTTCAGATATGAATTGATGCATATATGATTTTGTTTCCTTAACCTTTTTTTTTTAGTTGAAGTATAGTTGATTTACAATACTGTGTTAGTGTCAGGTGTACCACATAGTGATGCAGGTGTGGTTTTTTTCTGATTATATTCTATTGTAGGTTATTACAAGATATTGAATATAAGTCCTCGTGCTATACAGTAAATCCTTGTTTATCTATTTTATGTGTCATCGTTTATATCCATTAAGAACTAAAGAAAGCCGAATAGAGGAGAGGAGAACGTTGTGGCCACACGCTGCATCTACAGATACTTGACTGACACAGCATGTGTTTATTATGAATTCGTTTTTTTGTAATCGTCTTAAAAATTTACACAAAAACTATTTCATTGAAGGAGAAACATAAGTCAGACCACTGACGTGCATATACTGTGAGTCTGGAGGAAACGAATTTAAGGATTTTTCAAGAATCGAATGTTGTTATCCGTTGCTTTTATTTACGTGCTGCTGCTGTTAGTTGCTCCCACCCTGCACCGCAGGCCTTCTCGCTTGGTAACTGCTTTTTCTTCTGTCCCTCCCGATGCACTAGGCAGAACTGTGATTTCTAAACTAACATTTCCCCAATTCTTCAGGCTCTTAACTAATCCTTTAAGTGCTTCAGGAAAGACTGCCCTTCTGCCTGGTAGCGTAGGAAGGCCTATAAGGAAGCCTTCTGTTCCATGTTTGCCAAATACATTTGACTGCAGAACCTTTTTTGAAAGGGGAGATAATGACGAGTCACGCCTAGCCCAGCGGGCGCATCTCAGGACACGCTAGGACGGCACCGCGGGTGCTGCTCTGCCCCGTCACTCCCCACCCTCCTTCCGTGGAAATCCTTCCTCTGTTTGTGTCACTTCTTCCCTTTGCCTGTGTGTATTTTTATATAATCATTTCATAGTTGAGAGAGGGAGGTTTCACACGGGTTGCAGTCAGTTTGCAGCAGCGGTTTGCCCGAAGTTGCAGAGCTCCTGGGCGGCCAGGCCTCACTTCTCACCCCGGGGCCCTTCCACGCAGCCTCCAAAATGCAGCCGGCGTGGCTCTCGCCTCCCCAGACCCTGCCACGTGGGGGGCCGTTAGCCCTGTGGGTCGGAACCCACCGGGCAAGCAGGTGAGAGTTCAGGTCCCAGCAGCCCCACTGACCAGTTCCTGGGCCCTGGACCTCAGATTCCACCTCCATGGCTCAGGTTCCTCAGGGGCAGAGTGGAAGATGGTGGGATGTCCGAACTCGGGCTCCTTGGGGGGGGGGGGGGGGGGGGGGGGGGTGATGGCGTCTACACAGCCCCTCTTCCTGGGACCCACCCTCTGCTGAGAGTGGGAGACCAGGGCAGCGGGGCATCTGTCGTCCTGAGGTTCTCTGTCACCCGACCGTGGCATCTGGTGGGGAGTCACTGCCCTTGGCCCTGGTGGAGCTTTTGTAGAAAATGACCCCCTGGCGCTCCCTCTCTGGGTGTATTGATGGTGGCAGGTGGCGCCCTCTCACCCAGAAGACTTCACAGGGACTGAGGGCCCGCTGGGCATCCCCTCAGCCTGTCTCAAGCCCCGCCTCTCCTTGGACTCCTGCCCTCTCACCTTCTCCGTGGGCAGCTTTGCCTCCTGCTTCGGCAGTGAGGTCAAGGCCCTCAGGAATAAGCCCTCGGTTTTCTGGCTCCCCTGCAAACTCTCTCTTCCTGCATCTCTCTTGTTCTTCCCTCGAAACTCTGACCAATGTCTCTGGCCCTGGGCTCTCCCACTTCCACTGCTGCTCCCACTCCGGCGTGTCTGCATCCCCCCTTCTGGAAACCCAGGAGAGGTAATTCCTTTAGTCTCTCCGTCCTATGGTGACATCGACTCTGTGAGCGCACTCTGGCCTCTTTCCTTAGGCTTGAAGTCAGTGCTCTGCAGCTCAACCTTCCACACGCCCCCCCCCCAGCGCTCACCTCCCCCACCCGCCTGTCCCCAGCAGCCTTCCCGAAGGAGAGGCTCCCAGATCCCGGTTCAGATCCTCCTGGGTTTCTCAGAACCTGGCCTCTGTTTTCTTCCCCCACAGAAGTGGCTGCCTGAGGGCCACCAGTGACCCCCGACCAGCAAATCCAGGGGCTTTTCGCCTCTGACTCCTGGACCCCTCTCTGTCTTTCGACCGCATCCACGAGCCCCCTCTGTCCTGGTTCCCTTCTGGCTCCCTGGTCGCTGTTTTTTCAGGCTCTTGCCTCTTAAATTTGGTGTTTCTCAAAGTACTTTTTCCTTTGCTCTCTTTTCTTTCTGCTGTTTCTTCCCCGGAGTGTTATCTTCTCTGCCGAATACAGGCTCCACTCTCCGCAGATAACTCTCAAATCTCTGTCCTCTCCCCCAGCACCTTCCTATACTTGCAGCCCGAGTTTCCAGCTGGTTTCCGGACGGTTCTACCTGAAAGTCCAGCCAGCACTTCAAACTCAAGTTTTCTAGACCTGAACTCATTGATTCCTCTGCCCTGTGTTCTGTACCCAAGAGGAAGCACTTCCTGCAGACTTCCCATTTCTACTAACAGAGCCACGGGTGTCTCAGTTTTCCAGGCTGTGATCCTCTGTCACTTCGCCACTTCCTCTCCGTCACCCATAGGCCTTAAGTCTGCGCCTATACTGCCCACTCCCACGACGCATCTTAAACCCAACTCCTGTCATTTCCATGGTCACCACTTTATTTAAGGCCACCTGATAGCCTTTGTGTTCAGACGCCAGCTGGGGGCCCTTGCAGTTCCACTCAGCTCTGGCACTGCCTACCCAGAGCTGGCGCGGACCCCACAGGCTAGAGGCTGAGGTCCCCAGCCAGACGTCCTTCCTTCAGGCACCAGGTGACCGACACTCTGACTTGGCTGCAGATCTGGAGGTTCCCACAACCCCCTTCAGAGTCAGTAACTCGCTTGAATGACTCACGGAACACACGGCAAGTGCTGTGCTTACTATTGTGGTTTTTTTTATAACGGATACAACTCAGAAACCGCCAATGGAAGAAATCCATAGGGCAAAGTTAGGGCGGGGGGTGGGGCGGGGACGGGGGAGCATAGGCTCCGTGCCCTCCCCTCCTCTGTGGACCCGGGCACCCACCTTCCCAAACATCAGTGTGTTCTCCAGCCAGGAGCTCCCTGAGCTTCAGTGTCCAGGATCTTTATTGGGGTTTCATTGTGTGGATCTGATCGGTTAAATCATTGGCCATATGACTTAGCTCATCTCCAGTCCCCTTTCCCTTCCTTCTCCAGAGGTGGTGATGGCGGGGCAGTGGGGGGACACGTCTGAAAAATCCAACTCTCTAACCCCAGCTTGGAGTTCCTGAGGAGGCCACCCCTCCCCAAACTAAGGGTTCACACGGGTTACCGGGCTTGATCAGAGGGGGCTCTTGATGAATAACAAGCCACTCCTATCACTCAGGAAATGCCAAAGGTTTTTGAAGTTCTGTGCCAGGCACAAGGGACAAAGACCAGATACACTTTTTTTTTCATTTATTTTTTATTTATTGGCTGCGTTGGGTCTTCGTTGCTGCGTGCGGGCTTTTTCTAGTTGCGGAGAGTGGGGGCTACTCTTTGTTGCAGCGCACAGGCTTCTTATTGCGGTGGCTTCTCTTGTTGCGGAGCATGGACTCTAGGCGCACAGGCTTCAGTAGTTGCAGCACATGGGCTCAGTAGCTGTGGCTCGAGGGCTCTAGAGCGTAGACTCAGTAGCTGTGGCGCACAGGCTTAGTTGCTCCGAGGCATGTGGGATCTTCCCGGACCAGGGATCGAACCTGTGTCCCCTGCATTGGCAGGCGGCCTCTTAACCACTGCACCACCAGGGAAGCCCAAAAACCAGATACACTCTTGATTATATCACACCTCTGCACTCTTAAGAGCCTGCCATGTGGTCTCCCCCTGCCAGGGTCCATTCTACACCCTCTGCAAGATGAGTCTCCCAGTGTCACCACTTCTTCCCAGAAAAGCCACTGCCGCCCATCACCTCACTGTCACTACTAACTCCTCAGCCCAACGTTCACAGCCGTCTCCAAAACAGGCTCCGTCCTGCCTGGCCAGCAGTGTCTTCTCTTCCCCCAGCTGCCTGAGCTGCTGGCTGTTACCTGCTCTTTTTTGCTGCTGTTTGTCCTGAAGCACTTTGTTCCCTGAGAGGCCGTCCCCTCTGCCCTGTTTCCTGATCCCCTCTCCCATTTGTACTGCTGGACCAGGATTCTTCCCCTGGGAGGGTCCTCTGCGCTTCACCCATCTTGGCGCTGCTCATATTCTGCTTTATAACCCGGACCGTGGTGGCCATGACTCAGGCCCAGGAATAGATTGTAGTCACTTCAGTAACAAGCACCATCTGATTCTTTGTTGCTCTGGCAGTGTCTGGCACGGAGCTTGTACAAGAACTTGATTGATGTTGTTGCATTGAGTAGCCACATCATAGATAACAATGCCTGTAACCACTTTCAGAAACACGTGGAAGCCAATGTCTGCGTTACCATGGAGATGGTGAACGATGCCTTGGACCAGCTTCGAGGTGCAGTGATGATTGTTTATCCCATGGGGCTGCCGCCGTACGATCCCATCCGGATGGAATTTGAAAACAAAGAAGATCTGTCGGGGACTCAGGTTTGTGGCTCTTGGGGCTTCTGGGAGTTCATGCCCCCCCCCTCCAAAGAGCAGAAGCCCCACAGGTTTGACCTTCTTCTGGTGTAGTTTTTCGCCTCTTCACAGCTTTCCATCTTGCTAGGCTAGGCTTCAGAGCAGAGTGGTGGATTCAGCGGATTCAGGGTGTGCTCCTGGCTGAGGGCTTGGCCCACACAGGGGGGTGGGAGAGAAGGAAGTAACTGAAAACATTCCTATTTTCTTTGACCAGTGGGAAGCCAGAAACCTACTTTGTGCCTATTTCTACCCAAACATATTGGTCCCCTTGCATGGAATCTTATGTTCTAGCCTTACCTCTTGCTGCTTATTGTTTTCTTATCTTTATGTTCCACTTTCCTTTGTTTTTCTCATTTATTCTTTATCCTATGGGACAGTATCTTTTTCTCTGAGCCATCTTAAATAAGCAGAATATGCAGAAGCAAACGAACAGCCCCGTTATACCTACGTAGATCTTCCTCGCCTTATAACAGGGTTATATCCCAGCAAACCCAGCGCAAATTGAAAATATTAGAAGTTGAAAATGCATTTAATACACTTAACCTACCGAATATCAGAGCTTAGCCTCGCCTACCTGAAACGTGCTCAGAACACTTATGTTAGCCGACAGCTGGGCAAACTCATCTAACACAAAGCCCGTTCTGCCCTTCTGCCTGTTAATGTAGGAAGGCCTATGAGGAAGGCTTCTGTTCGTCGCGGTGATAATAACGTGATTTAGTGAGTACTGTACTGAAAGTGAGAAACAGAGCTGTTGTCTGGCACAGAATGGTTGTGTTGGTTGATTACTCCGGGGATCACCAGCTCACTGCCGCTGCCCGGCGTCAGGAGAACGTCTGGTACTCTACATGACTAGGCCGAGAAGAGATTAAAATTCAAACTTTGAAGTAGGGTTTCTACTGGCTGCGTGTCACTTTCACACCATCATATAGTCAGAAAGTCATAAATCGAACCGTCATAAATCAGGGGCTTTTGTATTTAAACACCCAGCAGGATCCCCGTATCCTTCCCTGGCAGTAACCTAAAAATCCGTCTAAGAGGGACTGTGTATCGTGGATGAGGGTGCACATGAGATAAGATACCCCTCACTTCCCAGAGCAAGAAGTTCCCTGAGTCAGGGCATGAGCTGAAACTAATAGGGAAGGTGCTGAAATGAGCGAGGGCTTTGAGGAGGTGGGGGAGTTAGTGCTTCCCGTGGGGGTTGGGGAGGGTAGGGTGCAGGAAGCCTGGCCTGCTGCTCACGCTGGGAGGGGCACGGAGCCTGGCCAGGGGCCGGGCCACACCCTTGGCAGTGTCCTGACGACCTGAAAGCGGGTTCTCCGTTCCCGTGGCCCCAGGCAGCGCTCAGTGTCATCGCAGAGTCCGAGGCACAGCTGTGGTGGGCAGCGAAGGAGCTAAGACGAACAAAGAAGCTGTCGGACTACGTGGGGAAGAACGAGAAAACCAAAATCATCGTCAAGATTCAGCAGGTAAGTACTTTGACTTTAACATGTCCCTATCATTTACTTACTTGCAAACTGACAAAAATTTACAATAACCCTGAAAGCTTTCGGCTCCTCGTGCAGACACTGCGGTCCCGCTGGTCCAGGCTGAGGGTGAAGCTGCCTCTTTATGGAGCCGCAAAAACCGCAAGGAAACGGTCCATGGACAGTATCTGGAGTTGGTTTAACTGGGGGGAAAGGAGCGATGCCATGTTCATTTCAGCTTTAAAAATGGGGCTTTTAGTTACTTGTGAGTAACTAAAAGTGTTCCTTGAAATGAAAAATACAGCCCAGAGCACTGATCTCGAGTTTTTCTAAGTGCTGATAGTCTGTGAACAAGGCGGAGGGCTGGAGACCGGTAGGGACTCCATGTGGAGCTGTGTACCTGCAGGCTGCTTTGTTATGTGCGTTCTCCTAAATCATTTCTCTACAGTTTGGGGGAAACAGGGTCCCCCTACGATTATCTCTACCCCTTCCCCACTGGACCTGCACTGGCTGGCTTGGGAATGGCTGTGACCACTACGGCACCAGCCAGCCTCCACCGTGAGGGCCCAGAGCCAGAGCGAGACGCCCCTGTTGATTTGCTTTGGATGGTCAGAAACACACAACCTGCTTATCTTTAGCAGTCAGCAAAGGCGATTGTAAGACATGAGCCGTCACTTCCTGGGTCATCCTTATAAGAACGCCTTAATCCGCAATTTGCTGTCTCCTCCTCTTTTTAGAGAGGGCAAGGAGCTCCAGCACGAGAGCCCGTCATCAGCAGTGAGGATCAGAAGCAGCTGATGCTCTATTATCACAGAAGACAAGAGGAACTCAAGGTACCGCGTGACTGATGGATTCTCAACAGAGCTGGCGCCCGGGGCCTCCCCTCACCCCCGGGCCTTACCCCGGGCACTGGGGGCAGCTGGGGGGTGGTGGGTTCTGCAGGACGTGGTGGGGGGACCTTCCGAGCTTCAGCCTCATCAGGGCTGTGAGGGCCCTGCCGGGTGTCCACCTGCATTAGAGTCTGGAGGTGTCCTGCCTCTGGGGAGGCAGGGAATGGGAAGGTTGGTCATGGGTTCTGTAAAACACGTTCCTGAGATGCCTTCCTGAGCAAAACACATTTATTTCCAGAAATTGGAAGAAAATGACGACGATTCCTGTTTAAATTCTCCATGGGCAGATAACACTGCTTTGAAAAGACATTTTCATGGAGTAAAAGACATAAAGTGGAGACCAAGATGAAGTTCACCAGTGGATGAAGCTTTCCAGAATATTAGCTCACCTTTCTTTAGGTAGAATAGTAATAATAACTAAAAAGGATACCCACAACCCTCTGTGAAAGTTGTTGAAATTTCTAGTTTTCCTAGTTTTTCTTTCAGTTTGAATTTTTAAAAAAGTTACTCAAGGTTTTAGAACTTAATAAATACATCCTCAAAAGAATCTGCCTGAATTATTTTTGTTTCAGGACAGCTATCTACTGTTTGAGGTTTTTGTTTGGCAAGATAATGAAGATGTAGTTTCAGACATTTTTCCTTCCTGATTGCTTTATTTCATATTCTCATGACAGCTGTTGTATTGCAGGAAATTGAAAGTACCTTTCCTCCCAGGGATCTGTGATCTGTGAAACTTGGCCGTCAGTGGCCACTAGAGGCCGCCCGTCCCTTCCTTGTCCCGCACTTTTCCTGGACCCTCCCTCCTGGGCCCAATTCTCAATCCTGCTTCAGAGCCTGACAGGGTGTAACAGTAGCCTGGCGTCTCCCAGCTTCAAAGGTGAAGTTCACCCCCTGGTTGATACCTGCCTGGCCTTGTCTTCCAGGTGTAAAGGCTGCACCTGCGATGGAAGCTGGGTGGCCAAACTAGGCTCACCTTGAAACTGAACAGATTCTTGTGTGCTTTCTGGGCTTTTCCTGACAACAGATGCAGATCCTGGTGGTTCTCCCCATGGGCTCACCCTGCAGCTCTTGGTGTGCTGAGGTTGACACCAAGGCTGATGGATGAAAACCTTGTTGGATTGCTGACCATCCAGCCACAGGACACACTGGCTCACCTGTCATCATGACCGGTTTACTAGGACACCTTTGATTTTAAATTCTCCAGCTCATCAACTCCACACATCCTCATGCTTCCACAGCTCAAGTGCATCTCTCAGACTGTGCAGCCAGAAGCGGCCTAGACGTCTTGTGCTGCTGCATTTGGCCTGTAGAAGACTCTTCCCCTAGTGGGAGGACATACATCCTGCTCACTCTGAGGAGAAGCGAAGGGACAAGGACGCTCCCTGCCCTGGTCTCCCTGTGCCGCCTGCTCCTCCGTCCCCCCTCCAACAGCCACAAGGACAGAGCCAGGGGAGCGAGTGGTGACTGCCTTCCTGGGGGCAGGACCGGGACCCTGGGCTCCCAGACCTGGCCCCGTTGTGGGGGGTGGGGAACATCCATGTCTCCCTTGTTTCACGCGCCAGCAACATCCACTGACTCTGCCCGCACCTCGAGGGGAGGCCTTGGCTCCTGGCAGAGGAAAGTCTGCATGGAGAGCACCCTACACAGGTGCTCCCTTCTAGAACCTTCTGCCACCTGTCCTCACCTCCACCATCTCCAGGTTACTTAGGGCAGCTGCCCGTGAGCTGATCGCCTACTAGCATTCCTGCTGTTCTCGAAACAGCATTTTCTAAAGTGGCTGGTAACTGACTCTACGTCTTGACTGTACCTTGCTCTGTCGCTTGTCAAATTCTGTAAAATCAAGTTTGCATCCGTTTTCTTGTTGGCTTTCGTTATTTTACTAATTCAATGAAGTATAGTTGAGTTACAACATTGCTTTCAGGTGTAACTTTCATTACAATTTTAAATATCTCCGTGGAAAGCTTTTGTCCTTGGAAGATAAAGTTTGCAATAAGATCCTGTGGTTTTATTCGAGGAGCACCCGCTCTTGTCAGTGGAGCGTTTATGTGCATTAAAGCCACGCTCGACTTGCAAAAAACGTTAATCAAGTCATGTGATCACAGTAGCTCTTAAGAATCACTATTTCCATATCATTAGGAATTCTTTTTGACTCAGTAGGATATAAATGCTTTATGTGGCCATGATGGTTACTTTATCGCTTCACCTAATCACCAAAGGGCCACTCACTTTTGAGTACAGAAGTCACCATGTGACCAACATCACCCTACACTCCTTTACGGAATACTCACGTAAAACGAACAGTCCTCCCCGCCTCATAAGCCCTGAGCTCTCTCGGTTCTGAAGTAGCCGCTCGTTAGAACAGAAGTACGGGAGCTGCCCCTTCACAGCCGTCCGTCTGTGAGAAGGGGCTGGGCTGTCCTGGGCCCCGCTCTGCACTTAAATGTGTGTTGATTCACTTCGCAACCACCCCTGAGGACGGTGGTGGTGACCTCAGATGGGTGACCTGACTCACCCGTGGTCACACCGCTAGTGAAGGTAGAGCCAAGGGCCACGCCCAGGACTTCCCAAGGAAATCAACTTATCAGCAAAAGCCATCTTGCCAAACGCTAGGCCATGGATCAGCTTAAGTATGGGGGCCCGGGCTTGGCGTGACTGTGTTTTTTAACCCCATACATCCGTGGATCAATATCAAGCAAGCACAGTGCCTCCTGCGTGCCAGGCTGGGTCTGCGGCTTTGTCCTACGTGACTTGTCCTCTCACACGATTGTTTCAGGGAGACCAGGAATGCTCGTGATAAGATTTGACATCACCCCAAACCCTTTCGACCGGCAAACCGGCGAACTGAAACCCCGGCCGGTATTTCTGTCACAGGATTACTCTGTTCCTTGGCAACTGCTCTGCAAAGAACGTGCCATCAAGCCTGAAATCAGCCGCCACAACCTTAGGGCACAGCGGCCTCGGGCAGTTCTCCGGGAAGCCTCAGCAACCACCCCCACCCCCACACGCCCTTCCTCACAAGATCCCAGGGGTCGTCACTCTGTTCTTCCAAGTCCCACTGGCCCCAGAGAGAGTTCCAGGGGAGATGTCACTGGTTCCCAAGAAAATGTCAAAACTGGATGTCAAGAGTACGGAGCTATTTCCCAGCTACCATTGTACTAAGCACTTTACACCTCCTTTACACCTCACAACAGCCAAATCAGGAAGAAACTAGTATTGTCATTTCACAAAGAAACCAAAGCCCAGAAAGGTTCTTTGGCCCAAGGTGAAGCATCCAAAAGCCCACCTGCTTGTCCCAGAATCTGCCATGAACCTTCCGTATTTTCCATGTATACCTAGTACAGATGCCAAACCACTCACTAGTGAACAATGGGGAGGGAACGTCCACAGGACACACCTCTGTGAAGGAGCCCAAGAAGGGCGGATGGCAGCCTTTGATATTAATGTCTGAGGCCCAAAGTGATGGGACTACAGGCCCTAAGACTGCTTTCAGTAGTTCACCAACTACTGAAAAGGGGGAAAGATACATGAGCCCACCCTTGAGATGCTTTAAGCAAATAGACACTTGGCTCAGCTTGGAAGCCACCGCCCCAAGGGATTAAAGAAGAGTCTGGGGTTGTGTTGCAGCTGGAGGAGGGACCCCAACCTGCTCTCAGGCCCGGCACACACACGTCATAGGACTCTTTGCCCATAGGCTTCTGGGCCACACTAGCGTGGCTTCAGGTTTGCGGATGAACAAATTCCCACAGGCGAAGTCCCGGTCTGTCATTCCTCTGTAGATTGAACTCTCTGCATTCAGGCCAATAAAACAACAGCCACATCTGTCTTGCTATTCCAGCCCCAAGGCAGGATTCCAAAAGACCCTGTGAGCCGGCATCGTCATGAACCGCAGAATGCGAAGCACCGAAAACCCCGTCTGCAGTTGTGTCCCCTAAATCCCTGATCCTGCAACCGACTGTGTTGAGTGGCAGCTCTGCTCAGCAGCCCCATGTCCACAGCTGTGTCCCTGACTCTCCCGCCCCGCCCCCCCGACCCCTCCCAGTGCACTTGACACACCTGCCCAAGGTACCTAACGCGTCCTATTGTTTTTCCTTGGCTCGTTAAGAGAGGCCATCGTACTCCAGGTACCCAGGCAGCCTCAGCACAGGGCGGTACCCAAGCCTTCATTCTGCCCCTTTATCTGTCACATTGTTTCAAAACAAGACAAACCCCGCGTATGAGTGGGTGACAGGACGACGGTGCAATAAGTGTCCACGGGCCTCCTCTGTCCTCCCCACGTCCTCTGTCCCCCCCGGCCTGCTTACTGTCATCTTCCCCCCACCCCCGTCCCCCAAACAAAGTAGGCAGATATACTAGCAGCAGCATCCGTGAGTTCTCACTTCTCTCATCCTATTTGCACCGTGCGGGACTGGGTCCCACAGGCTCAGAGCAACTGTATGTTTCAGCGGTAAATCAGCAAACTACAAAATGCTCTCACAGCTCCTGCTGGGAATTCCCTGGTGGCCTGGTGGTTAGGACTACCCTGGTTCGGGAACTAGGATCCCTCAAGCCTTGCCGGCATGGTGGGGGGGGAGGGGAGGGGGAGGGGGCAGTGGCTCCTGCTATCAGAATCCTCTGTTGTAACTAAATTACTTATGACTGTAAAATAAAAGAGATGGAGGTAGCACTATTAGGAGTATTAATATGCAAATCAGAACCCCCAAACTGCGAGCTGCTCTGAGTTTAACTGTTAGACCTTCACAAAATGAACTCGGCTCACGTGAACAGATGTCCACTTTTTCTTGCAACTATTTCCAGGTCTGAAAATGCTTGGCATTTCTGGAGGTAACTTAACGTTGAACTGAGGAGACAGTTTTCGAGCGGCACAGCTGTTGATTTTTCCTTGGGAGGTAAATCTGATTTAAGTTATTGAACATAGGATTTTATTAGCGTTATGCTAAAGGAAGTCAAGAACGGGTGAACGTGTCTGAAAAATAAATGGCACAAATTGACTGTTAGCAAATATAATTTAACCTACTAAAGTTTAACTGAAGCTGTCTGTATTGGAAAATTCACCCTGAGCTGAGACGGAGGAAAAGGAAATATTACCTGGCCTAAAATAGCAATTTGTTAAAGAGAGAGAGAGAGTATGTCGGAGTGTGTGAACATCCCATGCTTGTTGAAACAAGTAAGACCAAAGAGTCAGGCATTCTGTTTTTCAAAGCAATACATTTCCAATAATGCTTCAGAGCGTAGTACCATAGTTAGAATATACCCCTCCGAGCTGCTTGTAACTCAGTTTTTATTTACATCTGTCTCCCAGAACAGACTGTGAGCTCTTGGAGGCAGAGACACTGTTTTACTAGATTTTTTAAAAATTAATTAATTTATTTATTGGCTGCTTTGGGTCTTTGTTGCTGTGCACAGGCTTTCTGTAGTTGTGGTGAATGGGGGCTACTCTTTGTTGTGGTGCGCGGGCTTCTGCACAGGCTTCTCATTGCTGTGGCTTCTCGTTGCAGAGCACAGGCTCTAGGCGTACTGGCTTCAGTAATTGTGGCATGTGAGCTCAATAGTTGTGGCTCACAGGCTGTAGAGTGCAGGCTCAGTAGTTGTGGCACATGGGCTTAGTTGCTCTGCGGCATGTGGAATCTTCCTGGAGCAGGGATCGAACCCGTGTCCCCTGCATTGGCAGGCGGATTCTTAACCACTGCTCCACCTAGGAAGTGCCTGTTTTACTAGATTTTAGCTCTTTCCCAAAAAAGTAAGTGTTTTGACACTTGCCCCAACCTTTCTGAAGAAGGTGAGGCAGACGTCGAGTGAATGGACAGAGCTCCTATCTTTAAGCACTGCGTTGCCTTTTTGCTTATCGATTATCGAAAGTGGGGATGGGGCCAGAGTTGGGAAACGGGATGTTCATTCTTTGCAAGTCCGTGCCCCAGGATCAGACATAAGGTTCCACAGTCACCGCCAGGCAGGTGCCTGGTTTTGCCTGGAAGATACTCCCGCTCCCACACACTGTGGCTGGATGTGGAGTTTCCTGGTACAGGAGGAAGTCTGGGGGAAACGCTCAGTGCATAACTGAGTGCTGGGTTTATGATCTACTATCACACCCAATTTTCAGCCTGCGGAAAGTCCTCCTTGAAAGTCAGCCTTACAGCTTTTGTGATTGGGGAAGCAATGACAGGATCAGACTTTCATTTTTAGGAGAGGAATCTTCAGCAGAGCTCGGGAAGGTCTGTTACTACACAGAGCGCACCGTGCATAATAGATCATCGACTTTTTTTTAAGAAAACCTTTTAGGGACAAACATTTATAATGGATCATTCCACCCAGCACAGTCGAAATGGGGCATGTAGGTTCTTTCTGTTCTTGGAGGACTCCCTCCAGTCCTGTGTTTCTCAAGTAGAAAATCTACCAAACCTTTGTAGGACATTTTCAAATAGAAGAGAAATATCCCTGGGAAGCTTCCTACTGTGCACGTGGAGCTGAGATGTGTAGACACCCACCCTATCCGCACCCCAGGGATGTATCTTCCAAATGGGGAATGGGACACCCTTCCCCCGAGAAGTTTTGGGGACCTGGACCCTCCTTTGACCCAGCAGTGTCAGATGTGCTGAGGGTAATCGTTCCTTCAGAGCTTTCCTCGCTTCAGCTGAAATCTGGTCCTGTCTTGCCAAGGCCACCTCACCCACCTCACATCTCTGCTCTTAGATATTCTTCCAAAATGTGACAAAGGTAGGGTTCCCAGGTGGTGTTCTGGAGACCCCTCTCCCTGGGGAGGCTGAGTGTGGAGGATGAGGTGGAGAAGTTGAGGTCAGACAAGGAAGCATGGTCGACCTGCAAGCAGTTGAGGCGGTCCAAGGTCAAGGTGCTGGCAGGTTTGGTGTCTCCTGAGGCCTCTGTGCTTGGCTTGCACTATGGCCACCTTCTCTCTGTGTCCTCGGGGTCTTTCCGCCGTGTGTGCACATCCCTGGTGTCTCTTTCTCTTCTTTTAAGGACACCAGCCTTATTGGATTAGGGCCCCACCGTTATGACTGTGGTGTAAGCCCTGAAAACTAGGTTTTCTCTTTTTTGTAATGCAAGTGCCAGATTTAAGCTTTGATTGAATAAACACATTGCCAGCCACAGGGCTAGATAAAGAGCCAGGCCACCTTGCCCCACTGAGCCGCCTTTGTTTTACTGATCTTGGTTGATTTCAGTAACTGACCATTTGGGCTGCTTGTTGTTTCCCTTCCTTTCCTTTAAATTCCCAGTCTTATGTTCTGAACTCAGCAATTATGGGCCCATGAAACCCTAGGCCCTCACTCTTGACCCTAATAGAAGCAGAACCCTGGGCCTGTGCTCACACTCTCTCCACGCGTGACCTCACTGTGTGGCCCCAGGAATGCCGTGTAATTTCCGGGTCCTGTAAGTAATAAATCTTTTTTTTTGAAGTTTCCTGATGGTTATTGCAGAAGTGTGTTTTGCAATCATAGTAACCACAAGGGCCAGTCCAGCCACAACGCTGGCTATTAGCAGGCTGAGACTGGCATAAACAATGACCTCATTTAATCTTGTCTCCAAATGCAGTCACATTGTAAGATGCTGAGTGTTAGGGCTTCACCATATGAGTTTTGGGAGGACGCAGTTCAGTCCATAGAGCCTCTGTCATTTAAGAGCCACCAGGCCTTGGATAATTTTATTAACGTTATAGGCTGCAGTCTCTTCCTCTATAGAAAGGAATAATAACATTGCCTATTTCATCCATTAGGACTACATTTGACTGCATGTACAGAGACATAATCACAGTAACTTAACCAAATAGAGGTTACGTTTTGCTCATCTAACAGGAAGTTGAAGTCAGACAGCTCAAGCCTGGTGCAGCTGAGGACCTAGGCTCCTTCTGTCTTGCTGCTCCATCATCCATGGCTTGAAGCTTTTTTCTTCATGCTTGGAATTTGGCTCTCATGCTTCTTAAGCACCCAGCTTGTATATCAGGCAGGAGGACAGGGTGGGGCAAAACGCAAGAGGCCATAACATGGATGCCACTTGTGTCTTCTCCCTCCTGAAAAGCTCCTAGGACCTCTTTCCTGTGTATCCCATTGACTAGAATCGGTTGTGTCATCCATGTTAGCTATTAGGGAGTATGGAGTGGTCAGTGTTTTAGCCGGGTGCATTGCTATCTTGAGCAAAATTGGAGTTCTGCTGGTAAGGAAGAGAGGGAGAATAGATATTAGACAGTTAATTACTCATATCTGCTGTCCCTAACCTCGGGGTGGTTGAAAGATTAATTGAGATAATTTGTTTGAAGCAAGACAAATGAATAGCGGTGGGGATGTAAAACTTAGCCACTAATTCAACACATGAGGTCCAAAAGCATCAAATGTATAAAATGCAGAACTGCATTATTGCAAGACCAATGAAAGGAAAAGGACGAAGCTGGCCAGCATGTCAGGGTCCAGCGACTTGCTCCAAACCTGTCCCGGTCAAAATTGACATCTGCCACCTCCATGTGTTTCTGATGCTTTGATTTAGGGCCTTTGCTGGCCCTGGAGGGACTGCCCCTCCAGGGGCAAACAGCTCACCTGGGACTACACCTTTTGTGTACAAACCAACCAATCCAGAGCCCACCCCAATCACCTCCTTTACTGAGCTCTCACAGGGCTCTCACACGCCAGACCACTTAACCCCCTACCCTAAACACCCAGGGCCAGGTACCAGACAACGAGGGACAGTTCTACGCTCCAGAACTTGCTGGAATTATTCAAACTAGCCAGTCCCAAGCCTGCTAACCCTGCTTCTCCCATTGCTTCTGGTGAAACCACAGTAAAGGCTCTGTTCACGTTTCCCCCTCACTCCTTCCATCTCCTGACCGAGCCCGGTGCTTCCCCGTGTGGCCCTGCGTGAGACGGTGTGCCCCCTCCTCTTGGAAACTGTGAGTAACAAGCTGTCTTTTCAGTGGCAGTTGTCTGCTAATCTGCTGGCTTCACTGCCCCCAAATAATAATAAAACCCATGTTTTAACACAAGAGGATAACACAAAAATATAGTTTAGAGAACGGCTGATGCCTGGGGGCTTGGCTGAGATCCTGATGTGCAGTTTGGTCTCAGGTGGGCTACCTGTCTCTGCCCAGCTCTGAAAGCACAGCTTCTCTCATCAAGACAGGATGCGTGGGGAGCAGACAGACGCCTGCCCCCGCCTCCGGGGGTGGCCCTTCTTGGCAGCTCTCCCCTCTATCACTATCTGACCCCTGCCCCACTGCCCAGCCCCCAGCCACCCCACCCCCGTCACGAGAGTGGGTGGGGTGCCGTGACTAGACCTTTGGCTTCCCAGAGTACAGGCTCTATCTAAACCCATATTTGGGGAACGGAGAGGGGAAAAGCTGCTAAGTTTAGAATCTCAAAGAAGTGTTCACAGCCTGTGAACCCAGATGCGTTCTGGGCTGTTTCAGTAAAAGGAAGTTTACATAAAGCTGTGGGAAATGTAGCACTTCCTTGGATACAATTACAGCCCAATTACATATGAGCTCAAGATTCTGCCATCGTGAGAAACAGTTTCAATAGCTGGAGACCAAGAGGACTCCCAACAAGAATGTGTGGTGGCCAAGTGAAGTGAGAGGGATGGGTCCTTGGCTTCGGGGAACCAAGTGGACCCCAGGGTGATGGAGCTGGGCTGGGTGTGGGGAGGTCATCACAAAGCAGACCCACGAGGATAACTGAAGCTGCCAGGTATCGCATGGGATGGAATCTCCAAAAGTCACAGCTCCACCTTCTCTGCGGAGCCAGTTGTTTGTCACCTCTGAAGCAAGATGCTCTGAGAGCCTGGCCAGCTGCCCTGAGAATCGTGAGGTTTTCCAGGCACTTCTACCCCTTGTTAAGCTCGGGATGCTGTTCCTCCTAGTCCTTTCCTGTGATTTTTTTACTCTCTGGCCTCGGGTGGTTGCCTCACAAGCACACGTGATGACCTCTCAGTCGCTTTCTGGTGGGGCGTCTGCTCACCTCCGAGTTCTCTCTCCCCGTGCACGGCCCTCATCCCCGACGCTCTTTCTCGGGGGCTCTGGCCACCTTGGTCTCCCTGGATGCTCAGCTCCATGTCTTCAACTCAGGTCATCCACTGCCCCCGCCCCTCCCCACGCTGCTCCTAAGGTAGTGAGTGGGGCGAGTGCTGCCCCACCATGCCTGAAGTCCAATGTCTTAAAGACGTGTTACACAAACTTTTTAAAGTTTTTGATTGTTTCAGTTGGGAGGGTAAATCTGGTCTCTGTTCTCCATTTTGGCCAGAAGCAGAATCTCGGGATATTCTCTTTAATCAAATATTATGCTTACTATAGATCTACTGTCATTAAAATACCAATGTTTAAAGAATTATAACAAAATAAAATAAAGCACATCAATCACTGAAAACTATCCTAAATATGACTTGGCTTTGGGTGATCGAGAAGGTGACTGGGGACATAGAGTGTTTTACGGTCTCTGAATTGGACCATGGCCTCTAATCTGTCTCTGCTCTGAGTTTGTCTGAATCCTGCCACAAACCCCTCACTTGGGGTCACCTCTAATGCTCCCCTTTGACTTCACAGTTCAGTTCAAACTCCTCATTCTGGCAGGAAAAGCCAGTCCTGGGTCCCTGTGGGTGCTCAGAACCCATGGCCTGACTGGCCAGCCCCATGATCTGGGCCCAGTTGGCCGTTTGTGGTTCCCCACCCCCAGTGATGTAGGGATCCCCATCACTCCCTTCTGGGTCCCCATATTCCAGTTGAATGCCATTGCCTGTCCTTCCCTGTGATAGTCACTGCTAAGCATACATCCCTCCCCCACCCACCATTTCTTAACCAGGCTGATGTGCCCATCCTCCCACTGCTATGAGACTGGCTGCTAAATTCCCACCAGCACCCCATTCCCGGGGGGAATTGCTCTCTGCCAATCAGGAGCCACCATGATGGGGAGGTTGGCCCCTCTCCCAGCCAAGCTCCTCACGCCCGGGACCGACGGTGGACCAAGCCTGTGAGTGCTCCACGGTCCAGGGCTCCTAAGGGGGCAGGCTGCATCCACACCCCTGCATCCACACCCCTGCTGGGCTCTCTTCCTCTGCTCCACCTTGCTTCCCCCTCCCCTCGGACAGCCCCCCCTTAATGCATCTCTTGAACACGAATCCGCATCTCAGGTTCTGCTTCCAGGGATCCTGACCTAACACATTCCCCACTCAGGCTCCCGTTTCTAGTGTCTGCCCCTCAGCTGCTGCTTCACCCTCTCCCCCATAAGACCCTCCTCCCAACACACGTCTACCTGAGCAACTTCTATCTGTACTTCAGGGACCTGCTCAACAACCCTCTCCTCCATGAAGCCTCCCTTCATGTTAAATGAGATGAGACAAAAGCAGACGCCCTGGTCGAGCCATCCTTGCTCTTCTGGGATGCACCTCAAGTAATCCTCACAATCCGGATTGTTGGGTGTGAGATGGAGTTGATCCGTCCAAAGAATGTTTGAGATTCTGCCCTAAGTGCTTCACGCATCACAGCAGAGGCTGTAGCAGTCCCCCGCTATCTCCTCTACTTCTTTAATAACTGAAACCCCAATATTCAGCTGGGAGCGGGACCATCCTGAATAAAAAGTACATTTCCCAGCTTCCCACTGAAGCGTACCCTTGTGATTTCTGGTCAATGGGTTACAGACAAATTGTGTGTGTGTCCTCCAAGACACGTACCTTCTCACCTGCCCTCCCCTCTTTCCAGCGAGCTGGAATGTGCAGGTTGTTTGTCCCTGAAGCTCCAACACCATGGACTATATGTTGACCTTGAGAAGGGAGCCACATCTTGGGGCTGGATGCTCCACCTCCTGCCATCTTGAGTTCGGGAAGAAAAGATACCAGTTTGGTATTTTTTATGCCATTACTCCCTTGGGTTTTCCTGCTTCTCAAAGCTGAGCCTAATTCTAACTAATCCACATAGATTATGTCTCTTTGAAACGTCATAAGAATTCTGAGATAGGTGTAGTGAGTCTCATTTTAGAGAAAAGGAAACTGAGTCTCAAGAGGGGCCACAGGCTGCCCAAGATCACTCAACTCTTAAGTGCAAAGCCAGGATTTGAGCCCAGGTTTATCTAAATCTGAACCCATGTTCTTCACTGCTTTGCTCTATCCTCGCCAGCTTGGCAGGGTGGAGGAAGGGCACACATCAATGGGGCAGGAGTACAAAGTTCTCTCCACACTTGGGAAATAATCACTTATGGTTGTTTGGGTGACCAGGAAACATGATGCCAGCCCCTAGTCACTATCCTCTTTATCAGGGCTGCCATTCCCAGCTGTTCAGGCTGTGCACAGCACAAATGCTCCTGGCTGTGCGGGGGCTGAGATCGAGAATAGAGCTGCGTCTCCCCAGAGAGAGCACCTTTTTCTTATTTTTATAATTGTCACAGAGGCAATACCTGGGCCAGTGGGGGCCCTGAACTTGACCCAGCTGAGACCCCTCCTACATGGGTGGCTTACTGAGTCTCAGGAAGCTGGGCTATGCATGGACACTTCTAATAACTGGTCTGAACTCATGAGAGATGGGCCAAGTCCTGAACTTGACTCTCTGTGATATTGTGAAGGATTCTGCAGTGATTAGCTAGATTTCAGAATAAATAGAGACTGACAGGGACCTCATAGTACTAGGCCCTCATCCCTGGCCTGATGAACAGAATGGACCCCCCACTTGAATTGGCCAGGAGGCAAATTTAGCATGTTATTTTTACCATTTAAGTAGCACTCCCCTGCGAGCCCCACCTTCAGGCTGCTTGGGGGAAGCAGAAATCACCCTTAGACTAACCACCTCTGTGTACTTTGCTTGCATATGCTTTTCCAGCATAGCTTGTCCACAAATCCCAGCACCAGCCACATGTATGTCTCCTAGTCCTTCCTGAACCCATGGCCTTGATCTTCTTCCATATAATACAGCAGAATAACTATAACAAAGCCGGATGTTTGCCTCCCAATTGCAATTCTTTCCTTCATCTTAGCAAAAGAGCACTGTTCTTTTTTGTTTGTTTGTTTTGTTTTTAAAAGCTGGACACAGTGCTGCCAACTAAAACACTACTTTCTCCAGTATTCTTTACATCTAGAGACAGAGATATAATAAAACTTTGGACGGAGGAATTATAGTGAAAGGGTGGAGGTAACACTGGAACATCTCTTTAAAAGTGACTTCTGGGTGGGTCGGGGCGGGGCGCACTGGGCACAGTGCGCCCCGGGCGGGGGGCGGGTCGCGCCGTCTGGCCCGGGGGGGACCCAGGGAGGGGCCTGGCGGGGGTCCTCCCCCTCCGCCCACCCCGGGGGCCACGCCGTCGGGCGAAGCGAGCGCACGGGGTCAGCGGCGATGTCGGCCACCCACCCGACCCGTCTTGAAACACGGACCAAGGAGTCTAACACGTGCGCGAGTCAGGGGCTCGCCCGAAAGCCGCCGTGGCGCAATGAAGGTGAAGGCCGCCTTAGCCGGCGGCAGAGGGAAAAAAAAAAACAAAGTGACTTCTTCCTCTTCTTCTTCGTTTTGCTTTTCTGTCACCTGGAGTGTCGAGGTAATGGCTGAAGCTCCAGCAATCATATTGGACTATGAGATGATCTTGGAAAAGAAAGCCACATGTGGCAGAGCAATGAGATAGAAGGAGCCCGGGTCTGTAACACCATGGGCCACCGTACCTCTCAGGAATGCGTATTTGTGTTCTTCTATACAGATTAACTCACTATTTTCAGGACTAGGTTACTTGCAGATGAACCCAATCTTATTGGTGTAGCGACACAACCCATCTCATCTTCCTGTTACCTCACAGTGGTCCCATTCCTGCAATGCCTTAACAATGTAAACAAGAGACGAGAGAAACCAGAGTCAGAATTGATGAAGTTGCCTCGGGCTGTGGAAAATCGAGATGCACTGAGCCAATGCTTTGTGCCGGGGTGTTGAAAGATTGAAGGGCATGTGCCTTCCAGAAGAAAACCTTGGAACACTTCAAAGAGTCTTCCTGAGTTCTGCGCTCAAAAGAAGACATGGCCAGACTACAGTGCTGGATTGTCAGATAGACAAATGTGGGAATCGCTCATTGCTTCTGAATCAACATCTGGCAACTTCTCTTTTTCCTCTACTGAGCATTTTCCCCTGGCAGGTTTTTTGTTTTGTTTTGTTTTGTTTGTTTTTTGGTTTTTTGGATTTTTTTGGCCACACTGCACGCCTTGCAGGATCTTAGTTCCCCAACCAGGCATCGAATCAGGGACCCCTGCAGTGGAAGCACAGAGTCCTGACCACTGGACTACCAGGGAAGTCCCTCTGCAGTTCTGAAACAGTAAGTCACCACTGGAAGCACCATTTGGCCATTTAACTGAGAGAGGAAGAGACAATAAGTGCTGATCACTGAATGGGTGACTATGCGGGGAGGACGGGGAGTAACTTTTGAATCGAAAAGTTTCTTTCTATCTCCAGAGTTGGGGCAATTAAGCAGCACCCCTGTTCTGCAGACATGTGTCAGTTTCGGCTTTTCTGATGCTTGCTTGTGCTGGGAGCAGGCAGAGGAGCCTGGGTGAAGATCATAGGCTCATGTTCAAATTCTGACACTACCACTTGCTGGCTCTGAAATCCAAACAAATGGCTTTACCTTTGTCTGCCTCAGTGTCCTCATCTGTAAAATGGGAATGGTAATATACCTAACTTCATAGGGCTGTTGTGAAGACAAAATGAACTACTCTCTGTAAAAGCACTTAACGTGGCACAGAGGAAGAGTTCCAGAACTTTCAGTTACTGTTCAGTTTCAGGAGATGTGATTTAAGGACAGTCAAACCCTCCAGAACCAAGTGATACTTGAGTTCTCTTGGACCGAGCAAGAAGACAGACCTGGCATATCATGATCTCTATCTCAAGACACAGCCTCCCGAGGATAGATGTTTGTCAGGTTTGGGTCCAGCTGGGGTTTCTCTCATGGTGCCTGCCACATGTCAAATTGTAATAGAAAGTTGTCTAATGAGGAACTTCACTAGAATGTAGAGGGTCCCAGGGCCCCGTGATCTGCTTGGGGACCATCCCATGTGGTCCCATCATGCCCTGTACCCCCATTTTGATGGTCCCAAGAAGCCCAAGACTCCTGGGCCTCTCATCCTGACCCCACATCCTTCCATTTGGCTCTGGAGAGCCTGGGCACATCCGCAAAGCCCCTCATATGCTCAACCTCCCCTTCAGTGTCTCCTTCCCTCCATCGCATCGAAAGCCTGGCTCCCCCCTGAGGACCGCTCTCCGTGCCGCCTGTGAGTGGGGGCCCATTTCTCCCCCACACCCTGATTCCTAGATGGGTGTGGGTCGATGTCCTCCTGGCTGTTCTAGATCAAAATCTTCTCTCCTCCCTCCAAACCCTGCCTCTGACACTTCTTCCACCCCTTGGGGTCTTCATACAGTTCTTTTTGCCGCCCCCATCACCACCCCCACATCTGAAACCCCCCCACCCCCCTGCAGACCTTAGGGCACCATTAAACCACCCCAACAGGCCCAGTCAGCTCCCATACTTGGCCCTCTCCCTTGGGCACAATTGTTTGGCAAAACCCCAAATGTCGTTAAAAACAACATTCCAGCACGGTGCGATGGAGAGAACCCCACAATCATGGTCATGAGGTGGGCACCCCGGGTCTTCGACTCTCCCCTTAGGCACCCATGTCATGCCTCCTCTCTCGCCACATCTCTGCCCTCCTCCCGTCCTCTCTTGCCTCCTAATTCACAGAAAAAAATGGAAGCCCCACTACATGCTCCCGCTACCCCTCCGCTCCCACCCGGCATCTGTCCCCATTTCAGTGGGCAAATCATCGGGGCTCCCCAAGGCCACCTTGGGCCTTGTTCCCCGCCCAGGACACAGCTCTGGCAGACCCCCTCCCTCCTCCACATCATCATACTCCCTACAGCATCATCCACCCCATTTAATCTACAATTATGTGATGGTCCCTATCTTAAAACACATCCTCTCCGTCCGCACAATGAATGTGGTTGTCAGAAGCGTCTCTTCGCTTTTTTCATCGCTCAACTGGAAAGTTATTTTTTAATTTTTCCTTTCATTTCTGTTTTTATTTTTTGAATATCTGATTCTAGGTTTTCTTTTTGTTATTTGTCCAAATGAGTCTTGTGCTTTGTAGTTGGTTTTAGGGGAAGAATTTTCACCTACTGAACTGTTTTAATTTGCATTTTCTGCTTACTTAAAAAAAATTTATTTATTTATTTATTTGGCTGCGTTGGGTCTTAGTTGCAGCGTGCAGGATCTTTTATCACAGCGCGCAGGCTTCTCTCTAGTTGCAGCATGAGGGCTTAGCTTCCCCGTGGCATGTGGGATCTTAGTTCCCTGAGCAGGAATTGAACCCGCATCCCCTGCATTGGAAGGCAGATTCTTAACCACTGGACCATCAGGAAAGTCCTCTTGACTGAAAATTAAAATTCACAAATACTGTTTAAGGAGTTCCCCAATCTATTATTTTGTTCTGATTATCCCTTTGCATTTCGTAGCATATCAAAAAGATACCATATCAAGGACACATGGTTTTTAGGAATGTGGGGCTATTTCAGCCTTAGGAAATATTAATGTGACATATTGCCTTAGGAGGCCAAAGGAGAAAAATCTTATTTCCACAAAAACTGCGAAGGTATTTGACAAATCAATACCCATTCTTGATAAAAACAAACAAAAACAGCTCTTGGTAATCGATAAAATGAAGGATACTTCCTCATCATGACAGAGAATAAAGAGCAGCTAATGTCATACTTTTTTTTTTTTTTATAAAAAATATGGAACGCTTCACGAATTTGCGTGTCATCCTTGCGCAGGGGCCATGCTAATCTTCTCTGTATCGTTCCAATTTTAGTATATGTGCTGCCAAAGCGAGCACGCTAATGTCATACTTAACCTTGACTTATGTGACCAACACTTCCCAAACATGTCCTCAGAAAAGGGGATCTGGCGTTTTTATTTAAAAAATAGTATCGTGGCGTATTAGTTAGCGTAATGTGACAAAAGCCAACATTTCAGAGGCTTAGTACAATAGAAATGTATTTCTTGCACATGCAATAGTCCCATGTGGGTGTTTCTGGTTGGTGGGCTATATTTCTCGGTTTGGTGCTTCAATGACTCAGCGATGGATGGGTTCCTTCCACTGGGTGGGTTCTCCAATGTCCCAGGGCCTTGAAATTGGCTCCCAGCTGTTGGAGAGGAAAAGAGAAAGTGGAGAATGTACACCGTCTTCTCTCTTTCCCTGGATGTGGGCACATCACTTCTGCTCACATTCGAAGTCTAAGCCAGACTTAGACTTCATCTGCTTGTGAAATGTGTGTGCGTGAGACCAGGTGGGGGATGGGAAGCCACCCCAGGTTTGGGGGGGGCGGGTAGGCATTCTTTTCTTTTTGGTATATATAAACAAATTAATTAATTAATTAATTTATTGGCTGCATTGGGTCTTTGTTGCTGAGTGTGGGCTTTCTCTTGTGGTGGTGAGCAGGGGCTACTCTTCATTGTGGTGCACAGGCTCCTCATTGTGGTGGCTTCTCTTGTTGTGGATCACGGGCTCTAGGCATGTGGGCTTCAGTAGTTGCGGCACACGGGCTCAATAGTTGTGGTGCACGGGCTTAGTTGCTCCTCGGCATGTGGGATCTTCCCAGAGCGGGGATCGAACCTGTATCCCCTGCACTGGCAGGCAGATTCTTAACCACTGTGCCACCTTGGAAGTCCCCAGGCATTCCTGTTTGTAGTTGGCAGGAATCAAAATTAGGACCACCACCCTGATGGAGGGCATTTGGTAAATATCTATCAGATTCTAAAGTATACATATCCTTTGACCTCATAATTCCACTTCTAGCAATTTTTTCCTACAGATATATTCACAAATGTGTATAGGTTTATGTTTTAAGGGTATATTTAGTGTATGTGTTCGTGTTGCTGTAACAAATTACCACAAACTTGGTGGCTTAAACAACAGAAATTTATTACTTCACATTTTGGAGACCAGAAATCCAGAACTGGTGTCCTTGAGCCAGAATCAAGACATCAGCAGGTTCATGCTTGCTGAAGGCTATTGGGGAGAGTCCTCCCTTGCCTCTTCCAGCTTCTGGTGGCCACCAGCATCCCAATTTCTTCCTCCATCTTCACATCACCATCTCTGTGTGTGTGCCTTCTTCTCTTCTGCGGCATATTAAAAATTCTCTCTTGGGACTTCCATGGCGGTCCAGTGCTTAGGACTTGGCGCTTTCACTGCCAGGGCCCGGGTTCAATCCCTGGTCGGCGAACTCAGATCCCACAAGCTGCATGGCACAGCCCAAAAAAGAAAACCCCCAAAAATTAGAAATTAAAAAAAAAATCCTTTCTTGACCTCCCATCCTTCTCAAGCTGTTGCCTCCTTTCTCTGCTTCTTTTTACAGCAAAGCCCCTTAAAAGCATTGTCCACACCTGCAGTTCCCTCCCACGTTCTCTTGAACCTACTCCAGGTGGGCTCTTGTCCACACAGCCTCACAGAAGTGGCTCTTGTCCGTCTGCCATTGACCTCCATGCTGTTGGAAATAGAGTCTGTGCAGAGGTAATCAAAGTCAGCACCTCGAGGCAAGATCATCCTGGAGGTTATCCGGGAGGACCCCAAATCCAATGACAAGTGTCCTTACAAGAGATACACAGAAAACGAGACACGGAGAGAAGGGAAGTCCGTGTGAAGATGGAGGCAGAGACCAAAGTGATGCAGCCACAAGCCAAAGACCACCTGGAGCCACCAGAGGCTGGAGGAGGCCAGGCAGGATGCTTCCCTAGAGCTTTCGCAGAGAGAGCATAGTCCTGCTGAACCTGGATTTCTGACTTCTAGTGTTCAGAACTGTCAGAGACTAATTGCTGTTGTTTTAAGCCATTTAGTTTGTGGTAGTTGTTACAGCAGCTACAGGAAATGGATACACAGCCCAAAGCCAAAGTCCTTCTCAGGGGCCTATATGGTCCTAAATGACCAGCCCCTGCCCTTCCCCAACCTGACTCCACCACCCTGACCTCCTGCTCTTCTTCAAACAGGCTGAGCATGTTCCCTTCCCTGGGGCCTTTGCACTCACTCTGCCTCTTCTTGGAGCCTTCTTCCCCATTGCCCCCTCCCCTCCCCTGCCCCCAGCTTTTTCCTTTACTTCCTTCTGGTTTGTGCTCGGATGGTCTCTCTCTCCCCCTTACTCTCTTTTGTTTCTCTCCGTAGCATTTATCACAAGATGGCCTACTGTGGGTTACTTACATAGTAAGATCCATGCGGGTGGGGTGTTTTCTGTTCCCTTCACTCTCTAGAACAGCTCAGCACAGGGTAAGCTGTCATATTTTTAAAAAGTCCATATCTGATCAAGGTCTAAGGTCCAAAAGAGGTCTTAAAACTCAACGATAAGGAAATAAGTTTATTCTGCCAGGTAAAAATAGGCAAAAATCTGAACAGACACCTCACCAAAGAAGAGATGGCAAATAAAATATATGTATGTAATGAATAAATGAATGGAATTTAATAAGCTTGAACACTTTTTAATTTCTCAGGGAACTTGTCTGGGTCCTGTTTTTAAAAAGTACTTAGCTTTTATTTACCTGTATTTTTTTCCTTTTCAATAGATTTTATTTTTTAGAACCGTGTTAGGGTCACAACAAAATTGAATACAAAGCACAGAGAGGTCGCATAACTACCTGACCCCACACGTGAACAGCCTTTCCCACGACCGAGACCCCAGACCAGAGCGGTACTTTTGTCACTATCAGTGAACCTACATTGACACGTCGTTATTACCCAGAGTCCGTAGCTTATGTTAAGGTCCACTCTTTGTGCTGTACATTCTAAGGTTTTGGGCAAGTGTATGACATGTATCTACGTTATAATATCATACAGACTATTTTCACTGCCCTAAAAATCCTTTGGGTTCCATCTATTCATCCCTCCCTCTCCCCTAACCCGGGCCACCCCTGATGTTTTCACTGTCTCTGTAGTCTTGCCTTTTCTAGAATGTCATCTAGTTGGAATCACAGAGTAGGTAGCCTTTGCAGATGGGCTTCTTTCACTTCGTGATGTACATTTACGTCTCCTCCATGTCTTTCCTGTCTCGATAGCTCATTTCCTTTTAGCACTGCGTAAGATTCCGCTGTCTGGTGTGTCACAGCTTATTTATTCATTCACCAGCTGAAGGGCATCTTGGATGCGTCCAAGTTTAGTGGATGATGCCCAATGCTGCTGTAAACATTCGTGCGCCGGTTCACGTGTGCAGATGTTCTCAGCTCTGAGTAACAGCTGAGAAGCATGGCTGCTGGATTTTCTGGTGAGATTGTCTGAGCCCCTTTATACGCCAATTTCCTACGTATCCCACTGTCCCCCCGCGCCTCCTGTATTCCTGCACAACCAGCACCTGTGTCCCCTTTAATTTGTCTATTTCTCATTGGTGGTCCTGAATATGGGGTTTTCCCACCACGGCTTCACAACAGGGTAGAAAGGGCTTCAGCCTTCATTCTAGAAGGATGTACTCAGGCTGTGAAACGAAGGCTGAGGGTGGCTGAGGAGCCCTGAATCAATGTTGGCAGAGTCACACAAGTGTTTGGTTTCATAATGTTAACTTTTCATTTTTAATATGAATATCAATGTTTATATATACTTTTTGAATTGTGGTAAGATACACATAGCACAAAACTTACCATCGTAACCATTTCCAAGTGCACAGTTCAGTGGTGTCAAGTACATTCACATTGTTATGAACCCCATCTCCAGAACACCCTTCATCTTGCAAAACTGAAACTCTATACCCATTAAATAACAAGCCCCCCGTTCCCCCCACCCCAGCCCCTGGCAACCACCATTCTACTTTCTGTCTCCATGGATTCAACTACTCCTATAAGTGAAATTACGCAGTATTGGTCCTTTTGTGTCTGGCTTATGTTACTTACCAAAATGTCCTCAAGGTTCACGTGCTGTAGCTTGTGTCAGAATGTCCCTCCTTTTTAAGACTGAATAATATTCCATTGTGCGGACAGACCACTTTTGCATATCCAGTTGTCTGCCGATGGACACTTGGGTTGCTTCCCCTTTTTGGCTCTTGTGAGTAACACTGCTATGTCAATGTTCATGTTTTTATATGTAGGAATGACATTGCCTAGCACATCCTAGTAGATGTGTTTTCTATACGTTAATGTGTTACTTGCACTGTTTTCCTAGATAAGCCTTAAAATATAGGTTTTCGTTGTTGTTGTTTGGGTTTTTTGGTGTTTTTTGGCTGCATTGGGTCTTTGTTGCTGCTCGAGGACTTTCTCCAGTTGCAGCGAGTGGTGGCTACTCTTCGTTGCAGTGCGCGGGCTTCTCATTGCAGTGGCTTCTCTTGTTGTGGAGCACGGGCTCTAGGCACATGGGCTTCAGTAGTTGTGGCTCATGGGCTTAGTGGCTCTGTGGCATGTGGGATCTTCCCGGACCAGGAATTGAACCCATGTCCCCTGCACTGGCAGGCAGGTTCTTAATCACTGCACCACCAGGGAAGTCCTGAAAGTAGGATTTTTAAAAGGCATTCCACCCTGTGATCTCCCTGCAGGGCTCTGGAGGGCTGGGCAGGATGGGACGATGGGTTATTGTCTTGGGGATGGTGGGTGGGCTCCAGCACTGACGAAAAGGCAATCGCTCTTGGGGCACAAGGTGACATGAGCCAGGCCTTCTCCAGGGAAAAAGCCCAGGTGGCCGGGAGGGCTCCTGAGCCCAGGGTCTGGTCACGTGTGCACGGACAAGGCTCCTTCCATCCTTTATCTTCTCTCTGTTTTCTTTTTCATTAAAGACAAACTTCCTATGAATTCTGTGTGAGCGAACCTCCCACTTTTTTGACCAAAGCCAGGCTTTTCAACAAGTGGCGGGGTGGGGGTGGGGTGGGGGGTCACCTGTCAGGGTGACCTGGAGGATCCTCAGGTAACGAGGGCTCCCAGCTACTGCTTCCCAGGAACTCTGACATCCGGGCCCTGTACAAGCACTTGGCACTCCCTACCTCATTTACTTCTTGCCATAGCGCTCTGTGGTGGTACTACCATGATCTCCATTTTCCAGAGGAGGAAAGAGAGGCACAGAGGGGTCAAGAAAGGCACCCAATGTCACACAGCTACTGAGTGGCAGAGATGAGATTTGATCCCAGGTCAGCAGAAACCAACACCCACCCTACTGACCTCCACGGCAGCCGGCTGCTATTCAAACTTCCGTGTGCAGACCTGCAAGGTGAAAAGGACCCTTCGTACCCTGACCACTTGGCAAGGTGCTTTTAAGGACTGAAGGAGATAAGACACGTGTGCACACACATGCACACGCACACACACACACGCCCAAAGACATGCACACACACACACATGTGCACACACAGATGTACCCACGCACGCACACTGCTTTCTCTCTGTCCTTCAAACAGCTAACAATTCCAGTGGGAAGAACAACTGAGCAAACGAAGATCTGAGAGGATGAAAGCTTGGTGTCTGCAACTCTAGGACTGGGTAGCCTTTGTGAGAGGGGGATGCAGTACTCTGTCCTCGAGTTGATGGGGCTGGAATTTGAAGGCGCTGATAGATCCTCCTGGCCCCACCCCCACAAGGGCACTTTGTATGAGATCCAGACACACTTTCCTGCTGGAATCAGGACGAGGAGTTGAAGCTGCAACCAATGATGCTTATCTGTGAAAGGAATCTAAACAGACCCCGTGAGTAGCAAGAGTCACAAGGTGATAAGATGGGAGCAGTACCACAGCGAGGCAGCCAGACCAGACCCTCCCAGAACCCAAGTTCGCCAACCAGCCCGGGTCGCCTCGCAGGCCCTGAGGAGACCCGATTGTAGAAGCACCACATTCGCCTTTCTTGTTTTCTAGGGTCACATTCCTGGGATCACCGAATATGTCAACCTGACATTTCATGGTTCAGCCATCCAAGTGCAGAAAAGGGCATTACTTTAGACTGAAAAGGTGTACTTTATAGTCACACACTTGACTTTCAAGACCTTGAATGAATTTTGCTGAAATAAATATTCACCTTTGAGTGCAATCCAAGTATGTGAAGTTTTAGTCCCAATGGCCTTTTCTCTTTCTTTCTTTCTTTCTTTTAAAAAGAATATTAAAAGTGACTGAAAAGAGGGATTTAGGAATGAATGGCAATTTTTCAACGTCTTATAAAATGAAAAGGAGCAAATGCTATCATATTTCTTCGGGACATGGATTTAGGGAAAATGAGATTTGGAACCCAGTGAGTGTTCACGGCAATGTGAGACTGCTATCCGTGCACTGCCTGGTCAGAAGGAAGGTGAGAATCAGGGTGACCAGCCGCGTGTGTCCACCCATCCTGATTGCTCAGGACCATGACCCTGGCTTTAGCGCAGAGACTCCTGCATGGCAGAAGACCCCTTGGTCCCCAGCAGACCAGGATGGTGGGTCACAGTCGTTGAAATTACCATGAAAGGTGCTCTTCAAACCCCACTCACCCAAGCTTCTCACCAGCCCTGTAGGCAGACACCCAAGGATACCCACTGGGTCAGTGAGAGCTTTTAGACAGACTTGCAGGAGGGTTTGGGATTTCTGGAGCCATGAAGTTGAGCTCTCTTCACCTGCATGGCTTCCTGCCCCTGCCTTTCCCAGGTCAAGGACCTCTTGCACCCGGGGACCAGCCCTGGTCCTCAGCCAAGGCCATCTGCAGCCCCCTGCCCAGGGCTCTTCACTTCGTCTAAGAGGATAGATTCAGATCCGCGCCCAAGAGCCCCTGAGTCTCAGGGTGTGGGGCCTAGGGATCTGCATTCTTACCACAAGCTCCCCTGGGTTTCTTTTCTTTTCTTTTTTTCCCCTTTGGCCACGCTGCACGGCTTGTGGGATCTTAGTTCCCTGAACAGAGATCAAATCCGGGCCCTGGCAGTGAAAGCACGGAGCTCTAACCAGTGGACCACCAGGGAAGTCCCTCCCCTGGGTTTCTGACGGGCAGGTGGCTGAGAGCCTGGCCTAGCCTCTGCCTGGGCTTCCTGAACCCCCTCACCTACCTGCTCATCTCTTGCAGCCCAGCTCCCCTGACCTTTGGGCTTTTTGTGTGCTCTTGTAGAGAATCCCTTCCCTTGGCCCCGACCCACCTGCTCTCCAGCCTTCTCCACCCTGTCCTTCGCCCCAGTGCCTTGTCAACCACCCTGACCTCCTATAGGGCTGGGGCCCCCACCAGGAGATCATATATTTAAGGCTATTGGGGGCACGCGTGGAACAGAGCATGGACACAGGAGCCATGTCGTCCACACTTAAGTATGTGAGGCCCCTCCCAGGGAGGGACAGAGGGACATGGGACAAGAAAGGTGGGTCAGGGCTGAGACCACCCCTTCCTCCTCATGAAGCTGTATTGCCCCACCAAACCCTGAAAAGCCTGAGAATTCTAAGTCTGAACCTGGTCTTCAAGATGGTTATAAAGGTATGTTTGTCAAGGAAGGCAAGAGAACATTTTTAATGTAACTTTTTGGTTTTGGCCTGATGTCTGCAACATTTTCTCTCTTGGCTGTGTGGCACGTAACCCTCATTTCTTCTCTCAGACCCTGCAAATGTGAGAGGCAGACCTATAGATTTCTATGCATATATAGAAAAATATAGTTTTATGTGGAGTGTGTTTCTTTTACATGATATCATCATCTATGCATTATTTTCCAATTTGCACTTTTCATAGAATAATATGACTTCAAGAATTTTTCATGTCAGTACACACAGATCTACCTGACTTGAAAACACAATACAACGCGTCTTTATTTTTTCAGAACAGTTGGAATTCTTCCCAAGACATCTTCCATAAGAAAAGAAGTTTTCCACGTGCCTGAGCTGAGTGATGTAGGCAAGACTGATTTAACAGAAACCTCGGTGGAGGCGAGCCTGGCTAGCTCGTGTGATTCCCTCTCTGCTGACAGCATACGCCTCGCTCTCCCAGGGTCCAGAGGCTTTACAATCAGAGGTCAAGTTCTAAGGAAGGAAGTTCAGGAGCTCAGAGCTGGGAGGCAACTCACTGGGTTTGCAAATTCTTCATAGATGCGTAACACGTTCTCTCGCTAGTTCATTGTTAGTGGGTTGGGAACGTTTTACTTTTTCTCCTTGAGGGAGGTAATGTCATGATTCTACACATCCCTCTAATTGCTGCTCCCTCCCTTCCTCGGAAACTAATCGAGCATTTTCCAGGTCAGATTGCTGTTTAGTCATCTGAACACGAGTCCCCTTCCTCTTGCCGTAATCTTTCCCAGGCTGGATTTTGTCTTTGAAACAATAGGAAATGACAAGGTCTATTTTTCTTTTCTTGAAAGAACTTGATCCATGGAGTCATGAGTTGGAACAGAGAAAGTACGGGGAATTAATATGCACCCCCGATCGGAAGTGACCAGCTTTCCTGTCTTTGTTCTGCCGAGTCCTGCAGTCTGAGCTCATGATATCGTAGGCAGTTTGCTTACAAGCAGGAAGGCTGCATTTTCACCTCAAGATAAATCTCCAATTGGATTTTCTGTTGGATCCATCAGAAATGCAATTAAGCCTCAAGCAATCTTCAAGCAAAGGTTGGGAACCTTCCAAAGAAGGGCTCTGCTAGAGATCACTTGTCGGGTCCTGGGCATATGTTTGCATCATCAGAGAAGTTCATTGTCTTCTTTTTTTTAATTAGAGAATTTTTTTAAAGATTTTTTAAAAATTAATTAAGTAATTAATTTAATTTATTTACTGGCTGTGTTGTGTCTTCATTGCTGCTTTCTCTAATTGCTGCGAGCGGGGGCTACTCTTCATTGTGGTGCGTGGGCTCCTCATTGTAGTGGCTTCTCGTTGTGGAGCGCGGGCCCTAGGCACGTGGGCTTCAATAGTTGCAGCACATGGGCTCAGTAGTTGTGGCTCACGGGCTCTAGAGCACAGGCTCAATAGTTGTGGTACACCGGCTTAGTTGCTCCATGGCATGTGGAATCTTCCCAGGGCAGGGCTTGAACCCCTGTCCCCTGCATTGGCAGGCAGATTCTTTGCCACTGCGCCACCTAGGAAGTCCTAAAGATTTTTTTGATGTGAACCATTCTCAAAGTCTTTATTGAATCTACCACAATATTGGCTCCATTCTATGTCTTGGCTTCTTGGCTGTGAGGCTTGTGGGATCCCAGCTCCCCGAGCAGGGATTGAACCAACACCGCCCTGCACTGGAAGGTGAAGTCGCAACCACTGGATGGCCAGGGAAGTCCCTGGACCTCCAGGGAAGTCCCCATTGCATCTTAAATCACCCTCTTGAGTCAGTCCCTGAAACAGCTTTCTAAGAACTTTGTTTAATTTCTCCAACAGAAGATTAAGCTGCGATTTGGTAACTTCTAAGATAGTATTAAGACTAACCAGACAGTGATTGGCAACCTTAAAATCAGGAGCAATTACTATTCCAAGAGCTCGAGGCCAAGGTCTGAGGCCAGGCCCAGCCCATTACCAGCTGTAGGTGGGCTGGATAGGCGAGTCCCTAACCTGCTCGCAACACTGACTTTTGCTTCTGGGAGATGGAGGGATGCTGCCCAAAGTGGGTGATGCCACCCCTACCGCCACTCCTGTAGCCCGGAGTCCAGTCCTTTCTTGCCTTATTTCCAGCTATAGGCTCCTGGTGTTCTGTCCCCGGTCAGCCTGATTGCTCACGGCATCCCTCAGTCTGGCTGCTCCCCGTTCTCAAACATCCCCCTCCTGTTCTCACCTCCTGGCCCATGGCCGCCGCCCCCTCCCCTTCAGTTTTCCCCACCTTTGTCTTTTAACATTCTGCTCATTCCTGAGGACCCCCTTGAGCACCGCCCCCATTAAGCCTCTCCGGCCCATTAGCTGGACTCATTCTCTCGGGGCTCCCAGGGCCATTTGGTTTGACCATTTAATGTCATTCTTTTTTGGTGGGGGGCCGTGACCTGAGGCTTGCAGGATCTTAGTTCCCTGACCAGGGATTGAACCCTGGCCTCGGCAGTGAAAGTGCAGAGTCTTAACCACTGGACCCCTAGGGACTTCCCTTCATGTCATTCTCATACTCTGTCTTATGAAGCGAAAACCTCTGAAGGATCAAGAAAAGGGCCTCTGCTGACTCTGCTCATGGGTTCAGCAAAGAGATGTAAGACCCTGAAGGTTAAGAGGAAGAGGAGGGCAGGAGGCGTGGGCCTGGTGGACCAGCCGCCGTTGCCTGGGAAATGGGGACACAGGGCCTTGGTGTGAGGAAGGCTTGGCCTGAGGTTTCTCTGGACCGTTTCTGGGGATGCCGCTAGCTTGCTGGGTCAGGAGGAAAGGGGGTGGCTCTTCTAGGAACATCACCCTTCTCAGTAGGCAAAGGAAGGGAAATTAACAGCAGCAGCACTGCCCAAAGAAGGGCTGGTAGCGGCAGATGCCGCAGGACAAGCGGCCAGAGCAACGGGGCACCGTGGGCTGTGTGCGGCCAGGGCAGGGAAGGCGGACACGACAGCTGAGGCCGTGGCTCTGCAGGGGTTGGTGCCCACAAAGGTTGGGCTGTACCAGGGTGCACCAGGAGGACAGCGCCCTCAGGGCTTAGAGACGAGGGATGTATGGGGACATCCCCAGGAAGGTGAGCAGAGTGGGAGTAGATGGGACTTTATCCCACGTTTCTGTGCCCGGGATTTTGATCCGATTATACCCTTGGTTGGTAATGAAATATCCGCTCTGTTTCATTGCAGTGAGTTGCACTTATGTCTCCGAGTCTGATTTAATACACTAGCTCAGCATCACCCAGTAGAGCTCCCTGCACCCTTCAAGACTGGCCACATGGCCACTGAGTGCCTAGCGTGACTGAGGAGCTGACTTTTCAGTGTTATTAATGGATTTCAGGTTAAGATTGGCTAAGCACATGAGGCCACTGGCTCCCTACTGGGTGGTCACCTTCGTGACCAGACACCGTCTCATTCATTCTCCAGGGAGCCCAGCGCTGCCCCTGCAGGGAGGGGCCTGTTGGTTTGAAATTCCTACAAAGAATGTGACAGCCTTGGATAATTATTAGCTGGCTTCCGGAATTTTCCCTTATCTGGTTGATGTTATCGTGCATCTTTCTTGCCTTATTTCCAGCTATAGGCTGGCAAGGCTTCCAATCAACTGGGCATTTACTTGGAGTATTTACTTAGGATTTAATCTCTGAGGCTACCGTCCAGTCATGGGATGGAGTTTGGCCAACTCTGCACTGGTGGTCAGGCTTACAATAGGCTTCTGAATACCCAATGACCATAGTTCCGGGTTTACAACTCTCCTGCCAAAACGGGGCCTGGCCTCTCAAGTCCAAGTGTGGGAAACTTCACAATGGACTTGGCTGAAGAATCCAAGGAAGTTCAGGCCTTGACACTTTCCTCGGAGCTCTGCAGACAGTCATTCCTCCTCCTAACTCCTCCCTGTGGCAAGGCTGGAGGGGCTGCCTTGTTCTCCCCCTTGGCAGCTTGTTCTTATTTTGCCCTTGAGTTCTGGCCAATGCCCTGAATGCACTATAATTGGTGAAGTTCTGGCCCTGCTGGATGCTGATCCTCAGGAGGAAGAAATAATTGATGAGAAAAGCTTTCTTTACAGTGGTTCTTATTAGGTGTGATGCATGGTCATTCTCTATACCACTAGGGAGGAGTCACTATTATTATGCCCATTTTACAGATGAGGAAACTGAGGCACAGATAGGTCTCCCTAAGACCAAGCTAGGACCAAGTCAGACAGAAACTGGGAGACAAGAGGGTGGCACAGCGGGAGGGGGACCCTGAGTCTGGGGCTAGGTCGGAGTCATGTCCAGTCTGGTTGATGTTGGTGTTCCAGGGTCTGGGTGGGGGCAGGGAGTGGGGTGAAAGCTTCAGGGCAGTGGTGCTTTCCAGGAGGCCCCCACGAGGTGATACTGAGAGTGGACTGGCCCCAGGGAAGGTGGATGATAACACTTGGGAAGCTCCCCTACCTGCCGGGAGGACTCAGCATCAGTCCTTGGTTCCCTAGGTAACCTGGAGCAGGAACAGGGGTCCCCACCCATGGAGAAGGAGAGGGGCAGATTGAAAGGGGGCCCTTGTGGGCACCACTTTTCTGAGACTCACCAGATGCCAGGTGTGTGAACGAACGGCTGACTCTTCCCTGACATCACTTGCCAGTGGGAGGGTCCCCGAGGTTCCTTCCACTCTGGCTCCCCCAGAGGCTGCAGGCGACATTGTGCCAGGAGTGTGGGCCGAGAGGGACTGGTATGTACCCCCAGACCACTCACACTGGATGTCTTAGGTCAGTTCCCCAAGATGCTTGAATGAATGTTTATTGAAGCAGTGCTCTCAGGAGAAATACTCGTAAGAAAAGTGCTGTGGTCTGAATGTTTGTGTCCCCCCAGATTCACACATTCATAACCTAGTCCCCAAAGGTGATGGTATTAGGAAGTGAGGCCTTCGAGAGGTTTTAATTCAAAAAGGTGGGGCCCTCGTGCATAAGATTAGCGCCCTTATAAGAGAGGCCCCACAGAGTTCCCCTGTCCCTTCCATCACAGTGAGAAGTCTGCAACCCAGGAGAGGCTCCATGCTGACACCCTGAGCTTGGCCTTCCAGCCTCCAGACTGTGAGGAGTAAACTTTAATTTTTTTATAGGCTACCCAGTCTGTGAGATTTTTGTTATGGAAGCCCAAGCAGACTAAGCCAAAAATGGTGAGGGGGCAATTCTCTGCAAAAGAGGGCAGCTGTGGGCTCTTCATAGCCACCCTCACAGCAGCTGGGGCAGTGCCAGGCCCCCTGCAGAGACCTGGGTGGGCACAGCATCGTGCACTGCCCATCTGTGGGGTCGGCAGCTGGACTGCTTACAGGGCCTCCCAGGAACTGCTTGGTCCCTGGGCATGCACGGCTTCTCCATGAAACAGCAGCAAATGCTCCAGCACCCACAAAGCAGGAGCAGTGCTAACAAGCTCCGTGTGTCCAGAAGGGCTGAATTTTACAACAGACAGCTTGCATTTTAAAAGTCAGCATTTGCAGTAAGCAACTGAGGTAGTGACATGTGCAAACCTCCCACCGAGAGCTGGCCTCTTTTCACAGGGCTTCCTCACAGCGTGGAGACGGTGGGGTGTCTGTGGCCCAGAGAAGCACAAAGCTCAGAAGCAGCAGCCCGTGTGTACCCCACACTTTCCGGGTGGAATTCCACCCGGGAGCTTCCACCAGCCGCCATGCTCCATCAGCAGTCCCTCATCCAAATCTGGTTTGGTCGTTTTCCTCCTGGGCTTGGTGCCCATCCAAACACATTCTCAGCAGGATCCCTCAGGCTCCTTCTATGAGAAGAACGTGGCATTCTTCTCTGGGGCTCAGAAAATGCAAATAAACTACTCATTGCATTAGCGCAGGCCAAAGACTGCCCCTTGCTTTGGCCGGCCTGTCCTCCAGCTGCCTCCTCGGGGGTCCTGGGAAGGGTGTGCATGTGTGTGGGGGTTGGGGAGACACAGATAAGGGAAGACCCATTGTGGCATTCAAGAGCTTTGAGACTGAGGTCAGTGTGGGCACAGCTCTTCCTGCAGCTGGAAAAGTGAAAACCTTCAGCTGCCATGTTCTCTTTAGCCCCGTGAAGTCCCCAGATGAACAGTAGTTATGTTCATGGAGCCAGAGAAGATGCTGCTTGGGAAATAGAACTAGAGACCATGGTGGGAGGCTGTTTTGGGAGTTGAGACAGTATCAAAGTGCTTCTTGCTGAGCTCAGGAAATAAAAGGACAAGGATTCTCTTTGATTAGAACAAAATCCTCATGAAGAATTCAGACAATGGAGCCAAATGTTCATTCTCTGCTATGACCTAGAAGAGATTTATTTCTAATGACAGATTGAAAGCGAGGCATCCCCACCCTGTCAACCCTCCCAATCCCCTACATTATAGATGGAGGACTCGGGTCCCTGGAGGTGCTGAGGAATTGCAGCCTCTGCCCACACTACCCCAGCCTGTCCCACATGACACCCCTCTGGACCAGGCTCTGCTCTCCCACCTTCTCAGGTAAGTGTAAGGGAAGCACATTCTGAAATTGGCAGAAGCAGGGGCTGAAAGAGGGGGTGTCACTCTGACTCACCTCCACTCCCCCTTCCCTCTGTTGAATGGAATCCATGGATGTCTCATCAAATGTATCTGAGGTTGCCATTCTGTATGTAGTTTCACTGCTGTTAAAATACCACACGTGAATGTTTACAGCAAGCAGCACAACTCATAGTAGCCCAAAGAGGAAGCAATCCAGATGTCTACCAATGGATGAATTAATGAACTCAATGCAGTCTATCCATACAGTGGAATATTATTCAGCCGTAAAGAGGAAGGAAGTACTTTACTGATTCATGCTACAACATGGAAGAACTTGAAGACATCATGCTATGTGAAAGAAGCCAGAACAAAGGATTCCACTTATATGTGTGATTCCTTTTATATGAAATATCAAGAATAAGTAAATGCATAGAGACAGAAAGCAGGTTGGTAGTTGCCAGGGGCTGGAGGGAGGGGCAATGGGGAGTGACTGCTTAAAGGGTAGGGGGTTCTATTTTCTGGTGGTAAAAATGTTTTGGAACTAAGTAGAAGTGGTGGTTGTACAACACTGTGAATGTACTAAAAGCCACTGAATTGTGTGCTTTAAATATGATTAATTTATTTCATGTGAATTTCAACTCTGATCTAGACTAAAAGCTTGTGTGCCCCCAAAACTCGTTAAATTCTAACATCCAGTGTGATGGCATTTGGAGGCGGGGTTTTTGGGAGGTGATTAGGTAGTGAGGGCAGAGCCTTCATGGATAAGATTAGTACCCTAATAAAGGAGACCCCAGAGAGCTCCCAGTTCCTTCTGCCATGTGGGGACCCAATGAGAAGACAGCCAGCTATGAGTCAGGAAGCCAGGCTCTCACCAGACACTGAGTTTGCTGGCCCCTGATCTTGGACGTCCAGCCTCCAAAACTGTGAGAAATAAATTTCTGTTGTTTATAAGCCATTCAGTCTATGGTGTTTTGTTATAGAAGCTTGAATGAACTAAGGCAAACTGAATTTTAAAAAACAAACAAAACTGCAGCCCCTCCTCCATCCGGGCATGTTGATGAGAGACACGCCTCTCCCTCCACAGCCATCCTCCTCTGTGTTCCTCAGATAGGCCCTTCGCACTCAGGATCTGGGGACTGAAAGAGAAATGCCTTCTGTCCCACCTTGTCATTACTGGGGTTCCTGAGGGAACAGCTAGGATTTCCTGATCACCTACGACTGAGTCAGCTCCAGCACTTTGTACCATGGGACTTGGCCCCGATAATTAACCAACCTGTCAGCCTTTAGCTTTCTTATCTACATATGCCTGCTTGCAAGGTTGATGTAATGATGAAGTAAGATAAGGTAGGGAGACCTCGTTCGTAGTCAGCATATGAGATGGATTTAACACCATCATTTTAAGTCCCCACTGGGACAAGAAAGAAAAAGAATTCTTTTCTTATTCTACTTCACAGCTATAAGCCTCCTGTCCACCAGGGGGAGCCTCCTAAAGGAAACAGTCACCAGTTCTCCCATCAGGAATCTGTTTCCTTAATTCCTTTTTCTTTTACTCCTTCACCCACCCCTCCCCCTAATATGGCAGGACCCATTGTCTTGCAATAATTTGAAAGGTAACTCTACTTGATCCTTGCCCACAGGCTGCTGGGGAATCTGGTCGATTGTTTTTACCACTAGAAGCTCCGTAGTTTTCATCTCAGCCAGGGGTCAGCAAGCTTTTTCTGCACAGGGCAAGAGAGTAAATGAGAGTAAATATTTTAGGTGTTGGAAACCATACTTTATTTACAAAATCAAGTGGCAGGCCAAATCCAGCCTACTGCCTGTAGGCTACTGTACAGCCCATGAGCTAAGAATGACTTTTATATTTTTAAATAATTGATTTAAAAAAAAGAGAGAGAGAAATATGTGACATATGAGAGTTAATTTCAAATTGCACTTTCCACAAATAAAGTTTTATTGAAACACAGCCATGTTCATTCATTACATATTAGTTGTGGCTGCTTTTGAGCTCCAGGGATAGAGGTGAGTAGCTGTGGCAGAGACTATCTGACCTGCAATGCCTCAAATATTTATTATTCTTTCCCTTAAAAAAAAAACTTTGCCAATCTCTTCTCTAAACAAATTATGTTAGTGATTAAAATCTACCGCCAGTGAACATGGAGTGACTGAACTCACGCTTGCCATCTTGAATATTAGTATAATTCTTTTATGAATACATAGGGGTCTTCTGTTTACCCACCTGTAAATTGAGAATGACAGCACCATCTCACGAAGCTGCTGTGAGCATTAAATGATGTACTACATGAAAAGCAGCTAGAACGGTGCCTGGCATTGTAAGTGTTCAATAAATATGAACTCTAGTTCCTTGAGCATATAGACATGCATTTAAATAAATACAGAAAACAAAGACTTCTTCCCTCCTAATTTATTTCAAAATGTGCTGTAAACAGTTTGAAATGTCCCTTTAAGAGCTTTCCAGCTTCCCTAAGTATTGGATGACACGACAAATTCTCCTTCATAGAAGGTACACGTGAAACAGAACTGCAGAGCATTTTGGATCCTTCCCTCTTCGGAAAGTATCACTGCATCAGGATGCATCTGGTTTTCAGTAGAACTGGCCCATGTTTCTTGGAAGTGAAGTGTCCAAACCACTGTTCATCCATATTTCCTGGATGATTTGCTCCCTGCGCTCAATTCTTTCTGCCAGCTCTGCAGCCTCTGTGGAACTGTACACAGGATATGTAGTCCTACAAAACCCTGACAGTTCCCCTGGAAAATCGGAGTCTGAGGAGTCCTCCTCCCCCTCCTCATCCTGGCTGTCCTCCTCAGCCTTGTCACTTCCTGGCACCAGGTGCTCCCTTGCCAGCTGCAGCTCCTGGAAGTCCTTGGTGCAGGACTCTCTGATGACCAAGGCACATAACGTGAGTGCCAGACCAATGCAGACACTGGACATGAACAGCAGGGCAGCTCTTTCAGGGTGGGCTGTAAGGGAAAGAGAACATGTGAGGACCCAGAGGAACTGGCAGTCTTCACCAGGCCTAAGTGCCATAGAAGCAGATGTGTGCCCAGGCAGGGGGATAATGCAGAATCCCAGTCCTGGACAGCATCTCTGAGACCATCCACACATAAGTGATCACATACCCCTACTAATTAAGAAAAAAAAAAAGATTTGGAGCATGTATAGTCAATATATGTATGTTTATGAGAGGACACATAGCAAAAGACCTGAGAAGCTGAACCACTCCCCCACTCAAGATCAAATGCAGATCTGCCACTCACTAGCTGTGTGACTTTTGGAAAATTGCATAACCTCTCTGTGCCTCAGTTCCTTCATCTGTAAAATGGAGCCAAAAGCCCCTTTCTGTCATGCAGTTTAATTAGTTCCTGTGAAGCTCTCAGAACACTCAATGACACATGGCAAATGTTAACTGTTAGCTATTATTAATAGTAGTAAATTTTGAAAAATTAATTTATATATATATATGAATGTAAGTACTAAGATAGTAAATGTTACAAAGGTTAAATTATTTTAGATTAAAAAATATAAGTAAAAGTTCTGGTAGTAAAAGTTCAACCTCCAAATGATTGTATAATAGAAATAGAAATAATGCTAATTTGTGCAATGAACCTGGTCTGAATCATTACATGTGTTTAATTCTCATATTAACCCTGTGTGGAAAGGACTATTCCTCTTGAGCTGTGTATCCCTTGAGGTGTTAGCGTTCCCATTTTGGGAAGTAATGATCCAGTTAACTCCCTTATGATATAAATCAGGAGCTGAGAGATTTTTTTTCCTGTAAAGGATCAGATAGTACACCTGGGCTTTGTGGGCCACAGGGTCTGTGTTGCAACTACTCAGCTGTTCTGTTGTAACATGAAAGATGATACAGGTGTGGCTGTGTGCTAATAAAACTTTATTTACAAAATCGGCCCGTGGGCCATACTTTGTGGATCCCTGATATAGAGACTCAAGCTGAGGTGGAGGGGAGCCACCGTCTGAGCTCAGTTGGCCTCTTTAGGTGGAGCCAGGACAGGAAGCCAGCTCCTGAGCTGCGAGCAGCTTGTGAGATGTGCATCTAGAACCACTGGCATTTGCTCCTAAGTCCCGACGGAACCATCCTCGTCCAGGTACATGGCCTCCCAGTTCACTACACTTGAATAATGACAACTGTTGTCTTCACTGCCTCAGTCCTTCCCCAGAGGTGCAGACTGGAGGTTCAGAACTGGAGGGTTGTTAAGTTTCACGCACAGTCAAGGGATCCAGCCGCTGTGATCTGATGGGAGAGATCTAAGTGGGACACGTTATCTTCTTGAAACATGAAACTTCCCCATTCGGCTTCCTTCACTCTCAGCTCAAGTCACTGGCAGAGTCACTGGACTCAAATGTCCTTTGTTGCCATCACCCTATGCGCACAATCTCATCACTGCGTCTAAGACATAGAAGTCTGAATGCAAAACTGATTTTGGCTGGGGGAGGGGCAGTGAGCTGTGTCTGCAGTGCTATTAACAATATATTTTTCCTAAGGGTCCAGGTATTTTGAAGATTTGGTCAGATAGAAACACACATCCGTTGTGCTCTGTTCATTTCCAGGAGTGGTGGTAGAACAGGGATTGGGAGACTGGCATTTGGGACGTGGTCATTAAACTGTAATATACAAAATGATGCTAAGACCCGAGGCCCTGATCTGCTGGGGCAAATCCTTTCTCCTTCTCCCCCGCACATTAAAACCTCTGCTGGGAGTGGACTTATCACTCCTGACTTCACTCTCACCTCCCTTTCCTTTGAATCCTCCTCCTTTCCTCTCCCTACTGCCTCCTGTGCCCCCTGCTCCCTCAAGCCTCCCAGCCATTGTCCTCTCCAATCCCTCCTGTCCTCATGACTCAGATGTGGGCTTTCCGTGTGGCCACAATTCATCCCCTCCTTCTCCTGGGAAAGAGTGAGCCTTGAACCCATCAACAGCCACACCTGTGGCCATCACCTCCTGCATTGCCTGTAAAGAGTTTTGCGATGGGAAAACGGAGTCCCATCTATTTGTCCCGTCCTTTTCCAGCCATCCCGGTTCAGGACGGGGGCAGTTCCAGGCAGAAAGAATCCCATGCTGGTCAAGCTTCTGGGAAACAATTATCACCTACAGCCCCCTTCTCTCCTCGCCCACGAGACCATCATTCCCAGTGGTGGTCTCATGGGTGAACCAGGTGCTCAGGCCAGGATAGAGGAGGGTTCAAGGTCTGGCTCTGCCCCAGACAGGCAGGTAACTATGGGCTAGTTACTGTCCTCCCTCCCTTCCTTCCTTTCTCTCTCTCTCTCTCCTTCTCCCTCTCTCTTTTCCCATCCCTATGTCTTTTTTAAAAATTAATTAATTAATTAATTAATTGGCTGTGTTGGGTCTTCGTTGCTGCATGCGGGCTTTGTCTAGTTGTGGCAAGCGGGGGCTACTCTTTTGTTGTGGTGCACAGGCTTCACATTACCGTGGCTTCTCTTGTTGTGGAGCATGGGCTCTAAGCATGTGGACTTCAGTAGTTGTGGCACATGGACTCAAAAGTTGTGGCTCACAGGCTCTAAAGCACAGGCTCAATAGTTGTGGCACACGGGCTTAGTTACTCCACAGCATGTGGGATCTTCCTGGAGCAGGGATCGAACCTGTGTCCCCTGCATTGTCAGGCGGGTTCTTAACCACTGAACCACCTAGGAAGCCCCCCATGTCTTTTTTTTTAAAGTGTAGTACTTTATTTTATTATTATTATTTTTAAAAATTAATTAATTAATTTTATTGGCTGTGTTGGTTTTTTTTTTTTTTTTTTACTGTGCACAGGCTTTCTTTTAGTTGCAGTGAGTGGGGGCTACTCTTCATTGTGGTGCGCGGGCTCCTCATTGCTGTGGCTTCTCTTGTTGCAGAGCACAGTCTCTAGGTGCTTGCGCTTCAGTAGTTGCAGTTCATGGGCTCAATAGTTGTGGCGCACGGGCTTAGTTGCTCTGCAGAAAATGGGATCCTCCTGGAGCAGGGATCGAACCTGTGTCCCCTGCATTGGCAGGCGGATTCTTAACCACTGCACCACCTAGGAAGCACCCTCCCATGTCTAAAGACTCCAGATGGACAGAATTTAACCATAGTCCTCAGTTTACAACACGTTTTCTTTATCAGCCAATACATGGCTTCCTTATGTTTATTTACATAATTACTTTAAATTCTGTAATCAGCACCCGTGCTGTGAATAAGCCCCCCATGTGGGAATTACAGCCTTGACAATAACCATGTCTAATCTGTGGGTTCCCCTCCCCCCAGCATCCCCCCATCAAGGTAACTACTACATGAATTCCATGGTCATTACTCCCCCACTTGCCTTTTTGTATAGCTTATTGCATCTCTCTGTATTCCTAAAAACTTTATGAAAAGGGTGTAATGTTACAGACAGCATTGGGGGGGTGGTGTTTGTTTTGTTTTTGTTTTTATTTTTTTAAACAAATCTATTGTTTGATTCTATTCTGTATTCTTTTATTCATTTTATTTGGCAGATTACAATTTTTAAGTATTTTAAGTATTTGAGTATTTTATTTTAATTTTAATTAATTACTTTATTGGCTGCATTGTCTTCATTGCTGCGCGGGCTTTCTCTAGTTTCGGCGAGCAGGGGCTACTCTTTGTTGCAGTGCATGGGCTTCTCATTGCAGTAGCTTCTCTTGTTGTGGAGCATGGGCTCTAGGTGCGTGCAGGCTTCAGTAGTTGCAGCACATGGGCTCAGTAGTTGTGGCACTTGGGCTTAGTTGCTCCACGGCATGTGGGATCTTCCTGGACCAGGGATCGAACCCATGTCCCCTGCATTGGCAGGCGGATTCTTAAACTGCACCACCAGGGAAGTCCCGTTTGTTTTGTTTCTAAGTTGACAGTATATTGCCACATGCTATTCCGCTGTGTTAACTACACCGTGGTTTATTCGCTCACTCTCTGCTGGTGGGCATCTGGGGCGCTGCCAGTTTTCTGTATGTGGGCCTTGTAGCCGTGACCATTCCTGCAAGTGTACCTGGGGTGGATACTTGCAAGTGTCTGTCTCGGGTGCTGACCTAGGAGGGCGATTGGATGCGTTGTAAGGCATGTGAATTTGGGTTTCCAACGTGGCTGCAGCGTGTAAGGAATCCTGCAAATCCTGGTCTTCTCCAGTGCTGAGTATGGACAGGCGTCTAATATTTTTCTAACCACATGAGTATAAAATTGTATCTCACTATGGCTTGACTTTATTTCTCTGATCCCCAATTATGCATACCTCTCTTCAGATGCTTACCGAGTTCTTCTACACAAAATGCTAGCTCATGTCCCATGCTCACTTTTTACACAGGGTTGTTTGTGCTTTTCCTCTTACATATAAAATATATCTATATCTATACCTGTACCTATACCTGTACCTGTACCTGTAGCTGTATCTGTATCATCCATAGTTTCTATATATTCTTGATATTCATCATTAAACAGCATATACATTGTGAATATCTCCTGGTAAGTGGCTTGTATTTTCCTTTCATTAGGGTGTCTCTTGACCTACTGAATTTATCTGAAAAGCAGGAATGATAATACTTCTCTTCTCCATCTTCCCCACCCCCAGCTGATCTCCTCTCTCCTCTCTTGCCCTTCTCATCCATCTTTCCCACTGTGGCCATTGTCATCTTTTAAAAAATGCACATTGGGGCTTCCTAGGTGGCGCAGTGGTTAAGAATCTGCCTGCTAATGCAAGGGACACAGGTTCGATCCCTGCTCCAGGAAGATCCCACATGCTGCGGAGCAACTAAGCCTGTGAGCCACAACTATTGAGCCTGCACTTTAGAGCCCGTGATCCACAACTATTGAGCCCATGTGCTGCAACTACTGAAGCCCATGTGCCTAGAGCCCACGCTCTGCAACAAGAGAAGCCACGGCAATGAGGAGCCCGCGCACCACAACGAAGAGTAGCCTCCACTCCCTCACCGCAACTAAAGGAAAGCCCGCGCACAGCAAAAAAGACCCAACACAGCCAGTAAAATAAATTAATTAATTAATTAAAAAAATGCACATCAGATCACATCACTGCCCTACTTAAAACCTATAAATGGTCCCCCTCCTCCCATAAGGTAAAAGTCAAACCCTGACCACTGCCTGTGAAGCTGGCCGGGACCTGGTCTGTCCAACCACCCTCCCCAAGTTCAACTCCAAAGATTTATCCCCCTGCTTTGTGCTTTCCTGCCCACTGGCCTCTCTCCATCCCTCACAGGGGGAAGACGGCTTCGCATCTTGGTGCTGTTGCATGTGCTGTTCCTTCTGCCTGGAATGTTCCTTCTCCCCTCTTCATCCAGCCCTATGTGTCCCCACCCCCAGTCTGGACCAGGTCTCCCTGTCATTAGGTCACATAGCCTCTGGAATGTCACTAAGTCACTCAGCATGTTTTGTCCTTTTTTGCCCCATAGAATGCAAACTTCATGAGGGCTGGGGCAGAACTGCCTTGTTCTTCACCAAATCCCCAGTGCCAGGCCCAAAGCAGGTGTGACATGGCTCTCTGCTGAGTGCCTGAAGGGAGGGGTCATCGGTCTACAGCACTAGGCTTGGTGCCCTGTGGGCTGGGGGCTCCATGATGTTAGTGCCTTTCTTCCTCTCTCCCTCTGGCTCCTGGGGAGTGAGAGTCTGGATTCTATTGCCAGGAGCTTTCTCACTCATCAGACCCTAGGTGCCTCTTGGCTCAAGTGTACCTCCTGCCAAGTGATCACTCTTCAGGCCATGTTTACACCAAATCTGCTAAGATCCAATAATCAAAGGTGGAGAATATTGCAACTCTTGGAAAGCCTTTTAGAAATAAGACTTCCCAGTCACCTGAACCAACTAGTCTGAGTCACAGAACCACCAGATCTTAGTTAGATGAAGCCCTGGTGGTGAGCTGGCCCAACTCCTCCTGTCACAGCCCTTTCACTTGTCCAAAGCCACCGCTTGTCTGGGACCCCAAGCTCAGGCCAGGGTTCCCTCCAAAGCCCCAGGCTTTACACTCAGGGAACGCCATCTGTTTTCTAAAATCAATTGGACCACTTTAGGCTTCTGTGACCCTTTTCCTATTATATTGAATATATTCTGTTAAAGGCATTAGTCTCCTTGTTAAACAGAATCTTCACACTGTGCTATCGTTGGTCTTATTCTCATTTTAGCCTTAGCTCCTCATAGGCTCAAGTGAATGCTTTTAATTTCACCAGTGGCAGCAAGCCCTCGGGAGTCTCACCATGGTGGCCCGTGGCTTTTAAGGCCCCCAACCTTTAGATCTCTGGTCTGCAGCCAACACAAGTTCCAGCTCAAACTTACTGCATCCAAATAAGACACCGAAGGGCTGGGGTGAGGGTCCCACCCCGTGGGGCCCTGCTACTATCGGATGAAAGCGCAAAGTGTATTGGGCCTGGTCTGACAGCACTTAGGGACGTGATAATCGCTTCTGTCACGGAACCAAAGATTAGCGGCCGTGGGAACACTTCAGGATCCACACCTACATGACAAGGCGGTGCTGATCTCCCATCGTCCTCCCTGACAGGGGATCATGTAACTCCAACTTTGGAATGTGTTATGATACTTCTCTTTCAATGTGGGTTTGTCTGATAGCCTGGCGTTCCTTTCATATGAAACAAGGATGCCCTCCTAACTCAGGAGAAGCACTGCTTTCTCACCCACGGCCCCAGTTACCCCACGTACCCCGGAAGTCCAAGGCAAACTCTGCCAGAGGCCGAAGACACACACAGGTCCAAGCCCAAGGCAGGGGCAGAAATATTAGGTCACAAAGGACACGTGATACAACACTAACTAGGGGGAGTGGAAGACACCAAGTTCTGAGCAAGGCTGTTTAAATATTCTGCGAACCTCCAACACACACACAGGCACACACACACACACAGACACACACACATACACACACACACCCCTTTCCATTTCCCTAATTCCAAAATTTTTCTATGAGCTTCTTCAGATTCATGATCTAAATTCTAGAATGAATTCAAGGGGTTTCTATATTATTGAGAGGAGGGTAAATTCAAGCACTCCTAAGAAGATGTCTCACAGACCATTTAAATGGACCCAAAAGAAATTGTTCATCAGGGATGCTTGGATACTTTTGTGTCCATTCCACCAGGCTCTGTGTCCCAACATCCCGGGACAAGCCCCTTGATTCTGGGTTCTAGTCTGCTGGTCCTCTGTATGCTTGGCTGCACTAACGTGGCAAAGCTACCTACAGTCTGACCTGGGGACATGTCCTTTTGGATTTGCTCAATCTGTTGTCTATTTGGCTGACATTGCCAGAATCTTCCCAGCTCACTCCTGGCGGCTTCTGTTGGGGCCTCTCCTGTAGGAGGGTCTCCTCCCCTCGGTGGATGCCCAGGGACCCCGGTCCAGCCTTCAGATCCCATCCCTGCAATGAGGATGAGGATGCCACTGAGAGTTGGCTGGGGCACCACTTTCTAGTGATGATGAGGGTGTCCTCTCCTGGTTTGATGCTCATGTTGAAACAGCTCAGCCTGACGTCCTGCCCTTCACTGCAGTGCACTGGCCTGCCCAGTGAGGAGGATGTAGTGGGCTGGGGACGACGTCCAGAGTGACCACCCAGAGAGTGACATGCCCAGGAAATTCACCAACAAGTGCAGAGGCCCCTGTTCCCCTAAGACTCTGTGAGCCTCTGTGATTTGACGAATGAACTTCCATAGCAACTTCATTTCACTAACACCTGACACCACACACTCAGAACCTCTTTCTCTCTGACATGAAATTTTGGCTTGGTCGCAGCTTGCTGAGATGAATGTGCCTAAACATCCCTCGATAAAGCCAAATAACAGCCCACCAAGTCCTTACATTCCTTAAAAATTGAATACTTACAAACAGCAAATACAGGGTGATGGTTAGGTGCGGGATAGCTCATGACACCAGAGAAGGACTCATCATCTGGTCACTTATTAACTACTTACTGTGCATCCACTCTGTGCCAGCCCTGTCCCAGCCACTAGGATATGACAAGGACCAAGATGACAAACATCTGCACTTGAGACACATAATGTCTAGCAGAGAGATGAGTGCTTAACAAATAAATCTCTCCAGTGACTTCTGGGAGTGATGAGCATGTAGAAGGATAGACAGGGATGGAGGAAAGCTATTCAGATTACTCGAGGTCATGAGGTTTCCATCCTTTAAAACTCTGAAGGGCATACTTCTCTCTTGGAGAAGCTGGAGAGCAGGTTTTGTATCTGCCAAGTCTGAATCCTGCCCTGCCGCTGGCCACCTGTGGTGTCCTCAGGCACAAGGCTTAACTCCTCTGAGCCTTGGCTTCTCTGTGTGCAGTATAGGCGATAAGAGTCCCTCTCTCAGGGTCCCTGCTAGGCACTGTATTGTGTTCCCCCAAATTCACACGTTGAAGTCTTAACCCCCAATGTGGCTATATTTGGAGATAGAACCTGTAAGGAGGTAATTAAGGTTCAATGGGGTCATACAGGTGGGGCCTTGATCCAACAGGATCCGTGTCCTTATAAGAAGAGACACCAAGTGGAAGCTAAAATATGACACATGAACACATCTATGAAACAGAAATAGACTCACAGACAGAGAGAACAGACTCGTGGTTGCCAAGGGGGAGGGGGAGGGGGGAGTGGGGAAGGGATGGAGTGGGAGTTTGGGATGAGCAGATGCCAACTATTATATATAGAATGGATAAACAATAAGGTCCTACTGCACAGCACAGAGAACTATTCAATAGCCTGCGATAAACCATAATGGAAAAGCATGTGAAAAAGAATATATGCATATGTATAATTAAAGCACTTTGCTGTACAGCAGAAATTAACATTGTAAATCAACTATACTTCAATTAGGGAAAAAAGGAAGAAGAGATACCAAGCTCACTCGCTCTCTCTCTCTCCCTGCTGTCTGAAGACATGGGGGAAAGCAATTGTCTACAAGCCGTGAGGAGAGCCCTCACCAGAAACCAAGCTTGCTGGCATCCTGATCACGGCCTTCCGGCCTGGAAGAAGATACATTTCTAGTGTTTAAGCCTCCCAGCCCATGGTATCTTGTTATGGCCACCTGAGCCGACCAAGATAGTTGCTGAGAGGAACTGACATGGCCCAGAGCAGCCGCAGCACGTAAGCAGCCTCTTCGTTGCTCCTTCGTGTGAAGTGTTTTCATGATGCCTTTCCTCCAGGGGCTCTCCGGGGACTTTGAAAATATGGGATACTTCCAACAATAAAAAACCCTACCTCTCTCACCTTTGACAATTATCCGGAACAGCAAGGAACAGAAATGGGAGGGTGGTTAGAAAAGAGAAGATTCTCAACAATCACACAACCACCACACAGGGAGGACATGGGGAAGAAGGTCCCAAGACTGTTCTATCTCCTGTGTTGAGATGTTTCCTTAAGCCTTTATTTTCCTCTGAGAAAGGCTTACTCCAAACAGCCCCAGCTCTGGCAGGGCTCGGATAAGCAATGCTGTAATGCCTTATATTACCATGTACTTTACAAAAGTCCTCAGAGGTTTTGGCTCCCTGAATAGAGTCACGCAGGCATTGCCGAAACTTGATGAGTTGACATTCTAAAACACGGTCTCTCCAGAGGTGAGCAGAGAGGCTGGTGAGGAAAGATGGCATGCACCATGCCCTCGCTGATGAACAATTTGGGCTGTGCTAATTAAGGAGGGCTGAGTCTGATTGATCCTTGAGGGGAAGATTGTCAAGGCAAACCTTGGCAACCGTGAGAAGTAGCGCAGGTGACTCAGAAAGGGGCTCTGTCTTCATAGAGCATGAGCTGTTTTGTTCACTAAGTCATCTTTTGGCTTAATTTTCTTCCAGCCAAGGGTGGAATTCAATAATCCTATGCCCTTCCCAAATCCTAGAGCTGGAAAATGCATTCCTCAGCTTCCTACTTTGCAAAGTGGAAAATTCCCATGGAGCCCAACGGCTACATCGTGTGACTTTAGCCTTTGCTACCTCCCTATGCGCTTCTCTTGTTGATCACCTGTGGGAACCGTACCTAAATTCAGGCCTCTGTGTTTCTGGATTGTAGAAGATTGCAGTTGCTGTCAAACTTAAAGTCTGTTTTCTTTCGCCATCCAAGCATTGTGATTAAACAGCATTTATGAGTAAGAATTTGGGAAATCCATCAGCGTTCTAGGAAGCTTTCAATTCACTGACCTACCTCGAAGGTAAGCAAATGCTGCCAGAGAGTGGCTGACAATCGCTCCGTCTTTCCTCAGAACTCTTGGCTCCCCTGGGTCAAAGTTTACACCTGTTTCGTAAAAAATGCAAGACCGATTAATCGCAACTCTTCACAGTATGCATTTTGTTCCTAATCCGGGAGTGCCATAATAAATAAAAAGTCATAGAAATGCAATAAGTGGGCCTCTGACAAAATTAGGGAAAACTAGGCCAGGAAGAGCATTCAGTAAGCAGTCTCTGAAAATATCAAGTAATAAAGGGGATTTAGAAATTCTAAAATGTGGTGGTTCCAACTTCATTCATCCACTCTGCTGCAGAAGGGAACACATTTATTTTCCCATTTTAAAGGTAATGGCATTCATCATGCCTCTGAGAGATTTAATAATGTCCCACTTAGCCATAGAGCTGCTGTCTGCTCTGTTGATCACAGATAAGAAGGCCTTGAATTATGGAGGAAGGTTCTGTTGGGCTACATTTTTGGAAATGACAGTAAAATGCAGGGCAGATCTGGCTTCAGACGCCCAGTTAAGTTGCTGTGATGGATCTTAGGGAGCCCCTGATGGGGTAGCCTAAGGGCTCTGGGGACCCCTGGGAATGTCAGACACGGCTCTCAGGCCTCCACTGCAGGGGGATCAGGATATTCATGGGACCTGGATGGGAGCCCTTTTAGAAAGAGCGGGGGAAGTGGGAGGAGGCAGAGCCTGGTGGAGAGCTGGAGGGTTGAACTAGAAGAACATAGGAATATTAACAATAGTTATTTCTTAGCTTTGAGACTAGGGGTGAGTTCTATTTCTTGGTGCTTTCCCGTTTGTTCCATATCAAGCATACTTTACTTTTATACTTAGGAGGGGAAAGATTTCACAAATGTAATTGAAGTAACATAAGACCAGCTCTCAACCCATGAAATGCAATATCTTATATATCAATAGATTGTCTTGGGGGCCTCTGTAATTTCTATCAGGAGCCCCAAAGGTCTGAATTCCATTCTAGATTTGATAGGAAAGCAAAAATGTTCACCTCCTTGTTTACAAAAGTCCGGTGATACCCTCAGGAAAAAGGATGCATGTGGATGGAGGCCTGCAGGTCCAGCCTGGGTCTGGCCCGCCCAGGTTCCCTATGGGATCATCTTTCCAACAAGCTCATCAGATAAACGAGGAACCCCAGGTTTACTTCTGAGCAGATCTCTTTTTCAAGGTGATTTTTCTTTTAGCAAATAAGAGAGGGAATGGAAGGGGGAGTTATCCTACTTATAATTTAAAACACAAAATGTGGGTCACGATTTGCAACCATCTGCCACAGTGCTGCCATTCTCAGAGGTGGCATCTCACACACCTGCCATCCTAACTGGTGTGCCCCCACCGGTGGCCACGGGGCTGTTCACCTTCACTCAAAGAGAAATGCTCACAGTAAGTCATAAACATTACCATGGTCACCGTCTTTCTGCTTCACAGAAGGTTTCAGATTAGCAACGGCTGGATCAATCGCTGTGAGTATATTCTTGGGAACTAAAAAACCAGAAAGAAATAGTTTCAATACTCTGTACATGTGATAAGAGGGTGAGTCAGAAATTATCCGCACCCTGGCTGTAGCCTTTAGTTAACTTTTAGAAAAGACAAATACAGTATTTTTCGACATAATCTCCTTGCTTTTCGATGCACTCTGTCCATCTGTCAACAAGCTTTCATATTCTCTCATTAAAAGATATTTCAGGCTGAGCCGCAAGCCGTGAGTGCACTGCTGTCTTCACTTCTTCATCAGACGTGAAGCTTCATCCTTGTAGGGCTGCTTTCAGGGGACCAAACAGGTGAAAGTCCGATGGAGCAAGATCAGGACTATAGGGAGGATGCTTTAACACCTCAAAACGAAGTTTTTGCAGAGTGTCGACAGTGTGGGCAGAAGTGTGTGGACGCACACTATCGTGCAAGATCACAACACCCTGGGATAGCAGTCCTCCGCATTTAATCCGAAGTTTAGGCTTCAGCTCTTCAATAGGCATCTCGCTGTAACAAGCACTGTTGACTGCTGAAACTTTTTCCTGATAATATTCCAGTACTGGCCCTTGAGAAGCCCAGAAAACTGTAAGCATCAATTTTCCAGCTAACGGTTGACTTCTGAATCTTTTCTTGGTTGGTGATTGTTGATGTTTCCGTTCCATACTCTGCCGTTTACTCTCAGGCTCGTAGTGATGAATCCATGTCTCGTCACCAGTCATCATTCTCTTTAAGAAACTTTCACCTTCCTCAGAGTATCGGTCCAAATTTTGTTTGCAGATATCCAAATGCTTCTGCCTATGCTCTTCCATGAGTTGTTTTGGTACCCATTTCGCACAAACTTTTCAGAACCTAAGTCTGCTGTGGATTACTTTGTTTTGAGGTGTTAAAGCATCCTCCCTACAGTCCTGATCTTGCTCCGTCGGACTTTCACCTGTTTGGTCCCCTGAGAGCAGCCCTATGAGGACAAAGATTCACTTCTGATGAAGTGAAGACAGCAGTGCACTCATGGCTTGCAGCTCAGCCTAAAACATTTTTTAATGAGGGAATTCAAAAGCTTGTTGACAGATGGACAAAGAGCATTGAAAAGCAAGGGGATTATGTCGAAAAATGATGCATTTGTCTTTTCTAAAAGTTAATTAAAATAAATTCTACAGCAAGAGTGCAGATAATTTTTGACTCAGCCTTGTATATCTTTAAAATGCAATGTAGGTAAGATAAAAAAAAAAAGATCAATTTTCAAATCGGGACGTAAATCACTCACTCTGCCTGTCTGGTACACTCACATACTTATATCAATGGTACCTGCATGATCATCAGATGTCCCAGAAAGGCTAAACTTTAGGCCTAACTTGCAGAATTTAAAAATCTCAACAACATGGAGAACAAAAAAAACAAGATATGGCATATCTATCCAATAGAATAATATTTAGCAATAACAAGGAATGAGGTACAATCACGCCTCAGTATCCTGGGGGGATGGGTTCCAGGATGCACCTTGGAAACCAAAATCCAGATGCTCAGGTCCTTATAAAAAATGGCACATGATTTGCTTATAACCTGTGCACATCCCGTATACTTTACTTTTTAAATTTTTTCCCTGATCTTTATTGGGGTATAGTTGCTTTACAGTATTGTGTTAGTTTCTGCTGTACAATAAAGTGAATCAGCTATATGTATACATATATCCCCATATCCCCTCCCTCTTGAGCCTCCCTCCCACCCTCCTTATCCCACACCTCTAGGTCATCACAAAGCACCAAACTGATCTCCCTGTGCTCTGCAGCAGCTTCCCACAAGTCATTCATTTTTATCTGGTAGCTTATATACGTCAATGCTACTCTATCGCTTCATCCCAGCCTCCCCTTCCCCCACTGTGTCCTCAAGTCTGTTCTCTATGTCTGTATCTTAATTCCTGTTCTGCCACTAGGTTCATCAGTACCATTTTTTTAGATTCCATATATACGCGTTAGCCCTTCTGTATACTTTAAATCATCTCTAGATTACTTACAATACTTAATACAATGTAAAGAGTTGTAAACACAATGTAAATGCTATGTAAATAGTTTTCAGTGTGTGGCAAATTCAAGGTCTGCCTTTTGGAAACTTCTGGAATTTTTTTTCAAATATTTTCAATCCGTGGTTGGTTGAATCCACGGATGTCGAATGCACAGATACAGAGGGCCGACTGCACTGACACCTGCTACAGCATAGATGAACCTCAAAAACATGTTGTTCAGTGAAAGAAGCCAGGCATAGAGAAGACCACACATGGTATGATTCCATTCATATGAAATCTCCAGAAAAAGGTAAATTTATAGAGACAGAAGGTAAACTAGTGGTTACCAAGGACGGGGTAGGGGTGAGGACTGACTGCAAATGGGCATGAAGGAACTTTGGGGATCATGGAGATGTTTTAAAATCGGAGTACGCTGAAGGCTGCACAGCTCTGTAAATCGCTAGAAATCACTGAATTGTTTCTCCTTAAAACGGGTGAATTTTAAGGTATGTAAATCACACCTCAATAATGCTGTTAACTGAACGTCAACTCCCCTGAGATACAGTGAAACTAAATGAATGGAACCAGCTCAAAACCCACCACTGACCCCTCCAAGCTGCGATTCTGCTTTTTGTCCACACTCTTTAACTCACTGATTCCTTAATAAGCCTGTGGACAGGAACTTCCCTGGTGGCACAGTAGTTAAGAATCCGCCTGCCTATGTAGGGGACATGGGTTTGATCCCTGGTCCAGGAAGATCCCACATGCCACGGAGCAACTAAGCCCGTGCACCACAACTACTGAGCCTGCGCTCTAGAGCCCGTGCTCTGCAACAAGAGAAGCCACCACAATGAGAAGCCCATGCACCACGAGGAAGAGTAGGCCCTGCTCGCTATAACTACAGAAAGCCTGTGCACAGGACTGAAGACCCAATGCAGCCAAAAAAAGAAAAAAAAAAAAAAATCCTGCAGAGAATTCTAAGCCTCCATGCTAGAATGCAGCTCTCAGTATGGTGAGAAAGGAAGACAGAAAGAGGAAGAGAGAGGGCAGCGTAACAGACTCCTTTGGAAGATGGTTAAAGATTCTGCCGAACTGACCCTAAGAATAAAGCATCCGGATCTCAAGACCCTCCAGGCAAAGTGGACAAGATGGTAGCAGGAGTCAAGCAGGAGGGCAAAAAAGCAAGACTCCTGCAGACCCAGCACACTGCAGCCGGCTGGGAGAAGGGAGAGGAAACCAAATGTTTTTGCTGCAGAAATCTGTTTATTTTTGTTTGTTCTTCGGCGTAGCTGGTATCTGGGAGAAGTGGCAACAGGAAATACAAATGTAGCCAATACAAACTGGGCAAGTTCAACGGGACTGATTTTTTTGGAAAAGAGCTGGTAAGTCATCTTCAGCAGCAAGAAAACCTCATTTCCTTTCTCAAAGTGCTTAACAAAAGTCTTCTGGGGATGTCCCAGGATCAACAAGCAGAGGACGTTCCTCGATTGTGAACGTTCCATGTGCTGGAGGCCCTGGCGCCTTTGTGACCATCAGCAGCGAGGGTCACTTCCCAGGGCGGCACGGTGACGGTGGCGGAGGCGGTGGAAGCTGTCTACCCCTCCCCCTAGGAATGCCCCTTGGCTGACCAGGGGGCAGGCACATAGCTGGTCCTGGGACCCCAGCGGTGCCCCAGACAGCGGGGCTGAGCTGCCCCAGATGCTCTCTGATGAAACAGCCTCTCCATCACTTCTGTGTCCTGGTTCCTTGGCAGGAGTAAGTTCTCTCTGCAGGAGTAGTGCTCCTTTCTCACGTCTGCCTCTTGGCTTGTAGTCAAGATACAGCCGGAGGAGGGCTGGGCTCCCTGCAAGTGCCAGAGGCTTTCCACTGTGAGAAGGAGGAATGGCTCGGGGAGGAATGAGCTTTGCAAAATAAAACATTAAATTGCCTGGTGTGCTACAGGCTCCCGTCAGGGAACTTGCTGATTTACTAGGTGAAAATGGCTCTTGTAGTGGGAGACTCTTTTAGGACCTTTACGGTAACAACAGGTGTCAATGCACCTGTCAGATTCTCTTATCTTCTGTTTCAAACTGATATAGAATGAACACGGAGACTGGGTGTGATTTACTACCACCCCGAAACCCACCCCTCTGCACTTGAGGTCTGTTTGTGAAAACGCCAGCAAACCACTTTCATGTGGCTCCCACCCTGTGCTCAGCATTTAAACAGTGCCTGTTGTGCGGTCCTCTTAGTGAAGATGCGTGTCATTCCCATTCCTGTGATGGGAAAACTGAGGCTCCCCTCGTAAAGGGCAAAACTTCAACTCCTGGTCTCACACACGCCCTTGCTCTTTTCTGTGACTCTGGGATGTTCAGCCTTTGGGAACCGGTTAAAGGATTATTTTAAAGGATTATAAAAATGGCAAAGTGATTCCCACTCAGAGTGTCCCTCTCAAGTCTGTCAAGTGAAACCAGAGATGATGATTCCAGTGGGTTCCAATGGTTTGCTAAATTTAGGCAGGCCCTCTTCCTGAATTTTTTTTTTGCCTAAATAAATCCGTGTCAAGCCTGGATCAGGGCTGACTTTGAGAAAGAAGCCTCCACAGGTTGAAATTAGAGCCCCCAATAATTTTTCACATCAGAGACAAGAAAGATCTCTGCTTTACTTTTCCTCCCTCTCAGCAGGTGCTCAGATTTCATGAGTCCCTCCGAATCCTGTCATCCCCCCACCCTGCCTGTCCCAAACCTGCACCAGCTGTTCCTCCTATCCCCAATTCTGGCACCTACAGAAGGGCGTACCCCAAATTCTGGGACCACCATCCCTCTTGTCCCCAGATCTTGGCACCCATCCCTTTTACACACAATCCTGGTACTGAAACAGAGCAGGACCCTGTGGTCCTTGTCCCCCATTGTCCTCTGCCTGCCTTTTGTCTGTGGAAAAACTTTAGCTGAAGAATAAGTTTAATCAGAGAAGTGAGAAAATGCAGAAACAAAGGAAAACAAAGGGGACCGCATAATAACCGTTTAAGTCATTAAGCCCAGTCAAGGGCCTTTAGTCCTTATCAGAATAGATAACATTCTGAGCCACATCCTGTGTGCTGTCTTGTAGAGACTGAAACCCGCAGCAGGTGGAAGACGTTAACTACATGACGACCAGACCGTAGCCAGGACACAAGCTACCGCCGTTCCAAGAACTGGCCTCAAGGAAATGGGAACAAACCGACGCTGGAACTGAGGATTAACTGCACTTAAAACAATCAAGACGGCGCTGGTCAGACAACCAATGGCCAATTTCAAGACGACGCTCAGGGCTGACTGTGCTGTGTCTGTATGTAGCCCCCTCCCTCCGTCTATAAAAGCTCTTGTCCACTGATTGTCCGTGGGGGGAATCGGCCTTTGGACGATGCCCCTACTCTCCTCCCAGCCCCCGCCAGCTGCTGGCATCCAAAACAAAGCAAACTTTCCTTTCCACCAATCTGGCCTCTTTATTGGCTTTTGAGCAGCGCGCAGCCGGACCCCACTTTTGTTACAGTACCACCATCCCTCCTGCCCCCAAATCCTGGCACCATCTCCTGGGAGGAGCTGCAGGCCCCCAGCTGAGGTCCACATGTTTCCTGTCCCTCTCAGGAATTGTCACTGAGGGGAAGCTGGCTGCGCCTCTGTCTTGGGGACCCTCAAGGACCAGTGGCTGTCGGCCTGGGGAGAGGCCCTCCCCGTGGGGGTGCGGGGGAGAGCAGGCCGAATTCTCCAGGTCTGCCTCCTCCTAATAGGAGGAAAGTCTGAACTCTATCCTGTCCAAGAAGCGTGGGTAATAATAAAACTTGGATAAAAATTGAGAGGGAGGACCGTATCCAGCCGTGCATTAAAGATGAGCGCTCCCGCGATGCATGACCCAGCCCCGTCAGTGACCAAGTGCTCCACGCTGCAAGGGGTTTGACACCAGCCAGGGGCACTGCCTACAGTTCAAAAAGCAAAAGGCCCGCAGCCTGAATCATTCCCCTGAGGGTACACCAAGATGCTGAAATTCTCCACCCAGCCTAAGAGCAGTGAGGGAGGGAAAGGCAGGATTAAATGGCGCTATAAAATAGGGCCGAGTGTTCCTATCAAAGTGTAAATTACTGGGGACTTCCCTGGTGGTCCAGCGGTTAGGAGTCCGCCTTTCAGTGCGGAGGACTTGGGTTTGATCCCTGGTCGAGGAACTAGGATCCCACGTGCAGAGGGGCGACTGAGCCCGAGCACTGCAGCTACTGAGCCCCTGCGCCTCACCTAGAGAGAAGTCCGCGTGCCACAACGAAGATCCTGCGTGCAACAACCAAGACCCGACGTAGCCAAAAATAAATAGATGAATAAATAAATAAGTAAATGTTTTAAAATGCAAGTTATGTCCCCAGAGAAAACCCTCCAAGGGCCCCCTGCTGCCCTTAGGTACAAGCCGGTCCTTAGCCTCCCATCCCCCAAGGCCCCCCTGTCCTGCTCCTATGCTCACCTCCCAGCCTCTGCCTGCCCCTCACCTGCTGACCCCTCACACACCTGGTCTCACGTGCCTCAGACGCCACCCCCCCGGGAAGCCCTCCTGGTCCCCCGAGTCACCGGGGCCTGGAATCACCACATTCCATCCTATAGCTCACGAGGGCAGGGACCACACGGCTCACAGCACCGGTGCACCCTCCCTCCAACCCAGGGGGTGGGGTATCTCCTTGGTGGGCACAGCAAGATTGCTGGACAGCAGCAAAGCCTGGTTGGACATCACGGTTAGAAGCCACGTCGTGGAATAGATGTCTACTGGGGTGGATCTTCCGTGAGCCTCTTAGGTAAGAGCATCTTTTTTTTTTTTTTTTAACAGTTGATTTTTATTTTATTTTATTTTATATTTGGCTGCGCTGGGTCTTAGTTGAGGCATGTGGGATCTTGGTTGCCTCATATGGGATCTAGTTCCCTGACCAGGGATCGAACCTGGGCCTCCTGCATCGGGAGCGCAATGTCTTAACCACTGGACTGCCAGGGAAGTCCCCGGTACGAGCATCTTGATTTGAGTGGGGGGTTGGCTGGGCCCCCCTCTGGCAGCCATGTTTATAATCATATCACACGGTCTCTGGCCAAGGCAGATCACAGGAGGGGGCTACCGGACCCCAGCCCAGCCAATGAAATAGCTCTCTGTTAGAAAATTGGAATTAAGTTGCCAGATTGCCAGTCTTCATGTTGTTAGAACATAAGAATCTTACAGAAGAATCACTCAGGGTGTGGGGACGGCTGTACGGCATCCAGCCCAGGCTCAGAGGAAGGCTGTCTGCAGAAGAGAGACAGACAGACAGACACGCAGGGGATGGCTGCCATCCCTGTGGAGTTTCCAGCTTCAGCGCCACCCTGAGGCCTTGCTTTCCGCCCTGGCTTCTGGAGATGGTCCTCTAGCCATAGGCTACCTTCCAAACACCAACCCCCATTTTGGCTTAAACCAGCTCAAATTGGTTTCCTCACTCATATCCAAAGAGTCGCAAGTAAGACAGATTCGCTTAGAAATTAATTCCTGACCTCCTCTGTTTTTGTATCAACTTCCACATCAGTGGAACTAATTTTTTTTTTTAAATGTAAAACCTTCCATGCCCATTTGGTGATCTAAAAAATATGCAGACATTGCAAATCATTTTTTAATGATTCAGGTTTCACAGTGAAGAGCCATCTGTCAGGGGGAGGAATAATTTTAAAATGTCAACCATTTAGAAGGTGATTAGCAGTTGCCTTAGAAAGTGTCTGTTTGGACTGTGGGGGGCGGAGTGGGAACGTTAAGTTGCCTCACAGTGAGTCATCCCCTCCCTCTGGAATAACTCCGTCCCCAGGAACCTCACTGAGGACCAGGGGGCGCTGTCCATGGTCCCACATCCGAAACCAGGATGCAAAGCCCCCTCTCTGACCTCGGCCTCCCATCCTCAAGTGGACTCACTCAGATGCCCCCCCGCCATCCTTCCACCTTGTCCAGACCCTTCCCCATCGCCCAGTGAGCCTGGAGGAGCCCCCTTCTTCGTGCTGGCCCTCGAGCAGCTGGCCCTGCGGGAGGGACCCACCACCAGGCAGACCAGTGTCCCCAAGAACTTTGACCACTAACCCACTAACCTCCCAGGACACTCAACACACCCAGCAATGTCGCCGCTGCCCTTTCTGAAGTCCGCCTGCCCTCTGGCCCCCACGGCCCTTACTTCAGCCCTTCTCTCACCTCCTCAAACCCCTCTCCCCTCCCCCCAGTCCCCACAGCAGACCACTTTGGCTCACACTTACTTTGAGAAGATGGAGAAGAGAGGGGCCATGCGGTCGGAACTCCAAGCCTTCCTTCCATTCATTCCCAGAGCCTCTGCCCCCCCCGTTATGACAAAGGACACATCCTTCCCGCCTTCTGAACCACCTTCTCTGAATCACAATCTTTCTAAATAGGCCAGATCTTTCCAGCATCTTGAATGTCTTCCTACTTTCCAAAACCTCTCAAATCCACCCAATTTTTACCACGTCCTCTAGCCCTGTGGTCTACGTCATTGCCTGCTGCTGGTCTCCAATTCCATCCCACTTTAGCCCACCCTCCACCCTACAGCCAGAGTGGTCCTTTAAGAGTCTAATCATCACCAAATGACTCCCCTACCTAAAACCCTCCACTGGCACCTTCTCCCAGGACCCTACAGGATCTGGTCCTGGCCCCTCCTGAGCCACCTCATCCACCTTCCTCCTCACCCACTGCCGTCCTCTCTCCCACTCAGCACCTGCCAGCCCATGCCCACCCACCCCTCAGGGCACAAGCGCACATTCACCCCAGAGGAAAGGTCTCTTTGGAAGACTTCTCTGCCCCCCTCAAACCAGCAAAAGGGACCCCTCCACTGTTATCCTTCTGCACGGCATCCTGCCCTTTTCTGAAGCATCATTTATCACAGTGGGTAACGATAGATTTCTCTAGTTATTTGTCTAATGCCCGTCTCTCTCCCCCCACCAATAATTCCATGAAGACAAGGACCAGGTCATCTTTTCTTTTTTAATTAAAACATGCCCACAATGTGCTGAACGAGTGAATGAGGGAGAGGAAACTTGGAACACGTGACCCCCAGGCCCTGAAAGCCCACCTTCTCCTAGCTAAGAGGAGCCTCAGTCTGGGAACTGCCCTCACCTCATCCGTGAAGGCACACCAGGAAATCCACCTCATTTCCAGGTTAATGTCCTGCCTTTCCCTTCCACCCTCAGCTGGAGAAGCCTGAAGTTACTAGAACTTCAGAGTGATCTGTGTGGCTTCTTGGGGAAACTCAGACAGAATAGGCTCCATGCTACCCTGAGCTGCTTTACACAGGAACCAGAGTACAGACTGGAGGGCAAAGAAAACCATGCTTCCTAGAATGTGAATGTGGGTGCTATTGTTTTTGGAATACATTTATGTAGTCACTTTTCTGTACCTATTACGGCTTTGATATTGCAAAGGACAACGGTTTTAGCTCAGGATAGAAAAGGCTGGGGATGTAACAAAATATTATCGGGCCATAAAAAGGAATGAACATCTACTCCAACATAGATGAACCCTGAAAACATACTAGGTAAAGAAGCCAGTCACAAAGTACCACATGTTGTCCAAGTCCATTTATATGAAATGCCCAGAAGAGGCAAATCCATAAAGACAGAAAGTGGTGGTTGCTGGGGGTGGGCCTGGGGGGTGAGGGGTGGATCAGGAGGTGACCGCTAGGGGGGCCAGGGTAAAAAAAAAAAGGGGGGGGGGATTTCCTGACAGTCCAGTGGTTAAGACTCAGCACGTTCACTGCTGAGGGCCCGGGTCTGATCCCTGGTCGGGGAACTAAAATCCCATTAGCCTCGTGGCATGGCCAAATAAATAAATAAATAAAGGGTCCAGGGTTTCTTTGCGGGGGGGGGGGGGGGGTGTGTGATGAGAATGTTCTTAAATTAATTATGGTGGGAGTTGCACAATTCTGTGACTCTACTAAGACCACTGATTTGTATGGTTAATGGCTGAATTGTATAGTTCGTGATTTACATCTCAACAAAGCTCTTACCAAAAAAAAAAAAAAAAAGAAAAAGGCAAGGGGTATCTGGCGGCGGAAAGGGGTTTCCACGAGCACAAGCATTGGGTTCTTCAGTTATGATGTTCTTTGCTTTCCCTTTGCTTCTATACTTATTTCAAAAAACAAACAAACAAACAAACAAAACAAACAAACAAAACCAAAACCCAGTCCACGTGTCAGGATTACAAACCAGAAATCCACGGCACCCTCAGAGGGTAATTAACGCCTAATTTTTTTTAAGCTCTTTATTGGAATATAATTGCTTTACATTCTTGTACCAGCTTTTGAGGCACACCAAAGTGAATCAGCTGTATTTATACACATATTCCCATATACTCTCCCTCCCGCGACTCCCTCCCACCCTCCCTGTCCCGGCCCTCTAAGGCATCACCCATCGTCGAGTTGATCTCCCTTTGTTATACAGCAACTTCCCACTAGCTATCTATTTTACAGTTGGTAGTGTATATATGTCTATGCTACTCTCTCACTTCATCCCAGATTCCCCTTCGCCCCCCGCCCCCCAACCCCATGTCCTCCAGTCCATTCTCTGCATCTGCATCCTTATTCTTTTCTTGTCACTGGGTTCATCAGTACCATTTTTTTTTTTTTAGATTCTGTATATATGAGTTAGCATACAATATTTGTTTTTCTCTTTCTGGCTTACTTCAATCTGTGTGACAGACTCTAGGTCTATCCACCTCATTACATATAGCTCCATTTCATTCCTTTTTATGGTTGAGTAATATTCCATTGAGTATATGTGCCACATCTTCTTTATCCATTCATAACGCCTGATTTTTAAAGGTAGCTTTATAAAACTGAAATTGAATGAACCAGGAATTTCATTTTATCATTTGAAGACACTAGGATAACAAAGTGATGCTGTCATGTAAAGTATTTAATGGTTGTAGGGTAAGCATTTGATCTGTTGGCTTAACCCCGGGGGTACGTTGATAAAATGGCTGTTGGCAGCACAGAGAATTAGTCATTTTAGGGCCTAAGTGCAGGAATGGCAGATTAACAAAGAGTCAAGCAATACTCAGTGAATTTGAGCGAGGTACCCATAAATTCTAGAGCCTCCTAAGAACCCAGATTAAAATCAGTTTTCTCGGTGACATCCATTTTATCCCATTTGCTTGTTCTTTTCCTACCCACCCTGCTTGCTGCCAATCCGATTACTAAGAGCACTTTTAAAACAGATTTTGACCAGAGAAAATTCTATGGCTTATCTGACACGACTGTCATAAACAAGGATAAAGGAGAGGAGAAAGGGCTCGAGAATATCTGGGATGACAACACAGTTTCAGGGGTAGGGTGAATGCGATGGTGTGTTGCTTGAAAACTCCTTCTGTTCACATGCTCACTGCCTCCCCAAGAGGTGAGGTCTCCAAGCAGCTTGTGGAGGGTGTATTCTTACCACATGCGTAGGTGACGGTGAGGTATTTTTTCACTCCCGGCAGACAGGGGCTTCCGAAATGGTGACTGTTAATGAGGATTCTGCATCTCTGCTTCCCGTAACACCTCCTGGATAATACTTCCAAAGCCGAGTAAGACAAACAATCTGAGAAGGAGGAAACATCAAGAACTTTATGTTAGATTTCATGTATGGCCACCATGTGGCTTCTGCTATTTTCTATAAATAAGTATATGGAGCTGGATTTCACATCTCATGGCTGTTGCTTCTCTGATTATTTTCTGCCTCGTTAAAGCACCCTACGTGGGCTAAGTCCTATACTATACAGGCAGAGCTGGAAGGGCTTACTTGAATCAACTTACTCGAATCCTCTGCTGACATTGTCCAGAAAGCCTTATATATTTTTGAACAAGGAGCCCTGTATTTGCATTTTTTCACTGGGCGCCACCCCCACAATCAGGTAACTGGCCCTGCATACGGAAGAGGCAAAACACGTAGAACATTGAATAAAGATTCCTATTTCTTTTCTGACCCTTACCCCTCTTTGAAATAGTTTAGTCATTGGTTAATTTTGAGAACCCCTCTCCCCTAGGTGAACATAAGTGCCATGAGGACAGGGACTATTTCTATTTTGTTCATTTTCTAATTCCCACAGCCTAGTCCATGTGGAAATCCAATAATAGTAAACACTGTTTATTTTTAATAATATGAAATGCTATTTAAATTATGTAAATCCAAAATAATGATTATATAAATATATATTTAAATTGCATATATTTATATATAAATTTATATTTAAATTATATAAATATATAATTCCAAAAATAGTAACAAATGGATGGATGAATAAAAAAGAGGACATGTTTTTCAGCACCCTGGCACAATGTCATCACAATTAGTAAATATTAACTAAACACGTATGGAGGATGAGGCACTGTTCTATGTACCATCAGAAAAACAAGTCAGAAGAAGCCTGCCTTGCATCCTCAGGATGTGGGATGGGACTGGAGAGACAAAACCCACACAGGTGAACTGATGTCTAATAATGTGGAACATGGAGTGAGTGTCAGCAGTGACTGGTCCAGACAAGAGGTGATGGGGTCGGAGGCAGGAGAGATTGCTGGGTACCAGAGTGGTCAAGACAGGCTTTATGGAGGAGAGGGGCTTGGTCATGGGAGTAGGAGCATGAACTGGGGAGAGGCAGGCAAAGAGAGAAAGGTAGAAACACCACGCAAGTGGGCCAGAAGCACTTAGTAGGAGTCTAGGGGCTGAGTGTGAGCTGGAATAGTGGGTGTGGCCAGGGAAGCCGCAGTAAATGAGCCAGAAAAGTAAAATGCAGCAGGACTGAGCCACCTCTGAACGCTGAGCTAAAGCCTTTGAACTTTATTCTGCAAGCAACAGGGAGCCTAACAAATGCCCTGATGCTACTATCCTTTGGGGACAGTGTATGGGATGAGAAAAGGAACCAAAGGCAGGGAGACTAGTTTGGAAGCAATTTTATTAATACACATTGGGAGGAGTTAAGGGCTTGAAGAGCAGGGAATGGAGAAGGACAGAATTCTAGAGACTTTGCAAAGTTCAGCTCACTATGAGAGCAGCTAACATTCTGCCAGGCTCTGTTCTCAGCACTTGTATGTGAACTGATATAGTGTTCCAACAACCCATGAGATAGGTTGTTTATTGTATATCTTATATTTTATAGAGACTATATATAGGATATGATATATTATGTTTCCTAAGTTACTTATATAATCTATAATAGGTTAGTTAATATCTAATAGGTTGTTTATATTACATACATGTTTATAGATATATATAGAGAGAGCGGGTGATATATATATTTATATATATATCAATATATAATAAGTAATATCAATTTTTTGAATGGGGACACATACAGCAGAAGGTTACAGAATCTCACACAGCTAGAGAATTAGAGTTTGGATGTGAACATTGGGGCAAGGCCCCCGAGTCTGCAGTTTTAACCTTTTAACTTTTGAGCTCTACTCTCCAGGTCTCCAGTGGAAGGCAGGCAAGGGCCCCATCAAGGATGAGTCAGACCTTCAGCCTGGGGACAGAGGAGACAGTGGCACCGTAGCCAGGGACAGGGAGGATTAGTAGGAGTAGGCGGTTTGGAGGATGAGATGGTAAATTCATTAAAACAAAAGAAAACGAAATAAAAAAATATTCTGCATTTCAGAGGTGAAGGACCATTCAAGAGAGTTTTCAGATCCGCAGATGCCGGTGGCAGGTGCATGTCTGCAGAGCCCGAGGGCCAACGCTGATGAAGTCCGTCTCAGAGAGTGCACAGGGGCCCAGCAGCAGGGATCCTAGTTCCCCGACCAGGGATTGAACCCGGGCCACAGCAGTGAAAGCACCAAGTCCTAACCACTGGACCACCAGGGAATTCCCCTCACAGGGATTTTTCTTGTGCTGTCTGCTCACATCCTAGAGATGACAAACTCCTCTACCCTGTAAATACAAAACCCCTGCAGTCCAATCTCAGAACCTCTCTCCAGCCTTACCGCTTTCCTTCACAGTCAGGCTTCTGGAAAGGTCTTCCATGCCCCCCACCCATGTCCCAGCCTCTAACCTCCACACACCCTGAAACGGATCCCTTCCTTCAGATCACGGGGACCTTCTACTGTCCTAGCCGAGAGATGGGGGTGGTCTGAATCCTCGCCCATCTCCAGAGCTCTGGGTGCTTGAGCACTCTTGCTGGAGGGTCCCTCGCTGAGGTGGCTGCCTGGTGCCCTTCCCCACCATGTGTCTCTGACTGTTCCAGCCCAGAGCCATCTGCAGGCCTGCCTGTCCACGGGAGCACCTTCCTCAGCCTGGGCTCTTTTTCTGCACCCCCACACCCCCCTGGACCGTTGGAAAACTGAGGACCCAACCACTCCCAGCTCCCATCATAGACTGCCTTCACTGTTCCCCACTGTTCCCCTTCTCATTCCTCACATGTGACATACATCACTCCCCTTGCCCCACCGACACCCGAGAGACCCGACCTCAGCCTGCTCTTCTCCCATATCCTACTCTCTGTGATGCTACGAAATCCTCCAGGCAGCCCAACCAGAAGCCCTGGCTACCTCCTCCTCCGAGCATCCTCCTGGTCTGAGGCTCGGTCCTAGAATCATCCCGCCTCAGTTTCCAGCCACAGCCTCAGCTCCAAACCTAACACTTTTGCAGGAGGTCTCCCTCCCTCATTGTCTTCCACTGTCCCACTGCTTCTCCTCTTTGCCCTCAGAATGTTCTTCCCAATCACATCACTCCTCTGCTTAAGATCTGGCCCCCAGCCGCCCGACCCATAAGATCAAGTCCAACTCAGAATCACACACAAAACCCAATGTGATTCGCTGCCTCTCCTTCCCTGTAGCTTCCTTGGCTGCCATTCTCCCACCGCAGCCTGTGCCCCCGGCCTGCAGAGCGCCCTGCCTCTCCATCCGGAAGGCCAGGCTGTGATCCGCCCTGTCTCTGTACCTTTGCAGATGCTTTCTTGCCTGCTCACAATAGCCTTGTCCCCTCGGTCTGCTCAGCAGTCACGTCTCCATAGCTCCCAACCCTTAAGCTGCAGTTAGCGGTTTCCTTCGCTCTGCTTCTGCTGCTCCTTGTGTAGCTCTTATCACACCGTTCTACTTATTTGCTCCTTTGTCTGTCTCCAGACTAGATGGAGACCTCCTGCTCCTGCACCTTCCATGGGGCCTGATGTCCAACACATGCTCGAAGAATTACAGAAGAAAGGAACGAAGGTAAGGTGACGACCTCCATCCCGTCTGAAACTCCCCCTTGGCTCTGGAGAGCGGCTTCAGACGTCCTCACTACCAAGTGTTGGGATAACTGCTCAGAGGAAGAAAGTCTTCAAATGGATTACTTGGGAAGAGAGGAGAAGGGGTAAATCAGCAGTGGTGAACAGGGGTGCACAAGGACCAGCGGAAGTGGGGTGCAAGAAGGACTCAAATGCAACCAGAAGCAAGAGAAACATCATCTATATATACACATATATTCACACACACACATATATATGCTTCGTATATTTTTATACGTGTAGATATACAAAGATGAGATATGAGCTTTCCCACCTTCCTCTAGCGGCTAATCCCTGCGGTACCTCCTCAGAACCTGGGGTTCCCTGGAAGACAGTTTGAGTGTCATTGCTCTCAGAAGAGGAACTACCACTTAGTTATTTGAGGGCTGTTTGGGTCAGATGCTCTGCTAGCCCATTGGACTCACGTGTTTAGCCCTTGTCTCCACGTGTCAGTCTTTTAGGTTATTTGGGCTGTGAATTCGTCTCTTACTTAGAGGCTCTCGCTTCTCTTTTTCTGACCCTTTTCTCTCGGAGATTCATTGGTCTATGGTTTCAGCCCCAATCGGTCTTCTGCGAAGGCATCTTTGGTCCTCATTGCCCTTCCATCAGGCCCACCAAGCATCACTCTGACTCACTGCCACCCACCGCATGTGCTTCTGTCCGCAACCGGCCGGAGGTACCCCAGGGACGCGCAGCTGGAGAAAGGTGGAAAGCCCACATCAGGGAAGCTCCACCTGCATCTCTTATGTTAATTAAAGATATATGAAAGAGTCCAGGTAAAAGGAAGTCTCTATTTGAAAATTCCCTGGAGGTCCAGTGGTTAGGACTGAGTGCTTCCACCATTGAGGGCACGCGTTCAATCCCTGGTCAGGGAACTAAGATCCCACAAACTGCACAGTGTGGCCAAAAAAAAGGGGGGTGGGGAAGAAAAGAAGGATCTGTGGTAAACACCAAAAAGCTAGAAACACAATGATCTTGAGGAAAGGACATTAAATAAATAATTACACACACATGTATATATATAAAATACATAAATTATATATATTTGTTTATATAATATGTGTATATTATATATTCACACATATAAAAATATATGGAGCATGTATATATGGAACATATAAACATATATGTATATATGTATGTGTATATATATGTGCATATGTGTGAATATATACATATATATTTTTGTTATATATCTGAATGTATAAATGTATGTGATATGTACATCTCAACAAATGGTAAGGAACATTATTATAAAAGCACTTGATCTGAATATATTCATGAAGGCTCTGATTTATTTTGCTAAGTCCAATTCCACGATGCCTGATCACTGGAGTGTAGGCACCCAACAACGATGTATTTAATGAATGAATTAGCGGACTGGCATGGACACCAGGTAATGCAAATATCTCCTATATCTGGCTTTAGAATGTGTTGTTTTTTGGGGGGCGGGGGCAGGGTGTGATCTGTGAGTTCCAATCTATGCTGAGAAAAGCTGCCTGCAGGGGCTTCAGGAAGCTGTCATCTTCCTGTGGGTCAGTGGATCAGTTCTCTGCAACTCGCTCTGGCTTGGAATAAATCCATCTTTTTTCTGACTGCTTCTGAATACTCCAGTCTAAAGGATGCATCTTGCTGGACCTAATTTGGTGGGTTCTCACGAATGGAAGAAAAGTAAACAGAGCAAGTCAAGTAGCCGATGACGATGGAATAAAATGTTTTAAGTGCCAGAGCATCAAGGATGTCTTTTTGAAGAGTAAAGAGTAGAAGCAGCAGCAGTGAGTATCACCAGGGTTCCGGCAGGCCACCCAGGGATCAAACTGGACCACTTAAAGCAGGCTTGATAAAGAGACTTTACAAAGGTGTGAACGGGATGTGAGCACCTCAAAGGATGGTGCTGGACCCCAGGGCAAGGAACAGTAGAGATGCTATCATCCCGAGCCTGAGGGGCAACGGCAGTGGCTTCCAGAGCACAGAGGGGGATGCCCCGGGCTCGGAGCTGGGGTCTGCGGTGGGCGGCTGTGATGCTTGCGGTGCGTTACGCTGTCTTACATTAGCGGCTCTTGTGCCTGGATCTCTCATCGGACCGAGATCTCCTGGAGGGCACGGGAATTTCTCTGCTGTTTGCCCAGCAACTGGTATCTGCTCACCTCACTGAGACTCTGTGTCCCTCTCGTGTAGCAGGAGGGACATCTTTTTCACTGTCTTTCTGTGAGGTCTGTACGAAGCAACTGCAGAAGTCAAAGCCCATGTAAACGAGAACTGTTCTCACCAGCTGTCTTTAAGGTTGAACGAAATACCTCCTATGGTTAAGAGTCCAGAAGACCCTCTGTCTGTGGCAGCTGTGAGGAGGAGGGTGGGGCGGTGGGTAAATCAGCCCCCTGTTTCCTCAGCTGGACAATGGAGATACGGGGGCTGACATTGGTTGGCGTGACAATTCCACAAATGCTGCGTTTAGAGGCAGCACACAATATATGTCAGTTACCATCACGGACATCACGCCAGTTATGTTAGATGGGAAAATGGTACTTCTGCAAAAGGCCTTTGGGACCTAGATAATTTATAGTCTAAATTATATGCCTTCTCTGGTCCCGCTAAAACAAGCATATGGTACAATCAGACCTAAATATTAAAGCTTAACCTGCAAATAAGCAAACATTTAAAAAGATTGGAAGGAGAATCACCAAGACGGTAACAGGGGATATTTTTGGCTGATAGGGAAGTTTTTTCTTTTTCTCTACTGATTTCAAGATACTTTCTAAGTTTTTTGAGTTTACCTTGCTTTGAAATGAAACTGTACAAAATGAACTTTCTTAAAAGAAAAATAAAATTCTTGTCCGGATAGAAGAGAGCTTTTGCATATGAGGGTCTCTGGGGTGACTTTTTTCAGAAATGTAAATTTTTCTGCAAATGTAATGATAAACTCTTCTGTCGTATCACTCAGTTTGCCCCAGGAGCCATGAAAAGTTTATCTAGGAGTAAAGATATATCCTTTGAATTTCCTTCCAGTTTATTTAAAAAATTTTTTTATTGAAGTATTTACAATGTTGTGTCAGTTTCAAGTGCACAGCGAGGTGATTCAGTTATACATACATACGTATATATTCTTTTTCAGATCCTTTTCCATTATAGGTTGTTATAAGACAAGATAGTGAGTGTAGTTCCCTGTGCTATACAGTAAGTCCTTGGTGTTTAGCTACTTTATATATAGTAGGGTGTATCTGTTAGTCCCAAACTCTTAATGGCTCTCTCCCTAGTCCCCCTTAGTTTGTTTTTTATTATTTTTCATTGCTTTGTGGATGCACAGGGTTGGTTGTGAATATTTTTGCTGTCTTTAGGAGCCTCACTATTATAAAGGGTTCTTAGCTGAGCACATTTATCAGTTGAAAAAAAAAACCTTAAATCTTAAGAGATCTGAGACTGAGCTGTGGGATTTCTGCATAAGCCACCTATCCTGGGAAGAAGTAACGGTATGAATTATGAAGTTGTTCTTAGAAGTCCAACAACTATTATTGTTTTTTTCTGTAAACGATTTCTTTTTCTGTTTCAAAATAAATTCATGTTTGTAGTTGAAAACTTGAAAATCACAAATACGCCTAAACCAGGAAAATAAAAATCCTCAGTAAATCGCACTCAAGAAAAAAATGGTTAACCATTAAAGAGCATCCTTCTAATCACTTTTCTGAGTTTAAATGTCCTTCCCCCTCAACGGGATCATCTATACATATTACTCTGTACACTACTTTTTCCTCATTTATTAATATACTTGTGAAAGTTTTAACATAAGCATCATTTTAAAGAGCTATAGAGTTTCTCACGTTACAGATGTACCAGCTCTATTTACAATACCCTATTGGTAGACATTCTGAGGGTTTCCATTGTTTAATACTATAAAGAATTCTACGTGAAACATCCTTGGAGCTAAATATTTGCACACAAGCATAACAGTTTCTAATTCTTGAAAGCAGATTGCTTTGTCAAAGGGTATTCAAAATATTAAAGCTTTTGATATACACTGCCAAATCGTTACCCAGAAGAGTTGTACCAATTCATGCTCTTGCCAGAACTGTATGAGAGCCCTGGAAATGTTCTATTTTCTTAGGACATGTGCCTGACCATATTCTTTGAGGCTAACAGAGGAAGGAAAAAAAAATGACTCCCATTTATAAGACCACAATCCCCTAGGATCCAGGAGGTCCTGTGAGCAGCGTGATTTACAGAGGCATGCTTCGGCACTCATGGTTACCCTGAGAGCGAAAGAATTTATCTCGGTGAGAAGGAAGGAACACACAGTGCGTCTTTAGGAAGAAGCCCAAAGTAATTCAGGCCCGATTCAGGTCTGACCATTTCCTTGTTGACACTGAGCTCTGAACCACTGGCAGGATTCTTTTTTTTAAGTGGTTATTTCCCTCCCAGGCTGATTTTGTTTGCACCTCTCTGCCTGGCAAACTACCCTCCACCCCAATACATGTGATAACAAGATATTCAACTACTTAATTTTTATTTTTTTGGCTACCATTTAACACTGCAACTGAAGTTAATCGCTCTTTACAACTTGTGTTTATTTCAATAATTAGGCTGGCTGCTCTTAAGAGACTGTCTTGGCAGTGGGAGCCCCCTGGCACCTTGATTTTTGGCTGAAAAGTCCAGGCCTGCCCACACTTGGCCTTGGGGCGGCCTCAGCCCAGGCTTTGAGGCCCATTGTGTGGTTTTCTCACCCTCTTATTAAGGAAATAGAATCCCTGGAGCCCACCCAGAAAATGTAGCTGCAGCAGGAAATGATGTCCCATAGTGGAGGCCCAGCCAAGGAAGCTTTCTAGAGGCCTGCTTTCTGAAGTGCAGGCCCCTGTCTGTAGGAAGGTTCAGTCCCTTCTTGTGTTAGGATGCTCTTCCCTGGTGTTTCTCTGGAACCAACAGGGATCAATCACTTTTTAAAAAAATAACTATTCATTTATTATTTATTTATTTACTTATGGCTGCATTGGGTCTTCACTGCTGTGTGTGGGCTTTCTCTAGTTGTGGCGAGCAGGGGGCTACTCTTTGTTGTGCTGTGCAATCTTCTCATTGCGGTGGCTTCTCTTGTTGCAGAGCACAGGCTCTAGGTGCGCGGGCTTCAGTAGTTGTGGCACGTGTGCTCAGTAGCTGTGGCTCACAGGCTCTAGAATGCAGGCTCAGTAGTTGTGGCACACGGGCTTAGTTGCTCTGAGGCATGTGGGATCTTCCCAGACCAGGGCTTGAACCTGTGTCTCCTGCATTGGCAGGTGGATTCTTAACCACCAGGGAAACCCCTGATCAATCACTTTTATACCTTTTTTTCAGTTTCTCTTCCACTAGAGAAGCCATAAATGCGTTCGTTCGTCCTTCCTTCTCTCCTTCCTTCCTTCTTTCCTTTTTTCTTTTTTCTTTTCTTCTTCTCCTTTCTTCTTTCTTTAAATTTTTTGGCCACAGTATGTAGCATGTGGGATCTTAGTTCCCTGACCAGGGATCAAACCCATGTCCCCTGCATTGGAAATGCAGATTCTTAACCACTGGACCACCAGGGAAGCCCCAAGAGGAGCCATAAGTTTTAAGGGATCTGACTTGCCTTAAGCTATTTCAGAAATGTCTTTGGGTCACCACCTTCAAGAAGAGACACCAGATCTAACATATATACAATGGAATATTACTCAGCTGTAGAAAAGAATGAAACTGGGACATTTGTAGAGACATGGATGGACCTAGAGACTGTCCTACAGAGTGAAGTGAGTCAGAAAGAGGAAAACAAATATCGTATATTAACACATATATGTGGAATATAGAAAAATGGTACAGGGCTTCCTAGGTGGCGCAGTGGTTAAGAATCCGCCTGCCAATGCAGGGGACACGGGTTCGATCCCTGATCCAGGAAGATCCCATATGCCGCGGAGCAACTAAGCCCGTGTGCCACAACTATTGAGCCGGTGCTTTAGAGCCAGTGAGCCACAACTATTGAGCCCATGTGCTGCAACTACTGAAACCCACACGTCTAGGGCCCGTGCTCCACAAGAGAAGCCCTGGCAATGAGGAGCCCGCGCACCACAACGGAGAGTAGCCCCCACTTACTGCAACTAAAGAAAGCCCGTGCACAGCAAAAAAAAGACCCAACACGGCCAATAAAATAAATAAATAAATAAATAAAATTTATTAAAAAAAATGACCTATCTTTAAAAAAAAAAAGAAAGAAAGAAAACTGGTACAAATCAACCGGTTTGCAAGGCAGAAATAGAGACAGAGATGTAGAGAACAAACATATGGACACCAAGTGGGGAAAGTGGGGAGGGTTGGGGGGTAATGAATTGGGAGATTGGGATTGCCATATATACATTACTAATAAGAAGAAAAATATCAAATTGTACACTTTAAATATATGGAGTTTATTGTATGTTAACTGTATCTCAATAAAAGTTCTTAAAAAAAAAAGAAGAGACACCAGATCTATCTGTGTTTGAAGCTATGTGACAGTAAGATGTCACTTTTTGACAGCTGGCATGGTCATCAATCGTGCCGCATTTTTTTTTTTTTGCTTGCTTGAAAGCTGTGATGGTCAGCCTTTTCTTAGTTTCTAGGGCTGTGGTAACGAGTACCACAAACTGGGTGGCTTAAACAACAGAATTTTATTTCCTCTCAGTTCTGAACACCAGAAGCCTGAGATGTCGGGAGGGTTGGCTCCTTCCGAGGTTTCTCTCCTTAGCTTGTGAAGAACGGCTGACCTCCCCCTGCGTCCTCACACGCTCTTCCCTCTGTGTGTGTCCCGATTTCCCCTTCTCACAGGGACAGCAGTCATGTTGGATCAGGGCCCTCGCGTACGACCTCAGTTTAACTTAGTCGCCTCTTTAAAGTTCCGATCTTCAAGAACAGTCACATTCTGAGGTACTGGCAGTTAGGACTTCCACACAGGAATTTTAGGAGGACACAATTCAGCCCGTAACAGCCTTCAAGATGGTCCCCAATGGTCCCCACCTCCTGGAATTCACACCCTTGTGTAGCCTCCTCCCTCAATGAATCGGCTGGTCTGTGTGACCACAGACTTTGGGGAGGTGACTGGGTGCCTTCTGCTTGCTCCTCTGCATCTCGGGCTCTGGGAGAAGCCAGCTGCCGTGTCTCAAGGACACTCAAGAGACCCAGGTGGGGAGAACCAAGGCCACCCACCAACAACCAGCACCAACTTGGCAACCATGTAAAGGAGACACCTTGGAAGTCCAGTGCTCAGATGCCTACAGCCCAAGCCAACATCCTGGCTGCAACTTCATGAGACCCCATGAGGCCCTAAGCAAGAACTTCCCAACTAGACCACCCTAGAATCCCTGCCCCACAGAAACTGTGAGGGAATAAATGTTCCCTTTTGTTTTAAGTCATTACATTTGGGAATACAGGGTTGGCCAAAAAATTCATTAGAGTTTTTCCGTAAGATGTTACAGAAAAACCCAAATGAACTTTTTGGCCAATCCAATATTTCATTCCACTGCAATAGAAAACAAATACAGTCGATGCAAGCTATTGCATTTAGAATGGATAAACAACAAGGTGCTGATGTATAACACAGAGAGATGTATTCAGTATCCTGTGATAAGTCATCATGGAAAAGAACGTAAATAAAGAATGTCTACATGAGTATAACTGAGTCACTGTTGTACAGCAGAGATTGGCACAACATTGTAGATCAACGATACCTCAATTTAAAAAAAATTTTTTTTTAATGAAAACAAATACACGTTTTGATCCTTGGAAGTAGGTTGGTGGGGGTAACAAAATCCTAAAACTATGGGAGTAGCTTTGGGACTGGGCAGTGGGCTTAAGTTGCAAGGACCTTGAGGAGATGGTTAGTGAAAGTCTAAGGGCCTTGAAGAGAAGCCCAGCATCTGTAACCTTTGTACCCTGAGGCCAAGTGCATCTTCAGGGCAGAGCTTCTCAACGTCAACAGTGAATGCACACAGGTCCGCTGGACGTTTCTCCTCTGGCCTCCAGGCTTCCCTCGGGCCCTTGATTTTGGGATTGGGCAGTGCCTCCCTTTACCCCTCTGTCAGCCATATAAATATAATTTCCTGTGTGTGATTATGTGGGAAGACTGGGGAGCCCTGCTCAAGGCCAGGGTGTGGTGCGTGACCAATGCCTCACCATGGCTGCGCCTGCCCTGATAATTCCAGACAGGACCAGCTTAGAGCATCACCCACAGAACATGGAGGCTCTGCCCACCCTCCTCCCAGCCCAGACCTGGAGGCCTTGCCGAGGACAGTGTGAGTACCGTCACATCCTCGGGAATGTCCAGTAGGAGCTTGGGTCCCACGTGGGGCGGTACTGACAGTCAGGCCTCGGGCAGTGGGAGGATGCTTGTGGGAGCATGATGGTGTCACACCATGACTTGGGGGGTCACATGCACCTGCCCCACTCCCACCAGGGGCATCCCCCTCTCCACCACCACCCAGTTCTTTCCCCTTGAACTTATCATACGTGTAAAGTACACATATACAGCCAGCCCTATATAACAAACCCAAACTACAAGTTCAGGAAAAATACACTGTGGCATGGGATGCAAATGTATGAAGGCTTCTTATCTCTACTCTGTCTTGAGCTCATAAAAGTTAATGGAAAAAATAAAGATCCCAACAACAGCAGCAAAACGGCAAAAGCTGGAGACACGGTGTGTGCAAGCACAGATAAAATAGCCACAAAAACATGGGGAAAGGTTCAAGGTCATTAATAATCAAAGAAAAGCAAATAAAAAATATATAGAAAGGCTATTTTATACCTATTAACTTGAAAACATGAAGAAAAATCACACACAGAGCAGCCAAATTTGCAGGGAAACCCACAGGTCAACGTCGCTGTTTACTCATATAAGTTGGTACGAAAGGTTTTGGAAAGACCTCTGGAGGTGCATAGCAGGAACTGTAAACATGCCTGTGCCCTCTTTTGGAATAAAACTTCTGGGAATTTATCCCCAGAGAATAATCCAGAGGAAAGGAAAGGGTGCAGGCACAAGTTCCTTACACATTGTTTATGATATTTAAAAGTCAGAAATCATGACATAATCCAGCCACTAGGAAATGGTTAAGTAAAGTATATACCGTATCTCTTTAACAAGAGAGTGATTGACTTTGCTCCGATTTTGTTGGCCATGTGGAAAACCACCCATGATACAATGTTCAATTTCAAAGTAGAATTCAAATGTATCTGCTTCAGAATTGCCATTATGTGAAAATTATTCTCTGCTTATCGCACACCAGGACTTGGAAGAGATCCTGAAAAGAAAAATCTTTTCATCCGATAGGGAAAATCTGTGGCTGAATCTTTTTCTTATTTCTGTTCAATGTAATTATGGTGCTTGTGCAGAACAACAGTCACCACAACAATCATCTTTTAGGAAGGACTGGAAATGCTCTCGCTGGGTATCTGAGTGCTAAAGCCCTGCTCTGCTCTGCCTCCTGGCTGCGCGTGTGGCAGCTGCACTGGGTACCCAGAGTCTGAGGATGCGGGGCTGCACCAGACTTTAGCTTATGCTCGAGAGCACACACTTCCCCTTCCAGAGGCCCACAGTGAGACCCGACCCCTTGGCCTTTAGGTAACCATCCTCCCAAGCTCATGCCAGGTTCCAGGGTTAAAAATAAACAGCCTTGTCTCCTTCAAAGCGCTGAGATCACACACCGGCAGCCCGTGGACCGGATGTGGCCAGTAGGCATGTTTGGTTTGGCTCACACAGTGCTTTAAAAGTTGGAAAATTTCACATTAAAAAAAAATTCAGATTCCCAGCATCTCATGAGAGGTTGGAAGCTGTGACAACACCAGGCCCACATTCCAGGCCAGCAACCATCCACCCACAGGCGCCCTGTGTGGGCGCCTGCCTCACTTAGGAAGGGGGGTGGTCGTGGCTCTGATTAATTCACGGGGCTCAAGATGCACACAGGGACCGACTCTGTGCAAGGCCCTGCTCTGTTTGCTCGGAATTCCGCAGGAAAGAGACATACATACCCTCCGCAGTGCTGGCCTTCTCCTGGGGAGAGAGATCATGTGCACTTAAGTGACCATTTCTCTGTTATGAAGATGATCAAACGGGGAACAGCTCTAGAGGGACAGCAGGGACAAGGTGCCTTGGAAAATCTCTCTGAACTGACGTCTGAGTTGATTCCTGAATGATGAGACAGAGCTGGCTATGCAAAGATGTGGGATGAGAACATTCTAGGCCAAAGGAAGAGGTGCAATGGCCCTGGGGTGTGAATGAGTGCGGACTGACCAGAGGCAATGAAGGAAGGAGAGAGAGAGGCTGGAGACTGGGTTTATTCCAGATGGTTTGGTGAACCGGGACCCAAGACAGTGAGATAAATGGGGACCCGAGACAGTGAGGAGAACAGTGACCTGAGATGTTGAGGTGAACAGGGACCCTCAAGGACGCTTTCACTTTCCCTCGAGCCCCTTCACACTGCAGAGCCCAGGACCAGAGGGCCTCTGGCATTTGGGTGGTGGTTCACGAATGCAGTGAAGAGCTTGATTCTCAGCCGCATGGGTACTCAAGGGGCCACGGGCAGAAGCGCCCAATTGTGAAGGATGGGAGGAGAGGGGCAGGGGGGTGAGCAGACTATTGTGGCCGTGTTACCCGGCCAGGGCTAAAACTGAACAGCCAAGCAAAGGGCCCAGTCTCCCATTCACAGACCTTCCCCGAGTCAACAAGTCTTACTCATGGCTGGCCTGAGGATTCCTCGATCTCTGTATGGAAACCTGTCTTGTAGCCACGAGGTCTGCTAACATTTTCTTTGGCTGATGACTTTTCCCTTTAAACCCAACTCCCAACCAACTTCCCAAGAACCCAAGGCAGCGACCTACAGAATGTCAGCCATCCAGCCTGCACCCAGATCTACCTACCTGGCTGACCACCTTCTGCTCAAAAGAAGCCCTGATCAATAGTAAGTAACCCTACACCAGTATTAAGAAGTGGAATCCCTTTTTGTAGAAAGAGGTCAGATCATCAGGGGTGCTTTGTCCAGCTAAACCGCATAATCCAGGGAGCCCCTGCAGGATGTTCAGGAGAGCAGTGATCAGATTTGCCTTTACTTTTTAGTTATTTATTTGGCTGCGCTGGGTCTTGGTTGCTGCACGTGGGATTTTCGTTGCCACATGCAGGATCTTTAGTTGCGGCACGCGTATGGGATCTAGTTCCCTGACCAGGGATAGAACCCGGGCCCCCTGTATTGTGAGTGAGGAGTCTTAACCACTGGACAACCAGGGAAGTCCCCAGATTTGTCTTTTAGAAGGCTGCCTCCGGCCACCCTGGGGAGAAAGCCATGCCTAGGGACAGGGGGACTCCTGCGATGACCAGGCAACGGTCCCTTGACCTAATGCAGCAGCGGGAACAAGGGAGACAAGGATGGAGACATTCCAAACACATGCAGCTGTTATATGAGAGGGAGAATGGAGTTTCCAAGCCCACAGGTCACTTGCTGGGGTACCGGGCACGGACAGACAGTGGTAGCCACCCTCACAAGTGCCTCTCTCCCCACGTGGCAGCTGAGCCTGTTAACAGCTAATTAAGAGCAGCCGGATGCCTACTTCAGCCAGCTTCTGCTGTCTGCCTGGGCTGCCCCTCAGACCACCCTCCACCCACCCAACAGAAAGGCCCTCCTTCCCCCAATGCTGGGCGAGGGACCTCAGGGACACATGTGACACATGTTCCTTGTGAACTGCTTTTTGGTTCTCTCTCCGGTCTTGCCTGAGAGTTTGCCTGTGTAGCTAGGTCACTTTATGTTCTTCTTTTTATTTTTCAGATCTAAGATATTACTTATGGATAAGCTGCTTTTTAAAATTAATGTTTCACTTCACATGTGATCTGGAATCAATTGTAGCAATTTAACACATTAAGGAGCTCATTTCAGGTTTGATAATAAAGTGCAACTTCTTGGGCTGTTTCACAACTGAGTCTGTTCTCTCTGGTAACACGATGGGTGGAGGTGAGGCTGTTTCACCACCGCAGACTGGGGTGTGTGATGGTTAATTTCATGTGTCATTTTGGCTAGGCCACAGTGCCCAGTGGTTTGGTCAGACACCAGTCTAGATGTTGTTCTGAACGTATTTTTAAGATATGACTAAGATTAGACATAGAAAATAAACTAATGGTTACTAAAGGGGAAAAGGAGAGGGGAGGAATAGATTAGGAATTTGGAATTAACAGATATACACTACTATATATAAAATAAACAACAAGGACCTACTGTATAGCACAGGGAACTATATTCAATATCTTATAATAACACATAATGGAAAAGAATCTGAAAAAGAACACACACACACACATACATGTATAACTGAATCACTTTGCTGTACACCTGAAACATCGTAAATCAACTAGACTTCAGTTTAAAAAAAGGATATGACTAACATTAAATCAGTAGACCTTGTGTAAAGCAGATACCCTCCATAACATGGAAGGACCTCAACCAATCCATGGAAAGCCTTAAGAGCAAAAACTGAGGTTATCTGAAAAAAGGAGTTTTCCTCCAGGCTGCAACACAGAACTTCTGCCAGGGTTTCCAGCCTGCTGTTCTACAGTATTCAAACTTAAGACTGAACATCAACTCTTACCTGAGTTTTCTGCCCACCAGCTTGCCCTGCAGATTTCAAACCTGCCAGCCCCAACTATGTGAGACATTTCTTTAAAATCAGCCTCTCTTTCCATCTATCATCTATCTATATCTATCTATCTATCATCTATCTAATCTATCTATCTACCTTCTATCTATCTAATCTATCATCTATCTATCTATCTATCTATCTATCTATCATCTATCTATCTCCTATTGGTTCTGTTTCTCTGGAGAACCCTAATGAAAACCAAGGGTGAATTTGAAGGGTGGAGCTTTCAGGTGTGAAGGGCCGTCATTTTAGCTACAAAATGCAGATTTTTAGGAATGATTCACTGAGCTCTTTTCGACCCTGAACACAGCCTCGGGGCCTTGCGCAGGCTCTTCTCTCCACCTGGACACCTTCCTCAGGACCTGCAGGCTCTCCTCCTCCGAGTCTGTTCAGCACGTGCATCTCCACAACACTGCACCTCCCTGGAGCACACCCTCCATGCCCCGCTCCCGCTCGCTTGCCAGCCGCCCCTCCCTTCCCTTTCTCATGCTTTTCCTCTTAGTGCTTATCTGCACCTGAAATGCAACATATTAGCGCATTTATTATCTGCTTTCTCATCACCTCCTTGTGCACTGCTGGAAGGTCAGCTCCAGGTAGACTCTGTGTTGATCACTAATGACTCCCCAATGCCTAGAATGGGCCCTGCATACAGCAGGTGCTCAATAACTACTCAGCGTAGACTAACTGAACAACAGACAGATTCTGGAACGTGGGGCAGGAGACAGGACCCTGGTGGGTGGGTTCCCCTTGTCCTTGACTTTCCCTCTAGTCCAGGTACCAGCCAGTGCATGGCCTCCTTCCTTGGGGACCGAAGCCCTAATCTCCTCCAACAGCACCCTGAGAACAGCCACATAAAGACACGTACCAAAGGGGGGGAGTCGTGCGGCTTCCGAGGAGCAGACGTCCCTCTCCTGGATCCTCCTCCCATAGGTCGCAGAGTAGATGTTGAGATACTTGGATTCGTGGCAGTGCAGCTTCAGTTCGTGGTCTTCACACACGGTTTTGTTTTTTATTTCATCTGAAGCAGAAACCAAAATCGAGGCCCCATCAGCTTCCTCAGAGGGAATCAGTGAGCACTGCCCACGTCCCGGCCAGGTCCCGTCCCCCATGGGGCTGCACCCCAGGAAGGGGACAGTCGGGATGGCCCTGCCTGCCGTGGGCTCTCTGACCCTGCAATCCCTCTGCAGGAAGAGGGTGGGGAGCAACCTGTCTAAAAAGCGAAGACCCAGAAATTACACTGAGGACCAAACAGATGAGGAGAGATGCCAGGGGGAAGATGCAGCGCTCCCTGGGCCAGGCCTCGGACAGGCCAGGCCATAAAGGGAGCTTCTCGCTCTCCCCACTTGAGTCCCACATTCCTTAATTGAAGGGAGCCTTTTCCCAAGTGTCGTCCTGGGACCCACATAGGTAAAGACCAGAAATTACCTGATAGAAGATTAACTTCAGAGAGAGTCCAGCTAAACCTCGCCACCCAAATGCATAATGTTCTAGCATCCCGTTTGTGTATTTACCGAGAGAGAAACATGATAGGAAAGTAAATTATTTCCTTTTCTAGGAAAGGAAAAAACAAAAAACAAACAAGGCACAGTATCTGTGAAGAATCCCTCTTTGAAACACCAAGGTCCTATTGCATAGCACAGGGAACTATGTTCAATATCCTGTCATAAAAGAATATGAAAAAGAATACTAAAAAAAAAAAAAGAATCCCTCTTTGAAGAGGTGTGAAGAGCCGGCCCCAAGTCTGTGATCCAGGAACAACCGGCCCTCGGGCCGGCATGGGTCCTAGGAGAGGACGATTCCAGCCAGCTCATAGTTTGTTCCCAAAGAATTTAAGAAAAGTTTGTTTATGTGTTTAATCCATGTACCACACTGAAATTTCCCTTTGCAACGTCACATAGGGTTAACGTTATAAATGGAGAAAATATAGTTTATTGATTTTTTTAAGACTGTATACCAAAAAACCATTCAATTAATTAAAGTGTTTAATAATGAGTTAATTTTTTAAAGTAATATTAGTTAACACTGTAGCCACAAAAGATTACCTGACATATGATTCTATTTCTACGGTACATCCAGAAAAGGCAAACCTCTAGGGAAAGAATGAAGGTTAGTGGTTTTCTGAGGCTGAGGGTTGGGGACATGAAGTGACAATGGCAACTGGACACAAGGAAATATTTTCAGATGATGGAAATGTTCTATAGCCGGACTGGCCTGGTGGTTGCACTACTCAGTAGCTTTACGAAAAATCACTGAATTGTACACTTAAAATGGGTGAATGTTCTGCTATGTAAATTATACCTCAACAAAGATATTTTAAAAATAACAATAGCTAATGTTTCCTGAGCACTTTCTCTGAACTTAGGCCTTGTTCTAGGATCTTTAAATGTATCAGTGAATTTACAACTCAAAACAGCCCTTCTGTGAACCACCTCTGCCCATTCTTGGCATGTTGTGCTTTAGATTTTTAGAAATCATTTGTAGGAGTGATTCATGGATTCTGGATGCTAACTTTTGAACTTTTGTCTCTTACGTGTTATAAATATCTTTTCCTGGCCTCCCACTTCTTCTACACTTTGCAAAATCAAAGCAAAGCAAAATGTAAAGGGGACCATGGTTATTTCTCCCCACCCAAATGTTTGTATAAGAAAAATCATGAAAAAATGCTAGGCCCTCTCTATCACCCCAGTCCTAGTTTTTTCTGCTTCGAGGCACATCCTTCAGCCAGACAAGCATTGGTGTCAACAGCAAACAAGAGCTAAATTCCAGGAGCTGCTCAGGGTGTCATGGGCTGCCTGTGATGGCGAGGAAGAGGGAGGAAAACTAGCCCACACTCCCCATCACCCCCACAGCTACCCTGTCTTTCACTTCTCTCTCCAACCCATGTCTTTGCTCCACTTTTCTTTCCTGGATTGGAGGTGCAGGCTGATCCCCTTAAACCAAAGTTTTCCAATTGTCACTTGAGGCCCATTAAGAGGTCATGAAATTTAGTGAGTTGTGATTAGAAATTTAAAAAAATAAAGACTAGTTCCGAAAACATCAAAGTGCATCACACAAAGTAAGGACAAATACTATTTTATAAAAGATGTTTTTTCAGGTGTGTGCGTATCGTGTTGGGCCAAAACATAAAATGTTTTTCCTACTCTGGGTTGTGATCAAATCAATCTGAAATTCTCTGAAGAAGAAGGCATGAGCGGTAAACAGCAGAGCAACGGTGGCCGGTGGGATCGTCACATCCCGGAACTGCTGATGCGTAAGTCCCAAACTTAAAACATGAAAGAAAATAATTTCCTAATAGAAATTCCACCTTTCGGTGACTTATAAATTCCCATCCTTTCCCCTGAAAACAGAGAAGTAGCAGTGAGGCCAAGCTTTTGAACTGCTTGAAGGAAAAATTTTCGGATCTCAAGATTACCATCAGCTCTGGTGATGGAAAACCTGGGCAATGGTTCTTTAAGCCATGATGATGGAGCTCCGTGCTTTGGGACAACCTAGATGCGTGGGATAGGGAGGGTGGGAGGGAGGCTCAAGAGGCAGGGGATGTGGGGATATACGTATATATATAGCTGATTCACTTTGTTGTACAGCAGAAACTAGCACAACATTGTAAAGCAATTACACTCCAATAAAGATGTATAAAAAAAACAAAACAAAAAACATGATGATGGGAAGATTCATGAATGAAAGGTGCAGAGCAGAAACCAGGTTACAGATGCTCACAAAATCCCCATCCTCTCTAGGATCTGAACAAAGCTGAGGACCCATCAGAGGAGGGAAAAGTCAGGTCGTGACTCAGCAAATGTTTAGGAGGCCCTTTACCCACTCACTGGAATCTTAATATAACAGCTTAAACTTAGAGCCAAGAAAAGTTTTGTTTTCTTTTTCTAAATAAAAAGAACACGGAGTCTGACCTTGACATTGGAGGGTTTAATTTCGGTGAGTCATATCCGCACTGGTATGCGTTTTTCAGTGCTTTTGATGAGTAAACACTAAATCCCACCAACACCGAAATATTGCCTGACTTCAAAGGTCCAGCATGAGCAACGGCCTTTGATGCAGAACAGAGGGCCTGGGTAGACGCACCAAAAGAGCTCAAGCACCCTTCCAACTAGAAGAATACCAAAAATGCTAAGAATGCCTTCCATCGGCAGAGCTCGCCAAAAAGGAGGAGGGAGAAGGCAGGACGAAAACCAAGCCTTATCTCATTAATCCGGGACATTTTTACCAGGAATGGTTTCTTTCTTTTTTATCAGAATTTTTTAAAATTAGAAGAGCTTTTTAAAGGCACGCCATGAAATGCACTTAGCAGCCCCCATCTCTCTGATGTATTAAGACCCGTTCATTAGAGGTACCAGCCTCGGTACCAGCCAAACTCACCCAGAGTAACACAACACTCCCACGTAAAGCCTCCAGTGATTTCTGTCCCCAGGTTATGCGCAAGTCATCTCCTGGGATGGAGGGGCCTGCGAGTGTCACCTTACGTGTTTCTGCTGTTTTGATGTTGAGTCCCTTGGTTCCTTGGGAATGTACTAATTCACTGTCACCCAAGAGTGACATTTCTGGGTTCTAAAAATAACAGGACCGTTAGCATAATCGCTGCGTTTCTTAGAGAACTAGAATTTGTGTTAGAGCTGGGTTAGCGTACTCGATAGCGTCAGATTAGAAAAGGTGTGTGCAGCCTCCCAGAAATGGGCTGTCAACATCTCTGCGAGTTTGCATGGTTCACCCAGGAGCCTGGGTGGAGGCAGAACTACAACTCTGCCTAAAATACAGCAGCAACAAATTCTCCCTCCTAATTAGAGGTCTACGTGTGCAATTCATCCCTCTTTAACAGTGCATAGACACGTCTGCCCAGCATGGCCTTTCAAAGATGGGCGGGGATAGTCATCTGCCAAGATGGAAATATGTTTTCATTGACATTATTTATGACTGCCAGTGCATGGCGATGTTAACATGCAGACAGATATTTAGTCTCTTTTGTTGTGTTTTTGAATTCTCAACAGACAGCGCACCCTGCTATCGCCCGCACCCAGGGCAGACCACACCCCCACACCCCCAACCATTGGTATATCACTGCCTTTCAGTCATTCACGTCTTGAGCAAGAATTACCTTAACCTGCCTCTTGGAATAATACCTACTAATCGCTGAGCTCAACTCCATGACAGGCCCTGTATTCAACATTTTACATACAGCACTGTACTTTTAGTCCTTACAATAGCCTTATGTAGAAGGTGCTCTATCTTTATTTTACAACTGAGTTATGGAGCCTCCGGAAGTTTCCCTCTACTGCCCAAGGTCACACAGCAGCTCCACAGCAGACAGGAACACGAATCCTAAATTCAAAGACTCGCTAAAACCAAAATTCTCCGCAGCGATGATATTTAGGGAGGAAGTGACGCATGGCACACAATCAGGGAGAAGAAGATGCCAGTGAGGATTGCTGGTAAAATACTCTCCAACGCACACACATAAAACAAGCCCTGATGTGTAGTCTTAGCCCATTTCCCTGGTGTAAGTACTTCCATCAAGGTAGATGTCCCTGCTCACAGGTGGGGCTGGGAAGAGATGGGTATAATTGGCTCTCATGGTGACAGCTGGCCCCATGCGTTCCTGGGTGCAGCAGTGGATGAAGTCTTTGGACACTCAGAGCGTTATGCAGGGGATGGAACTGAGGCCACGGAGAAGAGCCTCAGGAGGAGAGAGGGTTGCAGAAAAAGAGCCAGGAGGGTGTGGGGACAACCCCCTTTCCACCTCTATTTCATAGCAGCAATAGGAGCTGCCTCCCAAATGGCAGCGCCTTAGGTCACCAACGTGCAGGTCACACGAGGGGCTCTGGGCTGACTGTCTGTGTCCCTGTAAAATTCATATACTGAAACCCTAACACCCATGTGATGGTATCAGGAGGTGGGGCCTTTAGGAGGCAATGAGGTCTTGAGTGTGCAGCCCTCATGAATGGGATTAGTGCCCTTATATATGAGACCCTAGCGAGATTCCTCACCCCTCTGCCAAGTGTGGTTAGAGCAAAAAGGACAGCCGTCTATGAGGAAGCAGCCCTTCAGCAAATACCAAATCTGCACCTTGATCCTGGCCTTCCCAGCCTCCAGAATTGAGAGAAATAAATTTCTGTTGATTACAAGCTGCCGAATTTATGGTACTTGTTATAGCAACTCAAGGGACTAAGATATAAGGGCTCTGCCCCTTTAATCTGTTACCCATGGGGCAGCCAGATGGGGCTTTACAACCCCAGCGGAGGACTTTCCCTGTTTAAATGCTGCCCTACAGGAAGACTCTACCTCCTTCCCTGGCAGTCAGGGCCCTGAATCCTGCTCCTCTCTGCCTCGTGCTCCTTTTGCTTCATCCAGGCCCCTGCACTCCAGCCACAGGCCTCTGTAAGGAGTGAGCTTTCTGTGCCCTGACTCCACCCCAGGAGTTCATCATCATTTGCTGGGAAAGCCTTCCCTGAGTTCCTGCCGAGGTCAATTCCTTCTTTGAGCTTCTTGCATAGTACCAAAGGCACAGGGGTCTTCTTTAGATGTTTTTTGGACAGAGGGTCTTTCTGGAGAAAGGAGATATTTGGCCTAGAATCTAAAGGATGAGAAGCAACCGGCTATGTGAAGATGTCAGTAAATGCTTGCTGGATGAAGGGACATTGGAAACTACCCAAAACAGAACCACCATCCGGGAATCCTCTGCAAGATGCGAGTTCTCTTCAAAACGAAAACCTGGCCCACACCTGTGCACAGCAGGTGCTTCATAAGTGTTTGATGAAATGAAATTAGCAAACAGACCTAACCACCCACCCCAGAAACATGGCTGTGGCCCAGCACTGGCTTATCTGCCAATTTCACAAGGTCTTTTACATTTCTTCTAGAGGCTGGTCCCACCCATCTTTTTATTAGGAACAATCCCCAACATATAGAAAATGTGAGAGACTATCACAATAAATGAAGTGAGTAGAAGGAAAAGCTAAGGGCGTTGGCCAAGGATGTGGCCATTTTTGAGAGATTCAGCAGAGGAACGATGCCACTAAGAATGTGGGGATCTGATTTTGCTGAGTCTACAGAGGGGGCAGGAGTTGGTGAGAATTCCTGGGGTGGTGGGGGGCGGGGGGGTGGGGGGTGGGCATTTAGGCTCTTCTGCAGTCTGGGCCTGCTTGTGGGAGTTTGTGATTGTGTGTACTTGCGAGTGAGTGTGTGCATGTGTGACTACATGTGTGACAGTGCCTATGTGTACAATAGTGTGTGTGGATGTGATAGTATTGGGTTGGCCAAAAAGTTCATTCGGGCTTTTCTGTAAGATCTTATGGAAAAACCAAACGAGCTTTTTGGCCAACCCAAAATGTATGTGTGAGAGTCTGTATGTGTGCATTGTGAGTATGTGATAGTGTGTTTGTGGGTGCATGTGTGAGTGTGAGTGAGTCTGAGTGTGTGTTTGGATGTGCAGTGAGGAGGGTGGTGGCTGGGCCATAGGGCCATTCCGAGGTGTCTGGGTACCAGCAAGGAAAGATTTTGAGACAGAAGCCTGGATACCTGCCCACGGGATCCAGGGCTTTCTCCGCAGATGTGTCCCTGAGACCGTTCCACGCGTGTGGCTGACGCCTTACCCACCATGGGAACCCAGGCCACCCGTGTCTTGGGAGATGCTGGGCTCCACAGGCAGAAACCAACAGGCAATAAGATGCAGAAGAATGAGACCGGTTGCGTTGTTGCAGCAGTGCAGAATGTTACAAATTATTATCCCTGATGTTTGGCTAGATGTTGCTGCTAGAACATTGCTGTCTTTTCAACAAGTTTTTCAAGTATTACCAGGAACCTGTAATTACCTACAGCTTCTCTCAGGCAGACCCTCCACGCCTGGAGGTGTGACCTCCTCACGGAGCAGCAATTATTTTTGGCCTGCAGTGGCTTAACCACAAAACCGTGTGCGTTAGAAGGGGCGAGAGTCAGTGGAGAGAAGTCCGAGAATCAGAATAGAAGAGCTTGCTCCCTCCAAGTTCTCTCCCTCTTTCTTTCTCTTTAGGAAAGACGCTGCTTCAGGAGCCCCCGCTGAAGGTGAAAGTGGGAAGAAGCTGGTCTGTAAAGGTCCGGAATCGTGGGCTCAGGTGGCAGCTGTGCTACCGGCCCCCTCGGAAGAAAGAGCTGCCCTGCGCGGCAGGGGTTGGGGGCGGGGAGCGTGTGGAATGGGGTTGGGGAATCTCATAAAAAAGCCTTCCTCTGAAAAGGAGAAACAGCCCCTCATGTTGGGGAAAAGCCATTGCATCTCTTGCCACCCTGGTATCTTTAGCATCAGGACAGCAGAGTTTTACATATTACAAAGGGTTCTTTTAAATTCAGGGATTTGCAAGAATGCACACGGATAAGTGTGTGCGTGCATGCGTGCGTGCACACGCACATACACAAATACACACAAACTAAAAAACCAAGTGGGATGGGGTCCCAACATCCCTATTAATAAGAGTTTCAAAGTTGGATGAACGCCAACTGGCAGAGCATCTGGGAGCCCACACCCCACACACACTGTCCCCCTCGGAAGTTACTTACTAGGTTGGCATTTAAAGGAGACCAGGAGGTATTTACTGCTTCCTGGACAAAGGTCAGGTCCAAAAACACGGCTATTGACCAGGAGGTGGCAGGCCCGCTGGTTCTGGCATTCGTCCAGCACCTTCTAAAATGGGGGGGCAGAAAAGGGACAGGCTTGAGAACCACACACAGTGTCTGTGAGACCCCACACCTGGGCTGCTCTGGGCTCTGAGGAGGAAGGGCACTGGCCTGCCTGACCTGGGACTCACATTTTAAAACCTTCACGCTGGTACCAGCTGGGTCTAAAACGGAAGCACCCACATGTGGCTGATCGGGTCGGTTCCCTGTCTCCCCAGCTCTCCCCAAAAAAAAACCTGTTCCAACAGCACGAGGCCTCCCTCAGAAAACCAGCCTCCAATCTGCCGCACCTGGCACCACTGCTGACAGTTCTGGCAAAAGTGGCACGTCGCAGAGGCTTCCGGGATGGGAGCAAGATCAGGGTACCACAGAGCGTGGATTGGAAGGCACCTGAAGTGCCCCACCCAGGAGGGACCCCTGGTTTTAAAGCTGACAGAGCGCTAGGGGATCAGGAATTATAAGCACAGCTCCTCATCCTTAGAAATGCCCAACACTGGCCACAGGGACGCTCAGCACTTGGGGGACGCCTTGGAGACCCCAACTCAAACCCAGGCCAACAGCTGAAAATTAGAAAGCTGATTCCCACCCTTGCCAACTTCAAGGACGCAGGACCCACTTTTCCCACTGGAGCAACTTTCTGGGTGGAATATGCAGGCTTTCTGTTGAGCATTTGGCTTGAAAGCGTTCCTTCACAAAAATTTAAAAAAAAAAAAAAAAAGCTTTCCTTCAAATCTCTCCAGACCTTTTCCAGGCAGCTCCCACCTTTGTGAGTGAGTCTGCTCAAGGGAGCTCAGGGAACACCCGACACTGGGCTGCAGGTGAGCCAGCATCTCGCTGCTGCCCTCCCAGCTCCCAAACAGATCAGGCCCCACCCACGACAAACACAGAGGTTCTTTACACCAGGTACAGTAAAAAAATGCTCTCAAGAATCTACTTATTTCTGTTGGACTGAATTTAGCACACATTCACCAGCCTGAGTCGCCATGTTCTCATAGTGGCTCATGGAACATCTCCATGAAGGATGCTGGCCCTACCAGGTCTCCCCCGTCATGTCAGGCGCCCCGTGGATGTGCATAAAATCAGGAAAAATGCCCAGGGAAACCCCGAGGGCCCCCAGATGATGGTGCATATTCCATGGCTGAAGGTATCATGAAATACCTCAGCCCTTGGGTGGCTGTTTGTGTTATAACCATGGAATAGGACCCAAGGGCAGAGCTCTTTCCAAAGTGTATTACAGCTGGAATTGCCGAGAGGGGACTTCCTGTAGCCATTTAGTCAAGGGCTAGATCAGGTAAGGTGCTCCTGTGTGGACATCAACCGGTTCTCTCCTACGTTAAGCAACCCCTCCCTGAAGAAGCACCTTGTCTCAGCTCCCAAGCACAGGTTAAAAGACACAAAGCAAAGGATCTCTTGATCTCAGGATGAAAGAACAGCGTGTGGAGATGTTTCTGGCAAACAAACCCTCCGAACAACATCAGAATTGTGTTCACAAATGCTGACTTGTCTGCCTGGTTACAGCAACATCCTCTTCCCTCAGGGTTGCCTGGCAGAGGCAGGCACCCATGTTGGAGGACACAGTGCCCGTGTTTTGGAACCACAGGGTGCCAGGAGTGCACAATTTCACAAAGGAGGCACTGCCGCCCTGGTGACACTGGCCATGTTCTTTTTATTCCCCTAGGAGGGCAGCAGACAGGCTGGGTACCAGGGATGGGTGGGCAGAGTTGTTGGGGTGAGGAATGGGAACATTTAGGATATGGGGAAGGACTGGGGGTAGGGTGGGGCACACAAGGAAAGTAACTGCTTGTCTCCAGAAGAAACATGTTGTCTCTCCTCTGGGTGTGGAAACCAGCGGATTCATTCAAACACATTCTTTTGGCTCCTCAGTTGGTGCCTTTACCAATCACATGACCACCCAGGTACTACAATGCTTAGCTTGGAAGCAATAAATAGTATATGAAATAGAAAAACCCTTACATTATCACATTATGTTTGCTTCTCCTCTTTGGGCCTTAGGGAGAGCTGCACAGCATTAAAGCTAATTCCATTTCTCCTCAATCCTTCTAGGAATTTTACCATTACCCACATTTCCCACAGCTGACAAAATCAACTTCACCACCTGCTCTAACCACCCTGATTTCAACAGATTCATAGGGAAATTTGGAGGCATTAAAAAAATCCAAGGCCAAGTGACTCCATAATCTTGGCCAACTAGTTATAAACATTGAGGGCCCAGGGACAGCAGAATAGAGGTTGTTTGGGTAATTGAAAGCCAGAAGAGTCTAAAATCATCATTGACATATTAGTTTTGACCTCCTCATAGACCAAATATTGCCCCAATGCCAACTGAAAAAAAGAATGAGTCAGCCCCCTCCCCACTCCTAATTCCTGGTACTATCAAGGAGGAACCAGCAGAGACTGCTCAAAGTAGCTCCAAATGAGAATAACATGATTAGCTACAACTGGAGAAGCAAACCATAAAAAAAAAAAAAGATAATTATTGATATTCCCCTTCCTTGAGTGCATTCTCTAATAACTTGATCATAACTTCTGATGTTTGTCTTGCGGTTCCCACTAAAGAATGCACAGCCTTCCCTCTCTCCTGGGGTCCTGATGGGAGATGTAGGCCTGGAGGTTGAAGCCCACCATGATGGTAATTTACTTTACTGCAGGGAGGAGCGTGCCTTTGAATAAATTCATTCTGCGAGTGTATTAAGGAAGCTCTCCGATAAGCAGGAATTCGATTTGGACTCATTTGGTAAAGAATCCTTTTGAGAAGCAAAGAAGAGCTTACCTGCAACATTCGTGAATTATCTACATCGAGATTTTCATGAATCAGGTTTGCTTTGAGTGAACTATAGAATCACAAGTATATATACACAGAGAGAGGGACAGAGAGTGAGAGAGAGAGAAAACTAGTTTGTCATCTTAAAACATCTATGAAAGGCAATACCTGCAGTGTGGTGGGTGCCACACAGGTTAAGCTGTCTTCCCTCTGGGAGGCAGGCTGATGCGTGCTACACATTTGGTAATCTTGCCCATAAAATGCCGATTGGACACTTATCGTTGAATGCCGAGGGCACTGCAGATTCAAATGGTCCCCATCACAGGCATAGGCGGTGTGGTTTTGCAGGAGTTTGGTTAGGTAACCTGGAAAATATTCAGCCGGGTTACAAGAGGCCCAGGAACTCACCAATCCTCTATGAATTTTGGAGCAGGAGGACCTTGGCTCCCCTGGGGGAGGGGCTGGTCAGTGATGAAGGTGTGGGCGGGGCTTCCTCAACTGCTCCCTAGACAGGACACCAGACCAACCCAGAGCTGGGGCCAAGGGAGCGGATGCCGGTTTTTCTGTCTGGGCTGGAAACCTTGGTCTGGGGTGGCCTGTTGCAAGGCTCCGAGAGCATGTTCCCTCCAAGAAGCACTAAGAGACTGGCCAGGATCCCAGAAGTCCTGAGGCATCTCTATAAGGCAGGAAAAAGTTGCAAGTGGGTGTCCCTTGGGCATGTAGATGCCTGTCCTGAGGGAGACTCGGGTTCTCTGATCTCCCACTAGCTGGGCCAGGCCTTCCTGGAACGAGGGGCTGCTGTTTTATTTTAGGAAAACACTCCTGGGGCTGCCTCAGTCCTGGAGAAGAAAGCAAGGTAGCCAGCCTGCATGGGATAAGGGCCTTCTTTGAAGGGAGGGGAAAGGGGGATGGTGGGGCTCTGTTATGGGTCTAACAGTGTCCTCCCCCCGCAAATTCACATTTGCCCGGAACCTCAGAATGTGACCTTATTTGGACAGAGGGTCGTTGCAGATGTAATTAGTTAAGATGAGGTCAGGCTGGGGTAGGAGAGGCCCTTAATCCTGTATGACTGGTGTCCTGATGAGAAGAGAAGAGATGCAGAGGGAGACAGTGACATAAAGACCAGAGTGATGCTTCTAGAAGCCAAGAACACCAAGGCCTGTCAGGAGCCATCAGGAGCTGGAAGAGGCACGGAAAGATGCTTCCTTAGAAACTGCAGCAACAGCTTGGCCCTGCCGACACCTTGACCTCAGGCTTCTGGCCTCCAGAATGATGATAGACTGTATTTCTGTTGTTTTCAGTCACTCGAGTTAGAGTTAGTGGTCATTTGGTACAGCAGCCCTGGCAAGCTCATACAGGCTCCAGGTCCCTGTGTCTCCAGCTGGCTGAGCTGAGCAGGGCCTCAGGCTCAGAGGAGCTGTGTGGACAGCCTGGCAGGCGCTGGTGGCCTGGATGGTTTCTCAGAAAGGAGGAAGGAAGGTTCATCTGAAATGTAGATTCCTTTCCTCCTTCTCACACCTCACGAGGTCAATCGTGAGGCAGCTGGGAGGGAAGCCAGGGACTTTCTGGTGAGGTGTGTGGGAGATGGTTTGGCAGTCCTAGGCCTCCGAGGGGGAGGAGGGGGAGTGGAGGAAGGCATCTGAGAGCTCCCCACTTCCCACACGGCCGGGCTGTGCTCGAGCTATTCCTGCTTAGGTTTTAAAATCCTCTCCGAACCATCATGCTCTACAAAAGGCACCCAATGCAGCTCCTTGGGTTTCCCTGACAGTCACAGAAAAGGGATGAGATCTCTGCCGTAGGGTGGGCACACCTGCCCACCTGAAGATGGAGACCGGGCGCCTTCGCCAGCACACTGCATCCAGACTGTAGGTCTGTCACTGCAATTCCCTTTTTTCCTTCCCGCCCATGACAACCATCACAAGAACAGCCAAGAAATCAGCCACCCTGAGTTAACTTCACCTACAGAAGCAAAGTCTAGCTTGGGCAGCAAAACTGCCATCAGGCAGTAGGCACGTAAGTCAGGGTCCTGCTAGTTGGAATGTTGTTACTTAGAAGGTGAACCCCGCGGAGCACCGAGAAGGACCAGGCAGAGACCCTTGGTGGTCCGAGGGCCCAGGGCAGTGTCTTTCCCCAGGGCAGTGTCTTTCTGTAGGACACACAGGCAGGCCCTGATAAAGCTATGATTTGTACAGGATCTTTTGTGGAATCTCAGCATCCTATTATGAGCCACACCAGGGAATTCAGGATTGCCCTGAGGCTGCCCCCCGGCCAGCACCCACTCTGAAGCTTCCCAGACTGGTACCCCCATCCTTTAGCTTTGTCGTTAAAACTTTCTTGTCCGTCACCCATCATTCACGTGGATAACCAGCTGACTGGAATGTTAAATTAATTCTGGGAGCATGACTTCGGCTTCATGTTTATGGTTTGTTCAAAAGGCCATGTGTTACTCTGGTTAAATGAAGGTGATGATAAGGCCCTGGGGCAGGTGGAACCACAGACAAAAGGGGCCTGGGTCCTGGATTTGTGGAGGGAATTGCTGTCTGCTCCACAGACTGTCACATGAGTGAGAAAGAAACTTCTCCTGTGTTTGAGCCATCACCTGTCTTCACCTGATGTGTCATGTACTCTGTCCCCAGTAAACAAACTTGATGTCTGTGGGACCATTTACATCAAAACACAACACAATGCAGCCCAGTGGCCCATGCCCCCTGCATCCCATATTCAAATTTGGAGAATGATATTCTGGAGGTTCAATGCACAGCATTGACTAACTCGAGCTCTTTCAGACTCTTGCACTTTGAGAGGGGAGGGGAGCCTCCTTCCTGGTACATCGGTCCTAACACTAATACAAGTTCAAAGAAGATACTTCAGCAGTAAAACCTGCTCTAGACTTGGTCCAATTCCTTCTTCAAAAACCTATACCTAGGTCCAACAATGGAATATTACTCAGCACTAAAATGAAATGAGCTAGGAAGCCACGAAAGACACGGAGAAAACAAACGCCTATGATTAAGCGAAAGAAGACAATTTGAAAAGGTGCCAGGCTGTGTGATTCCAAGTATGCAGCATTCAGGACAGGTGAAACTATGGAGACAGTGAAAATATCAGTGGTTGCCAGAGGTTTGGGGGGAGAGAGGGATGAACAGGTGGAGGAATTGTAGGGCAATGAAACCATTCTGCCTGATACTATACTGGGAAATGCAGAGCATTATATATTCGTACAACATCAAGGGTGAACTCTAGTGTAAACTATGGATTCTGGGTGATCATCTGGTGTCAGAGTAGGTTCGCTGATTGTAACAAACACACCGCCAGTACGGGGTGTTGATAGTGGCGGAGGCTGTGTGTGTGGCGGGGTGGACAAGGCTATATGGGAAATCTGAGCTTTCTGCTTAACGTTGCTGTGAACCTCACACTGAGAAAGAAAGTCTATTTAAAAGGGAAACAATTTAAAAACCACACATGCTTCTCCAGGATAGCATCAGCTTTGGGAAGAGAGGGGTTAGGTGACAGGGAAGGGACATGACGGGAGTGCGTGTGAGCTGGCAAAGCTCTGTTTCTTGACCTGAAGGCTGGATACGTGTTTTACTTGGTGTGAGTCCATCCAGCTACACACTTAGGATCTCTGTACTTTTCTGTTGGTAGATAAATGTTTGTTTAAAAAACCCTTATGTGCAGTTTTGTGACCACTATTTTATACTAATAAAATCTTTATACTAATAAAGAAAGTCTTAAAAATATCCTATGCCTCTAATTCTAACTCTGTGCTCGCCGCGATGCAAACCTCTGATTTGTAATTTGAGACTCTACGCGATATTATCCACCTGAAAGGAGAACCCTGAGCTGATGGTCTGACAGTTCTGGTACCAGAGATTTCCTTCTCCAAGTTAATAAATGTTAAGTCTAGAAATTCTTTTAAAAATTTTTTTAAAAAAGGAAAATCTAGATACCAGGGAGCCTGTGGTTGTTTTATAGGGCATGGAGAGCCATCGGACCCCATCTTCTGCAGCCAACCTCATCCACACGAGCCCCTCCTCCACAGTGACAGCAAGAAACGCTCATGAAGACGGGCCATCGGCCCGCCCACATTACGGCCCCCCACAGGTGCCTTCCATGCCCCATTCTGATTGGCCGACGGTGTCAGAAGCTGCCGAGAGGTCCAAAGAAGGACAATTAGAACTAGCCACTGCTTTTGGCAACGTGGAGGTCACCAAAGACCATTTGGAGAGGTATTCGGGATGATGAGTGGGGAACAGAAGCCTGTTTAGAAAGGGCTGAAGTTAAGGAAGTCTAAGATGATTCCCCTGGTGGACAGAATAATAGCCTCCCCAAAATGTCCACAGGGACCAGTCCCCAGAACCTAGAAATATGTTACTTTACATTATACAAGGCACTTTAGAGTTATGATTAAGTTAAAGATCTTGAGATGGCAAGATGATCGTGGATAATCTGGGAGGGACCAATATAATCCCGGGGGTCCTTATATGAGGGAGGCACAAGGGTCAAAGTCAGAAGAAGGAGGCGTGGCAACAGAACCAGAGGTTGGAATGGGACGGCCATGAGCCAAAAAATGTAGGCGGGTCCTAGAAACCGGAAAAGACAAGGAAACAGATTGCACCCTGAAGCCTCCGGAAGGAATGCAGCCCTGCCAACACCTTGATTTTAGATTTCTGAGCACCAGAACTGTAAGAGGATAAGCCTGTGCTGGGCGATCGTTTCTTAGAGCAGTCACAGGAGACTAAGCGTTTATACAGGTGACCCTCACGACAACTTGGTGGAGATGAGGCAGAAAGAAGGCTACAGTCATAAGAACTGATGTCCGGGGAGAGATTTGTAAATAATTATGATTGTTTTAAAGTTGGGACAGGTCTACGCATGTTCGTATGTACGTGTATAAATATATATACATATGAGTCTGAGGTCATATGTAAATTATATTCCTTACTGCAGATTAAGGTTAAAAAATTTGAAAGTGGGTGCTAGCAAGACAGAGCGTGAAATGATGGACTGTGGGCTCCAAGCTGAGTATAGGTTAGCAGATGATCACAGGAGAAGCCCAAGGGGACAGAAGTCCTGCTGAGATCCAGTAAGGTCAGAGTGGGGGCAAGCACACCCTGCAAGCTGGAGAGGGAGGAGCTCGTGCCCAAAACTTGTTTGAACAGGTTTCAAGACAGAGCGGTTGCAGGTGATGAAGTGGCCATGGAAATGGCCATGGAAGAGGGTGTAAGAGGTCAGTGGAGGAGAAGGTTCTTGGAAATGAGGATGCCAGGAGCTGGGAAGATGCCCTCTGGATGAGGCATCTCCCAAGATGAAGGTAGGAATTGGGGTGGAGCAAAAGCCCACAGCCAAGGTTGACCCTGAACAAAGGGCAGGTGACAGATGACCCGCTCCCAGTCTAAAGCCCCTTCCAGTGTGCTACCCGGCCTCCCCAGCGAGCATGTGCACTCTTTCCAATGTGTTGGGGAGAATCAACACATGACTTAGTGTCTTAGTCCACGCGGGCTACTCTAACAAAACACCACGGATGGAGTGGCTTATAAACAACAAAATTCATTTCTCATGGTTCTGGGGTCTGGAAGTCTAAGGTCAAGGCACCAGCACGGTCTTGTTCTGGTGAGAGCTGTCCTTTCTGGTTCAGAGCTGGCCTCTTCTCACTGTGTCCTCATATGGTGGAAGGGGCAGGGGAACTCTGTCGCGTCTCCTTCATAAGAGATTAATGGAATTAGTGAATCTCATTCATGAAGGCTCAACTCTCATGACTTAAGCACCTCCCAAAGGCCCCGCCTCTTCCCTGTGGGAGTTAGGATTTCAATATAAAAATTTGGTTGGGGGAGACACAAACATTCAGACCATAGCCCTTAGCTTCCCCACACCTTGGTTTCTTGGCTGGTTCAAATGGGATCCTCTTTAAAGATGCAGCAGCTTTTTGTTAACAGTTCTCTCTGGAACTGACCCCATTGCATTGGGTCAGTTGAAAATGCTTCGTATATTAATACTCTCAGCCAGCGTTTTCACAATCTAACTGTATATTTGTGGGCAAATATTTACTTCTCTGAAAGAAGGCAGAGGCACACACTCTGTTAAGGAATCACTCCTCAGAATCTGGTATAGCCTGGAAATGCTCCGTTGATCCTTGTTTAAAGTGGGGGAGAGGGAGGAATGGGACGGTGTAGATGCTTCATCAGTTCCACATGGCCCGGAGGCCTTGGAACAGCTTCTGTTAAACTCCAGGATACCCTCTTCCTGGTGAACCCTCCACTGTGTATCAGCAGAAACTCCTACAGCCACGGCCACGGCGCAAACCTTCCTCAAAGGCACATCCTGAGAGGCTTGGGTTGGGCACGTCTTAGAGTAGTTCAGCTAAAGGCTTTTATGTTTTCCTGTATCTAAAAGTGGGTGAAAAGTTTATGGGAAGTGAACCCGTAAGAGGGGTAGAAGCTCTTCTCTGTCTTCAGAAAGACACAGGGGAAGCCATTCTTGGGATCCTCAAGATCCCCATCACATTCACAAGGAAAACCCATTTATACACAAATAATCCAGGGACCACGGAAAGATCAGACTGTAAATGACTGATTTTCAAAGAATGGGAGAGGGAGGGAGGCAAAGTGTTCTATGGGAGGAACAGGTGTTACGCGGGGGAAAAGGAAGGGTCAATCCAAAATAAGCTTGGAACATATGGGTTAAACCAAGGCAAACAGTTCTTGCCCTGCAGGACTTCGCAGAGCCACAGAGAAGCCATGGTGCTCTGGGACGTGCGGAGGGACATAGTCGGTAGAATCTCTCGCACCCCCTTTTTTTGCATAAGCACCTGAGGGTTACTGGTAAGCACATCATTCAGAGGGGAACATTCACTGGGTTCCATAAAACACGGTCAGTGCTAAGAGCCGCATCTAATTTGAATGATTTCAGAAGGCATGTCAGAATCCCATGCAGGTAGGGAATCCTCATCCTGAGGGTGGTGATGGACTGGGAGGAAGTAGGGGAGCCGAGGATTAAAAGCCCCAATACTAGGGTTCGACCTAGGATTAAGGTGTGAGACTGTGACTGTGACCGTGACCTCTCAAAACTGGTGTCCTCATATTTTACTGTGAGGATCAAATAACATAATGGGCATAGCATCTTCCATCAAGCATAAACCACTGCACGACACTGAGGTATTGCTATTACATGGTAGATCTTGAATTCACTCAGACTTCTCACTGATGCAACGCAAATCACACCCCCAGTCGCTCCTCTTTGCTCTGAGCATCAATGGTTAGTTGGTCAAGGTCAACTCAGAAGCAAGCACCCAGCCTAGTAGCTGCCATCACGGTCCAGAAATGTCACTGCTGAGCTTGGAGGGAAAAGAAAAATTTCCTCCTTTCCTCTCTCCCTTCCTTCCTCCCTCCCTGCCTTCCTTCTTTCTTTCCTTCTTGTTCTTTCTCTCCTTTTAAATAAATGAGGTTTAAAAAATTACTAATATATAGAAGAGGCCAAACAGGCTAAAGATTCTTCCTCTTTCTTTTCTGAATCCAGAAGCCCTCCACAAAAGTCCAAGTTTCCCAAGGGCCGAGGTTGCCTGAGTCACTCCAAGTGCAGGATATAAGTACATCAGTCCCCGGCCCCACATCCGTGTGCTCAAGTCCCCTAGTCACCAGGGGCCAATTTCACAACCTTACTTCTGGGAAGAGAATGGAATTCAATTGTATTCTCCTTGCTCCCCAGCCCCCCATTTTCTTAAAATAAAGCAGCACCCTCCAGTCAGTTAATGCTTTAGATAAGAGACCACACCCTTTTATTCACAAATACTCAAAGGTGTTTCTACATGTTTGAAGTTCCTTTCCAGAAAAGGGTATTTTTCCTTTTGTGTTTGTGAGTGTGTTTAGAGAATTGGCTAAAGCAGAAGGAGGGGGCAGCCCACGCAGCTTTAGAGCAATGAGTCAGTGAGTCAAAGGGCACAGGAAAGGCCCCACAATGGATAAAGGGCTCAAGACTGGGCATCACACACCCAAGAGCATGGAGACCAAAAAGTGAACTTAGACTTTAAGTCTCTTCTCTAGTCCCAGGTTTGGTATGAAGAAGTTGACTCTGGAGGTTCATTACGAGAACAACTAGCGCTTTCGGACTGTTTCTTAGATGTCTGAAGGGGAATCACAGACAAGGATAACCCAGGCAGTGATGCTGCTCTTAAGTGATGCGCTCAGATCCTGGTCCCAAAACACGCCAGCGGAGGACACAGGTAAAGTGAGAGTCTAGATGGGTCGGAGACAATACATTTCTTTCTGAGCACATGGGATGAGCAGGTTTTCCAGGCCTCCTGACAACACAGCGCACCAGTGGAAAGTTCTGGCTAGTGGAAAGAGGGCAGAAAGGATGCTTTCGACTTGCAGGTCGGGCCCTTGAGACTCCCGGTGACCCTCTACTCCCCCTGTCTCCCCATCTGCTATCACATGTGGAAGACAGAAGGGACAAGGACAGACTCGGAGGACCCAGAAGATAGGTGGAAAAGAACCTGGGTCCCTGAATGACCGCGTGGGGCACAGTCTCTCTGCTTGTCCAATCCCACTGGACCACAGCATGAGCAAGAAATACTGGTTTATGGCTGTCATCCCAGCGAGATTTGGGAGTTGTTATTTTCAAAAGCTAGCCTGAGTAATACTCCAGCATTCTGTCACCTGGTACTTGTGTTAAGTAGGAAGCTGGTAGATCTTTGGGGAGTACCAAAAACTTTCACCAAACACGTCTCACTGAATTTGTGATGGTGTGGTGGACATCATTTCACATGACCTTCAGTCCTCACTGGGGGGATCATTTCTGTGAGCTAAGACCTTGGTACCATTGAAATGAGTTAAATTACTCAGGTGATGAAAAAGATTAGAGGTCTCATTCGTTAGCCTACTACTCACCACTCTTCACAATGCCACTGACTTTTTAAAACTTTTAAACACTGCATTAGCAAAAGTGGGAAGCAGAGACTAAGTGGGCTTTTATGGAATGCTCACAGGCGCGCAAGTTTCCATGTCCTGATGAGTGTGGGAAGGGGATGAGACTGTGGGTAGATGGATATAGTGCTCCAAGGAGGGCTGGCCAGGGATAAAAGTGCCAACGCACGGACGTGGAGGCCACAGGCTACGATGCAGGGCGTTCAGGCTTTGAAACCCCTCAGATCAGCTGCTTGTTCGGGCACGTTAAGTATAACCCCTTTAGATCTCAGTTTTCTCGTCTGTAACATAGGAGACGTATACTCACTTTACAGGGTTGATGTGCAAGCCTTAAGAAAACAGCATAAGTAGAGCAGCTCCCACAGTGGCTGGGCACATCAGTTCCATTCCCTGAGGACAGCATGAGCGAACTAAGAGGAAAAGAGATTGGCAGTCCAAGCTCTCTGAAAGAGGAAGCCTTAAAACAGGCAAGGACAAGCAGCCCCACACCCACTGCTTCCAAGCTTAGCCTTGGTTTGGATTTAAGATTAAGATATCTGGTAAAACAGTGGGTGATGTTTGCTTTCACATTCTGTACAAATGCCCCAAGGACAGGCTCATGTTCACGACAGGGATTATACCATTAATCATCTGTCCAGGTTTGAGGAGGCCACAGAAGCATTTTTTATAGAAATGAGCGCCGCGCTTCCCGAAAAGAACCGGCTGAGTGCTAATTTGGAAAAGTTTGCCGGCTTCTGGTATGTTACTTTTGAACCTACACATTCCGAAAATCCAGTTTCTGACCACTTTTTCTCCACAAACTCAAGCTATTCTCTTTGACGATAAAGCTGCTGGATTTTCTTAAAGCCAAATAAAAATACTATCTCTGAAGGCACAAAACCTACAAAATTTTCCATGCTTGCCACTGTTTCAAGAGCATTTAAAGGAACCCCAAAGTGTATGTGATTAAAATACTCTCAAGTTTCTGATCAATAATAACGGAAAAAAATAACCCTGGAAATTGACTGCTAACATTTGACAAGAAAAGCGACAGTCCCCGGCTCTCTCTGTGACTCTTCTGCTTTGAGGAAAAAACACTTTCTCATCTTTCTTTCTTTCTTTTTTTTTAAGTACAACTTTATTTATTTATTTATTTATTTATGGCTGCGTTGGGTCTTCCTTGCTGCGTGCAGGCTTTCTCTAGTTGTGGCGAGCGGGGGCTACTCTTCCTTGTGGTGCGCGGGCTTCTCAGTGCAGCGGCTTCTCTTGCTGTGGCTCACGGGCTCTAGGTGCATGGGCTCAGTAGTTGTGACACGTGGGCTCTTCCCAGACCAGGGCTCAAACCCGTGTCCCCTGAATTGGCAGGGGGATTCTTTGTTTTTTTTTTTTTAATTAATTAATTTATTTATTTATTTTATTTGCCTGTGTTGGGTCTTTTTTTGCTGTGCGCAGGCTTTCTTTTAGTTGTGGTGAGTGGGGGCTACTCTTTGTTGTGGTGCACGGGCTCCTCATTGCCGTGGCTTCTCTTGTTGCGGAGCACGGGCTCTAGGTGCGTGGGTTTCAGTAGTTGCAGCACATGCGTTCAATAGCTGTGGCTCACGGGCTCTAAAGCATAGCCTTAACAGCTGTGGCGCATGGGCTTAGTTGCTCCGAGGCATGTGGGATCTTTGTGGACCAGGGATAGAACCCGTGTCCCCTGCATTGGCAGGCGGATTCTTAACCACTGAGTCACCTAGGAAGCCCCAGCAGGGGGATTCTTAATGCCACCAGGGAAGCCCACTTTTTCATCTTTCATGAGTGCCACATGGTACCCAGGTCCCATTTTTCCAGTTCCCCTGGGCTTTGAATTCTTGTATTTAACTCTTGTTTCTGATAATCACTTATTCAATGGTATCCTGTTAGTTTTTCTCCCAACATCTCCTTCTTTTCTCTTTCTGCACACTGACCTTCTGATTCACCAAACGCCATGCTTTCCCCTGTATATTCACATATAGTAAGTGGCTTTTTCTATGTGGATGCCCAGGTATGTATTTATACATACAGATCAGATCCTTGTGCCTGTCTAAGCATTTGTCTATACATGTCAATCCATTATATGGCTTTCAACTCACTCAAACAAGTCCTTGTGAGATCGAGGCCCCTTCCACTACCTACCTAACCTCATCCATGTAACTCTTCCCCTTAGCTCCAGCCACAGTGGTCTTCTTGTTTCTCAAATATGCTACCTATACTCCCACCTCAGGACCTTTGCTTCAGCTATTCTGTTCGCCAGAAAGCTTCTTCCTCCCAATATCTACTTTCTCTCTCCCTCCCTTCATCCTGCCCTTTGTTCAAATGTAACCTTATCAGACAGGCTTTCCCAGCTCTGAGAAACACGCACTTCCTGCCCCACTACCCGATTCTGCTGTGTTTCACTACATGGAGACACTGTCAGTTTCTCCCCTTCTGAATGTAAGCAGGGATGCTTTTATCTTTATTGCTCTATCCCCAGAACCTAGAAAGAGTCTGACATATAGTAGGAAGGCAATGAATAGTTTTTAAATGAGTAAGACTAGCAGAGCAAAAGCAGAGCAGAGGTGAATGGGTGAGTGGTAGACTCTGATTAATCCTCATGGCACCAACACCACCCAGTACTTATAGATCTTGCTAGATAATTTATTGGCAATTTTTTGAACTTATATTCCTAATGCCTCAACATCCTCGCAAATAGGCTGTGAGCATCCCATCAAGGGAATCAGGTGCACTGGTGTGATAAGGCTGATGCCTGCCACGCGCTCTCCCGAGTGTGACCTAGTTGCATTCAAACATACCTTAAAACCCCTTGTGACTTTTGCTACATACTCCACCCTCAGCCCCAGTAAAGGCGCTTGCCCATGGGTCCCCCCTCTCTCTCTCTCCACTCCCCACCTGCCTAGCTGAGCTGCTCCCTGGGTGCTTCTCCCACATGGCCCCCTGCGTGGCGTGTCACGCCTCCCTTCTAGGACCTGGGAGTATAATCAATCCTTTAATTTCACATGCCTCTTTGAGTGTAACTTCCATGCCCGTGTTGGTGTGATCCTTAAAGAGTGCCAAAGGAGGACTTTCTCCAATATTTACAACACAATAATATTATATATACATATATATACACACATACACATATATACACACATTATACATATGTGCACACGTCTATACACATACACAGAGAGAAAGAGAGAGAGAGAAAGATATGAATCAACTGACCAAAAATTATTTTGAATGAGCTGTGTTGGATTTGAATTACAATCGTATGATTACACTCACTATTTTATTTTTGAACAGTCTGGTGCCTTTTCAACCAAAGTTTCACATCCTATAAAAATGAACACCTGGACTTCCCTGCACTGTGATTAAGAATCCGCCTGCCAATGCAGGGGACACGGGTTCGATCCCTGGCCTGGGAAGATCTCACATGCCGCAAAGCAACTAAGCCCGTGCACCACAACTACTGAGCCTGGGCTCTAGAGCCCGTGAGCCATAGCTACTGAAGCCCGCACACTCTGGGGCCCACGCTCTGCAACAAGAGAAGCCACCGCAATGAGAAGCCCACACACTACAGCGAAGAGTAGCCTCCCCTACCCCGCCACAACTAGAGAAAGCCTGCAGGCAGCAACGAAGACCCAACGCAGCCAAAAAAAAAAACACAAAAAAACAAAACACCTTATTCGGTAACCAGGAACCCACCCTAGAAAGTTATTCAGCCAACACCATCTGGATTAGAGCTGTGTAAAAGTAACTGTATCAATCCCCATTTGCCCAAAGCCTTTACACAGAATACTTTTTCTTTTCTTTGGGATGCAGAGTTACCCCTAAACTACAGAGCCACTTGGCGATTAAGGCAGGATGGAGGTGCATTTGATAACTTACTGCAACTTTTTACCAGCACTTAAAACTCAGATGTGAAATCTACACTTGATCTTTCCTGCTTGGAATTGGCCAAATTAGTGGCTCTATCCCCATGTACAACAAAAGGCTCTCAGAAACACTCAGGGAAGCTGACCAACCAGAGGGCCCAACACCGCCCAACACAGGGATGTGGGGGCGGACAGGTGCCACCTCCCCGGCGAGCCCCTGAAACAGCCTTTCAACTCCAGACTGTGAATTTCCCGTCGGCCCACTCAGGATGTGTAGGATGATCAAGGCAGACTTGATGTGCTCAGGGTAGAAATGAAGACTCAGTTAATTGGAAAATTATACAGGGATTTCACGACTCATAATAATAAAACTTTTTCTTTTAATTTTAAAGATGATGACTGGTAAGCAGTGCTGTAAACCTCAGAAAGCTGTTTGGAAGGTTACAGCGACTGGATTTAGGGGCAGGACAGATTTGCTGTACTTCTGACTGAATATGCTTTGTTCCCTAGGCAGTTAACAAAACCAGAGCAGGGAAGTTTCTGAAACTTGTCACAGATGTAAACTTTGTGTCCAAGAGGCTGTACGGAACAGGCCAGGTGACCGGCTGTATCTGTTACAGCCTCCTGGTGGGTTTAGCAGAGGATTTTGGGCAGGTCATTTCTCTTCCCCCTTCTCTGGTTTCACCTTAGAATTAGGGGAAGTAGCAGCATTTCTTCTTTTGTATTTTGCAGAAACAGGGTAGGCTGGCAAATGTAAAGAAATACGGGCGCCCGCACGGTAATCAGGCCAGCCTGGCCTTAATCATCACATTCATCCTTAATTGAGTCCCTGGCACACTGGCCCCTGGTGTAAACCTTCTCCAGTGGGCTCAGCTTCACTCAGTGGCCCCAGGGACCTACACTTTCTTCATTCCCCTACGAGCTCTTTATTTACTCTTCCGTATCCATCCCTGGCTGACACCTGTTACTTCTGACGGCCCTCAGCTTACACTTGCTATTCTGAGTCTGTTGTCTTCTTTTATACAGAACCCTTTGGGTGACAGTTGAGTGATTACATTATGTCTACTTTATTCACCACCACGCTGGAGTCTTTTTCTACCGATTGGCTCCTGGCCATCTTCCGGATGGTTAAGTGGAGGAAAATCCGACCGTGATTCACTGGTATCTACAGCCGACCCTCATGATTTGCAGACTCCTGCTCACTAATATTTATTTGTAATCCCCAGACCATTCTCCCGGAGCTTTCCCAGCCATTCTTGGGGAAGGTTTGAGTCACCCCACGTGCGTGGTCCCAGCCCAAGTGGAACCAAACGATGTTCTCCCTTCTGGTTTCAGCCATCATACCATCAACACGTGTCCTTTTCATGGTCTATCTAGTGCCATGTTTGTCACATTTTTGTGCTTTGTGCTGGTGGTTTTGCTGTGTCAGACAGCCCCAAGCGTGGTGGTGCAGTGCTGTCTCGTGTTCCTAAGTGCAAGAAGCTGGGATGGGCCTCACGGAGAAAGTACCTGTGTTAGAAGGGCTGCGTCCAGGCACGAATCACAGTGCTGCTGGCCGTGAGCTCAATGTTAATGAATCAACAATACATATGAAATAAGGTTTTATGCAGAAACATGCATAAAACCCTCTAGGGGCAATGTCTCAGTATGTGCTAATTTAGTGCTATAAAGCAGGTCTTCGTAGAACATATCACCTTGAGAAAAGGGAACCCTCTTACACTGTTGGTGTGAATGTAAACTGGTGCAGCCCCTATGGAGAACAGTATGGAGGTTCCTCAAAAACTAAAAATAGAGTGGCCATATGACCCAGCAATCCTATTCCTGGGCATATATCCAGGTGAAACTATAGTTAGAAAAGACACAGCAGCAGTATTTACAATAGCCAAGACATGGAAATGACATAAATGTCCATCAACAGAGGAATGGATAAAGAAGATGTAGTATATATACACAATGGAATATTACTCAGCCATTAAAAATAATGAAATCATGCCATTTACAGCAACATGGATGGACCTAGAGATTTTCACACTAAGTGAAGTAAGTCAGAAAGGGAAAGACAAACACCATATGATATCACTCATATGTGGAATCTAAAATAACAACACAGGACTTCCCTGGTGGTCCAGTGGTGGGGACTCCATTCTTCCACTGCAGGGGCTGTAGGTTCCATCCCTGGCTGGGGAACTAAGGTCCCACATGCCACGTGGTGTGGTCAAAAGTAAATAAATAAAATAAAATAAAAATAAAATAACACAAATGAACATATCTATGAAACAAACAAACTCACAGACATAGAGAACAGACTTGTGGTTGCCAAGCGGTTGGGGGTTGGGGGGAAGGATTGGGAGTTTGGGATTAGCAGATGCAAACTAGTATATACAGGATGGATAAACAACAAGGTCCTACTGTAGAGCACAGGGAACCATAGTCAATGTCCTGGGATAAACCCTAATGGAAAAGAATATGAAAAAGAATGTATATATGTGTATACCTGAGTCACTTTGCTGTACAGCAGAAATTAACACAGCATTATAAATCAATGAAACTTCAATAAAATTTTAAAAAATAAATAAAATAGAACATATCACCTCGAATAATGAGAAGCCGATGTATTTCTATATTAGGGATAGAGCAGGATTTACACAGCCACACAAGTGCTAGTCTTTATATATAATTCAAACAGGCAGAACTGTTTTCAGGGATTGCCTTTTGAACAAGTCCCCATGTGGCAGAATTTTGTCTTTGCTTTAAAATGTGTACATACATATACATACACACACATATATAGCTGTATATAAAATTAGTCACTCCTCCTTTTTTTAATAAAATTTTCAACCTTTAATAAAAGCCTTGCCATCCCCTAGCTCATGATAATCCTCACGACAGCCCTCTGAGATGTCGGGGAAGTATTCCACTTTCGGTGGCAGAAAAGATCTCTTGGCCCACTAGTGATGGGACCAGGGCGAGTCCCCGCTCCGACTCTGGGCCTGAGTCTCTCTACTCCAGGTTCAAGGGCGCCTCACTATTCCTGCCAGAGTCCGGGATGCCAAATAAAGGAGGAACTGCTCACCACTTCTCTCTCTATACTTTGTCACAGTATTATGCTCAGAGTGATCTTATTTAATTAATCTATTTATTAAAAAAAATATTTGGCAGCACCACAAGGCACGAGGGACCTTAGTTCCCCCACCAGGGATCACACCCGTGCCCCGTGCAGTGGAAGCGCGGAGTCTCGACCACTGGACCACCAGGGAGGTCTGCCAGGGTGATTTTAAATGCTGGGGTAGAGAAGCACAAGGAGTGTTTGGTGAGGGGCAATAACAAGAAACATCTGACCCGCCCGAGAAGGAGGCAAGGAGGGCTTCCAGGTGGGAGGTGATGCCTGAAGAAAGAGCAAGGGGTAACCAGGTAACAATGACCTCAGGGGCAGACGTGCAAAGGCTCAAAGGGAGCCAGACATTTGGCGTGGCTGGTGTACAGGGTATGAGGTCAGGAGCGAAAGCTGGTGAAGTCAGCAGGGCCTTCCTACGGAGTCTGCAGTTAACCTGAAGTCAGATGGGAGCCAATGTTGGCTTGTAGGGAAGTGATGCGGGTCAGATTCACAATTCTGAGAAATCCTGAAACCAGCGGCCCATTTTGGATGAACCAGAGAGACACATGAAGAAATTCAGGTGGCTACAGTCCTCTGGGGGACAAGGATGAAGGCCTGAGCTAAGGCAGCGGTAGAGGGATGTTGAGAGAGGGATGGAGATCAGAGGCGATATCGTGTGTGTACGACCCACGCTGGTGCACAGAGCCAGCCCCATGCTCAGAAGGGCCCGGCTCTTGGTTTAATGCTCTGCTATGACCACTTGGAAATTCTTCTTTTTTTTTTTTTCAGATTTGCCAGCATGTCAAAAGAACCTTTATTCTATTTATAACAGCCTCTTATATTTTCATGCTTTCTTGCCAGATGCCTTTGGAGCAGGTGCTTTCTGGGCTGGAGCTTTCTGACCCTTCTGAGCTTTTGGAGGAGGTGCTGCCTTCTGGCCTGCAGCTTTCTGGCCAGGAACCTTCTGGGCTGGAGCCTTATTGCCCACAGTGGTCATCTTTTTCGCTGGAACCTTTGCAGCAGCTGCCCCCTTGTCAGCAAGTGCTCTCTTGGAAGAAGCTTTCAGGAGAGCTGCCTTTTGAAGTTTCTTGACTTCAAGCTTGATTAATCTCTTCCTCATTTTCCTTGCCTTCATGACTTCATAACGATCAAAATCTGTCATCTTGGCTTTCTTTTCTCTGGCTTCAATCTTCTTGGCCCCCCTTGTGGATGCCCACTTTGCACTGAGAGCTGCCTTCTCCCAGGATGTTCGGACATACTTCTGGCAGGCACTGTGTGGGAACTTGAGGGTGAAGTCAGTGAGCTGCACGCATTTGAAAGGCACAGCCTGTCTCCTTACTTGTGTGCGAGGTCCGTCCATCAAAGCCCTGTTCTGATCAATAACATCTACAATTGCAACCAGCTTCCCGGCATGAGGCCCAAAGGAGACGTAGGTCACTCGGCCAACCTCCACGGAGCGCCTGAACGCCACGTTGGTGGCGTGTGGCGAGAAGCTGGACATTCTTAATAATTTAATCTTTGAACTTCTGTTTTGTAAACGAAGCCCAATGGGACAACGGGGCATGTGCCTGGGCAGAGGAGACACCCGTCAGCTGAGTTCCCACCGTTCTCTGTCACCACACTGTCAGGTAGTGTTTGAAGTGCCCCAAGCGTAGAATTCCGGCAGAAGTGCGATTCGACCAGCAAAACTCAAAGCGAGCATCAGGAAAGCGTGTTATGCCTCCAACTGGATAAGCAGAGATGCTGACAGCCCCAAGAGGCCACACTCTCTGTTAGAACGTGAATTTGCTTTCAATCAGGAAAGATGGCAAGGGCGTTGTAAGAAATAGGGGCAACCAAGAAACTCACCATATCTTTTCTTACTCATGTTTACATCCCTGCATTAGTCAGATACTTGTGCTGAAAATGGTGACATAGAAGGAAAGGTAAAGACAGAGGAACCACAGCTTCTTTTCCTTTCAACCATTCTTTACACATCAGTAAGACAAGGTAGAGAGCAGTAGCAGAATGTGCAGTATATACACAAAATAAGAATGTGTCATTTCTGTAATTCCTTATACCTGCTCAACGCTCTTATATTTGTATTTAAAACTGGCATAGCCTAATAGGAAGATGGTCAATAAAGTCCATGCTAATAATTTAAAGTGTCCATTTCTTTTCACTTAGAATAACAGTGAAGAGCAAATAAAAACCAGCATGACAAGAAAACTTTGTATTTTAGTACTTTTAACAGCTCTTTCCCCTGACTTTTGAACAAGGGCCCCCATTTTCATTTCGCACTGGATTCTGCCCGTTATGCAGCTGGTCCAGACTGAAATGACAGTGATTTAGCCCCAGAATCGGTGGGGATGGGTGATGGGGATAAGGGGCACGGGGACGGGGAGACTTAGGAATGCCTCCCCTGAGGTTTTGAACTGATGATGCCGTCCTCTTGGGAACTCGGGCATCAAAAGCAAGGTTTGTGACTCTGTTCTGAATGCCCGTGGGGCGTCCCAGCAGAGGGTCCAGAGTCAGAAGCTCCAGAGAGGGACCTGAGAGGAGGGAAACCAGGAAGTGATCCGCACACAGGTGGTGGCTGAAACCGGAGGGAACGGCTAGCGTGAGACGAACTATGGGCAGGGACGCCAGGGAAAGCAGACCTTTAAGAGATGGGACAACAGAGAAAGCCCCTTCGAGGACACCGAAGGGAAGGGAGGGTGGGAGGGAGGAAGAGGCACGGGGTGGCTGCGAAGGAGAGGCGAGAAGTAAGAGAACAGCCAGAGGAGGCTATTACAGGGTTGAGTAAAGCAGGGTTTTATCAGCTCAAGGGACCTTGAGCAAACTGCCCGACCTCTCTGAGCCTCAGACGGGCATCTATAAAATGAAGGCAATGGTAATGACACATCTCCGGGGACCATTGTCAAGGTTAATTCAGCTATTATACGTGTAGTCTCAGAACCCTGCTGTATTAATTTCCTGTGGCTTCTGTAACAAGGTACCACAAGCTGGGTGGCTTAGAAGAACAGAAATGTATTGCCTCACAGTCCTGGAGTCCAGAAGTCCAAAATCAAGGTGTCGACAGGGCCACACTCCCTCCGAAGGCTCTTGGGAAGGCTGTGTTCCAGGTCCCTCCCCTAGCTCTGGTATTTCCTTGGCTTGTGGCAGCATAACTGTAAGATTCACATGGCCTGCTCCCTATGTGTCTCTCTCTCTGTCCAAATTTCCCCCTTTTTTAAGGACACCAGTCATATTGGATTGGGGCCACTGTAACGACCGCATCTTAACTTGATTACTTCTGTAAAGACTCTATCTCCAAATAAGGTCACAGGTACCAGGTTAAGATGGCAGTATCTTTTGGTTGGGGGAGGGGGGTGAGAATCCAGAGTCAGCTGTGTATAAACATTCACCTTTATTATTATGACCTCCATCCGCTGTTGTTAGGTTCAAAGGTATGAGGAAGTGACTGAGAGACAGTGTGAGTTTGGGGAACTCAGATTTGCTGTGGCCATAATCTCCATGACAATGTGACGTTTCTCCAACAGCCCAGGTGAAGGTAAATATATGAAGTAAGGAGAGGGAACAAAGAAAAGGGAATGACACATTCTAATAATGAGCCAAAGACAACCATGGGCAGAAAAACCGACAGCAGTGCAAGAGGGAAACTGCTCACTACTCAGGGACCTGCGGAAGGCCTGGTATACCAGATGGACAGAAAGAAATGCCATCTCCTGCTCTTTGCCAGTCCATACACTGTTCCCTACACACACACACAAGGAAAACCATGTTTCGATAATTTATTAAAACAAATAATAGGCTTCATCTGTGGAGTAAGAAGGTCTTCTGAGCCAGAAGCAAAATAGATGCCTTCCATCAACTGAAGTTCCAGCGTTCTTTGAAGTGGTAAGAACCACATCTGATCTGGAGATAAGCAATAGATAATAAACAGGTTGAGTTACCAGAAGTGTCAAGCTGGTCATCATCTTGACAGGAATTATGTCTGAGGCTAAAATGGAAGCTATCGAACCCAAAAGAAAAGACAGATGGAGCTGTGAGGGTGCACCAAAGTTTAGAAAGAGTGAGTTGCCCTGATTTAGATGGAGGATTAAAAAGGAACATTTTAGTCCTCACCAAAGCCACAGGTAAGCAGTCTCTCTTTCTTGCCTCTCTCCCTAATCCAAAGCCCTTTCCAGAACAAATGCTGTCCTATCACTTCATCCCAACATGAGAAGCAATATTGGCAGTGCCTTTCCTGGACCAGTTTCCCTTGCCATAGCTCCAGGTTCCAGAACCTTTTGTTCTTTCCCCTCTTCTGCTTTAAGACTTGCTTCTCCTGAGTTCAAGACCCTAACAGCTTTGCTAGATATATTGCTACCTACAATAACTCAATCTGTGTGAAGATTGCTGATGGTGGCATCTGTCATCCAAAAGACAGCTTCACCAAACATCAGTCACTTCAGAGTAAAGGGGTGACCGACACCCCATTCCTCCCCATGCAATACACTGAAAAGAACTCAGCTTCGTTGCTGTGATGTCCTGCACAAATGCATAAGAATAAAACAGACAAATCCAAACTAAGGGACAGTTTATGAAATGACCATCTTATAATCTTCTAAAATGCCAACGTCGTGAAAGATACAGGCTGGGGAGTCGTTATAAGTTGCAAGGAGACTAAAGAGACAGAACATGAAAATAATGCACGAGCTGGGATTTTCTTTCACTCTGAAGCACATTGTTGGGACAACTGGTGAAATCTTAATGAGGTCTGTAGGTTAGAAAATAGTATTGTAGCAGGTTTACTTCCTGATTTTGATTATTGTTCTTGGTTATGTAAAAGACTGTCCTTGTTCTTAAGGAACACATGGGAGTACTTGGGAGTAAAGGACATCTTATCTGCAACTTAGAAAAGAATAAGGCAAATGTGATAAAATGGAAACGTTTAGGGAATCTGGGTGAAGAGTATAAAGGAAGTCTTTGTACTAGTATCACAAATTTTCTGTGTCCAGAAAAATAATAATAAATATTGAATATTGAATAAATATATGGATAGATTTAAAAGTGTGCAATGCTTTCCATGAAGTCTCAACTTTGACTGAATGTCAGAACCACCTTGGGAGATTTAAAAATATCAATGCCCAGGCCCCAGCCCAGAGATTCCAATTCAATTAGCCTGGGAAGGAGCTCCAGACATCAGTATATTTGAAAGCACCCCCAAGGTGATTCTAGCATGAGCCCAGAAGAATAATAAACAGCCAGTTCAGCCTGTGGAAGGGGAGGGTTCTGGGCTGGGGTTTTTCTGAACCCCTCACATCTGCTCTTTTTTTTTTTTTTTTTTGGCTGCACTGTGCAGCTTGCAGGATCTTAGTTCCCCGACCAGGTATCAAACCCCGGTCCCAGCAATGACAGCGCTGAGTCCTAACCACTGGACCACCGGGGAATTCCCTCATCTGCTCCTTTTGAGAGCTGATGCTGTGGGCAGCACAGTGGTTCCAAACAGGAGTGGAGTCCTGGGTCCAATCTTGGTCCTGCCTCTAATAAACTGGGAGACATCCTGGCATATCCCTTACTGGCACCCAGCCTGTGTTCTTTCCACCGTGGGCTAAGGTTAACCAAGAGCAGCCTCCGGAAGAAATGAGCTTTCCAGGAGGAGGATGCACAGCTCAAAAACTCTTGCATCCCTGAGCCCCGATGCCCCACAGTGGGTTTGCACAGGATGGCAGCCTAAAACCCTTGTGATGTCCAGGCGACAGAAAGGGATTAACGCGAGTAGGACTGATCAGTTTCTGGTACTGCTGGAAGGTTCTGTTACAGTTTGGTGTGACTCCCAGAAGCACCCTCCCTTTCCAAGGACAGAAGTCTAGGAGGGTTCTTGGTAAAGGGGATGGAGGAGGCACGAGGACACCAATCCTCCACTCAGCACAGAGGCAACCTGGGGAAACCAAGCTCCCAGGGGGAACTGGAGCAGCTGGCATTGGCCCCTTCACGAGGCAGCCTGCCAGGGGACCTGTGGGAGGAAGGGGCCCTCACCAAGAGCTGAGGCCTGAGGCTCTGTGGTGATCCCAGACTTCAGCTCTGCCCAGCTCTAGACTTCTAAAGACTTCCATTCCCTGCTCAACCTTCTAATACCTTGCTGCTCAGAGACGGCAGCCCCGGGCCACGTGTGGCTACTGAGCACTTGAGAGGCAGCCAGTCTGACTTGAGATGGGCTGTAAGTGTAGAATACACACAGGATTTCCAAGTCTTCATAAGCAAACAAGAACACAAACTATCTCATTAATAATTTTTAAAATACCGATTAAGGTGGAAAGGGTCATACTTTGGGTGCACTGGGTTAAATAAAATTTCCTATGGAAATTCATTTCACCTCTTTTACTTTTTCTAATGTGGTTACCAGAATATTTAATATTACCTATGTGGATTACATCATGTTTCTATTGGACAGCTCTGTTTCTAAAGTCTGCATATTGTCCTTTTGTGGCTTAATTCCCTGGTGATAATTGTATTAAACTTCAATCAAGGAAGGATTAAGTGTGCAATGGCATCAGCCCTGGCCCTGAATGCCTTGCAGTGAGAAATGCTTAACTCTTTACCCCAGTCTCAGGCTTCGGTGATTCCAGCAAGTTCACTCCTCCCCACAGCCTGCCGAAGTGCAGATATGGTCAGGTAATGTCCATACCTCACCAGCTTGCTGGACTTAAAATCATGATAATAATGTAAATCTACAACCTAGCCCTCAGCCCTGCAACTTTAACCTAGTCTGTGAGGCTGAATCACAAACATTTGACATTCTTAACGTAAGACTCTCAGTATATCAGACTGTGTATACTCTGCCTAATAATTTACCTTGTCACAAGAAAGAGAATATGTAAGTGGGTAATGAAGAAGAATGGTGCAGACTCTCATGAAAGACCCTAAGGCAGTAGCAAGTCACATTCCAGAAGGTTCCAGAAGGTTCCATGGAAGACTGTAGTTTAGGTTTGGTTTCCATGTCACTGTCTGACTGCCTTCTAAGGATGAAAGCCCCCTCACGTGTGTGTGTGTGTGTGTGTGTGTGTGTGTGTGTGTGTGTACAGGGTTAGGGTTAGCATTAGGGTTAGCTACACCCACAGGAGCAAATAAATACCTTCCCTTTGGCCAGACCTTCCTCATAGTAACCACCTGGGGCCATAGAGAGTTATGGTGGGTTTATCTGTGTTTGGTTTCCAGGGACTGATCTTGTCCACGGTCTCATTTTATCTTGGACCCAGCCTGGTGCAATCCATGTTACATACGGGGTCTACACATTAAATTTCCCATTACGGGAAAAAAAAACAAACCCTTAAATCCACTGTTTAAATTTAATTGACTGTCTGTGTCTTTAAGCAAGTTTTTTAGAAACCAGGAAGAAGGAAATAGAGGTTGTTTTGGTGAGGACCAGTGGTGTTGGAAGCAGGGCCCAAAAGACTGGTTTGGGTAGAAAGTCACTCCCATAACAGATGGTCCTTGGCAACACTGTGAGAAATTTTCCCAGCCTAGAAGCTTACAACCTACTCATGGTTCAGGTGAATTCAAGGGTTGAATATGATCTTTTGGTTTTTTAAGACACAGTATATAATCTTTATTAACACAGAGAGACAGAGGATAAATGTGTACTCTATATTAACATGTCTATAAGATGAAAAAAATCACTGTTTAATATCCTGGGAAGAAAACAACTAGGAAAGAGCCTCTTCATGAAAAAAGTTTTTTCCTGCTTAATTTTATAACATCTATACCCGAAGTAAATACCAAATGCCTGGAGCACTTGGGAAAATCAATAATGTCTCTAGGCCTGCATTTTCAAAAGTGTATTGATAAAGCAGAGACTCACAGACATACAAAACAAACTTATGGTTACCAAAGGGGAAAGGGGAGGGGGAGGGATAAACTGGGAGTTTGGGATGAACAGATATACACTGCTATACATAAAATAGATAAGCAACAAGGACATACTGTGCACTACAGGGAACTATCTTCAATATCTTGTAATAATCTATATGGAAAAGAATCTGAAAAAGAATACACACACACACACACACACACACATACACATAACTGAATCATTTGGCTCTACACCTGAAACATTGTAAATCAACTATACTTCAATTTAAAAAAAGAAAAAAATAATAATTTTTACAAATGTATTGAAAAAAAAGAGAAGATCCTGCAAGAAAATTCTCTGTGTATGTGTATAAATTACATACACACAGAGAGATAATCAAATAACCAAATATATATATGTGTGTATATATACACACACACACAGTCAAATATGTTTTTACTTTTATTGTAGGAAGTCGTTTTCATTTTAAAGGCATCCTGTACTTTGCTTAGAAACATGATGCCTTTTACTAAAATGATGTCAAAGGAAAATGCTTTGATTTCTTAATGCAAACAAATTCTGAAAACTCAAGCTCTCTCCACCAAAATGGGCAGAAATGAGAAAAAACAGCAAAGCCCTCCCGTTGGACAGCATTCTTACATCACCCACTTTAAAATTAAAACTGAAACAGAGTTCTAACAGGCCTGCTATTTTCTTCAGTGCCAAGAGCCACACAATAGACCTTTTTTTTGGACAAAGCTCTTAAAATGCTTGGAGATTCAGATGTACTGAGTCACGAAACTGTACAAATACTGCACACCCATTCCTGCTGGTGCCCCTGCCTGCTCTTTTGGAAACAATACTATATTTTCTCTGTGTTTGGCAGAAGAAAAGAAATATTTTAATTAGAGTTGCAACCTGTTTGAAAGAAGGGTGACAGAAGAAGGCAAGCTCTGACGGTGGGTGGCTGTCCTCCAGGCTGGTGGCCTCTGGGCAGGGGTGGTAGTTATCATTTCAGAGGAATCCATTTCATTCTCCTTCTACTCAGCTTGGGCCCTACCATGATGCCCGGTCCCACGACCACAGAAGCCTCAAGTGTAGCCTAATAAGGTGATAACATTCAGCACGAGGGGTGGACAGGGTTGCACTGAAATAGCACTAGATGATTCACCCATGCAGTTAACACCCTTAGAACCATCTTTGAACAGGTACCTTGAGAGAGTATGTAACATGCAGCTCAGAGAGGTATACGCCGTTGCACAGAAAGATCAGCGTGTATACGTGCTGTCTGTCTGTGGGTGCAAAGGTAGGGGAGGTTAGAGAGGGTACAGGAGGAAGGGAAGCAGGAACAGAGGAGGAGAAAAGTAGGGGAAGGCAGTGGGAGGAGCCAAGGAAAAGCAGAGCTGCACATGGTTTTCAAGACTTGCTTTCTTCCTTTTAAAAATCCAAATCAAATTGGCCCGCCATCCCATTCCGCTCCCAGGATTGTTTCAGTGAAGTTGTGAAATAATTGAGAGGTGTTGCAAATACCTCCTCACACTCGAGCGAGCAAGCAACTTCAAGTCTGAACACCTCTCCATCCAGAAAGCTATTTTAGATTGACATTAATGATGGCGAGTATTTGAGCTTGAAACGAGGAGGACGAAAGGGCCAAAGACATAGGCAAGTTCCACAGAGGAAGCTGGGGGTGGGGGAAGTCTGAATTAAAATCCTTGGATGAGAGAGGATGAGGACATACAGCAGTGCCTGGATGGCCATGTCCTTGGCTTTGAGGAACGGAAGACCTTTGGGCGGCTGGAGAAGGCAAGTTAGCCTTGAGAAGAGCATCCTGGAGCTGTCTCTAGGTTTTCCAGACTCAACTTTGGTTTTCAAAAAATTTTCCCAACTTCTTGAGATTCCAAACATGTAGAAAATAAAACTGGTCCAGCATTCCTCAACCTCAGCAGGAGGACTGAGGACCGGATCATTTCCTGCTGTAGGCGACATCCTGTGCACTGTAGAATTTTTAACAGCATCCCTGGCTTCTACTCACTAGGTGCCAATAGCACCCCTAGTTGTGACAAATAAAATTGCCTCCAGACATTGCCAGATATTTCTGTGGGGACAAAATCTCCCTGGGTTGAGAATCATTGGTTTACTTATCTCATTTTTTTTATTGAAATAGAGTTGATGTACAATATTGTGTTAGTTTCAGCTGTGCAGCACAGTGACTCAGTGTCTTCGCAGACTATAATCCACTACAAGTTATTACAAGGTAATGAGTATAATTTCTAGTGCTGCACAGTAAATACTTGTTACTATATTTTATATATAGTAGTTTGCAGGACTTCCCTGGTGGCCCAGTGGTTAAGAATCTGCCTGCCAATGCAGGGGACACAGGTTTGAGCCCTGGTCCAGGAAGATCCCACAGGCCATGAAGCAACTAAGCCCGTGTACCACAACTACTAAGCCTGTGCTCTAGAGCCCACGAGCCACAACTACTGAGCCCGGGAGCCACAACTACTGAGCCCAGGAGCCACAACTACTGAAGTCCACTCGCTTAGAGCCCGTACTCCACAACAAGAGAAGCCACTGCAATAAGAAGCCCATAACAAAGAGTAGCTCCGCTCTCCGCAACTAGGGAAAGCCTGAGTGCAGCAACAAAGACCCAACGCAGCCAATAAATAAATAAATGAATAAATTTATATACAGTAGTTAGCATCTGTTAATCCCATGCCCCTAATTTATCCCTCCCCTCTTCCCTCCGTCCTTTGGTAACCGCCGGTTTGTTTTCTATGTCTGAGTCTATTTCTGTTTTGTATATACATTCATTTGCATTATTTTTTTAGATTCCACATATAAGTAATATTACATAATATTTGTCTTTCTCTGTCTTATTTCACTAAGCATAATATTGAGAATCACTGGTTTAGACTAAACGTTAGGACAAGCTAAATTTTCATTGAGTGAAGATAGCCATCTACTGTAAGGATCACATGGCATTTTTGGTGGACGCTGACAACTCTAAATAACCTGCCTTGAACAGCCAGAGAGAAACACAGAAGTCTGAGACAAAAGCAGACCTTTTTCCTCCAAGCGCTGGTTTATGGCTTCAGGGACCCATAGCAGTATTTACACATAATCCTGGGGAAAAAAATCCTGGGGCCCTTTGCTTAAAAAAAAAGAAGTAAATCAGAAGAAAGGGACCTACACACTTAAATGGAGGTTTAAAGAGGCAAAACAGAGAAGACCACTGGTTCCGTTTTGTAGAAATCGCCACAGGCTTCAGGACTGATACCACATAGCAGGTCCTGCAGCACTGGGGCCTTTGAGACCCCTTTTCAGCCCGAGGCTGTAGATGGGCTGCATCTTTGCATCTAGTCTGACTTATTCACAGAGCATCTGGCATTGTTAGCTTTGGAAGGTGTGTTCAGGCCTCACAAAATCGAAGAAGGTGTTTAAAAACATCTGTCCCTTAATTCACCATCAAATGGACAAAAAAAGAGGCACGTGAGCCTTTACTTGGGTCAGTGTACATTTTTTTAACAGAAAGGGAACTATAATTGTGTACACTCCTTAAAGCATATCCCCTGAAACCTGTACAAATTGGCCTTCTAGATAAGATTGTGTGTTCTCATCTCCACCTGTCTCCTGTTGAACAAACAGAAAGGAGAAAGGGCTCTGTGACCTGGGTCTCTCTCGTTACAGAGTACAGTACTACAATTGATTTATGATTTCTAAGCCTGAAAACTTCAGAAGCTGCCAAACATGAAAAGAGTGAAAAATCTTCTAAGTCAAGAGAAAAAAGGGAAGGATGTGGTAGCAGAGCACCCTTCTCAGACTCTGAAACACTACTCTGAAAGCTGTCACGAGTATGCATTGCTCGGGCCCTCGCAGACAAAAAGGGTTATTTTATCCAGATTATTCCCCCACATTGAAGGGGGAAAGGGACTCATTTGTAATCATCAAAGGAATGCTGACAGACTTGAAACGGGATTACATTCTATTATCCTCATCCGAATTAAAGATTTGTTTTGGAGATCACTCTTAGGTTTCTTCTTCCCTGCTTCTCCAACCTCAAATGAGGTGATTTGTATTCACGGGACATCTGAGGCAGACATGAAATCAGACAGTTTGCAAACATACATTTCAGATTCAGTAGGCTGAGTTTTGAATTTTAATGTTGCTAGTTCTCTGGGTGTAGAAAACTTGGCTTTCAGGTTGAAACTAACCCCAAGCATCGCTTCATTCCCTAACTTGTTAATGCAGGAGAAATTCATCTTCTGTAGCCTGTGAGCAAGTTATACAGGTGTCCTGAAATGCAGGTGTGGAAATGTAAAATCTATACATAGGCACTGTTGTCTGGTAGGTCTATGCATACACTATTAAACCCTCAATTCCAAGCTATGTGCTTTGGGTACCACTTGGAGGATGTAACCTGCCAAATTTATTCTCCATCCCTCAAACTGCTTTGTCATCTGTGTGACCATGAAACCACTGAGAAAGAAGCTTCCCCAGGATAGAACTGACTCTTGAGAGTAGGCCTATATGATACCTAGCACAGCGTCTGATACCTGAAAGACTTGAGAACATTTCTCGTTCTTTCATACAGAACTTCTGCTGTGTACTCACAAGGGAACTGATGCCCACCTGGGAAGGAGTCTTAGGCACCTCAGGATGAAAGTCATAAATCAGTGGAAGAGTTCAACTGGGTCAAAAGCTATCTGTTGATTTTAGCTGCCAAAAGGACAAGATATCTTAGAGAACATCTCTCTCAAGGCAAGGAGATGGCACTCTCTAAGCAGGAAGACAGCAAAGAATATACATCAAGTGCATTATAAGTTATACCATTTCTTTCTCATCATTTCTTTATATCCCAAGCTTTCCTTCTAGACTCAATATCCTTCTTCAGGAAGTGTATCCTTTAGTAGTTCTTTCAGTAAGGATTTATTAGTGATAAACATGCCCTTATTTCACACTCACTCTTGAAGATAGTTTAGCTGGGTATACAGCTCAGCACTGACAGTTCTTCTTCCTTAGAACCTGGAAAATATTTGACTGGCTTCTGGCTCTCACTGTTATGGCAAAGCTTTTATAGATTAAAATTTTTTTTCTCTCTGATTGTTTTAAGATTGTCACTTTTTTTCATATTTCATAGATTTAATGTGATAGGTATAAATTTATTTTTATTTATCTTGCTTGGGATGCTTGAATCTGAATCATTGATCAACTTTTGAAAATTGACACTAAGGTATTACCACTCTGAGTTCTGCTTCTCCCTCATTTTCCCTATTCTCTCTTTCTGGAACACGGATCAGTTGTATGTTGAACCTTCATTCCATCTTCCATGTCTTACAAACTTTTCCCCATGTCTTTTATCTCTTTTGCTGTATTCTGGATAATTTTCCCAGCTTTATTTTCTAGTTCACTATTTCTCTCTTTAGCTATTTCTAAACTGTCTATCAAGCTTTGACTTTCAATGAATATATTTTTCATGTTAGTAGATATATTTGATTCTTTAAAAAAAATGCCTACTCTTTCTTCATAGGCTTTCACTCCTTCCTCATGTTTTAGATTCCCTCTTTTATTTCTTTCTATGTTTTATAGTCCCTCTTTTATTTATTAAGAACTCTGTTGTTTTTGCTGATGACTTTTATTCATATAGTGTAATTTTGGATTGTGTGTTCATAATCAGCAGGATTTTACCTCTTGGAATCTTGTGGGGCCTGTGTTGATGCTTCTATGCAGGCAGTATTTGTATGTTTTTTTCCAGGTACCCTGGGGCACTACTAACCTAGGACACCATTTTTAGTTTCTCAGCTTGGGTTTCCTGGTAAACGCAATGTGAATTCAAAACCCAGACTCTTGAAAAGGTAGACCTGTGGTTACATATTTTCAGTGGAGATTTTTTTTTCCTCCAATCCTGAACCCAAGCTGAGATGCTTCCTTGTCATCTTTCTCTGCAAGAAGGCTGATTTGTTTCTCATGCATCCTTTAATGAGTGTTCCAGGTCCCAGCCTTATAAGGAGATCTTTATTCTAATTCCTCACTTGACATTGGTCTAATGCCTTGTCTTGCCTTCATGTACCTATTAAATCCAGGTTGTAAAGCCCATCAAAGGCCCCAGTGTAGCCATAGGGTCAATGCCAACTAACTTCTTCAGTTCTCTGATCCCTCTTCATTTTTGTTCCCTGGCTACTCCTTGCATTTAGTCACTCCCTTATGCATTTAAAGGATGTTTGTTATATTTTACTCAGCAGCTCTAGGTGTTTTGTTGGGGAAATAATTCCAGAACACCAGTTCCACCATATGTCCAGCAATGGATGATAGATCCTATCCTGTAATCAGTTATTTGGGGCTGGATGGTGCTATCTCTAGACATGATGTGGAATGGACAATACCTGTAAGGCCTGGGAAAGATTTGGATCCAGTATATTAAGAGATAAACATTACAGAAGTGGCATTGCTTTAAACAACTTGTAGTTTATTTGTTTTAGTATTAGAGAAGCTGCCTGGGTTCAAACCCCCAAAAGTTATTTAACCTCTCTTGCCTCCATTTCTTCAACTTATAGCAGTATCCCCTTCATAGGGTTGTGAGGATTAAATGAGTTAATAAACATGAAGTTCTAAAACACTGTGTGGCACACAGCGCTTTATGTGCTTGATACACTATGGTATTTTTAACTAACTTCCCTTACTTGTGCTCAGGGAACCAAGTGAAGAAGTTACCATTTATGCTGGGTCAGAATTTAAACTGAGGGGACTTCCCTGGTGGTGCAATGGTTAAGAATCTGCCTGTCAATGCAGGGGACACGGGTTCCATCCCTGGTCTGGGAAGACCTCACATGCCAAGGAGCAACAAAGCCTGTGCACCACAACTACTGAGCCTGCGCTCTAGAGCCCGCAAGCCACAGCTACTGAGCCCCTGCACCACAACTACTGAAGCCCATACACCTAGAGCCCATGCTCCACAGCAAGAGAAGCCACCGCAATGAGAAGCCCGTGCACCACAACAAACAGTAGCCCCTGCTCACCACAACTAGAGAACGCTCGCACAGAGCGACGAAGACCCAACACAGCCTAAATAAATAAATAAATAAAATTAAAAAAAAAAAAGAATTTAAACTGACACAGTGCTCATGTAGGGGCCAGGTAAAGGGTAGCAGAATTAGAGACCCCACGGGGAAAGAGAAAAGCTCAGAGAAAATAGATTAGAATCCCTTGGCCAGCCACCCTCCCATCTGAGACGCTCCTTCCAGTGCTAAAATCTAGGTGACTCAAGGACTGACGTTATTTAGGGAAGCTACTTCCTTCCAGAAAGATACAGATGTACCAGCCTCATTAATATAGTGGCTGAGTATCATAAAAGTTCAGAACGCCTTGCCCCTAGCTTCCACCCACGTCCATTACTTAGCTTGAATGACAAAAGTACGGATTTCTGAAACAAGACAATTACTGAATTCACATCCCGGCTCTAAATTTTACCAGCAGTTGTGTAACTGGGGTAGCGGGCAAGGTAGGGGTAGGGCTGGGTCAAAGGGGAGCAGTTATTCTTTCAGTGTACGTTATCCCCAAAGTGGTGCCTTTTTAAGAATTTTAAAGGCGCTGACAGGCTGGCTAAGACCAGTGGTCTCCAAATTTTTAAAATCATGAACCCCATCAGTAAAAATATTTTGAGAACACATCTCTAACATATTACACTTAGAAATTATGTTCTAAATCAACAATACTTCAATACATTTTTAAAAAAGAGATTATGTACTGTTCTACTGTCAACTTGTATGTTTTTGTTTGTTTGGCCATGCTCTGTGGCTTGCACGATATTAGTTCCCTGACCAGGGACTGAACATGGGCCATGGCAGTAAAAGCACCAAGTCTTAATCACTGGACCGCCAGGGAATTCCCTCAACTTGTATGTTAATTATAAGCAAAATATAACTTCTTTTTTAAAGATAGAAAAGAAACAGATAGAAAAGAAGAGACGTTCTAACCTTTTCTCCTGTATCCACTGATCACCTGTGCCTGTACCTACTATGGACGAATTCTGATGAGAAGATGCTGAAGGAAGGAATGGGAACAGGCCAGTCTACTCAGAGGGCAATTGAAACCACCATGGTCGATCCAAGAATTATCTACAAAGGTTAAGCAAACTGTGGCACTATTTTTCTGGCTTTGCCCCTCACTCACGTACAAGCCAACTCCTGGGCTCGAGTTAGGGTCTGCCTCTGCTCTGCTTCCTAGCTGGAGGGTCTTGGGCAAGCCAGTTAACCTCTCTGAGGCTGGGTAACATGAGACTGCTAGTTACTTCACAGGGTTGCTATGAGGATGAAAGCAGATAACACTGTGCTCAATTAATTTTTGCTCCCTTCCTTTCTGTTCCTTCCTTGAAACGACTGCTAGGCTGCCCTTTCCAATAAAGCACCTCGGAGACCAAAGCCATCAATAACGGGACCACTCACTTGCTCAGACTTCTCTTCTCAGCTACAGAAAGAGCTGGCAGAACACTTTTCAAATGTAGTTACTTTCCATGGAAACAGACTAGCCCTTTGAGATGCTTACTCTTCATCCCTCTTCTTCTGTGACAGCTGGACAACTCCTTCAGACATTGGGTTTGTTTTTTCTTTGGTGACAAGCTGGCTTTTCACTCCATAAAAGTTTTGAAAGTGAAGACAATCCTGAATAAGAGGATGATGTGACCGAGGCAGAATAAAAAACAGAGCTGTGTGTGCACAGAGGCACACGTGCATGTGTGTATAAGTGTGTGCATACCTGTGTGCTGGGATGCAGGGGCAAACTGAGAGCTGGGAAAATACATCCTGGCCTCCCCAGAGGTGAGCCCTGGGGTGGGGGGGTGGGGGCGAAGGGAGACCCAGTCATGCCCGTGTACCCCTTGGGGGTGGGGGTGACACGACACACAGACAGGAGGCAGCCCTGCCCTCTGACACCAGAGCTGTGGTTCTCATCTCTGGCTGCGCCCCAGAATTGCCTGGGGGCTTTGAAAAAGAGACCGATGCCTGGATCTCCCAGGTCAATTAAATCAGAAGCCCTGGGTTGCTGCTAAAGCATCCACACGTTTGTTTAGACTCAAGCGGTTCTAGTGTGCAGCCAGGGTTGAGGCCCACTCCTTCTCTAAGCAGAACAGAAAGGTTCAGCCTCTCCTAAATGGACAACTGCATCAGGACCAAGTTCCCACCCTGAGCCCCCAAGATCAACTGAATGACCATTTTTCTTACATTCTGTAATTCTTGACCAATGAAATAAGGAGCTGGGGGCGGGCTCATTTGCTGGGCTGCAAATGATCTGATAACAAGCCCCACCTCTTGCTTGCTTGGGCTACTGATGGTGGGAGGGGGCAGGGGTGGGTAGAACATCAGCCCAGAGACCCCCTTCCATCATGCAATGCCCTTTCTTTGAGGTCTGGGGACATTTGGGTACAAGGAAGGCCTGAAAAGCTGCCCCACTCCCCTTGTTTCTCACCTCCTTTCCCCTCTTCTTCCCACATTCACCACTATGTGCCCTAGTGTAAAACCAAATGTGTAAACATATGGTCATGACTACGCTGTCAAAAGTCAGGAGTTTGCTAGGAATCCAAGTGGGAACTTGATGAATTTTCCATCCTTTCCTTCCTTCTCTCCCTATCAGCCCATCAATCACTTTGAACTTCTTTGAGAAGAAAAGAAAGAAAAAAAGGAAAAAAAAAACAAAAACAAAAACAGAAGAGGGAGAAAGGGAAGAGCAGACAGAGAGAGAAGACTGTGCCTGCTCTCGGCAGAGAGACAGCAGAGAGTAAAACCACCACAAAGATGAACAAGACCTGAGGGACATGGCAAACTAAGCTCAGAGATGCTTTGAAACATCACTCTTTAAAGCAGGACCAAATAGAGGATCCTTAGCTTTTTAATGGCTGGAACCAAAATGGCACCCTTCCCTCCCCTCTGCCCTCATCCTGTCTTGTTCTTTGAACAAAGATGACGCTGACACTGTATTTCTATTAAAAAAAAAAATCAATGATCAGTTTGGACCTCTCAGACTAAATCCTCAAAGTGCGAATGCAGTCAAAAGAACAGAACACCATCCCAAAGAGGAAAATGGATGAAAGCCAAGCGCATTTGAGTTTGGGATTAAGGATCAGAGGCACTAATTTTGCATGAACTGTTCTTGTCTTTCTGGGATGCGTTTTTAATGCAGTGATGATAGCCTTCCAGTGGCCGCTGGCAGCATCTCAATGTCTTCAGGGAGGAGAGGGAAGGGGGTGTTTAGGGAGCCTGTTTCCTAGCAGGCTTGGAGGTGATTAGCACAAGTCACGAGCAAGGGGGGGACGGGAGGAGCCCCCGATACAGCCTCTGGCTTTTTAAGGGTGAGATCCGATGCTGGAATCCCCCGGGGAAAAAAAATCAATGACCCAGGAAAACTACACCAGCTGACAGCCTCAGGAAAAAGCTCAAGGAAGAGTTGCAAAGAAGAGAAAGGCTTAAGTAACTTTCCAAAACTCTGCACTGCTAATCTCCCAGGAGGCCCTATACTGTACAGACAATAGCTGAGACCCTTTTCGTTCTGGCACTTTCTTTCACCTGTGTTCACCATCCTTCTTCCATCCCCTTCTTCACAAAGGTTGAAGGGGTCCCAAGTTCCCTTCACCCTCCCTCTGCCTGGGTTTTTGATGTTTCCTTGTTCAGAAAAAAGCAAATGCTGCTCTCCAGTGCTCAGCTATTGTCGTCAGGCTTCAACTGGGAGGGTCCATCGTCTCTTTTCAGGTACTGGTTTCTACACACCCCTCCAAGTTCAGGAACAGGACCTCCTGTCACCAGGAAAGCAGGCATCAGGATTTGAGGCCACAGGGGTGAGAGTGTGTGTGTGTGTGTGTGTGTGTGTGTGTGTGTTGCAGTCACGTGATCAGGATCCACTGCTTCAACGAAAACATTCACTGAACCCTCAGACCAACATCTTTGGAGCTTAGGAATTTTCCTTGATGCCGTATGTCACATGGTTGGGGGTCCCTAAAGGTTCATTAAGTTTCAAGTCAAATGAATCAACTTTGAAGACTTCATCTTTCTCCCTGAGTCTTTTCTAATATTTCCCTGATGCCACACAAGATAGAATTTAGATCTAAATGTGAGTGTGTCTGTGGTTTCAGAGAAGGTTATTTTTCTTTTCTTCTTCCCAAAAGGCTCCCAAACACTTTCTCCCTGGTCTTCAGATCTCTGCAGAGCAAGGCTGACCAGAGAAAACATGGGAGCTCCTCGTGGATGCCCCTGGAAATATCACCACCAACTGAATGCTGGCTCTGGGAGTTTTGAAACCCGGAATTTAGGTTCCCATCAAAAACAGGACACAATTCCTTTTATTGTTTAGTCATTTAGAAAACCATGTATGAAAATATCCATTTCCCAGGATAGAACATCCCTGTTTGATAGTTCAAGTTCACCCTCTGGAACAGTTGCTGTGTACAGACAATTCCAAACTTGGGTGGTAACCTACAGACTGCTTCAAGGATTGCAACTGCTTTGCTAAAGCAACAAACTCTAAGTGTCTATAATCTCTGAAAACAATCTATTGGTTACACCACAATTTACCTAAGGCAATATTTGTTCAGTTACAATGATGTCACAAAAGAAGAGCTTGTTGGCTTTCAGTTCTTTCCTTAACAATATTCAGAGCTGATGGTGGCTGAATTCAGAACTGCTTTCCATAGCTTAAATCAGCAAAGACAGAACTTTTCTAGCAGCCAAGAAAGTTCTATCACCAAAAAAAAAAAAGAAAGAAAAGTCAATAGCACTTGAAATTCAGCATTTTCCCAGCACATTTACCACAGCGCTCTGACCCTGTGGTGCTCGATTTTAAGGACCACAGTTTCCTTGCCAAATAGGCATATCTTGGCTTCCTTTGCTAGGTAGAAACACTGCCTTGATATTAAATATTCAAAGCAAAGAACCTCTGACCCAAGAGCTCTCAGCTAACAATGACATTCTCTGTAAGTAAACTAGAAACCCAACTCAGCTTCTGGTTTGCCAGTGTCCCTTGCCCATGTACTAGTCTACTGCACAAATAGGGCTAGGGAACCACCCCTGTTCACCGTGATTTTACGCAAAAGACCCTGAGGCAGGGATACAGGAAGCCTGGACTTGGCAGGAGATGCTGGAGAGGTGAAGAGTGGGATTCAGAGCTGCTTCTTGGGCTGGGCAGGGGTGAGGAAAAGGGTGAAAGGCCTCCAACCTCACCAGATGCAGACCCAGGTCTGATACAATTGCAGGGACGTTGTTACTCTGAGCAAGTACCACGGTAATATGAGAATGTGGCTCCTACAGCCTTCATCAACCCAGAAACTTCTCTCACTTTGCGGCACCACACCTACAATCCCAGAACTATCTGAGATCAGCTGCGGGAGCCTTGGTCCCAGTCCCCCAAAAGAGAAGCCTCATCATTTACTGGGAGGGGGAAGTCGTTATTTTTTTTTTTTGTTAAGGTGATAGGGGGCTGGAGGGGGCAGACTCTGGTGCCTTTTGGCAGTACAGTCCCACCCCCGAGTCTCCTCTCTGTTTTGTAAGCTTCTACTCATCTCTCACTGCATCTCCAACAGACCTCCCATCCCCTTGGGCTTCCTTCCTGCCTGTCGGCACAAACTTCAGGTCAAGTGTCCTCTGGTCTGGTCTCCTTATGTGGGCACCTGAGAGGCTGGCTGGGGCACACCTGGACAATGCGGGTAGCAAACCAAGTGCAGTGTGGACCACAACACGTGTTCCAATAGCGCTGAGCGCGGCACAGGGTTCAGCTTAAGGTCCTTTAAGCCGACACGCATCCATCGGAGTCGGATCCCTGACCCTGGGAAATTGACGAAGTTAACTCATTCGGAGAGAAGCTCCAAATACCCTACCCACCCTTCCTTCTCGGGGGGGGGGGGGGACGACTCCCCTGCCACCATCCCACACGCAGCTACTTATACACTAAGGGCTCGCATCACAGGCAAGAAAACTGGCTCTAAGCCCGCTCCAACTTTAAACCAACCCGGCCTTGCCCCCTCGGGAGCCTGCCCCCAACCGAGGGCTCACCTGGGCGCCCCGCGGCGCCGGGGACGCACAGCGAGCGAGGTCGCCTCTTACCGGAGAAGTCCGTGAGCGCTGCGATCTCTTTGGAGCAGACCAGGACCGTGCAGTAGAAGAGGCGCAGGAGCTGCCCGGGAGGCTCTACCTGCCTGCGGAGGCCGGGATGCTGTGCGGGCTGGGGCGCGGGCGGCGGGCTCGCGTATCCCGGCAGGAGCATGGTGCGCGGCGCGACAGAGCGCGGGCGCGGGCCCGGGGCGCGCGGGGGGTCGCTGGGCGGAGGGCGGCGTCACATGGCGGGGCGAGTCGGTAGCCAGCGGCTCCGCGGCCCCCTGCCACCTCCTGGCCCAGGCTGCCAGAGCCTCCTCCCCACGGCGGGCGAGCACCGGCTCCCCAGCAAAGAGCAGGGGGCGGAGAACTGGGGCGGGGCGAGGAGCCCCGGGAAGGATCCGCGTAGTTTCCCCGAGAGGAAATCTCCGCTGCGGCCGCGCGGGAGGAAACGAGGGCGGGGGGCGAAGGGAAAGTGTAGCCTCTCGCGCCCCGGGGCTGCGGCGGAGGCTGGTCCCTGGCGAGCTGCCGGCCGGGGAGGGCGCCCCCAGCAGCGAGCCGAAGGTCGCGCAGCTTGAGCGCCCTCCACGCCCGGGTCCCCGCCCCTGAGACGACCCGGCACCCCTGACCAGGCCCGCGCTGGCCCCGTGCCAGCCTCGCCCCGGCCGCCGGAGGAGCGCGGCCGGTGCCCGTGACGCACTTTGGAGCCAGCGCCGCGCGTCGAGTCCGGGAGCCCCAGGGCGGAGGCGGGGCCGAGGCCGGGGTGGGGGCCGCGGGAAGGTGGGGTCCTGGAAGTGTGGGACCGCAGCGCTGACGTCTCTGCCACCCGGCGCGCTCCACGTGCACAGTCACCAAGAACGCACAGCTATCCCCATTTCACAGAAGAAGAGACTGAGACCCGGACCACTGCCCAACGCCAAAGCTTAGGCAGCCTGGACAGGAACCGTCGCGGGGCTGGGGCGGGGGGCGGGGGGGAGGGCGCGGGGCTGGGCGCGCGGCTGGGGTTGGGGAGGGATGTGCGTTGTGCTGAAAACGGATCAGATGACTCCAGAGCCGGTTTCTTTTCGCTGCGACTACGTTTCCTTTGGGTCCTGGTTGTCCGCCGCGCTCAGAGGATCTGACACTGGGCTGGCACGGACGGCCGCCGAACGCTAATAAATGGGCTTTGTTTTAAAATGGGCCACAGCATCTTTCCGAACCTCTCGATTACGCGCGGTGTGACCTACGTTTGGATGCCCAGCCGGTGGGCGAGGAGCGGGCTGCAGGGCCCGGGCTCGGGGGAACCGAGGACAAGTGCGTGGGGGCTCCGTGGATGCGCGCCTGGTGCGGTACCTGGGGTCCAGGGACCCAAAGGCCGCGGACTGCGCGGGGCGTCCGGGCCAGGAGGCGCCGGCGGGAAGGAGGAGGGCCGGGCGGGCGGGCGCTCGGCACAAAGTGTTCCCGAACACCGCGGGAGGGCCTGCCAAGTTCGCGGCGGGCCTGACGCGGAAACGTAGATAATGAGGCCCAAAAGGGCGGGCCCGGGCGCACTGCGCCCGCCGGCTCCGAACTACACAGGGATCGCCGCACAGTGCGGCGGGGAGGCCTGGAGAGAGAAAACCGAGACTCGCTGGCCTACCTGTGGGAACCTCTTAGAGGTGTGCCGCAAGGATCGCGGAGGGCTGGATGTCATTGCGTCCCACACTGCTCCAACAGGGGCAGGGGAACTGGGATTCCGGCCATTTCCTCCCTGGCTTGGGGTGGGGTTTGGGGAGCAAATGCAAACAGCAATATTTGTAAGTGGGACCCGGGCACAGTGATTTTTTAAATCTACATTAAAATAGTCAACCTTCTCAATAACCCTTAGACCTAAGTATTCTTGTGCACTTTCTTGGTTGGGGAAACTGAGGCAGGGGTAAGGATGCCCAGCACTTAAAAGCCATTCAGTAAGTGACGTTTGCTCAAAACTCAGTCCCCTTGTGTTCTTTCCATTCTATTCTTCCGTCTACTTTAGATGTGAATTAGGTGCCTATGTGTGCCAGATCCTCTGGTAGGAGCTGAGGACGCCTGCACAGGAAGGGAACCATGCTCCCTCAGGGCTGCGGGCTGCCACCACTGTCCTGTAGGGATGCGCTGCTTTCCAGATGCCAGTGTGGACACTGCTACTAAGTGTGACAGCATCCCCAGGCTTCCTTATCTCTAAAGGCATCAGGCTCATTGTGAGGATTTAATGAGTTGATACAGGTGACATGGGTAGGACTGGGCCTGGAATGAGTAAGTGCTCAGTCAATATTAGTCATTGGTCCAGTGAGAAAGGCAGACATTGAACAGGTAATGCCAAGGGAACTGAAAGGGGCCATGAGAGGGAGACAGAGGGAAGGAGGGAGGGAGGGAGGAAAGGAGGTGTGAGGGACCTTTTAAGGCAAGATGGGTGAGAAAGACGGGAAGGGTTGGCCAAGCAAAAGCCAGGTATTTGGGGAGGATGAACATCTTAGGAAAAGGGATCAGCATATGTGAAATCCCAAAGAAGCATGGCTCCACAGAGAAGCTTGGCGGGCACCAAGCAGAGAGATAAGGGCAGGGCAAGGCGACGTGGAGAGGTCAGCTTCCAGAGCTCAGGGCTCAGGGACCCAGAGACCTTGGTGAACACGTCTGTCTTTTTTCTGTTTGTTTGTCTGGTTTTTATTTTGTTTTTGTTTTTGTCCTTGTCTTTTGGCCATGTTGCAAAGCTTGTGGGATCTTGGTTCCCCAACCAGGGATTGAACCTGGCCCCTTGGCAGTGAAAGCGAGAAGTCCTAACCACTGGACTGCCAGGGAAGTCCCAGAACACTTCCATCTTTATCCTAAGCTTTCATGAGCACTTCCATCTCAAGCCAAGCAAAGGGCTATAAGCAGATGAGTGACACAGTCAGGTGTGTGTTGGTAAAAGATGACTCTGGCTGCTGAATGCAAGTGAACTTGAGGGGTCAACAGTGGGTCCTGGGATTAGACACCTAAGAACTGAAAGCAGGGATTCCCAGAGATACTTGTACACCCATGTTCACAACAGCATAATTCACAATAGCCAAAAGGGGGAAGCAACCCAAGTGTCCATCGATGGATGAATGGATCAACAAAATGTGGGATATTATCCAATCATAGAAAGAAATGAACTTCTGATACATACTACAGTGTGAATGCACCTTAAAAACATTTTGCTATGTGAAATAAGCAAATGATAAATATCTCATAGTTCCACTTACATGAAATATCTAGAATACACAAATTTATAGAAACAGAGAAAAGATTAGAGGCTACCAAGAGTCGGGAAATAGATGATAGTGATGGCTGTATAACCCTGTGGATGTAATGAATGCCACTTAATTGTACACTTAAAAGGGCAATTTTTCTGTCATATAGTTACCACAACGTCAAAAAAATTGATAATGTAATTTGCCAAAACCCACTGAACTGTAAATGGGTGAGTTGTGTGGTATATAGATTATATCTCCATAAAGCTGGGGTGTTTTTTTGTTCGTTTGTTTGTCTGGGCCATGCAGCATGCAGGATCTTAGTTCCCTGACCAGGGGTTGAACCCAAGCTCCCTGCAGTGGAAGTGCAGAATTTTAACCGCTGGACCACCAGGGAATTCCCCCATAAAGCTGTTTTTTAATTTAAATTTTTTTCTTTAAAAATTTTTATTGAAGTATAGTTCATTTACAATGTGTTAATTACTGCTATACAGCAAAGTGACTCAGTTATATTTATATATATGTATATATGCAATATATATATATATACACACACAATCTTTAAAAAATTCTTTTCTTTTTCGTATACTTTTCCCTTATGGTTTATTACTGGATATTGAATATAGTTCCCTGTGCTATACAATAGAACCTTGTTGTTTATCAAGCTGTTTCTTAAAAGATCAAACAAAGACCACAAAGTGGATCCAGGGAGGTGATCAGGAGGGAAGGGTAGCCTGGAGGCTATGACTGAGCATGGGGTTGGGGCTTTGCAGGCCCAGAGAGAAGGGGGAAGCGGCCAGATTGGAAGGGTGTCTGGGGAGGGTGGAGAGTACAGTGTGCCCAGGTGCTTGTGGGATGTGAGTGAGGAGGCTGGAGGACAATCCCTGCCTGCTTTCTGCTGTGCCCTGTTAAGTCACATCTTATTCCTAATCTGATCTCTTTAGGAATTTTGGAATCTTGCAAGAAAATTAAAGAATTCCATTTATTTTCCTCTCTGGTCCTCATATTTTGTGTGCCCCCAACAAAATGGAAGCCAATTACTCCCCACCCCCATTTCCCTCTCTGAAAATATTATACAATCAAATACCTAAACTCTGGGGTACTAACAGGGACCAGCGACAGAACTGACTGGCCCAGTGCAAAATAAAAACACATGGCTACTTGTTCAGAAATTATCACGAATTTCAAGATAGTGGTAGCGAGGTATTAAACCCAGCGTGGGCTCTTTGAGCACAGGGTCCTGAGCGACTATACAGCCCACATGCCCACAAGCTAGCCCTGGTACTACCAGTATCTCCTTGTCTCAGGTACGGAAACCGACAACATGACCTACACAGATCATCTGCGACAGAATCTGAAACTCTCTTAAGCTGCAAAGGCAAAGAAATTAGGAGATGGACACCAAGACAGAGTAAAATAAGCATTCCTTTCTATGTAATGGCACCATTGGCCATCTTGCCCCTTCTTGCACATGAGTTTGAGAAGTGCCTCTGTACCTGGAACATTTGTTCTGTGTGTAAGAGGCACCCTTGCGGGACTTTGTAAATTACATACCTTAATTCCTGCCTTTTCCCCCCTTCCTTTTGAAGCAAACCTGCTCCTTCTTTCCAACTCTAAGTTACATCCCTATTTTCCTCCTTCCTTGAGATCCTGGCTTCTTCCCTCCCCACATAGCCAAACCTGCTTCAGAGGAGGTTTGTGTGCTGTGCACTTAAACTCCAGCCCAAACCTGTGCTCTCAGTGGGCCATCAAGGTGAGGCTTTGGGGCTTTCAACAAAGATGGTCTGCGTGCAGCCGCTCTGAGAAGACATAAGCCACCATTTCTCAGCTGCAAAGAAACCACCCTTTCAGCTCAGGATACTGAGGCCAAATGTTGTCCAGAGCGAAAAAGGCTTATTTTTAGAAAGCAACAAACGGTGGTTTGTTTATAGAGCTGGCACCAAAAAGCCACATTAATAGCAAAGAGCCTGCTCGCTGAAGACTGTGAAAGCTGGGGATGCAGTAGAGAGGCTGTGAAGGGAATGTTTGGCCCAAAAGCCTATGAAAGGAAGACTTGAAGAATATGGGCTCAAAACTGGTGTCTGTCCCAGGTCAAAGGCATCAAATGCAATAGCCTATACTCTGCCCCTGAGAGATAGCCACCCGGAGAGGCATTGGATCTCCCTGACTTTCATTTTTTCAAGTCTGCAAAATGAAAATGGTGGACTCAAAAGTCCATTTTGGCTCTAAATGCCCACAGCCTATTTAAATTAGATGTAGGATTTCAGGAAATTGGGCTAAATCTATACTGGTTCCATGACAGTCCTTAATGTTTTCCTTTTCTTTTTTTGTTTTTTTTAAATGTTATTTGTTTATTAATTTTTTTGGCTGTGTTGGGTCTCCATTGCTGCATGCAGGCTTTCTCTAGTTGTGATAAATGGGCTACTCTTCACTGCGGTGCGCAGGCTTCTTACTGCAGTGGCTTCTCTTGTTGCAGAGCACGGACTCTAGGCACGCAGGCTTCAGTAGTTGTGGCGCATGGGCTCAAAAGTTGTGGCTCGCGGGCTGTAGAGCGCAGGCTCAGTAGTTGTGGCGCACAGGCTTAGTTGCTCCGTGGCATGTGGTATCTTCCCGGACCAGGGCTCGAACCCGTGTCCTCGGCATTGGCAGGATTCTTAACCACAGCTCTACCAGGGAAGTCCCTAATGTTTTCTTAAATATGTATTTTCATTTCTTTTTTGCTCTCAGTTTGTTTCTGTGTTGTTCATATTTTTCTCTTTGTAGAAGAAGGATGTAGCATGAGCACATGCTGGGGTGGATTCCTGGAGCACTGTGGATGATGGAATTCTGATTCATGGGAGTTTTCAGTGCGAAAATTCCCTAGTATTCAAGGCAGTAAACTCAGTTTCTGGAGGACAGCACCAGTCCAGCTTGGAAGGAGCAGGCACCACTTTCCCCTCTAAGGCTGGAAAGTGCTGGGTTCCCACAGAAGCCCTGAGGCTGCTCCCTGCTGCCCTCAGCAAATGCTGCAGGGAATCCAGCCTGCCTGGACCCCATCTGAGAGCCAGGCAGTTTGCTCTGGAGACCCCAACCCCCTACTCTTCCTACCTCATTCTGTGCCATCAGAAAGGAAAGTGTGCTGATGGAAGGAAGTTCCCTAGTAGGTTGGAAAGAAGCACATCTAGTTCTGAACGACCAAGCTGGCCCTGCAGATGACATAGCGTAGGGTAGTGGGTAACTGTACGGCCTCTACGGTCAGAATGCAAAGGTTTGAATCCCAGCTCTAGCATTACTGGTGCTTGTGTCGTGGTTGTGCTACAGTTTAGAGCTGACATAGAGCAGAAAGCCTAGTCAGAGCAGAAGCCCCATACGTGGTAATAAACGTAACCATTTCATGGCTTTCTTGTATCAATATTGCTTGAACATGACACGTTTGGTCTCCATTCAAACCCCTAGGAATGTCTTTGTGATCAAATGCCCTTTGCCCTGTTAGGTCATGATGGAAATAATTTCCGACTTGTTCCTCTGGAGGACCGTAGCCCTGGTCCCCTGTCAGGGAACTGGGCTGGGCTTTTTCACCAGAATTTTGTTTTTTTCTTTCTGTGAACTCTCCCTGACCCTGGTTTCTGAATACCCCCTTTTCTTCCCACTTCTGGCCCACTCTGTCGGCCTCCTCACCCTCTTCCTCTGCCCAGAAGCATCCCTGTCCCCCAGCCCTCTGTGAGATACCTGAGTTCTTGGGACCTCAGTCGAATCTGACATCAGCTCTTCCAATCCTCAAAGGCCTGACACTATATAACCTTTCTTTTTTTAAATTAGTTTTTACTGTGGTAAAATATACATAATGTAAAATGTAGCACCTTCACCATTTTTAAGTGGTGAGTATATAGACCATATTGGCCCCTGTAGTAACAATGTCTCTCCCAGAAGGAAAAAAAGAGAAAAGTGGTCATGTGTAAGCTCAGTCTGTTTCCCTTTGGTCAACAGCAGTAAAAAAAAAAAAAACAAAAAAAGAACATCCTTTAGCAAAAGCCTCAGAACCGTGAGGGAGAGGCTGGGAGGCGGAGGACCGCTGCACAGGTGCTGGGAGAGGAGAAACCCGCCGCTTCAGAAGGTGCAGTTTCTGTAACCCAACAGAGGAAGGTACTAGGAGCTGACAAGGGCGCCCTCTGTAGGTGAGAATCTTAATTTGTGTCTTAGGAATAATAACTGTGGTCCATGAATTTCATAAATCATTTCTTTTTACTGTGGTGAAACACACATAACCTAACACTCAACCATTTTAAGTGTACAGTTTAATAGCATTCGGTACATTCACATTGTTGTACAACCATTACTTCCATCCATCACCAGAACGTTCTTCATCTTCAAAAACTGAAACTCTATCCCTATTAAACAAGAACTCTCCACCCTCCTCTTTCCCCAGGCCTGGCACCCAACATTCTACCTTCTGTCTCTATGGCTCTAACTACTCTAGGCCCCTCATATAATTGTAATCTTACAGTATTTATCCTTTTGTATCTGGCTTCTTTCATTTAGTATGATGTCTTCAAGGTTCATCCATGTTGTATAATGTCTCAGAATTTCCTTCCTTTTTTTAAAAATAAATAAATTTATTTATTTATTTATTGGCTGTGTTAGATCTTTATTGCTGCACATGGGCTTTCTGTAGTTGCGGCGAGCAGGGGCTACTCTTCGTTGTGGTGTGCAGGCTTCTCATTGCAGTGGCTTCTCTTGTTGTGGAGTATGGGCTCTAGGCGCACGGGTTTCAGTAGTTGTGGCATGTGGGCTCAGTAGTTGTGGCTCATGGGCTTAGTTGCTCCACAGCATGTGGGATCTTCCTGGATGAGGGCTCAAACCCATGTCCCCTGCATTGGCAGGTGGATTCTTAACCACTGTGCCACCAGGGAAGTCCCTCCTTTCTTTTGAAGGCTCGTTAATACCCCATTGTATGTCTACAACACATTTTGTTTGCCCGTTTAGTTTTTGATGGACACTTGGGTTGTGTCCACCTCTTGGCTATGGTGAACGATATGGTTATGAACATGGGTGTACAAAAAAAGAAAATTTTAATGTAAATGATCATTCCCAAGGGGAAGTATAAAGCTACCAAAAAGAAAACAAATCAGATCTGTTGATGGGAATTTAGAATCCACAAAAGTGAGCCCCAATTAAGGGTATAGAGTAGAGGTTCCCAAACTTTCTCAGTTCCTGAAGCCCTTATTTTCCTAATGATTTTCACTGGGCCCCTAGGCCTAAAATAAAATAAAATAAAATATAATAAAATAAAATGAAATGTTATTGAACTGTTACAAATTTGTTAAATATCTAGACCCAAACAACTTAGCAAGTGTTTATGTTCTAACAGTTAAGTAGCTATTTGGGAAAAAGAAACACATTATTGAAAAGAAAAATTTTTTTATTTTTTTCTTAAATAAACACAATTATTTACTAAGGGGGTATGTGGACCTGTTAGGCATGTTGTTATCTCTCCAAACTTGAAATCAGATTGGACACTGCCACCCTTATTTTCTGTTTCAGGTAGATTTTTCTTGGTACTTGATTTTTTTTTTTTTTTTTAGATTTTTTTTACGTGGATCATTTTTAAAGCCTTTATTGAATTTGTTACAATATTGCTTCTGTTTTATTTCTTGGCTTTTTGAACTTGAAGCATGTGAGATCTTAACTCCCCGACCAGGGATCGAACCCACACCCCCTGCATTGGAAGGCAAATTCTCAACCACTGAACTGCCAGGGAAGATTCCAGTACTTGCTTTTTATTACAGTAACCACTGAAGCTCTGACATCCTTGATAGGAAAGTAGTGCACAAAAAAAAAAAAAAAAGAAAGAAAGAAAGAAAAGAAAACTAGCACAATCTAATGTTGAAACTGTGAAATATCTTGAGTTCATAGTTTGCAACAGATGTCAGAAATTGCTAGTTGTGTTTCCCTCAACTTACAAAAATCTTCCAATCTGTGAGTTTCTTGTAGTGCTCTGGGCAGTTCTGCGCCCAGTTTTGGGAACTGCAAATCTAGATAGTTCAGATACCACGAAGACCTTACTTTGTTAACAAGAACTGCGTAAACTGTGTCTGGCTGACGCTCCAACCGACCTCATTTTTACCACTCTGGCCCTCCCTCCACTGCAGACACATTGGCCCTTTTGCTGTTTCCTGACCTCTCTGATTATGTTACTACCTCAGTGCCTTTGCGTTTGCTGTAGCTCCTACCTGGAACTCTCTTCCCCCACAGGTTGCTTCCCTAACTCATTCAGGGCAGTCTGCTGTGTACACCAGTCACCATCCCCCCAACCTTCCTCAGCCCCAGAGCACTCAAGTTGACTTGCCTACCATTCCATCCGTCTTCCTGCACTTTCAGGGGTGATTTGCCCCACACAAACCCTTTTGAAAATATAATTACATTTGAAATTAGCGGTCCCTGATTACTTCAATAGCAACAAAGGAAAGTTGCAGTTGATGTAATCAAAGTGTTCACGAACACCAAAAAAAAAAAAAAAAGTAAACTGAATAATAAAGACCAAAGAAAGTAAAGGAAATAACATGAATGCACAAAATTGTCACAGTTGAAACTAGCAAGCCAAGAGTACCCAGAGACGACATACAAATGAAGAGCTGACCGTGTGGTGGCAGTGACACTTGGCTGCTGAGACCTCTAAACCCAAATTGTTCCTGGACGGGTGAAGAAACACCTCTCCCACCTGAGGAAGGAACCGCAAAGTCTTACTGCCAAGAGGCTTGCATTCCAGGCTGGGAGGGATTTGTGGAGGAGCTTTGCAATATACCACACCATCCTTTTCCCATTGATCTTTGGTGCCAACTTTTTTTTTTTCTTTTTTCTCATTAAACTTTGTTTCAAGTAGTCTCAAAATTCTGTGCCAGATTTTTGGTCACGTTGTTTCCATTAAAAAGTGCTGACTTTGGGGGCTTCCCTGGTGGCGCAGTGGTTAAGAACCGGCCTGCCAATGCAGGGGACACGGGTTCGAGCCCTGGGCAGGGAAGATTCCAGATGCCACAGAGCAACTAAGTCTGCGAGCCACAACTACTGAAGCCCACACAATTAGAGGCCGTACTCCATGACAAGAGAAGCCCCTGCACTAAGTCTGAACACCGCAAGGAAGAGTTGCCACAACTAGAGAAAGCCGGTGAGCAGCAACAAAAACCCAATGCAGCCACCCTTCCCCCCCCCCATAAAAACAAACCATACCTTAAAAAAAAAAAAAGAAAGAAAGAAAAAGAAAACCAAACACACACTGCTCACCAAACATTCTGCTTTCCTTCTGAAGGTTTTTAATGATACATTTTTACCATTAACCAGTCTTTCACTAGTCAACCTAAATGGCCAATTGAGACAAACCGTTCTGAGATCTTTTTTCAACACTGATTAAGATGGGAGTTGCAGGTATTGGGATAATTTAGCTTCCTGAACTTTCTGGACAGACTTGGTGACCTTGCCAGGTCCAGCAGCCTTCTGGGCCACTGCTTTGATGACACCCACAGCAACTGGCTGTCTCGTATCATGAACAGTAAAACAGCCCAAAGGAGGATCATCACAGAAGCTCTCAACACGCATGGACTTGCCGGGAGCCACATCAATCATGTCGGCATCACCAGGTTTCAAGAATTTTGAGTCATCTTCCAGCTTTTTCCCAGAATGGTCATCAATCTTCTCCTTCAGCTCAATAAATTTGTAAGAAATGTGAGCTGTGTGACAATCCCACAGAGGTAGGTAGCCAGCACTGATTTGGCTTGGATGGTTTAGGATGGTCAGGAAGTCAGCTGCTTCCTTTGGTGGGTCATTTTTGCTGTCACCAGGTACATTGCCATGGTGAACATCTTTGACAGACACCTTTTTGACATTGAAGTCCACATAGTCCCAGGACGATCTTCACTCAAAGCTTCATGGTGCATTTCAACAGACTTTTAGCTTCAGTTGTAATGTGGACTGGAGCCGAGCTGACCACCATGCTGGGTTTGAAAAAGCAGTCTCTACAGGAACAGTACCAGTTCCATCAATTTTGTAGATGTCCTGGAGGGGCAGACAAATGAGCTTGTCAGTTGGACAAGTTGGTGGCAGAATGCAGTCTAGGGCTTCAGGCGGTGTGGTTCCACCGGCATTGCCATCTTTATGGATAACTTTCCACGGCTCCAGCATGTTGCCAGCGTTCCATCCGGAACTGGCACAAATGCTACTATGTCAGGGTTGTAGCCATTCTTCTTAACATAGGTGCCGACTTCCTTAACGGTTTCCACATAACTCTCCCTGGCTGTAGGAATCCCTTTTTGTTGACACCAACAATTAGTTGCTTCACACCCAGAAAGTAAGCCAGAAGGGCACACTCATGGGATCTGGCTTCAAATTCACCAAAACCATGAGCAATGATCAAGACAGCACAGTCTGGCTGAAATGTGCCTGCAATCATGTTTTTGATAAAGTCTCTGGGTCCTGTGGCATCAATGATGGTGATATAATATTTGCTGATGTTGAATTTCTACAGGGAGATATTAATACCACATATCAATGGGGATACCACACTCACATTCATCCTTCACTTTATCCAAGACCCAGGCATCCTTGAAGAAGCCCTTTCCCATCTCAGCAGACTCCTTCTCAAATTTTTCGATGGTTCTTTTGTCACTCACCACATATGTAGATCGGATGGCCATTAAGGGTAGGCTTGCCTGAATCTACGTGTCCAATGATGACAATGTTGATAAGAGTCTTCTCCTTTCCCATTTTGGCTTAGATTCAGTAGTGTGTGTTTCACGCCTGTGTTCTGGTGGAAACCCCGCTGTGAAAAAGTAGTGCCGTCTTTATCATGTAGCAAGTTCCTATATATGCCTAGGTCTTTGTATTCGTTTGAATAACTTTTGACTTTGGACTAAGTCTAGAGTTACAGAAAAGTTGAAAAAAAAGGAATCCATATACCCTCATCCAGTTTCATCTAATGTCCATATTTTTCATGCGTGTTTGGTACATTTGTTAAAACTAAGAAACCAACTTTGGTGCATTGCTATTAACTAAATTCCACACTTTATTCATATTTTACCAACTTTTCCCCTGGTGTCCTTTTCCTGTCCCAGGATCCAGTCCAGGGCATCACAGTACGTTTAGTTGTCATGTCTCCCCAGGCTCATCTGATCTTTGACAGTTTCCCAGTTTTTCTTTGTTTTTCATGATCTTGACAGTTTTAAGGAGTACAGATGATGCATTTTTTAGACTGTCCCTCAATTTGGATTTGTCTGATATCTTTCACATGATTGGGCTAGGGTTATGGGTTTGGGGAAGGATGCTATAAATGTGACATGCCCTTCTTATCACATCACATCATCACATCACATCAATCACATCACATCACATCACAAATGGTACATGATAGCGATAGCACTTATCATTGGTGATGTTAACCTCGATCACTCGGTTAAGGTAGTGTTTGTCATGTGTCCCCACTGTAAAGTTACCTTTTTTCCTTTTCCATACTCTAATCTTTGGAAGTTGGTCACTAAGCCTGCACTGGAGGAGGGGGAAGGGAGTGTGTGAACTAAACTCCACCTCTTGGAGCAGGAAGTATTTACATCTATTACTTGGATTCCTTTTGTAGGAAAGATTTGTAAGAAAGCTTATCTTATAAGGAAGATCTCCTTCCCCATTTATTTATTCTGCGATCATTTTTATATCAGTATAGACTTATATATATTTATTTTACACCTGAGATTGTAATCCAATTATTTGGATTAGTTTGTCACTCAAGTTGTTAATTATTTTGTCACTCAAAGGAAATATACGCATGTGTATACAAACCCAGGTGTAATGCATATCTATACTTATTTCTGTATCCATCTATCTCTGTTTATGTTAAGCGACATATGAGATGATACTAATGTCTTGAATTTTTATCCAGTCCCACAGGGTTCATTTTAGCCTTACCTTCTTGTTTATATGTAACTGCCCTCTTCAACAGTGAGAAACCTGACCCCCATTATCTCCCATCCATTTATTTATTTGTTCAATTCCAGGATACGTGAAAAGAAGTTTCAGAATTGTTAACATATACCTCCATGACATAGGTCTGTTTTTGAGTCTATATTCTGTTCCACTGGGTCATTTGTCTTTTTTTTTTTTTTTTACCACTACCATTCTAATTTGATTATTATAACCTTAAGATATCTTCATGCATGATAAGGAAGTCTTTTTGACTTAGCTACTCATAGACCTTTATTTCTCCATACAAATTTATTATGATTTTTTTGAGTTTCTTAATTTTGACTGGAATGGCAATGGTCCTATAGCTTAATTTAGGAAGAATTAACTAACAAATTTATACTGTGAAGACATTCTTCCATGAACATTTTATTGTCTATTTAGTCAGATCTTCTTTTACAATTTTCTCCTTAGAGATGTTATGCAGTTGTTTTAGTTTAATTCAGAAATAATTGGCAGGTTTTTTTTTTCCTTGTGAGTGGTGTTTTGTTTTCTGCTACATTTTTAAATTAGTTATTACTAGTGTAGAGGTAATGATACCAATTTTGGTAACTTGATCCTATATCTGACAACCTGGCTAAACTTTTATTTAGTTTGTATTTCTGTTGAATTTTCTAAGTAGATGGCAGTTTTGTCTCTTCTAATTTTTCTATCTCTTATTGCTAACCTTATCTCATTAATCAGTCCCTCTAGTAATAGACAGTAGCGTATTGCACATTCATCTGTGTCTTTCCTATTGTTCCCAGTCATAATTCAAATGCATCTAAAATCTTTCCATTATGTGTAATGATTACTGTAGGTTTTAGGTACATATAGTCTTTGTTAAGTTAAGGACGTTCCTTCTATTCCTAGTTTTATGTGAATTTAAGACATCATGACCAGGTATATTTTCAAATGCCTTTTCTATCTATTGAGATAAGAATTTATTTTTCTCCTTTAATCCATTAATGTGGTGAATTACATAGATGTAATATCAAACCATTCTTGTATTTTTTTTTAAGTGCAGTGTTGGATTAGGTTAGCTAGTATTTTATTTACATGCATCTATGTCCATAAGTGAAATATGCCCATCATTTTCTTACTTTGTATCACCCATAGTTAATTTTGTCTTTAAGGTTATATTAGCCTCATAAGAGATGTTGGGAATCTTTCTTTCTTTTTTGTTTTATAAAGCAAACTGAATAAGGTAGGGATTATCTGTTTCTTAAAAGATTGCAAGAACTTACCTGAAAATCACCTGTATCTTGGGAAAGACTTGGTTATCATATCAATTTACTTAACAGTTATTGGTCTATCCAAATTTTCTATTGTTTTTGGTGCCAATTTGGGGATTTTTACTTTTTCCTAGAAGCGTAATTTGTTAATTTCTTTTAGTTTTGAAAGTTTTTGTGAATAGTTGTTTCTAAATATGTTTATAAATATACTTAAATATTTACTATTTAAAATCTATGTTTGTATACTGTTTTTCCCCTTTACTCCTGTGTTTTGTTGCTTTGCAGTTTTTCTTTTTCCTTCCTCCTTGGTCTTGCCACAGGTTTGTTTACTTAATCTAAAAAAGAGAAACAATCAGCTTTTGGTTTGTGAATATTCTTTATTGTTTTTCTCATTCTCTTTATAATTGATTTCTCTCCTTATCTTTGCTTCCCTTTTCTCCTTACTTCTTTGGGTTGATTCTATTGTACTTTTTCCAATTTCTTGATTTGTATATGTATCATCAGTTCATTTGTTTTCAACCTTTCTTGCTTTCTGATAAATGTACTTAAAGCTATAAATTTTCCTTTAAGACCTGCGTCCCACAGACTAAGCAATATAAAGTGTTCATTTTATTGCATTCTGAGTCTTTCATAATTTCCCTAATACTTCCCAAGGATTACTTAGAAGTTTTTTTTTTCTTCTCCCAGGCTTGTGGGATTTTAAAAAACCTATCCTCGTATTATCAAGGTCAAATTTTATTGCCTGATGGTCAGAGAACAAGCTCTGTATGATGTTGATTTTTTTGGAATTTATGAGGACCTCCTTTGTGGCCTAGGAGGTAGTCAATTTTTATGACTGTTCCATGTTACTTAAGAACATGAATGCTGCTTGTGTGTATAAAGTTCTTGTACCATCTATTAATTTGAACACATTATTATTCAAAATTTCTATATTTTCTCATATTTCTGTCCAATGACTAAGATGTTAGACTAGTTTTCACAATAACTTTGAAATTTATCATTGATATTTTAATCTCTAAATTGGGTATGGATTCTGCTACATTTCATGGTTCAAAGATTAGGGCCATTAACTCAATAACCTAGTATTTTTGAGTAGTGTGATCTGAGACCCTGGTCATCAACTCAATACATTTTTATTGAGGATATGGCTCTTACGGGAATTGTCCTAGTAGGATCAGTGCATACCTCTCGAATGGATTTGAAAGTACATTTTTAAACAAGGGCATACCGACACCCCCCCCCCCCAACTATAAAATAAGGGATAATGGCTGGAATTCACAGGCAGATTCATGCAGAATGTTCAGAAGCTCTCCCGGTCCATGACCTGCCTGTTTGTACCCCCACCCCAGCACCTGTTCAATGTCACAGCCACTAAAACGCAACTACTAGAAATTCATTGGGGGAGTTGTGATCGCCAAATGTCCTCTTTTCAAATGTAAGGATATTCATGAGTTGGCTGCAAGATGATATTATTCTCCAATACCTTATGGTAAATTTACCAAATTTCTCTATTTTCTGATGGCTAGCTAAAAACAACTCTTGTAAGGAGACAGGTGAGGGAGGAAGGGTGGGGAAGAAGGGGAACTTAGCATAGGGAGGGAAGCAGAAAAAAGAATAATTCTGGAGGAAGCATTTTTGCAGGGATCCGAGTTCTGGGAAAGCTGCAACAGTTGGGGCTTTGGGAAGATGGGGGCAGCGAGAGGGTGTGGTGTGTGCATGTGTGTGAGGGGATGGTGAGCAGAGAGTGGAGTTGGGAAAGTTTAAGAAAACAAACATCATCTATGTCACGATTTTTATCAACTGGCCTCACGCTTAGGGCTAGTTTATTCCATATTGGACAAGAGGGGAACATTTTCTGCTCTTCTACAATTTTGTCTCAGAAAAGAAAAAAAGACAAATATGATGCTTTTGTTTTCTTTTCTGTTTTTACTATCATTTCACAAAGAAACTCACAACAACCTAACCTGGATCATACTAATGTGATATATCTATTGCTCGAATAATTCATTTGATAATTATTATATGGCCTTGTAGCATCTCATATTATCTTGGGTTCTTGGTAAAATCTTTATTGTGATTGAACTTATCATGTGTGTCATATTATCAATGATACTATAAGTCTTGAGTGTAAGTCTACTGTGTAATACTTTTTTGAGTCTATTATGGCTAGTTGTATAATGCAATGCACATAGCAAATATTGCTGTAGATTTACTTATCTTTTCTAACCTATGGACACTGTGTCTTTCAATGGAGTTCAAGGGACTGTCTTTGAAAGAATGCTTCATTCATCTCACTGAAAAACAAACAGATATGGAATAGCATTGATCTTAGGTTAGCACCATACTAAAACATTTATCACTAAAGAGACTAAACTTTGTATCAGAATAGAGAAAGGAATTCCATACCTCTCCTCTCTGTAATGTGATTGCATTAACAAGCTTTTAACCAGATGAAATAACGTAGGGTAAACTGTCAAGATAACTTTATCTTGTGTTCAGCAATGTATCCTTCTCACACCCTGAGGGTCCGTGATAAACATGCTTTCTTATTTTTTTTTTTTTTGGCATGTGGGATATTAGTTCCCCTACCAGGGATGGAACCCATACCCCCCCCCCCCGCCACTTTCCCACCCCCTGCAATGGAAGCGTGAGTTCTTAACCACTAGACCGCCAGGGAAGTCTAAACATGATTTAATATGAACTTGATATAGTCTTTGATTGAGCTTCTCTTTTTACCCCTTTCCAGAACTTGAACTTAACCTTGTAAGATTGAAATGGGAATAAATAAACACACTCACTTAACAGATGTGAATGAGAAGTATGGCCAGTGGAGATGAATTGGTTGGCTATTAGAGGCTGGACTTTTCCCTTGGCTAATTCACCATAGTTCAGAGGCCAGTTCATAAGCTTGTAGATTCAAAAACCTGCATCCTGAGGCTTTTTGACAGCATACCTATTCAACCTGTCTTTTAGGATAATTTGACATTAACCAAGCTCAATACCCAGGTCTCTGTATTCATTTACATAGATATCTATCTAATCGACAAATATTTATTGAGCCCTATGAGGTGCCAAGCCCTGTTCTAGGCAGTGAGTATGAAGCAGTGTACTTTGTTTTGTGCCATTATAGAGTGCACATTTTAGTAAAGGGGTTTGACAAACAAATGAATATCTAATATTACCAGTAGGTGATGAAGGTGACAAAGGAAAACAGGAGGGTAAGAAGATAGGGAGTGAGAGATGGACAGGGAGAGGCCACACGAAGTGAGAGTATGAGCCATGTGAGGTCTGGGCAGAGTTTCAGAGGGAGGGGACAGCAAATGCAAAGCCCCTGAGTGGATACCAGCTTAGACTGTCCTAGGAACAGTAATGCTTATTTTCAATAGACTAGAATGTTCTTGGGGCAAAAAAATCCCTTTCTCTCCATGCAGGTTTGTCACATAGAAAGGGTGTCACTAGCCAGAGGCTGATTGGTGAGCCTCATACCTGAACAAGTTTCATTAGTGACCTGGTACCAATGATTCACTGCACCAGGCTCACTTAGTCGGAAGCATCCGTTTTTCTTCTGAGCCATACCTCATTTGGTAGGTCTCTGGCTAAGGCTGGGATGAGCACTGACAACTTCTGTTTCTTTGTTTTTAAATTGGGGTTAGGATACACTGGGTGAGGGGTCCACCACTTATCAGCTGGGTAGTACTGGCAAGTTCTCCCACTCTCTCTTTGTAAAGAGAGATGATAATTTGCCCAAGGCCACAAAGGCAGAAACTGAATAGTTTTGACTGTTTCATACCTCTTCCTGTTGTCTCTTTGGTCAGGTCCACCCTGGTTGAAAACAAACTTGGTGGTTGGCAATTAACCACAGAAAAGAACCAGTGTGGACAATTAGTCAGAACTAAGTCTGTCTTTACTAACAAGAGTATTGCCCTTTCCAGCCTAAATTGTGGGCATATCCCTGTCTTGTAATACTGCTGCAAGAACTCAGATCTACTCAGGCCACTCCCTCTGAGCTGCCTACAAGGTAGGCATTTCCACAGGCACAACAGTCTTGTCAGGTGACAGGCTCAGGGTCAACCCCACAGACTTTTTCTATTAGAGACTCTGAAACTCCAACAGGCCACAAAACCCCCACATCCTCAGATGCCCACCTCGGATCTGCTTACAGGACACAGGAGAGTATTTCCTCAGACTGGAGGACAAGCTGACAGACAATTCCAGGAATCACCAAATTACTCATCTAATGACCTGGTTGATGATTTATTTGAACACATAACCAAGTATTGATGAAGTTATATTAAAAAATGCAGCAGCCTGTTTTTACTTATTTATTTATGCCTCCATTTTATTTCAGAACATTTAATGTGGCTCTCAAGTCAATTAATAACATTTTACAAAACACACAGTACTTTTTTTTTCCGTCAAAGCACTTTTTCATGCGTTGCATCATTTTCTCCGCTTAGGACAGCTGGCTCTGCTGTCTCCATTTTAATGCCGGGGGCTTAGATGTGGAGGCCGCTGTGCTGTCCACGAAGGGTTTTCACAGACGTTACTTCATTTGATCCTCTCCTCCCACCCCGCCCGGCCAAAAGGGTGCCCTTCCTCCCATTCGTCTGGGGAAGTGGAGGTCAGTCTGGGGCCACATCCCACCAGACAAGCCAGGCTTGGTCCGAGATGTGAGATAAGCTAGGGGTCAGGGTTAGGGGCGTCCGCACGACTTCCGACCGGGTGCCTGACCAAGGACCTCCCCGCAGAGGCCCGCCTGGCATTTAGCCAGGGGCATCCACCCTGCCGGCCAACCCGCAGGGCTTCGAATAGGCATCGAATCCCGCTGCTTGTTCATCTAGTTCAACAGTCACCGTCAGAGCCTCAGGTCAAGAACTGATCTGACAGGGCTGCTACCACGGGTCTGGGCTCGCGACCTCCGGGAGTGGAGGATTTGGGGGTTCTTCCTGCCAAGAACCCTCGAGAAGGCCGCGGATGGGCCTCTCCCAGCCGCGGCCGAGTGGGGGTGTCGTGGAGGGTCGGCTCGCCGCGGGCCGTCAGCGAGCCAGCTGGGACCTCAGCACCGAGAGGGAACCCAGGACTCCGGGTCCCCGCACCAGCACTACCCGCTTCCCGCCGGACCGCCCTCATCACAGGCCCCGCCCCTTCCGCCGGCCTCCCTCCGGAGGCCCAGCCTCTTCCGCCAGCCCCGCCCCTTTAACCCACGTGTCGGCCGCAGCCGCGCGTCAGTTTTCCGCGAGTGTCCTCTCTCCGGGTCCCTCGGGGCGTGGATCCCGGCGCGCCCCCGCCCTCTCGGCCATGGGGGTCCCCAAGAGGAAGACCCGGGGCGGCCAGGACGGCGCGGCTCCCCCCGCGGGCGCAGCCAAGCGGGCCCGCACCGAAGAGCTGACGGGCGTGCGCTTCAAAACTCAGCTGAGGGACCCGCAGGGCACGGGGCCGGGTGAGTGTGGGGCTCGGGGAGGAGAGCGCGGGCGTGCGAGGCGGCCTCCCGGCCTCGATGTGGCGAGGCCTGCGTGTGCACACACAGCTGCTCCTTTCTGCAGTGAGGATCAGAGCCCAGCCTCCGCATCGGGAGTCGCGAAACCGAGACCCGGGTGCCTGGGTGTCCAGGGCCCAGACTGACTTGAGGGTGACAGTTCCCTGCGACTGTGTGCTTCCCTTGCCCGGGCAGCATCCCTCAGCAAGCTCTGAAAGCCTTTATCGCAGTTGTTAGGAAAGTGAATAAGTGTGCTACTCACTCACACAATAAATACTTATCGAGTCCTGACTGTGAGTCAGCTCGGGGCTGTTCAGTGAACCGGTTTGCTGCTACCGTGGCTGGCAGCTCTGTTTTAGTAGCTTTGATCCTCCAACACACACTGACCCGATAGCAAGTAATAAGCTATCACGCGAAGCCACCACAGGACTCGTCCGTTGACGGGGATTAGACTAGTGACTGATATGAAGCAGATTCTATAATTTCCTGTTTTGAAAAGTGAAATCACAACTCCTTGTAATCCATTAGGTTACGAGGACAAAACACAATTGAATATGCTAGTATGTGGAAGCACTGGCTGTGTGTCGTAATGAAACGGTGACAGTGTTTATCTCAAGTGAAAAGTTATGACGTTAATGGCCAGAATAGCCTCAGTTTCCAGTTTGTCTTCCACAGATTTTGTTTTTATTTATTTATTTATTGGCTGCGTGGGGTCTTTGCTGCGCACAGGCTTTCTCTAGTTGTGGTGAGTGTGGGCTACTCTTCGTTGCAGTGCATGGGCTTCTCATTGCAGTGACTTCTCTTGTGGAGCACGGGCTCTGGGCTCACGGGCTTCAGTAGCTGTGGCACACGGGCTCAGTGGTTGTGGCTGGAGGGCTCTAGAGCGCAGGCTCAGTAGCTGTGGCGCACGGGCTTAGCTGCTCTGCCGCATGTGGGATCTTCCCAGGCCTGGGGTCGAACCCATGTTCCCTGCATTGGCAGGCAGATTCTTTTTTTTTTTATGTATAAATTAAGTAACAGTTTTATTTATTTATTTTTTTAAATTTTTTTAAATTTTTTTGGGGGTACACCAGGTAGGCAGGCAGATTCTTAACCACTGTGCCACCAGGGAAGTCCCCAGAGATTTTGTTTTCAAACGTTTGATACCTGCAACTACTAGCCAGTGCTAGGGAGATGATACATGCTGTAGCACAGGATTATACATTTCATTCATTCATTTGTTCACTATTTACAAGGGGCTGTTATTTGCTAGGGTAGAGATAAAATGGTGGGTAAGAATCAGATGGGCCCTGGCATCGTGGAGCTTATGAATAGTCAAATATCAGTCCATAAAACCACAGACTGATCCAGCACAAGTCCTCGAAAGAACAAGGACAGGAACACTTCTGGTGGAAGAAAGAGCATCTTTAATTATTTGAAAGACTGTAGTCTTAGGCATGTTCATGGTTTTGCCCAGAGCTCTGTACTTCCAGGTGTTGCATTTGAACTGGTTTCAGAAGAAAACCAGGGCTGACAGGCAGTGGGTGTAGGTGAAGGAGTTGGGAGGCGGGGAGGGGCTGAAGGCAGTGGGTGACAGTGTGAGTCCCTTGTGTGAGGCTCTGTTGGATTTGTGTTTGAATCTGGTCTCTGTCTTGGATTCTGCCTCCTTTTTGATGTGTTCTTATAACTTCCTGTGGTAGGGTCACCTCGCTGGATGATTGGGGAAGCGGATTTGATCAATGTTAGGGGGGTTTGTTTTCATCCAGGCGTTAGGGAAGGTTTTTTCCTGTTTTGTTTTGTTTTTCCAGCTTTATTGAGATATTATTCATATATAGCATATGTAAGTTTCAGGTGTACAATGTGGTGATTCAATACACATGTATAGCGTGAAGTGATTACCAGAGTAAGGTTAGTTAACGCTTCCATCCCCTCATATAATTACCACTGTTTTGTGGTGATAGCATTTAAGATCTGCTCTCTTAATAACTTTGAAGTATATGATTACTTCAAAGATATGTATTGTTGGCTACAGTCATAATACTGTACATTAGATTCCGTGGGACTTAACGCATCTTATAACTATGAGTTTATACACTTTGACCAACATCTCACCATTTCCCCCATCCGCTAGCCCCTGGCAACCTTGCTGTTTCTATGAGTGTGGTTTTTTCAGATTCCACATATAAGTGAGAACATACAGTATTTGTCTTTCCCTGTCTGACTTATTTCACTTAATGCCCTCAAGGTCCATACATGTTGTTGCAAAAGGTGGAGTTTCCTTCTGGCTTTCCTTTTTTAAAGGCTGAATAATGTTCCATTGTATATATTTCTGTATATAGATATAGATATACCACATTTTTTTATCCATATACCCCCTTCATGGTGGTGTGTGGGGGGTCGTGGGGAGAGCAGGGTTAGATTGATAAAGAGGCGGAGGGTGCTCCGGAGTGGACCAGTATCAGCATTAGGGAGGATCCCTGCATCAGGAAGGGTTCTGCTCTAAACCAGCGCCTTGGAAAGATGTTGCCCATGACTTACTGGTGATGGAGAAAAGGCCGTGTCATAACTCTTGATCTCCCTGTCTCTGCCCTGCTACATTGTTCTCCATCTCGGTGAGCGGCACGTCCAATCACCGGGATGTTCCTGTCAGAGATCTCCCTCTGTTGCAGTAGCAGGTGAGATTGTTTCTAGACTGTCCTTATTCACATCTGATTATAACTCTTATTTCAGCCTTGGAAGCATTTGTTTCTGCTGCCAAGAAGCTACCCCGAGAAGATGTGTACGACGTCGTGGAGGGGTACATAAAGATTTCTGTTGAGTGTGTAGAGATTTTCCAGCTCCTGAGTGGGGAGAAGCGCCCTGAAAGTGAAGTATGCTATTTCTTACTTGGCCTCATGGAGAGAAGAAAAAGTGACTGCTACTGTTGTATTAAGCTTGATGAAGAGAAATGTGATATAAATTTCTAAGATATTACTGGCTATCTACAGAAAATGATGCTCTGTGCCTGTGCTGTAGGGATTCATTCATTTTTGCATTATGACCTTTGAAAGCATTTTAGTGGGAATTTGTTATTGGTGAATAATACCAGAAGGAAAGATCATGGATTCTTAATCTAAATGCACTTAGTTTCACCATGGTTTGCTTTAACAAAAGGGAAATAGGTAAAGACTGTGTGTCACAGGTGCAGACATATGTTGAGTTGACTGTTGTTTTCTGGTTCCAAAGAGGTTCAAAATTTATAAACCTGTTGAAATCTCAGGATTATTGCCATAAAGCTGTAGACCTGAATATCCCCAGAGCAGTGAGGCTGAGTCATTAGTAGAAATTTCTCTTTTAATTTCATTTGGTTTAATTGTAAGCAAGCTGTTCTCTATTTAGCTAGACTATTGGAGCAAGACAAATTCCAGAGCCTGGGGCCTGGCAGACCCTGTGTTTGGCTCGGGATCTGAGCAGGTGTCATCCTGCAAGTTGAAGGTTTTAAACCTGCAGGTGACTGTGGCTAAGACGAGGATGATACATGGAGAGGAGGAAAGGAATGGCGATGACTCGTAAGCATTTCAGTCTTGTCTTTGCAGATGCTTTTAACATTTCAAGTTTTCGAGGCCATATTATTGCGGACAGCTAGCGACCTTTCCCATTTTCATGTGGTGGGAACCAACATCGTGAAAAAGCTACTGAATAACCACATGAAGCTCATCTGTGAGTCCCTGTATGCCTCGGGCTACAGGTAAGTTGCCCATCTTTCTGTGGAAGGACTAGCCTTGGGCTTGGTCTGTGTTCAGCTCGCCACAAATGCACCTGACCTTTCCTCCACTCACAGATAGAGCGGAGCCGTTTCCGAGGCTGTCAAGCCTGTGGCTCAGCCCCTCCTTCTGTTGGCCGGCCCCCACTGTCCCTGACTCCTTCGCTACCACGTGTCCCCCTGCTCCTGCCCTGCTGCTCTCCCTGCTGTCTTGGGGGCACTCCGGCCCTTCTTTATGCTGCCTGTCCTTTTGCCCGACGGCTCTTCTCCGAGGTCCTCACAGGCTCCCTCCCTCTCCACCTTCAGGGCTTTGCAGAGGTGTCACCTCAGGCAGGCCCTCCCTGACCATCCCATCCACAGCTACACATGTGACACAATGTCCCAGATCAGTCTCTCCACTAGAATGCAGGGTGCATGCATGTGGGGGCCCTGACTGTCCTGTAAAATGCTGTCTTCCCAGCACCGGAACGGTGCCTGGTACATAGTGAGTGCTCAGTAACCGTGGATTCTGGGTGACTGCAGGGTGGAAAGGCAGCTGGGAGCTCACATTTGGAGACGCCCACTGTGCAGCAGTCTTCCTCGTGCCCTGCAGCGGTGGGGGTGACGTGGGTCCAGCTACATGACCATTTACAGGAGACAGAAACGGCCATCTTCTTATCTTGCATTTTGTGTTCTTGAGTCCTCCTCAAACTCAGTTTTTTAGCTTTCTTTGAAGATTTTGTGATGGTTTTTTAAAAGAAAGAGCATGTCTGCATGTCTTCCTCTTGCGTTTTCTGGTTCTAGGGTAGCAGACCACACGGCCAGATGTGCAGCTGGCTTGTGGGGAGGTGGCTTTGTGCTTCTGCTGTCCTGACACACCTGGTTTCCTTCTTGTCCTTGAACAGGATGGCTCGAGCCTGCCTGAACATGATGGCTGCCATGGTGACCCAGGGTCCCGAGGCCGCCAGGGATGTCTGCAGCCATTTTGATCTGAATAAAAAGATCTTGTACAACCTGGTGACCAAGAGGGATTCCAAGGTGAGGAACGCTGAGCATCTCACATCCCTTGAGTGTTTCCTTTCGCTTTGGGGGGCCGCAGTGGTTCATGTGTCCTCCTCTGTCTGGCCTTAGTCCTCATGTAGATGGGGCGGGAGGCCTCTGTGTGGAGACATGTATGCCTCGGTGGTTGCTGGAGCCTGTGAAGAAGGGAGGCCTCACACCTGGCTGGTGATGGGAGTCCGGTTGCCTGGTGGGGCCTGAATGACAGGGATGTCTGAGGCCAGCTTCTCTGGGGGCTCAGCATCGCAGTGCCTTGCTGACCTGTGAGGGTGTCGTAGCTTTTGGGCGTCCTCATAGAGCAGTGAAAATCGTCTCCACATGCCTCGTGTTGTGACCCTGGTGGTGGCCTGGTCCTCCTGTGCAGGTTCTGTCCACTTTGTAGAAAAGCCTTGGGAGGCCAAGCCAGTGACATCATCAAAGAGGACATTTATGGCTTTTTAACTTGCTTCTTGTGCTCCCAATTGTAAGTCTTACAATGAGTAGGGGCTGGCTTGTGCCAAAGAGACTAGAAGTGTGAATGGTTGGTTTTGAGGAGAGCTGTTAAAAAAGTTTCCTGGTAGCTCCAGAAGTTTCACTTGCATTCAGAAAGGTTCTTAAGGAAGAGGCACGAGTTTCAGGTCTCATAAGCTGGAGCGAGGGCATCCTGCCGACGCACGTGCCAGCTGCAGGCTGCCCAAGCGCCTCTTCCTGTTCGCCGGGACTGCTCTTCCCACTGGCGCCCCGGTGCCGCGGCCGCCCTGGCTCCGTCCTCCACACCCCCTTCCTGAGCATCAGGACCAGGCGACAGAGGCCCACCCCGTTGTCCACGTGGAGGAGCCACGTTAGAATAAGTGACTTCTGCACCCAGGTGTGACCTTATTCTCCACTTCTTCCTGAGGATTAAGAGTTTCTGCATTGCCAGGTAATAGGCTGAAGGTTAACCACGGTAACTGCAATTATGAATAAGATTTTCTCTGAGGTAAACATTCCAGGTCTTAGTGTTTCACGGACACTGTGATTAACGTGTCAGAGGTTGCATGCAGTGCGTGGCGGCTCCTGGTGTCTAGATGCGCACCTAATAAAAAGAATGTGCGCGCTGCTTGTGCATGAGGGCAGGGACCACGGCTCTTTGGTCTTCCCTGGCAGTCTGCCTGGCAGTAATTACCCATCAGAATCCCTTCCCTTTCCTACCCTACATCTTGACCTCAGCCAGCCCAGCCCTTTAAGTAAGGTACATGTCAGCGGACAGGCCACCCGCCAGGACACAGCATGGGAAAACCCAAGCTGGGCTTCTGTGCTTGGGTCCGGGCAGGGCGGCACACGTGCTGCTTCATCTTGGGGCCTCGCAAGTTATTTTACATCTCTCTTGATCTGTAAAATGGGAGCTATTGTCGAAATGAAAGTGTTTTTACTTTCTTTAATCATCTATATCAGGTATCTTAAATACTTTGTACGTGGCAGGAAGTGGTTTTGAGACATTAAAAAAATTTTTTTTTCATATAGGAAATGTCAGGAACATTCAAAAGTAGAGAACAGCGCAGTGAATTCCCATATACCTGTCATCCAGCCTCAGACACTGTCACCCTCCCACCTTCTGGGTTGTTTTGGGGCAGTCTGTTACAGCACATTTCACATGTATTTCACCATAAGTATTTCAGTGTGTGTCTCTAACAGAAAGCAACGTTTTAGAAAACAAAACCATGGTGCCATCATCGTACCTAACACCATTAATAATTTCTCAGCGTCATCTAATGCCCAGTTCAGTCTCAGCTTTTCCTCAACTGTCTCAAAAACGTTTTTACAATTCATGGTTTAAATCAGGATCTAAACAAGGGCTGCACGTTGTGTTTGGTTGATACCTTTCTTAAATCTCTTCGTTTCTTTGAGTTTTCTGCTTTTCCCCCCACCTCCTTTTTTTTTTTTTAAATGCCATTTAGTTATTGAAGAAGCTAGGAGATAAATTCTTTGAGTGTTTATTTAGCATTTTGGAGGGAGATATTAAAGCCTCATGAGGAAAGAGGATTACGAATATTTTTTATCCAAAGAAAGCTTTGTTAAAAATCCTGTGCCAAAGAACAGTTTTACCAAATATGTTTTGGTCTATTTTAGGTAGTGTTTTGCAGAACAAGCCGTAGAGTTCAGGATGTTTTCTTCCTGGGATAATAACCTGTGAAGTCACAGGGTAGGAATGCGGAGTAGGCGTGCGGCCTTCTTGCCTTTGATGGAGTTTGCTGGAGGTGGCGGGTGGAGGCTCTGGGCCAGTGAGGGGCTCTGGTCAGGTGCCCGAGGCCTGGCAGTGGCTGCTGGAGATGGGCAGAGGCTGTGTCTCGGGGGGTTTGTCCTCCACAACGACAGGAATCTGAAATTTGGGGGTTCTCTGGGGTATACAAGATGGATGCCAGCAGGTGAGAACTAACTTCCATTTCAGTTCAGAGTTCATTGTTGGAGCACCCCTGAGAGGATCCAGTCCAACTCTGCTGCGTTCACACAGGATAGAAAGACCTAGAATGGCAGGTTGGGACCAACATTCCAGGGCCCTGACGCCCAATACTTCAGTGGACAAAAAAATCCCCAAAACTTGTGGAACCGTTTCCACTTGCTGCGAAAGGATAAAACCTAATTTAATTTTACCAGGCAAGTTTTAGCATTTTGCCAGAATTCTTTTGAAATGTAAGGTGTACGCAGACCAGGATAACAAGTGAACTGTGCTTGAATTAGGTGACACGTTTGAACGGTGAGGCGTCTGGATGGTTTGGGAGCAGTGGCTACTTTAAGCTTCCGGAGGACAGGGGCAATATCTGAGTCACCTTGGCATCCTCTCAGCCTGAGAATACGGCATCTTGAGTGTAATTGGTGTTTGATTAACATCGAGTTGATGAATGAAGGCACTGGAGCGTCGCTCGCAGTCTAAGGAATGCAGCTCACTTTCAAGACTTTAGCCATCCTTGTACCTAAACCCCACGTTATGAAGAGGCCCACGGGATCATAGGCCCCAGAACGAGAGGGTTCGGGGCTCTTAGTGTCTTTGGAATAAAGCAGCATTGGTCTCATAAGGTCTTGCTGGTGTGTGTTTCGTGGTGTGGATGGAGATAAACTCCATCAGCACGAGGAACGGGCAAGGCCTCTACCTTTGCAGGTGTTACAGCCCAGGGGTCGGATGCACGTTCTTTTCTCCGGAAGAAACATATCCAATAAAAAAGAGACAGAATTAACTCAGGACTCACAGAGGCCTCCATGGTGCCACGTATGGTCCTTGCACCTTGAGAAAAAGTGGAATAAAGATGCCATGGGAGTCCTGAGAAGAAGGAACCTCTCTGTAGGCAGATGTGAATTTGGGCATGAAGCAGTGTGTTTGCACAGGTATTTCTCATCACCCCAGTTCCAGTACTTACTCAGTAGTTATATAACCTTAAGTGAGGTTTTTAAAACCTCAGTTTCCCCATCTGTAAAATGGGGAAACTGTACCTCAGGTCGTTATAAGGAGAAAATGAAATAACAGATGTGCAGCATCTGACATAGTGTCTGGCACATAGTAAGTGCTCAGTAAATGTTATTGATATCATCACCACCACCATCACCATCATCACCACCATCACCATCATCACCACCATCACCATCACCACCACCATTACCACCACCATCACCATCATCATCACCACCATCATCACCATCACCACCACCATTACCATCACCACCATCACCATCATCATCACCACCACCATCATCACCACCGTCATCACCATCATCATCACCATCACTACCACCATCACCATCATCATCACCATTGTCAGCATCATCACCGTCATCACCATCATAGTCATCACTACTGCGTCCACCTCCGCTGCCACTATAAAGTGGAATGCGACTCTTGGAAGGCAGAGACTTCTTACTCTTTTCAGTCATTCAGGGCAGTGATTTCCATGATGTTCACTTACTTCTTGTCATCAAATTAAAATACCTCTAGAATAATTGAAGTAGGGAAATGTTTTCGGTGTAAGCAGTGGAGGATCTGAGCGTATGTGCTGGTTCTGGTTCAACTGACGAGAGACCATATGCCATGGGTTCTTTGGATGTAAAAAAGGAATGTGAGACACAGGTTTATCTTAAAGTTACTGACCAGGTGGCCCTAGTGGCTTCCCCTGAGGTGTTGGCTCTTGGCCATGGCCTTTGGGCCCTCACTGAGGATGCTGTCCTGGGTCATGGTTGATGCCTGCGGGACAGTGCAGATTGCAGTCCTGGAAAGGCCATGCTGGGTTTGTAATGTGACAGCATCTGTGCGTTGGTGTCTGGTGTAAATTTATAATATCTAATAAAAACCAGACATCACCTCATTGGTGTCTCATCAAAAGCAGCACCAGCCTTTGCATTATCTCTGGATTTTTAAATACATAGATATATTATTTCATTACGCAAGAGTAGATGGTATCTATCTAGACAGGCTGAGAGTCTTCTGCTCTATACCAGAGTGCTCCATGAACTAAAAATGTGTATGTATTACACATTTTTAGGAAGGGGAGAGCTACACTTTTGTATTTAGAGAGAGCTTGAAAGAGAAGGAGAAGTAGAGTAGAAGATTGAGGGGGAAAGGGCAAAGAAAAAACCCTTTGTTTCCATAAGGAGATGACCAGTGCTTTTAGACTTAGACCCTCTAATGGCACAAGCCCAGGAGGCCTCTGTGACACTGGGATGGGAGGGGCGTGCCTGCCACATGTTCCTGCTTCCTCGGGCGTGTGTGGATACGCATGTGACACGTGGTCTCCTTCACCCCCAGGGAGTGCACGACGTCCGGCTGGCCTACATTCAGTTCGCTCTTTCCTTCTTGATCGCTGGTGATGACAGCACAATCTCACAAGTGCTGGAGTTGAAAGGTAGGTGTGCCTCTTTGTCTCAGGGCAAAGGCTGCTTGTGATTGTTTTGAAAAACCTACCGCAGAGCATTTTGCAGGTTAATGAAAGTCTGCAGCCTTTGCAGCTGCCCTATACTCTAGGGTAAATGGTGTGTGTGTGTGGCAAAGGCTTTGGTCAGTGCGGTTGTGATACCGTTGGTCAGTGGGGACAGAGGTGTCCTTGTTTCACCAGCTGGATCTGAGCGGGCATAACAAAGGAGAAATGCAAACTTCAGAGACTTATGCAAACAAAGGAGGCTTTATGGCTCCAGAAAGTATGTGGATTCATAGCCCAGGCTACCTGGCTTTTCTTAGTAATTGTGTTTTTAATAAATGTTACCAGAATATTGGTAGTAGAGCTTCAGAGGATTCCAACTGGACCACCTTCTGGTGCCTGTCTCTCTAGAGCAAGGCTTGCCCTAGTTTCATCTACTGGGCCACTTGCGTTTTATCAGGATGGCAAATGGCAGTGAGGAGAGGGCAGTTGTCCAGTAAAATACCCTGGGATCAAGCCCTGTCTGCAGGTAAGGAGCTGATGTCCGGCTGGGCCCAGGGACGTGTGGGAGGAGGAACAGTGTGGGGCCGCCAGCCTTTCCTCCACCTCCCCCAGCATGAGAGACCTGAGACCCCTCCAGAATGAGCTGCCAAGGCCATTTATGAGCAGGTGCGGGTGCTGGTCCCTGTATGTTGTCAGCCTGGTCTGTGTAACAGCCCCCTGGAGGCAGTGCTTCCTTCGCGTGGTGCAGTGGACAGGTCCTGCTCTTTGCCAGGCTTGTGTAGGATGCCCTCTGCTGCCAGGGCTGGGCGTTTCTTCAGAATCCTCTAGGTCTTCTTGGCATCTGGCCATGTATTAAATAAAGGACACTGATTAGGGATTATCCATCTACACTGCTAAAGGGATGCACCTCTGTTAAAGTTTCTGCAGGGCAGCTGGGCTGGTCCAGCCATTCCATGTCTGGTCATTTATCCTAAGGAAATAATTAAGGATGTGAGTAGAGGTTTTGTTGGGGGACATTTCTTCATATTAGCTGAAAATTGGACTCCTCCTAACTACCCACCAACAAGCGATTGAGCATATTGAGGGCTGGTCATAGGAGGAATGCAGCTATTAAAAATGATGTAGAAATGTGCTTATTGATAACAGATTTTTTTTAAGGATATAGGATTGGGTGTAAACTCAGTCATAAAACTGGTATAGTATGATCTCATTTTACTAAAAGTTGAATTTAACAGAATATGGATATGTCAGAATGTTAACAGTTAACTGGTAACCCAGACATTAGCCGTGTTAACTTTTGGATAGTGTTGTTATGGTTGATTTTAAATGTCTGTCTGGTATTTTCTGATTTTTTTTTTGTAAGAATAATGAGCTTGCTTTTGTAGAAATTATGTGTGCCCATTAAGCATGTATGGAGCAAGAGAAATTGGAATTGCTTTGCTGCTTTTTACCAGTGTCACCAGTATGTTAGTAATGGTACAGCTTCAGGCTGTGGACGCTGAGTCCTTGGGGATCCAAAAGTATACAGAGAAAGCAAACAAATAAATCAGTCCAAATTCTACCACCAATCAATAAAGTGATGACCGTCATTTTAAATACATCTCTGAGGGACTTCCCTAGTGGCACAGTGGTTAAGAATCCGCCTGCCAATATAGGGGACACAGGTTCAATCCCGGGTCCGGGAAGATCCCACACACTGTGGAGCAGCTAAGCCCGAGTGCCACAACTGCTGAGCCTGCGCTCTAGAGCCCATGCTCCATGACAAGAGAAGCCATTGCAATGAGAAGCCTGCGCACCACAATGAAGAGTAGCCCCTGCTCACCACAGCTAGAGAAAGCCCATGCGCAGCAGTGGAGACCCAACGCAGCCAAAAAGGAAAAAAAAAATCTCTGAGCAAGTCTAAGCAAAGAGAGAAACTTTGGAAAGCTGTAATCATACCATACATTCTCTTTCAGACCGTCAGTATTAAATTAACTTTGCTGAAGTTAATATGAGAAAAGGAAAGTAAAATAGAACCAAAGGGACTATTGTACTTTAATGGTTCAGTCATTGTTTTGCTTTTAGATATTGATTTCCTATGTCACAAAAATAGTTTTTCCTACTGTGAACTTATGTAATTAAAAAAGACAAAATTTAAAAAACAAAAAAAAGGCAAGTAAATGACATGGTTTGCTGTACCATTTTAAGAAGTAATGTTATTTCATCTGTTCTCATTCAAAGTATTTTTGAGTTTAATGCTTTGAAACTTTTACTTTCAGAATTTATTCCTTGCATTTTTAGCTCAGGCATCAAGGAAGATAGGATCTCTACCATCAATATTTTGTTATCCACACTGAAAACAAAGGTGCGTATTTGGTGATCAATGTTCCTATCACTTATTTGCTCCAGTGTTTTACAGGACTTTAGAGCTATAACATCATAGGTTATATGGGATGTTGTATAGGTTGAATGGGAAACTGTTTCTTAAGCAGAAACTCGGTGGTAATGAGCCAGTCCTGAAGGTTACAGGCACTGAAGCCTCCACTTCAGTTCAGATGAGGCTGCCATTTTATCACAACAGGAGAAAAGCTGCTCCCCGCCCCCTGCCCCTGGAGTAACTGTGAGCTGTAAATCACAACTCTTCTTCATTTACACACCTACAAAATGTTATTTTGTGTCATCTTGCATATTCTGCCTTTTACAAGCATCTTACAGAAATTTTAAAACGTGTTGAAAAGATCACTGTCTTTGATACAGAAACTCCTAAAGTGATCAGTTAGGAAAACTCTATGACCCTCTCAACATAAAAAGTCGTCAAAAGGCCGTGAACTTTTGCAGCTCACATAAAGACGGCTAATTAGCATAGTATATAGTGCTTCTTAACTGGGCGAAATTCTGCCCTCCACAGGACATGTGGCAATTTTTGGCTGTCATAACTGGCGAAATGCAGCGGCATCTGGTGAGACCAGGGACGCTGCTGAACATCCTACAGTGCACAAGACAGCCCCTCACAGCAGTTATTGGCTCCAAATGTCAGTAGTGCTGAGGTTGAAAAGCCCTGATTTAAAGCAGTGCAATTAATGAGACACAGGTCTTTTCACCTACCACACTGGCATTGACTTTTCAAAATAGTAATATTCAGTGCCAGCAAAGCTGCTTTGAGTCAGGTACTTTCCTGGAGGAAGTGTTAACCCCTCTGGAAGATAGCCGGTCTGGCAGTATGTGTCAGAGGTCTCAAAAGTGTTTGTACACCTGGGGTGGAGGTTGGGGGTTGCCTCAGAATCACCCGGAGAATGAATTTGAAATACATAAACCCTCAGAGATATGGGGGGTAGGTTTGGATGGAGCTGAGAACTTATGCCACAACTCCAAGTCCATAGTCAGGGATGCAGTGCAGGCTTTGTACAAGGATGCTAATCATAACCAGTATTTGGAAACAACCTAATTGTACACACCCTGGGAATGGTTAAATAAATATGGTCACTCATAGGATAGAATGGTGTTCAGCCCTCCAAAAGGATGTTCTAAAGGAATTTTTAATCATGTGGAGACAGCTCATGCCACATAAGTAAAAGCAGGCACAAAACTATGTATAATCTCAAAGAGGTTAAAAAAGATCCCAATAAAAACCTAATACATACACATGTATATTTTGTGTGTGTTGGGGAGAGGAGGGGAGAGGCTGGAAGGAAATATACTAAAATGTGAGCTGTTGGTGTCCTAGGATGGTGGCAATATTGGTGAATTTTGTTTTCTCTTTACGTTTTTTTCTTTTTCTGGCTAAATATCTTGCCACAGGCGTGCATTATTTTTATAATGATGAAATCCAATAAACAATATTTTAAAAATCAAATTCCTTGAAATTCATTTGTTTTATTGTTTTCAGGTAGTTCACAATAAAAATATCACAAAAACCCAGAAGGTGCGTTTCTTTACTGGGCAAGTGCTGAACCACATAGCGTCCCTGTACAGCTGGAAGGGGATTGTCGACGTGAGCCTGGAGAATGTCAAGGTACATTTGTCTTTGGGTTTCGCTTGGCCTCACTGTTAGCGAGTGATGCCCAGAGCCGGGAGACTGAAGATCCTATACATAGCGCCTGCCTTCAAAAAAGCTCCCCTATTCGATCTGTTTCTTCTGGTGGTTATGTTAATTCCCAACTTAGATGCAATATGAGTTTTTTAATTTTATTTTTTTACAGTAAGATTTTTTCTAATCTCTGAGGTGTCATGATATTAAACTTTTTTTTTTAATGAGAAAACCATTATTCCTTTAGGTGCATGGCATCTTAATTTTCCCTGCAGCTTGCGCGATAGACTTACAGGGTTGATCCCTGCTCCCTCTCCCGCCTCAGTTACCTCTCCTCTCCTGTCCATTCTTTTCACACTTTTCCAGCAGTTGGAGTTTCAAGGCCTGTTGCTTCTAATTCAGGATCCTAAGTATCTAGGAAACCTCAATTTCCTCACCTACTGACATGTATTTTGCTTTGTAACAAGGGCTAAATAAGAACAGTCACTATCACAGGGACCCAAGGACAGTGTACCTTTTAATTCTCCTCATTTTGATTTTCCTCAGGGTGTTTCTGAACATGAACTTGACCAGAGTCGTGAAGGCTCAGAGTTCCTGTTAACTCTATGATAACTTACCTCTCGAGCCCACTATTTTACTTCCTTTTATCTTCACAACTTGCCCGTGTCCTCTTGTTTTGAATATGTTTTGTACGTTCTATGACCAGGAAGCCCCAGGGGCTTAATGAAAATACTCCCAAATGTAGAATTTTATTCAAAAGAGCAGGAGAAATTAAGTCATTCATAAGCTTGTTTTAAAATATAAGTTTAAACTTGCCCCTCTCAAGAGTTTTATTTTTGTTTTTTGGCCGTGCCACGTGGCTTGCCTGGGATCTTAGTTCCCCAACCAGGTGTTGAGCCTGGGCCCACGGCAGTGAAAGTGCTGAGTCCTAACCGCTGGACTGCCAGGGAATTCCCAAATATATATTTTTTAATTGTTCTATTTTATACATGAGGATGTTTGGAATCAGAGATTTAAGTGATGTTCTCATTACTGGTTACACTCTGGTGTCCACACCCCATCCTGAAGCTCTCCTGGGGCCCATTAAGAGTTGCCTCATTAGAATGAAAGCTGCTCCTGTCACCTAGGAAATTCTCAGGGATTTAGGAGCTCCATGTGAGACGTTCCTCTCATCCCATCACTCAGAAAGTTAGGAGCTCTGTGCCAGGAACTGGGGACCATGACCAAATATTTATTTCTTCTGTCCCAGTATCACAGTGCAAAAGCAAGAAAAAGCTTAGAGAAAATTTTCTATGTAAAGCATATGCTGTAAACAGAGAATCTTTAATACTAGGGGCCTTAATACTGATGTGCTCTGTACTCCTAATTCAGTAATGACTTCAGCTGTCTCATCCACAGTTTGTTCATTCGTGAAATGGGTGTAATCATGGCTGCCCTGCCAGACTCACAGGGCTGCTGTAAGAATTATTGTGAAGTGCTTGGGAACAATAGCAAATGACATAGAATCTCATGTTCTCTGTAGTTTCTTGTTGTTCCAGCAACTCCCTGTTTGTTCAACTTTAAAAAGAAAATTTTAAATTCAACTTATTTAACTAAAAAACAAACAAAAGACCACAGTTGATCCATTTTTCCCACCCCCTTGGCCCTCACCTCTGGGAGCCACCAGTCTGCTCTCTGTATCTGTGAGCTTTTTTAAAAAATTATTGGGACTTCCCTGGCTGTCCAGTGCTTAAGACTTTGCCTTCCAATGCAGAGGGTGTGGGTTCAATCCCTGGTCAGGGAGCTAGGATCCCACCTGCCTCGAGGCCAAAAAACCAAAACATAAAACAGAAGCAATATTGTAACAAATTCAATAAAGACTTTTAAAAAATTAATTTTGTTTAGATTCCACATATAAGGGTATTTTTAAATTTTGATTGGTGTTTCTGTTTTTTTTCTTGGGGGGGAGGTTGTTTTTGGAATATACCAGATGTTCAATTTAAAATGTTTTCTAAGTTGCCGTTAGGCACGTGATACTGTCCAGTTTTTACCCTGTAGTTGTTCCTAAGGCTTATGAACCTGGGATTTTCACTGAATTTCTTTGAAACCCTCATAGGCGTCTGCCGAAGACACGGGGAAAACCATGGTGAGGGAGCTCGTTCATAACTTCCTAATGGATCTCTGCTGTTCGCTCAAGCATGGCATTAATTTTTACGACGCGTCTCTTGGTACCTTCGGCAGGTAAAGCATAATGCCTGTGTGAATCCTGAGTGTGAGTTCTCAAAGGTCATCACGTCCCTGACTTCCAGTGGAAATCTGTTAGATAATGAAACTGTAGTGGGTTAGAACTAGCATTTAGACATTATCTGACTAATTTTAGGGATGAACTCAGAATAGGACGCAGAGGGCTCCTGTTTGTTGTGTGCCCTGGTTCAGAGTCTCAGGGTAGCAGCTGACCCGGGCACACAGTGTGCGGTGTCTCACCAGGAAGGTGCTGTGTGCATTCACTTGGGAACAGTGCGCCAGCGGGATTCGAGCCTAAGTCTGTTCCAACCTCCTTCCCAGAGATGGGGACAGGGTGGGGGGCCCTCTCTTGGGCCTCACCACAGTCCTCAGTGGGTACCATTGTTACCCCAGTTTTGCAGATGAGGAAAATGGGCCCACAGAGGTCAGGTCACTCACCCTGCAAGTGGCAGAGCTCAGCCTGGAACCTGGGAGATCTGGTTCCCAGCCCACGCTCATGACAGCTGCACAGCCCTCCTCTCCTCAGAGATGGCTGCTAGTGAGTTAGGATCTCAAAGTTTTTGTTTTTACATTTTATTTCACATTTCACAGTAAGGAAACATAATAACATTATAAGAACATTTCATCACTAAGGAAGCATAAAGTCCACAGCTAATGGTTTAGATTATGTTCTTTTGGACTTTATCTTTAGAGTCATAGACCTATAATACATATCCACGTTATTAATTTTTAAACCAAAACAGCGTACCGTTAGATATATTATTCATCAACCTGCGTTTCTCCCATTTGACAATAAAAATATTGGACATATTTTCTGGTCATTGAGAATGACCCTTAGTTTTACCCACTTGACTTTTTGTTATAAGGATAGAGATGTTTTCATTTGGTTTCCACCAGTCAGGAAATGACTGATCCCTCATAATGGTCTTTATTCTGTGGGAATTTTTCTCCCTGATTATGGCTTTGAATTGTTTTGATTCTGTGATTATTATGAATTTGCCATGTCATTCCTTTTTCTTTTAATTTCGTTTTGGTTATATGGTAGCTTTTCTCTCATCAGTGAGAGTAAGCTTGTTTTCTTGCTGAAATGTAATAGCAGACTTTTATAGCCTAACATCATATAACAGCATGCTTAAAATGCTTTTTTTCCCCTATTATGGAGACCCATAAAATAGATGAACACTTAATGAGCCTATTGAATCAACTTGTGGTTGTGGGTGTGTTTAAATAAGCTGTGGTTTATGTAAAATTTTTCAGCCATGGGCCAAAGACCTATGTTTGTGCTCAGGAGAGAGGAAGGGAGTTTTGTTTGTGGGGTGTTAATGGGAAGCTTTGAGAAAATGGAAATGCCTGGTTTCCCTGTGGTCGTAAAGCTCCCTCGTTTCCTGCAGATTTCCGTGCAGATGTCACCACGTCAGAGGGGCCTTGCCTGGCAGCCCTATTCTGATAGTCCTTCCACTGTCACTGTCCTTTTGCTTGGCCTTTGCTTCTGATGGTGACTTATCACCATCCTGCATGTTTGTTTATTTGCTTGTTCATTACCCGATAGGCAAGAATCAGTGAGAACAGAGGCTAGTCTATTTTGAATCCCCAGAACCTAGGACAGTGCGTGGCACGTAGTAGACGTTGAAAGTGAGACATTATAGTATAGGCAAGAGTTGGCAAACTTTTTCTCTAAAGGTCCAGATAGTAAGTATTTTAGGGTTGGTGAACCTTACGGTCCCTCCTGTGGCTGCTCAGCTGTGCCATTGTGGTACCCAAGCAGCCATGACATAAGTAAACAAATGGATGTAACTGTGTTCCAATAAAGCTTTATTGACAAAGACAAGTGGTGGGCCAGAGCTTGCTGAGCCCTGCTCTGGAGGTTAAGAGAATAGTTTCTGGAGTGGCTCTGAGACCTCAGCAGGTTTCTACTCCTTTCTGCCAATATTGCCTCATCTGTAAAAAGGAAATACAATTAGTGCCCACCTCAGAGAGAGGTAGCAGGTGGTAACTGCCTAGAGCAGTGCCTGGCACGTGTTGCAAACTCTGCAAATATAAATGCTTTTTATTTTATCACATCGTTGATTAAAATTGTGTCTGTCTATAGTATTTTTGGCACTCTTTGCAAATTTAACATTCTCTGTGTTTGAAAGCACAAACTGTGTTTTGCTCATGAAATTTTCCTATTAAGAATTCCAAGCTTTTTTTTTTAAAGAACTTTTATTGAGATAATTGTCATACAATGAACTGCATATATTTAAAGTGTACAATTTGATCTTTTTTTCTTATTAGTAATGTATATATGGTAATCCCAATCTCCCAAGGAATTCTAAGCTTTTTAAAAGATAGCTTTCTGATCAAAATTGCACACTTTCTAATTCAATTTTTGAAAAATTTTTATTATCTGTAAAGTGTCATATTGCATCTTATCAATAGTCTTGGTCTATAGGGGGCTACAAAACAATGATGATCCCAGAAGCCATCAACATGACACGCCAGTGAGGCAAGTTTTGAGTTTTTTCTGGATGTTATGATTTCCCAGGGACAAGCAGATATGAAAAGACATCTTTTCTTGAAAGGTTTATCTGGGGGTAAAACCCTCTTGGCCATGTAGATCCTGGGCCAGGTGCTCCCTTTTTCCAAGTTTTAATGTATGTAGGTTTTCCTGTTTTTATCATCTTCTTATGTTTTTGAAAACTGCCCACTTTGGGACAAGTTTTGATTATTTTCATGCAGTAGATTATTCCCCCTATGTTAGCTTCACATGGTTGCCAAGTGAAGGCGTAGGAATTTGAAATTAGCTAGAAACAGAGGAGGCAGAGACCTGTAGAAGGACTCTGTGCCATCTGGTTGCGTCTTAGAAATAATTTTGTGTCACTCTGGACTGTGGCGATTTGTGAGCACTTCATGGGGAAAAAGTAATCTTTTTAAAGAAAAATGCATTCTCTGTATTTTTTATACTTAATGGACACATACGTCTTTACATACATGCTTTTTCACCTGTGGTTGGAGGAAAAAGGTCAGTAAAATTGCAAAAGAAAATTTTTAAATTTCCTCTTTAAAGGTCAGCTAGAACTCAAGGGAGGGACCGAGAGGCGGGGAAAAGGACAAAGTAGAAATTTTCAGCCACTCAGAAGTAGAGGAGTGAAGTTCAGGTGCTTTGGTGGAGAGCAGGAACCCCACAGACCATGAAAACATCTCACTTTATGCTGCGAGAGAAACTCACCAGAAATGAAGTTTGCCCATCACTGTGTCACAACTGTGTTTATTGAACGGAGCTGCCCCTGTCATCCTGAGCTCTCAGTGCGTTGTGAAAACTCCCTGCTCACCCCTCTCTCTTCTCTCTCTCCCTGACAGAGGGGGAAACCTGACTCTTCTGCACTTCCTGCTGGGTTTGAAAACTGCAGCAGACGATGAGCTGGTCGCTGAACTTGTGGTGAACATCCTGAAAGTGTGCCCGGACTTACTGAACAAGTACTTCAAGGAAGTGACGTTTTCCTTTCTCCCAAGGGTGCAGTCCACTTGGTCCAATAACATCAAACTGCTCAACAAGGTGAAGACCACGGGCGTTTTGAAGTCTGCCTCATGGGGTCGTGGGTGGGTGGGTGTGAGGAGTCGGGGTGGCCAGGGGGTAGGGGGGTGAGTGACGTTCTGATAAACTCTACAGGATGAGAAACTTCTTTCAGCCGCTCTTCAGGGCATATTTTAGATGATGTTAATTTGGTGTCTTCATCCTCTAAGGGCATTTTACTTTTCACTGAGCTGAATTTTGAGGTTTATGCTTTTGAATCTGTTGAGTCAATTTCATCTTCTTCATCCAGATTTTACTCAGTGAGATCTTGATGAGTTTCGACACAGTTGGGCTGGAATTAGTGAGATGTCTGAACTGTACAATAGTTTTTGAAGATTGCCATTTCAAGTACTTAGAACAACCTCCCCTCATCTACCAATGGAAGTGCCTGCTACAGATTCTTAGGCAGCTCTGCCTGGCTTGGCTCACCTCTCTCTCTCTCTGGTTTACGGCCTGTCTAATGGTGACACACCTGGGATTATTTTCTTGTGCTTTGACCTGGGCATGGAGTTATCTGTAAAACAAGCTTTTATTCACGTATTCCCTCATTTTCCTTGAATGCCTATGTGTGCAGTGGTCCCAGTATGTATTTGGGTGTTTTGTTTGTTTGGTCCACACCACATGGCTTTTGGGATCTTAGTTCCCCTGACCAGGGATCGAACCCGTACCCTTGGTAGGGAACGTGCTGAGTCCTAACCATTGGACCGCCAGGGAATTCCCTCCCAGCGTGTATTTGGGACAAGAAGGAGGCACTCTGCCCCCCACTTTGGGGACGGTGTCCCTGTGGCCACCACCCCCGTTGGGAGCTGCTCTGGCCCTGCTCAGCAGAGGTGGGGTGGGGGGCAGGGGTGCAGGCGCACAGCCACTGCAGGGCCGGATGGGAGTCCTCGCGTCTCTGCCTTCTTGCCTGATGTCCCTGAGGTCCAGTTATGTCATCTGTAAACATGTTTTATCTTGATATAAAATATCCCTACCCCAAAGGGTTGTCACGAAGTGTTAAAAAGATGACATAATTTGTCAGGTGCCTGCCAAGTGCAGTAACTGACGAGTAAGTAGTCCCGTTGTGAGTTCTAGCAGTGGCTTGTTTGCCATCGGGGGTTTTAAGAGGCTCCCAGACCACAGGCCAAGCTCTGCTTTGAGGGTCGCCGCCCCCAGTAACCGTCTCATGACCTGGCGTGTCTCTAACAAGTGGATCCTGGGGTTCGTATTGCAGACCCGGTTCCTGGGGGCGCGCCTCGGACCTTGACTACCGTAGTCTCACTGGAGTGGCTGCGCTGTTGGGTGCCTACGGGTAGACTCAGGCTTCAAATTCAGCCTCCGCCACCGGCTCACTCTCTGTCCTCCCTTTCCTAGATCTACGCCGCCCAGCCGGACGTCTCCCGTGCGTTTCAGACCAGAGAGTTCATCCCGCTGCCCCGGCTGCTGGCGATGGTGATGGTGACCACCGCTCCCCTGGTGTGCAATAAGATCATGTTCACCCAGGCGCTGAATGTGAGTGGGGACCCTGCTTCCACGCCCTCCCGCCCGCCGCGCTGGCCGTGCTGCGGACTGTGCCGGCGACACCCGCCTGCGTGTACGCGTCGTGTTTTGTCAGAGCCTCTGAGGCTCTCTTGCCTCCACTTGCCCGGGGACGGGGCTCTGGGACCCGGGGCACACCCCTGCCCTGCTCCAGCTCAGAGCCGGAACCGCAGGACCCCGCCACGGCTCTGGGCCTTCCCACGGGTGGGAGGGGGTCAACATCAGAGAGAGGGAAGTGTGTTCAGCGACAGCCCAGTGTCACGCAGTAAAGTCTCATTACTTTAGGATTTCTGGACAGGGCGGGATGGACATTTGCCTAGCAAATCCTTTCTTTTGTGCATTAAATGAATAGTGTTAAGTTTTCTGGGGAACATTTACTTTGAGGACCAGCTGTCTCAGGAGTTTGGAGAGGACATATTCATGGGAAAAATTGATACTTCAGTTCCATGTCATTAATTATTATAAAGGTCCCCAGTTCCTGTCAGAAGTCACACTATGAGGGACCCATGCATTTTCACCATAGCCACATGGCTTGGGTGAACGGCCATGAGTTATTGGCATACACAGGTCCTGGGCCCTGTCCAGTGACAGCTGTGTCTAGGGGGTGGAGTTAGGAGTGTGTAGGTTTTTCTTTTCTTTTTTTATTTAAGCTCTTTATTGGAATATAATTGCTTTACACTCTTGTACCAGCTTTTGAGGTACACCAAAGTCAATCAGCTGTATTTATACATATATCCCCATATTCCCTCCCTCCTGCAACTCCCTCCCACTGTCCCTGTCCTGGCCCTCTAAGGCATCACCCATCATCGAATTGATCTCCCTTTGTTATACAGCAACTTCCCACTAGCTATCTGTTTTGCAGTTGGTAGTGTAAATATGTCTATGCTACTCTCTCAGAATGTGTTGGTTTTTTAGTGACGTTTTTCTTTTATTCTTTACAGTATTATCTGCAAAATTTTAATGGCGTACAGCTTAGATCAGAAAGAAAAGAGTGAGCTGGTTTTAGAAACAGGAAACAAGAAGGTATTTGGAGGCAAGGTCTCAGGCTGTTGGCTGAGCTTTGTGCTCCAAGCCAGCAGGTGCATGTGTGAATACTCATTCAGGTCCTGCCTTTGAAGTGATGACAGGGTGGGAGTGGTTATTGGTTTAGAACATTTCATGTAGCGCTTTTTTTAGCATACAACGTCCATGTAAAATGAGACTCCCAGCTAATTGGAGTGCTGGGGGCCTGGGGTGTTATTAAACTGAAGGTCCATTGGAAAACCCTCTTGTTTCTACCTGACTGTGAAGCTCAAGCATCCCAGCCGCTGCTCCCTGGACTTCTCTGTACTCGGGAGTCACCTGGGGCTGATGGAGGTGGGCTGGGCTGGGCCTGAGATGGAACGTGCCCGGGAGACATCCTCTCTGTTGTTGCTGGCCCAGGGACACACCGCCACCAGCCGGGGCCTAGCCTCTCCCCTTTGGTGGTAATAGCCCAGGTTATTAAATCTCTGCAGCAGAGGAGGATTTTGAAGGCCCTCCTGGCTGTCAAGTAGAGAATCTGGACGTGGGAGGCCTGGGGTGAGGGCTGCACGCTCTCCCAGCCTAGAGAAGGCTGGTCAGACTCAGGTGCCCAGTGCCTTTCCTGTCATCCCTCCACCTGACGATGAGTGCTTCTTAGGGGCTGGTTGGGTCCTGGTGGGATCTCTGCTGTTGATGGGGGTGATCCCTGTGAGCTGAGGGGTTGTCAGGGAAGACTTACCGAGAACAGACAGTGGAACAGCAATTGAGACTAATCACCAGATGCCTCCTTTCGTAACTGCCTTCCTGGCAACTGCTGAGGTCAGATCTGCAGGAGGTCAAGCAGACAGGGTCCCTGGGCCACCTCTGCACAGCGCAGAGGCCATCTGGCTCCTGGTAAGGGGCAGGGCCTGGGTGCTCTGTGACCACCAGTACATCCCGAAGACACCTGTGGATTTACCTCTTTTTTTCCCAGTTGGACAGCAAGTCAGTGAAACACACAGCTTTATCCCTTATTTCCGTCATTTTGAAGAGAGCCTTAAAGACCATTGACCACTGCCTGAATAAAGAGGCCTGGCAGGAGTCAGGCGTGTACACGGCTGCCATAATGGAGGACTTTGTGCAGCTCTTCAGAGAAGCCCTGAGCAAGGTAGGCCCCGGAGCCAGGCTTGGCCTTTCCTTACAGGCGTCACGGGTGAGCACACCAGAGGGAAAAGGCGACCTTGGGGCCCCAGAGGGTGGGTGCGAAGTTCAGGGAAGGGGTTGGGGTGCTCCTGGGACCTGAGGTCTCATCGGGGCTGGGGCTGGGGTTGTAGCGACAGGCGGCCTGCTCCCGGGGGCGTGGTCTGGTGAGCAGGGAGGCCAGGCGTCCGCAGGCTGGGTGGCTGCCCGGAAGAGCCAAGGGCTTGCTGGGCTGGGTCCCCCCAGCTGGTGGTAAGGACGAGTTTTCTTGATTCCCAGTGTCTGGCTCTGGTGAACAAGTCTTCAGGGGTTTGTTTTAATGATCAGTACTTGTGTTTTCAGCAGATCCTTACTGTGTTTGGTTTTGGGAATTATACCCCGAAACAGAGCTCCCAAAGGATGGGGCCGCTTTCTCTCTCTCTCTCTCTCTCTCTCTCTCTCTCTCTCTCTCTCTCTCACACACACACACACACACACACACACACACACACACACACACACACACACACACACACGCTGGGTTTTAACATGACTGATTTTTTGTTTCTTTGTTTTCCCTTTTAGATTTTACCAGACCTGAACGCCATCGTGTGGGTCTGGCAGTCACTTAGGAAGCAGGAGACAGAACAGGACAATGAGAAAGGAAAGAAAAAGGGCAACAGGACTCCTGCTGCCTGCGTGGCTCCCCAGAGCGGTGAGGGCGCTGCGAGACCTCTGCTGTTCGCAGATGCGGCTGGCACAGGCAGCCTGGGAGCCTCCTGTCCAGAGGGGCCAGTCTAGAGGAACTTGGGAAGGCCTCTCTGGCTCTGAATGAATCCTGTGTCCTTTTTTGCTCAGGGAGGAGAATGAGCATGGCCTCACACGTTGAGTTTTCACATCTGTTAGAAATGTGCCCAGGATTTATGCAAGCACTGTGTCTCTCTAAAAACTTGTGTGAGCCATGTGCTCTGGCCTTGCGATGAGAGAGGAGGCCTCTCTTTTGTTCTCTGGATAGAGGTGGGCTACACGGTCCCCCCCGGTGATAAGATGTGTTGACTCAGAACATGTCATGGGTGAGGCAGTGGGCTTTGTGTCTTATATTCCTGTCCTGTTTAATCCTTACGTGGCCTTGTGCGAGTAGGCACTGCTGTGTGTCCCCATTTTTCAGATACTAAAGGCACAGAGAGACAGAGTAGCTTTACCCTGTCCAAGGTCACAGCTGTGAAATGGGGATTTAGACCCAGCCTATTTGAATAGTCTTGACTTTTTTACCACGTTGACTCCTTAAATCTCGTTCCGTGGGGATCTGTCTGCAGCCTCAGTGTTCCACACGCAGTTGACTGTGATGGATCATGGGTGGCTCAGTTGCTTACTGATTGAGGATGGAGAACAAGTGTGTTTCCTGATTCAAGCTGTTTAATTCTGGTTCAGATGATGCAGAAACGATTCTTCTGAAAGCCGTTCTGCTCCAGGTCATCTGCCTCTACCAGAAGGTGGTCCCGCACGTGGTCATGCAGTACAACTTTGACTTCAGCAAGCTCCTGAAAGGTGCATCTTGAGGGATGGTGGGCTCCCCTCCACTGGTCCTGCCAGTGGGGGTGAAGGAAGTGCGGGAAAACCAGAGCAGTCCCCGGAGCCGAGGACTGGGGAGGCTGCTGGGCGTGGGGCTGGCGTGTATGATCCACTGGCCTGGCCGTTTTCATCTGGACTAATGTCAGGTGAACACTTAGCAGCATCAAGAGAGAAGGGAGAACCCAGCCAGGCAGAGCTGCCTGCCATGGGTGATCGACAGATGAGATGATGTGATATTATTTCTAAAGCCTCTTTTCAGGGGAAGAGCGGTGCAGAGGGGTGCAGAAATGAGAGCTCCTTAGAAGGAAGTCCTGTTCACGCACAGGCACTCCTGATATAGTTACTCATATTTTACTCAGTGAAGTTCAGACCACATCTTGTAAAAGTAACATGCTTGTCTGGCCACGTTTCCCTGATGGAAAAGTTTGTCTAATAAAATTGACTTCATAATTGGGTCTACGGAGGCAGACTTGCAGAAATATCATTCTTGGAATTTGTATAAGCTATTGAAACCATCCCATTCAGAAAGCTGTGATTAACTTTTTGATTGTTTGAAGGGAAAAAGTTCTCTTGTTGTGAGAATATGAGATTTACTAGAACATGGACATTTAACATTTAGGACCGTGTCCTTCCCAAGTAAAGGATTAACCCGGAAATCAGGCCAGAGGCTGAGGACCCTGTCTTGGTCTCGGGTGGCCACGGGCTGTGCACAAGATGCTTGCCATTTGGGGAGCAAGGCTCGTGCCCCCCGCCAGGGGTCACACTAACGAGAGACTGTACCCAGTGGGCAGTGTGCAGTGGGGGCTTTGGGCTGTAGGAGGTGGTCAGTGTGGGCCGAGGGCAGGGAAGGGCTTCCAGGGGCAGGCGGCATCCCATCTCTTCAGTGAAGGATTTGGATAGACCTCAGGAGCGGGGGATATGTCAGATGAGGTGTGTGGGCAGGAGAGAAGGCACAGCCTGTATGAGGGTGACCGCAGGACAGTGGCGGGCAGAACCCCACGTCCTTCCTGGCTGGTTCCTTGTCCCATCCTTTTGGCTGGGGCAGCAGTGGCCAGGCCCCCATCTCCTCCTGACTTCCTCTCTCCGCCCGCAGGCGTCATCTCAGAGGAGGGCGTGCAGGAGGAGGTGCCTCCCATCCTGCAGCACCACATTCTCCAGGTGGCCCTGGAGCTGCCCGCCAGCAAGTTTCTGTGGTTAAAGGCCCAGGTAGGAGGCCGAGCTCCCGCGTCCATCATTAGCTCACCTGTAGGCGTGTCGGCTTTTTGGCCTGGGAATTTCTGGCTAGATCAGAACCCTGACAGTCGGTTACGAAGGAAGATGTTCATGGTTCTCCTTTTAGAAGCCTCTAGAGCAGAGGCCAGGTCCTGATTTGTGAACCAGGAATCTCTTTGCTTTTGCAAACTAAGGTGCTTAGCTATCCTTCCTGAAAATATATTATTGCTGGATATTGGGAGTTTTTGTATTTTTTATCTTGACGCTTACATATTTCTTGTCTTTTAAAAACCTTTTTGGAAGTAAACAAAATACATCCCTTCTCCTTTGTCCTCATCCTGTAAGAATTTAAGACAGGGATGGGAATAGACACCAAGCCAGGAGAGATTCAGGCTAGTGGAAAAATCAGTTAATGTTGCTGGCGTTGTTTTCTGTGTCCTTGGTAATGTCTTCTAGGACTTTCTGGAGAACATAATGTTGAATCATAAAGGGAAGTCACGATGCAACAGATATTTACCTGTGTATTTAAGCACAGGATGCCACGTCACTTCTATCCAAAGAGGGGAAATGATGGCCAAATTAAGCCTTGTCTGTTTCTCAGTAGCTCAGATGACTTATTTTAATGACTTACACCTTCTAAAAGATCTGGTATGGAACCAGTAGTGTGGAAGTGTACATTAGCACTTTTAGAGGTGATATTTCCAGAAAGGGATAAGAGTGCCATGGCACTGGGATCTCTGTCTTCCCCTAAGTCCTTTCTCTACGGTTCACCTGCCTCGTAGTTGAGGATGATCCTCACCGAGAACTCACTGAACGCCAGGCTTGGCATGAGTGATCCATGTGCCTCTCATTTACCACCACTTACAGACGAGACAGCTGGAGCGCAGAGTGCTTAGGAGATTTCTGCGGGGTCCCAGCCATAGGTGGGGGAGCCAGGATTGGGCCCAGGCAGTGTTGTCCAGACCCTGCTCTCAACTTTACACCCCTGTGAGATTGCTGCCAGGACCCCAGCGAGATGACAGATGAGTCTGGGGTGTTTAGTTTTTTACCCCAGCTGAACTGGGCCTTTGGGATCTTGATGATTTAGTTGGAAAGTGAACAGAGGCCTCTTACCTTGAAAGAACTGGTATTAACATATTAGTTTACATCCCGTGCTTCATTTTTTGCTTATAAGATGGATCTGCTGGGCTTTGTGAACAACAGCCCTTCACATGCTTAGATCAGGGCTGCAGGGACACTCCGGGGAGACACAGATGAACCGGAGTCTGGAGGTCCATGTGTTCAAAGCCCAGAAGCCTTTGTTAGGAGGCTTGCTTGTGTGTAAGGAACCGATTATATCAGCACTGGCATCTTGCTGAAATGTAGCGAGTGTGGCATTTGATGGAGTCAGGCAGCCCCGGGTTGTGTGTTTCCTCACCAGCCACCAGCCAGTGCCGCATCTGCGCCAGGGCTCTTGGGCTTGAGTCTCACCTCAGTCATTAAACAGCCATTACCTCCTTGTGCCTCAGTCTCCACACACGTGAAATGGGGGTGACGGTCGTCCCCACCTCAGGCTTGTTGGGAGGATAAAGTGAGTCAGTGTAAGCAAAGCCCCTGAAGGGCCCCCTGCTTCCTGCTGTTACTCTGATGTTACTGCAGCTGCTGTCGGGGATGTGGGGTGAGCCTCCTAATTCCTGGGGTTCCTCACGTATAACATCCCAGCAGGCTTGCCAAGTGGTGGTTAAAATGAGATGAGATGAGAGGCCGGGAAGAATAGTGGACGTGCAGTACCTATTCACTCAGCAAACAGTGGTCTCTGTTACATTTATAATATTCTTTTGTTCAAACTTCAGGAAGGCCCAGATGCAGAAATTATTGGAGGAAAGCGATCCGTGTTTTACTTACTGATGAAAATGTTTGTGACTAGTAGCTATTCGCAACTCAAGTTGTCAACCAAACTTCTGATTGTGAAGGTGAGCCTTTTCTACAAGTTCCTAATTCTGGAAGCATTTTGCAGTCTTCCTTATAGCAGATGCTTAGTCAACACTTGTTGAGTTAAGGATGTATTGGGACTATTATAATTTAAAAATAGAAGGTTTTATCACAGTTTTAATTCTGTCTTAACCTGGCTGTGTTCCCAAGAGGTGGCCTGGTGAAATGGCACTTTGAAGTCCTGTTCCAAGATTTGAGTCCTAGTTCTGCCACTTCCTGGGTGGCATTGGACACATTGCTTAACCTCTCTGAACTTAGCTTTCTCATGGTGAATGGGAATAGCAAAACCGTTATTGCAGAGGAGGTTACATGTGATCAAGTAGTAGGCCATGCCTGACGCATTCTAGGCCCAATAAGCATTAGATTGCTGGCCCTCCGGGGAACAATTTAATAGGCGATGCCTCTTCCCGCAGCTCCGGACTCAGCCTTCTCCAGGGCTTCAGCCTTCTGACTTCGGCAGTCACCCACAGCACAGGTGTCGCCAAAGCCAGCAGAATGGAATGAGGAGTTTGTTGGCATCTCTTCTTTCTTACACTTGAACTCGTTTTCCAGGGCTCCATCAGGTCTTGCTGCAGCACTAGGAAATCCAGTTCCTGGGTTCAGCTGTGCAGCAGGCACCTTGGTCTGGGGTTTGGGGGGGGTGGGGCAGGGTTGCAGATTGCTACAAAAATCACATTTATTGTATTTAGGGAACAGTGATATTACCTTTCTTTGAAGTACCAATAATCTTGCTGCCCTTTAACCTCACCAAAGCTGCTTAGAGGACGTGAATGCCTAGGTCTTGACCTCTACAAGGCTGTGCAGGTGTGACTTCATGGTCACTTCCTGTGTGTGGGTGGAATGGCTTGTCAGGCTCTTCCTCGGGGCACTCTGTGCAGGGCTCGTGCCGAGGGGTTGCCGAGACCCCGAGTCCTGTCCCCGGGCCATTTGGGGATGTCATTCACCAAGTCCTGCCTCGGAACAAGCTCTGCTCCCTTAGAAGTGGTGGTGCTTCCGGCCCAGGCCCGGGACTTGAGACGCCGCATGGAGATGATGCGGCCTGGCCGGTTCATTGTCTTGGAGAACTTCACGCAGGCTGAGGGTTGTGGCTGCGAGGAGTCGAGTCCCAGGTTGAAAATCAGACTTTCAAGTAGCGCTGAATCTTTCCCCTTTTTATTATTTAGGAGTTGAAGGACAGAAGTAAAGCAGCAGCAAGACGAGGGACTGTGTTCTACTTGATCGAGCCCAGAGTGGCCTCTTTTCCTTGTTTCCCTGAACAACGAGAGGGTTGTTCTGAAGCGTAGCTATTAGAGTAAAACTGGATGGAACTTTGACCCCCTCTGTGCTCCTTGGGTCTCAGAGGACCCACAGACAGCGGTTTCTTCCCTGACTTTTCAGATCCTGCGGGACACAGGGGTGTTTGAGCACACCTGGCAGGAGCTGGAGCTGTGGCTGGAACACGTGGATGACACCATGGAGAACAAGGAGGCCGTGATTCAGTTTCTGGAACGTGTGAGCATGTATTTCCCGTGTAAAGCAGCACATTCAGGATGATGTACTAAGTGATTCCTAGTATAATTAAGGCATTTCTGATGCACCAGAGCCCATCGGCCTCTCCTCCTGGCTTCATTTCCTAATTCTTGCTGAGACGTCAGAAACGACTAAGTTTTAGAATCTGTAAAATGAGAATATGTTACTGTGTGCTGTTTAACTTCCTTTTGGGCATTTGGTTTTGCAGGAGGGATTAGTGGTATACGAGGAGCAGTATTAAAAGCAATAGTCTAATACGAAAAGGAGATATTTCTAAAAATTCTACAATGAAAAGTTAAAAAACTTTTCAGGAAGAGTATTTTTCTTTGAAGTCCAGTTAAGATTTTTGCTCTTCCCTTTATTTTACCCGTGACATTTGGGGGCATTTTTCATTTCACACGTAACTATCTAAATACTTCCCACTTGACTCTTTAACGCTCAGGTTCTCCTGACATTGGTGGCGAATCCCTATTCGTACACGGACAAAGCGTCTGACTTTGTACAGGAAGCCAGTGCCCTGCAGGCCTCCGGGACGCAGCAGGACGCCGATGATGTCAGCATACCCATCTCCCACATCGATGGTGGGTGCCGCCCCCACGCTCCTTGGGCTTCTGAAGAGCCAGCCTCGGTGGCGTGTTAGAAACAAAAAACAGAATTGCACTGAAGCCTCATGCAGAGGGCGGATGTCCCATTTCTTTGCATCAGAGATCAGCTGCCTCTAGAATTGGAAATCCCCTATTTGTTTATGTAACAGGAAATATGCACAGGGCTTATTCACTGCGTTGTTTTTACTTGTGCAGTATTTACTTTGTGCCAGGTGCTGCTCTCAGCTCTTTACGAATTCTAACTCATATAACCTCATGAAGAACCCCAGGTAGGGGGGATTATCCTCATTTTATGTATTGACCAAGCAGCTGAGGCACAGAGAGGTTAAGCAGTCTGCTCAGCCTCACACAGCGAGGACGTAGCAGAGTCAGGATTTGACTCCAGACCCACTGGCCCCAGTCTGTGTGTTAAACCTTATGTTCTGTTGCTTCTCGGATTTTGGCTTGTTTCCAGGACTATCCAGGTTAAAGCTTCTGGGCTTCTCAGTGTCACTGAGGAAGCTTCACCCTGTTACCACCTGAGCTGGATAGTTCCGCGTTTTGTCTGGCAGAGATCTTAAGATTTTATAGGCAATGCCCTTATCTGTTTAGAATCAAACGTCACACTAAGCATTTTCCCCCAAGAGAAGCTTAGCTTTTATTTTTTTGTTCTTTTTGCAAATGTTCCCTCCCTTGCCCTCCCTGGGGGGTCCTCGCAGTAGACCCCACAGGCACCTCCTGCCTGGGCTGATTCCCCGCTTTCTGCCTCAGATGTTCTCGACATGGTGGATGTGCTGGTGGAGGGCAGCGAGGGCTTGGATGAGGAGGTTGGATTCTCATTGAATGAAGACATGGTCCTGCTTACGTTCCCGTTCAGTGCTGTGGTCCCTGCCGCCCTGGAAGCCAGGAATAAGCTGCTTCTTGGAACAGGAAATGAAGCAGGTACCCATGTAGTGAGGATGTTCTCAGTGCACTGGGCCAGCTGGGTCTCTGTGGGTAGGAGGTGGGGTTCCGGGGGCTCTGGGAATAACTGCTGAAAGCCCAGGGCAGCAGGGGTTCAGACCCACCAAAGTGATAGCTGCACAGCTGGTAGAACTAAGTGCGCAGGAATAGGAATCTAGAGGCTGGCTAGGCTGATGGGAGATGGGTCATTTGACGGATGAGTCTGAAGTAGTGTATTTGCTTGGCTGCACAGACACCTGCTGTAACACCGATGTTTTCTTTTCAGTATTTATTCTTTTTTTTTTTTTTTGAAACACTTTTTAATGTATTATTTCTGAGTCTTTGGCAATTAGTACAAATTTCTGACTTGTTAGTGTCATGATAGTACTAAGTTTTTGAGTACTTTCAGAAGCTGATTTTGTATTTACTTCAATTTTGTTTCACACAGCTGTTTTGAACCACTGCACTTAACCTAATTACGTTTTCACCTCCATTCTATCTTCCAGAATATTTGTCTTTGAAAATTCTTCTGTGTTATGCACACATACATGTTCACAGATTTTTAATTCAAATGTTTGATAAGAAACCTTTGCATATCATAAGTGCTCTATTTTTTAGCACAATCTTCCTTTTTAACTTTTCCTCCCCATTTCCTTTTACTCAATACTACCTTATAGACATCCTTCTAAACAACTAGTATGATGATTAGTTATTTCAGTGCTTGCATAATATTTCATGCTTTGGCTGTTCCATTTACAGTTTCTGATGGTCTTTCATATTCTTTCTCATTAAATTATGAATACATCATTGCTACAAAATATTTTCAGCATAGTTAAGTTAAAACTGTGTCTCAACCAAAGGCAATTTTATCCTGCGGGACAATGTGCCATGTGTGGAGATATTTTTAGCTCTCACATTGCAGAGTAGTGGGTGGAGGCAGGGACGCTGCTGAACATCCTGCAGAGCGCAGGACAGCCTCCACCAGAGAAGGAGCTGGTCCAGAGTGGTGATAGAGCCAAGACTGAGAAACACTGAGTTAAAGAATATCTGTATCGTCCAGCTGATTCACTTTGCTGCACAGCAGAAACTGGCACAAACGGTATTTATTCTCTATACCTTGGTGCTAAGGTACAAGTCCTTCATCCTTACTGGGTATCCAGGCAACATAGACCCAGGAAAGCACTCACAGATCACAGTGGTGTAATTAGTCAGGATTGCTCAGGCTTTGCTGCAGTAACAGATGTGCCCTAACACATCAGTGGTTTAATGAGTTAACACCATACACAGGTCAGGTGCTCTCCTGGGTGGCTGTCGTCCAGGAGGTAGCTCAGGAACCTGGGCTGCTCCCATCCTGTAGCTGTGCCATCTCAACATATGGCTTCCAAGGTCACTGTGGAAGAGGAAGAGAGAGTGGACAGATGGGTGTTCTGGCCAGGCTGGAGGTGGCTAAGCAGTCGTGTGGTCCCAGCCTAACTGCGGGGGAGGCTTGTGTGCCAAGAAAGAGGAACTAGGTTGGCTTGCACCAAGCAAGTCCCGGTCCTGGGTGGCCTTGGCCTCACCTCTCTCACCTCTTCTGTGCCTGGGTCTCCACTTCTGGGCCTCAGCACCTGAAGTCTGACTGTGTGCTGTATGTTTAATAAGTCTGGTGCAATCTGCAGTGATAGCATCTGCCTTCCAGTGTGGTTGTGTGATCCCTCGCAAAGCTGTTATAAATCTTCCTGGGTCTTGAATATGTGTGGGAGTGGGTGTCATTGATGGGTTACGGAAGGGCGGGTCAGCAAGCCTCTCCCTCCTCTGCAGGAGAAAGCATTGTGGCCTACCTGACAGGGGTGCTGACAGACCTCCTCCACTCCCAGAGAGACCCGCTGGCTCTGTGTCTTCTGCTTCAGTCTTATGACAAGTTGGAGCCTCCGATCCCACCTTTCTGCCATCAGCTGTCCTGGTTCAACAGATACTACAGCCTCTGGATCCCAGAGCCAGCCCGGGAGGCCTTGGTGAGCTGCGATGACCACCACTCCTGGGGAAACCAGGCCTTTCTTTCCCTAGAAAACCCTGGCGGTTCCTCCTTGTGGGCCGCAGGAGGCTGTACCCCAGCTGTGTAGCTTTTCACGGCCTATAGGGTGAACGTTCTTCACCTTCTCGTTTCCCCTGTGTGGGAGAGGAAGCCGAGTCACGTCACCGCTGCTCAGCTGATGTGACGAGACTCAAAGGGGCCCAGGGATGCAGCAGAATTGAATTGCCCATGGGCTGCATGATTGGCTCATCACGTTTGGGCTTGCGGGGGGTGGGTGCGGAGGCAGTGGGGTTGCCTTGTTTCCCCTTCCCGAGTGGTCTGTGCATGCTTGCCTCGCGCCCTCCTCTGTACACCCTAGCAGCCCCTAGACTTGGTGTGCTCAGCAGTCAGACCTGGCCCCTAAAGGCCGCCAGCAAGCTATATTCTGCTAAAACTGGGAAAATGAAAAAAGGAAGAAATGATTTTCTCTTGGTGGGGACTGCATTCTTATAAGGGGTGCTGCAGGTCTGGCTCTAATGCAAAGTACTTAGGATTGCTGGGCGGGGCAAGAAATTCCCTTTGAGTGTGCATTTTTGTGTATTCATTCAGTTGTGGCTGCCCTTGAAAAAGGCAGCTCAGGACCTCTTCCTCTGATGAACTTGGTAGCTGTAGCCTGTGTTGATTGCGTGGTCACTGTTTGTCAGGGCCTCATCCTAAGAGCACTGCGTGTATTTTACGCCATTTAATCCTCACAACTCAGAGAAGGGTCAAGACTTACTATCCTCGTACACATGGGGAAACTGAGGTTCAGAGCGATTCCACCACCAGTCAGTGGTGGACTCAGGATGCAGGCAGGCATGTGGACTCCAGAGCCCAGGCCCATCTCAGCTGTCACCCGCCTTCCCCGCCTCACAGGCTGTGGTCAGGAGTGGTCAGAGCCATACAGCAGCTTCCGTGGGTGCCAGCAGTCCATGCTGTGCCGCGCGGTGCTCCACGTGTAGGCGTCCACGCTGGAGCTGGGCACACGGCGGTTCTCACCCGCAAGTGCACGTCAGGATCTCCCAGATGCTTGTTCAGACGTGGTCCTTGGGCGTGTGATTCAGCAGTACTGGGGTGGGCCCGGGAATTTGCATTTCTAGTGAGTTCCGGGGTGATGCTACTGCTAGTTCAGGGTTGAGACCCGCTGAGTTTCAGGGCACATACAGCCTAGTTTTATTGGCCTTAGGAAACAGTCTGGAGTTATAACAATAAAAGCCACGTGGGGTGAATAAAGAAGGCAGTTTGGGAATTAAGTTAGAAGAAATAAACCACTTTGAGACTCAATGACTTCAGGAATTTGTCTTCCGTTCGGCCACTATCCTCTCATCCTTCCGTCCTCCCCGGGGAGGCCTTTGGAAGGCGTGCAGCTCACTGAGCCGGCCCTTTCCTAGGCTGGCATTTTCCAGTTTCTGGGGATTAATCACAAGTGACTCCTGAGAGTAAAATCCTGTCTCTGTGCCCCGTGGCTCCTGTTCTCCAGGAAGTGTAAATACCTCCCCAGCTCAGTGCCCTCATGTGGACACACGCTGGGAAAATCCGTGTGACTGAGCGTGTTGGGACTTGACTTGAATAAAATAGGAGGCCGCATAGTGTTTCGTATCAGTAGGTGATTTTTGTGAGACATCCCTCTGTGTGCGTGTCGCCCTGTCCCTGTTTTAGCGCCCGGTGCCCTTTGCCCCCAGTGCTGACCTGCCTTTCCTCTTCTCCCCTCTGCTGTCTCCCAGCCGCTGCAGACGTTGAGCAGCGCTGCCGCACTGGGCCCTCTGGACCCCTCCTTCTCTGCCCTGCTGCAGACGGCCTACACTGGCCAGGGCCAGGGCCGGGGCTCGCTCCCTCTCCTGGATGAGGGGGTTCAGGAGCAGCTACGGGCCGCCCTCCTGCACCTCCCGATGCACCAGGCCCTGCGCTCGGCCAAACACCTGCTGCTGTACATCAGGAGCGCCGTGGAGAACTTCGGCCAGGTCAGTGCTGCCCCCGCTCCCCTGCCTTTCCGCCTGCAGAGAGTGTGGCGTTCTGGTCGGGTCCATACTGAGTGGTGGTGGGGACGGAGTCCCGGGGCCCCGTTGTCTCCCCGTTTGCTCTGCACATGGGGTGGGTGGTGGCCACTGAGTAGGGCCCTGGGCAGGCCTGCAGCGGGAGCCAAGTGCAGCTGAGTCAGGACGGCCTCCCACAGCTGGCTGGGTTGGCAGTGTGGCCAGGCCTCCCCTCTTACGTCGTAGCTTTTAATTGGCTGGCTCCTTGTTGAGCCTTCTCCTCCCAGATTTACAGATTTTTAACTTAGGTTTTGAGGTGGGCTTTTACCCTTTCTCTTGGTCAAAATAAACCTGTATATTTCAGCAAGATTTAGGAGGGCATGTCTTATTAAGAAATGACTTTGAGTACCATGCCTAAGATAAATGAAAACATATGTCCACATACAAACTTGTACATGGCTAGCCATAGCAAAGTTAATTATAATAGCCCACAGGTGCCAACAACCCAAATATCCCATTAATTGCTGAATGGATAAATAAATGTGGTATATTCACCAATGGAATATTACTTGGCAATAAAATGGAATGAAATATTAAAGCATGCTAAATAAAATGTCAGTTACAAAAGAAAAAAAAAAAAAAAGAAATGACTTTGAGGCTGTTGGCAGCTTACGGGGAGTTGCCATTTCGGCCTGCCTCCCTCCTTAACTCTTGTTTCTGGCAACATCAACCCTTCTGCCGCCGGCGGGACCCGGCAGTCAGTGTTCTGGCGACTGTCAGCCCTTCCTGGGCCTGAGGGTCCTGTGTCTCTCGTCCTCACAGCTGGGCAGGAGCACGGGACCTCCTCTGCTGCAGCTCCTCCTGGACCTCCTCAGGCGCCTGGTTGTGCACTGTCAGCAGCTGGACGCCCAGAACCAGCAGAAGTGCCAGGCCGCCCAGGCCGAGTCCGACCTCTTTTTGGACATGGAGTCCATGGCCTCGCTGGAGTTGGCCAATGACAAGGTACCACCACCCTTCTGCCCAGGGTCCCCTTCCCGTTAGCCTTTCCCTGTGAGGTCACAGACACTGGCTTTCCCTCTTTTCTGGTTAAAAACAAGTACGTGTTCATTGCAGGGCAGTAGGGAGATGCAGAGAATGCTAGAGGAGACACTAAACACCACCCTCACCCCGAGAGAATGACGGTTTACTTTGGGTGTTCGTCTTCCCAGTCACTTCTCTGCTGACACTCACCTTTCTGTGAGCACTTTCCCTCCCACTGTGCCGTGAGCATCCTGAGAACTCAGCCTGTGTATTTTCTTCTTAAAGAGCTGCAGCCTGTGTTGAGTAAAGGCAGGGCCGTGGGTGGGCCCTTCATCGTAAATACACACAGAGACCACACTGCCCAGGGAAGAGTGAGCCTTCCTCTCCTGCCGGTAGTCTTGTGAATCAGCTGTTTAACCAGGCCAGGCCGAAACGTTCTCACCATTTGCCATTTGACCTGTTGTACTGGGTTCGCAGGCAGGCGTGTCCTCAGTTCACCAGCAAATGCACGGCTCCCTTCCTTTGATCTCCAAGGGGGCTTTCTTGGGGGGTGTTCATTGGTTCAGGACCACCTGTTGGCCATTCAGCAGGCAAAGCACTTCTGATATGTGCTTTTCTGTTTTTATTTGGGAAAGCTCAGTTGAAAAGTGTGATAGGCTCCTCTTTCCTTCCTGAAGAGTAAATAAGGAAAAAAATTTATTTCTGTCCCCGGGGACTGGGTGACTTCGTTGTCTGGGAATCGTGTGCAGCAGGGCTGCATGGAATCATCCTTGAACCCAGCAAAGTGCGCTTGGCTGCTCTCTGCTCAGTGGTTTAAACTAGTCTCAGGGTCAGAGCTAGTTCCTCAGGGGGTCACTCAAGGCCCAGTCTCCCTCCGAAAGTGGGCGCAGGCTCACCTTCAGTTCTAGATCGGTTAACCCCTAGCCACCTTCCCCAGCCACAGAGTCTCTTCGTGAGCCGAGGTTGCCCCTTGCTGGTTGCCAGGTGGTACCCACTTCCCTCATCCAGATTTACGTAGGAGGACAGGGCTGCTAGGGAGAAACCAGGAGACAACTGATCGTAATCCCACTTGGGCATTTCTGCGTGGCCGCGGCCCTGCCTGAGTGAGAGCAGTTTTACTGCACAGTAAGTTCATTCAGGCTGCATTCATCAGGTTCCCGGGAGGGGGTGGGCACTGACCGAGTCACATTCCAGCCCCATGTTTGTATAGGGGAGGAGGTGCGTGACGGTGCAGCTGCTGGCAGGGCCCTGGGTGAGGTCTGCGCCCTGTCACTGTGTTTCAGACGCTGGAGGAGGTGCTCGTGGCCATCCTTAGGCATCCCACGCTGGAGGGCTGGTACCTGGCCCTGGAGCGGCAGGCCCTCCCCCCACACACCCTTAGCCCCATCCTCGTGAAGCTCCTGGCGGCCCACCTCAGCACGGGGGTCCTTCCGCTGCTGGCGGCGAGTGCCCCGATCCTGCAGAGCATCGGGCAGCTGGGCCTTCTGGCCAGGTACTCGGAGGCCATCACCCAGAGCGTCCTGAAAGAGCTGCAGAGCCGGAGGGCTGGCTCAGCCACACCGACGTCAAAGACCCTTCCTCAGCTCGAAGCCCTGCAGGGGCTGCATCTGTACCTGGAGGGCGCCCAGCTCCGGGAGGTCACCCTGGCGCTGCTGAGCCTGCCTGAGGCCCACCTGGTGGCCCAGCGACCCACTAAGTCCCCCAAGAAGGAGAGACACCTGAACGCTTTCGGGAAGACCCTGGTCCAGCTGCTAACCAGCCGCCCCCAAGATCAGCTGCAGAGTGGCGAGCTCCTCTGGGCCTCCGAGTACGTGAGAGGCCTGGGGGCTTTGCTGCCCACACTGGCCATGGATGAGCTGGACGCTGTGCTCCTCCAGGCTCTGCAGAGAGAGCCAGCTCTGGCCCCCGCGGTCGGGGTCACCTTGCTTGACTACTGCCTGGCCCGGCGGACACCAGCGGCGCTGGACACAGCGGCCCTGCTCCTGCAGCACAGCTGTCCCCACCTGCTGCGGTTTGAGCAGTGGTGCAGGCAGCCCGGCTCAGGGCTCTGCCTGCAGGAGGCCCTAGACAGCTTCCTTCCTCTCGTCCACGTGTACCTCCAGTGCAGGACTCGGGGATACTTCACGCGCCCCGCAGGAGGTACGGAAAGGGGCGGCTTTGGGCAGCTGAGAGGACGGAGCAGGTGGAACTGTGTCTATCCTTAAGCCCCAGGACTTCATGTTCTGGAGTATCATTTAGTTCTGTTTTTCCTCCGGTGTCTGCCCAGCTCTGAAGATGACGCTCCCATCGGCTCCGAGTTACCCACGGGACGCTGCGGCCAGGGGTGGGCAGTAGCTGCGGCCACTAGGGGCCAAGGAAGGAGTGGCCCCGGCTGGGTCTTGTGAGGTTGAGGGAGGGCCTCGGGTGCTGGTCCTCTGCCCTCCCCCTCGCCCCACTGTGGGGAGCTTTGGTGAGTCGCCGCTGAGCTGAAGCGCTCAGCTGGGCCCAGCTCTCCTCTCTCTCCACCCCCTTGGGTTTCAGATCCGAGGCACTTTCTGATCACCTCCAACTTAATTTAATTCCCCTTCATCGTACGTATGAGTGATTTTTCGCTCCCTGCTTTGCCTCTGTGTCGCATAGTTTCATATCATCGATAACAAATGTTTTTAAAAAGTAAGAGCCCCCACAGCAGGGAGCCTTCCGGCCAGGGGTTCTCAAGGCCCCTCTGCTGTTCCCGAGTGAGTTCAGGACTTAGGTGGTCACCATCTCGTCATGACTTTCGAGCTGGGGCTCCACCTGGGGCCCGTGGGGTTGAACGATCCCTGTCAGGGTTGAGTGATGAGAGCTGACCAGTGGCGTGCTGTTAAGTGCTTAATAGCCAGCTCTTGGGGGAGACTGGTTTGTAGCATTTGCTGATTTCCATGGCATCAAAACTCCCACCATGGTCAACCTGGAGCTACCAGTGTGACATCACCCAGGTTACAAGTTTCGTGAATTAGAGCCTTGTGAGCTGGTTCTAGCGCTCCGCGGTGTTCGACTCCCTCTCCTACTTGTCTCTGCCCCAGTGTCCTCTGCTGTCGTTCCCGTCTTGAGGAAGGCCCTGTGGAGGCCGCTGCAGACCAGGCTCCTCGGTGCTGATGGGCCCCCAGAATCGGGGCTGCATCAGGAGATCCTGGCCCAGCTGGTCCCGTTTGCAAGAGCCAAGGACCTCCGTGTCCTCAGGGACCGTTTGCCCAGCTTGCTTCAGACTCCAGGCAGTCACAAGAGGTACGAAGGCTCGGGTTGTTTGATGGCAGTTCCCGCCTCTGCTTTACTTTCCCTGTAGTGGTTATAAAGCAGTGAAAATCGCCGCGTTGCTGTTGTGTCAGCTGGTGAGAAGGCAGCTCCTACAGGAACTCTTCTTCCAGCATCCTGTCTGGAGCGAGTTCATCTCCACAAGTGGTCGGTTCTGATTCCCTTAGAACCATGGTTCTCAACCAGGGGTGATTTTGCCTGCACCAGGGGACAATTGGCGATGTTTGATAGTTTTTATTGTCACGATATGGGTGGGGCGGGGTGTTGCTGCTGGCTTCTGGAGGGTAGAGGCCAGGGGTGGTGCTAAATACCCTGTGATGCATGGGACAGCCCCTCCCCCCAAAGAGAGAATTATCTAGCCCAAAATGTCGGTGGTGCTGAGGCTGAGATAGCCTGATTCAGATGAAGTCTGGACAGTACATCCGTTTTCTGGTGTGCTAATAGTGTTTCCCCTAGTCGTAAAAATCCTGGTGCATCTTTGACGTTTGGGTAAGGGGCAGGGGGAGCCTGTGATTTCTGTGCTTGGGTGGTTAGTGTAGGGACCAGGATACGGGGCATCTGTCTTATATGGCCTGTTGTGATATTGGATTACACTTAAAACCAGAGGGATTTGGGCCGTACCTCTAACTCTGTGACTTTTGTCTTCTGCTGCAGTTGGGTCGTGGCTGACTCTGTCTCAGCGGTCCTGGAAGGGTCGGCAGAAGAGCTGAGTGCCTGGAAAAAGACGCTGCTGGAGGCCTGTGTACAGTGGCTGATTGCATCCTTCAGTGGCGGCCCACAAGATGATGCTACCCAGGGCCACGAGGAGCAGATGCTGCTGCGATTAAATGAACTGTTGGTAGGTGTCTCTTATAGAGACCCTAGTTGGATTTTTAAGGGAAAGAATGAGATAGACAAACTCCGGTTTACAGATGCATTCACGTCAGGTGGTGTGAATTCAGCCTGGGAGGGCATGAGAGGGGCCATCTCAGAGGGCAGGTGCAGGGCAAGCTCTGAAATGAGGAGCCATCTTTTATCAGGAATGGATGCAGGAATTTGTCAAAGTGCTTCTTTAGTTGCACATACTGAGATGGTTATATGGTTTTGTTTTTTTGTTTAGACTGTTAATACTGTAAGGTGAATTATATTAATTGCTTGTTGAACGTTAAACCACCCTTGCATTCTTAGGTTAAAGCTACTTAGTTGTGATATATTATCATTTTTATAGAGTGTTGGATTGGTTTGCTGATGCTATATTAATAATTCTTATATCTGTGTGCATGAGGGTAATAGCTTATAGTTTTCTTGTAGTGTCCTTGTCTGGCTTTAGGATCAAGTATCACTGGCCTCAGAATGAGTTAGGAAGAGTTTCACTGGGTACGGAATTCTAGGTTAATGGCTTTTATTTTCTTTAAGCATTTTAAAGATGTTGTTTTACTATCTTCTGGTGTGCATTGTTTCTGATAAGAAATCTCTCATTCCTATCTGTGCTTCTCTGTACATGATGGCTTTTTTTCTCCAGCTGCTTTGAGGATTTTTTTTTCTTTACATGACGTAAACAATTTGAATACGATATGCCTTAGTGTCGTTTCTTCAGGTTTTCTGTGCTTTGGGTTCAGTGAGCTTCCTGACTCTGTGAGTTTAGAGTTTTCATAAAATTTGGAAATGTTTAGCTGTTTTTGGCCCTTATTCCTTTTTATTTTTAATGTTTTATCTTTGCACAGAAATTATTAGCATCCCTGAAGGCTAGCATATGAGTTTTTTCTCAATGCACAGTGTAAAATTATGTTAAAAGTCATAGAGTCTGTGACTTGTATGTAAATGCTGAACCTAAGACTTAAAAAGGAATCCTCAGGAAAAGAACCCCAGGTGGAAGATCATAAGTGTGTGATAAGTACATTCAGAGGTTGTGGATCAAGCTGCAATGCCTGCCGAGTTGTGTTAAGAGACTTTATCACCTGTATTTCAGACGTAATGTGTTGTGCTACAGGATTGTGAATTTAAGGCGTGTAGGAACCCAGCATGGCAGAGCTGGTGGGGTGGGGGGGGAGGAGCATTCCTGAGACCTAAGAGAGCCAAGCTGTGGAGGCGGGGGTGCTGGGCTGTGCTGTCACAGGGATTTGTGTCCTTGGGGTAGGCCTCCCTCCTTAGCCAATTTGCTGTTTTCTCTCTCTCTCGCTCGCTTTTTTTTTTTTTAAACAATTTTTTTAGAGCAGTTTTAGGTTCACAGCAAAGCTGAGTGGAAAGTTCAGGGTTCCCACATGCCCCTGTCCCCAGGCATGCGTAGCCACCCCATGGTCAATGTCCCCAGCAGCCCTTTTCTTCTGATTGAGGTGTGGTTTTCATCTTGCGGAATATTAAGTCTTAAGTGTGCAGTTTAGTGATGAGAAATACATGTACCCCTCTGCCCAGACTCCTAGCCAAGATTTTCGTCATTCTAGAAAGCTCTCTTGTGCTTTCTCCCAGTCCGTCCCCTTCCTGCCAGAGCAGCTACTCTTCCACTGTGACATAATACACCATGTTTGGAGATTTCCTCCACGTCAGGAACTGTGAACCTACATGGACCATGTTAGGGTGCAGTGGTCTTGCCCTGGGTAGATGTTCTCTCATGTGTTGAAACAGTCACATGTGGCTGTACCCCATGTATGTTGCAAATCAGTCAGTGCTGTTCAAACTGGTGGCAAAGAGGAAGGTTACAGGGCTATTTGGGAATTTCCTTTCGGTCATTTGGTGATCATAGGTACGCTAATAAAATGACAGACCCACTAGTGGAAATAACAAAACTATTTAAAAAATCAAAGTGAGAAACAGCTGCATGCTTTTGTGAATTGCTTAGATAACTATATTCCATATTTTCTGAAGGGCTGTAACTTTAATTCTGTGTCCTTTATTTTAAATTAATTCAGATATTCCACATATATTTCTTATTTTATTTCTAGAATTCAGTTAATGAAGTTGATCCTGGTGACTGGCAGAAATTTGTGAAGACGGGACTCAAGTAAGTCGAATTTATTTTCTTGGTGCAGTTCAGTAAGGTGGCAAGTGTCTTTGCTGGTGCAGGGCCAGTTGTGTTATTAGCATAAAGGATGCGGTGGAACAGATGCTGCCCCTGTTTTGGGCAGGCAAGCGAGACAGTAGTGTTGGGGTGGGGTATGATTTGCCCATTGATATGTGTGTGCTTCTAACAGTGATGAGAGAAGCAGCCTTTAAAAAATGAAATATATTTTAAAAACCAGAAATGTGCAGAGAACAATACAGCAGCACCCAGAGTTAATAAATGCTGACGGTTTTCTCTATTTGTCCTAATTGGTTCTATTCCCTGCCTTGCCCAAAAGGGTCACTCTTCTGAGGTTGAGCTCTGTCATGGCCCTGTGTGTTTTCACACTTTGGTTGCATGTTAATATGTCTCTAAACAATAAATAACAACGTTTAGTGTGTTTGACATTGGATACGGATGTATCACTTTATTGTCCCTTTTTTGCACTCTGACGTTTTTGAGTTACCTGTGTTGATACGTGGAGATCCAAGTCATCCCTTTTCACTGTGGTGGGGCATTCTGTCTGAGGACTATAGCCCAGTAGTTCACTCAGCCAGTCCCCTACTCCTTCCTGTCCCTACAGGGAATGTCACAAGTCTCTTAGGACCAGATTTTCTCAGGGAGGGACACTCACTGGCTCTTACTGTAGATGCAACTTCACTTTTACTGGATTTTTCGGTTTGCTCTCCAAGGTTTTCAAGCTAACGTAACAGTGTGGAAGTTCATTTTGTCCTCACGTCCTCACTAGCAGTTGATGTGGTCACATTCTTTCTGGCAATCAGATAGTTGTAAAACGGTGTTTCTTTGCACCTGTAATCTTCATTTCCCTGATTATCTATCAATTTGAAACAGAGAAGAATACTCAAGAAGGAGAAACAAGTGAAAGTGGGTCCGAGGTTACTGGCACCTGAGGATTACTTTTGTGACATAAGGACACTTCTTTGAATCTTTGGTTACTTCGTGTTTCTGGAATGCTCACTGTGTGCTTGGTGATTCTTAACAGTATTCACATAGGACTAAGAACTTTTTGCCTAGAGCTTGATGCTTTCATTTCTTTAGTGAGCCCTGAAGGGGTTTAAGATGTGGCTTCTGAACCGTTAGGGGGCGTTTTGAGTAGCTGAGAGGGAGGAAGAAGGGAGACTGACCTGCTGGGTGGGCTGGGTGTCATGTCTATTCAGGCTGCCTCCTGACATCTCAGGTAAGCGGGAAGTTCGTTCGGTGTTCGCGCTGCTGCCAGGAAGGGAGATACTCTGCGTCCCGCGCTTGCTTTCAGAAGCGCTCCCTGCGACGTGCAGGCAGCTAAACCTGTGGTGCCGCAGGTGTGCTGCAGCGGTAGTGGGCTGATGGGTGTGGCATGTTGGAAGTTTTCCTTAATAAAATGCCGAGAAAAAAGGTTCTCTATTGTTTGTGAAGCTATTTCCCCCTGTGGTTCTTGCCTCCTAGGTGTCGGTATCAGGACCCTGCCTTTTTAAAGGCCCTCGGTGCCGCCATGCAGCTCCTGTATCTCCCGGAAAGCTCCGCACACACGCAGCTCACCCAGCTCCCGGTGGTCCACGCGATGCTCACCCAGCACTCCCTGTTCCTGCCTACTCTGCTGATGGCTGGGGAGGAGGAGGCCCCAGCCAGTCCCGTGAGAGGTGACTCCTCACCGCGCCTCCCACTTCAGACACGGGTTTTATTTCCTGATTTCATGTGTTCTCAAAGCTGAGGAAGCATTACCGAAATATCCCAATATTTCATTTCTGTCAAATCCAAGCTCAAGAAATATTTCCTGTGACTTAGGGTCACACAGCAAATGCAGACCTGTCTTCAGAGCCTGTTCTTGCTCACGGAAGCCAGGTTTGAGGTCTTCTGCCGTATTGCGGGCGAGTGTTGAAACCTGGGAGTTACAGGAAGTTGTAGGAAGAGTGGGTCTGACCTGGGAGAAATGGTTTAGTTGCATGACATGTGTTAATGGCATGATTGAAACTTTTATCAACGGCAATGGGTTCGAAGGTCCCTGTTGATAGGTCCCTGCTAGGGGCTTGTACAGCACAGGCTCCTTCCCTAGTCAGTTCAGTGAGGGTTTACTTTAGCGGGGCGGAGGCTGTGGGAGATGGCAGAGGTCTGAAGGGTCCTGCCCTCCACACCCTGAAGCCACGCCCTGTTTAGAGACAAAATTGGTGTCCCCAAACTGTTGGAAATCACTGCAGAGCTGGTCGGTTATAAACTGCTGAACCGGAGAGAACCATTACCCAAGTTCCTTGTATGGGCAGTAGGAAAAGTAGAAAGGCTCCCTCCTTTCAGGCAGGAGTAGAAATATTAGCGCCTTCGGTAACATAATCATGGAGAAAAATGCATAGGTTTTAAAATCTTTCTTGCCCTAAAGTTTGTAAGGGGGCTGAGGAGAGGCTAATGGCAGCCTCGTCAAAGATGTGTTTATTTTAAAAAAGGAAAAAGTAAGGAAGGGACCAGGTGCTGTCCTAAGACCAGTGTTGTCCAGAGAAGGACATTGCAAGCATTTGTGTTCCCTGAAATGCTTCCTCCTCTACTTTATTCTACACGTGCACATCCCCCTGCACTCCTGGGCCGCTCAGTGCTGTTTTCTTCCAGAAGCGCTGGTGGACCTGATGTCGGTGGTGGTGAGGCTGTGCCCCTCTGTCTGCGAGAGCAGCCACTTCGCGGTGCTCCTCGGGGCCTATGGTGCCTCGCTCAGCGTCCTGGGTGAGGGTGCGGGGACCGGGTGATGTGTCCCGGGAGGGCGCGGGGACTGAGTGGTGAGACCCAGGAGGGTGTGAGGACCGGGCAGTGTGATCAGAGAGTATATGAGGATGGGGGCGGGGGTCCCCAGGAAGCTTTCTAAACTGACCCTCAACTGACTCTAGACCAGAAGATGTTACTGCTCCTGCGGGCGTATGAACAGAACAAGCACAGCCTCATCGACTTCAGGTGAGTGCTGGGTGGGCCTGGAGGTGTGAACGGCAGACCTTGAAGGCTCCGCACTGTGAAGTCTACACCTGGGCTGGTCTCTCGGGGGAAGGTGGGCTGGGCGGGCCCCTCGGCTCGCGCACCAGCGCCCGTGTCGGCCGCTCTGACCTCTCACTGTGAGGTTGGACCCCCATGGCCGGGCCTGTGTCTGCTGGGCCGCCTCACTGGTTGACGGCGTGTGTCTGTCACAGACCTGCCCGCAGACTCCCTCCCGACTCAGGGGCCCTTTAGTTGATGTTTCTGAGACCCTTTCTCTTCGTGCCTTCCTTGAGGTGGGAGTGACTTAGGTGGGGATTTGGGGAAAGAGTGAGGCGTGCTGGCTGGATGTTAATTCTACTCTCTTCCTCATGTGTGTGCGCGCGTGTGCGTGTGTGCACAGCGTCTGTCCCTGGATTTTGTCTCTTTCCTGTCTGTTTGTCTGTGTGTCTGTCTGTCTGTGTGTCTGTCTGTCTCCTGGGTTCCCAGGCGCTGCTTGCTCCTTGGCCAGCACAGCGTTGGGCCCTGAGGAGCTGGGCTGACGCCTCTCCCTGTGGGCCCTGTCCCAGCTCTGCAGGGGCCGGGGTTGAGCTACTCACAGACAGCATCTGAGATTCTCTTTGCTGCCCTGGTTTCTTTTCTCCTTAATTTGGGACCAGCACCCCAGCGTCTGCCCAGTACATAAGAAGAGCTTTGTGTGCTGAGACAGGAAGTAAGCTTACTGGGCCAAGAAAAATAGTTCAGAAGAACTCTGCAGGGAAGGGAAAAACTTATTTCCCTTGTAGAATACTTTTTTTAAAAGAGATTAAAGATGTATTAGCTTAGAAGCCACCCTCCCCCCCACCCCCAAAAAAGTAAAAACAATAAAGAAAACCATTTTCTGCCTCTTAAGAGATCAGCTCATGAATAAATATTCTCTCCCTTCCCCTCATGGCCTCACCCTCTCGCTGCCTTGGAGTTGGTACTGCATCAGTTGTATTCTTTCTGGAATAAGCAGTCCCTGTGTACGTGAGGGAGAGGAGAGAAGATAGAAGCAGTTTCCCTCACGGTGAAGAGCGAGCCATCCTACCCACCCCCTTGGCATCAGAACTCCCTCTCGGGTTAATGGAAGGGTCCCTCGAGCACAGACAGGTTCTGTCGGGCTCAGCTCCCAGGAGAAGAGGGGGTGGGGAGAGGACGTGGGGCTCATGGCGCCCCCTCCTGTTCAGGAACAGACTCAGAATAGTTGACGCAGACACACTGTGAGATGCCTGAGCCGGGGGCATTGCAGGGGACATGGGATGCTCAGTGGACGGTCTCATGCTCTGAGCGGTGCAGTTACACCGGCTGCCTGCCTGTTGGAAGCAGAGGCCACCAGGGAACCCTCCTAAAGAAGGTTCTTCACTTTCTAAGTTGAATGACTGCTGTTGACTGCCATGAAAATGAGTCTGTTTAGAAGAATCCCGTTTAGAAGTATGTAATTCTATAGATGCTCGCTGAGCACCTGCTGTTTGTAAGGCACCATGCCTGGCACCGTCGGGAATACCGAGAGGAGTGAGACACAGTCTTACTGTCTGTTAAGGGGACCAGACTGTCCTAAATGTAACTTTAAATTGGCCTCTGATTCACACACATGCTGTAGCCCATCTGTTCCGGGGCACACGGGAGCACGCTCTCCCCTGGGGCGTCAGGGGATGCCTCAAGGCAGGGTTGGCATGGGAAGCACAAGGAGAGATTTCACTGAGGTGAGGTTGGCAGAGGAACCTGGGGGCACTGGGTGGAGGGAGCGGCGTCTTGACAGCTGGGAGGTGGGGAAGTCACGATGTTTCCGGAAATGATGAGTAGGTCAGCTTGTCCGAACCATGGGGTAGGGAAAAGGTGATGCGAAGGCCAGGCAGGTTAGTTGGGAAGAAATTTAAGTACCAGACTGAAGTATTTCCATCTCCACCTGGGGGGCAGCAAAGAGCTGATAGACATTTGAGGGCAGAGTAGCAGCTCTCCCCAGAGCTGGGCTTTCCAGGAGCATCCTTCAATGGTGGGGAGGTGGTGGGGGGAGCAGGGAGAAGGGTGGGGAGGAGGAGAGAGGCCTGTGTCATTTTCCAGGGTGAAGGTGAAGTGGCCTCTCACTGGTGGCATGAAAGGTAGAGGTGGAAGTGGGAACGGCTCAAAGGCTGTGTGGGCGGACCTGGTCTGCTCACGGCCCCATGGGAATGGGGAAAGGTTTCTATCAGTAGAGCATCGTTGAGTTGCCAGGGTTCTGCCGCTGTGTCTAGCACAGACTCTGGAGCCAGGCTCCCCAAGTTTGAGTTCCTGCCCTGCCACATACCAGCTTCGTTAGGGGGCCAGCTGCTCAACTTTCCAAATCCTCCCTATGCCTCTTTTCCCCCATTTGCAAAATAGGGATGATAATGGTACCTACCTATGGGATTGCTGTGCAGATTAAGTGAATTAATACACCTAAAAGGATTTGAATAGTGCCTGGCACAGCATAAACTCTCCATAAGTGTTGGCCTCTTCATCCCTGACACAGTCACGCCCCCCTCATCATTGTCAGCCTCTCTGTCACCCCCACCTTCCCCCTAAGCTGTGATGGGGATTAAATGTCAGAACACTTGATGTGTACTCAGTGCCTGGCGTGCTAGCTGCTCGACAAAGCTACCTACAGTGGTCGACGTCATCATCACCATCATCACCTCTGTTCCCGGCGGGGCCCTGTGACCAGTCTGCTCCCCTCCGGCTCTAGGTTGCTGCTGTGGGGCCCAGCGGCTGTGGAGCATCAGAAGACGTGCCGGAGCCTGGGCAAGTCACTGTGGCAGCAGCCGAGCGTCGGGGACATCCTCCGCCTGCTGGATCGGGATCGCATGATGAAGACCATCCTCCACTTCCCCCAGAACCGGAGGCTGCTGCCCCCTGAGGTGCGGGAGGCCCAGGGCGAAGCCATCAGGCTTCAGTGCTGTAAAATACAAGCGCTGTTTTTCTTGTGATATATTAACTTCTTATAAGCAAAATTCCAACCATATGCAAATGTACAGACACAGGACCCATATACCCATCACCCAGCTTCAGCAGTTGTTAGCACTGGCCACGTGTGTTTCTTTTATAACTTCTTTCCACAAAAGCAAATATCAAAGGTATCGTTTCATATGCACAAGCACTATTTTTTTTAATAGAACCATTTTTTTAATGTTCTTGAATATTCAAAATAATTTGAACTCTAGGTAATAGTGGGTAAACATTTGCATGGTGTTACACTTGTGAGGTTGAACCACACATTTGTTTGTCTCTGGCTATCTCAGGATGCGCAGGAACCGATATTTAAAGACAGGAGCACGGTGGATCTCAGTGACCTTTATGACCCCTGTTTCCTCCTTCATCTCTTCAGTGAATTGACCAGGCCAGGTAATTGCAGCCTTCTGGGGTGAGTTGAGGGGTATTACCATAATTTTTACCAGATTAGAACCCTAATCTTGAAAATAATTCTTGAAGGATTATCAACTGCCTTCTCCCCTTTTCATTCCAGTGATTTTCAACAAAGTAACAGTTAATGTTTTGAATACACAGTGTTTTTTTAAAAAATACGTATGTATATAATTTTAAAATCTGGGAGTATCCCTTTGTCTTTGATATTTTCCTAATTCTTTTTATTTTTTAATTTATTTTTTTCTTTGATGTTTTCTTAATTCTTGACAAGAGCCTTTTTTGAATTTTCACTGTAGTGGTCATATACCAGGAGAAATGAGAGATTTTGTCCTTGACAATGAGTGAGTGCCAGTTACGGTTGGCTTTTTCTTGGTTTAAGTATATTTTTGAAATTGCATTTTTGTGTACTACCCCGAGGGTGGGAATCTTCGTGGGTGAATGGGTCGGAGAGACAGAACAGAAACATATACCAGGACACACTTGTGAAGACCGGGGTCCAATTCCTAGGCCGGTCCAGCTTCATTTTTTGCCGATGAATGTTCTGATCCAGCCTCCTTTTATTGATCCACCATCTCTCCTCCTCATCCTTCCTCCCAGTTCCTGCCAGGCAGGAGAGTCCCGGCTCCCTTGCACTGACACTTCCTGGCTGGGAGGGCAGGAATGGCCATAACTGCTCCTCACGTGGCCTCCACTGTCACCAACGGCTTCAGCTTTCCTCTGATGCCCAGTGGGGACCAGCCTGCATGATGCCTGAGGGGCTCCCTGACTCCTCCCTCCGAGTTGTAATGGCTGTGTAGACTAGGTGCACTGGGAGACCATGCGTCACTGATTGCCCTGTTTTCACCCCTTTTAAACTTGATGGTCTTTTTATACTCAAATGCTCTTCTTATGGATTTGCTGATCCTTCACCACTGCCCTTTAGTTCCTAACAGAAAGATGAGAGAAAGACTAGCCTCTCTGTGAACACTGGCTGAGCTAGATTTTCTTTGCAAGAGGGCAGGGACATTTTATTTCATGCAAATGTCAGATGATGATGATGGCCAGCGGATATCTTAACTGCCCTGGTGACTATCAGCAGCAACTAAGTGAGGCACATCTATTACGCTCTTTGATTCCCTCCATGTCTTGGTGGTGCTGGCTAAGTCTGTTTCTCATCAAACATGAAAAATTTTGAAATTTTCCACAGTCAAAAAATATGATGCAACTTTATTGAATTATAACAAATCATTTAGTCTGTTGCTCTTTCTTTCAATAGAGCTTTTAGGAGACAGAGGGCAAAGGCTTGGAAAACACTTAAGAGAAGTAGTAAAATCAGGACAGTGTTTTTCTCAGAATCTTGAATATTGCCCTTTCTGGGCAGGGGGAGGGAGGGGGAAGGACAGAATCTGGAAGGCCTCTTGTTGAAGAGAGGTTAACGAGTAAGTGCTCTCTCGAGTTAGGGAAATCTTCAAATACAGCATGTTTTACATTTTATTGATGTAATATAGGTAGAAAAATTTACAGAGCATGTCTACCCCGAAAGGATTTGCAGTAGCCTAAAATACTGGTTACGCTAAAATCATTCACATTGAAGTAGAAAATTTTTAAAAGCATATAGGTGGTTAGGGAAAGAGATATGCAAAACAAACAAGCAAACCAAGAAAAACTAGGTTCATTAAATTTTGCTGTGGGCTACTTATAATCCAGAGCAAAGAAATGGAAGCATACTATTTTAAACAAATTTCATCATCTAATTAAAGGAAGCATACCAGTTCATCAGGAGAGGAAAATTCCTAGCAGTAAAAGGCTAAGTTGAACAGAACAGAAATCTGTGAACAGCGTAATGGCCAAAGGTTTACTGTGGTTGAATTAAGTCATGAATCTTTTTCTCGTATTTTTATTTTTTAAAAAGTTACTATTCCATTTACTTTTGCCCTCGTGGGTAAGTAAACGTGAACAGTGTTTTAAGTCAACCTTTATTGAAGTGTGATATATAGAAACCCATACAAATCTTATATGTATGGCTCAAGTGTTGGTGAAACCACCACCCAGATCAAGGAACAGAACATAATTGGCAGCTTCTCAGGCCCCTTCCTGGCCAGGACTCCTTCCTCCCCAGTAGGGACCAGTACCCTGTGTTTAAACTTTATGTAAATGGCATTAAACACTATTCTTTTGTATCAGCTCCATTTATCCACATTATATATGTGAGATTCTGTGTAGCAGAAGTTCCCCACAGCATGTTTTTACTTCCTGTAGTGGCACCAGGGTCCAGGTGTTGCTAAACATTTTGCATCCTTAAATCAGGTGTGTGATTAGTTTGTATGTGTGGCGACCAGGCTTCAGAGAAACTAGTCTCACTGCTCCGTGTCAACACTGTGCTGAAAATGGAACCTGTTTTCTTAACCTTATGCTTCTCTTCTTTGAGTCCTTGGCTGAGAAGCAGGGTCAGCCAAGGCTGTTAGCAATGGCAGTGACAAATGCTTTCTCCACAGCAAATTCTTGTCCTCGAGAGAACCGGGCTGAGCTCTTTGGCTCCTAATTCATAGAACAGGGAGGCCCGTGTGCAGTTCTCACCAGACCGCTGGACACAGGCTCCGTGGACCCCTCCCTGTGATGAGCCTTCCTGACCAGTACGCCTCCAGGAGATGGTGTAGGAGGAGGCATGATAAAGAGCTCTTGCTGCTCTGACAGCACAGCTGCACTGCCACCAAAGCCCATAAAACCTGGGGTGCTTTTTATTTTATTCCTTGATGATTGTGCCAGTTAAGCCATTTTGATTTGAAAATCCGCTATCCCGAGGCCGAATTGCTATTTATGAGGTTCTTAAAATAAAGTGAATGGTATTTATAACTATTTTTTGATAGCCTATTATATATATTTTCAACACTCAAGGGCAGCTCTTTTCCATACATGTTACAAAGCCAAGACTTTGGAGAATAACAGAGATGACCGCAGAACATGGAACTGACTTTTCCTCATGGACGCGTGGAAGATCCTTTTGTCTTAGAGAATATCAGTGATTACTAAAAATATCCCTGCTAAGTAGTAGCTATTTTTAATGAGCGTAATATTAAATGTTTGGAGGGTTCTTTCCAAATTTATTCCATTTACGTGTGTTTTTTATGTAGGTATGTAGGTATATGTTAAACATATCTCATCTTTTCCAAAACAATATAATTTTATTCCTCAGGTTAATGCTTTGTAAAGCATTTGGAATTTTTCCCCACTCCCATCAAAAGTAGCCACTTGTTAGAAATGAGAAGATTTACTCCACGAGTTAAGAGCCCAAGAGTCTTCTAATTGTTCTTTTTCCATCCTTTTACTTTTTTTCCCCTTCCAATTTTATTGAGATATAATTGACATATAGCACTGCATGAGTTTGTGTACAACATAGTGATTTGACTTAACATATATCATGAAATAATTATGACAATGTTTAGTGAACATCCATCATCTCACATATATATAAAATGAAAGAAATATAAAAGTTTTTTCCTTGTGATGAAAACTTAGCATTACTCTCTTAACAACTTTCATATATAGCATACATCAGTGTTAATTAAATGTATCATGTTGTACATTACATCCCTAGTACTTATTTATCTTATAACTGAAAGTTTGTACCTGTTACTGCCTTTATCAGTTTTCCCTCCTCCTACCTCCTGCCTGTAGTAACCACAAATCGGATCTCTTTTCTATGGGTTTGTTTGTTTGTTGTTTTTCAAGTATAGTTGACCTACAACACTGTGAGTTCCTGGTGCATAACATAGTGATTCCATATTTCTATACATTTCAAAATGATCACCACTCCATCCTTTTACTTAAAATCTGCATTTTGAGATTAAAAGTGGCTTCTTGTAGACAGCTTATACTTGGGTTTTGGTATTTCATTCAATCTGACCATCTCTGCCTTTTAATTGGAAAGTATATACCATTTACATTTAATGTGATTATCAATCTGATTCCACTTTATTTTCTTCTTTGGCTTTTAGCTATAATTTGTGTGTGTGCTTGTGAATGTCTGTACGTGTGTGTGTATGTGTGTGTGTGTGTGTGTTGGTTGCTTTAGGGTTTATGGTATACATCTTCAATTTATTGTGGTTTACTTTCAAGTGAGATTATACCACTTCATGGATAGTAGAAGCACCTTACAACAGTATCTGTCTCTCCCCTCCTGGCTTTGTGCTATAATTATCATACATTTTCCATCTATCGATATATGTTAAAAAGCCCCATAGTATGTGGTTATTTTTGTTTCATACTGTCAGTTGCCTTTTAAAGGAATTTAAATATTTTATGTTTACCCCATAGTTATCATTCTTTGTTCTCTTCATTCCTTTGTGTAGATCCAGATTTCCATCTTCTATCATTTTCCTTCTCCTTGAAATACTTCTTTTAAGAATTCTTGTAGTTCAAGGCTGTTGGTGATCAGTTATTTCAGCTTTTAGTCTTAACTTTTGGAAGATTTTCAGGGGGTAGAAAATTCTAGGTTGACAAGTTTTTTTCTTATTGTACTTTAAAGATGTTGCCACCTTGATTCTGGATTGCATTGTTTCTAACAGGAAATCTGCTGCCATGATTATCTTTGTTCCTCCCTATGTTTTGTGGGCACTTGCAAGATTTTTTTAAATCACCAGTTTCAAGCAATTTGATTATGATAAGCTCGGGTGTAGTTTTCTTTATATTTTTTGTGTTTGGGGTGTTCACTGAGCTTCTTGGCCATACATAGGTTTGTGGTTTTGTCAAATTTGGAAGTTTTGGCCATTATTTCTTCATTTTCAGGGACTTAAGTTACACATGTATTAGCCTGCTTGAAATTGTCCCACAGCTTACTGATACTCATGTTTTTAAAATTCCTTTTTTCTCTCTCGGTGTTTCAGCTTGGTTAGATTCTGTTACTGTCTTCAGGCTTACTGATCTTTTTTTCTGAAGTGTCTAATCTGCTGATCAGCCCATCTGATGCATTTTTCTTTGTTTATTTGTTTGTTTTATTGAAGTATAGTTGATTTACAATGCTGTGTTAGCTTTAGGTGTACAACAAAGTGATTCAGTTATACAAATAAATGTATCTATTCTTTTTCAGATTCTTTTCCCTTATAAGTTATTACAAAGTTTTGAGTGTAGTTCCCTATGTTATACAGTAGGCCCTTTTTGTTTATCTATTTTATATGTAGTAGTGTGTATATGTTAATCCCCTACTCCTAATTTATCCCTCCTCCCCTCTCCTTTGGTAACCATAGGTTGTTTTCTATATCCATGGGTCTATTTCTATTTTGTAGATAAGTTCATTTGTATCTTTTAGATTCCGCATATAAGTGATATCATATATTTGTCTTTTGGGCTTACTTCACTTAGTATGATAATCTCTAGGTCCATCCATGTTGTTGCAAATGGCATTATTTCATTCCTTTTTATGGCTGGGTAATATTCCATTGTATATACGTACCACATCTTCTTTATCCATTCCTCTGTCGATGGATGTTTAGGTTGCTTCCATGTCTTGGCTATTGTAAATAGTGCTGCAGTGAACATTGGGGTGCATGTATCTTTTCAAGTTATGGTTTTCTCTGGATATATGCCCAGGAGTAGGGTTGCTAGATCATATGGCAGCTCTATTTTCAATTTTTTAAGGACATCCATACTGTTCTCCCTAGTGGCTGCACCAATTTACCTTCCCAACAACCCATCCAGTGCATTTTTCATCTCAGACATCTTAATTTTCATCTCTAGAAGCTTGATTTGGGTTTTCTTTCTTTCTTTTTTTTAAAAATAAATTTATTTACTTATTTATTGGCTGTGTTGGGCCTTCATTGCTGCACGCAGGCTTTCTCTAGTTGTGGCAAGTGGGGGCTACTCTTTGTTGCAGAGTGTGGGCTTCTCAGTGCAGTGGTTTCTCTTGTTGTGGAGCATGAACTCTAGGTGTGCAGGCTTCAGTAGTTGTGGCTCGCGGGCTTAGTTGCTCCGTGACATGTGGGATCTTCCTAGACCAGGGATTGAACCCATGTCCCCTGCGTTGGCAGGTGGATTCTTAACCACTGCACCACCAGGGAAGTCCCTTGATTTTGGTTTTCTTGTCTTCCATGTCTCTATTTAACATACTCAGTCTTTCCTCTAACTTCTTAAACATGTAGATTTCAGTGCTGATAACTGTTTTAATGTTACAAATTTGTCTGCAAATTCTGTTATCTGTGTCATTTCCAAGTCATTTTCAAATGGTAGGTTTTTCTCTTCATAGAGGGCCGTATTCCTGCTTGTTTGAATGCCTGGTAATTTTTATTGGAAGCCAGACATTGTGAGTTTTACCTTGTTTGGTGCTGGATATTTTTATATTCCTGTGAAATGTTCTTAAGCTTTGTTCTAGGACACATTCAAGTTTCTTAGAAATGGTTTGATCCTTTCCAGTGTTGCTTTTAAGCTCCATTAGGTGGGACCAAAGCAACATTTAGTCTGGGATAACCTTTGCCCTACAAGTGAGGTAACATCCCCTGAGCACTCTACCCTACCCCTGTGAGCTGTGAGGGTTTCCACCCTGGCTGGTGGGAGCTGGAGCTGTTTCCAGGCAGGTGTGAGCCCGCGGCTGTCTCCGCCCATCCCTCTGGGTGGCTCTTTCCCAGCCTCGGGCAGCTTGCTCAGTGTGGCTTGCTCACGGAACTTGCTGACTGGTGCTCAGCTGAAGACTCTGACGCTCCCTTAGTGGAGCGCTCTTCCCCAGGGCTTGGCCTTGGCCTCCCAGGCCTCCCAGCTCTGTCTCCTCCACGCAGAGGTCCCCAGTCTCTGCCTTGGTTTGCTTTCCTGTGCCATGGCCTGGAAACTCTCCAAGTGTGAGCTGGGACAATCAGAGGTCACCTTGTTTCCCATCTCAGGGATCGCTGTTCTTTATTGCCTCATGTCCAGTGTCTTGAAAATCCTTAGTTCATTCCTTCAGTTGTTTCTCGTTGCTTGAGTTGGATAGGTGCGTCTCTCCTGGCTGGAAATGGAAAACCTGCTTATTCTGTGATATGGTGTGGAAGTTGAGAAAGACAGAGAAAGGGAACTGTAGTAAGCAGCCCTGGGCGGGACGCTGGTGGGAGCTCCCAGGGGCTCTGCTGTTTCTGAGGCTGAGGGAGGAGGAAGAGTGCTGCATGATGGGTGGGTCCCGGTCCTCTGGCGTGACTCGGCCTCTCTCAGACCTCCTCGCTCCAAAGCAGGGGCTGCAGACATGGCCGCAGGTCCTCCACTTCATGGTTTCAAGTGGTTTCTACACTTTTGGACACCTACCCATTTGGAGACTATTACGTGGCTATGTAGCTGTTCGGAGTGAGAAGAAGTAGCTGATTATTATCATTTTTTCTTCTTGATTTAGTCTTAGTGTTTTTAAACTGCTGGCATGTCTTTTTAAAAGTCTTAATTTGGGGGAGAGAAGAGAAAAAAAGAGTTTGACTTTTTAAAAATATTATCAGTGGTATACCTTTCATTGATAGTCTATTCCAAGATTACTCAGTTGGAAGAGTCATTTCCGTTGGTTTATGTTTGCTTCCTACTTTAACTACGTCACCAGTCACTCATTCTCATCATCATAGATGACTGTCATGACCAAACCCTGCATAATCATTTTTAAACAAGGTGATCTATCTCTGTTCTGAGGTTTTTCTTGATAGTATTTATATCATAAAAAGGCCCGGGTTTTTGTTAAAGAGGATTTGAAGTGTCCTGAATTTCAGGTGTGGTCAAGTGGGTCCCCTCATGTATCCAACCTTCTCCCTGGTCACATCCTTTCCTGGAGTGATGTGAGTTTCTTGGGGCCTTACAGGTGATAACAAAATATCAGCCAGCAAGTTCTCTAAGCTGTAGCTTCTGTGAGATTTCTGTCATTTGTTTGAAGAAAGAACTAGGGTTGCAGAGTGGATGTAAGTTAATCCTTCATAAAATTGTTAGGCCAGCTCAGACCGGTTCGCCCTGGCTGTATTTCCCGGTGTTGCCACCTTATATATTTTCCTTGGCCGTGTTTGTAGGTAGGGACTCAGAGGCTGAGGGCTGAGCAGGGTAGACCCGAGAGCCAGCTTTCCCTGCTGACTCCCGGGTTGTGTCCCCCAGGCCTCTGCATGCTGGGATCTCGGCTGGGGGTCCTAATGTCCCCTCCTGTTCTCTGGCTCACTGGCTGTTTGTGAGAAGTAATGAAAGATTCCTGGGATTCTTAGGATTTACAAGCATCTTAGAAACTGAAGCCATGAGATTATTGCCACGGAAGGGGAGATAGATCTTTTCTCCAGCTTTAGCAGAAGTGAAGGGGAGCAGGAGGGAGGCTTGCATTTCTTGTACCTGGAGCACACACATAGCCGACAGTGGTAAGATGCAAAAGGAAATGGAATTCTCTGTGTTGCACAAGCGTCCTGGAATCATAGTGTGTGTGTGTGTGTGTGTGTGTGTGTGTGTGTGTGTGTGTGTAGTTCATGCTGTATTTTATTTCCCTCAGAATTTGTGGTGGATTGTCGAAAATTTGTGGATTCAAATGCTCTGGGCCTGACTGTCACGGCCCTCAGCAGCTACGACCCCCAGATGCGAGCCTCAGCCTACGCCGTGCTGGCGGCCTACTACTCACAGCTGGAGGGGGCGCGCTTCCGGGAGCAGCCCCAGGTGAGGGGGCTAAGGGGATGGCTCTCCACCTGGCCAGGTGGGAGGATTCCCTAAGGAACACCGAGGTGTTCCTGGGAGACTGATACAGAACAAAAGTCTGTCCCCTTCTGGGGGGGGCGGTGAGAGTGATGCCAGAGGTTGTCTCGGCCCTGGGAGGTGGAGAGAGCTCTTCCCTTACAAATGCTCTTCTTGTGTTGTGGTGGGCAGGGCAGGTCTAATGTCTGTCGACTGTTTCCTTGGTGTGAACTCAGGGGTTACTGCAGCTGTCACGCAGGACACACAGAGCCGCAGAAGCCGTACCCTGAGGTGCTGGGGACGGGAGTCCTCCTCGGCGGTCCCTGGGGTGTGAGGAGCAGGCCACTCTGCAAAGCCGTGGTTTAGGCTGCACAAGATAAGGCTGATCGCAGCCATTCTGAAAGTTCTCTCTTTTTTTATTTTGCCCCCTTTTCCTGGTTTGAAGGTACTATACCTGTTGGATGTAGTCCGGAATGGGATCCGAACTAAGAACATGAGACTCACCTTCACCTTGGCTCTCTTCATCGCCAAAGCCGCCTTGCAGATTTTGAAACCAGGTACCACAGACAGAATCAGGCTGGGGTGAGGTGGGAATATTGAGGCTGAGCGAGGCCACTTGGAGGCGCTCATCCCACAGGCGTAACCAGCCCGCCACACGTGTGTGAGGAAGACAGGTCAGGGTCACCCAGTGCTTGTCACACGGACAGATTGGGAGCCACCTAGGTGCCCACCAGTAGTGGACAGTGAATAAATGATGATGTGAGGAAGCTCTTTATGAGCTCCTTTGGGGTGAAATTCAGAAAAAAAATTAAGTGCAAAGTGCAGACGAGTGTGTGTGATGGGGGAAGAGTATGTGTTCGTATTTGCCTGTAGGTGTGTAAAGCTGTGGTGAAAGCCAATCACAGCTCCCACCAAAGGACATGCTTGAGGGGCTCATGGATCCACACGTGAGCGCTTAGGGGGCCTGACGCGGAGGCTGTCGCTGCTGGCAGCTGCTGCTCCGAGCTCAGAGGTCACCGTCAGTGCAGCTCACCAGCCAGAGGACAGGCGGCCTGTGGTTCCCATGCAGGCATCACCCAGGGCACAGAACCACTTTGTTCCTCACAGCAGAGCAGGGCACTGCCGAGGGGGTGCGAGCACAGGTCAGTCTATCACAGGACCTTTTTTTTGGTTATTAGTGAAAAGTCATAGAATGTTGATTCCGTTAGGGACCACAGGGCTCTTTGGGGGTAACATGGTTGTTTCCAGATGAGGGAACAGCCTCCCAGCCGGGGTGCCTAAGGATAAATAGCTTGTCCAAGGCCCCACAATCAGTCTGTAGTCAAGTTGCTGTTAGAATTCAGATCTGATTTTCATCTGCTCCTGTGTCATTGTTATTATGCAGTTTTTTCTTTACCTTAGAAGTTATGGGGGGATAGAAGATCATTAGCCATTTAGACTCTAAAGAAACAGACCCTTCTGAGAAAATATCCTAGCAGAGGTCATGGTGGATGGTTTTAGCCTCCCGTCCAGTCTGTGCCCCCAGGCGAGCTGTGCCATGTCAGACCTCGTGTCGGGGTTGGGGTGCAGGGCAGCAGCAGTCATGGGGTGGGACCAGAGGAGGAGGGGTTGACCCCGTTGCATTCTAGAGCCAAGCGACCCGGGATGCGTCTGAGGCCCCACTGCTGTGGCAGTCTCCTCGGTGGGAGGCCGACGGGCTGGGTGTTAACCCTGTGCTGTCCTGAGTGTGCCAGGCCCTGCCCTGCGCACCAGCCTGTTGGAGCGTAGAGAGTAAGTAGGTTGATGGGCGGGGAGTCCTGCCGCGTCTCCAAAGGACTTGACATCCCCAAGTGGTTCCTGAGCCTCAAGAGAAGCCCGTATGCTGTGTGAAACTAGGTGTCTTACTGCCTTTTAATTCTCGGGAACTGATGAGGATTGGAAAGCCCCGCGGGGGCAGGGATTTATGTCTGATCCCCCAGGGCCCCACTCCCCAATTCCAGCTGGCCTCGGGGTGTCCTTTTGGCGCTGTTGTGAGTAACTGTCCAGCTTTGTTCACAGAGGAGCACATGTACTTGAAGGTCAACAAGTTCCTGCTGTCCCACGAGTATCTGAACATGAACAAAGTTCCAGGCTTCTACCAGTTCTTCTACAGCTCGGACTTCGAGGTAATGCCCTGAGGTCCTCGGGGTCCTGGAAGTCTCCTGAACGGGGTGCTCAGCTGCGCTGATGTTTCTCGACCGAACAGGTGGGGGTGGAGCAGGGGGCCAGGTGGGCCTGCGTGTGGAAACACCTCCCATTTTACACCTGGATTCCTGGGCGGGTTCTCAGAACTTACAGACTACTCCAGAGGCCTCGAGTTGCAGCATCCTTGCATTTTCTTGGTGAATCACTGGGCTGAATATCGATGTGCTTTTCCAGAACACCCCCCTGAGTAAGCACAGTTCACTGTGTAAACTTGACCTTGTCCTTTACTCCTGACCTGGAGAAACGGAAGCAGAGAGGAGATGGAGGATTTTTAATGAAGGGTCAGGGCTGCCACGTGGCCGTCCTCACCACCACTTGAAAACAGTGGCATTTGAAGAGTTTTCAGGGGAAAGACCTTCACTTATTTAACGATAGTTTCTTGTTTGCTTGGGTTACAGCAAAAAACGGAGCGGGAGTGGGTGTTTGGGCTTCTGCGCCAGGGGATGCGGGACAAGCACTGCTACGAGCTGTGCGCCAGGCGGGGCGTCCTCCACATCGTCCTGTCCTTCTTCAGCAGCCCGCTGTGCGACGACGCGGCCCAGGTAGGCGGCCCACGCTCCCGGGGGCTGGGCCTGGGTGGACGCTTGCTCGGGGTTAGCCCTGCCCCCAGAGCAAGGGCTTGTGTGGAGTGAGACAACTAGGAAAAGCCTTCGTGTTTTGATTAATTTCTAGTGCAGTCAGTGTCTGTTTCTGGTGTCGTGTAAAATGTAGGTAAACAGGAGTGAGTCTGCATAAACCGAATTTGAGTTTGGTAGATTTCTATTTTTCATGGCATGTGAGAACTCTAAAGCACCCAGTTAACAGTTCCAGTGGGAGTCCCATCTTTCTGTCCTCCTCTCCAGGTGGTAAAATCGAGGCAATGAAATGAGCCGCCAGTAGTTCATGGCTGGGCTAGAAATGAGTCCACACTTCTCCCAATCAGGCTGCCCTGGATGTGGGCCATGTGGTGTCTGTGCTGCGTTATCTGCTTGTGAGGGATTAGTGGGTGGGCATCCCCGGGCTCGAGCTCGCTGTGACCGTCTGTGTCCTCTGGCTGCCATTGTGGGGAAGGGTGGTCCCACACGGCCACCACTCTTACAGACTTAGCAGATGTCACCTGCAGCCACCGCCTGTAACTGGAACATACCATTCTACTTTTTAAAGTCTCCCCTGGATCAAGTAAGTCAGGTTTTCCCACTGAAAAGTAACTTTTTGTTTGGGGTTTTCAGAATTGGGTTTTGGAAATTCTGCAGAATGCCGCCCGGGATGCCAAGTCTGCCTATGAGATCCTTCGGGACTACAGCCTCTTAACGTGGATCTTACACATCCTGGAGAGCAAGTAAGCACTGTGTGTGTGCGTGTGTGTGTGTGCGTGTGTGTGTGTGAGAGAGAGAGAGAGAGCACACACGAGCACTGTGTGCCAGGCAGAAGTTGGGGGGTGGAGTGGAGACCATGGTACCTCCTGCCCGTTCTCGTGTCCACTGGAAGGTCCGGGAGAATCCATATTCCCCGAAACAGCATCCTCTAATGACCTTTCTGTCTCTTCTGCGCTGGTCCAGGCTCTTCCCCTGGAGTGGGGTTCCCAATCCAAGATTTTAGGGCTGCTGCCCCCCCCCCGAGATAGAAAGGGAGAGCCTCTAGTTTTAGGAACCTGAAACTTGCATGGGGACGTGGGCTCAGCACGGCACTCCCGCCCAGGGTCAAGGTGCTCAGCGAAGGGCCAGTGCGGGAGCGGCATCGAGGGCTGGAGTGGGTGTTTGTTTTGTTACCGGGGCTGCTGTCACTGGGTGGCTCAAATGACATGGATTCATTTTCTCACCTTCTGGAGGCTGAATGTCTGAGATCAGGGGACCAGCACAGTCGAGTCTGGTGAGAGCTCGCTTCCTGGCATACACACTGCCCGCTGGTGGGGGAGAGAGCCTGAGAGAGCTCTGGTCTCTCCCTCTTCTTATAGGACATCAGTCCCATTGTGGGGGCTCCATCCTCATGACCTCTTCTAAACCTAATGGCTTCCCAAAGGCCCCACTTGAAATACAGTCACATTGGGGTTAGGGCTTCAGCATCTGAGGGGCTGGGCTGGGGCACACCGTTCAGTCCAGAGCGCGATGCATTTTGATTCCTGACAGTCTCCGAAGTTTGAGGCTGTGTGAAAAGATGAAGACTTTGTCTCAGCAGACAGCCCTTGGTGCCAGGGGTCTTCCTTTCAGACAACGACCTCTAATAATAAGCCTGGGGACATCCAGGCTGTGTTGTACATTTTTTAAAAGAATTTAAAAAATTTTCTCCAAAAGAAAGTAATATCTTATATCTCAAGGCAGCATTGGCTGATTATCTGTTCCTGGCTGCTACCTTTTTGCTTCAGAGTTGAGTTGTTCTTGTGGGTGGGAAGGCTCTTCTCACGGTGCCACAGCGGTGCGGAATGTCCCATAGTTGGGACTGAGGCGGTTGTCTGGTTAGAAAGGAGGGTCGGGGCCTCGCCCTGGGATGGAGCTGCGTTTCTGGAAGAGGCATCCTGTGTTTACTTAGGTGCTGTGGCTCCCTGTTTGGGGGCTGCAGCGGGGGGTGCGCGGATAGAATGGTTGGGGGCGGGGGGAGAAGCCTGCCACCTGGGATGGTCACCACAGGCGCAGTCTCTTCTGTGGTTGCCGACACCCCATCCGGGAGACGTCCGTGGGAGGAGAGGATGTAACAGAGAGTGGACTTTCCCACATTTGGTTTCAGGTTTCTGGAGACTCAGCTGCTGTCCAGCCTCATCTCCCTGCTGCACACGCTGTGGGTGACCACCCTGGGGGACAGAGGGGCGCAGGCGGGGCAGCAGCCTCCTTGCAAGCCTGGGTCCCAGGAGCCCCCGAAGCTGCTCGCCCTGCACTTGGTTGACGAGTTCCTCCATGTTCTCCTTGTGCTCACAAAGCATCTGAGGTGAGCCCCTCCCCGCCGGGCGTGACCCCTGTAGAGGTTACCTGTTAGTCTTCCCTTGGTCATGGCTCCACAAGTGGGCTCTGGGCCAAGGCTGCCGTCCCTTCTTGCGACGTCAGGAAACCCACTAAAGCTGCTTCTCTTTCCACTTCGACTTCAGGAGGTTCCTTTCAAGACCATGAGAACTTAGCACACTTGAAAAGCCTGAAGCCTGTCATGCCACATCATTTTAGCAGGCAGACCATCTCCTGGACATTCAGATTCAAGCACTCAAAATGATGTTCTGTAGAAAGAACATATTTTCCATGATCTAAACCTAAGAAAGTTAAGCTGTTCCCTGCACAGGCTCCCTTATCCATGAACTTCCTTGAAAATTGCAGTATTTTCTCCTTGGAATTGTGTTCTTGGTTTCCTCAGGAGAGCTCAATTCTCAGATTCTAAGGTTTTAGAGGAAATATACTGTGTACACTTAAAGGGCGCTTGGTTTCCTGTTCTGAATTTAATTGCTAAACCAATGCCAGAGCGCCGTGTTTCTTATTTTGGGGTTGTCCAAAGACACATTGGTCTCTGAGAACTGATTGTTATTCAGAATACATTATAAATTTGTAAATTTTAAATTTTACCAATTGTGTAGAGCAGATGGTTTTGAACTTTCAGTTCCTTAAAGCTCGGAGGGATGTGTGTCCCCCCAGTGCCTGCCATCAGGTTTGGCCGGGGGTGGTGCTGTCCCGGGGTTTTTCTGAGCCTTTCACTTGAGTCTGAGAGTTCCTGAGACGGGTGGACCCGGCGGTCCTGGAGCTGTTCAGTGCAGCGGCGGCGGCACCCTCACCCCACGCTCTGCCGAGCTCTCCCGGTTTCTGTGCCTCCAGGGTGGAGGTCAGACTCCGGTCCCCTCTCTGTCTCCCCTGGAGTGGCTCATGTTTTCCCGCTCTGTGTGCTGGGCTCCACGCTCTTGTCTGCTGCAAAGGGGTGCCTGGGCTGTGGGTGGACTGTCTGCACCTCGGGTCCGGGGCTGGTCTGCTGCCTAGCTGCTCTGTGCTCGGCTACAGGACGAGGCAGAGGCTCTGGCTCAGCCCTGACATTGGCTCCCCACAGGCCCACCTTGGCCTCCGCCCAGCTGTCCGGCTTCTTCGGGGCACTTGACTCCGTGCTGAGGTACCGGGGCACCGTGCTGCGGGCTTTCAAGGACATGAGCCGCTTCACCGTGAACGAGACTGTGCTGTCCACCAAGGACGTCCTCCTGCTTCTGCACAAGTGGAGCCTCATCGAGAGAGACGTCAGGCTCCAGGAGGACCTGAGAGCAGCTGCGGAGAAATGCCAAGGCAGGGAGCTGCTGAGTGAGTGTCGGAGCCACGATTGCATCTCATGCTCCCCAAGCGGTGGTCGCTCCCCCCTGGGCAGCCGGTGCCTCACCCGCTCTGAGCAGCATGTCCACAGCTGACAAGGCTTAGAGACGACAGGGCCTGTCCATCTTCGTAGCCCAAGAGGGAGATGGGGACCCGGCTTTGAGTTCCAGCTCTGCCACTAACTGGTGCTCAGCTGTTACTATAGTAACAGTGTTGAGGGTCACAGGGAAACACCGAGCACTCGCTGTGCTCCAAGCGTGGGGGCGCGTCCTGTGAGAGCGCAGCCCGTGGGCCGCCCACACCCGTCCACGGACGCCCCATCATTGGCATCTGTATATGTGTTTGGGGATGGGGAGGACACACCAGTCTCACTGCCTTTTCTCTTTTCTCTCTGTGTGCGTGTGTGTGTGTGTGTGTGTGTGTGTGTGTGTCACAGAAATGCTTAAGGATAAGAACAAGCCAGTCGGGCCAGCCCGAGCCAAAGGCCCCCGGGGCCGGAAGAGGAGGCCCGGGGAGGCCGAGGAGGCAGCGGACCCTGAGCTGCCGGCGTCCACGTTGGAGGTGTGCAAGGGCCTCCTGAGGTCCATCCTGACCCACTGGGGGCCCGCGTTCCCCGGCCCCGAACCTGAGAGCGAAGGCCCGCACCCCGTGGGTGCCGTCGCCTCCCTGGTGGCCAGCTGGGTGCTGCGCTCTGCGGCGGGGAGCCCACTCGGCCAGGCGGAGACGGCGTGCCTCCTGGGCTGGCTCAAGAGCCACATCTTGCCATGGCCGGCGGTCATGGCTGACCTCCTCCGGGACGGCGCCGTGATGAGTGGTGTGTTCAGGCTGTACAGCCGGTTCTGCGGCGCCGAGGAGCTGGTGGGGCCTGGGCAGAGTGCGGCCGGCCTCTTCAATGCTGTCATGCTGCAGCTGGTGGCGGCCCGGGGCCCCACGGGGAGCCCCTTCCCGCCGATGCTCAAGGCTGTCCACCTCTCTTCTCTGAACGCGGAGGATGCAGCCACGCGAGGTAACGCTGGTGCTCGGGTCACAGGCTGAAGGATCACGGGAGTGGGCTTGGGACGGGGAGCACCTCCTGTTCCTTAGAGCCTGTCATAAGTATGTGGGGGCCCCTCACCATGTTTCTGGGGATCACGAAGAACCTGCCACTGGGAGGAGAGGAAGTGTCAGCCTTTGCGTCAGGTGAAACCTTTAGTGGCGGTGATGCTTACAGGGGAGAAGGCTGCTCACGTCACCGCGCGTGCCCCCCAGGGCTGCTCCACTGCAGAGCAGTGGCTTCCTACCATTGTTACCCCCGGGAAGAGTCATGGTTCACGTCGTGGCCAGGTGTGTGTGTGTGTACACTCAAGCACACACATGCACAAGTGCGCACACTTGCACAGTGCACACACATGTCACACAATGTATGTGCTTGGCATTTAGCAGGTGCTTAATAAAGGTGTGACTATGCAGGTGAGGGGACAGCAGAGGCTGTAGGAGGACGGGGGGCGTCTAGGCCTGTAAACCTTCTCGCCTGTGCCACTGAGGGGATGATGGGAAGTGACTCCGGGCCTCTCCTCCCAGACTTCAGTTGTGGTTCTTGGCCTGGGTAGTCACACCAAGGAAGAGGTTTGACAAGCAGTAACTTTTTTTTTACATTTCACACATTCATTCATCACATGAAAAGATAATTTTAAAATGAACAAGAGAGATTAACCTAGAAGTCAAGCAAAGGCAGAATTAATTTCTCCGCATGCTGCCTGCAGGTTGCCATCTGGGGCTTAGCAGAGCCCTGGGCCCCCATGCAGGTGACTTGTTGTCCGACTGACTGGATTGTGTGCTAATGGCCTTCTTGTCCCCTTTCTCAGCCACCGCTGCGTTCCTGGTGTCTCTGTACATTAAGGACGTCTGGCTGGGGGCCCAGCAGCCAGACACCCTCTTGGCCCACGTCCGGATGGTCCTCGACGCCTCAGAGGACGCAGAAGGTGGTGACAAGGAGGCCGTCATCAGGCTCTGTCAGGACATCGCGGCCTCCGTCCCCGACACTTGACCCCTGCAGCCAGCGCCTCCGGCTCCAGGTTCTAGGACTGATAAATAATAAGCTCAAGGGACCGCGCAGTGGTCACGGTTACAGTAGGTGCCTTCGGGCCACGAGCCCCAGTCAGCGAAGAGCCCCTTCTTCTTAGGGGATCATTGTTCCTCAATACCTCAAATTGAGGTAGCACCTCTGAGCACTTAGGGATTTACGGATTTTAAACCTGAAATGTCCAAAAATGTATCAGACACAAGAGCATAAAGAGAGGTGTTTAAAGTGCTTTAAAGCTTTAAACAAAGCTTTGTGTAACTTTTTTAATAAATAAGCCCTGCCAGTGTTGTTACATTATTTTATTAAATAAAAAGGATGTTGCACTGAATCCTTACAGTATAAAATTGTTTTGACTTCTGCTTTGGAAAGACAGCCTATATTTTTTAAAATTCTGTTTCAAAGAGGGGGTTTCAGATTTTATAACTTCTTAATAAATATCTATTTTTGTTAGGTTTTCGTGTTTTGTTTAATTGATTTAATCATAGGCTATTTTTATTCTACAGAGACCTGCATTTTAGAGGTCAGGATTTGGCTTTTAAGGTTCCTGTATTAATTGGTATTGCACCTGACAGACATTGAATATGAACTTTCATGGGTTTCTCAGATGAAATTCGGTCCTGATCATTGAAAGCTCTGCACGTACCCTCCTGCGCACCCGGGCACCCAGGGGTCTGCTTGGCCCTTGTGCCACGTCAGCACATGGCGTTCCCTCTCTGTCACCTGGGAGGTGGCCGTTTATTTGCCGAATGATTATTTATAGCCCTGGGAATGGCTTGGTTTCAGCTTAAACATTTACTTTTGTTTCCCTCCAGTGTTGTTTAGACTCTTCTCTGGTTTTTTTAATGACTTAAGATTTTTGCCGAGACAAGAGTAACACTTCTGTGCATTTGTCCCCCTCCCACAAGTAGGGCTGATCGTCTAGGAAGCAAGGAGTGTTTACCTGCTCTGTTCCCTCCCCTGCAAAACTCCCACAACAGTGTCCGTAGAATATTCTGAAGCCAGAATCTTACGTTTAGATTCAAGTTGGAAAGCCCATGTGGTTCTGCTCCCCACTTTCTGCGTCTCTGGAGCCCATCAGTCTCCCTTCCCCCATCTTCCCGTCTAACCCACTGCCCCCGAGTCTGGCGAGGCGAGGCCAGGCCTGGCCCTCACCTTGCGGAATTATGTTTCACTCACGGGGGATGGGGTGGGGTTTACAGGCGTTGTCGTGTGGTACTGGCTTTGTGCCAGGGACAGGCTGTTGGGCACTAGAGAACTAGGTCCTTCGGGGGTCTCAGATCAGAGATCTCATGAAGTCACACCCAGCACGGGACCCTTCTGCTACTTTGACTCAAGCCCTGCCTGCTGGACCCAGCTGTGCTATCTGGGCAGACGCCTCCCTGGGTCCTGTCTGTGAAAGGCCTTGGGGAGGTCGGAGGTGTGGCTCGGGTCCCCCGAGCACAGTCAGCGAGCCTGGCTGGGCACACACTGCCCCATCTTGGTAACAGTGCGTGTCAGTGGGGCATGGAGGGGAGCCCTGCAGGCCCTCCCTGAGCGCCCTAAAAAAGGTGCAGCTCCGCCAAGCAAACTCAGAGTTGATTATAAATATCGCAGAAGTAGTAGTTGAAACTAACAAGTGACATAGTAAAGATTAGTGAATATTTTTTAATCTTAATTCATATGTATTTTATTTTTCTATCCTTCCCAAAGCAAGCATAAGCAGTAAGTAGGCAGGTTAAATGCACTAAATAAAATGAGCAATATTTGGGACTACATCCCTCGGCTAGATGGGCAGGTGCCGGCCTTGGATAAACGCGTACATGGGCCCTCTTGTAGAATCATTCTTGACCTAGTTGCACGTCCTGCTGCCTGTAAACAGGCTTTCAGAGGGCACGTGTGAGTCCAGGTTGGTTTGAGTTCCCCGGTTCACTTGGCAGTGGCCCCTTTGCTGCTGTTGGTTCCACAGTCGAGAGGTTCTGTCTGCAGGGGAGGCTCCCTGGGCTTGCTTCTGATGTCAGCTGGTGCCATGTGGGTCCCCATCAAGGGCCAGTTCCCAGAGGAGAGCAGGGTGGGCCTGGAGGGCAGTGGGGAGTGAGTTGGAGGGCCCCTCCCGCTGAAGCTGCTGGATGGGGCTGGATGCTCTGCCCCCTGGTTCCTCAACCAAGTTCAGTGGAGGCTCTGGGGTCCCCTGGGGGGCCCTGTGGTGCCGGCGTTGCCTCCAGATGCAGAGGGAGAGGTTGAGGCCGAAACTCCAGGGGCATGTTGAGTGGTGCTGGGCGTTGTTCCTGTGGACAGAGTAGAGGGGAGGAGGAATCGGAGCTGCACGGAGAGCAGTCCTTCTGGGGGTGGGGGTGGGGGCCTTCCCTGCTGCGCCCTCCTGCCCCGCCAAAGCCCGAAGGGGAGGCTCCCAAGGTGCGGGGCGGGGGGAGGTGTTAGTCTGGCTCACCAAGGTCACCACATTGGAGAAATGGAAAAGAGGAAGTGCTTGATGGTGACCCTGACCTCGGGGCTTTCCTTCTGACCTTGTGTGTCCATTCACAGCTGGCGGGTAAGGGTGGGGGTGGGGGTTGAGGATGGAGGGGAAACAGGTTGACCCTCCATCCATCCATGTGTTTGAGTGTAGTGAGCTCAAGTATCTCGTGTCCATAGCTCAAGCCGACTTGTATCTCAGCTGGAAACCCATCCTCCCTGGATGGACCATCCCGCACTCGAGGTGCTGGGGGCAGTGGGCACATCCCGCCTGCCTTCAGTTTCATTCATGAAATGGGATGATACGCCTCACGTATATCAGGATGGGATGAGGCCATGTGCTGATAGCTGTCTAAGCTAGAGAACTAGTTCAAACGTGGTTATCACTGTAATGTGAATGAGGGGGGCCAGGAAGGGAGCATGAGAGAGCAGAGCCCGCCTTCCGGATGACTCAGATGATGCTAGCACAATCTTTTTTTTTTTTTTTTTTTTAGCATGGAAGGAATGAGTCCTTGGGAAGCAACTCAGCATTCTCAATCCTACATTTAACTAAGGAACCACTTGGCTGCCCTGAGCACTCCCTGTCTGTTACAGAGTTCCTGGAGAGCACTTTCTTCAGTGAGCCACGCGGCCAGTCAGGGCAAACAGCATCATCATTTTGTCCTGTTGTACAACTGTAGCCCAGAAGATGTGCAAGACCGCCGTGTGCCCACCGGACCACGGAAACTTCCTCTGGGAGGGTAGCCGACCATCCTTGCAAACGGTACCTAGCACAGGGCTTGCTCCAAGTCGGAAGCCTTTTCTACTCAGAAGAGTAGAAAAGAAAGGTGATTTCATTAGTTTGTCCCTCAGGTATCTCTTGGGGGTAAAAATCTGCTTAGCTTCAACGTGAATTCTGAAAACAAGGAATAGATTCTTCATTGCTTGAAAGCTGGTCCCCACCTCCCACATGTGACAAGGGGAACCAGAATGACCGGATGTGTGTAGACCCGGTGGATGAGACACTATGGACAGGGTGATGAGGGAGGGGTAGAAGAACAGAGGCCTTCGAGGCAGGTCTGCGCATCCACAGATCTGCAGGTCCTCAGGGAACCGGACCCCATCAGGCACAGGGCCTGCCCTCTGGTTCTTTCAGGGGCTTTGAGGCTCCTTCCCTTCCTCTTGGAACAGATCTGCTCACCTCTCCCTGCTCCCAGCTTCCATGCTGACTCCTGGGTCCCACTCCCTAAGACTTCTTGGTCCATCATGGCACCCAGCCCCCATCTTCCTCTGGCCCCCTCAGCACCTCCTGGCCCCAGCTCTCCTGCCAGATCAGATGTTTTCAGGGGCAGTGGCTGGCTCTGGACCAGCCCTCTCTAGGTTAGTTGCCCACCTCTGGTCCCATCAGCTACGGCAGGGAGAGCGGTGGTATAGGGGCCCTTATAAGCATTGTCCTTAGAACGGCGGTGGCTGTGTTGGGCGGATTCAGCTGGAAGGGAAAATGGGATTGGGAGGCCAATTGTGTAGCACGGGAGAATGAACACATAAAGAGCTCGGCTCTAATTACTACTTGGAACTCATGGATTGTACCTCCAATTTAACTTCGGCTTCATGATCTACAACAGCTTAACTGAGTTATATTCTACACACAACAAAATTCACCCGTTTAAAGTGTACAGTTCAATGATCTTTCGTATATTCCCTGAGTTGTGCGACCATCACCACAGTCTATGTTAGAATATTTACATCATCCGCCAAAGAAACCCCGTCTCCCTTTGCGGTCACTCCCCTTCCTCTACCTGCCCCCAGCCCTGCACAACCACTCATCTGCTTTCTGTCTCTGTGGGTTTGCCTCTTCTACACATTTCACATCCACAGAATCACACAAGGTGTGACCTTTGGTGTCTGGCTTCTTTCACGTAGCACAGTGTTTCCGAGGTTCTTCCGCATTGTACCGTGAATCAGGGCTTTATTTCTCTTTATGGCCAAGTAATATTCCACCTCGGACATACAGTTACCCCCTATTTAGCCGCACGAGTTGCCACGTACCCCCCGTCCTTCCTTACCTCGTCTGCGGGGAGCCTGACCAGGACATGTAGAGCAGGATGAGGAAGAGAAACACCACGAAAGCTGCCAGGCTCACCCAGAAGGCAATGACGATGGAATCTGTGGGAGCGGGCACACATCTTCACGTCAGCGTGAGGTCACGTAACCCACAGCCAGGAAACAAGGGCCCCCCACGTGGGTGGGGATGGGGCTCTGGGGGTAAGTCTCCTCGGCTGTGACCCCTGAGAAGGTTTTTCCATTAACAATAACCTTGGGAAGGAAACAGGCAGCAGGGACCTGTGTTTCTCCCAGAGCCACTAGCTGCTGGGTCAGTTTATGGGGATTATTGAGGGAGAAACAGTAAATGAAATTGGGTGGCTCCTCGTGGATTTGATTTTCAGCTGCTACTGATGCTCAGAGAGTGGATTTCCTCTCCTTCCTTCCTCTCGGGAGGGAGAAGAAAGGGCTGTGAGCAACTTCACGTGGTGAGACGGCCTCCCCTCCCCTGCGAGGGCTGCAGCCCCTACCAGGAGACTTTTGTGACCAGCCTGGTTAGGGACAGCTTCAAAGACCCCAAGATCAGAGACTTAGAAAAGAGATGTGCGCTAGTCAATGGTGCCAGGCTGCTCCGTGGAGGGACAAGGCCCTTCCCACTGTGGAGTGGTTACCCAAGGTCGGCCCCGGCCAGGTTGCTGGAAGTGGAAAGAGCTGGTCCCTTTCTTTCTGGTGGACCAGCTCAGCTGGAGGGCAGTGGCAGGAGGAAAAGGCACTATTGCAGCCACCACTCTGGCTGTATCTGTGGTCAGAGATGAAGGGACATGGGGAAAACAGGAAACATGCTTAGCCTCTTCCGGGCCCTGGGTAGATCCTGGCGGGTCAGGAGGTGCTTTCCTCCAGGGCTCCGGTCAGCGCATTCGGCAAGTTGCTAGGGAACTGCAGGGATGTGGTAGTTTCTCTTGGCGGTTGTCAATGGCTCTGGGCACAGAACACCAGGCTTATAATTAGCGTCTGTAAGTATCTTTTCTCGGACACACTCATGCCCCCAAGACAAGAGGCCCCAGACCAGGATATGCTAGGCACCTACATGTGTGACCAATGGAAGCCACTGAAGGATGGGAATCGACAGGCTTGTATTAAGTGCATACGCGAGCCGGGGTTTGCTGGGGGCTGTTAAGGATTTGGGGGGGGGAGGGGGGTTGGTCCTTAGCCCACCAGAAATCACTGACCCCCTTCAGGATGCTGCACATCCCCCCGCAGCATCCTCCTCTGCACTCCTGCGGTACCGCCGGCACGAGCCCCGCCCTGCCTTCTGTTGGGTTCTGTTCAAACCAAAGATGTTTTTGTGATGTATTCAAGTGAAAAGATGTTTATAAATGGGTGAACAAATGAACATATAACCCAATGAATGAATGAATGAATGAATGGAGGATTAGAGATTTGTGAGCCTTTTGTGGGGTAAATAATAGCGATTGAGTAAAGGTTGTTACCTCTGCCCTCCAGTACCCAGGAAGTGTAGAAGGAGAAACTGAGAGCTTGTAAGAGTTGATTTTAGATCCTTTAGGATCAGCTGCCCCCCAGATGGGCCTGTCCCCTGGAAAGAAAGGGACCAGCTCTTTCTACCTCCAGCAAGCTGGCCAGGGGAGCCTTGGGTAACAACTTTGCAGTGGGAAGGGCCTGGCCCTCCACGGAGCAGGCGGGAACCATTGTCTAACGCACACCCTTTTGACACTTTAAGTGGCAAAAACAGGTAATAAGGAAAAGATGTAGTATTTGCAAAAGGAATCATGAACGCCCACCTCTTTGTAATGCATCAGCAACTTGGCACTCATACTGCAGAAAGGCATGGACAGCAAAGCCCCCCAGGCTGACTCATCCTCTCTGCTTCTATCCCTGAGCTGAGAAACCACTGCGGGCGCCCTAGAGCAACAAACTGTTGAAGGGGACCTAAGGGCTCCTGGGAAATAGGAAATAAGGTTGTTGCTGTCTGTCCTAAGCGTAAGGATTTTTTTTTTGTTTAATTTTTATCAGAATATAGTTGATTTACAATGTTCTGTCCGTTTCAGGTGTGCAGCAAAGTGAATCAGTTATACATATACATATATCCACTCTTTTTTTAGATTCTTTTCCCATCTAGGCCATTACAGAGTGCTGAGTAGAGTTCCCTGTGCTGTACAGTAGGTCCTTATTAGTTATCTATTTTATATATAGTAGTGTGTAGACCTCAATCAAAAGAAGCCTCTGACTTTTTTAGTGTTCCTTGCCTGTTCACTGTGTATTATTCCACAATACCTGCTTCGGTTCAACTCTGTCCCAAAGGGTCACAATTTATTGTATAACCCTCAAAGCATAAGAGTATATATGTTTTCAGAAAATTTGGTTTGGGATTTTTATTGTATAAGGAAGTTTCAGATTTCTGCAGACACTGACACTCTTTTTCTTTCATCAAAGTAATGCAGGATTTGAGGTCTTTGGCACCTAGGTAAGTTCCGTCAGAGCCCCTAAGAAAACAGCTTCAAAAATTGAGCAGTTGAGACACCCCCTCCCTTCTCCCAGGCTCACACTGTCTGTCCCAGTCCTTGGTCATTATCTCCAGATGCTGAGCAGGAAATGAGATGCTACTTCTCCCAGAACACAGAGTCTTCAGAGAAGCGAAATTTTAATTTTGTTAGACCAAAAAGGCAAAGAGTAGCCACTAGCCGTTTCCTGTACCAGAGTCTCGTTCATCATGTTCTGTTGAAAAAGGCAGCCAAGAAAATAGGGTTTTTTCCTCTTCCTTCTGAAGGTTCAGCCTAAGTGCTTGGAGGGAACATTTTGTACAAAGGGCAAGAGCTGTCATTCCCCAGTGTTGGAAATATTTAAACATCCGTGGGCTTGTCTTTACAACAAGGAGCACCAGGCCGGCTGGACAATGAAACTGGTCCAGCCACAGAACACTCCCCTTCCCTTCCCTCTTCTCCAGAGTCCTAGAGGAAAATGAACCCCAAGATTTTTCCCTTCTTGGGGAATAATAATGTGATTAAGGGCCTAGCCTCTGGAGGTGGATGGTTTGGATTTCAAATTCTGACTTGGCCATTTCCTAGCTGTTTGATCTCAGGCAGTCTGAGAATTTTGCACCTCTAAATTTGTTTCCTCATCTGTTAAATGGGGATACTAGTATGTGTTATATAGGCAGTTAGGCATATTAAATAAAATAATATGTATATGCAGTGTACATGACACAATTCTTTGTTTAATGTTCGTGAACTGATATATAAATAGAACTAAAATTATTGTTTCAGTTAAGAGGGTTTTGTGGCAAGTGATATCACTGCATCCTTCAAGCTTACTAAAATGTAAGCTATGAGTAAAGGTAATTATAGCATAGATTGCTGGCTGTCAATCCTAATGTTTGCTTTTACATGCTTCCATAGTAATAGAACCCCTCCTTTAGCTAGGCACACCTGGGATAAAGACTACATTTCCCAGCCTCCCTTTCACTTAGTTTGGTCATGTGACAAGGCTCTGGCCAATGAGATGTGAGTGGAGCAGTTACAGGATAGCTTCTAGGAGTCCTCCTGCAGAGATGGCTAGATTTCGAATACCTATGTCCCTTCTTATTCCCTGATTCCATTTTCTTGCCCAGAACATGCATAGGATAAGATGGCTAGAGCCAGGCTTGGAACATGGTGATGAGGACACATCCCAGGGATGGCAGAGGTATGAGCTGGAACAAAGCCAATTCCTGAAGATTTCATGGAGCTGACCTACAACTCTGTCCTTCAAACTTTTATATGAGAGAGAGATCAATGTCTGTTTTATCTGGTACTCTGTTAATTTAACCAATTTTCCCTATTGAATCTGTTTTTTAAAAAATGACTTTTTAAATGAACACACCAAAACTGACAAATTCAAATGAATGCTGACCTTCAAAATAATCATCCTCTCTCTACCATAGAGTCATCTAAATTTTTCTAAAATACATGTGTTGATCAAACATTTATAAACATTTATAAATTCTTCTTTTCAAATTACCTTGGAGTACACACACACACACACACACACGCAGACACACATGCAGATTTTTCTACTTTATGAGATCATATTTTATTTTTGACACCCGGCTGATATCAATCAGCTTAATTTCATTCACCTGATCGGTTTCTGGATGATTTGTAACTATTCCCAGAAGCAAATCCGCCCTCCAAAGAAATGCATAATTTATCACTGTGGACATTTCATAGAATGTGTCATGGCCACCAAAGTCAGTTCCAAAGGAAGAGTTCCAGGCAGTTTTTGAGCAATGACAGACTCATTCAAGTGTGGCAGCTCCACATGGGGCTAGCTTGATGAGAAATTTGTTCCAAGGAAAACACTCACATATCTTCGTTTAAAAATCACTTTCACTATTCATGTTGTGCCCATAGGGATTGACCATTTGCTGAAGATTTAAACGTCGTAATTAAAATTGTAACCCGAGCTTCATCGCTCTGGCCAAAAGAGAAGAGTTATATATAGGTCCTTTGTTCAGTCTTTACACTGAAGTCTATGCACTGTGTTCAGAAGAGATTGGTTAGTGGTATGTTTTTGTTCTTCCTCTCCCAGCTGTTAGAGAAGCAGATGAACAGAGTGCTTTATTATTGAAGTTGCCAGGGGCAGTGCAGCAGCAGAAGTCAATATGGGCTATGACAAATTCTTCCTAACCCATAATTAAAGGAAAAAGACATTGACCTGAGAGGTAAATAATACAGCAGTAAAGCCAGGCACTACCCAAGGGAAATCAATCCATCTCGCTACTCCCTGCAAGGGAACACTTGAGCAGTATCTGGAGACTCGTCATATTAAAATAATATGTATGGTCGCTGTAAGACTGGAATATGGGACTGTTTTTTTCTCCCTAACTTAGCCTCTGCAAAGGGAACAGATAGAAGATCAAATGTGTAATCAGTCTGTTCAGGCAGGGTCTCAGGAGACAGATTTGCATTTTCCCCGTTTTTGACAGTGTTGGGCAGATTCTTAACTTTTCCGTGAAACAGACGCCACATCTGAAAATCACAAGGGTAACAATCCTTGTGAAGTCCCTGCAACAGAATCACACCAGATTTCAAGCCATCCCTGGGAAAGGGCAACCCACAGCCTTCAACACAGCATTGAATGCTCATAAAAATATATCTAAATCCCTAGATGTTTCCAATTATCTGCTCAACCATGATGCAATAAATTCCACTGTCTGGGCTTGAACACAAAAAATCTTAAAATCCTTCCTGCTTGTTAGGTTAACACATGAGCTAAGGCATTTTTTCTTCTATTTTTGTCTCCTTCTCCACTCTACATATGAGTTGAACCCAGCCTGGCCTTCACCATGTCAACCAGCTGCCCCAGGTGACCTTCTAGTGAGACGATCTGAGCGAGAGATTTGCCTCTGTGTCTCACCCTAAAGCCTTCTCAGCATCTCTCCGTCTTTGATGTGCACCCCTGCAGAGACCTGGGATGTGATGCTCTCTGATTTGTTTGACTGGGTTGGAGATCCAACCCAGAGGAACTGGCAGGGAGAGAAAGTCACATTCGTCAGCAAAGGAGGTCACCTGCTTGCTGTGGCTGACCTCTGTGCACCCTCACCTGGACTCACTCTTACCTTACCCGTCCTTCAAAGCCAAGAAACAGTGCATCCCTGAGACCACCCGATGCTGCCCTTTTCTGGTCATCACAGAAAACTAAAGAGACACAGTGATAACCGGAGCACAGAGGGTGGATGAGGGAGATTTCTGGTTTTGCATGTTTTAGGCCTTTTCTTTTTTTTTAGTAAGCTTTTTTGAATTCACATGCTGAGGACAAAAGTAGGCAAGACGTCTTTACTTAACACACAACAGTGGAAGGATTTCTTCTCTCCCCAGGGCCACTGTTTATAAAATCAAAATCCTAGAAGCATTCTGTATGTTCAAAGACATAAATTTCTAGAACCCCATGCTGCTATTTACAAAGTTTTTGTGAAAGAATGTTTAACAATATGGGAAAACAAAATAATGTGAGGTCAATAAGAGCAGGGAACAAGAGAGCACACCCAGGCAGATCCTATTTGAACTGTGTCTAGGAGATGGATGTGCATCGTGAATTCTCTGTCTGCTTCAGCTGATGGCCAAGACAAAGGTGCCACTATAGACTGAATGTTTGTGTTCCTTCCTACCCCCCTCATCCCCCACCCCCCCGCCAATTCATATTTGGAAGCCCTGGTCCCCAGTGCGTTGATGGCATTTGGAGGTTGGGCCTTTGAGAGGTGGGTAGGATGGGTTTAGTGCCCTTATGAGAAGAGAAAGAGACACGAATACACTCTCTCTCCATTTGCACCAAGGAAAGGCCATGGGAGCACACAAAGAGAAACCAGGAAGCCAGGAAGCAAATCCTCACCAGACGGCAAATCTATTGTCACCTTGATCTTGGACTTCCAGCCTCCAGAACTGTGAGAAATAAATGTCTGTTGTTTAAGCCATCCACCCTGTGATATTTTGTTACAGCAGCCTGAGTAGACTAAGACAGGGCTTAAAAGCTGGCTTAGTGATGCTTAGCTCTAAGGAATTTTCTTTAGAGACAGTAGATAGTATTCAGAGTCCTCCATGACCTTCACCTTGCAGGAGAGGGTGCCCTGCCCTCGAGTCAACGGGGCCCTATGTGTCTGTTGAATACTTCCCAGCCTGCAGGACTGTGGGAAATAAAGTTCTGTTGTTTATAATCCACCCAGTCTACAGTATTTTGTTATAGCAGCATGAATGGACTCATACTGGCTGCCTTAATGAATTGCCATGTCTGGGTACTTAAACAACGGAAATTTATTTTCTCACCGTTCTGGAGGCTGGAGGCCCAAGACCACAGTGTCAGCAGGGTGGATGTCTTCTGAGGCCTCTCTCCTTGGGTTGCAGATGGCTTTCTTCTCTCTGGGTCCTCCCATGGCTGTCCCTCTGTGCGAATCTGTGTTCTAATCTCTTCTTACAAGGACACCAGTCATTTTCAATTAGGACCCACACTAATGACCTCATTTTAACTTAATCACCTCTATAACCGTCTTATTTCCAAATACAGTCACATTCTGGGGTATGGGGAGTTAAGACTTAAGCATAGGAATTCGGGGGAGACACAATTCAGCCCATAACACCAAGGAAGGACAAACTTGGAAAAGCTTCAGACCTCCTTGGAGGCAATATGGCTTGGCCACTGGATGGCAGAGATGTTGGGTGGTCCAGCCAGGTCTGAGCTGGTCTGGAGCTGCTGGAAAAACCATGGACAACCATCCAGAGATCTGGCTTGGGGGACAGGGGGTGGAGGGAGGATGGAGAACGGATGGTGGAGTTGGCTGGCAGGGGCTCTGGAGGCACATCCCCTCCCCCACCGACCACAGGTTGCCCAGGGGCTTAGATTTCTGTGTCGATATGGCTGCAGAGAGATTATTGTCACACTGAGGTTGCAAGATCTCAGAGGCACCATGTTCTGGGCCAGGGAGTAGAGCTGGTTCCACCAGATGTCCCCACGCCCTCACTGCTGACCCTCCCAGCCTTCCTACAGTGCCCTTCAGAGACCTCTCCCGAGAAAGCCTAACACGTGTTCACTTTCAAGAAATTCCATCGTTGATCCCAGAGCCAGTTTTGAAGGGTGTATTCAGAACTGAGAAGCAATACATTGATAATTGATGAAAATACTCATCATAAAAATTAATAATGCTCGCAAGAGCTGCCTGCGTCATATTAGTTTATTTATTCATTCATTCTGCAAACATCTATTGTGTGCCTACTATGCGCTAGGCACTATTTAGGAGCTGGAGAGAGAGAGGGGGGGAGGAGAGAGAGAGAGATGAACAAAGTTTCCTGCTCTGCTGGATCCGACAGCCTGGTGAGAATCTGCCCCCTAATCATGACAAGTGTCCTGGGAAGAGCCCTGAGACATCAGAGCTGGAATTTACGTCCTGGTTCTATGACTGTTCAGCTGGGTGACACTAAATAAGTCACTCGGCCTCTCTGAGCCCCACATACCTCTATCCCTCTGGCTGTAACACCAGAGCACACGCATTCATTCTTTTCAGCTTTACACTTCCAGCCCCGACGCATGGCTGTTTCCTGCCCATGTGTCACCACTACCCTACGGACCCTTACATTTATATGTTCACCAGAGCCATATTCTTAGCAAGCAAATTGGTCCTTGTCTCTTCCCTGCTTACACTTTTAAATGACTCCCTGCAGTTTACAGGGATCCTCTGAGGTTGGCCCACAAGAACCTGGCCCCTGGGGGAGCTGGAGCTCATGCCCTGTCACTCTTCCAAGTGCCCTCCCGGAAGCATCTCTTTTATATACAGCAGTGTAACTGTTCTCTACCCTGCGCCAGCCCTCTGGATAGCAGGCAAATTCCCATCGATTTTTTGGACTCAGTTTTGCCACATCATCCCTGGGAAGCCTTCCTTCACCTCTTACTTCTCCCTAGGGGTGTCCTTCTCTGTGCTCTGTTGGCACCTTTTGCAAATCTCCAGCCTAACACCGTTAACTGAGTAACCATTTATTACTGATCAGTATCTCCCACCTGATGGGACAGTGGAGGATAAATGGAGTGATCTGCTTCATGCCTCGAGCCAGTATCATCTACAAAAAGGGCCTGATCTAGACTAAGAGGGACTCCAGGGACCAGAGGCAGCCCATCAGCATACAGTGGACAAAGTAGCTCTTGTGCACATTTGGGGGGAATTGGGGCAAGTTGAATATAGACTGGATATTGGATGATACTAAGAAACAGTTATTGAAAAGTTTAGATGTACTGTGGTGTCCTAACTTTTAACAGTTTCCTAAATCTGGTGGAGGAGTGTCATGAGGTCTGTACCCTACTTGAAAATACATCATCATAAAATAGATCATCATGGTAATAAAATAAAATAGTTCTTGAAAAAAAATCAAGCAAATTTAGTCAGTTTGCTTTTATACCTCCGGCTCCCAGTGTAACCATCTGGCCTGTAATGGATAGTTGCAGAATTTTCATTGTTGAATTAATCATGAGCAATGGCCCCAGAAGGTAGGAAAAGGTATGGAGTGTTTCTGGTCTGATGTGGAAGTGGGTCTCATTGGAAAGAATGAAAATAAAATTGACAGTGCCTAATTTCAAAGCATCTACAAAGAGGAGAAGGGGGCTTAGACCTATTGGGGTGGGCAGGGGCAGGGAAACAAGCAAAGTGCATGTGGTTAAGCCTGGAATTGCTCCTAGGTAGGGATGCCATGAACAGTTACACAGGCTGCGCACTGCTCAAGGGAATATACCTGCAACCAGGGAAAGAAAAGGTTGAGGAGATGGAAGTGAAGATAGAGAGAGACAGAAACCAGGGGAAAGGAGGAGGTAAGTTTGTAGGTTGTTGTTTTCCAAAGAGACCAGAACATGGAGTCACTGTCACCAGCTGATAACACAACTTCCCGCAAGCTCAGCCTGTCCTCCCCACCTGAGCTCTGTTTAGCATCTGTAGGAGAGGATGTCCACTTTCCCACCCACTGGACCCAGCCTCAAACAGTTACAGACAGACCCAGGAAGGAGAGAGGGGATCCAAGGAAGTTCTCAGTTTCCCCTCAGCAGCTCCAGGCAGGAGTTATTACAAAACAACACACAGAGTAGGAGTCCAATTGTATGTGGGTGTATAGGGGTGTGTGTGTGTGTATGTCCATGCACGTGTGTGTGTATGTGCTTGTGTGCACATGGGGATATGGACACAGAACAACCCTAGTTGGCTGGGCACCAAAATGTCAACACTGATCTTCTTCTGACTGGTAGAGTGATGTAATTTACTAAAGAGCATATCAACCTTTAAAAAGTATATTTTAAAAATGTGGTTGTAGTAACACACCATTGTTTATTTATCCCATCTCCTGTTGATGGGTATTAGGTCATTTCTAATTTCTGACTACGACATACAGTGCCGCAATGAACGTCAAAATACACGTATGCTTGTGGACATGTGCAAACACTTCCCTAGGGGGACACCTGGGAGAGGGATGCTGAATGATGCCTGTGAACATCCGCAACTTCTCTGGTCCTTGCCAAGTTGCTTTCCCAAACGGTGAACACAATTTTCATCCCATTAGTGGCATTTGACAGTATTAACTTCTGTACTTCCTACCCCAACACTTGAAATTCCAGCCTTTTAATTTTTGCGGATCCAGTGGGTGTGAAATGGTATCTGACTGTTCTTTCCCAGTGCGTTTCCCTGATGACTTCTGACACTGAGCATCTTCTCATGTTCATTGGCCATTTGAGTTTCTTCCATTATGGTCCTTATATATCGATTGCCCATACAGTATTTCTATTATTTTTTTTCTTCTTGATGGATGGCTTGTGTTGACTTATGAAATAATAAAGTGGTTTCCATTTTAAGCGAAAAAGGATGTTTCGAAGGTAGTTTCCAAAAATACAAGGAATAGTCACTGCAGTCTCTTTGTCCTTCCTGGAATATACCAGGCACTCCCCTGCCTCGGAGCCTCTGCCCTTGGTGTTCACGCTGTCTAAAAGGCTCCTTCCCAAGACGAGCTCAAGGCTTGATTTCTCACCTCTTCACAGCTCACCTTGGAGAGGCCTTCACCAACCACCCTAGTCAAGGTTTCAACCCTCCTTGGCCCCAGCTCTCCTAGCCGTGCTTCCTATTTGATTTTTCTGTAGAGCACATCTGCCATGTTTTTCTTATTTACGGTGAATTGAAGACTGCCTCCATAACACTTCTCCCACTAGTACACATCTGATTCCCCCCTCCTGAATCTGTTTTTTAAAATTAATTATTTATTAATGTATTGGATGCATTGGGCCTCCAGTTGCACATGCACGAGTTTCTCATTGCAGTGCCTTCTCTTGTCTCAGAGCATGGGCTCTAGGCGTGTGGGCTTCAGTAGTCGTGGCATGCAGGCTCAATAGTTGTGACTCTCGGGCTCTAGAGCACAGGTTCAGTAGTTGTGGCGCGTGGGCTTAGTTGCTCTGCAACATACGAGATCTTCCTGGACCAGGGATCGAACCCATGTTCCTTGCACTGGCAAGCGGATTCTTAACCACTGCACCACTAGGGAAATCCCCTTCCTCCTGAATCTGGCCTGGCCTTACTAACTGATTTGCCCAAGATCACAGAGCTAGTAAGTAGCAGAGCTCGGATATGAATTACAGCCGAAAGGCTTGGGAGTGCACGCACCTAGCCTTGATATAGACACAGCTGATAACCCAGAAATAACAAGACAACTGACCTATTCAGGGCTTCAACATCCTGCAGGGGAGGGATTTTTGCCTAGCCCCAGACTTCTTTTCCAGAGACAATAGAAATTAAATTCAGATAAGACATGAAGCCTGGGATAAGTGAGACACAAATTGGAATAAAGGAGCCTAGAAGGAGCACCCTTCCCTGTGGGTGTCAAAGATTTCTGATATCTAGGGCTTGGGTGTAAAATGATATCTGATATCCTCTGTAATAAATTTGGAATTAACTTTCTAAGACACTAAGACATTTTGAGACAGGATACCCTTTTAAGATGGATTTCTTTTTTTTAAATAAATGAGATTTAAAATTTTTTAAATTTTAATTAATTAATTACTTTATTTATTTAGTTATTTATTTATGGCTGTACTGTGTGGCTTGTGAGATCTTAGTTCCCCAATCATGGATTGAACCTGGGCCCTTGGCAATTAAAGCCCCTACTCCTAACCACTGGACCACCAGGGAATTTCCTTAAGGTGGATTTCTTGATAGAGTTTAATTTATTTGTTTAGGGTTCCAATAAGCAGGTGATTTTCTTCAAATTGTAGATATCATGTTTTCTATTGTCTGTATGCAGATATGGGAAAGTTCTTTTGTCTGTCCCCTAAGATATGTAACTTGAATACTTTCTATTAAAATACCAATCCATGTTTACTCTTCATAGAAGGGACCCAGTGACTGGCCTCTCCCTGTGAGTGTCAAAAGCCCCCAACATTGAGGTTGTCTGGGTGGGGGTGGGGGCAGTGACTGGTCTCCCTGGCAAGATTCCTTCCTTAAATAATCTTTACTGGGTTTGGGAGTTTGAGGAGGAATTTCTTATTTGACCTCATTTCTAGCTCCCCAGGTTGTAAACTTCCAACTCTAGTTCAAGCGTGCAAGAAAGACCATTTGAAACCTCACACACAATTTAGAGATTTTCCCCAGAAACGGAAATTGTTTGTGGGTAAGCGGGGAGGGGCAGAGAATTGAGATCATGGGTTCTAAGATTCTAAAGTTGCAAATGGTCCCCCAGCCAAAGCAGCAGGGAGAAGCTTTGGGGCCCAGGTGGTGGCTGAGGGGGGTGTCTGGCACACAAAAGGGCAGGAATGCTTGAAGCTGAGCCAGAATTTTATTTAATTCGTATTAACTTTATTTTTTTTATTTCTATTTTTAAATAAATTTATTTATTTATTTTTATTTTGGCTGCGTTGGGTCTTTGTTGCTGAGCTCGGGCTTTCTCTAGTTGCGGCAAGCAGGGGCTACTCGTCATTGCAGTGCGCAGGCTCTAATTGTGGTGGCTTCTCTTGTTGTGGAGCACGGGCTCCAGGCGCATGAGCTTCAGTAGCTGCAAAGCATGGGCTCAGTAGTTGTGGCTCACAGGCTCAGTAGTTGTGGTGCATGGGCTTAGTTGCTCCGTGGCATATGGGATCTTCCTGGACCAGGGTTCAAACCTGTATCCCCTGCATTGGCAGGCGCATTCTTAGCCACTGCACCACCAGGGAAGCTCCTATTTAATTCGTGTTAACTTTAAAAAGTCTTTCCTGAACGCCAATCTATGTTGTCCAGATTAATATGTATTCTGAAGTTCTGAACTTTTGATAATATACATGAGTGGGCTTTTAGTTCAAATCTGCCACTTTCTCCCTATTACTATATGTCTTTCTTATTGTGAGTTGTATGTGAAAAAAAAATCTGCATTTTAATTTCATGATTATATACTGTGTATCAGGAAACACACATGAAATCTATTGTCCCTCCAAAAGTTTTATTACAGTGCCAGGGATACAGGAAGTCCTCAGCAAACATGAAACAGAAGTCCTCAACTTCTGGAAATTGTAAATGAAACAGGAAACAGGAACACTTCCTAACCATACATTCTATAGGACTTTCCCCAAGGGCCCTTCAAGGGGTCCTCCTTTTATAACATAATAACAATCGAGTGAATTTCAGTTTTGAGCTGGTGTGTAACAGACTATATTTCTTTTCAGAAGAGAAACATCCCCGTTCCTTCTAAAGACTGCATTTATTTTTGGACAGACATAGTGTGTGATTGCAGCGAAATACCCAAGGAACCCAAGGGACTCCAGGATAGGCAGAGAGGATGGGTTCCTGGTACTGAGACTTTGTTTTTGTTTTGTTTTTTATGCTCATTTCCTCAGTTAACTTTTTATTTTGACTGAGTAGCTGGAATAACCAGAGAAGATTGTTGTCAAAGTACCAAGTTATTCAAGAGATTAAGACTGGGCAGGGAAAGGAGGAAAAGGATGTTAACTTGTGCTTCCTGAGACTGTGAAGATTAAGCATTGGTGGGTATTTTAATAAGAATTAGTAAGTCATGGGGGGAAGATCTAAATAGACATTTTTCCAAAGAAGACATACAGATGGCCAACACACACATGAAAAGATGCTCAACATCACTAATCATTAGAGAAATGCAAATCAAAACTACAATGAGGTATCACTTCACACCAGTCAGAATGGCCATCATCAAAAAATCTACAAACAATAAGTGCTGGAGAGGGTGTGGAGAAAAGGGAACCCTCCTACGCTGTTGGTAGGAATGTAAATTGGTGCAGCCACTATGGAGAACAGTTTGGAGGTGCCTCAAAAATCTAAAAATAGAACTACCATATGACCCAGCCATCCCATTCCTGGGCATATACCCGGAGAAAACCATAATTCAAAAAGACACACGCATCCCAATGTTCATTACAGCACTATTTACAATAGCCTGGACATGCACCTAAACTTTCATCAACAGGGGAATGGATAAAGAAAATGTGGTACATATATACAATGGAATATATATTCAGCCATAAAAAGGAACAAAATAGTGCCATTTTCAGAGATGTGGCTAGACCTAGAGACTATCATACAGAGTGAAGTAAATCAGAAAAAGAAAAGCAAATATCGTATAACATCATTTATATTTGGAATCTAGAAAAATGGTACAGATAAACTCATTTGCAAAGCAGAAATAGAGACATAGATGTAGAGAACAAACTTATCCATGGATACCAACAAGGGAAGCTGGGTGGGATGAACTGGGAGATTGGGAATGACATATATATACTACTATGTAAAATAGATAACTCATGAGAACCTACTGTATGGCGCAGGGAACTCTCTCTACTCAGTGCTCTGTGGTAACCTAAATGGCAAGGAAATCTAAAAAAGAGGGGATATATGTGTACTTATAACTGATTCACTTTGCTGTACAGCAGAAACTAACACAACATTGTAAAGCAACTATACTGTAATAAAAATTAATTAAAAAAATTAAAGAATTAGTCATGCATCTTAGAAGTGGACACAATAACTCTCTCCCACGTCTGCACCGAGACAACAGAAAACACGAAATCTGCAATTTGAAGAAACTCATGTAGCTTATTGGAACCCTAGACAAATCTAACTCTATCAAGAAATCTGTTTTACCAGTATATTCTGTTCCCAAAGTGTCTTAGTTTCTCAGGCAGTTCGTTCCAAACTTATTACAGAAGATAACAGATACACTCCCATTCACTTATATCCACGCATTCAAGGTCGAGTTCTGGCCTCCCCGTGACTTCTGTTGGAGTTCATAAGTGAATGGAGAAAAGCCGTTTGGGCTAACCCCAAGCCCCTGCCTGGCCAGCTTCCCCAGTTCAGGACTCACGTTTGTTGGCTTTCAGCTTCTTCTCATCCACGGGAATGAGGTCCAAGTAGTCCAGGTAGTATTCGTAGCTGTAGTACGGGGTGGTGGCGTTGGTTCTGTTGGCCATGCCTGCGGCACTGGCATGAGACCCTCTGGAGCTGCTTGGAGCTCTACCAGGAGATTGCCCAGCCGATTGCTGTAAAATCATCTAAGTGTGTCTGTGGGTCTCCAGGCTCAAGGCCTGCCCACTTATCAGACCCATGGGGCTGGGAGGAAGGTCGAGGGGGTGGGGTGTGCCTGACATCTTCAGCGTTCAAGTGGAGCAGCCCATCCTGCCCCGCTTGATGGAACTCCAAAACAAACAGAGCTGCAAGGCGGGAGCCTGCGGTCCCAGTGTAGCTCTAGGTTGGCCCCCAGCATCAGGACAGGAAAACAGATCTCCCCAGGCCCCTTGAAAGGCAAGATGTGGACTAGGACTGGAAAGGAGGGTCACTTTTTGCCTTAAATACTTAAAAAGTTAAGCAAACCAAATCAAAAGCCTGGCAGTGCCCTTGACTTGCATTAAGGCAGTTAGTTCTTGGTGCTATTAAGCAACCGGCAAATCACTGGCTTGGATTCCTTATCTGAGGGCAGAACCTGAGTGATTCAACCCTGAACTTGCAACCTCTCTCATGTACACATCACCAATTAATTAAACCGAAAGAACACTCCGCTCCAACTGAGCACACTTCCCAGCTTTCATCTGGGCCCCCAAGAACCAACCAGGCAGTTACATTTGTTCAGACTGGAGAGGCTGTTTTCCGGGCCAAGATCCTGCATGGATTGTGCTCTTGGGAAATAGGGCCCCAGGGTGAAATAGGGTTCACCAGCCCTCGGCTGACGGCAAATGTGACAAGGATTCTTCTGGTCAGGGCCTGACTCAAGTTGTACGCTCACTTTTCTAAGACCACAGACGCAATCAAGAGGAACATTCCAAGGACTGGGAATGAACAGGACTAAATGTGAGAGGATCCCTAGAATTTAGCCCTTGAGAATTAGTTATGAAATCAAAATACACAGAATTATGGGGACTTTCCCTCCGATATATCAACTTCCAAGTCTTCTTGATTCAAGTCTACACTGCCAGAGCAAAGCTGGGCACCGATAGTGTAGACAGTGAACCCAGATAACTTCAGGCCCCCCGGGATGGGGGCCCGTGGCATTCCTTGGGGACCCCTCCCCCTGAGCTGAACCTCGGTGGTTCAGTCGATTAGACAGGCAGAAATGAGCTCCTGGGTTTCGAAAGCGAGGGAGTGAAAGATCCACTTGAGAAGACACTCCGTACACCATGCACATCCCTGTGTACGTCCAGCTGTTGCTGTACATGCTGCTGTGCACATGCCTCCCGGGAGTCCTCGGTTAAGGGACAGTGGAGTGTGGGGGACATGAGCATGGATTCTGGAGCCAGGTTGCTCACTTTGCATCCCAGCTCTTCCCAGCAGAATGACCCTGGAAAAGTGACTTAAGCTCTGGCTTTCCTCATCCATGAAATGGGCATGACCACAGCGCGGGTCTCCCCGGGGACTACCAATGGGCACAGCCAGGCACAGGACTTATAGCAGCCTTGGCTGTAGAAGGTGCCCGTAAATATAAGCTGTTGTTGTCACCCGCCAGCAAATGCAGCCTTTCCTCCCACCCACCATGCTTTTCTCATTTCTCATCCTCCATTGAGCCCATCTTCTCTTCCATCTCTACTTTTGCCCCCCTCTCTCTTAATCCATCCATCCATTTCTGTGTACAATGCCAACCCTGGATACAGATGAACTCCTTCTAGTCCTTGCCTTAACTATTCACCTTCTCCAGCTCTCTGCCTGCCCTTTTAGAGAACTTCTAGTAAGAAGTTTTCCTAGCCTTCAGTTACCATTATCATCCATCAGCATGCACCCATGTGTGTGCGTGTGCAAACACACACACACATACAGTATTTTCCAGAAAGTTAAGTGACATGTTCAGGCTTACCCAACCAATTAGTGACTGAGTCCAGATTAGAACCTGAGTCTCCCAACTCCCAGTTTGATGAGCTCCAGGCAGTCTTCATGGACCGGTCACATGGGACAAACAGTCACATGGAAAGGTAAGTCACATGGACAAGTGACTTACAAAAAGCAATTGGCAAAGAATATCAAGCTCTTGAGACACAGGCGTGGAAACTTCTGACTTCTGTTATGTTTACAAATATAAGATAAGAAAATAATTTTTCAATATTTTTATTAATCCTTTTGTGAAATGAAAAGAAACTCCTATCAATTAAGGAAGGTGGTTATGGCTGGGTGGTTTGTGGGGGGTTTCCGTTTTGTTTTTTTCTTTTCTTTTTTTTTTTAACTTTAAGCTTTAAGTTGAAACATTCTCAGATGTTTGTGGGGGAAAACATCCTCTTAAATTGTGTCCTTGTGCTTGCCTTCTGGGAGGTGGCGCTGGGCAGGTGAATCATATGGCATTTATGCATGTTATATGTGGACTGCACCCACCTCTTCCCCCCCCCACCCTTTGCCTCTTAGGTTGTTATGCTACTTTCACCTTACTTTGCTACATTTATATACTTAAGTTGGTTTTACTTGAATGATTCATGTTTAGGGGGAAAAAATGAAAATACCCTTAAAATTTGTTTCAACTCCTTCTGCAAACAAAAAAATAAATGAAGTGGAAAAAAAAAAAGGCACAGCCATGGATACAAGGAGGGCGAAGAGACAGGGACCCCTTCTCAACTGGGAATTGAAGGTCAAATGAGTTGACCTAGACTATGAGCAAAAGAGAAATGTGACCAAAGAGGGGTTCAATTTCAAGGCGGAGTGAGATCTTGTTGATAAAAAAATAAAGATACAGGATCTCTGGCTTTTAAGGATGTTTTGAAACAGAAACAATTATGCTACCAGTTCTACCTTAATTGGGGTCGTACATGTTTTTATACTTGTAAGCAATTTAACATGTATCTGTCCAAGTCACTATCACTTTTTCTTTTCTCATTTTAAACTGAGGTGGTTGGAAGGTTGGAGTCAAGGGGATTTGCAAAATTGGCAGGTGGAGTGATGTAGAGTGTGAGAATAGCTGAGTCAGGAGGGGGTGCTTGCCCCTCCCTCCACCAAGCCCTGAATCTTCCTCCTATTTGGTTCCTTCAAGTGTAAGTTCCCCAGGGCCCAGCACAACTTCTCCGATCCTGCCAGACTCCAGTAACTTTCCCTCCCCTCAACTCCAATCACGTGTATTTGGCGTCACTACCACCTTTTAAAAAATTAATTTTTAATTGATATATAACTTACAATAAATGAAATGCACGCATCTTACAGATATAGCTTGATGACTATTACACACACAGAAACATACACACACGTCACCATGATCCAGATCAAGATACAGAACACTTCCAGTGCCCCAGCAGGCACCCTCAGGCTCCTGCCTGGTGGATAGCCAGCCCCTACTTCCCATACACACCAAGGAAACCGATATTCTGACTTCTATCATCACAGATTAGTTTTGCCTAATTTCAAACCTCATGTAAATCCAATCCTACAATACAATATGACTCTTTTGTATCTCATGTCTTTTACTCACTGTGTTCTTTATTTTTCTCTGTGGTATCCCATTATATGAATATTCTGTAATTTATTTAACCATTCTCCTGTTGATGAAAGTTTGGATTGTTTCCACTTTTGGCTATTATGAATAAATGGGCTATGTACATTCTTTTTCATGTATATGGTGGACATAAGTACTAATTTATATATCAGGTATGTATCAGGAGTGATATTGATGGGGATAGCTTTACTAGGTACTCTTAAACAGTTTACAAAAGTGTCAATACCAATTTAAACTCTCACAAGTAATATATATGGAGTATTGCAAAAATGCCTACAATCCTTTTCCTTACACACCCAGTGACTTTATATTCTCTTCACATCAAAAAATGAAGCACATTTCCCCATTTTTTGATTTTGTGGCTTGTTTTGGCTTTGACTAATAAGTAGGACTATTAAGTTGTAAAAGTTTCAAGCTAAGGTTTTAAGGCCTAAAGGCCAGGTGCCCACTCTCCCAGAACCCAGTCCAGTTACTCTGTGAATAAGCACAAGCTAGCCCGCTGGGTGATCAGAGACCTGTTGCCCAGTCAACAGCCAGCTAAGCCCGAGGACTGGAGTGCTCCAGCTGACCAGCAGCTGACTGGAGACCCTTGGGTGAGCACAGCCAAAATCCAAAGAACACCCAGCTGAGCCTGACTTAAATGGCTGATCTATAGAGTCATGAAATTTTGAGTTAGTTAAATGATTGTTCTTTTCTGTTTATTTGTTTTTAATTTTATTTTATTGAAGTATAGTTAATTTACAAAGTTGTGTAGTTTCAAGTGGATAGTAAAACAATTCAGTTATATGTGTATATATAACTGAATATATATCTAACTGTACATAAAAATTTTTTTCAGGTTCTTTTCCATTATAGGTTATTACAAGATATTGAATATAGCTCCCTGTACTACACAGTAGGTCTTTGTTGTTTATCTACTTTATATACAGTAGTGTGTATCTGTTAATTCCAAACTTCTAATTTATCCCTCTCCTCCAACCCCCTTCCCTTTTGGTAACTGTAAATGAATGGTTGTTCTTTTAAGTCATTAATTTCAGGGTAATTTGTTACACAGGAGAAGATAATTGATAAAATATGAGAGTTCCAGTTGCTCCACATCTTCACCAACATTTGTTATTGTCAAATGCTTAGCTATTCTGGTAAGCATATTTTAAAATTCACTTCCATACATATCCTTACTTGTCTACCTGCTTTTTAAAGTTTTTGAAGACAAAGACCGTGCTTTACCCAATAGTTGTAATATCAGTATTTGTCGATAGTATCAATCATACTAAAAGCTTTCCATGAGATAAACAAAACTTATTCCCAACAACCAGAAATCTTAAGGCTGCAAAGAATGATGTAACAACTGTCAGCTAATTCAGGTTCTTGATATACAAAATTATGGAATTAAAACCCAATCAAATAGCTTTCAATAACTGTGGAATGTCATGTATCATACTAACCAGCCCACAGATAGCAATGACAAAATCTGGATAAGATATGATAAACAACTATTTGGAGGCACTGGAGAGTAAACAAAAGCAGGTGGAAACTGAAGAGAAGCCAACACTTGAAAAAAAGTAACTGCGCTGGGTGAGATTTGTATTTATACAGCATTTTCCCTGCTTGTATGTTTCCTCAGTCCTCATAGCATGGAACAGCATGAACTCAAGCAGAAAACTAAAGATACATTGGCTTGAGAAGTCAGGGGACAGAGTTTGGGGCAACAGACAGAGTAGTTAGAAAGTTGGGAGAGGGGAGTCCTGAAGGGTAGAGGGTCATAGAAGAATAAACCCTCAAATTTGTGTGTGAACATTGCTCATATCCTTGGCTAAGGTACAGAACCAACCTGAAAGAGATCATGATAGCCAAATCTGGAACAACTTGAGCAAAATATATATTTAATGACAGTGTTGGATTATAAACCACAGGATAAAGTAAATGAATCCACAGTGATATAAATAAATGACTAAGTAAACAAATAATAGAGAAAGAATAGCCCTTCCTAACAGAAGAATTACAATAAATAAGTGGAGAAATATGGATGGAAATAGAAAACCACCACTAGAATACCACAATAGTAACTGTTGGCAGGCAAGATCCACTGATGGATGCTGAAGTTAGAGGGTAAAAGTTTGAAGAGAAACAATATTTGCATAGTTTAAAAGGTACGTACTCTAAATTATTTATTAGTTACACAGAGAAAAAGGATAACTTTATAATGAAGAAACCCAGCAGATACCACCTTACACAAGTGATCAAGTTAACATCACCAGTAATAAGACATAGTGACATTGTGTACCCACAGAGGAGGGCAGTATGCTTGCTAAAATGCATAACTTCAATCTAATCATGATAAAACTCCAGGAAACACCACATTGGAGGACATTTTGTAGAATAACTGACCAGTCTTCTTCAAAAGGGTCAAAGTGATGAAAGTCAAGGAAAAATTGAGAAACTATCACAAATTGGTGCAGACTAAAGAAACATGACAAGTAACACAACGTAACATTTCGAATTGGCTCCTGAATCAGAAAAAGGACATTACTATGTTGTACACCTTAAACGTACACATGTTGTAGCTCAAGTATATTTTAATAAAACTGGAAAAAAAATTTTTTTAAAAAAAGGGCATTAGTGGAAAATCTGGTGAGATCAATATAAAACTCTATAGCTTAGTTAATAATATTCCACCAGTGTTAATTTCTTGGTTTTGCTGATGCTAGGAGCTCTTTGTACTATTCTTGAACCCTTCTGTATGTCTTACATTATTTCAAAATATAAATTAACAAAAAATCCTTGGGTGACTCCTGAACTGTATATGTGCAAGGGAGTCAAAGGAACCCGCTGGAAAGTAACAACTGAAACGCTGAAAGAACGGAGTGATTTCAGCTGCTTCTCACTTCAGGAGAAGCAGAGTCTGGAGTCTGAATAGAACGAAGCTCACTGCCTGTAGATAAAAAAAAAATCAACACTCCAGAGTCTGGTAATAGAATCCATAACATGTCATCCACAGTGCTCAGTATATTACAAAAAAAATTACAAAGACACAGGAAAGATGTAACTTCTCTCTAGTCTTGAAGAAAATGAAGTCAACTGAAACCAACTCTGAGATCGTCTAGATATTGGAATTAGCAGGTAAGGACCTTAAAGCAACTGTTATAAATATGTCCAAAGATCTAAAAAGAAAATACAACCAAAATTAATGAATGAATGGGGGATTCTGAGCAAAGAAAATGAAACTGAAAACAAAACACAAATGGGAAGTACAGACCTGAAAAGTAGGGCATGCGTAATGAAAAATTCTCTGGATGGGCTTAGCACAGAAAGGAGATGGTAGTGGGCATAGCTGGAGACTTGAGCGGTGATAATTAGAACGTATCTGAAAAACAAAGAGAAAAGAGATTTAGAAAATAGACTCTGTAACATGTGGGATAGTATAAAGCATTCTTGCATATGGGTAAATGGTACCCCGAAGGGCAAGAATGAGTGAATAGGACGGAAAAATAATATTGCAGATGTAATCGCTGAAAATTCCCTACATCAGGTGAAAAGCATAAATTTAGGGATCTAAGTTAGGGTCTTTAAAGAGGTAATTACGTTAAAATGAGGCCGCTAAAGTGAGCCCTAATCTAATATGCTGGTGACCTCATAAGAAGAGATTAGGACAGACACACACAGAGGAAAAACCATGTGAGGATACAGTGAGAAGGTGGTCATCTACAAGCCAAAGAGAGAGGCCTCAGAATGAAACCAACACTACTGACACCTTGATCTCAGATTTCTGGCCTCCAAAATTGTGAGAAAATAAATTTCTGTTGCTTAAGCTACCCAGTCTTCGGTACTTTGTTATGGTAGCCCTAGCAAACTCACACAACTATCAGTCATCTAGACCTTATTGTTTGTACAGAACTCTATACCCAGCAGCTGCAGAATACACATCTTTTCAAGTATTATTTATGCTTTTAGATTCTATTAAAAATGTCTGCTGCTGTTGTAAAAAAAATCCTATAAATACATACGAATAAAACTCACAAAAGATGTACAAGACTGAAAACTGCAAAATATTACTGAGAGAAATTAAATAAGACCTAAAACTTAGAGACAGAAACCATGCTCATGGGTGAAACAATACCCATTAGTGTTAATAAGATGTCAACTGAAACCAAATTGATTTAAATATTCAATGCAATCCCAATCATAATCTCAGTAGCTTTTGAAAAAATAGAAATTGGCATAGTGATAAATTGCATTTTGCCAAAATTTAAAAATTATGCTTATTAAAAAAGACCACTCACAAAATGAATAGGCAAGCCACGTACTGGAAGAAAACATTTACAAGTTACATATCTGATAAAGAATTTATATGCAGAATATATAACTCAATAATAAAAAAAACAACATAATTTAAAAATTGGCAATAGACAAACTGCAAAAAGATATGAGAATAGCCAGTAAACGCATTAAAAAGTGCTTAATATTGTTAGTTACCAGGGAAATGCAAATAAAACCAGTATATTTCACGTATGTGAAATGCTAAAAAAAGGGCAAAACTATGCCAAAAAAATTTTTTTTAGTTCTGGGGATGGCAGTTGGGGAGAGGCTGGAAAGAGGCAAAAAAGAACTTTCTAGGTGCAATAGAAATGTTTTCTATGTCAACACAGATGTGTTACATGGGTATATGCATGGGTATATCTACCTGATCTGTAAACAAAATAAAGTGTCTTTGAAAGGACCAGTTCAAAACAACAGCAACAAAACACTTAAGTCAATTGCCTCTGTCTAAAGGAACCGGATCTGTAAATTGCTGAAATTCACAGTTCAGAGTGCAAGTCACCTGTAAGGTATTGCAGAGCTCTGCTTGATAGGTGCCCAGGCACCTCACTGGATTTGGAACCTGGACTCTTCCCTGTGGCCCATCTCCCAAGAAGGGAGGCCGGGACATGGGATAAATATTACTCAACTGCAGATTTTCAATAGTTCATAGACTTTCCTAAAGGTCACCAAATTTGTGTAAGTAAAGCTATGGATTGAAATTAGGAGGTTGCTTGGGGTTTAAAGGAGGATTTTCACATTTTTATGTAACATTTTTAAAACAGAGGAATGATAGGTAAATTAACTTTTTTTCTTTTCTTTCTTTCCTTCTCTATTAGGGTTCTTGAGATATAGAGCCAACAGGAGGATGTGTGTATATATACATATATATATGTATATATATACACACACACACACATATGAGGGTGAATCAAAAATTATCCACACTCTGGCTGTAGAATTTAATTAACTTTTAGAAAAGACAATTACATCATTTTTTGACACAATCTCCTTGCTTTTCAATACACTTTGTCCATCTGTCAACAAGCTTTTATATTCCCTCATTAAAAATGTTTTAGGCTGAGCTGAGAGCCACGAATGCACCGCTGTCTTCACTTCTTCATCACAAGTGAATCTGGCTCCTTCTTGTTGGCTAACACTTGTGCGACCTTCCTTGAACTTCTCTATCCATTCGTACACACTTCTTCGAGACAAAGCACTTTCTCCATACTGCGCACAAACTCTTCGATAAATAGTGGCGCCAGATATACCCTCAGACCACAAAAAATGAATCACTGCACACTGCTCTTCTTTCGTGCAGATCGCAAGTGGGGCATCCATTTTTGCTTGCACCGCAGTTACAAATGAACTGATGTAACATGTTCACACCTGCACAGCAGTGACTGGGGAGACAGTAGCCTTGAACGGGAAGTGCTAATAAGACAGTGAGGTCAACAGAAGTTTTCATATAACTGGGGTGTGGATAATTTTAACTCACCCTTGTACATACATACACACATACACACATACACACATGTACACACACGCACACACACGTGCACACAGACACACACGCAAGCAGGTGCAAGGTGCACTCTGACGGCCTGAGAGCCAGGCAGAGGAAGATTGATGTTCGCCCAGTCAGGCAGAGAGTGAATTCAACCTTTCTGTTCTTTTCAAGCCCTCAAAGGATTGAATGGTGCCCACCTACACTGGGGAGGGTCATCTGCTTTACTCTGTCCCCTGATTCAAATGCTAATCTCTTCTGGAAACACCTTCACAGACACACCCAGAAACAGTGTTTAATGAGATAATCTGGGCTTCTGGTGATCCATTCAAGTTGACACACAGCACCATCACCCCTCCCTCCTTCCCTCGCTCCTTCCCTTCCTGCCTCCCTCCCTCCCTCTTTTTCTTCCTTCCTTCCTCCCTCCCTCCTTCCTTCCCTTCCTTCCTCTCTTTCCTTCCTTGATACATTTTCCAATTTAATTTAATTCAATCTCAATTTAATTAAATTGAACATAATTTAATTTCATTAGTTTGGAATTTTCACTTCTGACAAAATACTGATTGTTAAAATGAATTTATTGGTCTGGTAATAATCTTGATTTTTAAATACCCAGGAAAGTGACCTGGTAAAAAAACAGATTTAAAAAATTTTTTCCCCTTTGACATGAATACGAACTAATACTCCCATCAAGGTCAGCTCTCTGAGATAATAATGACATGTTTATATTAACAAATACCTCAAAGACCTTGATGGTTGGCATTGTTTTTCTTCTCATGTTAATTTATAACTCCAAACTTGAAGGTGAAGTTATTTTTCCTTCAATGCTTTCTTTTATAGGAAATGCACACACTCATTACCTATCCTTGTGACTACAGAGTGAGTGCAGGGGAGAAGGTAAAGGAAGAAGAGAAAGGAGGAAACAAACATTTACTGGACAATGACCTGAGCTGGCCACTGTGTTGGGTATTTTCCGTGATTCTCACAATACTCTGATCAGGTGTTGGGAGCTCGATTTTCTGGGCAGAGAGAGCTGGGATGCAGCCAGGTGGGGCAGCCTCCATGTTCTGCCCAGTACACCTAGGACTTGCACACGGGGGTGTGTCTGTGTCCTGTGGCTGTCATGACAAAGTACCACAGACTTGGTGGCTTAAAACAACACAGATTTATTATCTTATGGTCCTGGAAGTTAGAAATTCAAAATGAGTGCTGGGGCTAAAATCAGGGTGGTGCCAGGACAGGTTCCTTCTGGTGGCCCTGGGGGGAAATCTATTTCCTTGCCTTTTCCAGCTTCTGGAGGCTGTCCTCATTCCTTGGCTTGTGTTCCCTGCATACCTTCTCCCCTCTTGATTCTTTCTTTCTTTCTTTAGATTTATTTTTATTTCATTTCAGTTTAATTTGGTTTTATTTTATTTTATTTTTTGGCCCTGTGGCTTGTGGGATCCTAATTCCCCAACCAAGGATTGAACCCTGGCCCTTGGCAGTGAAAGAGTGGAGTCCTAACCACTGAACCTTCAGGGAACTCCCTTTCCTCTTGATTCTGCTGTCACATCACCTTCTTCTTCTGTAGTTAAATCTCTCTCTTCCTACTTATGAAGATACTTATGACATGGTGTCCGCTCCGACAAGCCAAGATAATCGCTCCATCCCAAGATCCTCAATTCAGTCACATCTGCAAAGTCCCTTTTGCCATATAAAGTAATATTCACATGGTCCCAGGGATTAGGATGTGGACATTTTGGGGGATTATTATTCAGCCTACCACATGGGGCAAACGTCATGTTACACAGCACTTCTCTCTGGGGTATCCATTGCTGTCAAAGATTTTTGGTTAAAAGTTATTTTAATATTCAAACAAGCATAGGTATATAACACAGCAAATGCAAAATTTGCATGACTTTTTTAAAGAAATAAATTTTTATCACAGACAATTTCAAACTTTTGCAAAAGCAGCAAGAATAGTATTATAAAACTCCATGGAAGCATCACTCAACTTCAACGACAGTCAAGTCCTGGGTAATTTAGTTCCATCTTTAGCTTCACCCACTCCCCCCCATTCTGGACTATTGTGAAGCAAATACTAAATATATCACTTCATCTGTAAATATTTCACTATGTATATCTGAAGGAGGATTTTTTTTTTATTTACTTCATTTATTTGTGAAATATTTATTGAATGTGTACGATATGCCAGGCTATGTTCTTTTTTTTTTTTTTTTAATTAATTTATTTATTTATTTTTTGGGGGGTACACCAGGTTCAATCAACTGTTTTTATACACATATCCCCGTATTCCCTCCCTTCCTTGACGCCCCCCCCTCGAGTCCCCCCCACCCTCCCTGCCCCAGTCCTCTAAGGCATCTTCCATCCTCGAGTTGGACTCCCTTTGTTATACAACAACTTCCCACTGACTCTTTTACAGTTGGTAGTATATATATGTCTGTGCTACTCTCTCGCTTCGTCTCAGTTTCCCCTTCACCCCCGCCCCCTCCCATACCTCGAGTTCTCCAGTCCATTCTCTGTATCTGCTTCCTTGTTCTTGTCACTGAGTTCATCAGTACCATTTTTAGATTCCGTATATGTGAGTTAGCATACAATATTTGTCCTTCTCTTTCTGACTTACTTCACTATGTATGACAGATTGTAGTTCTATCCACCTCATGACATATAGCTCCATCTCATCCCTTTTTATAGTTGAGTAATATTCCATTGTATATATATGCCACATCTTCTGTATCCATTCATTTGTTGATGGGCATTTAGGTTGCTTCCATGTCCTGGTTATTGTAAAGAGTGCTGCAATAAACATTATGGTACAAGTTTCTTTTGGGATTATGGTTTTCTTTGGGTATATGCCCAGGAGTGGGATTACTGGATCATATGGTAGTTCTATTTGTAGTTTTTTAAGGAACCTCCAAATTGTTTTCCATAGTGGCTGTACCAACTTACAGTCCCACCAACAGTGCAGGAGAGTTCCCTTTTCTCCACACCCTCTCCAATATTTGCTGTTTCCAGACTTTGTGATGATGGCCATTCTGATTGGTGTGAGGTGATACCTCATTGTGGCTTTGACTTGCATTTCTCTGATGATGAGTGATGTTGAGCATCTTTTCATGTGTTTGTTGGCCATCTGTATGTCTTCTTTGGAGAAATGTCTATTTAGGTCTTCTGCCCATTTGTGGATTGGGTTATTTGCTTTTTTGGTATGAAGCTGCATGAGCTGCTTGTATATTTTGGAGGTTAATCCTTTGTCCGTTGTTTCATAGGCAATTATTTTTTCCCATTCTGAGGGTTGCCTTTTAGTCTTGTTTATGGTTTCTTTTGCTGTGCAAAAGCTTTTAAGTTTCATGAGGTCCCATTCATTTATTCTTGATTTTATTTCCCTGATTCTAGGAGGTGGGTCAAAAAGGATGTTGCTTTGATGGATGTCAAAGAGTGTTCTGCCTATGTTTTCCTCTAGGAGTTTGATAGTGTCTGGCCTTACATGTAGGTCTTTAATCCATTTGGAGTTTATTTTTGTGTATGGTGTTAGGAAGGGTTCTAATTTCATTCTTTTGCATGTTGCTGTCCAATTTTCCCAGCACCACTTATTGAAGAGGCTGTCTTTTCTCCATTGTATACTCGTGCCTCCTTTGTCAAAGATAAGGTGCCCATATGTGTTTGGGCTTACTTCTGAGTTCTCTATTCTGTTCCATTGATCTTCCTTTCTATTTTTGTGCCAGTACCATACTGTCTTGATCACTATGGCCTTGTAGTATACTTTGAAGTCAGGAAGCCTGATTCCACCAACTCCATTTTTCCTTCTCAAGATTGCTTTGGCTATTCAGGGTCTTTTGCGTTTCCATACAAATCGTAAGATTTCTTGCTCTAGTTCTGTGAAGAATGCCATTGGTAATTTCATCGGGATTGCATTGAATCTGTAAATTGCTTTGGGTAGTACAGTCATTTTCACGATGTTGATTCTTCCAATCCAGGAACATGGTATGTCCCTCCATCTGTTTGTGTCGTCTTTGATTTCTTTCATCAATGTCTTAAAGTTTTCTGCATACAGATCTTTTGCCTCCTTAGGCAGGTTTATTCCTAGGTATTTGATTCTTTTTGTTGCAATGGTGAATGGGATTGTTTCCTTAATTTCTCTTTCTGCTCTTCCGTTGTTAGTGTATAGGAATGCAAGAGATTTCTGTGCATTAATTTTGTATCCTGCTACTTTACTAAACTCATCAATGAGTGCTAGCAGTTTTCTGGTAGAGTCTTTAGGGTTTTCTATATATAATATCATGTCATCTGCAAAGAGTGACAATTTTACTTCTTCTTTTCCAATTTGGATTCCTTTGATTTCTTTTTCTTCTCTGATTGCTGTGGCTAACACTTCCAAAACTATGTTGAATAACAGTGGTGAGAGTGGACACCCTTGTCTTGTTCCTGTTCTTAGAGGGAATTCTTCCAGTTTTTCTCCATTGAGAACAATGTTGGCTTTTGGTTTGTCATATATGGCTTTTATGATGTTGAGGTAATTTCCTTCTATGCCCATTTTCTGGAGAGCTTTTATCATAAATGGATGTTGAACTTTGTCAAAAGCTTTTTCTGCATCTATTGAAATGATCATATGGTTTTTATCCTTCAATTTGTTGATATGATGTATCACGTTGATTGATTTGCGTATATTGAAGAATCCTTGCATCCCAGGGATAAACCCCACTTGATCATGGTGTATGATTTTTTTAATGTGCTGTTGCAGTCTGTTAGCTAGTATTTTGTTGAGGATTTTTGCATCTATATTCATCAGTGATATTGGTCTGTAGTTTTCTTTTTTTGTGACATCTTTGCCTGGTTTTGGTATCAGGGTGATGGTAGCCTCGTAGAATGAGTTTGGGAGTGCTCCGCCTTCTGCAATATTTTGGAAGAGTTTGAGAAGGATAGGTGTTAACTCTTCTCGAAATGTTTGATAGAATTCACCCGTAAATCCATCTGGTCCTGGGCTTTTGTGTGTTGGGAGATTTTTAATCACTGCCTCAATTTCTGTACTTGTGATTGGTCTGTTCATGGTTTCTATTTCTTCCTGGTTCAGTCTTGGAAGATTGTATTTTTCTAAGAATGTATCCGTATCTTCCAGGTTTTCCAATTGATTGGCATATAGTTGCTTGTAGTAGTCTCTCATGATGTTTTGTATTTCTGAGGTGTCCATTGTTACTTCTCCTTTTTCATTTCTAATTCTGTTGATTTGCATCTTCTCCTTTTTTTTCTTGATGAGTCTGGCTAATGGTTTATCAATTTTGTTAATCTTCTCAAAGAACCAGCTTTTAGTTTTATTTATTTTTCTTATGGTTTCTTTCCTTTCTTTTTCATTTATTTCTGCTCTGATCTTTATGATTTCTTTTCTTCTGCTCACTTTGGGGTTTCTTTGTTCTTCTTTCTCTAGTTGTTTTAGGTGTAAGGTTAGGTTGTTTATTCGATCATTTTCTTGTTTCTTAAGGTAGGACTGTATTGCTATAAACTTCCCTCTTAGAACTGCTTTTGCTGCATCCCATAGGTTTTGGGTTGTTGTGTTTTCGTTGTCATTTGTTCCTAGGTATTTTTGGATTTCCTCTTTGATTTCTGTAGTGATTCCTTGGTTGTTTAAGAGTGAATTGTTTAGCCTCCATGTGTTTGTATTTTTTGCGGTTTTTTTCCTGTAATTGATATCTAGTCTCATGGCGTTGTGGTCTGAGAAGATGCTTGATATGATTTCAATTTTCTTGAATTTGCTGAGGTTTGATTTGTGACCCAAGATGTGATCTATCCTGGAAAATGTTCCGTGTGTACTTGAGAAGAAAGTGTAGTCTGTCGTTTTTGGATGGAATGTCCTATAAATATCAATTAAGTCGAGATGGTCTAATGTGTCATTTAAAGCTTGTGTGTCTTTATTTATTTTCTGTTTGGATGATCTGTCCATTGATGTAAGTGGGGTGTTCAAGTCTCCCACTATAATTGTGTTACTGTCGATGTCCCCTTTTATAGCTGTTAGCATTTGCCTTATGTATTGAGGTGCTCCTATGTTGGGGGCATAGATATTTACCATTGTGATATGTTCTTCTTGGATGGATCCCTTGATCATTATGTAGTGCCCTTCCTTGTCTCTTTTAATAGTCTTTACTTTCAAGTCTTATTTGTCTGATATGAGGATTGCTACTCCAGCTTTCTTTTGACTTCCATTTGCATGGAATATCTTTTTCCATCCCTTTCCTTTCAGTCTATATGTATCCCTTGGTCTGAAGTGGGTTTCTTGTAGGCAGCATATAGAAGGGTCTTGTTTTTGTATCCATTCAGCCAGTCTGTGTCTTTTGGTTGGAGCATTTAATCCATTTTGAAGGAGGATTTTTTTTTTTAAAGTAAAACCATAATACTGTTATCCCACCTAAAAAAGAATAATAGTTAATTGCATCAAATATCTAGTCAATGTTAAGATTTTCCCAGTTTGTCTCATAATTTCTTCATAGTTAATTTGTTCGAATCAGGAGCAAATAAATTGCATGCGTTGCAATTGGTTGAAATGACTCTGAAGTCTTCCTGTTAAATTTGTAGGCTTCTTCTCCCTCCTACTTTTTTTTTAAAATTTGGAATTTATTTGTTGAGGAAATGAGTTATTTGCTCTGAAGAGTTTGCCAATTGGATCCCATGTGGTGTTAGTTATGTTCCCCATTGCCTGTATTTCCTGGGAAGTGAATTTAGAGCTAGAGGCTGGGTCAGATTTAGGTTCAATTTTTTTGGCAAGAATACCTCATAGATGGTGTGGTGTCTTACCCTCGGGAGACACATAATGTCTGGTGTGTCTTTTTGTGTGATATTATCAGTCAGTGATGATCATTGCTGAGATCCTTTAACGCATCAAGCATTGTAAAAATGTTGATTTCTTTATTCCGTCATTCCTTCTTCACTTATTCCATCATTCCTTCTTCACTTATTCCATCATTCCTTCTTCACTACTATCCTTTAAAAAAAGGAAAAAAAAAAAAAGGAAAAAAAAAGAGAAAAAAAAGAAGGAAAAAGACTTCCTTTATGAACTATTTGGTTACCTGAGGTACAGTTCATACCTAAGTAGGATAAATGTTTGATTTACTTGTTTCTTTCTTTTTTCTTTCCTTTTTTTTTCTTTTTCTTTTTGCCAATTTTCAAAATAATAGGTTTCTAGCACCTTCCAGCAGTGAACACTGAGAGGTTTTTTGTTTGTTTGTTTGATGTTTGTTAATTAATTAATTAATTTATTTTATTTAATTTATTGCCTCCACTGGGTCTTCAGTTGCTGTGTGCGGGCTTCCTGTAGTTGTGTTGTGCAGGGGCTACTCTTCATGGTGGTGCATGGGCTTCTCGCTGCGGTGGCTTCTCTTGCTGTGGAGTATGGGCTCTAGGTTCTCGGGCTTCAGTAGTTGTGGCACGTGGGCTCAGTAGTTGTGGCTCACAGGCTCTAGGGCACAGGCTCAGTAGTTGTGGCACATGGGCTTAATTGCTCTGTGGCATATGGGATCTTCCCGGACCAGGGCTCAAACCAGTGTTCCCTTCATTGGCAGGCGGATTCTTAACCACTGCACCACCAGGGAAGCCCTGTTCGTTTGTTTTTGTTTTGAGTCATTATGCGCTCATGCAATGAAACCTATTTGTGTGTTCCAATCCATTACAGCTATTATCTTTCCTGATGCACACATTACCTCATATTTGGACAGTGAGAGCCTCTTCATGTTGGTTATACTAGTAGTTTGCTTTGTTTTGGTTTTTATTGCTTCTTTGCTTTGTGGAATGACAAGATGTTCCAGGCTCATTTTATACATTTCTTACCCCAGATCATGGATTCAGCCATTTCTGCAAGGACTCCTGATTTTTTTTGTAGGAAATATTTAGGTATGGTATTCTGGGTGTGAAGGGTGCTTATTGCTGCTGAGTTGGTTACAATGTTCAGGCCTAGTCAACATAGAGAGCTAGGACATGTATTTTTTAAGGTAAAAAAATCATGAGTTCATACTGATATTTTGTTTCTGCTTTTTTTTTTCTATTTTTAATTTTTTTCTTTTTCTCATACTGATAGTTTTAAATTCAGAATCATCACCATAGAGGTTTAATTAACCTTACGTTTCTTAGCTGCATCTTTTTTTTTCCAAAATTTAAAATCCTATTTCCCAAAATAATTATAATTAGTCAATATGCAATACACATACAGTCTCAGAATAATAATATTAGTATCAACAACATGATTACTAAAAACAATGTAAGATCTTTTCTGGGGGGAGGGTGGGGCAGGGTTTTTGGTTGTTATGTTTTGTTCTTAGAGTACCTCCTACGAGATATGTGTAGTCAACTTCATGTTTTAGAGTCACTTGAAATTGTTCTTCTGTATGAAGTTATCGCACCACTAAATATATTATTTCAATATTTAGAGATCACTTTAAAATTTTATTTTGTTTTATAATTATGTAATATTTATAATTATAAAATGTTTACATAATTCCAAAATCAAATATATAGAATAAGGTATATCTGTAGAACTCTAGCTTTTATTCTTCTGGCATGTAGAGATATTTCTCTTTCTGTTTTACAGATATATAATGCTGCCCTTGTATGGATATACCACAACTTATCCATCCAGTTCCCAACTGGAGGCTGTTTGGGTTGTTTTCAGTCTTTGTTATTGCAGACGCTGCTGTGATACCTTGGGTTCATGTTTTTATCGTATTTTTATCATTGTATTTTTGGAATCAATTTCTGAAAGTGAGAATTCTGGGTCGAAGGATACATACAGATGTAATTGTGTTAGACATTGACAAATTCCTTTCTATAGAAGAGGTTATAATACCTTGCATTCCTATCAGGTAGGAAACTACCTGTTTTCCTGGACAACAGTCTGGGCAACAGATTATGTTGTCAGATTTCCAGATTTCATCAAACTGATAGGTGAGCTATTGGTTTTCAGTGCAGTTTAAAAATGAGCGTGGTGGAGAATCTCCTCATATATTAAATATTTGCTTTTCTTTAACTGTGACCTTGCATCTCACATTTCTTGTTGCAGCACACTTTTAATAAGAAAGGATATGTTTAAGACACATTATGTCTGAAAATGTCAATAGTACGTGGATCATGATTCACGTGGGTATGTAATTCCAGCCTGAAAATTATTTTCCCTCTGAATTTTGAACTTTCTGGCTTCTAAAATTGAGTTGCTGATGAGAAGTCTAATGCCACTCTGATTCTTGCACCTTTTTTTTTCTGTGAAACTTAGGAATCTTTTCTGAAGGCTGGCGTTCTGATATTTTACAACGCTAAGTCCTGGTGTGAGATTATTTCTTTTTTTGTGTGTTCTGGGCTGTTGGTATAGCCTTTCCATCTGAAAAGTCAAATCTTTTATCTCTGAAAAATTATATTGTATTATTCCTTTGATTATTTGTTCTGCTTTATATTGTCTTTCTCGTCTGTTTGTACTACCTGTTAGTCAGATGTTGGACCTCTTGGACTGATCGCTTATGCCTCTTATCTTTTCTCCCCACTTTTTATATTTCTTAGTTATTTTACTATATTTTCTGTGAATTTTCTTCAATGTTATCTTCCAGTCCTTCTACCATGGATGCAACATTGCCTCAAATCTCTTTAAAGATACACAATTTACATCTTTGATACATAAGGTCTCTAAGTATTATTCCAGATCCAGGAGTCACAATCTTCACTTTTGGATCAGTCTGTGTTGAGTTTAGATGTTTGGTTAGGGTGCTAAAGACTACTCCCTAATTGAGACCTTCCTCTGTTATTTACAAAAAAGTCTGAAAAGAACTAGGAGGAAAACAAAGGAGTGCTTGGAAAGAAAGTAAGGGACTGACTTAAGAATTGTATACTGGAAATATATTCTTCCCTTAAGTGACATTGTAATTCTCCAGAGTTAGCCCCCTTGAGGGACTATATTTTGAAATCTACAAGTCATTATCAAGTGTATGGTATTATATTTCGACAATGTGGTATAGTGGTATGACCACTGTATTTAGGTTCTAGACTGGAATCTGTGTATTAGTCAGGACTCTTGGTAGTAAGTGACAGAAACCTAGTTCTAACTAGCTTAAACACCAGCGGGGTTTAATGGGAACAAATTGTGAAGGGCCCACAGAACCAGAGGGAGCGCAGTGGGAACTGGGATGCTGCTGTTACTCTCGATCTCCACCTCACATCTTGCTTCCCTCTGATGGTTAGTGTCATGCCAGGCTGTTCCACATAGATGGGGACATGGGTGATGACAGTTCTGGAATCATGAATCAAGAGGAAAGGGTGAGCAGGGGACTCTCCCTCCAAGCTTTGACATGAAAAGTTCCAGGGATGGACTTGATAGGCTCTCGTCCTGATACCTGCTCACCTAAAGCCAAACTCTGTGGCCAGGAAGGTGATGGCTAAGACTGGTGAGAGCCCACCTTTGGGATGGGGCAGGAGTTGGGTAAGATCTTAAAGATGGGAAGGCCCACCACAGCCACACTGTTGGAGTGGGGGACGGGAGGAAAGGGGAAAAAAGGGGAATAGTGCTGGACATCTAGCAGCCCAGATATACACCAATCTCTTCCGCTAACTAGATCCATGACTTCTGAACCAACCCAGATCCCCCTCTTCTATTGGCAGAGTAAGATGTGAGGATGAAGCATCTCTGTGATTCTTTTCCAGCTCAAACACATGATTTTGCTGAAAAATCACAAGTTCTTCTCTTTATTCTTTTTTAACTTGCATGAGAATTAAATATCTCTGTTAAAGACCGGAAAATCGTGATTCCACACATTAACTAGGAGAGGGAAACAGAACTATTTAAAGAACATCCTGCCTCTGAGGATTTTTCAGAAAGTGAAGCATATTCCTGTACTTATTGTTTCACCCCAGAACACAGATATAAATATCTAACCACCTTTTCCCCACAGTGTATTTTATCTCCCTAAGGAGGCTCTGATTGTGGCAGAAGGTCTCGAGGGGCTGAGTGCATAGCATGGCTTTCTCTTGGTGGCAGCTGGTCAGGGAGGGCAGTGCTAGTGCCATTTGGCTCCCAGACATCTGTCTACCAGTAAAAGCTGGAACAAACAGTCTTCAAATGCAGCTGCAGCCAGCTCTCTAAATACTAAAGGGGCCAGCTGGCTGATTCCAAGGACCTGTAATCACACCTCATTGTCATTCTGTGTGTAAGTGTAAGGAAGTGCGTGCAATTAACATCTAGTCCCTGATTGTAATCAGATGCCATTAATTTCTGATTTTTGCCAATCGCCAGAGCACATTTAAAAAGTCATAAATTTTTTCCATCAAAACTATGAAGGTGCAGGGGGCGGGGGTGTTAGGGTGGGATGAATTGGGAGATTGGGATTGCCATATATACATTACTAATAAGAAAAAAATGTCAAATTGTACACTTTAAATATATGCAGTTATTGTATGTCAACTATATCTTAATAAAATTCCTTAAAAAAAGCTGTCAAGGTCTCATGCATCTCTTCTCCAATTTTTCCTGTTCCTTCTCTCCCCTAGTTATAGTTTCTTGCTACATCTTTTCCTCTTTCTCTAATGTTAGCCATAGATATTGAATTAGACTAGCATATGTTTGTTAATTATACCAAGTCTTTTGAACTCAGCCAGAAATGAGGGTTGTATCAGATAGTCTGAGTAACTGGTATGTTGGGCAAGATGGACTGAAGGATAAAATCAAGATAGAACCTTATTGGGATTTCCATGGTGGTCCAGTGGTTAAGACTCCACGCTCCCAAGGCAGGGGGTCTGGGTTCAATCCCTGATCAAAAAAATAGATAGAACCTTATTTTGAGTTTTGTTTCCTACTGTGCTCTTAGAACTTACTTGGTGAGGATGGCCTTCCTGTGCCCCTGGACAAGGACGAAGGTGGTCCATGTGTGGGGTTCCTTCTGTTTGCCCCTCCAGATTCACTCTCCACCCTGATGTGTACGGATCACTTTAATATGCTTCGTGCCTTCTGGATTCCAGTTGGATTTGGGCAATGGGGAGCTCCAGCAGGAAACTGGAGGGAGGGATGAGAACATGGTCAAGGAATTTAATTTCCAGCCTCCCTCCCCTGGGAGGTCAACTCAGCTGGCTGCATCCCTTGATGGAAGGGTGACTCTCTCAAGGTTGTCTGCTCTTCCCAACTCTGTTTCCCTCCCTGCATCCCTGCGGGATGAGGGAGGTATGGTGTCAGCTCCATTGCTATTCACCAGGGTTCCTTCTATCCCTTGAGGTTTTCTCCTGCATGCGGTCTCCACCTTTGTTATTTGACATGTTGTAAAGCAACCCTCCCCAAATTATTGGAATTTGAGTGCGCCCCCCTTCACCCTCCTTAGGGAGCAGACAATTTTGCAACCACTTTAGTTGCAAAAAAAATCTCAGTGATGAAAGGACAGTATTCAGTCCAAGATATTAATCAACACTGCAATCTTCACTCCAGCATAAGAATCATCCCCCTCCCCCAGGTAGGATGTGTAGGTGGGCCCCTGCCTCTAGTGGGGGAAGGGCGTGTGGCTGGCTCTGCTCTCTTTTACACCTCATCTGCACCCTGCTATTCCATTCCTAGACTGAAATGGGGGACAAAGGGGACAGGACAGTTTCAGTTGAACTGGTTCTGTCATAACCCGGTTTTGCACCCTCTGGCCTGGCATGGTCAGAACAAGCTCTTTCTCCTGGCCCCTCAGAAACTCCCTGCACCCCAATCCCAGCTGCACACCCATGACTGGGAAGGTCTCCCCTCCATCTGGTGCTCCCCTCAGCCCTGGTTCCCCAGGGGCCCTTTCACACTTGGATGCTCCCTGTTGGAGAATCTTCATCCTTTCGGGTCATCTTCTTGGGCAGTACTTAAAATTCTAGGTGACCTTCCCATCAGCAAAATTCATATCTAGTTGACAATCTATCCAGCTCACCTCTGTTGTGACCCCCAAAACAACTCAACAGCCTAATTCTCATGGGGGCCAGTGTGTCTGCAAACACCTGGGGATACCCAGGCTCTGGGAATGGTTCCTTGAAGATGGAAGCAAGTGGAGAGATACCCTTCCCCTTCTCTACTGGGGAAGAGGACTGGAACTCACAGCCCAGCCAGTCTCCAAAAAATCACTCACAAAGTCATCTCTGTCACCACATTCTCCAGTCTCTAATATTCCCCGAATGTGGGAGGAGGTTTAAGGGCAGGAGGGAATTAGTTCTCCAATATCCACTCTGAAGATTCCTCTGGGGTGTGTGGTGAGGGTGGGGTGGAGAAGCAATTGGTCTCACACATTCTGGTATGTCATCTTTACCTCATTTTGAAGTCTCAGTTAAAACCTCAATTTTAACAGACTATAACAGACTGTTACGTATGCTTTTAGTTGCTGGTAAAAAGAAACAGAACAAAACAGTTCAAATTGGCTTCCACAATAAAGAGAATTTATTGGTTCCCAGAAATAAAAAAGTCCGGAGATCAGCTGCTCCATTTCTCTGTAATTCTCTCAGTTCTGCCCGTCTCCATGCTTACGAGGTGGTTGCCATATGAGCCGGGTATGTGCTTCCTTGTTCATACCCAGGGAACGAAGAGGACATCTTTTCCCTCAACCACTGAATGAGAGTCTTGAGATTTATTCTGACTGGATAAAATTTAACAACATAGGTCAGGTTCTTATCCCAGGTCAATTCCTAACGCCAGGGGAGAACCGTAGGCTGATTGGCTTAAGCCTGGGGTAGGAGCCATCCCGGCTCATTCACTGTGGGAGAGAGATGGGTTATCCCCATTGCGTTAAACATCTGGGGACCCTTTCCTGGAATTGGTGGTGATGGTAGTGGAGGTGATGGGGCTCAGACTCAGCCTTATCCACATCTCCTAGTTGTGTAACTCAGAGGAAGGGTGGGAAGGGTTGTTCAGGAAGCAACTACAACCCCCAGTCCAAGGTCCTCTTATTCAAGCCTCTCTTTTTGTCCCCACATAAAATATGATTTTGTGGGTATCTAAATATTTTACATTCATAATACAAACACTCTCATGACTTTAAAGGGTGCTCGTTTTGCTCTGGGGATGACTTCTCCATTAGACACAGTGCTGAGGGCCTGAGATATTTTTAAGACCCCATGAAAAAATGTTTTAAGTTTGAAATCAGAAGAAAACAAATGAACTTGTAGGTCAAAGAAATATTTTAAAAAATAATATTTGTATATGTATCTTTATAGCAATACAGTTGTAAAACATTATTTTTCTTTTTAAAAAATTTTTTAAAATTTAAATGCAGGAATGGCCCCAGCAAGACACAAGTTCCTAGGACCACCGAAAGTCATCAGGCAGGACTTCCCTGGTGGCGCAGTGGTTAAGAATCCGCCTGCCAATGCAGGGGACATAGGTTCGAGTCCTGGTCTGGGAAGATCCCACATGCCGCGGAGCGACTAAGCCTGTGCGCCACAACTACTGAGCCTGTGCTCTGGAGCCTGCGAGCCACAACTCCTGAGCCCAAGTTCCATGACTACTGAAGCCTGAGAGCCTAGAGCTCGTGCTCCACAACAAGAGAAGCCACCGCAGTGAGAAACCCTTGCACCAAAATGAAGAGTAGCCCCCGCTCACCACAACTAAAGAGAGCCCCTGTGCAACAACAAAGACCCAACACAGCCAATAAATTAAAAAAAAGAAAAGGAAAAAAAAGGCACCAGGCAGCGCGGCTCTGCATTCCTTCCTTACTGGGATATCCCACCACAGTATTCAAGTGTTGCTAATAGGAACCCAAAGCCTGAGGCAAAGAGATTATCCCTTTGACATAAAAACCTAAAATATTTGAAGCATTTTCTTCCACTTGGAGACTGATGAACATGGGCACAGTTTGCTAGAGATAAAGTAGTTTCACGCACATTACATCATGATCCCCGTAATAACCCTGCTGCAGGGTTATTATGCTGACCCACTTAAACCATGAAAAATTAGGCTCAGGGAAGGCAAGTAGCCTTTTCACAGTTTCCTACATGGTTATACCTCCTGGAGGAGTAGGTCAACACAAGGCTTTTGATTTCAAAGCTTTCGCTTATTGCTAGTGGCCAGAGGGACTAAAATTGGAAGTAAATTTTTTTTTTTGTAAATGTTTATCTGACCAAGCAAAGTGGGCAGTGACCTGGGGCACACTCAAAGGATTCTAAGAGCAGATGTAGGGCCTTGGGGGTACCTTTCTTCCCAGATGTGCTGCCAGATTGTCCAAATCGCAGCTGGTCCGTTTCCCACCCGCCTTTCCTGTCCTTAAACTGTGGTGCTTTAAAGTCAAAGGCCAGCTTCCTGGGGCAGCTGAGGAAGGCTGTCCTTACCAGCCAGAAGGGATGCTCGCCCCATTCAAGCAGCAAATGGCTCCCAGATCCAGAAAGCAGAGGCACTTACACGCTTTCCAGGAACACCACCACTGCCCACAGACGCCTCTCCAACTTGTCCTTGCAGTGCCAGCTTGAGTGATCTGGGGCCCTTTCCGGGGGTCTCGTTAGAGCAATAACAACGTACAAAAGGAACGTGTGATGCGGTGGCTCCCCAACAACCCCTGCTTTCTCCACCTCAAGGAAATTAGGCAGACAAACTGGAGCCCTGGCAACCAAAAGTGGAGGTGCCCCCACCGACAGCATCTGCATCACCCAAGAGCCTGTTAAGCAAATTCTTGGGCCCCTCCTGACCTATTGATTTAGAATCTGTGAAGGGGGTGTAGATGAAGAATGTCACCTGTCATTTCAGTTAACAAAGGATGTTTTGGCCATCAAGCCATCAGCCACTGTAGCGCCCTGATTTCAATGAGCACATCTTCCCATACATAAAAAAAGTGTGAAATTTATTAACGTGAGATGTCTGGTTTTCTTTAACAGTTATCATTTGATGTTCCAACTACCTGTTTCTGTTGCTGTTTGTTTTGCCAAAATCTCCTATACCTCCTGGCTCCTTCCTTACCTCTTTGGAACAGTCCCTCACAACTAACCGAGAGGCTGCCTCCTGGGCTTACGTCCTCAGCAAGTCCACCAAATAAAGCATAATTCTCAACTTTTAGTTGTGCATTTTTTTTTCTTTGCAGTGCACAGTGGGACTCAGAAATCTGTCTCTTAACCAGCTTCCAGGTGACTCTTAGACACGCTACATGTGAGGGGTTGTAGCTATAGAGACAGAGGGAGCAGGCCACCGAAAGCAGGCCTGTGCCCCAACACTTCTATCTCAGAGGGGTGTACAGGCGGCATATTTAGTAACCATTGCCAAGTTCCTCGTGAGGGGCTGGTAATTTAGTTTTGTGGGCGTAACTTTTTGAAAGGGCGTAACTTCCCCTCCTACGCGAGAGGCTTCACGCTCCTCAAGGAGCCTAACGAGCCCATCTCCCGCAGCTTCAATTTCCTAAGGATGGGAAGCCTGGCGCAGGCGCAGTGACTCCCGCGCCAGGCCCAGCTCCAAGGCGAGCATGCGCGCTGCCAGCCTGCCGGCCGTCCCTCCGACGCCGCGCCCCGCCCGGCGCATGCGCGACGGCGACCTTCCTTTTTTTTTTTTTTTTTTTTTTTTTTTTCCCGTGACGCTCCGCCGCGCGGGCAGTTTGTAGCTCATGGCGGGCGCTTGGTCTCCGGATTGTTGCAAAAGATGCTCCTCTACTAGGTGTGCGTGTGGCGACAAGGGCAAGAGGAGCGACTCCTCGCTGTTAGGCAGGCGGCTCTCAGAAGACTCGAGCCGCCACCAGCTGCTGCAGAAGTGGGCGAGCATGTGGAGCTCCGTGAGCGGGGACGCGTCGGTGGCCTGCGCGGAGAGGACGGCGAGCGAGGAGGCTGCGGAGCCGGCGGAGGAGGAGGGGGACAGGCCGCTGGTGTTTCTGTGCTCCGGCTGCCGGCGGCCGCTGGGCGACTCGCTGAGCTGGGTGACGAGCCAGGAAGACACCAACTGCATCCTGCTGCGCTGTCAGTTCTTGCGGGGGGCGTAGGGCTGAGGGCCGGCTTCTGCCCGGGGGTGGCCGCACCTGGGCAGCCCCGGAGGAGGCGGGAGGGTGTTTGGGGGCCTCCCAGCGTCTTTAAAAGCAGAAAAGCCTGAGAGATGAGCTGACCCAGAAAAGGGGGAGGAGGGGGGTCATCCCTGTTACCTTGGGCTCCCGAGTGACAGGTCCTTTTCTGGGGTTTCCCCATCTTGGAAGAGCCGTGGGTGAATCGCAGCGTCGTCGTGAGCCTTGCTTAGAAAAAAGATGACCGGTAAGCATTTAGGGTGTAGCTGCTCCGTGTTACTCCTCATAGAAATTAGCGGGCTGTGCGTCAGTAAATAGTATTGTTAACGGTTTAGGAAACTAAGCTTTTTAGCCGCGCCTGCTTCCTTCAGGGGATGTCAGGGTTGATGTCTCAGATCTTAGTAGTTGTATCAGCGGACGCCTTTACCGTCCGAAGTGGTACAACCGTACAGTTGACAGAACATAATGCTATCAAAAAAATGTGAGGAGACTTACAAGAAAAGCACCAACAACCCTATCAGAATTGGAGAGGAAGGAGGATGTAGTAAGCATACAGGTAACTGGTAGAGCCAGTATCTTTTGAAACCTGTGTGTTTCGCCAACGTTTCCTTGTTTTGTTGTTTCCTAGTATTTATTTAGGGGAGTGGTTCACCTATTTTTTTTCTGAGTTGGCGTAAAAATGACTTTTTTTTTTTTTTTTTGCACTTGTTTTCAAGATGAAGTTTAGGCTCGCTTTGAATTCTGTAAATTTTTTTTATAAACATGTATTTATTTATTTATTGGCTGCATTGGGTTTTTGTTGCTCCACGCAGACTTTCTCTAGTTGTGGCAAGTGGGGGCTACTCTTCTTTGCAGTGTGTGGGCTTCTAATTCTGGTGACTTCTCTTGTTGTGGAGCACAGGCTCTAGGTGTGTGGGCGTCAGTAGTTGTGGAATGTGGGCTCAATAGTTGTGGCTCGAGAGCTCAGTAGTTGTGGCACATGGGCTTAGTTGCTCCGTGGCATGTGGAATCTTCGCGGTCCAGGGATGGAACCCGAGTCCTTTGCATTGGCAGGTGGATTCTTAACTACTGTGCCACCAGAGAAGTCTTGAATTCTGTAAATATTTATGGCAGAAATTCACCACCGATTTGTTGACGTTTGTGGAGTGTTTTCCTTTCTGCGGTATATTGGGAAGAAAGGAGGGCAGCAGTGTCCACCTGTTACCTGAAACTTTTTGCAACCTGTTTTCCTTAAGGGTTCAATTAACTGTAATTGCTGAGTCCCTTTCAGTTGTTAAACGTAAACCTAAGAAGATACATTTCATACAATCCATTGAGATTAATCTTTGCCTAGTAAAATCAAATAATGCAGAACTTACCCCAATCCTGACATTCTCATGTCGCCAGGGTTCAGCATACTTTATTCTCATTTAGATTTCCAGATACTCTCCGTGTATGTATGAGCATGTTTAAACATGTAAATTTTTTCAAATTCCCTAAACATGTAAATTTTTAAAAAGACACTTGAGATTATATTATTTATACTGTTAAGCATCCTTACTTTTTTATTCTGCATGTATATTCTGAGTATTTTTCCGTATTAGTGCATATAGACATACTTCACATTTTTTTTTAATAATTGGGGTATAGTTGTTTTACAATGTTGTGTTGGTTTCTACTGTACAGTGAAGTGAATACTTCACATTTTTAACAGTTGCCTGTTATACCCTTGCTGAGAGGCAGTATAGGTGATGGCCCTCAACTGCATGAGTTTGAATCCTGGCCTGCCACTTACTAGCTGTGTCTTTTTGGGCAAACTTCGTAGCCTCTCTGTGCTTCAGTTTCCTCCTTTGTAAAAATGGGGATAATACTTACATGGGGTGATTAGGAGGATTAAGTGAGTTAATGTGTGTCATGTGTTCAGAAGAAATAGGAAGTGCCACTTCAGTGATATCTTTAATGGAGATGCCATTCATCCTCCCAGTCTGCCCCTGTTGGTAGAAGTCTAGGTTTTTTTTTCCAGCATTGCCACCATTAGAACAACTGTATGTATTTGGGTTGAGATTTTGATACAGTAGGAGAAGCTCTTCCTTTTGGTAGGTGAGTTTATGTCATTTACAGCTTTTTAAAGAAATAATGTTGATATGTTGGGTGTTAAATCTTTACCGTACTTCCTGTTTTTACGTCTTTTGTATCCTTTATCACGTGGGCTCTTTCTTTTGTTTTATGTTTGAAAACACTATTCTGTTATTTAGCTTTTCTATACCAGTAGTTTTTAAAATTTAAAACTATATATAAATATTCTTTTTTTTTTTAATCAGCTTTAGACAAATCGATTTAATACCCTCTCCCACCTTCCCTTCCTCCCAGTGAAAGATTAAGAAATGAACTGTGGGATTAATTTCCATTCCCCTCCCCACTCCAATTTGAGTTAGTTTAATTATTTTTACTTTGTCCAAGTTTATATTTACATACTGTTCTGTAGCCATAGCATCGTCATTTAGCTTTTTTTTTAATATTTATTTTTGACTGTGTTGGGTCTTCATTGCTGCGCACAGACTTTCTCTAGTTGTGGCGATCAGGGGTTACTCTTCGTTGCGGTGCATGGGCTTCTCCTGACAGTGGCTTTTCTTGTTGCGGTACACAGGCTCTAGGGCGTGAGGGCTTAGTTGCTCTGCGGCATGTGGGATCTTCCCAGACCAGAGATCGAACCTGTGTCCACTGCACTGGCAGGTGGATTCTTAACCACTGTGCCACCAGGGTAGTCCTCATCATTTAGCTTTAATACAATGTTTCTATGAACTTATTTCTCAAGTCCAGGACTCATTAATAATAAGGAAGCTTATTAATAGCTTTCTCATTCCTGAGTTGTTTATTTGATTAATCATCACCAGTGGTTTCCCCATCCCCAAGCAAGCTTCAAATTTGAGTGTTGGAAATGTCTTTCTGTTGTCTTTATACATGAATGTCAGCTTGGCTGCATGTTCCGTTCTTGGGTCATGCTCTGCTTTTCCAGGCACAGGGAGCAGCTAGTGCAAAAGCCGTTAGGCTAGTGTGGCTGAATAGTAGAATAAAGATGAGATTTAGGGAGGGAGGAAGGGGCCAGAAGATTCAGGGTCTTGTGGGCTGTTCCATGGAATGAGAATCTAATCTAGGGAATGAGGTGTTTAAGCAGGAGAGTGATATGACCCAGTTTTTCCTTTGGAGGACACATTGAAGAGAAGAATAAGCATGGAAGTGGGCAGGTCCGTCAGGAGCTAGTGCAGCCATCCAGGAAGGGGAGGTGGTGGTTTGGAGGCTAGAGTGAGGGTGGTGAGGTGGAATTGACAGGACTTATCTGTGGCGTGTCTGTGGGGGGAGCAGGGTAAGGAGACAGTGAATCAAGGGTGACACCGGTTTCTGATTTGAGCAATGGGTAGGTGGAGGTGGAATATGCTGAGTTAAGGTAGCCTGTAGAGGAGGTGAAATCAAGAGTCTCTTCTGGCCATTTTAGATCTGATGTCCTTTCTTCATGTCCCTCCACCCCATTCTCCTCCTTTAGTTGTGTCCTGAACTTGGGGACTGGGAATGTTTTCTGCTGCTTCTAGGGTTCAGCTTTGACCCCTGTCCAAGTTGTGGTCTGAAAGATGTTTGGCTGGGTTCCTGAGGGCCCTCTCAATTACTTCTAGAGAGATGAGCTCTGTGTGAGATCTGGAGGTGTACGCACAGGCTTTTATCCTCTTCCTTGGGTTGATTCCAGTTTTACTGTGTGTGGCAGGTATTCTTGGTAGTCTGTGATTTGAGGTTCTAATTGTTCCAAGTTTTACTGTCAATTGAATCCCCCCCCCCATTGTATTCATTTTGTTAATTTCAGTGTTTTTCTGGGAGGGGAGGGAAATAACTCTTGTTCTGCTACCTTTTTCCAGAAGACCCTGTACATATAGTTTCAAACCACCCTGCACATGTGTGACTTTGGGCGCTTATTTTTTTCTGGCCTTCTGAGTACTAAAATTAAAGTTGAATTAGAAGTTCTCTCAATGTCTGCATGTAAATTATAACAAACCACCTTAATAAATTATTGTTACTTTCTTCTTTCTAGGTGTTTCCTGTAATGTTTCTGTGGATAAGGAACAGATACTATCCAAACGTAAAGATGAAAATGGTTGGTGAGTAAGGGTATATCTCTATGAATATGTATGTTAGAGAAAATGTTTATTTTTCAAATAAAAATCTTTAAAAAAGATCATCAGCAGTAAGATTTGGGATGAAACTTTTTTCATGGTAATCAGTATAAAATCAGTCATTCCCATATCAATTCTTGAGCAATGGGGGTGTCCTTTAGATATGAGATGGAAGAGTTTCTAAACTTCTCAGGGCATATTCTGACCCTCCCTTTTTGGGTGATTGGGCTTGGTGCTGAAGAAAATCGAAAATAAAAATAGGAAAAGAAAATATCTGTATCGTGGAATCTCCAAGCCAAAGGATGCTTTAAATTAATGCTCCCCACGTTTTTCATGTCACGGTGCCCATAGAAAATGCTAATGTCACACATACACACATATACAGCCTGTTGAGGTAAACAGACAGGCTGTGGAAAGACAGCACAGGGGCTCCAGCAGTCCCAGGGCCTGAGTTGCCACTCCAAGGCTTGAAGGGGTTGGTATCTTGCTATACCTGCCACCTATCTGCTGTAAGTGGTGTCCTCAGCAAGCTGAATGGGAAGCTCTGCTTTCTAGTATTGTTGCCTGAAACGTGTCTTACTGATGTGTATGAGTAAGTGGTATACAAGCAACTAAACAGAAGTTAATAATCATATATACTTTTTATTTTAAAATATTGGTTTTTAATTTTTAGTAATGTTAGTGTCCTATTTAAATGAAGTATATTTTAATTTAAAAAATTGCTCTATTTAAGGGGAATTAAGTTCCTAACAGAACAAGTAGTACGTGGATGTAACAAAAATTGTACTGCCAGCGTGCTGGTGATTAAAATTTGGAAAACCCAGCCTTAGATCATTTTTCATTTTGTGGATGTCGAAAGCGAGGCCTGGGGAGGCCTGTCCTTCGTGAAGGACACAGGACTAATTAGTAAGAGCTAGGATGATGTTTTGTTATCTCTCTTTGCTTCCTGCAGAGTGTTTTCTACTTCCCAACTCTAGTCACTTTTATGTCAACTCTGCCGTCTTTGCCACATCCGTGTAACAGCTATGCTATCGTGTACTCAATATTTTTCATTAAATTTTCTCTGAATTTTTATTTAAATTTATTTAGAAAGGAATCTTTATATTACTGCCATAAATGTATCATCTGCTGTAACTAGAAAGTAACTGTGAAGATAATTACAGTGAAAACGAATGTTATTAAATTCTAGCTGAGATACTATTGCTTGGCTGGTTCTGAGCCTGAGGTCTGTTCTCTTACTGTTAAAAGATTTGCAACTGTGAGATACAAGCTAAAGATATTCTCTTTATATCTTCTTCTCTTTATAATCAGGACTGCTAGAGAATTGAAAAGAGAATTGACTTCTGCTCTGAACCAGTGTTACTTAGTGCTGTTTACTTGTATCACCTGAACCCATCCTTTATCCCAAACTGTGGGCCCAGCACCTGTTTTTGTAAATACATTTTTGTTGGAACACAGACAGTGTCCATTCAGTTATGTGTTATCTGTGGTGGCTTCCATGCTATAGTGGTAGAGGCAAGTAGTTGCAACAGACACCATGTGGCCTGCAAGCCTAAAATGTTTGTTCTCTAGGTCATTACAGAAAAAAATTTGCCCATCCCTGCCCCAGAGCATTAATGATCCTTGGTGGACAACATAACATTTAAAGGACATGTAGAATCTTTTTGTCTTATTTCAAAATTTTAGTTAATTTTTCTTAATACTGGATTGAGGCATTTACATTCTAGAAAAACACCACCTTACTGTACTCTCTTCTTGTCACTTTTGTACATGCCCTTTGTCATTAGATACTTAAGGCAGTATGGAGGTGACTGTCTACATTTCTAATGTAAGCATCTTACTGTCATTCTTTCCTTTCTCATACATATGACTTAGTAGGGTCATAACAACATACTTTAACAACTTAAACATTTAGGTGTTTATGCATCTCAACAATGGGATTTTTGTTGAGTTGCTAAAGCAGCGGCATGTCTTGTTGCAGCATCCTGGAGACTTTGTACTGCGCAGGATGTTCACTTAACCTTGGCTACGTATACAGATGCACACCCAAGAATCTAGACTACAAGCGGGACTTGTTCTGCCTCAGTGTGGAAGCCATTGAAAGGTGTGTTTGATGTATAAATGAATAGCTCATAACTGAATTTTCAGAAAGTTGTTTGCAGAGAAGTTGGTATGAAAACATTTAAACTAAACATTGTTTGGTTAAAATATATTTTTAGGTAATAATTTCTGACAGTCAAGCTAGTGATGTTTTGTTTGGACTTGATTTGTTTGCTGTTGGAAAAGTGTCATTCTAAGTTGTAGGAGAAAACACTGTGAGAACATTTTTCAGAGTAAAAATATGTTGTTTTTCTTAATAATTGAATTTAGTTTAATGGGTTTTTTTTTAAAGTAATTATCTTGGATCATTATATTTTGTCCATTTTATTTTTTTTAGTCTGCTAGAATATCATGAAGAAATAGGAATTTCAGAAATGGTCAGGAAAGAAGTCCCTTTGGTGTTCTGGAAAAGTAGAAATTCAAACTTCAGCTATTTCCTTGAGAGTAGTAAGTAATTGTCTGCTTTTTTGAGAGATGCAAAGAAGTACCTTCATTTTTTAAGACCTCTAAAAAGTGTTAGGAGACAAGGTGAATTAGAGTCTGATGACAGATACCTTAATGGTCCTCTAATTAAAATAGGAAACAATCAATTGACCCCAATGTATTTTCACTTATCCTGGAAAAGATGTAACCCTCAGGACTTCAAAGATGGCTAGGAAACCTTAAATAACAGAAAAAAGAACAATTTAAGAAGAAAAGAAAGTGCCTACACTTTCATTACTCAAGGTATTTCGTCACTCTGGTTGAATTTCTTAGATTTTCTCTTTAAAAAATTTAAAACAGTGTTCTTTTTATTATAATTTTTCATTTAATCTTCGATAACTGCAGTTTTGCCACCTTCTTTGAAAGTAGACAGATCAAAGTTATAAAATCTGGAAACTTTTTACAGTCTTTATGTAAGAGAATAATATAGCAAGTACTGCTCGTTGATGTAAAGCATGTAGGCCTGCCTAGAGAGAGATCAGATCTGTTTTGGTTTTAAATAGAAGACCCAAACCCAAACAACTGTTTCCTTAATCTCCATGAGAATTTTACTAAGCTTTGTGTAAATCACGTGGGGGAGAGTACAAGTAAAAACGACATGAAATCTTTAGTACGGTTGGTACAAAACTTGAAATGTGATGCATATCTGTATAAAAGAAAATATGTGGAAGATTTCTCCATAGAGAATTATAGTATTGGGGCTGTTTTTTCCTGAACAGTTGAATTTAAGGTAAAGTTACCTCTTGGGGCAGAATTTTAATGACAAGGAACCTGGTTTGTTTTAGAAGTGGATGCCCTCTGTAATGTTTATTTACAGTGTTATAAATTACTTAATACCATTTAATATCCCCCTCATCTCATTTTTCTTTTCTAAACAGGATATTAATTGCCTTCTGCAATTTTGCCTCCCATGACGTTTTTCAGAAATTTGCTCAGTTTAATCTTGAGTTTCTAAGAGAAAACTGTTCTTCTTTGATAAAAGAAGTGACATACTGAAGTTGTTACATGTAATGAAATACTTCTACTAAAGACATGCAAATCAAGTTTCGTTTTTTGAGAAATACTAGCACCTTTTCCCCTACTGTTTAGATTTATTTGGTTACCAAAGCTGGGTCTGTTTTCCCTTCATTACCAGGCCAATTTTTCTGTTTTTTTTTTTTATTTTCTAAACTATGACATCTCATCACCCCAGAGAGTGGAGCAAAACGTAAGTTATAGGGTAACTGTTGAAGTTCCCCAAATTTAGGTAATCTAGAGTTGACCCACAAATTATATACTAAAATTCAAATTTGAAAATGCACACATTCCTGAGAAATTATATTAAAAAAATATTGAAGATGATTGAACTTGGTGTACCTCAAAAAAAGAATAAATAAATAAAAAAAAAAGAAAAAAAATATTGATATAATAAAGCAGTGGCTTCTTCAGAATCTTTGTAAACTTTAAAATAGAATTTTGAACTATGAGTGGTAATGTTTTGCCGCCCAGTTTACTAAAGAGCAAGTTTATTCCCAGTAATGAAATACTTATAATATTGGGAAATGTGGAGGGCTCTTCGGACAAAGCTGTTATGGAGAAAAACATGATTTCATGTAGTTTAGCCTCCTATGTAGGTTGCTATTGACAAAAATAGTTGTTTTATGTTTTTACTTGGTACTAATATATAGTTTAATATACTTTGAGTTTTAATATTTTAATTTTTTGTTGCGTTTGTTTATTTTTGGCCATGCCTCGCGGGATGTGAGATCTTAGTTCCCTGACCAAGGATTGAACCTCTGCCCCCTACAGTGGCCGCTGAGAGTCCTAACCACTGGACAGCCAGGGAATTCCCTTAATATTGTTAATATAAATTTTATATTTACTCCCTTTTCATGTTTTAACTTTATACTGTTATTATACTTCAGTTATGTTTTAGGGTCCTCTGAAAAGCAAATTGTGTCAGAAGATAAAGAGCTTTTTAATCTTGAAAGCCGAGTTGAAATAGAAAAATCGCTAAAGCAGGTAATTTTGTTCTACACATTTGTATCTTTGTATGAATAGCTTTCAGTCAGTGAACAAGTGCTCCTCCAGGAATAATCCTTATTGTGACCTCTGTTTTGATCTTAGCACTTTCATGGTAAGCGAGTACTTATTTTATTTTATTCTTATTTATTTATTTCAGTTGTTAGTAAAATTGATTTTTTGGGGAGCCAAACTACAAATTAAGCTAAAGCTTTATCCAGAAAATAATAAAGAAAACATTTCATACTAAAATCAAAGTGGTATATATTCTAAAATCATTAAAGTACAAATGTATCTTCTTAAATCAATATTTCACGGTAAAAATAATCTGGTTTTTGAATGTTAACGTCCTCTTACAGATAGGCAAGATAGTGATGAGTGTGTAAAAAGGCTGCAGATTAGAGGGTTGAGGACTACTGTTAATAGGCTTATGTCTTACATAAACAGAATTCCGTTAAACACTTAATATCTATATGTAATGCATAATGTGTTCAGAAATTATATTAGTGATGAATATTTTAATCATTTAACCATGCATGATTTTAATCTTTTTTATTTTTTATATTCTTTTTTCAATTCAATAGATGGAAGATGTTTTGAAAGCATTGCAAACAAAGCTTTGGGAGGTTGAATCAAAATTGTCCTTTACCAGCTGCAAAAGTTGAAATCTGTTCCAGGTCTCCCATTCTGGAGTCCTCCACTGATGGACAGTTCTTTCATGTGTAGCAATTCTAGTTATAATTTACTTCACTTAGAACTGAAAGAATTGAAAATGGTCATGTACTTTGTATTCTCTAGTACTGATCAACTGATCAAATGAGAAGAATTGTAGAATTACTTTTCCAGATGTAATTGATGGTAAAAAGATGATTGTTTGCCAGATTCCAATTTTAAAGTCATGATACTTGCTGGAAGTGAAATTCAGTAGTTTTATTTTGATAACAAACTGCCATAATTTTCTGAGCCATTTCTCCTCTTTACCAAATTCATTATCCTTTATTTCTTATTTTTTTAAACTTTCTTTCACCTTTAATACTTTGAACAATACTTAATATTGAGTGGTAAGAAAACCTTAGAAGTTTTTCCACCCACTATGTGGTTGAATCTCCTCTGAAAATTAATGCATACAGCTCTCTGTAGAATCTGGTCAGTTGAGTTATTTGTCAGAACTACTTGAAACCTTGCACAAGAACAGAATAGCATGTATTCTAGTGGTGGTAGAATTCCACTTGATGCTGTTGATTTACTACTATGTGCCCAAAAAATCTGGCAGAGTATTTACCAGAAAGAGTAGTAATCATTTCTGAGGGTGTGATTCTGGGGAAATTTTCATTTTTCCAATTTTCTGTAATGTAAGACTTATAGTAGGCACATGTTATTTTTTAATGAGGGAGAGAATAAAGATTAAAACAAAGTTCTTCACAGTTGATTTTTACAAAACAGTTTTTTAACTGAGCTCAGAAATCCTAGTGTATGAATTGTACACATTTACTGGGCATGGCCGTGTGGGGGTCCTGCTCAGGACTGGAAAGGTAACCCCAAGTTTCCCCAGCCCCGTCTCTGTTTTTGAGTATACATGAGGCCACATAATGTTGGTACTGAGCATGTTTGAGTAATTTAACTCGGTTTCTGTTCACACCTTCCATGATTATTTCTGAGAATACTTAACGTCATCACAGCAAAAGTTCCTAAGTCAAATTGATCCATCATTGATCGTTCACACGTACTGAGTTCTTTTTGACAGCTGTCAGCAGCCTCTAATAATTTGAAATTAGTGAGCTGCACAGGTCTCTTCTCAACATCTGCTGTCAACAAAACAGTCCTCCTGCCTCAGTAAGCTTGATGAAGTCCCAAGGGTCTGTCCTTCTGGGTGCTTTGGTGGCACTTGCATGAAAGTTCATTTAGAACAGATGGGAGAGCATTTGAACAGTGAGATTCAGCTAACTTTCTGGTTGCACGGGTAACAGAATTCTCCAGTAGTCACTTTCAGGGCCATTCCAAAGAGGTAGGCAGTTTGGCTCCCCAATTCCTTTTACCCTGTTCATTCTGGGACAGGATTTCTAGCCAATCCATACGTCTCGAAAACTACTCATTTCACCAATGAAAAGTAATTTCTAATATCCACAGTGCTAAACAAGGCTCTGTTGTGGTTTGGGAAATAAACAGCCCAAGTGCCTCTGTGGTTCCTCCAAGTGTGGGCCTTTGATTAAATCTGCCACCCCTGGAATTTTATTTCCAGTTAGGGTCCTTCCGTTGAAGTTGACTAACCATCTCTGGGGTGCAGGTGGAGAGCTCACATATATTTGTATCACATGGTCTTTGCTGACGTATCTAAAAGCAAACCCCGAGAAATACATATATATCCTTGTAAGGCACAGTCCGTGTCTGGCCTCTGCCTGTGATGTCACTGAAGGGGTGGTCTTGCCATCGCCATGGGAGAGAGAGCTCTGAGGCTCCTGTGCTGCTTACTCAGGGGTCCATGTGGGACTGCTTCATCCTCCCTGTGCTGTGCTCTGTGACACTTAGCAGGAGAGGGGCCTTTCTCACACTCCGGGCCAGCATCTCCTGAGGCCACCTCTTTCCCGAAAGCCTGATGGCCTGGCTTTTCTTGCTTTGCGTGATGTCTCATCAGAATGCTGTTTTTTTGTTTTGTTTTGTTTGGTTTTGCTTGCCCTGTATAGCCACATACTAAAACTTACGACTTGAGGAATGAGTTTTCTATTCTTATAACTGAATAATGCTGCATGCTGTTGTTTCTGGTTACCAAGCCCTGGCAAAGCACTGCCCGTGAGCAGGAGTGAGGGTCTTGAAGCAAGACATGGACATTCCAGCCCAAACTGCACAGGACTCAACAAAGAGGCTTCAGATAGGATCTACCTAGAATGTGTTTCTTCAGCCATCTCTGAAGGGTACTACCCCGTCCTTTAGGGAGAAGCTGTGGAGACTAGTATCAGGATCTGTTCCATGACATTCACAGGTAGTTGTAAATGCATGTGTGTAGAACATTGTACATGGTTTTCATCCCCGGGTGTGTTCTCAGCAAGCTCTCCTGTTATGTTCATGAATTTCCAAGCTGAAGAGCCTGCTGTGGGGGTTGCTTATGTAGGATTGATGCCTGGACGGAGTGCATCCTACCCGGGTGATTCTGGTCAGGCTTGGGGCATTTAAAATGGGCAGAATCAGGAGAGCACCTCCTTGCAGAGATGGATCTAGGTGTTCAGTAGGAACTTCTTGGAGAAGGGGCCCTGATAGGCAACGTGATAAGTTTTCAGAAAAATCTCAGGAGTGGTAGAAATCCTGGGCCAGAGTCCCCCCTTTAATTGCTTTATTAGCCATGTGACCTTGGGCAAATCATTTAACCATTTTGAGCCTCTGTTTCCTTATCTCTGAAATGAGGTATAAGACTTTCCTGGTGGCACAGCGGTTAAGAATCCACCTGCCAATGCAGGGGACTCGGGTTGGATCCCTGCTCCAGGAAGATCCTACATGCCGCGGAACAACTAAGCCCGCAAGCCACAACTACTGAACCTGCACCCTAGAGCCCTTGAGCCACAACTGTGGAGCCCAAGCGCCTAGAGCCTGTGCTCCGCAACAAGAGAAGCCACCGCATTGAGAAACCCACACACGGCAACGAAGAGTAGACCCTGCTCGCCGCAACTAGAGAAAGCCTATGCACAGCAACAAAGTCCCAGTGCAGCCAAAAATTAAATAATAAAAATAAATCTTTAAAATGAGGTATAATAACCTGCTTTCCTTGCATCACAGATAAATTAGACAATGCATATGATGGCACTTTGAAAGTAGTAAAGCATCACAAAAATAAATGGCAAAGGTTTAGCCTTGTTTAAATAAAGTTGATCTGATTCAGTCTTCTGACCAGTCTACTCATAAGGTTGTATGGATGTAAAGAAAAAAATCTGAAACACCATATTTTTAAAAAATCCAGTAATACTGGATTAAGTTGTTTCTCCAATTACAAATACATGAAAATAGTAGAAAATTTGAAAAGTAGAACAATAGTGCAAAAAACAAAATAAAACCCATATACAATCTTACAACTAGAATAATTGCTTTTTGGAGTATATCCTTGTAGTCATTTATAGGCAAATTTGGGATTGTGCTGTTTTTACTTAAAATATTTCACAAACATTTCTCCATCATTAAGCTTTCTTTTATTACCTGGTTTTAATGACTACCTAGGATAAAACATTGATTTTAAAACCTGTTTAAATGTGATCCTATGGTGTGAAACTCATACTTTTTAGTGGCTTAACAACTGGGTTTACTTGTCAAATAAGAGATAAGGCATGAAAGACATCTTAAACCAGTCACCCATTGTTTAACTCCAGGGTGAGCAGGAGCTGAGAGCCAGTTAAAATTTCAGGAATTTATGAGCTGGTTGTTCAATCCTTGGTAGCCTCAAATTGGCCATGAGTAGGAGTATTTAGATCGGAGAAATCAGCAAGTGCTAAAAAATCAGGATTTCTTCCCTGCAAAGAGCTGGTTTCCCAGCACATTACTGTATGTTTTGAATCTCCTATACTGTTTTTTGGGGTTTTTTGCTTTTTTTTATAAATTTATTTATTTACTTGTTTTTATTTATTGGCTGTGTTGGGTCTCCTTTTTGCTGTGCACAGGCTTTCTGTAGTTGCAGAGCGTGGGGGCTACTCTTTGTTGAGGTGCGCGGGCTTCTTATTCTGGTGGCTTCTCTTGTTGTAGAGCACTGGCTCTAGGTGTTCAGGCTTCAGTAGTTGCAGAGCATGTGCTCATCATTAGTTGTGGCTTGAGGGCTCTAGAGCGCAGGTTCAGTAGTTGTGGCACACGGGCTTAGTTGCTCCATGGCATGCAGGATCTTCCCGGACCAGGGATCAAACCCATGTCCCCTGCATTGGCAGGCAGATTCTTAACCACTGGGCTACCAGGGAAGCCCTCCCTCTGTACTGTTTGACTTAAAGTTTGAGAAAATGACCTCTCCATTCAACGCCCAAAAGACCAAGTCCCAAGATGTTTTCATTTAATAAATCTAAAATGAAACACTATATCTTTAGACCTTAGTGATTACAGGCACAGTTTTCACCTTTTCTGTGGAAAAAGCAAAATACCTGAAAGCAAATGACTTAAGATTTTACATAGTTAGTGTTACACATATCTAAATAAAATAAATAACTGAGCAGTTGCTTGCCTGTGAACAAGCAGAGAAAGTTCATTCGCAAACTCTTTTGAACTGAGGGAAGATAATTTACTCTTTAATCTTACCCAGACATGTTCTGGGTACCGATGGTTAATTTTGTTTAATGAGAGCTGAGTCCCATCTGTAGGGTGTTTTGTTATCCAAGCCTCTGATCACAATGGTCTGAGTGCAGTCAACCCAGTCTATATAATTGTAGTCTCTTTGGAGTGTTTATACTTGTCTAAAATCTTGTGATAATCTGAGAGGCAGACACTGTGAAGTGAGGGGATATGGGGAAGTGATGTGCTGGAGTCGGGAGTTTTATTGGCCCAAATGTGATTTCAAAGAGAACTGGCCTCATTTCATTCAAGTCAGTCCCTGTTGACCTCTGTGCGCTTGACAAAATTAAATTAACTCGATCACTTTTTTTCCCCGCAACAATTACCACCATGGTTTTTAGATCCTCTGTTTAATTTTATGGCAGAGAGATGGACAAGGTAATCTCTCAAGGGCCCTTTCAACCTGATAACTCATGTAAGCTGAAAGGAAACCAGAAATAACTCAAAGGAGGGAAATGAAAATCCAGGAGCCAACTTTGAAGACTTAAGGAAATGGGATAATTTAGTTCTCTTCTTAACTCCGTCACCTTTGTGTCTCTCACGGGAGCTGTGAGCTTGTAATTTTGGAGGCTTCTTGAGAATCATAGAATTTTGCAAAAGTAGGATGTATATTTGATTGAATAACATTTTCCAAAGCAAATACTAGAGTGTGTAACCATTTTGAAGAGAAATCTTAGTAAAGCCATCAAAGGGTTTTCCCTGAAGGGGACAGACAGCTGCTTTTGTTTGTTTTTTGTGTTTTTGTATATATGTATATCCTCATATCCCCTCCCTCTTGAGCCTCCCACCCTCCCTATCCCACCCCTCTAGGTCGTCACAAAGTACCACTTTGATCTCCCTGTGTTATGCAGCAGCTTCCCACTAGCTATCTGTTTTACATTTGGTAGTGTATATATGTCAGTGCTACTTTCTCACTATACGTCCCAGCCTCCCCTTCCCCCACTCCGTGTCCTCAAGTCCGTTCTCTATCAGACAGCTGCTTTTGACTGTCACAGTTGCCTCCCTGGGAGTGATCTTTCTGTTCTTAGCATTTAGTGATCATTTGCTGTGTACCAAGTACTGTGCTCGGAGCCCCACCTAGCTTGTCTCACCTCATTCTCACAAAACCCTCTTGCAGAAAAATCCTTATTCCCACTTTATAGTTGCAGAAACCGAGGCTCAGAGAAGTTAAATACATTGCCTAAAGTCCCTCTTGGCTGGTGAATGGAGCCAGGGCTTTCCTTCTGGGCATTGCTGCCTCGTCTCTACACTGAGTGCATTTGTGGTGCTTCCTTGCTTCTTAGCAGTGAAACACGTAAAGGGGAGCTGCATCCTTTACTGTAGTGTTAGCAGTCTTAGGGTCCAAAGGGTTTACAAGTCATGCGCTTCTCCCCCCGCCCTTTTTTTCCCCTATAATTGAAGCTGATTGAGCCTCCTTCACATGAGTTCCCTTCCCTTCCTTCTTCCCTACCTTGAGAGTCTCTGGCTGCCGTATCTCCCTGCCTCTCCCTGCCTCTCCCCGCCTCTGCCCAGAGTTGCTGGCTGGCCTGTTTCAGGTTCTCACCTCTCCATGTATTTGTGTCTCCCTTGCAACCACATCCTGTGTGTCATTGATTTTACTTTATTGCACTTATCACAACAAACATTTTATGTTTCTGTGTTTCATGCCTCTCTCTCTCTCTATTGGAGTGTTATCTCCATGAAGGCGGTGATTTTATCTGTCTTTTGGCTTGTGCTGCAAGGAATGCAGCCACAGGGTAAATGCTCACTTAATGTTCAATGGAATGAATGATTATTGCTGAATCACAAACCTATTTTCTCACGTCGTCATCCTCTGTCCACTCTCTGGATTCTTGAATCTCACTCTACAAGCATGCTCAGGGCTCTTCGTGGTGACAACCATCCTGCCTGTGGCCCTGCTAACTTCTTGAACTGCTGTCCTGCTTGTAACTCTACCCACTCTAGTCTTTCACCCTGGGCATTACTGAATCTGCTCTTTTGAAAGCCACTGAGGAGTTCCTACAAAGTGCTACTGTCTCTGAATTCCCTAAAACTTCCAACAATTTAAAATTGACCTGGGGACTTCCCTGGTGGCTCAGAATTCACCTGCCAATGAAGGGGACACAGGTTCAATCCCTGGTCTGGGAAGATCCCACATGCCGTTGAGCAACAAAGTCCACTCACACCACAACTACTAAGCCTGAGCCCTAGAGCCCTTGCTCCACAACAAGAGAAGCCACTGCAACAAAGAGTAGCCCCTGCTTGCCACAACTAGAGAAAGCCCAGGCACAGCAACGAAGACCCAATGCAGCCAAAAATAAAATAAATAATAAAAACAAATCTTTAAAGTGAGGTATAATAACCTGCTTTTCTTGCATCACAGATAAATTAGACAATGCTTATGATGGTACTTTGAAATAATAAAGCATCACAAAAATAAATGGCAACGGTTTAGCCTTGTTTAAATAGAGTTGATCTGATTCAGTCTTCTGGCCAGTCTACTCATAAGGTTGTATGGATGTAAAGCCCACGCACCGCAACGAAGCGTAGCCCCCGCTTGCTGCAACTAGAGAAAGCCTGTCCACAGCAACGAAGACCCAGTGCAGCCAATGAACAAAGAAATAAATTTATAAAAAATAACATAACCCAACACAGCCAATAAATAAACAATAAATTAAAAAAAAAAACAAAACTGAAACTATGTATCAAAATATACAAATTACTTCCTTTTAAATAAACTGTTATGACAGAAAAAAAAATAACATAACATAAAATTGTCCTCCCTTTTAAAATTCTCAATGGTCCATATTTCTCAGTGATGCCTGATGAAATATGCAGGGGCAAAGATGCCATGAGGCCTGGAATTTGCTGTAAAATGTTTCAGTAAAGTTACTGTACAGCAAGAGGGATCACATGGGCATAGCTTGATCACTGGTCATCGTTGGATGGGTATCAGGCTTCAACATATCTTTATTTGTGTGTGTGTGTGAAAGTGTTTTTGTCAGTTCAAAAAACAAAGGTGCTTACGCCCCGTCCTTCATAGCCTCTGACCTGCCCTCCTCCTTGCTGCCCTTTCCGGCCGCTCTCCTTTCTCCTGCCGCCACTTGTTCTGCCCTTGCCCTTGTTTTTCTCTCCAGTCTCTCTTGGATACTTCCTGCCCTGCCATGACCTCAGTGACCAGCATTGGATCTCTCACTCCACAGCCCTGAACTGTCTCCCCAGCCCTCGTTCTGAATTCCCGACAACCTGAATCCCCCCACCACCCCGGCCCCATATCCTCTAGGTTCGTGCAGCATGTTTGCTCTAATGGGAACTGATGGTTTCTGCCCGCATCTGTCCCCTTCCTATGCCTCCTGAGTTTTCAGTGATCTTTTCCTCCTTCTTGTGCCTTGGATGGGAAACCCTAGAGTCACATTAACTCTTCACCATCCCTTGCCCCACCTCCAATCACTTGTCAAGTCCCCTCTCTTCTTTCCCAAAGCCTCTTCTTCCCCTCCCTGCGCATTTCTTCCTTACCATTTATCCTTATTCAGCCTTCATTATTTCTTGCCTGAATTATTGCTTAGTTGGTCTTCATGCTTTAATTCCTACCCCCAATCCAACGAACTCACCATTGTCAAATGAATCTTCTCCCTTCAGCATTACCCCATAGCACATGAAATACAGTTCTCTTAATCTGAGACTCCAAGTCTCCCGATCTGGCCCCAGATGGCTTCCCAGCTCTGTCTCCCACGTTTCCTATCTGGCACTCTGAGCTTTGGGAACACCTTGTGTCTCACCCCTGCCCTTTTTCTATACATACAGTTCTTTCTGTCCTTCGGGGTCCTGCTTGAATGCCACTTCTTCCAAGCTCTTGCTGATTTCTCAGTCAGAGGCAACTTCTCCCACTTCGTCATTCCTAAATTACTTCAGAATGTTCTTCTTGCCTCATTTGATTTCATATAATAATTTTGTGGGAAAATTCCCTGCAAGACTAGGATTTTTTTCCCCCAGAGGCCCAACATGTTGTGAGACTTTGTTGTCTTGAGGTAATTAATACTTGTTAAATAAGAAGAGACTTTTAATCCCTTGTCTACCTTGTACAGTTTAGATGATAAATGGAAAAAAGTGACAAACGTCTAAGCTGAGAAAAAAATTTATATGTAAGCATTCTGAATTGCTTTTAATATTTCAGAATAGACATATAAGACTGAAAAGAAACTACCCCAAACTGCAGTGGTGGTGCGGGGTTAGAATTCACTGTTAACCAATGTAAATAGGAATTCAAGGGGAAATTACCAAATTGAACTCATTTACATGTGTAATTACCCACCTGTGATCATTCTACTGTCATATATTCCATGTTTCTCCTCCCACATCAAGTTAAAAATACTTTGTATCAATTTTTTCCCCTAACCAAATACAATGAATTCTTGGAGTTGGGGGTGGGGTGTGGATGCAACTCTGGCTTTTGAAGCAAGAGGCAAATGGGCCTCACATGTGCAGTGGGTGTGAGAGAGAAGCTGAGAAGATCAACATATAAGCCTCGTTCAAACATGCAAGAGGAGGTTTGGAAATAGATAGCCTTGGAAACATGCTGTTGCTTTCAGCCATCAGGAAAGCCGTGAAAGAAAACCACAGCTCCTATTACCACGGGACTCCACAAAGCACAGGCCTATGGCAACCTGAAATTGTTGCTTCCTCTGACAAGAAGGTACTTGATAGGGTCGGAAGATGTCAGGCGCTTTGCCTTCTCAAGACATCTTTTTAGGAGGAGGAAAGGATACCTCAGAGCTTGGAGAGAGAGGCCCTTGAGCTTGAAGAAACGAAAGAAAAGGAGTTATCTGGGTCCCTTCGTGTCTGGTTGAGGGAAGGAATTGTAACCTGTGGGGATGCGCTCCAGGACTCCTGTGGCCCCTGGAGTGCAGGGCTCTCATGGAGCAGCCCTGGCTCGCGCAGAGGGCAGGGGCCTTCCCATGAGCCCCTGGCCGTTTACAGCAGAAGCATCACCTTCCAGACCCTGCCGGGCCTGCTGTGAACCAGAACCCGAATTCAACAAGACCCCCGGATCTGCACGCATGTTCACATTGGAGATGCACTACTTAGAGGACAGGGAATAAACGTCCCTTTCGTAGGCTCATCTGTTTGGTTACGATTATTAATGACTCTAAACACCATAGTCATTTTTCAGTGCCTCATTTAACACTTGTAAAGTAGGTTAGTATTACTCCCTTGCTTTTGAGTCCGATTTCTTTTTTCTTAATCAGACCACAAGGGGCCGCATTTCACCATGTAAATACTCCTCATATCCAGCCTGGTCACAACCGGTTGCTGCAGAAGCCCCTTCCCAGAGGTAGGCTCCTGAGTCGCAACCTGGAGTTTATCACTCTCTGCTCTTGTAACCAAGCTCCTTAATTAAAATAAGGGTCAAAGTCTCTCCCCGCCAGCCGCTCACCAGTGCCAAAGGCTTGGGTTACTCAGTCTTCATTCTGAAATTGTCTACACCTACACGCCCACAAGCTTTCCCCCAAGAGATGTGCATTTTACACTGGGAAGTTAATTATGTTTTCTCTTTCAGTCACTTATGTGTCCATGACTCAGGTTCACTACGAAGTCCCTCCCCCGGTGCTTTTGAGTCCTTAACACTGGGTTTGCCAGCTCTGTTTGGAATTGCCAAGAGGGGTGTCAGCCTTCCCGAGGAAGCACATTTTTGATCACCTGGCTCATGTGTCTGACTCACAAGACTTCCCAGGAATCCTCGCCTGTGTCAGTGCCATTTATTCCTTTGGAAACATTAAGGAACACTAATATTTCTTTATAGGATGAGGCATCAAAAGCATTGTATTCATATTAAAACATTTCCAGAATCTTACATAAATTCAGACAATTCCATTTTGAGTCAGGCTTCTATTCACTGAAACAGAAGATTGCTTTTTTATGCTCATGGATTAAATTATTTTGCTCAACAGAATATAGTTGAGGCAAGAAAATAATGCTGTGAGGTCAGACCAGACTGGGAAGCCCGGAGCCTTAAGGTTTGGATCGTGCTGTGCCTCTAACTAGCAGAGCAGTTCGCATCCTTGGCTTCCCATCTTCCCAGCCTTGGTTTCCTCATCTATATAATAAGGATGCTGAACTAGAATGATCTGTAAGTTTCCTCCTTTAATTAATCCAGTAAAAGCAATCAGAAGTTTTACTGTTTTAATTAAGCATTGATTTGAAATAGAAAACTTGATCAATAGCTGATAGAGGATCATGCAAAACATCTGTAATCTGATGGACATTGACAATAGTCTGCCCTTTAGAGAACCAAGACCGCAAAAGAGATCTCAAATGGAAGCAGAGCCCACATTTGCTGCTGCTGCTAAATTAACATTTGTAGGTGGCTAGCAGGTAGCACGTCTTGAAGATATTCTTGAATCGGTTCACAGAATCCTGAAGAGAATTAACACATGGGCATGTGAACACTTAACAGCGTCTCTGGTCACCAATGTTTGATCGAGAATCTTAATTATTACAATATATTAGTGGTATCTTTTGTCACTACCTGAGTTGCTTTCAGTGAAAAAAAAAAATGTCCTTCAGCAGTCATTTCACTTTTGCTCGTCCTCCTGTTCTCTTTCTCCCCATCACTGTGTCCCCTTAGCAAAGCCATAACCAACCAGAACTTAAATTAGTCAGGGTTGGATATCAGCTACAGAGTAGGGTGAGCGAAATGCCATGATGCCAGCTCACCGGGCAGAGTTTCCAAGGCAACCGTTGTTGTCTGCGTCTTCACTCTGAAGGGAAACCTGGGAGAATCTGGTCCTGACGTGGCTCCGAGGAGAACCAGCATGGGGTGAAACGATCTGTGAATGAGGAGACTTTGGTTCCAGCTCTGTGTTTGTTTTATCTCTGTAAGGATAGGTCTTAGTCATTTATTTTCTCTAGCTCTGAAGTGAGGATTTGGATTGAACTATTTTGGAATGGGCAGTTAAAAACATATTTAAAATATACACAGATGATGGGTCTGAGAATCACTGGATGATCTTCCCATGATGAAGTGACAGTCGGAATTCCCACAGAGAAAAGAAATAATTTTCGCCATGAAATGAGGGAAGGATTAGCATGAGCCAAGATGCAGAAAAAAGGGCAGAGAACAGTCCCCAACCAGAACAGCTTCCATCTTCAAGTTTTCCTCATTGTTAGTGAGACTATAACATTTGTTGTCCAAACCAAGGCACATTAGAGGTGAAAGGGGGAGATTTAATAATTAAGGGTCAGGCCAGGATGACAGACATAAACCTTCCCAGGCTAGCCAGTGTGTACGTCACCCTGTCTTTTGTGCTGCATGGTAAGAAGGCTTTGGAACAAAGATCCCCTCAGCTAATGGAGTTTGAAAACCGCTAAACTCAAGTGATAAAGATTCCTTCTGGGTCATTTGATGAGATTTTATTTATTTGTTTGTTTACTTATTTATTTATTTTTGGCTGTGTTGGGTCTTCGTTGTTGCGTGCGGACTTTCTCTAGTTGCGGCCAGCAGGGGCTACTCTTCGTTGCCATGTGTGGGCTTCTCATTGCTATGGCTTCTTCTGTTGCAGAGCACAGGCTCTAGGTGCACGGGTTTCAGTAGTTATGGCACCTGGGCTCAATAGTTGTGGCTCGTGGGCTCTAGAGCACAGGCTCAGTAGTTGTGGCACATGGGTTTAGTTGCCCCACAGGCATGTGGGATCTTAGTTCCCAAACTGAACCTGTATCCCCTGCAGTGCAGGATGGATTCTTTACCACTGGACCACCAGGGAAGTCCCAACAAATACATTTTTACAACATTGTTTTAACGACTGAGTCTATAATAGTTCACAGTATCCAATAGTTCATTTAACAAACTCCTGGCATTAGGTAGGAGGTTGTTCCTAGGCTTTTTGTGTTATAAACAATGTGGTATTGGACATCCTCTAGTGAAATCTTCACGCACATACAGTGAATGAACCTGGAGTGCGTGACACAGCGGTAGGTCTGAAAGCTGAGATCTGTTGGCTCTGGGCTCTGTCTGTGATTCACTTGTGGAAAGAACATACGTAAGAACAGAAGAGGAGACATGGGTTCTGGTTCCCACCCAGACACACAATCCCGAGCACGGCACTTAACCATTTCATGGTTCAGTTTTCTTATTTGTAACGACATTATAAAAAGTAGAGATAATGGGTGAATCTGACCCTTGAACTGGACAAATGTGAGAATTAGATAGGGTAATAGTTTGAAAAACCATTTAAAGTTATAAAGCAGTTTGCTGTATAGGGATATATTCTTTTCTTTTCAAAATGCTATTTTAAGATTTTTTATTGTCACCTAAAGCTGTTTCCAACCTTTGACATTCTCCAGAAAATGGATTTTTCTGAGCCAATCAACAAGTGCTGGGTAATTTGGAAGTTGTGGTCCCTGAATGGGCCCTTCCAGGGAGAACCTACTAGAAACTTTCAGGCTGATCAGACAGCCTGGACACCTCCTGGATAGTCTCCAACTGAAGGCAGAGGGAACGCTCGGCTTGCAGAGGCGGCACCCCTTGCTGTGTGATGCTGGGAGCGGGTTCTCACTCCCTGGCCCCCTCACCCTCCCTCCTGCTCCCATCAGTCAGGAGGCTTCTCTGAAGCTGGAGAGTGATTTGGGCCTGATCCTGTCCAGCCTGAGAGAGACAGAGGCCAGCCTGCTGTCAGAGATAACAACGGCTGTCACGAGAGAAGTCTGGGGAAAATATTTTAAAAAAGAATCCTGGGAATTCCAGCTCCAGTTGGGTGAGGGCCCCACGGGGCAAATAGGGAGCATGAATGGAAATTTGCAGCCTGAATTAACCCCAAAGGGACAAGCCTGCAGCTGGAAATTGCATGCCTCCCACATACCTGTCACTCATCCAGAAGATGGAAAAGCAAAGGATGAAATGCTATTCACTAAACATGAGGGGTCTCAAGCCTTCCTTCTCTCTGGCCTTTGTCTGCAGGGTGGCAGCCCTGGTGGTGGGGGCACCCGTCACATGGTGTTCTGTGACATACTGTATCCCCTCGTGCTGGAGAGGCCCTACAGGGCGCTCTGCCTCTTTCCTCTTCCCCTACCTTGGGGAGATGTTGAGCACATAGTATTGTTATGGACAATAATAAATAGTAAGATATTATGGAAAGACCTGAATGAACTTTTTGGCCAACCCAATAGATGCTCGGGTGCTCACTGAATGGAGAAGTAAATGGTACAGGACACAAAGAGGGGAGGCTGAGGACCTCCCACCCACCCACGGGAGACCTTGGCACCACCAGCCTGCCAGCGATGCAGCCTACAGGACCTGCACAGTAATTCTCAGGTTCCTAAAGAAAATAACTTTCATTCTCACCCACTTAGGAAAACGTCTTGGATTCGAAAGAAAGGGGTAAATGCCGAATTGTAAAGACAACAATTCTGAGTTTCCTGAAAGGTGCGTTGTAAAGCTAACGTATTTTTCATCCCTGGAGAGGTCCAAAAACTGGAACTCAGTGTGGTAGGAGGCCGACTGAGTTAAGTAAGGGAGAAAGTAAGAGCTATTTCTGGCTACATGCTGGAGCTGACCATCAAGAGTCCACTCATTTTACTGGAGCAGAGACGGACAAGTGCCAGCCTTTCTAAGGAACTTTGTTGTAGATATCTCTGTTGCAATTATTTTAAATTCTCCCATCTAATTGAAGTATGATATATAATGCTGACCAATTAAACACCCCAGCACATTTCTCTAATTCTCTTAAACTATGTGATGATGGTGTGGAAGACGGGGAAGCCTGTTAGTAAAACTGACCTTTATTTTATTTGCCATTTATAAGGAAAGACTTTTAGTACCTGATAAATATGAGGCAGTGTCCTATTATAGGCCATAAGCAGTGAAACCTGAATGCTTCCAAGAGTCATTAATCCCTTGTGCACATAGAGACGGTCTCCTGACTGCAGGAAATAGAGTCTGGAAAAAGGTATTCATTTGGAATCCATAACTAACTTTTGGGGTTGCCTTCAAATATCAAGTTTCTATTTTTGTTTGATGACTTTACTTTTTCAATTGCTGATAAAGCATAATAATTCCCCTTAAGAGGAATTATTATTATTATTATTATTATTATTTTTAAATTGAAGCATAGTTAATTTACAGTGCTGTGTTAGTTTCTGGTGTACAACAAAGTGATTCAGTTATATATATACCTTTTCATATTCTTTTCCATTAGAATTTATTATAAGATATTGAATACAGTTCCCTGTGCTATACAGTAGGACCTTGTTTATCTGTTTTATTTATTTATTTATTGGGGGGTTTTGTTTTGTTTTTAGAACTTTTATTGAGATACAATTGACATACAATAAACTGCATATATTTAAAGTGTACAATTTGATATTTTTTCTTATTAGTAATGTATATATGGCAATCCCAATCTCCCAATTTATCCCACCCCAACCTCCCTGCCACCGGCTTTCCCCACTTGCTGTCCATATGTTTGTTCTCTACATCTGTGTCTCTATTTCTGCCTTGCAACCTGGTTGATCTGTACCATTTTTCTATATTCTGCATATATGTGTTAATATACGATATTTGTGTTTCTCTTTCTGACTCACTTCACTCTGTATGACAGTCTCTAGGTCCATCTATGTCTCTACAAATGTGCTATTTTTATTTAAAAAAACTTTTTTTGGCTACGCTGAGCAGCATGTGGGATTCTAGTTCCCCAACCAGGGGTTGAACCTTTGCCCCCTGCAGTGGAAGTGCAGAGTCTTAACCACTGGACCACCCTATCTGTTTTATATATAGTAGTTTGTATCTGCCAATCCCAAACTCCTAATTTATCCCTCCCCACTTTTCCCTTTAGTAACCATAAGTTTGTTTTCTGTGTCTGTGAGTGTTTCCGTTTTGTGAATAAGTTCATTTGTATCATTTGTTTAGTTTCTATAGATAAGTGATAGCATATGATATTTGTCTCTGACTTACTTCACTCAGTATAATAAGCTCTAGGTCCATCCATATTACTGCAAATGGCATTATTTCATCCTTTTTTATGGCTGAGTAGTATTCCATTGTATAGATATACATCACATCTTATTTATCCATTCATCTGTTGATGGACATTTAGGTTGTTTCCATGTCTCGACTATTGTAAATAGTGCTGCTATGAACATTGGAGTGCATGTATCTTTTCTTTCTTTCTTTTTTTCCCCTAAAGATTTATTTTATTATTTATTTATTTTTTTTTGGCTGCGTTTGGTCTTTGTTGCTGTGCACGGGCTTTCTCTAGTTGTGGAGAGGAGGGGCTGCTCTTCATTGCGGTGCTCCGGCTTCTCATTGTGGTGGCCTCTCTTGTTCGGGAGCACAGGCTCTAGGGGTGCAGCCTTCAGCAGTTGCAGCACATGGGCTCAGGAGTTGTGGCCTGCAGGCTCAGTAGTTGTGGCGCATGGGCTTAGTTGCTCTGCAGCATGTGGGATCTTCCTGAACCAGGGATCAAACCCATGTCCCCTACATTGGCAGGTGGATTCTTAACCACTGCGCCACCAGGGAAGCCTAGAAGTGCATGTATCTTTTCTAATTAACGTTTTCTCTGTGTATATGCCCAGGTGGGATTGCAGGATCATATGGTAACTCTATTTTTAGTTTTTTTGAGAAGCCACTATTCTCGATCTTGGCTGCACCAATTTACATAAGGAGAATCATTTCATAAGGGGAAGTGATGATTACTGATGTAAGGATTTAGGGTTAGACAACTCCAAGAGAGGGAGTATGGGAGAAAAAAGAGATAGCAAGAGAGAAAGACAGACAGACAGACAAGACACTGTGAGTTGAATTGGTACATTTAGGACCCACAGAAATCTCCTGGAACATTGTTTCCTCAAGGCTGTTCTGGCAGGTGAGAGAAAGACTCACTGATACCTTGTTGCCTCTTAAGAGACAGCCTTGGAGGAAATCTATTAAAAACCCTTCCTTCCTCTTCTTTGCTGCCTCCAGGGCTCACAAGTCTACCTGATTTTCTCCACTGAGAAAGAGGGAAGAGGAGGGGGTAGCAGCAGGGTGGGCCCACCAGGGAGTCTGGGTGGTTTGAGGGAAATTAGATCTTACACTCCTGCAATCAACCTGTGGGCAGCGAGGCTCCTTCCAGAAGCCCTGAGGGCTCCTCTGGACCCCAGCCAAGGGAGACAAGCGCTGGAGAGGAAACACTGCGGGGTGGGGGGAGCTGCACATGAGCCCCCTGGGGGACGGGAGAGACAGGATGCAGGGTCCTGGCAGTCTGGATGTCAGAGCAGGGTGACCTGGTCCGGCTCCCAGCCGGACAACATGGGAAATGGTCAACATGCTGATTACATATATGTGTCTCTATTTAGATAACTGGCTGTCTTTAGGGGTTTGTTTTGGGGAGAGGAAGGCTTGGTTGGAACAGAACATCTGCATTGTCAGTTTTTTTTTTTTACTAGTGTGTATTTATATAATTAGGGGGAAAAAAAACCAGTATAGATATTTTCATTTTGGGGGAAAAAAAATTGGGACACGAATCAAGGCTCAGTTAGGTTCACTGTTGGGGGCTGGTGGGCCCCACACTGTTGGTCGACTCCTGGGTTGGGCCTGACGTCAGGGAAAGAATGTCAAGTCTGAAGTCAGAAGATGGGGCTTTTGTTTCTGCCCTGCTCCCTTCTGTCAGGAAGCAGCCATCTTCTGAGCCTCAGTGTTCTCCTCTGTGAAATGGGGTGGTTAAAATGCTTAAATGACACCTCACAGAGTGGTTGAGAGGCTTAGGTGAAAATTCCCCATAAGCCTTGTAAGTTGTCACCAGCAAGTCGGTGTGTTTTCCCCGGCCGAGGATGGAAGATGCAGGGGCGCTCCCCTTTGCCTTCACCTCCAAGACAGAGTCAGGTATGGCTGATGTACGAAAGGAAACACAAATGTCATCAATGAGCATCTGTTTAGCATTTTTATTGCCTTTACCTGTGTCTTTCTTCACCCAACAATCCCGTTTGGGGGAGATGAGGAGTTGCAGCATACCTGCAGGGCTCTGTACATACAGAGTGTGCGTGGAGGGGGAAAAAGACCCCCACACTCAGCCCCTCTCCTCTGGTCCATAAAATATCAGAGAATAATGACTAGCCCCCTCACTGCTCTGTGAGGCTGCGGTAAGATGCCAGGGTCCCCGCCCAAACTTCAGGCCACCGTGTTGAAATACAGGATGGCGAGGCCCTATCAACCCGCGTTCTCTCTGCCAGCAAACTCTGGAGTCTTGCTCAGCCTGGGAAGTTTAATGACAGCTAAGCAAGTGATCTTGGATTTATTTTGGGGCCTTTCCAAAGCCAGAGGGGAAAAGTAATTTTATTTTTATAAAGAAGAAAAAAAAAAATACCCACAAACCCTTTGCCAGCTGAGGCCTTTCTTCCCCTTTTTTTTCTAGCTTCTTGACTCCTGTAACTTCCTAAGCCTGGTGTAAGGCAAGTTTACTGTCTTGAACAAAGGGTGGGTTATACTCTTGCTATAAGACAAATGGGGGAGGGGGAGGAAGTAAGAGAGACTCTGGGTTCCGATCTTTCTTTCTGGAGAATATGAAGTTCTACTGCCCTGGTCCATAGGTTAAATAAACATCACACATATGGGAAGAGGTAGAGAGGACTTATGAAGTCAGCGGGCCAAAACTGTCTTGTTAGTACTGAGTGAACCAAAGAATTCCATTGAGAGCGTAGGTTCAGGTCTCTGACCCCATTAGGTCTGAATAAAGAAGAAGGGCAGAAAGATGAATGAATTTCTGACACGAGTTTCATTTCCCTTTGGTTCCACTTGTTTGAACATGCTGTGTATTTGTCTATGTTCTGGTCTACAAGGGGAACCTAAGTCCATGTGTTCAATTTGATTTCACAAGGTTTTATTGAGCGGCTACTATATATCTGACTCCTAGCTAAGTATTATAGGGGGACACCGAAGAGAAATACCATCAAGGACCATGTGGATTCATCAGTATCTTTTTTTTTTAAGACTTACGTTACTTTGTATGACAGACTCTAGGTCCATCCACCTTACTACTGATGAACCTAGTGGCAGGGCAAGAATAAAGATGCAGACGTAGAGAACGGACTTGAGGACATGGGGTGGGGGAAGGGGAAGCTGGGATGAAGTGAGAGATTAGCATTGACATACATACACTACCAAATGTAAAATAGATAGCTAGTGGGAAGCCTCTATGTAGCACAGGGAGATCAACTCGATGCTTGGTGATGACCTAGAGGGGTGGGATAGGGAGGGTGGGAGGGAGGCTCAAGAGGGAGGGAATATCAGGATATAGGTGTAAATATAGCTCATTCACTTTGTTGTACGGTGGAAACTGACAAACATTGTAAAACAATTATACTCCAATAAATATCTGAAAAAAAAAAAAAAAAAAAGGACCATGTGGGGAATGGAAAGAGCATGAGTACAAATCAAGCACTTGTGACACTGGGCCAGCTGCTAATGGTGTTGAGTCTCAGCTCCCTTGTCTGTAGGATGGGGAGAAATCACCTGGGGGAGAAATTAAACTACATGAGATAATACATGTAAATGTCCTAAAGTTCTTTTGGTTGCAAGGAGCAAAACCCACTTTAGACAAATTTAACCAAGAAAGGGAGTTGGGTGTTGGAAGGGCGTTGGGGTCTCTCCTGGAATTCACTGAAAAGTTATGTGTGGGGGCCACAGGGAGGGCTGAACGGGGGCTGTTCCGGGGTCTCGACGGGGGAGTGTCATCCTCACAAAGTCTTCAGACAACGTTCCACTCCAGTGCTGCTCCTTGTGCCTCACTTGGCTTTGCCTCTCTTCCTGATGAGTCTGTGTGAATTGGCTGAGTTAGCTCTGGCCAGGGGGGCCAGGCCTGGTCTAGAAGCGCAGGGGGGATGGGGAATGGCCACCATGACAAAGTACCACAGACCGGTGGGGCAGCGGGGGGATCGCGACGACAGACTTAAACAACAGACACTGATTTCCTCATAGTCCTCGAGGCTGGAAGTCTGAGATCAAGGTGTCAGCAGGACTGGTTTCTTCTGAGGTGTTCTCTCCTTGGCTTGCAGATGGGGGTCTTCTTGCTGTGTCCTCATCTGGTCTTTCCTCTGTGTGTATCTGTGTCCTAATCTCCTCTTCTTACAAGGATACCGGTCATATTGGAATAGGGCCCACCCTAATGGCCTCATTTTAACTTAATCACCTCTTTAAAGATCCTACATCTGAATAGTCACATTCTGAGGTGCTGGGGTTTAGAACGTCAAATATGAACTTTTTGTGGCACACAGTTCAGTGCAGGCCAATGCCCTCCAGCAGAGAGGGTTGTCGGGAGCTGGGAAGACAAGCCCACAGTTGTCTGCTCTAGTGACAGCCTGAGATCAGGGCTGGGAACATAGGAGACTCTTTTGAAATGTGGGTTCTCTCCTCTTCTCCCTGCAAAACACTAGGTCTCTGTCAACAAGGAGCTCATCCTCCTCCAGGGGAGATGGCACCTAAGGCTATGAAACAGATCTCAAGTCCTGGGGAGGATGCAGACTTGGGACACGGGGGTTTGGGTCTGGGTTGTGGGCTTCTTACCAAGTGGGTAAGAGATGCCACCTTTCAAGTCTGTTTCTCACGTGTACGATGGGGAGGGTAGGTAGAGGTGAGTGGACGCAACGACCCAAGGATTCCATGATTCCAAGCTGTGCAATGGTTAAGGGCAGCATGCCAAAGTGAGGGGTACGTAGTTGATGTTGGCTCGAGTCACTGGGAAAGGTTTTGTGCTTGCTTAGAATGGAGTGTTTCCCACAATCTTTGCTTGGGCTGGAGCCAGTCATCTTCCATGACTGCTTTTGGTCAAAAGCAACTCATCTCTTTTTCTTCTGGCAAAACAAAAACAAAAAACCCCCAAACCCTAAAACCCGCACAAAACCCCAAACCCAAAAAGCCCAAACAAACAAACAAAAACAAATGAGGAAAATTCTGCCCTTTGGAGCCAAAGTAGCACAGTTTTGGGGGGTATTCTCAGAGAAAGGCACTTCTTGCTTGTTTCCCTCAGCTGTCACCCTGTCTGTAGCTCCAGCTCTGGACTCTTTGCACAGCTCCAGATGCTGCCCTGAAAATCCCAGGCTCTGGAATGGGTCTGCCAGGACCTTGGTGACAACGCAAAAGAGTTAGAACAAGAGTCAGACAATCCAAGAAGAGGATGGTTTCCTCAGCTCTGGTTCTCGACTGTTCCCACAAGGAGCCTGCCATCGGTTGACTGTTCACTTGAATGACTCTTGGGGCTTTTACTTTACTCAGAAAACTGTCTTGGGATTTGGAGGCTCAGTAAACCACCCCCACCCCTCCTTGCCTGATTCCTGCAGTAACTGATGATCAGAAAAAAGGGAAGGAGGATAAGCCCCCAGGACACGGTCATGTTTCCTAATAGAAGCCATAGAGTCAGACACTGTCCTATAAAACTGATGGTTGAAAAGGAACAGACCAAGCGGTGTGTATCCCAGATCTAAATGCCAGGGGCTGAGTGATGCTGGCTTGGTGACTCTTTCCAACAAATGACAGAAGAGTCACTGAGGGTCTTTCCAGAGAGAGGCTGAGTGTTATGCTAATAAATGTCCTGCCTCAAGAAAGGAAATGTAAGAATAGGGAAGAAAATCTTTTCCTCTACACTGCTGTTTCCCCAAGAAATGTACCCAAGACTTTCAGGCATAAGAAGTTGGATAGGAAGTTAGCAAGACATCAGCAGCTTAATACTGAGTATCAGCGGCTGGCCTTCCTTGCCTTTGGAAGTCCTATGGCTAGATCACCACCAGGAACTCCTCCCTAGGCTCCTCCTTCCCAAGCCTCAGCCTCCTCTTGTGGAGCAGGATCCTCTGCACCTTGAAGGGACTTCTGCAAAATTCTCCTCGTTCAGTTTAGCAGTTCACCCCCTCCACATCCCAGTGTAGCAGGAATTGGCAGCGGCAGACAGGACACCAAGGCTATAAGCAGGAAGCAATGTTTATTGTACCGGCACAGGCTCAACAGATTCATGTCCAAAGGCTGAGCCTCAAACACAGCAGGGCATTGCCTTATATACGTTCCTTAAATGCCTATACATTGGAATTTTTTGTCTCCCAAATTAGGTAACAAGCAAAGGAGTGTATAACCTGATTGGGTACTTCCCCTTCTATGGCCTCTGGGCCATTGCTAAGTTACAGAGTTAGGCAGGAGTTACATAGCAACAGATTTATGCAGGAACCATGTGAGAGGGGCTTCAGAGTTAATGGGCACATAAAGATAATGGCAGGATCCAACTGCATTCCTTTCTAGTTGAGTTATGGCCTCTGGGCCCTAGTGTTACTTTGTTCTGGGGTAGCTCCTACCACACAAGGAGCATTAAGTACCTCTGCTATCACCTACTTTGGTTTTCACCCTTTACCATCTCAGAAGAGCCAGCAGGGACTTTGTAGTTTCTCTCTCCTCTGTTTGTGTAGGTGGAAGGGAATCATTGAGATATTTACTTTCCCTCTATGATGGAGGATGCCACCTTCCACTAGAAGGCAGAGGTGACTACAATCCGTTTGGGTGTTCTGGAGAATTCTCTTAAAGTAAGGCCCTGCCATAATGCCCTAAGTGAGCCCCTAAACATTTAACAGGGTGATGAAGTCAATGATCAGTTAACCAATTAAGATTTTAACTTTGAGAATGGTGTGAATTATGGAGCTAACATGATTTTTTTTAGTGAAATCCAGATTTCAACTCCACTTATGCAATAGTCCATTCTTTCCCCTCTAATTTAAATTGCTGCCTAAATTATTTACTGAATATGTATGTCGATCTGGTTTGGGACTCTATTTTGTGTCAGTTGATCTATTTGTCTGTTGCTGTGCCTACAGCACACTTTGAAAATTATGGTAACCTTATGGTATATGTTGATATTTCCTAGAGGAAGTCCTCCCACTGTTGTGCCTTTTCCAAAATTTTTTGGCTTTATGTATGGATTTTTACCTCCCATTGATTTTTTTTAAAGATCAGCTTTATTGAAGTATAATTTACATATAATAACATTGGTGGAAAATGAAGTTAGTGTACAATTTGATGAGTTTTGACAAATGGATACAGTCATGTGACCACCAATACAATGAAGATATAGAACATTTCCACCACCCATCAAAATTCTCTTGTACCCTTTTGCAGTCAGTCTCATTCTCAGCTGTGTCCCTGGCAACTGCAGTTCTTTCTTCCCACTATGTTTTTCCTTTTCTAGAATTTTAAGTGAAGGGAACCAGACACTGTGTGGTTCTGACTTTTTTCACTTAGCATAATGCTTTTGAGATCCTCCATGTTATTGCAGGAATCAGTAGCTTGCTCCTTTTTATTGCTGGTGGTGACCCATTGTATGGATATAAGCAATTTGTTTATCTAGTCACTGATATGGGCATTTGTGTTGTTTCCAGTGTTTGATTATTATGAATAAAACTTGGAATGAACATTTGCATACAAATCTGACAAACACTGACATTTCTTTTGGGTAAATACCTGAGAGTGGGACTGTTGGGTCATAGTCATATGGTAAGTTCATGTTTAACTTTATAATTCTAGGTGTTCTGGTTCCTCTGCATCCTCACCAGCACTTGGTATTGTCAGATTTTTAATTTCAGCCATTCTAATATGTGTGCAGCTGTACTGCATGGAAGTTTGAATTTGTATTTGCCTAAGGACTAATGATTAACGCCTGTTCATGTGCTTGTTTGTCACCTTTTTGGTAAAGTGTGTCTGTTTAAGCTTTTTGACTTTTTAAAAAATTGGGATGTTTTGTTTTCTTACTGCTAATTTTTGGGAGTTCTTGATATACTCTAGATATAAGTCCCCTTCGTCAGATATGAGATTTTCAAATATGTAGCTTCTCTTTTTATTCTCTTAACAGTGTCTGCACAGAGCATAAGTTTCTAACTGTGATGAAATCCAAGTTAACAATTTTATCTTCTCTGATGTCCTGAAAACTCTTTGCCAAAATGCAGATCACACAGATTTTCTCTTATGTTTTCTTCTAAAACGTTTTATGTTTTTCCTTTTGGTTTATCATCTATTTGAATTATTTTTTGTAGAAGGTGTAAGTTTTATGCTAAGGTTCTGGTTTTTTTGTTTGTTTGTTTGCTTTTGTTTGTTGCCTGTGGATGTCTAGTTGGCAGCACCATTTGTTGAAAAGGTCATAGGTCTTCCATTGAATCATTTCTGTGCCTTTGTGAAAAATCAGTTGGTCATATTTGTGTGGATCTGTTCCTAGGTCCGCTATTCTCTTCCTCCAATACCACACTGTCCTGGGGAGATGGGTGAACAAATGAACAGAGAATTCACTCATTTGTTAGGACTCAGCTCACACCTTTATGGAAAGAATTCTCTTAAGACATTACCAGGCAGGACTGGCCTCCCCACTGTGAATCTTCACTGCCCCTTCCTTCTATCACAGCTCCTCAGCACTGTCAGCTTTTTGAGGGCAGGGATAGTGACCTTCCTTTCTGTAAGCCCAGCACAGGGCCTGTCACAGAAGGGGTGCTCAATAATATTTGTTGAATAAAATGAGTAACCGTGGACCAGCTGAACACTGTCTATATTTAAGAAGACACAGGAAGTCACATTTTGAGGCAGGCTTTTTGCTCACAGAATAACGTTCACAAATGAGGAGCAGACAGAGATATTTTGCAGTGCAGCAGTGGTGAGAAACATTTTTTTTTAATTATAGTCTAATTCAGGTGAAGAGATATATTTATGTCCCGTGACTTTTTTTCCCAGTCAAAGTGACATGGTTGTATTAAGTCCTGTGGAAAAAGATGCCAATGTATTTTTATATCTAAGATTATGTCCATATTCAGGTAGATTTGAGAAGTGAAGTGGATTATGACTCATTTTGGGAAACCAGTCAGTCTCAGGCTGTTTCTTGCTGCTGTAAAGAGTTTTTTTTTAATTAATTAATTAATTAATTTTATTTATTTATTGGTTGCATTGGGTCTTCGTTGCTGCACATGGGCTTTCTCTAGTTGCCACGACTGGGGGCTACTCTTCATTGTGGTGTGCAGGCTCCTCATTGTAGTGGCTTCTCTTGCTGTGGAGCACAGGCCCTAGGCACGTGGGCTTCAGTAGTTGCAGCACATGGGCTCAATAGTTGTGGCTCACAGGCTTTAGAGCACAGGCTCAATAGTTGTGGTGCACGGGCTTAGTTGCTCCGCGGCATGTGGAATCTTCCCAGAGCAGGGCCCGAACCCATGTCCCCTGCATTGGCAGGTGGATTCTTAAACACTGCGCCACCTAGAAAGTCCAAGAATTTTTTTTTTTTGGAAGGAATTAATTGTCAAGAGATCGACAAAGTTGCTTTGAGCCTTCAGTAAAACATCAAATAGCTTGATAAAGTAGTCTTTCAAAATGATGTTCTTGATAAAGAAATGTTACTTGTGATGCCTCTGAGCTATTGAGGGTTGACGTGTTCTCTTCTGCACATCAGGGGAGGAAAAGGTATCCGAAACCCAACCTGAGAATCCTTGGTCCCTTCTCTGATGCTGTTTTCCTTGCTTCAGATAATCATGTCTAGCAGACAAGTGACAAGACTGGAGAAGTTGGCTCTGGGTCTCTCTAAATTTTCAAAAACTTTATGTCTCTTTCTTCTCAAAAGGGAAATACTCAGGATGTAACACATCATCCTAGCACCCCATCTTCACTGATGGGGAAGTGTGAGTGAGTGACCATTTTCAAGCTGCTACTTTGGTGTCATATCTATGAAGGTTGGCCCTCTTACCTTCTTGAGCATTTCTGACTGTTGACTTGACACTTTGCTTCTTTGAATAATGCAATTCTCCACTGGAAGGTTACCTGGAATTTTATTGTGTTTCCTTTGGTTGGTGAAGAATTTGTTTGTTTTAATTTATTTTATTCAAGTATAGTTGATTTACAATGTTGTGTTAATTTCTGCTGTATAGCAAAGTGACTCAGTTATATATACATATATTCTTTTTCATATTCTTTTCCATTATGGTTGGTTTTTTTTTTTGTTTTTTATTTGTTTTTCCATTATGGTTTATTACAGGATATTGAATATAGTTCCCTGTGCTATACAGTAAGACCTTGTTGTTTATCCATTCTATATGTAATAGTTTGCATCTGCTAATGCCAAACTCTCAATCCATCTGTCCCTCATCCCCCTCCCCCTTGGCAACCACAAGTCTTCTCTATGTCTGTGAGTTTGTTTCTATATTGTAGATAAGTTCATTTGTGTCATATATTAGATTCCACATATAAGTGATATCATATGGTATTTGTCTTTCTCTTTTTGGCTTACTTCACTTAGTATGATAATCTCTAGGTCCATCCATGTTGCTGCAACTGGCATTATTTCATTCTTTTTTATGGCTGAGTAGTATTCCATAGCATATATGTACCACATCTTCTTCATCCATTCATCTATTGATGGACATTTAGGTTGTTTCCATGTCTTGGCTACTGTGAATAGTGCTGCTATGAACACAGGGGTGCGTGTATCTTTTTAAATTTTGTCCAAATATATGCCCAGGAGTGGGATTGCTGGATCATATGGTAATTCTATTTTTAGTTTTTTGAATAAACTGCCATACTGTTTTCCACAGTGGCTGCACCAATTTACATTGCCTGGTTGGTGAAGAATTTGAAGTTCTACTTTCATAATAATACACTAAATGATTTTACTCAAATCTGACAGTGAACAGTCAAAGCTGTGAAATTGTATATGAAAGTTATGAATGGGTAAGTACCCTCTCTACTGACTTTGAAAAAACATCAGTATAAAATCACTACGGCCTTTCTAAAAACACTGAAAGCCAAATACAACCTTGACATTTAAATGTGACTTTGAGGAGTAGGACCACATTTCAGCAGCTTAAGAAGCCTCATTTTTAGCTCCTTTCTTTAAAGAGAAATATCTAAATATTTAACCAGCATTGGTCAAGTCTCCTAGAAGTGAGCCATGAACGAGACTTCCTGTGTTATGGTGATTGTACTGGCTGCTAGGAAAATAACTCACAAATAAATGAATCCAGGAAGGAGGCGTGTAAATGGACTCTGCTGTAATAGTTCACTGAGAAGTGAGCTCTAGACAAATGTTCTTAAGTAATTAAAAAAAAAAAACACGAAAACCAAGCCAACCAATGCTCAAAAGTAGCATTGAAATTGCGACTTAATTAAACCTTTCAGACATGGATGCTTGTGGCAGTTCACGTGTACAGTGTGTGTACAGGTAGATATGATCAGGGAATCAACTTTTATTGTGCACCTGAGTCTCATTTAATCCTGACAACAATATTGTGGGCCACTATTATTCCCATCTTACAGATAGAGAAACTGAGGCTGGCTATATCTCTTGATTTTGCCCAGGGTCACATAACTGGTCATAGTTGGTTCTGTTCATCTCCAGGCCCTCCCAGCACTGATATTCCAGAGTGTTCCTATGATTCCCACATGGTTTCCAACAACTAAGATCCAATTTTAACATCAAAGTTTCCTCTTTCTTTCGTTAGAACTTCTTTTGTTTCCACGGTACCAAGAAGAAAGAAGTTCAGGAAAGGTGATTGGGAATTACCCTTTGCAGTCAAATCACACTGTCTTTTTTCTTTTAAAACACGAAAGACTTTCTCCTTAGGAAATGCCCTGGGCGTGTAATTAATGTGCTGATCTTATAGCACTTTTCCTCCACAGAGGGCTAGATAGAGTTGGAGGTTTTTTTATTTAAGAAACAGCAAACACCAAACCCGAGGGCGGAAGGCAGCTGAGCTGTTCTCCGTTTTCTTCCTTGTGGCTTCTCCGTGGCAAGAATGCTATCAAAGTTTCCTGTAGACACAGTCCCTTAAGAAACACACACAGACCAGGCCCTTCACTGGGACTTTTCCCTGATTAGTCATGAATAACAGAGAGAGCCGCCCAAGAAAAGGTGATGATGGGGATTCTTCACCCTCTTTGGCTTTCTTCTCAACATTTCTGGGTGAAAGTGATTGGAATTGTAGTTTCTGTCAAAACTTATTGGTATCAGCTAGGCTATGAAGATATTTTTAGGTGGCTGGAAAACTGTTTCTGGGAACTGAAAATTGCATATATGGCTTCAAGTTCAAGTTCAAATTCAGGTAAACTAACCTTCCCCTGTCCCTGGCTCCTACCTCCCCACCGGAAAATGAATCCCTGATAATTATAATAATTGATATTTATGCTAGGAATCAACTTCTCCTAGTCATCTGAAAGCAAGGGTAGAAAAGAGATACCTTGGAATTATATAAAAGCTTTTTCTTTTAATAAGTCCCCCCTCATTCTTATTAAAAGGGTTACGTTTATATGTTAAGAAGAAAGTAAAAATTACTTATAGTCCGTCAACCGCACCCCCCCCCCCCCGCCCCCAACCCACACACACAGTAACAACAGGCAGAGGCAAGAATGCTTTTGACTTAATAGAAGTCACTGTGAGGTCGCCTCTTGGTGGGTGTTGAGTCAAAAGACACCACCAAGCCAAAGATCAGGGGAAGGAAGGATTTATTATTACTTGCAGCAAGTAAGGAGAACACTGGGGACCTTTCCCAAAGCAGTGTCTCCTCGAACAGCAAAGTTGGGGAAGTTCTTTTTTTGGCCGCACTGTGCAGCATGTGGGATCTTAGTTCCCCAACCAGGGATCGAACCCATGATCCCTACATCTGGAGTGTGGAGTCTTAAACACCAGACCACTAGGGAAGTCCCAAATATGGGGCAGTTTTAAGCTAAGGGTATATGCATATTCATGAAGGGGCTTGGGCTGTTGACAGAGTCTAAGCTTTAGTTGATTGAAGTCACAAGGGTCAGAAAATGTCAACATCATCCTCCCTCAGGTCCCAGTTGATCTGGTGGTTCAGCCTTCAGGCTAATCTTTACCATTGAAATGGAACTGGGAGTCTTTACAATTGATATATTATTTTTACTACTAGTACTTCTCTTGCCTGATAACATCATTTGTTTCTGTATTCCTTTGTTCCCTTAAGATCATTAGTTACTGAGCCCTTAAGATCATTAGATACTGAGACCTGTTCAAAGCCAAGCATTGTGGCCAGGCTTAGATCAAAAAATGGCTTAAGCCAGAAATGGCTTCTCTTCTGTCAAGAAAGCCATGCCTGGTTCTCTTTCTCCAGGGACCCTTCCCCCCCCCTCCCCCCCCCCTTCTGGTTACAGAGGGACTTGGGACCCATGGATCTCTGAGGAAGGGAGAGGTGGCAGGGGCTAGAAAATCTAGGGTGTATGAGGATGGTATTGGGGATAACTGAGAAGGGGTGGTGATTAAATGGTGTTACAAGAGGAAACCACAGGCCCAAAATGGCATTATTTTTGCTAAAGCCCAATATACCAAACCTAGATTTAATCCCTGCCCTAATTGCAGTTTCGACCTTCCCCAGGAATGTATTCTTAATAGGCCAGTCTGGAATTTTCTGGTCAGAACCAACGAGGTCATCTGTCACATGGGCCCTCTCCACCCACCCCTGGCCCACCCCCGCAAAGGAAGCAGAGGTAACCTGCATGATGGGCCCTCACCCTTCCTCCAAAAGAAGGTGACCTGGCCTGAAAACAAGCCTTTTCCTTTTGCTGATAGCTTCCTTGCCCCACCCTCCTTCTGCCTATAGAAACCTTTCATTTTTGTACAACCCCTTGGAATGCTCTTCTAGTTACTGGATGAGATTCTGCCCAATTCATGAATCTTCGAATAAAGCCAATTGGATCTTCAAATTTACTCCGTTGAATTTTGTTTTCTAAAGTGGAAAAGCCAGCATGACCAAGACAAGGGTTTCATCTGTCCCTACATCCCTTCCAGCTTACTCACAGCAAGGCAGGGTCATGGGACAAGTCGTGATTAAAGTAGGTGGCAGTAACGTAAATTACTTCCAGGTTGAAGCAAAGAGGAGCTGGTGTGTGGGCCTCCAGCTGCCTCTTCCCCTGATGCAGCAGGGACCGAGGCAGCCTCAAGTTACAGATGGTGTACTCTAGATCCCTGATAGATTCCACGGACTTTTGGCAGGAGAGTGTGTTAAGATGCTGAGATTTGGGGCTGTTTGTTACCACAGCAGAACCTATTCTCTCCTGACTAAGTTAGCCACTCACATTATTCCCACAATGGAGGCTGAAAGTGACAGAACCTTGCCGTTTTGTCTTGTGTGTGGCTAGGTGCAGGCAAAGTGCCCATTGGTACAGGTGGGGACCTACCATGGGGATTCAGAAAATGCTTGTTTTTTTTTTAGCTCTTTATTGGAATATAATTGCTTTATACTCTTGTACCAGCTTTTGAGGTACACCAAAGTGAATCAGCTGTATTTAATCACGTATCCCCATATCCCCTCCCTCCTGCGACTCCCCCACACTGTCCCTGTCCTGGCCCTCCAAGGCATCACCCATCAGGCTGTTTTTTTTTAAGAACTTTCATCAGGATACAACTGACATGCAATAAACTGCATATATTTAAAGTGTACAATTTGATATATTTTTTCCTATTAGTAATGTATATATGGCAATCCCAATCTCCCAATTCATCCCACCCCAACCCTCCCCTCCATCCTCCCCACCCCCTCCACTTTCCCAATGTGGTGTCCATACGTTTGTTCTCTACATCTGTGTCTCTAATTCTGCCTTGAAACCTGCTGATCTGTACCATTTTTCTATATTCCACACATATGCATTAATATACGATATTTGTTTTTCTCTTTCTGACCCACTTCACTCTATATGACAGTCTCTAGATCCACCCATGTAGAAAATCGCTTTCTTGCCTCAGGAAAAGACATGAGTGAGGAGACACTGCTTTTTTTCCTTCTTAAAAATGTGTTTACAAATTAAGATATAATTGCCATATACATTAGTTTCAGCTGTGTAACATAATGACTTGATGTAAGTTCATATTGCAAAGTGATCACCACAATAAGTCTAATTAGCATCCATCACCACACATAGACACACATATTTTTTTCTTGTGATGAGTGCTTTTAAGATCTACTCTCTTAGCAACTTTTCAAATATACAACACATTATTATTAACTATGGTCACCATGTTGTACATTATATCCCTATGATACTTATTTTATACATGAAAGTTTGTACCTTTCTCTCCTTTTGACAAATGCTGTCATATGTGGATATGGCACTTGGGGCTGTGGCAGCCTCCTTGTGATCATGAGGGGAGACATCGCTGACGTTCTAAGGATGGAAGAGCAAAAATATGGAAAGCATCTGGGTCCTTAACGACATCATAAAGTCAGTGAACCACCCCAGGCCTCCCTGCCTCTTTGCTTTTGGTCGAGTGAGTTTAGAACATCCTTATCATTTTAACCACTTTTAGTTGGTTCTTCTATCTGCAGTCAAAGTATTCTAGCTGTTTGTTTAATGTTAAGTGGTACACTAACAATAAAACCGTTAATATTGTCATTTTTCTAATTACTAACAATATAATTTTATAGTTTTGCCATTTGTGAAATGCTAAACTTAGAAAACACATTTAGGGACAGGGCTTATTCCCCAGAGTTGTTTCAACTAGCACTAACCTGTGTGCACTTCAGTGATGAATTATAACTTGAAATCATTCGAAGCCATCTGTAAAATGATTATCAAACCCAAGTGAAGTTTAATGATAATAAAACAATTAGGGCTTGGCCCATTGTAAGTGTTCAGTAAAAGGCAGGCATTAGTACTATTATGCTTATGGCAATGGAACTGTACTTTTTGAACAGAGATTCCACTGGCAGGAGGACAGGAAGGCTGAATCTGTCAGGCTAGGTGCCATATATATACATAGAAACAATCTGGCAACCTCCGTCGCTTGCAAAAACATCAAGGTTTATTTCTCACTTGTGCTGCAAGCTCATCTTGGGTCAGCCGGGGCTCTGCTCACATCATCTGCAGTTCAGAGGCTGATGGAGCAGCCTCTGTCTAGAATGTCACTGGTCTCATGGCAGAGGGAGGAGAGAGGCCGTGAATAGTGTGCTGGCCTTTACATTTCTGCCTGAAAGTGACACACATCACTTCTGCCCATATTTCCTTGGCCAAAGCAAGTGGATGGTGGGGAAGGGACACCACAAGAGGAAGACACAATTTGGTGAACGGTAATACGATCTACCAGAGGCACTGAATGGGAGTGTTTGAGACCTTCAAGTCAGCACAGTGTCCCTGAAAAGGACAGCATCCTTCTTCTCAGGTCGTTACCTGCATTTCTGGCATCTTCTCTCTCTAATAGCTGTGCCCCAATATCCATTCTCTTTTCTTTCTCAGAAATAGAATGCTCAATTTTTAGCTGGACTCATGGCTCTCAGACTAAACCCTCCCTTTCCCAGTCTCCTGGACAGTTAAGTGTGGCTGTGTATCTGACTCTTGGTCAATGGAAAGTGAGCCAAAGTGATATATGATCCAGATCATTCCCTTCAGAGGAAAGGGCAAATCTCACCTCCTCTACCTTTTCCCACCTCCAGGTAGCTGAAATTTAGCACTGTGCTGGACCATCAGTGGACAGGAGTGGCACTCGAAGAATGCCAAATCAACAAGGGACTAAAAGTTTGTATCCCCTCGAGATCTATGCCATACCAGCCTGGACTTTTACATGAGAGATAAATAGATTTTGATTTAGTTTTTGCCATTATTATTTTGAGTTTTAGCTCAGTGGTCTTACCCATCTCCTACCCAGTACACTCCTTTTTTTCCCTTTGGTAAAACTCAGTTGGCATTTAACGACAGGATGGAAAAAAGTAAGATTATATTTAGTAAAAAAGACGCCCAACTGCAGGTATTTCCCTGATGCTCTTAAGACAGTGTACCTGCTCCTTAACTAGCTCACCCAGCCAAGGAGAGTGAGAAATGCCTTCAGCTATTAGACATGACAGCTTCTTGGAGTAAGGATGTACCTCTTTAACTTCACCTTTTCCCACTTTGTTCTGTAGGCATCCTTATCGTAGAAACACTTGTCCTAAATGGTGGACTGAGAAAGAGGAAATAATGGACAGACAGGTCTCCAAACCATACCTAAACCCTGTGCCTCAACAAAGAAGTCACAAGCTGCTTGCTCTCCTTTGCCTTTGTAGAGGCCAGTAGTTAAATTGGAGAGTCATCCAGGCTTCTAGCTTCTGTGCTGATGTTTCTTTTTGCACAGGTGTAATTTCTCCTATTTGTTAGTATTATTCCCAGTAGAGATGTCAAATAGGTTTCAACTCATGTATCAATTCATTTATTGGTAGTGGCCACACGGCCACTGCATTGAGAAGGATTCTGCATCACACATTTTAGGGTGGGTTCCTTGAAGCAGAACCCGAGGCAGGGATTCCGATACTCTGGGTTTGTTGAGGGAGGACTCTTTGGAGAAAGGGAGTGAAGGAAGCCAAACAGGGCAAGGGGAGGAGTTACAGAAGAATGTGGTCTCAGGGCAGCCTAGCTTCAGCCTGATCCCGTGGGGGCCCTGGAGCATGAATTACATCTCCGAGTTGGTCTCCTCTTGAGGCAAGAGCCCTTTTCTTTCGTGGCCCCTGATTAGCCACTTATGGCTGTAGGCTGCCTTGGGGGAGGCTCCTCCCATTTCATCAAGGGCAATACTCTGGAGATGAGAGCCGCTGTGAGCCACTGGCAGCCGACACTCATAGCAGCTGGGAGATGGATGCGCATACTTGCCGATAAAGGGGATCTGGGTGGGACACCAACAACATCTGTTACTCTGCAATCATGCTCAGGGTACAAGTAATTATGATCAATTAATAATGTCTTTCATGGGCATGGGCCCCATCTCTGTAGAGACTCATGCTATGAGAAGAGGAGGGGCTGAAATAGGGTCTGCTTGCTCAACATGTCTACTAAGAAGTATGGTTAGGAAGGGCATGAAAATTATAGAACAAGATTTGTGTTGTGGCCCAACCATTGCCTTATAGACTGAGAGCTGACATGACCTATTTCCTGAGGACTCAGAAGCAGAACCTGATGGTAAGGTCCTTTGGCTCCAAGCACAAATGTAACTTCAGCACATTTGAGACTATGGGAAGGAAACTGGGAGAGCTTGCAGAATCAAAGAAAGACCATAAGGATGAACAGGAATTAAAGCTACCCCAGGAACCCCAGCAGCAGAATCACATGGACCACTTCCCAGGGTGGTGTCATAACACTCAGCTTCAACCACTTTTGGTCTCTATGTTTCTCTCACTCTTTTCTTATTGTTATTTAAAAAAATATTTATTTATTTATTTTATTTCTGGCTGCATCAGATCTTAGTTGCGGCATGCAGGATCTTTGTTGAGGCACGCAGGCTTCTCTCTAGTTGTGGCGCGTGGACTCCAGAGCGTGTGGGCTCTGTAGTTTGCATGCAGGCTCTCTAGTTGAGGCGCATAGGCTCAGTAGTTGTGGCACACAGGCTTAGTTGTCCCACGGCATGTGGGCTCTTAGTTGCCTGACCAGGGATCGAACCTGTGTCCCCTGCGGTGGAAGGCAGATTCTTAACCACTGGACCACAAGGGAAGTCCCTCTCTCATTCTTTTAAATCAGCTTTTAATGTTAGAATAGTTTCAAATTTGCTGAAATGTTGCAAAAATGTTAGAAAGAATTCCTACACCCAGTTTCCCTATTGTTAACACGGCTATGGTGCACTTGTCACAACTGATGAACTGATACTGACACCTCACTGCTAACTAAACTACATAGTTTATTCAGATTTCCTCTGTTTTTACCCAAAGTCCTTTTTGGTCCCAGGATCCCGTCCAGGGCACCATATTATGTTTGGTAGTCATGACTCCTTAGGCTCCTCTAGACTGTGAGCTTTCACACTTCCCTTGTTTGTGATGACCTTGACAGTCTTGAAGAGTGCTGGTCAGATATTTTATAGAAAATCCTTAACTTCGCGTTTCTTTTAAATCTTGGCCCAGTTTGAGTCCAGCGTCTCCTTCCTTGGATCAAATGACCATCGCCAGGGGCAAGGTGAGGCACAGCAAGGCCATGGGGGGTCGTGGTGAACCCCAGCCACCCCAGTTTACACCTACACCCCCAGAGATCAAACCAGGGTCTCCTCCCTGCAAGATTAGATGACCTGAGTCACAACCCCCAGCAAGACAATACATGTGCCCAAAATAGTAAAATAAGAAGTAGCACAAAACCGATGGCTAAGGTCAAGCAATTATAGAGAAGAAACCTAAGTGATTCTGACCAGAACCAAATATCTGACTGTTACATACTTTATTCTCCGTGCCTAAGCTTAAAATAAGGCAGTAAGCCTGAAATTCCTTTTCTCTTGCGAGTTTTTTTGATTATAGTTTTGGAGGAAGGGGGACCCCTTCTAGGGCCCGAGCGTGGGCTCTTGTCTAACTCTCAGAAATGAATTGTCCGAGGAGACACGTGCTGACAAAGCAAAAGATTTTATAGGGAAGGGGCGCCCAGGCGGAGAGCAGCAGGGTAAGGAAACCCAGGAGAACCGCTCTGCCACGTGGTTCGCGGTCTCAAGTTTTATGGTAACAGGGTTAGTTTCCGGGTTGTCTCTGGCCAATCATCTTGCTCGGCCGTAGTTGGTCTGACTCACGGTTCTTCCCGGTGGCGAGTACATCTCAATCCAGCGAGAAGGATGCTGGGATGTTGGTTGTCTCCTCCCTCCTCCTTCTGGCCCCTCCTGAATTCTCCCAGTTAGTTTTCAGGGGCAGCACCATGTTCTTTATCGGGACCTCCTGTGGTGAGACAACTCAGCCAAGCGGTTAGCATCATGCCTGGCCAAGGAGGCTGGTTTTGGTCAACAATTCCCTAACAATCGTATCACTGCACCTAGCACTTTTTCCCCATCAACAAAATAGCAAACCCTCAAACCATAGTTTCTTACAAGATACAATTAATTTATTTCTTTTGTTTCTCTCTCCCACCCCTACCTTGAAGATTACAGAACAATTGATGTGCACAGACATTGGTTAAAAACAACTACAGAGGAAAATTCAGAAATGTGATTCATCTCTAAATAGGTCATTCGTAAAGCAAAGAACCGGAGTGCTCACTGAACTGAACTGAACTCGTTGGAGTCATTGACTCAGGCAGGCCTTTATTTAGAAAACAAAGAATTCATCTAGGAAAGCAGTTAAATTCTGGCCTATTTAAAGAAACCTGTTGCTCTTTTGTAAACTGAACTATTATTTGTTTGCGGAGGATGTAAAGGTTAAGGGAGCTTAGACAATTGCCCCTTTGTGGCTACATTTCATTTTCAAATAGAAACAAACCTTGCTGTGTATGTCAAAGCTGGACAAGATAACATGATGATTTCCAGGTTCCTGATGATTCTTCTAACCTCTGTTCACTGTCTAGTAAGTACCCTGTAGAGAAGGAGGGAGGAAAGGCAAATTTTTTAGTCCACCATTTTTTGGGTAACAGCTTTATTGAGATATAATTCAGATACCATACAATTTACCCATCTAAAGTATATAATTCAATGGTTTTGACTACATTCACAGAGTTGTGAAACTATCACCACAACCAATTTTATTTTTGTTGTTTTTTTTTTTTTTTTTTTTTTTCTTTTTTGGCACACGGGCTTAGTTGCTCCGCGGCATGTGGGATCTTCCTGGAGCTGGGATCGAACCCATGACCTCTGCATTGGCAGGCGGATTCTTAACCACTGCGCCACCTAGGAAGCCCAACCAATTTTATTTTTAATTTTTTGTTTTTAATTTTTGGCCATGCCACACACCTTGTGGGATCTTAGTTCCCCAACAAGGACTTGAACCCAGGCCAGCACAGTGAACGTGCTGAGTCTTAACCACTGCACCGCCAGGAAATTTCCAGTCAGTTTTAGAATATTCTTGTCATTTGTTCAAAAAGAAACCTCAGCCAGAGGCAACCATAACCTACTTTCTGTCTGAATGGATTTACCTATTCTACACATTTCATATAAACAGATTTATATAATACAGGATCTTTTGTGACTGGCTTCTTTCACTTAGCATGTTTTCAAGGTTAATCCATGTTGTAGCATACTTCAGCACTCCATTCCTTTTTGTTGCCAAATAATAATATTTCATAGTATTTATAAACCACATTTTATTTATCCATTCATCATTTTGGTTGTTTCCTTTCTTCCTTTCTTTCTTTTTTTTTCGTCTATTTTGAGTAGGCTCCTAGGATTATTTGTATATATGTTTCTGAGTGAAGATGTTCTTATTTCCCTTAGATATATACCTAGGAGTTGGATTGCTAGGTCATAGGTTAAACTGGATTTTTTAAGAAAATTAATTAATTTTTATTTTTAGCTGTGTTGGGTCTTCGTTGCTGCACACAGGCTTTCTCTAGTTGTGGTGAGCGGGGGCTACTCTGTGTTGTGGTGTGTGGGCTTCTCATTGCAGTGTCTTCTCTTGTTGGGGAACACAGGCTCCAGGTGTGGGGGCTCCAGTAGTTGTGGCACACAGGCTCAGTAATTGTGGCTAGTGGGCTCTAGTGCACAGGCTCTGTAGTTGTGCACGGGCTTAGTTGCTCCGTGGCACATGGAATCTTCCCGGAGCTGGGATCGAACCCATGTCCCCTGCATTGGCAGGCAGATTGTTAACCACTGCACCACCAGGGAAGCCCTGGAGTTTTTAAATAATACAACATGCCAACTCTGGGAAGCAGATTCTTTCCCCTCTCCAGGGTTTGTCGTTGTTTGTTTAGCGACTTTCCTGAGTTAATTCTGAGTTAATTTTCTAATGTATTCTTTGTCATGGGTGGCCATAAAGTAACTGCTTATTTAGCTTAATACGCTAATGACTGAACAGAGGTTTCTTAAATGCCCAGAACCAATAAGTCTCTAAATCTTTGTGAGGGCCTCTGTGTGTGTTTCGGGGGTTTATCTTTAACACTGAGACAAGTAGTTTACAACTTTGCCTTAGCCTTTACTTCCTGCTTGCAGAGAGCCTCAAGGTCAGTCAGAGTGGAGAACTTAAGACCTTCTCAGGTCTTGCCTTGAGCAAGACACAGCTCTGGTCATGCCCAGAGACCTATGCGTGTGTGTGGCTTTCTAGATTCCCAGGAATATGTCAGAGCTTGGCAAAGCTCCCTCTGAATAACTCATTCTCCAGCCTTTCCTTTTTTTATTTTAATAAATTTATTTATTTATTTAATTTATTTTAGTGGCTGTGTTGGGTCTTCGTTGCCGCACACAGGCTTTCTCTAGTTGTGGAGAGCAGGGGCTGCTCTTCGTTGCGGTGCACGGGCTTCTCATTGCAGTGGCTTCTCTTGTTGTGGAGCATGGTCTCTAGGTGTGCGGGCTTCAGTAGTTGCAGCACATGGGCTCAATAGTTGTGGCTCATGGGCCCCAGAGCGCAAGCTCAGTAGTCGTGGCGCATGGGCTTGGTTGCTCCGCGGTATGTGGGATCTTCCCAGAGCAGGGTTCAAACCCGTGTCCCCTGCATTGGCAGGAGGATTCTTAATCACTGCGCCACCAGGGAAGCTCCCCAGCCTGTCCTTTGAAGCTTTTCGGTTGGCTTATTGTTTGCCCTGGCTGTTACGCACTGTCTCAGGCAGCCACGATGTTACGCAACTAAAAATGGTAAATCATCTTAGGTTATAGTACAATGTCATCTTTTTCTTATGTTTTTGTTTTTAGTGTGTGCAGAGGAGCGTGTCCTAGGAATCATTAACCTACGGAGCTCACCGGGCAGGATATAGGTCTCAGGCCACCATTGCTTTATTGCTTTGGGGCATGTCTCATGCTTGTGTTGCATGATTTTGTTGCTAACCAAGCCTGCTTGGTTTTGTGGTTAAGCAAACCTGCTTTCTTGAGAGATCATTAACTTACAGGGGTCTCCCACACTTTTTTCTTTACTTGCCATCCCCTAGTGGGATTAACTATTTAATTACCTACTTTGTCCCTTTACTCTGTCCCTATCAAGTTCTTCCAGGGAGCCACCAGACTGGTCAAATAATGATAGTTCTCTGGAAAGGAGGCTTTGAATGAGCTCCAACTCTGTTCTGCCCTTCTGGAAAGGCTGCCAGTCTGCTGGTTTTCACTGATTGGGAGCTATTGGTTTTCATGAGTACTACGAATCTGAGAGTGAGTGGGTGGGACTAGAGCAAGTTAAAATGCTACAAAGATTTCTGTTCTCACGAAAATTCAGCCATTTTTCTTAAATAAGTGCACCCAGATTGCTGCTAGCCTTTGGCTAATTTCTATGTTTTTGAAAATTTTGATTTTGACAATTTTTGCCACTGTTTTTATGGAGGGAGTGGTGTTTCAGAGATTCTTGGTCCACTATTTTTTTTTTTCTTTTTGGCCATGCTGTGTGGCTTACAGTAGTATCTTGGTTCCCCAGGGATCAACCAGGGATCGAACCCAAGGCCTCGCACTGAAAGTGCCAAGTCCTAACCACTGGACCACCAGGGAACTCCCATAGGTCCACCATTTTTGCTGACATCCCACACAATGCATTTCTATGGTGATGGCACCACAAAGATTCCTTAGAATCTTAGCTTGCTCATCGTGGTCTAAACGTTGATGTTCTGTCTTGCTCTCTTTTAGTTTACATAGAATTACAAATAATGGAAAAACCTGCCATCAAACAACTTATACTGTGTCTTTCCATTTTTGGTTCAGATAGCTAGGTTACACGAGTCATGAAAGAAAATCATCGCCTGCCAGAGAAATAGCTGACTAATGGATGATCAGAATAATTCAGGAGGCTCCTTCTAATCCTCTATAGGACAAAGGGCAAAGAAGAAAAGCAGCAGTTTATGTCCCAACAAAAAGAAGATGCCTAGATTCAGCTAGCCTCTGCCTTCCCTCTAGAGCTAGGGTGATATACGCGGCCCTACCCTGGCCTCCTTTAAGTCCTGAACGATTCCCTTGTAGACATTATTAGCACATGGCCCAAACCCTCACCCACCTCACACCTCTATCCCTTGCTTCTTGGCCTATCAGGGCCCCATTTTCTGGGAAATCAGCCTTGTGGGGAAGCCACCATCTTTCCTGTTTAGGAACACCTAGTCGAAAAGCTTTTAACAGTCAGGCCAGAGCCAGAGATATCTCCCAAATGTTGCCCCACAGTGCTGCCTCTGTAAGCTTCGGTGGAAAAGTGATTCAGCGCAGACAAGGTCAGTGCAGGGGGAACATGCCCCCTGGAGCAGGGCAGGAGAGGCAGTAAGCAAGCCTGGGCAGCAGACTGCTGACTGGCCCTGGCTGTGACCCTGATTTGCCATGTCTCTTTCAGAGGCTTTCAAATCACATTAGGCTCTGGCTGTCCCTGACTTGATACGCAATGTCAGAATTGCCAAGAGCTCTGCCGCTTGGCCTCACCAGGTGGCCCAAGCCCCTTGGGAGTCCATGTTTGCTGTCTCTAGGCATTGCGTGGTCTGCTTCCCTCTGGCTTTCCTCGACTGCCCTACCTGCCTCCCCCAGCTGCCTTCCCTCTCACAGCGTCCCAAGTGTTCTCCCTTGGCGTCTTGGACTCAGCTACCAGATACAGGCCCCAGGGCATGCTCTGGCATGGCTAGATTTTGTCCAGCTAGTGGTCTCAACCCTGGCTTCACATCAGAATCATCTGGGCAACTTTTAAAATACTGGGGGACTTCCCTGGTGGTCCAGTGGTTAAGACTCTGCAATTCCACTGCAGGGGGCACGGGTTTGATCCCTGAATGTGGCACTGCACAGCCAAAAACACAGAAACCACAAGAAAAATGGTACTGATGAACCTACTGGCAGGGCAGGAATAAAGACACAGATGTAGAGAACGAACTTGGGGACACAGTGGGGGCAGGGGAGGCTGGGACAAAGGGAGAGAGCAGCATTGATATATATACACTACCAAATGTAAAATAGCTAGTGGGAAGCTACTGCATCGCACCGGGAGATCAGCTTGGTGCTTTGTGATGACCTAGAGGGGTGGGACAGGGACAGTAGGAGGGAGGCTCAAGAGGGAGGGGCTATGGGGATATATGTATACATATAGCTGGTTTACTTTGTTGTACAGGAGTGACTAACACAACATTGTAAAGCAATTATGCCCCAATAAAGATGTGTAAAAAAAAATTACTGAGACCTGAACCTGACTTTAGGCCAATTAAATCAGAGGCTCTGGAAGGGGCCTGTGATTTTCAGATGAGGAGACTGAGGCCATGAGCAGGTAAGTGACTTCCCAATTCTGCACAGCTAGTGAGTGGGCTGGACTCCAGCATTCTGACGCTCAGCTCAGTGTTCCCTGTACTGTTATTAATACTGCTGTTGTCTCTACTCATATCTTTGAATGCAGGTTTCTGAACCTAGACTCCTCACACTGTTAAGACTTTAACCTTAGAAATGGTAATAGGAGTTTGATGTGTTTCTTTTCAGGATGTTTAAAAGCTTAATAAAAATTATGCCTTAGTCTGTGATTACAGCACATGGGCTACTGCTTAGTGAGTGTAAATTGCTTGGAAGACAAAAAGCTTTTAAAATCTCAGGGCTCATAGAAGAAAATTAATAAAGGGGGTCACTGGTCAACCTTTTGTTAAAAAGAAAAAGCTGGGAACTGTGGCACAAAGGCTCTCTGATTAGGACCCTTGTGACCTTGTCCAAATCCAGCTCTCTTACTCTACGAGCTTCTGGCTGGTGGGTCTGGCATTGTCGGAAACGTCAGCAGAGCGAATGCAATGCATGGTCTAGGTAAAGCCTCACCAGCGGCCAAGATGTGGGGCTCTGAGTGAACGGCCAAGGGAATGTAGTGGAGCCTCGTGTCTCATCCCAGGGTGGAGGCTTCCAGGCCTTGCAGCTGGACCTGATTGCTATGCTTATTGGAGAAGAAAAGTGGAGGAGTGAAGGGTCAGGAACAGGGACGGCCCAGAGAGTGAGGGAGCACGACCTTTCGTGGTGTGATCCTTCCCACTGGTGAGCTCTTCCTAGAGGACAAGAGAAAAAGGGATGGGAAACAGACAGAAGTATTTCCTTCTATGCTCCCTGTGGTAGGCTGAATAATGGCCCCCGAATACGTCCATGTTGTAATCCCCCGTTAACTGTCCTCGCTTAGCCAGATGGGCCCAATGTAATCACAAGGGCCTTTATCAGAGGAAGTCAGGAGGGCCAGGGTCACAGAGGAGTTGTGACCATGGATGCAGAGGTCAGAGTGACACAGCCACGTGACAACCAATGCAGCAGCTTCTTGAAGCTGGAAAAAGCAAGGAACTGGATCTTCCCCTAGAGATTTCAGAGAGAACCGGTCCTGCCAACACCTTGACTTTAGCCCGGTGAGACTGATTTTGGACTTCTGACTTCAAGAACGTTAGAAGAGTTCCTGCAAATAATTCTAATAGTCATATAGCTAATTGTTTTCAGTTAAAAAAAATTAATACTGACCACAGTCCACACTTGAAAAATCGAAAAGGGCATATAATGCAAAGAGACTCTCTCTCCTCTCCTATCTCTCAGCCACGTTTCTTCTCTTCCCTAGAAGGAACTGCAGTTAACCGCTTTCTTGTGGATACTTCCAGGGCAATAAAACACACACACTGTGCGCATAGTAGCACATTATACACCGTACTGTGCACTTCCTCTTTTCACTTCATGTTGTCATGGAGCTCATTCTGTTTCAGAAGGTACAGTGTTGATTCTTGTTTTCAACAGCAGTGTTAATTTCCTTTGTATGGAGGTGTCATCATTTTTACAACCAGTCATTTAGTGATAGACATTTGCGTTGTTTCCAATCTCTTTCCAGTTCAAACAATACTACTGTGAATATCCTAGGAATACTGCATTTTGTGTATGTGTAAGATAGCCATAGGATAAAATCCTGGAAGAAGGATGACTCTGCCAAAGGGAGGATGCATTTTTTTATCTGGCTAGAGATTTTGTTTACCAAGGCACCCGTGTCGGAGACTGTACTAATTCACACTCCCAGCCCCTGGCAACAAGTGTGTCATCTGACTTGATCGTCTCCAACAGCTCGACAGGCGAAAACTTGGCAACCTTGATCAGCTGCACAAATGGAATCTGGAGAAGTGCTAGGTCTCAAGGTGAGTCACCAGTGTCCAAGCGGGGAAGGTCTCCTGCCCTGTTTCCTCAGCAGCTGCCCCCCTACCTTGGCCACAGGGCCTCTGAACCGAGACCAGCACCTCCTCTTCCCCATGTGGCCCTCGGCTCTCCTGGAGGTGCTGGTGTGAGAGGCTGACTTGTCCAGCTCCTTCCTGAACAGCATCCAGTTAGGGCCCTGCAGCTGAGAAAGCAACGTCTGGGGCATCTGGGGACAGGACAGCAGTGGTGAGATGCTGCAATTTCCTGCAACCCCAGGAAGTCGAAGGGTTGAAGGCATGACTGCATTTTCAGGACACATTAAAGTCATGCCTTGTGATTGCTCTGAGTTTGACACTTATCAGGCCTCTCTGAGTAATCTGAATGACAACTTTATATAAGGGGAAGTCATCCAGCCACTCCAACAAAAACCACACAGGTCGCCTTGGTGTTCGTCTTTCCCCTCCCACTTGACCTGACTCTGTCCTGTCTCCCTGCAGCAGCTTGACTTCACGAACGGCTTAATCAGCCCATAGTCACCCTCTGGTTAAAAGACATCATTAATTTTAGATTTTCTCTCTTCCAAAAGCTTCTTATTCACCAACTAGTTCCCCTCAGGTATCTGTGACACTAAAATCAGAGTGCGGGGAAAGGAGGGAGTGCAGCCCCGGGAATCTCTTTGTGGCTATTGAGATACAGGACCGGGAGAGGAGAAAATGGAGTTTTGGGTGTTATCAGACATTTAGTCTCTGAAAAACTTAGAGTGACTCTCTCAGTGTAGCCGGGGATTAAATCATGTAGTGTGGGCTATGCTCTTTGTACATAGTTTTCTGGTCATCTTTCTTTCCTTTCTATTTTTTTTTGCTATTGCGGCTTATGTTATTAGGAAGTCCATTTGGAGAAATGGTCAGCAACAGGAACAGGAAGCTCGTTAGTTTTCTAAGCCCCCATCCAGCATCTATCCTCCCCCATGACTTCCATCATGGGAGCCCGCCTAGGACTGCACTCAGAGTACAGCCCGAAGTTGGTGGGGAAAGGGCTGAGTTTGCCTGTCTCTAGGACATCTTGCAAATGGGATCACAGAAAGATGGCAACCATCTCCAACAGCAGATCTTGCCGTTAGAAGATGGTGTCTGAGGTGTCAGTTAAAAAATACAGTTGGCAGGGGGCGCAGATAATTTCCCGATTGAAAAAGAGAGAGGACAGAGGTGTGATTTGGTGGAGCAGTTGCAATTTCTTTCTCTTTCATTTCTCCAGTTGAAAATCCTGCCCATTGGTTGACTCGTGTGTGCTGTTGACGGGCTGGGCAAGAAGGAGCTTACGTGTGAATTTAACAGTCATCTTAAAGAAATAAGTCCCTCTACCTTTAACGCCTGCACTAAAAATGAGTGGGAAATATTGTTCGTCTTTTCCTCAAAAACTATGAAATTTCTCTGGTTTATCAGAGAAGACATCTCTGCTTCCCAAACTTTGTTCCAAGTGAACAATGAAATTAATTTTTAAGGACTGTCTGTGCTCATGATGTCACAAGGCACATTAAAATACATCAATTCTATTCAATAGGCAATGTCAGCCGAAAGCCCTTCTTGACGCTGTGTCAGAAATGCATAAGGACAGGGAATCTAAAAAATAGAACAAGTGAACTTACTTACAAAACAGAAACAGACTCACAGACACAGAAGACAAATTTACGGTTTACCAAAGGGGAAGAGAGGGAGGGATAAATTATGAGTATGGGATTAACAGATACACACTATCATACCTAAAATAGATAAACAACAAGGGTTTGCGGTATAGCACAAGGGAATTATATTCAATATCTTGTAATAACCTATAATGGAAAAGAATAAAAAAATTATATACACACACACATGTATATACACACATATATATGTACAACCAAATCACTTTGCTGTACACCTGAAACTAACACAATATTGTAAATCAACTATACTTCAATAAAAAATGCATAAAGACACAGTGGGGCAGTGCACAAAATAAATACAAATGGCTAATAAAGAAGAGAGTTCACCCTCTCTAGGTATCCAAGTGTGCAAATCAAAACAACACCAAGAATCTTCTTTTGTCTCCTAAATGCTCTTGTCTTCAAACTGTTGAAGCTATTTGAAAAATAATTTTCAATATTGGTGAGAAGTAAGGATAATTTTACAAATAACAACTCATTTCATTCTCAGTGCAATTCTATGGGGTGGATGGTACTTTTATTGCCATAGCAAGCTTGAAGAAACAGCATGTGGGAGAGGTTACCTGATCTGCCTAAGGGCACACAGCTAAGAAGTGGGTGTCGGCACCTCCCAATAGAGGAATCACCTAGCTCTCAACTTTCAATCCTGAAGTCTGAGACTTTGCAGAGAACCTGTTTGGGGAAGTGTTTCCTTCCCAAGGCTGGAGAGGCAGTCGAAGGAAGAGCTGGATTAGGAGTGGAACAGTGCCACTCCCTATTCTATGGCCTTGGGCACGTTATGCAACTTCTCTGAGTTTTGATTTCTTTACCGGAACAATGGGGATGATGTTACTTACTCCAAAGAGAAGTGAGATGGAGTGTAATAATCGGGGCGTGTGAAAGCCCTCTGCTAACCTGGAGTCCTGGGCAAGACGCTAAAGCGAAGACTCGCAGCCCCCTGCTCCTCTGGGACTCTCTTAATTAAGCAAGCGAGCCTGTGCGTTTGAGAAAGGAAGATCTCAGAGGGTCCATTTAACCTGTCAAAAGCGCAAGACTGAATAAAACTTTGGCAAATTGTCCCTAAAATGCTTAAACATACGCTAAGCTTTTTGCGAGAGCAGTTCTCATCCATCTCTAGGAACCCATCCAGGTTTAACATGCTTTGATTCTATTTTTTCAGAGTTTATTATTATCTGGAGGATTCCATGAAAGGCAAGTAACTCTTAAAGCCACACTGTATCAAATGACTTTGCCTTTAGATGAGCTGCCTTACATCAATAGAATGGCTTCTTCAGGACAGAGAGACACAGTGAGTACTTGGCTCGTAAGCACCTGTGTTTTGCCTAAGAAGAGAATCTGACAGCCAGCGGTGCCATTTCCAACCATTTCCAAGGGGAGTTTGCGCATTGCTTGGCTCTGTGTCTCCCCATTGGAAGGGAGGCCTGGTGACGAGAAGTTCAAGCACATGAATCCTCCTCTACAGAATAAACACATGATGTAGTTATACTTCACGTACCACCTACAACCAAAACTTAGAGTTGATTTAGACGGACGTACACACATATGCTGAGTTGTTAAAAAGACTTAAAAGGTCAAAGCTCATATAAATTGATGGTTCCTAAGAGATTGGAGGAGGGGTCATGAAACTTTCAAAAACTTGATAAAACAAGAGGACCTCTCTAGAAAAAGATATGTCCACACGTCCATGGAAACGTTTGTGTGCAATTTCAGGAGCCTCCAGGTTAAGAATCTCTGATAGAGGGAGAGAGAGAGAGAGGGAGAAAGAAATACACTAAAACCTTGGTTAATATTTTCTACTTGAGCCTTGCATTTAGTCCTGGATTTTAATGCACATGCAGGACAGGTTACAGAGTTCACAGGCCCCTGTGCCAAATGAAAATGCAGGCGCCCCTCACTCAAAATTTATTAGGAATTTTGAGACAGAAATAGCAGAGCAGTAAACCAAGTGTGGAGTCCTTCTGCACGGGGCACACGCCTGGGAGCTGGCTCTGGGCACAGGAGGCAAAGAGGCACAGTGGGCTCTTCTGGTCTGTTTTTGAAACCATAGCCTTGTAATGATATCCTGCAATGAGAAGTGGTGAAATTAGTATTACAATTTTCTTTTAAACTTCAACACAATCTTCATATTTGTGGTGTATAAACCAAAAAAAAAAAAAAATTAAAAACAACAAAAAATGCAACAAAAGCCAGTCACTTTCTCTCCTTGGTCCAATGATACACTGTTAGACAGAGATGCAGGAACTCTGTCCTCAGCAGACAGCTGTGGGCAGATCAGCAGAAAACACACTCTCTGGCAGTGTGTCAAATACCCCGGCCAGTAGCTCTACCAGGCCAGCTGCACTGGGATATCTGAGAGACGTCACCTTTAAAGTCTGATGATTCTGAAATGTGACCCCTTTAACAGGTTTATTTATCAGAGGATCATATATGCATAGAGTAAAAAAATGAATATTTCCCAACGGCATCTATGAACAAAACAGTTGTCCCTTAACCCTCTAACCTCTGCCTTCCATCCTTCCTTCCAGGCCTTTCAACTCTTGAGCCGTGTCTTGTGACATTTACCAACACTTTTCTAGATAATATGCCTATCTGCAATTTTTGGATTTATTGGTTTTCATCATTATCTGCTGACTTCTGGAAATAGACGTTTGTTATTTGTAGAGTCTTGATTTTTTTTGAACACTCCTCATATTCTGGTCATTTCCTGTGCTCCCAAGATAGAAGCCATAATAATTTTATTCTCAGCCTCCCTTACAGCTGGGGTGTAGGGATGTAATTGAGACTTCATCAGTCAGATGCACCTGCTTGAGTTTTGATTCTGAAGTGAGCTCATGAGGAAAGGGACCTGTAGGGGAAGGAGTCTTCTGGCACCCATGGTGGGGTAGGGTCTGGCTTTCGTGAGTCTCTGATGCATGGTCCTGGGTGTCAGGGGTGTGATGTGCTAGCTGCAGCATGGGTGCTTGGCACTGAAGATAGGGAGGTATCCACCAGTGCAGCCCGTAATGAGTTAGGCATTGTTCCTGGAGATTCTGGAACGCTATCCAATTTGATAACCTCATTCCCTACTTTAACAAGCCAGAGTGGAGTCTGTTGTTTGCAACTAAGGGCCTTGACTTACACTCTGGGTGGTTGAAGCTGTGGCTCTCCCATCCTGATCCTTATTTCCCATTAAGGTCCTATCAGCATTTTTGGTTAAATCAGTCTTCAGTGTTTATATGGTTAGGAGCCTATAAATGTTGCCTATTGCTGAGCCAAGTTGCATATTATGTGTAATAAGATGTTAAAATGGGACCTCCCTTTTTTTCCCCTCTCAATTTAGGCTGAATCTCCAAGACAACAGATGCTGCTGATTCTCACTTTCCAAAGTGAGGTCTGAGGCTGCCTGAGAAGGACTTGCAGTGGAGAATCCAATAACTGGATTCTGCTCTTAGCTGACCAGCCAGCTCCAGCCTATAAAGACTAGGGAATTGCAGATTAGATGAATATTTTTGGACCGAGTTGTCAAAGTGCCGAGGATCCTAACACCAACAGTCTCCCATCCCAACAGCAACACACAGGGGAGGGTGGTATGAGATGCTTTATCTTCACCTCCATCCCAGGGAAAGAGGCTTCAGTGGGTCCCTTCAGAGCTTGATCCAAATCTCCAAGAGCTCGAAGGGACTTAGTAGGTGGTATCTGAATCATGCCTGAAAAATCTAAAAGTGAGACCTGTGGCTCTGATGATGGAGACAAAAGATGGCAGCATTGGGAATGCCCTGCTCTTCCAGAGTTAATCAGAGCAAAGGTTGAAGGACAGTATCCCCTGGGGCAAATGGCTCACATAAGAGAGATCACTTCATGTCCAAGAGGCCAGCCTGGAGGGACATGGTGTCCCCAAGAGGGGGGTAGACCACTGGATTCCCAGGAGCCAAAGGGGAAACAATAGATGGCCAGAAGGGGAAAGACATTTGTGTCTGCCAAGAGAATCACAGGTGAGAAATCTCCAAGAATTGTTGAGGTGCGGGTATCTCCAAAACCAGCACAAAATTACCCCCAAAGAGAAGGCATCATCTTTAAATACACACCCAGCTCAGAAAGAGCTTTGCCATTTCATGACAGCACTCATCAAATAAGGCATTTCTTGCCCCCCTTACCTCTCTTCTTCCCTCTGCTCCCACCCTGAAGGGGCCAGAACCCTTGCTTAGCAAACTGCGAGTAGAGAGAGGAAACACAAGGCTGAGCTTCCTATCCCCGTGGCAACCAACCTGCCACAGACCTAAATAGTCAGAGAGCATTAGGCAGGTCTGGAGATTTTAATTTCTGAAACAAGACATTTTTATGATTTCCAATGAGCAGGGAGCTCTTAAATTATTTAATAAAGACCACGGTATCCACATACAAATCAGAGAACTTGCTCTAGATTTCATTCAAAGAGTGAGGCAAAAACTAGCTTTGCAGAGTGGATTTCTATAGTGGGTGAGGAAAGAAGAACAAAATGGAATTTGTTTTCAGCACAGGTAGGTTATTTGAGATGCAATCCCAGAAACCAGGAGTGATGGAGATGGTAGAATGAGATGGAGAAGGATAAAGCCATACAAAGGTGTATTAGTAAAGTGACAGAGGTAGGCAAGGGTGGCTCAACCCTGCCAGGAATTTTGAGGAGTATACAGACTGCCTCCCGTAATTGGCCATCCAGTGCATGGACGGCTGTGCTACTTACCTACCAATGCCACTTCTCCTTTGTTGAGAGTTACCCTTTAGAACTGTTGTTTTAAATTATATCTGCGTTTTATGACTCTCTCAGTGTTGTAATTACACATTTTTACTTCTTCTCTTGTATAATTTTCCCCCCAGAGTTAACGATTGTTTCATTTTTTTCATTTGCTTCATATTCCATGAACTGTTCTAATTGCCCCATCAACAATTTATTTTACAAATGTGCAACATGTCCTTTAATTCACTTGTTTGATTTCTTCTTCTGGCTGACCTCCTCCCAAGGCCCTCTACACCCTCAGCAGGGTGGTTGTTCTTGTCCTCCTCTTTACTTGCTTCCTGAGACTTTCTTGTGCCTCTCTCTGAATTGAATTGGTGAGTCCCGTGGATTGGATCCATGCCTTTCTGGCTCCTAGTTTGCTCCTTGGTTTAGTAGAAAAAAGTCTCCCAGTATCTTCAAAGCATCTGCTGCAAGGTTAAATTTCCAGTGCCTGTGTTTTTCAAATGTTTTTATTATTCCACCTTCACACCTGATTGATATTTTAGTTGGGTACAGATTGCTAGGTTGAAACACATTTTTATGTAGAACTTTAAAGGTATCACTATCTTGTTTTCTAGCTTCCAGGGATAATATTGAAAAGTGGGGTGTCATTCTAAGCTGACTCCTTAGTATGTAGTCTGACTCCCCCCTCAGTCTTTAAAAACTTTGATGTCTTTATTCCACTCTGGAGTCTGAAATTTCATGATGACATGTACTAAGCACTCACTGAGCCTTTTCACTTTGGAAACTAATTTCCTTAAATTTTGAGGAAAATATGCTGCACTGGTTCTTATTTATTATTAAGACTTTTTTTTTTTTTTTTTTTTTTTTTTTGGCACACGGGCTTAGTTGCTCCGTGGCATGTGGGATCTTCCTGGAGCTGGGATCGAACCCGTGACCTCTGCATTGTCAGGCAGATTCTTAACCACTGCGCCACCTAGGAAGCCCAAGACTTTTTTTTTTTTAAAAGAGCAGTTTAATGTTCACAGCAAAATGGAAGTAAAAGTACAGAGATTTCTCATGTACACCCTGCCCCCACACATGCACAACCTCTCCCATTATCAACATTCCCCAGAGTGGTACATTTGTTACAACTGATGAACCTACACCATAATCACCCAAAGTTTAGAGCCTACATTGTGGCTCACTCTTGGTGTTGAAATTCCGTGGGTTGGACAAATGTCTAATTGCATTTATTTATCGTTATGGTATCATAGAGACTATTTTCACTGCCCTAAAAATTCTCTGTGCCTCAACTGTTAATCCCTCCCTTTCCCAATCCCTGGCAACCACTGATCTTTTTACTATCTTCATAGTTTTGCCTTTTCCAGGATGTTGTGTGGTTGGAATTGTATAGTATGTAGATTTTTAGATTGGTTTCTTTCACTTAGTAATATGCATTTTTTAAAAATATTTTTTCCTCTTTATTTTCCCTATTCCTTCCTTCTGAAACTCCTCCTGATAGGATTTTAGACTTCCTGGATTGATCGTCTATTTTTTTCTCTTTTATTTTATATTTTTAATCTTTTTGTTCTACTTTCTGAGTGAGTTTCTTTATGTTGTCTTCCACCTTTATTTTAAGAGTATTTTTAAAACTTTCTATTACATAAAATTTTTTCCAAGAAAACAGAATGGAGGTTACTCAAAAAATCAAAACCAGAATCATCATATGTTCCAGAAATTAAATTCTAGCTATATACTAAAAAGAACCAAAACAGGGTCTTGAAAAGTATTTGTATATCCATGTTCATAGCAGCCTTAGTCACAATAACCAAGAAGTGGAAGTAACTCAAAGTGTCCACTGATGGATGAACAGGTAAGTGAATGGTGGTGTAGACATACAATGGAATATTATTCAGCCCTAAAAAGGAAGAAAATTCTGATACATGCTACAGTAGGATGGTGGTTGCCAGGGGCTGGGGGGAGAGGAGAATGGAGAGTTGTTAGTTAATGGGAACAGTAAAAAAACATACTGCAAATACTTCAGTTTTGCAAAATGAAAAGAGTTCTGGAGATAGATGGATGGAAATGATGGTTGTCCAACATGGGACTTAATGCCACTGAACTGTACACTTAGAAATGGTTAAGATGTAAATTTTGTGTTATGTGTATTTCCACAATTAAAAAAATTTCCAAGAGCTCTTTTCTATTTTCTGATTGTTTTCCATGTTGTCTTGTGCATGTTTCATGAATTCAAAATCTTCTCATCTTTCTGAGAAATGATTTTTTCCCATTGAAGATTTTTTGATATTTTTAAAAAATATGTCTTCTGCTTCTAACAGTATCTCTAGAACTCAGGGTTTCTTTATTCCTAGTTTGTTCGTTTTGGTATTTTTCTTTAATGTAGAGGGTTTTCCTCAAACACCAGGCAACACTCAGCTTTCTATTCATATTTGAGTGAGGCAATGAAAAGCTGAGTGGAAATCCTCTGTGTGGGGAGGGGCTTTTTGATGGGTAGGTTTCTTATAGAATCAGGGGATATTGAGGCAGCCTTTTCAGTTGCGAATCTGAAAGTGTCCATATCTGAAGGTCTTTATCCTGGGGCTCTTTCTTCAGAATCTCAAGAGGAAAGTTTAACTGTCTTCCAGGGCTCTGAGAATGAGTGGGGGAAATGTACAAGGATTCAACCATTTTGTAAATAGGCTTTCACTTGGTTCCCATATTTTCAACCCCATTTCTCCATTTCCCTCTTGCTTGCTTAGTTCCTTGACTTGAGAGTCTCTTTAGTTTAATTTCTCTAGAGAACAAATTTCCTGTCTCAGGTCTAGGAGAAGAGGATGGGGAAAATGGAGATTCATTTGTCTTGTGTGCACTTTTAAACTGTCCTCTTCTTTCAGCCTTGAGAACTACTGTCACTTCCTGTGTACTTGGTGTCTCTGCTTCCTGGGCTTTCCCATGGTTCTATGGGATGGGGACTGGGTCACTTGCTGCTTTTTCCTCTGAGGTTTCTTTAGTTCTACTAGTCACTTACCACCTCTCCAACTACTTTGTAATCTATCTGGGCTTCTGTGCCATTCTTTTCATCCTCATGGGCTTACAATTAAAAATTTCCCTCTACTGTTATTTTTATAGAGTTTGGGGAGGAAGAGGAGAAAAACAGGCAAGGTTAATCTGTTTAACTAAGAGTCACAACTGTTGATTTTAAAAAAGCCATCCACATTGTTAGAGAAATGTCATTCTTGCTTCTGACTCATCAACTTGAGTTTGTCACACCCCATTTCACAGAAACTGGCCACCTTTATTCAAATACTGGGCCAAACTTGCAAAATAAGCCATTCATTTGAGTGACCAACAAATCATATGGCATCTACAATGACAGAGCCTGCCAAGTTAGCCGTCTTCCCTGAAGAAGTTCTGTCTTGCTTAGATTACTTTTCTTCCTCTTTATCCTCAGTCCAAAACTTCTGTATGTGGTAAAGTGTTTTCTAGGATGTGGTTAGCTACATATACTTTGCTTAGGTTGTTAATATGTCAACATCAAAGTATACATATTGTAGGCAACCTTTTGTGGCAGAAACAATTTATTTCCTACCCAACATCCGTCCTCTATGTCTTTACAAACAGAGCCCCAATTTTGTTTAGGGCAGTAATGCACCCACATTTAAAATGAAATCTCTATCTCCCATTCTTCTTTACAGGTAAGAAACTTCTGACCAACGAGATGCAAGATGGGTGGGACTTCTGGCAAAGTTGTTTTAAACAGAGCACATTTGGTTGGCATGAAGCTTTCGGCTTTGCTCTTCCCCCCAGTTCTTGCCTAAACCATGGACAGGGTGCTGAGGCTGGAGCAGGCATCTCACAGCCATTAGTTTACCAGCATGAGGATCAAAGCCACATAGTAAAGATGACTGATGGCAGGACAGAAGGAGGCTGCATCTCTGATGGCACTGTGGGAACTATGGTGTTAGATCTGGTTGGCTTACCTCTGAATTTCTTGTTTTATGAAAAAGCAAAACCTTTAATATATTTAAACTGCTATTTAGTCACATTTTCAGCTACTGGCAACTAAATGCAGCCCACGCAGACACAGATTCCCTCAGTGTCTTTTATTGTGAGTCTGTGCTCAGTTATAAGTTCGGAGGAGACTGTGGTCTATGATGACATGGCAGATGCTGCTGGTGCACTGAATGTCCCCTCCCCGTGCTCACCTTTCTCTGATCACCAGCCTGACTTCCATCTGGCCAGCACCTGTGACTCTGCCTGAGGGCTGCCTCCAGCCACTGGGGCCCACTCTGTTTATGTATTTATTTATTTTTTCTTAAAAAGTTTTAATTAATTAATTTATTTTTAGGTTTTTGGTTATTTGTCTTTTTTTTTTTTTTTTTTTGGCTGCATTGAGTCTTCGTTGCTGCTGGTGGGCTTTCTCTACTTTTGGCAAGTGGGGGCTACTCTTCATTGTGGTGCGTGGGCTTTTCGTTGCAGAGGCTTCTCCTGTTGTGGAGTACAGGCTCTAGGCATGCAGACTTCAGTAGTTGCGGCATGCGGGCTCACTCATTGTGGTGCAAGGGCTTAGTTGCTCTATGGCATGTGGGATCTTCCTGGACCAGGGATCAAATCCATGTCCCCTGTATTGGCAGGCAGATTCTTAACCACTGCACCACCAGGGAAGTCCTGGGGCCACTCTGTTTACATGTGGGGCAGGCTGGAAAGATGTTCCAGGGAATTAATGTTCCCCTCCCCTTCACCAAGAGCATCTTTCACCCAATGCCTGATGGGGTTGGTGTATCAATACCCCAGTTCCATGGCCTCTCTGGCGGATAATGCTGAGGCTGGTTCTACATTGGCTGCCAGGGTTCCCCTGGGATCCTGGGGGCAAGATTGAGCTCCACTTGCCCACAGTAGTCACTGGCTTCATAGCACATAATTTAGCAGCTTTCTTCCTTTTTCTGTCTCATGTCCCCACTCTCCTATCAGAGTTTTCTGGGATCATCTCTGAAATCAACTATCTGCACTAGAATCTCAGCTTCAGGGTCTGCCCTTGGGAAAACCCAAACCAAGATAATGGAATTTTATCCAGGGTTGCTTTGAGGTCACGAAAGCTAACCAGGGCCCAGAAGTTTTTGTATGCCCTTTGCATGTACCCAGCCAGTCTTTGCAGTGAAATCTCAGGCAATGATTCCGGCTACCTCAGCACTGCAGGGCCTCTGGCTGGCAATGTTTTTGGTGATTCTTTTCCTCCTCCACAACTTTCTGTGATCCAGATGCCCCAGGTGGCAGACTGAGAAAGAGGCATCAATGTGAAGCTCAGGTTGGTGGATTTCCGATGGGGGTTGTCGTGGCAGCCGAGAGGACTGGCCATTAAATGCAAAAGTGAGGAGAGGACATTAACCCCAAATCTGTGGTTTACAGCTGAACAAAAACGTTCACGATTTCTCGTGAGCTAGTCATGGTTTACCCTAGTTAGCCAACTTCTTCCTTCTCTGTTCTCCTACTTCCTGAAGCTCATCTCAGAAGATAACGTGGGTTCTAAGTAGCCGGTGCCATAACCTGAGGCTGTAGCATTTTTCAGAATAAGGAGCATATTTGAGGAACACGGCTATATCTCATGTCCTTCATTTTTTAAAGAAAGCTCAGATTTAAAGTATTCTGCCCCATTGACAGACATGGGTTCAGAAATTAGTGAGACCCAGCGTCTTGGCATCAGATACAACCAAACTCACACCCGGTCTAGAATATTCCACGCTGTACGAAGACACACTTGTTCCCTTAGACCTTGGGTCAGCAAACGACTGCCTACAAGCCAAATCGGGCCCAGTGCCTGTTTGCGTAAATAAAGTTTCATTGGATACAGCCATATCCAATTGCTTACACAGCAACTATGGCTGCAGTGCTACAGGGATATAGATGACTAGTTGTGACAGAGACTGCATGGCCTGCAAAGCTTAAGTATTTACTGTCTGGATCCTTACAGAAAAATTTGCCAACCCTTGCATTAGGCAACCTCCAAGTATCCCAACCAAACCTGCCCCTTCAAGCAACACTTCCTTCAGCCTTACCCTCCCCCCACTCCCATCCCACCGCAAGTGCCAATCCATCCCACCACCTCAGTTCCTGGAAGGGTTGGAATCCATCCCACCACCTCAGTTCCTGGAAGGGTTGGAATCCATCCCACCACCTCAGCTCCTGGAAGGGTTCCTCAGTTGTTGGAAACACAGGTTCTGACTCAGTACCTCTAGGGTGAGGCACAAGACTGTATTTCTAACAAGCTCCACAGCACTGATGCTGCTGGTGTGAGGACCACCCTTTGGGGAGCAAGATTCTAGAAGACTAGATTTTTCTCACCAGGGCAAGCAACTTCTTATCACTGTTTCTCAAGGTTTGGCATTGTCAGGCAATCCCACCCCCTCCCTGACCCCCTCCCTTCCCTTACACACACATACACACATGCACACACACGCACACACGCACACTTTAATATAGGAACATGATGTCACTGTCTCCCCATTCCCATGAGTTCTGGTCTTCAGTCTGAGCAGCAGTTTCAGGAGTTAAAGAGCTGTAAGGCCGACAGCAGGAGAGATGCCAGAACTCTAATTAGTCTCTCTTTTTATATTTAGTTTGGTATTAGATAATGCTCGACACCTGTTCTCTCGACAGATCTGTTTTTAATCTCTTCGATTTCACTTTCTTGGACACGTGGCCGCATAGACATGTTGCACCGCATGAGTAATGCAATGAAAGCCAAACGAAATAGCCGTCTCTTTGGAATTAGAAGCACAACAAGGGACTAAAAACAACCGAGGCCGGTTTTGGGCCAAGCATGAGGTGCTCGTGGAGAAAACAGCTCTGAGGCTGGAGTTCGCCCCCTACCACTCGGCTCACTCCAGATTGTTTTCCTTTCCCTGACTCCAAGCTCCAGGGAGTCTGGAACGTGTTTCCCACCCTCAGGATGAAAAGGGGGGAGATGACAAGGAAACTCTCCTCTGCTGGGCTTTAATCAGAGAGCAGGCAGACGGTTTTTCCAGAAGCGATCTAAATATTTCTAATTTTGATTTGATTATTTCATTTGTGTGAAGTTGCCCAAAATATGCAGTTTCAGCCTTAGGGATCCTGAGACCTTTTCCCAGATGCTGCAAGTGAACCAGAAATATTGAATCCATTTAAAAACCTTTCTTTTGGGGTCCCTAGGCTCTATTATCTGTTTGGCTGTGACTGGAACTGACTGACAGATGTGGAGATTCAAATCATGCAACACCTGTAGATGGGTAGTGATGTCTAAATGTCAACCACACTGTATTGGGGAGGAAATAGGTAGCAAAACCTCAGAGAGCTACAGCTACGGGGGTAGATTTGATGGTGTGACATAGGGAACCACCACAGGGCAACGTCTTTTTTGAAATAATGAGGACAGATGTTGTGAAGAGAGTGCTTGGCTTAGAAATTGTCTTCTTTCTGAAAGCTATCCTTAGCCCAAACTTCCCTAAAGTCTAACACAATGAAGAGAAGCTCATCCTGGGTATTAACAGAAAACTGTAGCAGGTCATTTTTTTTTTTATAAGATTGTCATGTTAGCATACATCCTTAAATTATGACTTTCCTGTCCTAACTCTCCTGAAACATTTTGCAACTTGTTTTTCAGTCACAAAATGAAAATGTAGTGTCCGGTGACTGAGTCAGAGTTTGCAGTGTTTGATTTCATTCTTTATTGAAGTATAGTTGATTTACAATGTTGTGTTAATTTGTGGCATACAGCAAAATGATTCAGTTACACCCCCACACACATATTTATATATATATGTATATATTTAGATTATTTTCCATTATGGTTTATTACAAGATATTCTATTTCATAGAATATAGTTCTCAGTGCTGTACAGGAGGGCCTTATTGTTCATCTATTTTATATATAGTCGTTTGTATTTGCTAACCCCAAACTCCTAATTTATCAATGCTTGATTTTTTTTTAGGCTCTTTGTTGGAGTATAATTGCTTTATTCTGTTGTACAAGTTTCTGCTGTACAACAAAGTGAATCAGCTATATTTATACATATACCCCCATATCCCCTCCCTCCTGCAACTCCTTTCCACCCTCTCTGTCTCACCCCTCTAAGTCATCACCAATCATCGAGTTGATCTCCCTGTGTTATGCAGCAGCTTCCCACTAGCTAGCTATTTTACATTTGCTGGTGTATATATGTCAGTGTTACTCTCTCACTTCATCCCAGCTTCCCCTTCGCCCCACCCCATGTCCTCAAGTCCGTTCTCTGCATCTGCATCTTTATTCTTGCCCTGCCACTGGGTTCATCAGTACCATATTTTTAGATTCCACATATATGCGTTAGCATACAGTATTTGTTTTTCTCTTTCTGGCTTACTTCACTTTGTATGACAGACTCTAGGTCCATCCACCTCACTCACTACAAATAATTTCACTCCTTTTTATGGCTGAGTAATGTTCCATTGTATATATGTGTCACATCTTCTTTATCCATTCATCTGTTGGTGGGCATTTAGGTTGCTTCCATGTCCTGGCTATTGTGAATAGTGCTGCAATAAGCTCAATGTTTGATTTTATTTTAATTTTTCAGTGTTATGTTTTCCACAGAGGTGAGACCACACCCAAATGCTCTTAGTAGAGGTCACACCCGAGGGCATAGAGCTATGTGGTCAAAAATGGGCTCACCAAGCTTCACGGTGCCGTAGAAACGCCACAGGAGATGAGCCCGTGCCTTGGCGTCTGAATGTGGATTTGTTACCGAGAGGAAGACGAAGCATCTCTGCTATCAGAGTGGCGACCATGACAGAAGGAAGGGCTGGATCCTGCACTGGCTCCAGGTAAGGGCATTGGGTGATGCCAAGTGCCCCCAGTGCCTGGCCCTTCAGTCCCAGTCACCCTCCCACCCGCAGGCTGGGCTGGGACCACAGAAGATGCCCCACCGGCATCCTCATCCCAGGACCTCACCAGGACCCCTCCTGCTGACTCTCTCCACCCCTGGGCCTTCTCTCCAGCATCCCTGAGCCTTTAGCCCTGACGCTTCACTCCGATTTAAGACCCCTATTTCCTGCCTTCCCCTTCCCCTCACCTGGGCTACCAGGCTTGGCTCCCTGCAGAAAAGACATACGCTCTCACGGGACTGCAGCAGGGGCCGGGGAGTCAGCAACCAGGGGATGAGAGAAGCAGGAGATCCGTCTAGAACCAGGCTGTCCCTCAGCTACTTGTGAATGAGGTGTTTTCCAGGACTGCGGTGTGAAGGGCTTGGAACTTAACCCCAGAACCACGCGGTACGCTATTCTCAGTTTATGGGATTAGTATTTCGCCACACAGTAAACCTGTGCTAGTTCATGCCAGAGGGTGGGCTTATATATCTATATTTATATATTTAATCCTACTGCCCTGGGGTTAAGATATTATAAAGGCTAGGTCTCTACCCTGGGAAATAGAAACTGCAGGCTGTTTCTGTCTGTGTGCCCCATGTCTCACACAAACACAACATTTGTACCATGGACTTTAGGCCTAGGTAGTTGTTAGCTGGGGTTCTCCAGGAGAAACAGAATCAATGGAAAATATAGAGAGATTTATTTATTTATTTGGCTGCACTGGGTCTTCATTACTGCATGCGGGCTTTTTTCTACTTGTGTAGAGTGGGGGCTACTCTTCATTGTGGTGCGAGGGCTTCTCATTGCAGTAGCTTTTCTTGTTGCAGAGCACGGGCTCTAGGCATGCAGGCTTCAGTAGATGTGGCACACAGGCTCAGTAGTTGTGGTTCAAGAGCTCTAGAGCGTAGGCTCAGTCGTTGTGGTGCATGGACTTTGTTGCTCTGTGGCATGTGGGATATTCCCCGCCCAGGGCTCGAGCCTGTGTCCTCTGCATTGGCAGGTGGATTCTTAAGCATTGCACCACTAGGAAGCCCTAGAGAGATTTATTATAAGGGACTGGCTTCTGTGATTATGGTAGCTGAGGGGTCCCAAGGTCTGCAGGCAGCAAGCTGAAGTCCCAGGAGAGCCGACGGGGTGGTCCTAATCCGAGTCTGAGTCTGAAGGCAGAAGAGCGACGCCCCAGCTTGAAGACAATCAGAGAGAGTGAGGTTTCCCTCACTCAGCCTTTTGTGCTCTTTGGGCCTTCAGTGTGGGTTAGATGAGGCCTGAAGCATCCACCCCATCGGGGAAGGTCATCTCTTTGACTCAGTCCACTGATTCAAACACTCATCTCATCCAGAAACACCCTCACAGACACACCCAGAATAATATTTGATGGGATATATGGGCAGCCCATGGTCCAGGCAAGCTGACACGTGAAATGAACTATCACAGGTAGACTAGAAATTTAAGGCATCCCCTCTTTTCCTCCATCCCTTTAGGCTTCTCTGGAACATGAAGTCTATATTTAAGAATAAATTAATACACCCACAATATCCTCTGGTTACAGAGAGAATCTGCCTTGAGAGTTTTGCCAGAAAGGTTCCAGAGAGGACACTGATTGGTCTGGTTCAGGTCAACTACTCATCCCTGAGAAACTCACATCCCTGAAAAACTCACTTCCCTGGAAAAGTCCACAGGGGCAGAACTGGCCAGCTTGGGTCACCAGCTAGTCCCTGTGATGAGGGAAGCAGCGTTCCTATACTAGGGCATGGAACCTGCTGGAATCCGTGGACCTGCAAATTCAGGAGGTCAGTGAACTTGATCTGAGAACTTGTAGTTTTATTTTAACTGTCCTCTAACTGAAATTAAGCATTTCCTTTAATAACAAACATAAGCCAGTAGTATTAATAGTGCCTTTAGCTTTGAAACCAATAGACATCACAGATGTCTGCCCCAGACCTAGGTAGTGCGTCAGTAAAGAAACATGGATGTAAGTATATCACGGATTATAATCTTTTTTTTTTTTTTTTTTGATCGCTGTGCAGGGCATGTGGGTAATTCCTTGACCAAGGATTGAATCCTCACCCCCTCAGTGAAAGCTCAGAGTCTTAACCACTGGACTGCTAGGGAAGTCCCGGATTATAATCTTTTTGATAACTGTCTTTCAATATAATTCATTCTCTTTGTTACATTATGTGTCTTATTTTATGAATTTCAAAACTTTGTTTTTCTGAGGAAGGGTCCATAGGCTTCACCACATGGCCGAAGGGGTCCCTTCCCGGGATTGACTGAGTCACGTGAGGCAGGGGGGAGGAAAAGGCAGTGACTGCATGGAAGACTCGGGCACATACGAAATAGGAGTAGATGCTTCTGTTCCTGCTGGAGGGATGGAAGGGTTTTTGCGTTGATTTGTACTTAACTGTCCTTATAGAGAACTTGTAACTGAGCAGGACCCTAGGGGCCCTTCCTGGGACAGACCCCCCCACCCCACATGTCCTCCCCCTGCCTCTTATCTGTAGAAAAACTATAGCCAAAGAATAAATTTAATCAGAGAAGTGAGAAAATGCAGAAGCAAAAGAAGACAGACAAAATAATAATAGTTTAGCCATTAAACAAAGTCAAGGACCTTTTGTTCCTCCTCAAGGGCTTCAGATAATATCCTGAGCCATGTCCTTTGTTTCGCAGATACTGAAATCCCCGCCAGGTGAGAGACGTTAACTACATGCTGACCAGACTGTAGCACGACATAAGATGCTCTGTCTTGCACAACTCCAAGAACTGGCCTCAAGAAAATGGGAACAAACTAACCCTGGAACTGAAGAGGAACTGTGCTTAAAGCAATCAGGATGACGCTGATCAGACCACCACATGATCAATTTCAAGACGACTGTTGGATTTGACTGTGCTATTCTGCACGTAGCCCCCTCCCTCCACCTGTGCACCCCTGAAGCTCCCCTTTAAAAGCTCTTGCCCCCCCCATCAGCAGTTGGGGGTTGGTTCTTGGACACGAGTCTGCTTTCTTCCCAGGTTGCTGGCCTCCTGAATAAAACAGGCTTTCTTTTCCTACCCACACTTGTCTCTCAAGTCTTGGCTTTTGAGTGACAAGTAGCTGAACCTGAGTTCTCTAACAAACCCATTTTGCATCCATCTCCTGACAAGGCACAGATCTCAATGGTTGTTGAATGAATGTGCCCTGCTTCCCTCAAACTTTGGATGTGAGCAGGTGAATCAAGTACTTTCAGTGTAGAGGGGAAGGAACAAAGTATGGGCAGGGCTGATGGGGCTCTGACAGGCTCCCTCTTCACCTCATGGTAGAAAACAGAAGCCTGCAGAGTGTAAGTGACTCAAGATTGCAGTTGGTATTCACTGATCATTTCGGACATACAAGTATCTTTCAATTCTTTTTTTTTTCCTGAACGGTTTCGTCCATTCCTTTATTCTGGTCCCACAGGGGGATTTACTAAGACAACGGTTTTCCCATTTCCTGCAAAGGTACAGGGATGTGCATGAAAAGGCACATATGTGACTCCTCCAACATCTGGAGAGTTTAAAAATACTATGTCCACTTCACTGTGGGTGACTGAGATTCCCCGTTGCCCCAGCCCTATTGTTTCAGAACTGTGGTTCCCAACTTGGGCAATTTGCCTCCCAGGGGACATTGGACGATGTCTGAAGACACTTTTGGATGTCACAAGTGGCCTCTACTGGGTAGAAGTGAAGAATGCTGCTAAACAACCCACAATGCACAGGACAGCCCCACACAATGAATTCTCAGGCCCCAAATAGCAGTCGAGCCAATGTTGTGAAACCATTTCAGAATTGTCACTGAATCTTTCCTGGCCATTTGCAGAGGCACATACTACAGTGTTGGAAAAATTACATAAAACCAAAGCAGGGACAAATCTGCTGTCTTGAAAAAGGTTTAACAGGTTTCAGTTGAAACCGGTGGCTCTAAATTTCTTAGGGAAAGGGAATGGCTTTCAGGACAAAAAGGAAAAAGGAAACCTTTTTTTTCTTCCTACAGATTTATTCTCTTGAAGTTATTTATGTAATTTCAGAGCTCCTTATGGTTTACCTTGATTGGATATTATCTATCTATATCTATCTATATCTATCTATCTATCATCTATCTATCATCCATCATCTATCTACCTATCATCTATCTACTATCTGTCTTTATTATTATTATTATTTTTATTATCTACCTGTTATCCACCATCTCTCTATTGTGTCAAGAACAAATTGCTTGAACTTTGGTAAAATGGAATGAGATAATCTCCCTTTGGGCCAAAACACATGAGTTCCTATTTCCATTGCTGCTGTGGGATCTGGCCGTGGATTTCTGATTCTAATCTGCAGTGGCTGGAAGGACGCACTAAAGCAGACCTTTGCCTGTGAACTCTTCAGGATCTGGGAGACCTTGCTCCTTACTACTAAGACCTTTGCCTGTGAACTCTTCAGGATCTGGGAGACCTTGCTCCTTACTACTAAGGATGGGACAGCACGCGGATCCCGCAGGCCTGGTCACTCACATCCTCTCCCTTACTGTGCTGACTGCCTCTGAGAATGGCTCCCAGGAGGGATTCTTTCAGCTCCTGTTAAAATGAAACAAAACAAAATTAACATCTGAGACAGATTCTGGGCGTATGTAGAACCTTTGCTGTCTTCCCTCATGTTTCATTATCATGAAAGTGTTGCCCCTCTGCTTCTCTCATGTGCCCAGGGCAACTTTTGATGCTGATTTCATCTGACGTAATCAGGTAGACAAGAGATAGGGGCGGGGCCACCTAGAGGCAGGATGCAGTTGTCTGCCTCGCGGCTCCTTGAAGCCCTGGATGCTGTGCGTGGGAGAGACCTCCAGCTGTTCAGGTGGGCTGACAGATGACTGGCCCTCCCTTCCGAGGGGCTACCCCTGACAGTGGGTTATCCAGCCTGCATGTTTGGACTAAAGGAGGAAGGAGGGGTTTGGAGGCACCTGAGCTGGGGAGGGAGGGGACACGGGAGATCATGGGAGCATGGAGGTGAAGGGGTTTTAATGTTTCCACCACGCGCCCTCCTCCCCACTATTGGATAACTTGACACCCCTTTGGGGATGGAGCTAGGACAACAGGCTGAGAGAGGCGATTCTGTGTGAGACCACGTGAGACTCTAGTATATTCAGATGGCAGAGTTGGGGGTGGCGGAGGGGGGAAGGGGGCTAGTCTCTGTCCTTCCCCCATAGCTCCAGTGTGGCTTCAGAGCCCTGGGGTTCAGGGCCCCCCGAGCAGAATTGGCCAAGCTGTGGACTTGGGGAGGGAGGCAGATGTGAAGGAGACTTGATGTGGGGAAGAGAGGGCGATCTGAGTGGAATTGTCCCTGAGCAGAGATGAGACCCCTGCAGGGAGATCCCAGGGCAGGGTCGGGGTGGGGCTGCCATCCTGCTGCCAAGTGGAGGGTTTGGTATGAGGATCACTATGACAACATGCGCAGATGACCAAAGCTGGGGACATGCAGGCGCAGGACGACTCATGCTGTCCTGGGGCTGACCCATAGGACTGGGGAACTCACAGGACCAGTGAGTGATTGGGGGGTAGGGTCTGGGTATAGGAATCAACAGAACCCAGAAAGCAGAGTGCAAGGTAGGTTCAATTAGTACCATTGCCCTAGTCTGTTCAGGCTGCTATAACAAAATACCATAGACTGGGTGGCTTACAAAGGACAGAAATGTATTTCTCACAGTTCTGCAGGCTGGGAAGTCCAAGATCAAGGTGCTGGTAGATTTGCTGTCTGGTGAGAGCTTCCTGGTTCGTGGACAGCTAACTTCTCACTATCTCCTCACATGGTGGAAAGGGTGATGGAGCTTCTGGGGTCTCTATTATAGAGGCACTAATCCCATCAGATGGACCCCACCGTCAAACCCTAATCACCTCCCAAAGATCCCACTTTTTAAGACCATCACACTGGGGGTTAAGATCTGACAATGAATGGATATTCAGTCCATAACAAGCATGATTGATGGTGTCACTTCCCTCTGAAGGGTTTCATTTTGCTCTGGCCCCCAAACATTTGCGACCCCTTTGAGTTGAGGGAGAAAGAGCATAGGTAAAAGTGTGGCATGAATTTTATGCTGAAAACTGGAGATGGATTTGGGGCTGTGAGATACTGTAAACTTCTGCACCTTTGGAGAGAAAAGACATTGCGGGGCACCAGCAGTTGATTGTGAACTTTGGACCATAAATGTCCTTTCACTCATTTATATGTTTATTGGACGTTTATCTGTCATGCACCTACTATATGTTGAATCTGGGGGTGCACACATCACCACAGTCTAGTTCCTACCTTCATATGGTGTACAGCCCTGTGGGCTAGACAGGTGCCTCTGGCTGAACTCAGATTATAAATCCAGCATATAAGATGTCTTGCTTCTCCTTTCTACACTTCTGTTTTATTTTCAGGGAAACCTGTGTTCCTTGAAAGATGGGGGCATACACAGGGAATGTATTTATGACATATAGGACTCAATTTTACCAGTTCAATAAGACTTGCAGTAGCAGAAAGACCTCAAAATGGCCAGAAGCAGAAGGAGGTAGAATTAATAAACGCAGAATTTCTAGGTCAAGCTGAACTTCCACAGATCTGAAGATGATTGGAAACTCTTTTCGTGGCTTCACTGCCTATTTATCACTCCCATGCAGTGAGGCCAAAGTCACCAAATGGTCACACACCATCTGTACCTCAGTCATCATTGTCACATTTGATGGTTGGTTCACTTTACAAAGAGCTGCAGGAGTGAGGCTTTTGAGAGGGTGTGTGCTATCTCTGTGGAAGCTGAGGACCTAGGGAAATTAAAGTAGTGAAGGGGTTTACTTTGGGTGCCTTGTTTAGTGATTGTTTTTAAAACTTAAAGACTATGGGCTTCTTTTAACCCCAGCAATTGTCTGCAAAATTTTGTGGGTAGATGGGATATACGTTTGAGGGGAGAGAAGGTCTATGTATTTCATCAGATTCTCAGGGGTGTCTATCACCAGTGCTCATCACCAACTTGCAAAACAGAATCAAAGGTTTGGAGCCATCAGGGCATCTTCTGTTTCTCATTCTTCCTCTGTATAACAGAGATGAGGGGCACCTTGAAGCCACCAGGAGGGTTATGCAATAGTGTTGCCTGCAACTGACATGATCAAGCCCCAGGCAGGGAAGAAGGAAATAAAGGAAAGAGAGAGAGAGAGAGGTTGATGAGGTTGATGACTGCATTTCAGGAGAGGAAGAAAGGGAAAATAGTAATAATAATAATATAATAATAATATCAGTGGAGAAAAAGAACTAAATTTCACTACCTCATGACCCTTTGGGGGCTATTTGAAAATAATTGAGTTTTCCATGGCACATGGTTGAGTTTTTCTGTAATCTTCACATTTACTAATGAATCTTTAGACTTTTGTGGACCAAGACTTATGATATCAAGGAGTGGGTGGACGAGAAGGTGAGAGTTATTCATTTAATGAGTGTTTGTTGGGTAATGGGGTGGTGCTGGGTGCTGTGATAGGAGCACAATGAGGAAAATTCATTGCTCTAGAAACCCCACAGTCTAGTGGGGAGAAAAATACCCCTAGAAAACTAAGAATGTATGGAAGGGTAGTGAGAGAGGGGGGCACAGAGGGTTAGAGGAAGCACAGAGAAGGGACTGCAGGCTGGGTGAGGTGATGTGGGAGGGCTGGGTGCAAGTGACACTGTTTGAGCCAGGTCTTAAAGGATGAGGAGTGACTCAAGTGAAGTGAGTTTGAAGGTAAAAGGTAAATGATAAAGGGGTGAGAGAAATAGCAAATTATAGAACCAAGACCATAGCAGCTGGAAGAGCTATGAGTATGAAGTATGAGGCAGGAAGCTGGCAAACACAAGGCTGAAGCCCAGACCACGAAGCACCTGGAATGTCTGTTCCTGCCTCAGTTCTGATGCGCCTGCACTCTGAGCCCCTGCTTTCTGCACACAGCCTGCTTCCCATGGCTCCTTCTGCTCTTCAGGGGTGTTATAGCTCCTCAGCTGTTTCTCCAGGAAGTGGATTGTATTTTAAGGGGATCCTATAGATAGCCCGATCTGAGAGAAATGAACCCTTGAGAAAATTCCTGCTTCTTTCTTTGAATGTGTCTTGAGCTTTAGAAAATCCTTCAATGGGCTCTGACAGTCACTGGTTTGATGACCTCTGCTGGGGGCTAGTTCTCCAGGAGAGAATTTTTGTATAGTTTTGCACATCTGTGAACAGAGGCAGTCTTATCTTATTCCAGACTTTCTTTTGTGTGATGAACAGTCAGGAAGACAGAGTGAATGTCTTCCTCCAGGGCGAAAGACAGGCATGTTGACTGCTCACTATAAAAGATTCGAGTTCCTTAAGATGAAGATTCTTCTCTGTGTATACAGGGGATGCCTGGCCTACTTTGTGCCACTCTGAGAGCACTGGGCTTGGGGAAACTGCACAGAAGCTGACACTCTGCCTACAGCTATTGCTGTGAGACATAAAGTCCTTTGTCTCTGACCCAGGAGCCTGTGCCTTCTGGAAGCATCCATGAAACTGTGACTGGCTATCTTAGCCAGCTTCAGCTACTATGACAAAATATCACAGGATGAGTGGCTTAAACAACAGACATTTTTATTTCTCACAGTTCTGGAGTCTGGAAGTCCAAGGTCAGGGTACTACTGTGGTCGAGTTCTGATGAGAGCTCTCCTCCTTGTTGCTGTGTCCTCACATGGTGATAGGAGAGAGCTCTAGCCTCCTTTTATAAGGGCATTAACCTCATGGTGAGATCTCCACCTTCTTACCTCCCAAAGACCCCACCTCCAAACACCGTCACATGGGAGGTTAGGGCTTCTGTGTATAAATGGCAAGTGGGGACAAACATTCAGTTCATAACACCTGCTAACCTGTCAGCTTGCGAATAGAGCAGCATCTCAGACCCTTCAGAGTTCTGGGCAGCCTCTTCCTATTCCTCCAAGGAAGAAGGAATTACCCGCTCATCTCTGACCCCACAGCACTCTGTGTCTATTCCTACGATAGCTCATATCCCAATATTGAGATTTATTATGTGAGGGCCTCCTCTGCTGTCTTGTCAGCTTTGGCCTTAAAAGAATGGGCTGCATCTTAAATAGCCTTGTTTACAAAAAGTTTTTTTTTTATTAAAGTATAGTCGATTTACAATTCTGTGTTAGTTTCATGTGTACAGCAAAGTGGTTCAGCTACGCATAAATATGTGTGTATATATATATTCTTTTTCAGATTCTTTTCCATTATATGTTATTACTATGAAAATAGTTCCCTGTGCTATACAGTAGGTCCTTGTTGTTTATTTTCTATATAGTGGTGTATATCTGTTAATCCCAAACTCCCAATTTATCGCTCCCCCCAGCTCCACCCCCGCTTTCCTCTTTGGTAACCATATTACTTTCCATGTCTGTGAGCCTGTTTCTGTTTCGTAAATAAGTTCACTTGTAACATATTTTTTAGATTCCACAAATAAGTGATATCATATGACATTCGTTTTTCTCTGTCTGACTTATTTCACTTAGTATATAATAATCTCTAGGTCCCTTCACTTTGCTGCAAAGGGCATTATTTCATTCCTTTTTATGTAAATAGCCTATTTTCATATTTCCAGAACATATATTATAGGGGTACATAGTAGATGCTCAATAAATGCTTGGGAATCAATTGAGGCAGAAACTATGCATATTGGTTCTGAAAAGAGCTAGTAACCAAGAGGTGAATTTCCTCCACTCCCCGGTCCCAGCGTGACTAACTGTTTTCATGTAGGTAAACCCAAAACTCAAGACCACCTGCTAAAACCCCCCATTTTCTGCAGACTTTAGCGCTGAGTCACCTACAACGAGCCACTGCCCTAGCCCTTGAATCAGCTTCAAAACATGACACTGGCAGAAGGCAAACTTTCCAAGTTCAGGCCCCAGGAAAATAAAAATAAGTAAATAAGAATGTAACACCAGATGGCCTGAAAGGACAAAGCTGGCGTGGAGGATTAACTGGCTGGTAATAAAAGCTGTCATTACAGAGTGTCATCGTTGGCGAGTTATTTATTAGCTCTCCCCTTTAGATACCAAATGTCAAATGTGTTAATGTGTAGAAAGCAAGCCTTCCCCTCCCAGCTACTCCACTGTCGGGCTGCCAGCTGCACTGTCTCCTTTGCAGGTCCTGCCAGGAGTTCCGATTCATATGGCCCTTTATATACACCATATTGCACTTCAGAAAGGCCAGATGAGGCCAACCTGGCCTCACAATCAGTTTGTCAATCATCTGGCTGCACTGTGTGTGGAATTGCACACACAAACCTTTGCTCTCAGTTAGAACGGGTTGTCTCTGAGTCCCGTGCATCAGACAGGAACGTATGGTTTCTTTCACCCACCGGTGTCTGGAATCAGAGGTACATCTATTAATTCAGTGCTCATGAAGGCTTAGGGAATTGCAAAATGCCTGTTATGAGAAATATTTTGCCCATGTGAATGGTACTTTGCTTATAGACTGCCCTTAGGCAATCTCTATGTCCCTCCCTGTCTCTCTTTCATTCTTTCTCTTTCACACACACATGCACTCTAAGTTAATGGATTTTTTTTTTTCCTTCCCCAGTTGTGGTGAGTGGGGGCTGCTCTTTGTTGCAGTGTGCAGGCTTCTCAGTGTGGTGGCTTTTCTTGTTGCGGAGCTCAGGCTCTAGGCGCTTCAGTAATTGCAGCACGCGGGCTCAGTAGTTGTGGCATGTGGGCTCTAGAGCACATGTTCAATAGTTGTGGTAGTTGTGGTACACAGGCTTAGTTGCTCCGAGGCATGTGGGATCTTCCTGGCCCAGAGATTGAAGCCATATCCCCTGCATTGTCAGGTGGATTCTTAATGACTGCGCCACCAGGGAAGTCCCAAACCTAAGTTAGTTTTATGTACATCATTCTGTTCTTTACTGTAACTGCAACTAAAGCGTAAACCTCAGGTAACCAAATACAACATTACACAATCTGAGAACAAATGCGACCCTGATCAATTGAGTTTGGAGATCATTCCCATTGTTAAGAAAATATTGAGCCAATAAGTATTCCCCGAGCATCCCTCCCTTTACATAGCCCAAGTACCACTGGGGAGGCCAAAAGAACAGAAGTTCAGAAGGAGCCTATAGGTGCCTAGGAGATGCACCGTGTTATGACCTTGCTAGCTTGTATTTTGCTCATTATTCAAGACAAAATTATTTGGGACAGAATAGATGTGTGGTCAGAGAAAGGGGTCTCTGAAAATTGTCTGAGTCATGGTGACTGTTGCTGCATTTTGGGGGGTGGAGTTGCTGTCCAAGGCCACAGGGTGGCAGAGGTTAAAAAGACTATGCTGGTGTTGCCTCGAAACCGCACCTTGGGGTCGCCACAGCATCTGGGACTGAGATGGGGAGGCGGGGAACTTCCTGTGCACTGTCAGTGGCCAAATTCAAACACCTCAGCTGCCCAGAGCATACCTTGAATAGGACCCTGTACAGGTGCTGTGGAAGGTACGAGTGATAACGAGCTGAAGGGAATGTACCTGCCCTCAGGTGTAATTCACCAGGGAGGCAAAAACACAAATGGGTGAGAATTTCCACCAGAGTGCAAGATGAGGTGGCCAGGAATACTACTGGACAGTGCCCCATTGCTGGGCAGTGCACTACTGCTGGGCAGTGCACCATTGCCGGGCAGCGCACCATTGCCGGCAGTGCACCATTGCTAGGCAGTGGGGGTAGCTCGGGGCTGTGGGTGCAGCGCAGGGGTGATGCGGGCTCTGGGGAGCATCACGGTGCTGTGGGACTTCAGGAGGGTCTTGATGGATGGTGAAAACTAGGTGGATGGAGAGAGAGAGCGGGCGTTCCTAGAAGGGGGGAGTGATAGGAGCAGGACGCAGAGGCAGCGAAGTGGCAGTACTGTTGGGGCAAAAAGGGACCCAGTTAGGAACTCCTCTCTTCCCTTCCTTGAATTCCGTGCTAAGAAGTAGGAAAAGGAATAAGGCAGATGGGAGGCAAATACTAGGTTGGCCAAAAAGTTCTTTTGGGTTTTCCGCAAGGTATGGTAAAACCCAAATGAACTTTTTGGCCAGCTATATATATATATATATATATATATCAATATATATAACTTTATATGTATATAAAGTATATATATGTATATCTTTTTAATATGTAACTTTATATATATATATAAAGTATATATATGTATAACTTGTATCACTGAAAAATCTGGTACTGGAGGATGTTGGTTGCACTGACACTTAACCGGACTGGCTTCCTAGCACCCTCCCTGACAGCCCGGGACCCCCGCAGGCCTCCCTGTGGGAGGAGCTGACTCTGAAAACACGGGCCTGGGTCCGCCAAGCGGCCAGCTTGGCTCTCAAGATAAAGAGGGAAGAGAAAGACACTGGGCTATGGGGCCCAGTTCCTTCTCCCAAACCCACCGGTGAGAGAAGTCTCTCCTCCCCCAGGGGGAGCTTCCCCCTGATGGAAACCAGTTGCAGGGAAGATGGGATCCCCTTCAATAACAGGGTCCAGGGAATGGCCAGTGGACCCTTCTGAGTTGGCCAGGTTAGATGGAGGCCAAATGAAGTCTCTTGACTGACCAGCAAAGGACCCTGGCGCTTACTTGGATTAATGGGAAACACTGAAAATTTCAGAAACTGATTTAGGCACCTTTGTGGGGGAGAGTCATCTATGACTGAAATGTGCAATGGGTTTCCCCAAAGAAGAGACTGTAAGAGAAAGCCTGGCAGGAATCGGTCCAGGGTTAATGCAGGAAGGGCCTGAACTACTGGATCAGCTGCAGGTGGCCCAGGAGCTCCATGAAGAGGCAGGATGGCTGGCATCCAGTGGCTGGTTGTGACACACAAGGAGAGGGACCAGCCAAGAGGAGCTGAGGCTTTGTGTCCAGAGCTGGGAGCAGGGCGCTTCATGACTAGAAATGAAGGTGTTCACCCACGGAGCCCAACCTCTTATGGAGGCAGGCATAAGTTACCATTCATACATACCGAGCTGGAAGCAAAAGTGGGGCATCCAAATGGTCCTATGGACTGGGATGCAGGACAGAGGGGGGAGGTGTGTAACTCTGAGGGGGAGCAGTTACCAAAAGGGGGTGGGAAGGTGTCAGATGCCACAGAAGTTAGGTCAGATGAGGACAGATTGGGAACCAATGTGTGGCAATTAGGATGTCACTGGTGACCTTTTCACCATCAATGCAAGAGCAGACTGAGAAAAGATTTCAAATGTTCTATTTCCTAAAGGGGAACACGTGGAAACTGGATCTGGCTTTTTCTGTTCAACTTGGTGGCAGATTTATGAGTGAGTAAGAAGACGGCATTTGGACATTTTACGTGTCACGTCTTCTTTTATCCGTTCAATATGGAAATGAAATCCCAGTTTTTAAACTTCCTCTGATGATGTCTTTGAAGATGTCCTACCTTGTGGTCTCATCCCAGTAGGAGGAGTGAAAACAAGCAAATCCTGTCTGGAGGGCAGTATCAGATCAACAGCATCTCTTGACCCAGGATGATGAGCTGGTGGAATCCCAGACATTCCCATGTGGCTGCTATGATGCTGGGGGGCTTCCTCAAGTGGCTATTTTGACACAGCCATTGTGATAGAAGTCAAGAAAAGGGTGAAACTCAGGAATGGGTATAGACAGAAAGGGGATTCAGAGATCAAGTTAGAAATGCCTGATACCCATAAAACTTGGATGTTTAAAAAACTCAAAGGAGAGACTTACCTGGTCGTGCAGTGGTTAAGAAGCCGCCTGCCAAGGCAGGGGACACAGGTTTGATCCCTGGCCCAGGAAGATCCCACATGCCACAGAGCAACGAAGCCCGTGTGCCAAAACTACTGAGCCCGCGCGCTGCAACTACTGAAGCCTGCACACCTAGAGCCTGTGCTCCACCGCAAAAGAAGCCACTGCAGCAAGAAGCCTGTACATCGCAGCGAAGATTAGCCCTTGCGCACAGCAACAAAGACCCAATGCACCCAATAAATAAATAAATAAATAAAAAATAAATAAGTAAATACATTTATTTTAAAAAAAAAAACTCAAAGGAATATCATTCCCTTAAACATAGCCCTTGAAGAATGTTGTATTCGTCAGTGTCCTCCAGAGAAACAGAGCCTATAGGATGTCTATGGATAGATATAAGAGGAGGTTTATTCTTGGAACTGGCTCACATGGTTATGGAGGCTGGGAAGACCCACAATATGCTATCTGCAAGCTGGAGATCCAGGAAGCAGGTGGTGGAGCTTCAGTCTAAGTCTGAAGACCTGAGAACCAGGAGGGATAGTGTCCGAGGGCAGGAGGAGAAGGATGTCCCAGCTCAAGAGAAGTGATTCGCCCTTCCTTTGCCCTTTAGCTCTATTCAGGCCCTGAGGGGATTGCATGGTGCCCACTGCCTTGGGGAAAATGATCTTCTTTACTCAATCTACTGATCCAAATGTTCCAGAAACACACTCATAGACACACCCAGAAATATTATGTCAGCTCTCTGGGCATCCCGTAGCCAAGCTGACACACAAAATTAGTCGTTGACACATTACATTAATTATAACAAAATGATAAACATATTCTGTGTGCGTCGCCAAATATAAAGTATTTTTACGTAGTCCTTGAGGAATTGCCTTCAGAGCCTGCGGCGTGCTCTTTCCGTTAACTTTAGCAATAGTCAACTTTCCTCTGTAGGAGGTAGATTTGGGTTTCAGAAAACAGCAAAGAGGAATTCAGAGGCGCATGTCTGTAGATGGCTTCAGAAATCTGAAGCCAAGTGAATCCTGCAGCGTGAATGATGGTTCTAGGAAGTGCTGTCTTGTACTGGGACATAGTTTCTTTCCAACACTCCTGAACTGGCCCAGACAAGCAGTTTCTAAGGGGAAAACCCCAAAGTGAGCACACCACCTCGGTCAGGACAGCCACTCCCAGGGTGGTTATTTGAAAAGGGACCTATCTCCTTAAGGATTAAAAGACCTGGATGGTTATGAGTATGAATTTATCTTAAGAAATCATTTTATATTATAGTTCTTGTCTATGAGAAAAGACAGGTACAAAACTCATTGTGGTTTGGAAAAATCATCGTGACATTTCCAGCTTACAGCTGTGGGAAAAAGAAACTGCACGTTTTATTATTTAATTTTCTTGGTGCCGTATTAAGAAATCATTTTATATTATAGTTCTTGTATATGAGAAAAGACAGGTACAAAACTCATTGTGGTTTGGAAAAATTATCGTGACATTTCCAGCTTACAGCTGTGGGAAAAAGAAACTGCACGTTTTATTATTTAATTTTCTTGGTGCCGTATTACTAAAAATATACTCCATAGCAGCGGTTGTCCGGGTGCTTTATGTAATCTGAATGGGATGGACCCTTCGTGCTGGTGAATTTAACAGCTGTAGTTTCAATAGCAGAGATCCATGACATGTATGGACTTATAATTTTGCTGAAGTAGGATTTTGGTTTAATGGGTTAAAAAGTTTGTGTGTCTATGTGTGTGGGATAGGGTGGGTGGTTGAAGGGTACTAGTACATGAGGTAATTGGTTCTTAAATCCTTGCTTTCATATGATATCATCTTTTGTACTGATAAACTCTATTTTCATTGGGAAAAACTCATCCCCAGGAGAAATGGGGGCAGTCATGCTATTTCAGCATTTGGGAATCTAGGGACATTTTGGAAGATGGCCTTCAAGAAGGTTGAGGACCTACTGTCTTGCACATATACACATCTCTTTCGAGAACATAGTCAATACAAGAGGTGTCTTCCCTTCTCTAAAATAGAATAACAGAATTGGATGGGATCTTGGAAATCATTTACTTTATTTTAGAGGCAAGAAACCAGGTCTCTGGGAAGTCACGTGACCCCCCCAGCCCTGCACTGTGGGTTTCTGCCTGAGCTGGAACCCAAGCCTTCAGATCCCCACGCTTTTTCCACTGCACTTTGTTCTGGAGTGAATCTATTCCCCGCTAGGGCTCTCTGCTTTAGAGCAGCATCTGTGGCAAGCTAAGTGCCAGGTCTGCTTACGATGAGCCCACCTGAGGCTCAGCCACCGTTGCAGGTGTCAGTGTGGTGAGCAGCCCTGAATGATAAAATGGAACTTCTCTGCAGAACTCAGAACTGAGGAGGCAGCGCCTAGTTTAAATATTTTGTTTTTTTTAAAGAACCACATGCAGTTGGCCTAATTTTGAAATTGGCCCTTTTTTGGTCTGTTTATAGGTTCTTTTAGAAATTTGAGATGGGAACATTCCTGAATCAGTATATCCTACCGGATAAGAAGTGAAATGCAGACCACAGGGAGTTGGGTGCATGAGATGTCCGTTACCACTCTGCCTCCAGCCGCAGCAGACATGGCCAGTTGATCACAGCCTGCTGCTCCTTCCCAGGAGCCCAAGTGTCACCTCAGAATCCTTCTCAACAGGCAGCCATGACCAATCAATCAGAATTGATGCACCAGATGAAAACCAGCTGTCAGTCCTGATACAGCAGCTTGCTCCAACAGAGCTGGTCATTGGAGATTATCTATCATCTATCTATCATCTATCTATCTATCATCTATCTATCTATCTGTCTATCTATCTATCATCTATCATCAATCATCTATCATCTATCTATCATCATCATCTATCTATCATCTATCTATTTATCTATCTATCATCTATCTAATCATATCTATCATCTATCTAATCATCTCTATCATCTATCTATCTATATCTATTTATCTATAATATAAATATATATTTACATATCATATAGCAGTAATAATGGTTATGGTGACAAGAATAACAACTAACATTTACTGAGTCCTTACTATGCACCAGACGCTTGCTAAACATTTTACTGATAATATCTCATTTCTTTTCAAGACAACCTTATAAATATATACGAATATCTTCATTTTATGGATAAGGAACCCGAGGCAGGGAGAGGTTGAGTAGTGTGACTGAAATCTCAGAGCTGTTGCTAGAAGACAGCCCAGATCATCTACTTTCTGAGGTTGCACTCTTAATCACTCTGCTACATTTGCAGCCTCTAGAGGCTGATGAGGGAACTGACAAAGGTACTTGTCCCACATCCAGACCTGCACAGAGATCTACCAGGGCCTTCATTTCCATCATTTCTGTTTCCATGACCCCTCTTTGCCTGGCCTCCTCTGGACTGCCATCTGTCGTCTAAAGGCCAGATGTCTCTTGGCTGTTTGGCCTCAGGACATGAGATTCCCATTGTCCTGGCCGCTCTTTCGTTAGAAGACCTGCCAGTGGCAGCAGTGGGGCTGATTTCACTGGCTCAAGGGTCAGTGTAGTGCTGACCTCACCTCCGAGACCCATTCTAGTAGGCAGTGTCGGTGGCTGGCACAGAGCTCCCTGGCTCTCAGAGCCTCAGGTCTCCTTGTCCTGCTCACTGGCTGGGGCTGTCACTCAAGATAAGATGGAGGAAGACCCCTCCCACCCTTTCCCATCACCTATTAGGAAGAATTGATAGACCTCAGTTCTCTCTTCAGGAAGAGTTGTGGACCCCCTGCTCTAAGATCCAATGTCCAGAACAACATAAATATGTTATTTGCTAGCCATCAGTACATCAGAGGGAGGCGTTCATTGGACTGATTTGTAGAAAGACGATCCTTAAGAATTAAACTCTGACACTACCATCTGTTGGCAAAAACATGGGGCACCAGGAATCGCCCATACTCCGTGGTTGGTAGTGTAATTGCTAAACCACTTTGGGGAGCCCTTTGGTGGCATCTGGGAAAGTGGACAATGTGCGTACACTGTGATCCATCACTTCCACTCTTGGGTATTTTTTTCGGAGAAACAAGCACACGTGCGCAAGAATGTTCATTGCAGCATTTGTGTAATAGTGAAAAATTAGGAAACATCTAATGTTTTAACAAGGTCATGGAGAAGAGGACTGTGAGTGAGCGACTCCGGGAGATCTGTTGGGAAAAAGGTAAAAGAAGGTCAGCTGTAGGTGAAGAGCAAGGTGTGAAGCAGAGGGAAGCACTGGGAAATGAAGGGGGCATGATGGGGTCTGGCAGCAGTGGCCTTGGGAGCTGGCTTCTGCCTTGCTCTGTAGAGGAAGGGGGCTTTGACCTTAGGATAGAGCTTGACCTTGGCTGCACTTCTGAAATTGACCCAAGAAGACCACACCGTATTTTCACTATAGGTTCACCTGTCTGGAAGTGAAGACTGGCCTTGGTGAGTCTGGTATATAAGGTTCCTAGGTTCCTTGAGGAGGGGACATGACTGATTAATTTCACAATTACATTTTGCTTCCTTTGTTGAATGTAGAACTTTCTGAATTTCTTTATGTTGATAAGCCAGTTCCGGATTTCTCTGAAACACACCTCTGTTTTGTCAGCTATTTGCTTTGTCAGCTCTGCTGTTGGCTGTCTTGTGTACAGTATTTGACTTTTGTTCTCTAAAGAAAGAACTGTCAGCAAGCCTAGGCCAAGGATCAACTCTGGAAATCAGGAGATGCTGATTTCATTCCTAACTCCATCAATGGGACTCTGTGTAGCCAGCTTCAGAGGACACCCCCACCTCCATCTCCCATGCTGCTTCTTGGGTTAATTTGTCCTCCACTTCTTGGTAAGTCATATTGTCTGAACTTGAGAGAGTCATTGTTGAGATTGGGATTGACATATATACAGTATTGATACTGTGTATAAAATAGATAACTAATGAGAACCTACTGTATAGCACAGGGAACTCTATTCAATGCTCTGTGGTGACCTAAATGGGAAGGAAATCCAAAAAAGTGGGGATATATGTATATGTATAGTTGATTCACTTTACTGTACAGTAGAAACTAACACAATGTGGTAAAGCAACTCTACTCCAATAAAAACTTAAAAAAGGAAGTCATTGCTATAGACTGAATGTTTGTGTATCCTCCCAAATTCGTATGTGGAAACTCTGCTCTCCAGTGTGATGTTAATTGGAGGTGGGACCTTTAGAAGGTAATTAGGATTAGATGAGGTCATGAGAGAGGCGCCCCCTTATAAGAACCACAAGAGGTCTTGTTTGCTCTGTCTGCTCTCTGCCATGTGGGGATACAAAAAGTTGGCAGCATGCAACCCAGGAGAGGGTCCTCACCAGAACGTGACCCTGCTGGCATCCTGATCTCGAATTTCCAGACTCCAGAACTGTGAGAAATAAATTTCCATTGCTTATAAGCCACCAGTGCATGGTGCTTTGTTTTAGCTGTCCAGACTTTCCAACAAAGTCATTCGACTTGACTGTGCTACTCCTCATTTATGAACTAGAAAGCCTTAAACCTGCACTTCCTTTTGCAGAAAGTTGATGATCTTGATGTGCAGAGCATTAAAAATACAGAGCAAAATAGAAGAAAAATTAACACACGAGTGACCTGGCAGTAAAGTGGGAAGAATCCTTCAAGGTCAGATATGAATCCAGAAGGGCAAATCTGTGCTGTAGCTGGCAATTGCCCGGGGAACACCTGCAGGCCCTTGGTGAGCTAGAGTGTTGATGCGTGTATGTGTGTGCATGCGCACATGTGTGCGTATACACATGTGCTTGTGTGTGCTTGAGGTAGGCTATAGATGATCTGGGTTTGAGGTGACTCAGAGACCACCCGCCCCCGCTAAACCTGAGACCTCCCTTAAAGAAAGCCAAGATCTCCAGAAGCAGGCAACTAAGAAGAAAGCCTGTCTCACCAAAGTAAAAGGTGGAGATTCTTAACTACATTGATTTTGACTCTGAATATAGAGGAAAAGAAAGATAAGTGTCTCGAGCATTCCTAATTTCGAGTCGTCTCTCGAGTGAATTTAAAACTGGAATTCATTCTATGTTTGGTCACCGGGATCCATCCCCCATATACTGAAATCAGCAAGGAGAAATATAAAGTATGTATTTTATATGTTTAAAGAAATAAAGGATATTGTAAAATGTGCTGCTGTTAACATTGGGTTGCGTGTATCTTTTCAAATTAGTACTTTCATTTTCTTCAAACATATACCCAGGAGTGGAATTGCTGGATCATATAGTAGTTCTATTTTTAGTTTTTTGAAAAATCTCCATACTGTTTTCCACAGTGGCTGCACCAATTTACATTTCCACCAACAGTGTACAAGGGTTCCCTTTTCTCCACATCCTGGCCAACATTTCTTATTTGTGGTCTTTTTGATGATAGCCATTTTGACAGATGTTAGGTGATATCTCACAAGGATATAATGTACAACACAGAGAATATAGCCAATATTTTTTAAATAACTTTAAATGGAGTATAATCTATAAAAATTTCGAATCACTATGTTGTACACCTGAAACTAATATAGTATTGAAAATCAACTATACCTAAATAAAAAAAAATAAGCATTTAAAAAAAGGAAATAAAGGAGAGTATTGAAAGTTAAATGAAGGACTTCCTTGGTGGTACAGTGGTTTAGAATCCGCCTACCGATACAGGGAACATGGGTTCGATCCCTGATCTGGGAAGATCCAAAACAAAGCCCGTGTGCCACAACTACTGAACCTGTGCTCTAGAGCTTGTGAGCCACAACTATTGAGCCCACATGCCACGACTACTGAAGCCCATGCACCTAGAGCCTGTGCTCCACAATAAGAGAAGCCACTGCAGTGAGAAGCCCATGCACCACAACGAAGAGTATCCCCCACTCACCCCAACTAGAGAAAGCCCACACACAGTAACAAAGACCCAACACTGCCAATAAATAAACAAACAAATAAATAAATAAGAAAATTAAATGAAGGGACAAGGCACATTACAAAGGACCAGAAATATTAATAAGATTCTGGATATAAAATATAATAATTGGGATTAAGAACTCAAATGGTTGGGTTAATTAGTAGATTAGGCAGCTGAAGACAGAGATGGAGAAATTATTGAGAATGCAGCAGAGAGAAACAAAGGACGAAAATAACAAAGATGAATTAAGGGATACGGAAGGCAGATTGAAAAGGTCTTACATGGGTTTAATCAAAAGGAGAGAGCAGAGAGAAGGATGAAGATGCAATATATGAAGAGAGAATGGCTTAGAATTTCCTCCAAATGATGATAGATGAATGAACAGGAAGCTCAAGGTATCCCCTACCGGATTAAGAAAATTTACCTTGTACTTCATAGAACACTAAGACAAAGAGAAGGTTTCAAATGAGAAAAGACACATTCCCTGTAAAGGAATGACAATTAGATTGATAGCCGACTTTGAAAATCAGCAAGAGAAATAAGACAACATTAAGATATCTTCAAAATGTTGAAAGAAACCATTGTCAATATACAATTATAGAGCTGACTTGATAATGTCTACTAGGTGGATATTTATTAGTAACTTTAAAGAATATAATTCAGGAAGAAAATAAATGAATCCAGAAAGAAAATACAGTAAGAAATAGGGAAAAACAAAAATGTAAACACTTGGATACACCCGAGGAAACGATGACCATATAAAACTACAAGAAAATTAATAAAGTCTAACTTCAAAAATGTCCTGACTTTGTTGTCCCTCTGCATTTCCATACAAGTTTTAGAGTAGCTTGTTAATTTCCAGGAAAAAAAACTTGCTGGGATTTTTATTGGATCAATTTGGAGATAATTGACATCTTTAAAATGTTGTATCTTTCCACCCATGGACATGATCTATACTTTCACTTGCTAATAATTATTAATTAGCAATATAATATTAACAACGTTTCATAGCTTATGTATAAAATTTTTTTCTAGTTTTGTTCCCACAATTTTGATTTTTTGATGTTATTGTAAATGATGTTTTAAAAATTTCATTTTCTAATTGTTCAGCTTTTTGGTTTAGAAACACAGTTGATTTTTCTATGGTGACTTATTATCCAGTGACCTTGCTAAAATTACTTGATAGTCTGATTGCAAGTTCTTTGGAGTTTTCTTTTTTTACCCCTTTTTAAAAAAAACAATTTCATTTATTTATTTATTTAGGCTGTGTTGGGTCTGTTGCTGTGCATGGGCTTTCTCTAGTTGCGGTGAGCGGTGGCTACTCTTTGTTGAGGTGTGTGGGCTTCTCATTGTGGTGGCTTCTCTTGTTGCAGAGCACAGACCCTAAGCGCACAGGCTTCAGTAGTTGTGGCTCCTGGGCTCTAGAGCACAGGCTCAGTAGTTGTGGTGCACGGGCTTAATTGCTCCGTGGCATGTGGGATCTTCCAGAACCAGAGATGGAACCTGTGTCCCCTGCCTTGGCAGGCATGTTCTTAACCACTATGCACCAGGGAAGTCCCTCTTTGGAGTTTTCTACACACACAATCCTGTAATCACGCTGTGTGGGAATAATAAGTTTAATTTTTTCTTTCCAATTCCTACATTCTTTTTCTTGCGTTTTTGCAATGGTTAGGACCTTCCATACAATATAAAGAGACATGGTGAAAGTAGGTGTTCTTGTTTCATTCTTTATCTCAGGTGGGAAGCATTCAATAATTCACCATCAATATCATATTTGATGTAAGATTTTTTAAGAAAAGGTACTCTAATCAGATCAAGAAAGTCCTATTCCTAGTTTGTTAAAATTTTGAGCATGAATGGATATGAAATTTATCAGATGCTTTTCTGCATCTATCAAATGGTCATATAATTTACCTTATTTATTCTGTTAATATTATAAATTTATTAACTGATTTTTAAATTTTAAGCTAGCAGCATTGTTTATCTGGAATAAATGCAACTTGATCATGAACGATTAGTCTTTTTATTTATCACTGGATCTGACTTGCTAATATTTTGTTTAGTATGTTTGCATCTGTTTTCTATTTTTTCCTCTCAAAACAGGGCAACGGATTTACTGTAGAAACAAGCTGATATTTTAGTTACAAAAATTTCTTTCTTCTGACGAGAACTTTTAAGAGCTGCTCTCTTAACATCTTTCAAGTATTCAATACAGTATTATTAACTCTAGTCATCATGCTATACATTACATTCCCGTGACTTATTCATTTTATAACTGAAAGTTTGTACCTTTGACTCCTTTCATTCATTTCACCCACCCCCTTTCCCCTTCTTCTAGCAAACCCAATCTGTTCTCTGTATCTACCAGTTTTGTTTGTTTGTTTGTTTGTTTTTAGATGCTACATGTAAGTGAGATTATATGGTATTTATATTTTTCTGTCTGACTTACTTTTAGCAGAATGCCCTCAAGATCCATCCATGTTGTTACAAATTGCAAGATTTCACTCTTCTTTATGGCTGAATAATATTCCATTGTATATATAAACACCAAATTTTCTTTATCTGTTCATCTGTTGTTGGACATTTAGATTGTTTCCCTCTCTTGGCTATTGTAAGTAATGCAGCAGTAAACATGGGTGTGCAGGTATCGTTTCAAATTAGTATTTTTGTTCTTTGGATAAATACCCAAAAGTGAAATCGCTGGATCATATGGTTGTTCTATTTTTAATTTTTTGAGGAATTTCCATACCATTTTCCTCAGTGCCTGCTCCAATCTACATTCCTACTAACAATGCATGAGGGTTCCCTTTTCTTCACATTCTCACTTATTATTTCTCTCTCTTTTTTTTTTTGATAATAACCACTCTGACAGGTATGAGGTGACTTCTCATGGTTTTGATTTGCATTTCCCTGATGATTACTGATGCTGGGCATCTTTTCATGTACCTGTTGGCCATCTGTGTGTCTTTTTTTGGGAAAAATGTCTATTCAGATCCTCTGTCTACTTTTTAATTGGATTGTTTTCTTGCTGTTGAGTTTTGTGTGTTCCTTATATATGGTGGATATTAACCCCTTACTAGATGTATGATGCAGAGACTTGCCTGGTGGTGCAGTGGTTAAGACTCCATGCTTCCACTGCAGAGGGCGTGAATTTGATCCCTGGTCAAGGAATTAAGACCCCACATGCCATGTGGTACAGGCACAAAAAAATTAAAATAAAAAAATAATAAAAATAAATTTAAAAAAGGATGCAAATATTTTCTCACATTTAGTAGGTTGCCCTTTCATTTTAGTGATGATTTCCTTTGCTGTGCAAATCTTTTTACTTCGATGTCGTCCCACTTGTTTATTTTTTCTTTTGTTGCCTTTGCTTTAGTGTCAAATCCAAAAAAATCATTGTCAACACTGATATCAAGGAGCTTACCAACTATGTTTTCTTCTAGGGTTCTTGTGGTCTTAGGTCTTACAGTCAAGTCTTTAATCCATTTTGAGTTAATTTTTGTGTATGGTGTAAGATAGTAGACCAGTTTCATTCTTTTGCTTGTGGCTGTTCAGTTTTCCCAACACTATTTATTTATTTATTTATTTATTTATTTATTTATTTATTGGAGATGTTTAAGCAGTTTATTGAGATATGGTTGACACACAGCAAACTGCACATATTGTAACCATACAATTTGATAAATTTGGACATTTTTATATACCTGTGAAACTATCACCACACTTGACGTGGAGAACACCTGCATCACCTCTGAAGGTTTCTTCCTAGTCCTTCTCATCCCTCTGGCCTTTCCCCACCCCCATCTCCAGGCAACCACTGGTCTTGTTTCTATCACTACAGATTACTTTGCATTTTTCAGAACTTTAGGTAAATGCAGTTGCATAGTCTGTAATCACTTTCGTCTAGCCTCACACTCAGCGTAATTATTTTGAGATTCGTTTATGTTGTTTTTTGTTTGCTTTTTGTTTGTTTTTTTGTTTTTTTTGTTTCTGTTTTTGTTTTGTTTTTTTAATTTATTATTTTTTGGGGGGTACACCAAGTTCAATCGTCTGTTTTTATACACATATCCCCGTATTCCCTCCCTTCCTTGACTCCCCCCCCGAGTTCCCCCCACCCTCCCCACCCCAGTCCTCTAAGGCATCTTCCATCCTTGAATTGAACTCCCTTTGTTATACAACAACTTCCCACTGACTACCAACACCATTTATTGATGACACTGTCCTTTCCCATTGTATATTCTTGGCTCTTTTGTTATAAATTAATTGATCTTTTATCATTGAGAAATATTACTCTTTATCTCTAGTAATGTTTGTTTTTAAAAAACTAATTAATTTATTAATTGGCTGCATGTGGGCTTTCTCTAGTTGTGGAGAGTGGAGACTTGTGGTGTGTGGGCTTCTCATTGCAGTGGCTTCTCTTGTTGTGGAGCATGGGCTCTAGGCACGTGGGTTCAGCAGATGTGGCACATGGGCTTAGATGCTCCGTGGTATGTGGGATCTTCTCAGACCAGGGATCAAACCTGTGTCCCCTACATTGGCAGGTGGATTCTTAACCACTGTGTCACCAGGGAAGTCCCTCTAGTAATGCTTCTTGATTGGAAGTCTATCTTGTTTGATAGCTAAGCCAGCATTCTTTTAAAACGTTTGCATAGCATATATTTTTCATCCTTTTACTTTCAACATTCTTATATTTAAGGCATCTTGTAAGCAGCATATACATTTTTAAAAATCCAGTATGACAATCTCTGCTATTTTTAAATAACATCTTTATTCGGATGTAATTCACATACCATAAACTTCACCATTTTAAAATATAAAATTCAGTGATTTTTGGTATATCCACAGAGTTTTGCAACCATAACAACTATCTAATTTTAGATCATTTTTCTTAATCCCGAAAGAAATCCATTAACAGTCCATTAACAGTCACTCTTCATTACCCCACCTTCCACCCCTGGCAAACACGGATCTACTTTCTGTCTCTATGGATTTGCCTATTCTGAACATTTCACTGGAATCATACAATACGTAGTATTTTGAGACTGGCTTCTTTCAATTAACATAATGTTTTCAAGGTTCATCATCAGTACTTCATTCTTTTTATTGCCAAATTATATTCCAGAGTATGAATATACCATTGTGTGTTTATTTGTTTATCCACTGATGGACATTTGGGTTATTTCTACTTTTTGGTTCTTGTAAAAAATGCTGCTAGGAAATTTAAGTTCAAATTTTTGTATAAACATATGTTTTCATTTCTCTTGGATATATATGCGGGAGTGGAACTACTGAGTCATATGGTAACTATATGTTTAGTGTTTTGAGGAACTGCCAAACACTTTTCCAAAATTACTGCACCATTCTACAATCTCACTGGCAATGCATGAGAATTCCAAATTTTCCACATCCTTGCCCACACTTGTTATGATCTATTTTGATTCTAGCCATCTTAGTGGGTGTGGAGTGGTATCTTATTGTGTTTTTGATTTACATTTCCTTAGTGACTAATGATATTGAGCATCTTTTCATGTGCTGGTTGGCAATTTACATATTTTCTTTTCAGAAATGCCTATTCAAATCCTTTACTCATTTTTAAATTGGGATATTTGTGTTTTTATAGTTGTAAGAGTTATTTATAAATTCTGAATACAAGTCCCTTATCAGGTATAAGATTTGCAAATATGTTCTCCCATTCTATCAGTTGTCTTTCCTCTTTCTTTGATGGTATTCTTTGAAGCACAAATTTTTTAAATTTTAAGTCCAATTTGTCTTTTTTTTTCCTTTGGTGATTGTGCTTTTGGTGTCATATGTAAGAAACTATTGCTTAACTCAAGGTCATGAAGATTTACCTGTATGTTTTCTTCTAAGTGTGTTATAATTTTAGATCCTACATTTAGATCTGTGATCCATTTTGATTTATTTGACCATAAAAGTGAGTTAATTTCTGTACTGTCAATTCTATTCCATTGATTTATTTGTCTATCCTTATGCCAGTATACACCATTTTGTTGTAAGTTTTGAAGTTGGGACGTGTAAGTTCTCCAACTTTGTTCTTTTTCAAAATTGCTTTGGGTATTCTGGGTCCTTTGCATTTCCATATGGATTTTAGAATCATCTTGTCAATTTCTGTAAAAATAAAAAGGTATCTGGGATTTCCAAAGGATTGCATTAAATCTGTAGATCAGGTTGGTGGAGTATTGCCCTCCCAACAGTAATCTTCTGATCCATGAACATGGGCTATCTTTGCATATTTTTAGGTATTTTTTTCTTTCAACAATGTTTTATAGTTTTCAGGGTACAAATCTTTTTACTTGTTTTATTAAATTTATTCCAAAGTATTTTATTCTTTTTGATGTTATTATAAATAAAATTGTTTCTTAACATCATTTTCTTATTATTTATTGTTAGTGTTTAGGAATACAATTGATTTTTGTGTATTGATCTTGCATCTTACAAACTTGCTGAACTTATTTATTAGTTTGAATACTTTTTGTGAATTCCTTAGGATCTTTTAATAAAAAATTTTTTATACACAAGATCTTGTTATCTGTTGATAGAAATAATTTATTTCTTCTTTTCTGATTTGGATGAATTTTAATTCATTTTTTGTCTAATCACTCTGGTACATTGTTGAATAGAAGTGGCAAGAATGGACATGCTTGTCTTGTTCCTCATCTTAGAAGAAAGTATTCAATCTTTCACCCTCGAGTATGATGCTAGCTGTGGATTTTTCCTAGATGCCCTTTATCAGGTTGAAGAAGTTCCTTTTTTTTCTTAGTTTATTGAATGTTTTACCATGAAAGGGTGTTGGATTTTGTCAGATGCTTTTTCTGTGTCTATTGAGATGATCATATAGTTCCTCTCCCTTTATTTTTGGAATATTTTGTGTTACATTGATTGGGTTTTGGATGTTAAGTCAACCCTGCATTCTTGGGATGAATCCCACTCAGTCATGGTATATTATTCTTTTATATGCTGCTGACTTTGGGTTGCTAGGATTTTATTGAAGATGTTTGCATCTATATACCTTCCAGGACGCACATTACGCATTAGTTGGTGAGTCTGATGTTGTCCTACAGGTCTTTGAAGCTCTGTTAATTTTTCTTCATTCCTTTTCCTTTTTGTTCTTCACATCATTTCAGTAGCTGTATCTTCAAGCTTGCTAATACTTTCTTTTGCCAGCTGAAATCTGCTGCTGAACCCCTCTAATGAATTTCTCATTTCAGCTATTCTACTTTTCTATATGGTTGTTTTAAATTTCTATTTCTTTATATTTCCTGTTTGATGAGATCTTGATTTCATACTTTTCATTAATTCTCTGGATATTATTTATTTAATTCTTTGAACATATTTACAATAGCTAATTTAAAGTCTTTGTGTAGTAAGATCAACATCTGGCTTACTCAGGAATAGTTTTTATTGACTGCTTCTCTTCCTGTAATGGGCCATATTTACTTGTTTCTTTGCAAGTCTTGTCTTTTTTTGTTGAATAGTGGACATTTAAAATAATATAATGGGGCAACTCTGGAAATCAGTTTCATCCCTGCCCCTCAACATTCGCTGTTGTTTATTATTGTTATTGTTTCTGTTTGTTTGCTTGTTTAGTGACTTTCCTAGACTTATCCTATAAAAATTTATTCTTTGTTATGAGTGGCCACTGGAGCTTCTGTTTCCTTAACTTAATGCTCATCTAGTTATTAGACAAAGATTTCCTAAATGCTTTGAACCGGTAAGTATCCCAGCCTTTGCCAAGGAGCTCTGTGAATGTGTTGGGGTATACCTTCAGTGTTCCAGTAATTTACAGTTCTGCTGCTCCCTTCATTTCCTGCTTGTACAGAGCCCCAAGGTCAACCAGAGGTTAGGGCCTTCTCAGATATCCCCCAGGCACACAAGCAGCTCTGCCCATGAGCGTGATCTTGTAGATTCAAGGAATATGTTGGATTTATTCATTCCCCACATTTTCCTTTAGTGTTTTTAGCCAGCTCTTGTTTGGCTCAAATAGTCTTGTGAACTGAGGCCACTGTCATGTTAATTAATTGCCTCTGACTGCTTTTGACAAATGCCCACTGAGCAAACTCTGAGTCAGGTCAATGAAGAGAAGGCTTATGAATGAGGTTTTCCAGGGCACTGACAGAAAGGTCAGGCAGTGACATTTCTCTGGGAATGGGTTCTTGGGAGGAGCTTCAAACATATTCTTCCCCTTCCAGTGGCTGCTGAGTGGCTGTTTTTCACAATTACTGTGGTTGTGAGGTTGCTGACTTTTAAGGCTACCACATAACTGTAGGGAGGAGGTGGGGGTGGGAATAGGGTAAGTTAAAACACCACAAAGCTCGCTGTCCTTACCAAGATTTAGCTGATTTTCTTGAATATATACTCCTCATATTAGTGCAAGCCTTTGGTTAATTTTGAGAATTCTGAAAAAGTTCATTTTGATAATTTTTTGCCAGTGTTCTCCTTGTGTTTATGAAGGAGTGAAATTTTGGAGGTCTTTATTCTGCCAGTCCAGAAGTGTCGGCCCAATCTTTGATTTTTTTTTTCCCTCTGCACTGCACTGAGTTGCAGGATCTTAGTTCCCCTACCAGGGATTGAACTTGGCCCTGGCAGTGAAAGTGCCAAATCCTAACCACTGGACCACCAGGGAATTCCTCCACTCTTTGATTTCAAATTGGAGTGCTTAAATTGTTACACTGAATGAATTACTCTAATATATTTGTGTTTATATCCACTATTCTACTATTTATATTCTATTTGTTGCATCTACTTTATTTTCCTTTTTCCCTTAACTTTACGTTTTTTAAAAAATGTTTAATTATGTTTTACCATTTTCCCTCTGTTAGCTTGTTAAATATGTATTTTTTAAACTGCTCCTTTAGTGGTTACTTTAAATATTACAAATACCATTTTAAAGACTCTTTTATTAGTTAGTACCTTTGCCACTCCCCAGGTAATGTTAGGGCCTTAAAACCTTTTGACTCAATTTCCCTCCCTCTTACCCCTTGTATTATTATTGTATGCATTTTTACTTACATATACAGGAAGCCACACAATATATTATTATTTTTTCCAGTCAATAGACATTTTGTTTTGCCCATATATTTATCCTTTCTGTTGCCCTTAATTCCTTTATACATTTCTATCTGCCTGAAGGAGTCGCTTTAGTATTTCCTTAATGCAACTCTGCTAGCAATAACACCTGAAAAATTCCTTTATTTCTCTCTCACTTTTATGAGATATTTTTTTCTGGGTATACAGTTCCATGTTGGCATTTATTTTCTGTTAGCACTTTAAATATGACATTGGTGTAGTCTGTTCAGGATGCTATAACGAAAATATCATAAACTAGGTGGCTTAAACAACAGACATTTATTTCTCATACTTCTGAGACTAGACAGTTCAAGGTCCTGTTTGATCCAACTCCTGGGAAGGACTCTTTTCCTGTCTTGCAGATGGTCATCTTCTTGCTGTATCCTCACATGATGGAGAGAAACAGCATCTCCCTCATGTCTCCTCTTGTAAGGCACTAACCCTGGATAGTTGTCCTTTTGGTCCTGAATTTTTGTATTCTGCAATCTTAGGTCGACTGTTGGTTGTTGTGTGTGATAAATTATAGAGCTCTGGATGAAGTTATGTACCTTCACAGGGGATTCGACCTACACTGTGGCAGACAGCAGAAGGAAGACCACCTCAACCTAATCAGAGGCTGGGAAGACTCAAGACTGATTTGTGGCTTTTGTTAGGCTTGGTCTGGGAACTGGGAAGCTGTTTAGGGTTTCTTCTCCTTGGTGAGTCCTAAAGTTGAATTTTAATTTCTCTGCACTGTGAAACCACTAAAAACTTTGCTCTGTTTTTTAGCTGTTTCTGCTTGACTTTTTAGCATCATGCCTGCTAAGAAGAAAACACTTCAATAGGAAAACATGTTGAGTGTCAGGCTTACTTCTCTGCTTTTTTTCTCTCCTGAATCTTGACCTCTCAAGACCTGGCTGCTTTAGCATCCACAGACTTCAATTTTTGTCTCTCTCACTTTGTGAAATTTTTATACAGCTCTGCTGGCTTTCAGCCCCTTACAAAAGTTGGCAAATGCCTCAAGGGGAAAAGCTGCATGCAAAAAGTTGGGCTTCTTCAATGCAGTTTCCTTCTCTCTGGAATCTGCTGTCTCAAGCTCTGGCATCCTTGAAAGCTTTTTAATGCCTTCAAACAGGTTTTTTTTCTTTTAACCCAACTCGTCTTCTTCTTCTTCTTCTTTTTTTTAAATTTGAGCATTGACCTGCTATGAAGTTACTCCATTCTAGCTAGAATTAAATGTCTGAATTTATTTATTTTTTTTAGTAGACAACAGGAGCAAAGTTCCCTTTCTGTGGATGACGCATTAAATGTGACTTGTTGAAGAACTGACATCCTTCCTCTCCATTTCGCATGGCTGGGAGAAGGCACATCTAGTGCTTCTCTTGGCTCCTGTGACAAAGGGTATACTTTTCGGATACTGATCTAGAAAGGAAATGCAAGTTCATAACCTTGGCCTGGTTTAACATGCCAAACTTGAGGCCACCAGATTCCTTTTAGAGCCAGATGTGAGGGTAAATGTCCTGGTGCTGTGAACATTCCTCTTTCTCTAGTTGTTTTCTAATGTGATGGAGAAGAGCCAGAAGGGGTAATGGAAGATGCAAGATTTAAGATACAGGAGGATTCACCAGGAGAACTGGGCAATTTGCTTGTAAATGTATCTGCAGCCTCAGAGCTGTATCTACCCAGCAAAAAAGTGAAGTGGAAATTTGGCAAACATGATCATTAATTACCTCATTTGGCTGTTTACTCCAATCATGTTAATTGGTTAACTGCCAGGTTTCCACTCCACTTTGAATTACTCAGGGATGGCAAAAGAGAAGGGGGACTAAACCATGCATCTGATGCTTTTCTATATAGCTGATCAAAATGTCTTTATGGAATAGATATTTGGCCTTTAAGGTGCTGTTTTAAAATATATTTTTAATTTATTTTATTTATTGGCTGCATTGGGTCTTTGTTGCTGCGTGCAGGCTTTCTTTAGTTGCAGTGAGTGGGGGTTGCTCTTTGTTGCAGTGCGCGGGCTTCTCATTGTGGTGGCTTCTCTTGTTGCAGAGCATGGGCTCTAGGTGCACAGGCTTTGGTAGTTGTGGCACATGGGCTCAATAGTTGTGGCTCGAGGGCTCCAGAGCGCAGGCTCAGTAGTGTGGTGCACGGGCTTAGTTGCTCCACGGCATGGGAGATCTTCCCAGACCAGAGCTTGAACCCATGTCCCCTGCATTGGCAGGCAGATTCCTAACCACTGCGCCACCAGGGAAGTCCTAAGGTGCTTTATGATGAGACTTTTCTTACATTTTGTTTGCAAAATAACAGAAAATGCTCAGTTGGATTTCCGGCCCATTAACGGACTTAGATACTGAGATTAGGCCAATTCTTCGCTCCCAGGTTCCAGACACTATTCAGCCATGGATCCAACAAGATGCACTTAAGAGCAAGATGGAAAACTTCTGTAGAGGCTGGCCATGTGCCCCTGGCCTTGGAGAAGAGAGTGTGGAGGCAGCATCCAGTTCATTTTCAGGAATGTTATGTCCCTGCTTTGAAGATTATTATATATCCTTCCATATCCATTTATTCATTCATTCATTTGTTTGTTCATTCTTGAACACGGGTAATATGCTAGGCACTGTACTAGGTGTGGCGGATGGAAAGATGAATGAGACAGCATCCTTGCCCAGGGGACTTCAATGTCTGGGTAGAGAGTGAGGGCTGTAAGTCGATGATGTTACTGTGGATGAGCAGTGCAATAGGAGAGGCAGGCACTACGAACACAGAGTGGGGACGATGGAGTCTGCTTGGATGGTTAGAGAAGGTTTGTGTCATAGAGTTGAAAGTAGAAACTAATAGATGAAATGTAAATAAGATCCCTCCCTCCCTGGAGGTGCAGAGGTTGGAGAGGAAAGTGTTCTAACCATGACAACAGCCCAGGCTAAGACACAGGGAGCAGCGTGTTCTTTAAGGGAGCTGCTGGGTGTTCACTGAACCTGGAACTTGGGGTGCAGGCTGGAAAGTGGGGACTCGCATGCAGTGGTTGGGGAGTTCTTGGAGAGTTTTAAAGAGGAAAAATCACTTGGCCAACTTTGAAAGGTCACTGTAACAGTAACAGGATGAGCAGAAACTCTGGAAGTAGCGTGGTTCAAATCCAGGGCAACTTTTTCACTGTAGCCTTGAGGAAGTTCCCAGATACCACTGAGCTTAAAGAAAATGGGATAATAAGACATTCTTTGAAATATTGTTGAGAGAATTAGAAACAATATCTATAAAATACTGAGAACAGTATCCAAAATTTGTCATTATAATTATTGCAAGATTAATATAGTATATTGGAAAGTAGGAGAGTTTCTGAGTCAAAGAGTCCTGGATTCTGATCCTAGTTTTGCTTCTGACTAGATGGGTACCTTTTGGCCTATTTCTTAACCTTTCTGAATCCATTTTCTTACCGGTAGACATCTATTTATTCAATAAACATTTATTAAGGACACTATGCATGCAGCCCTGGGCTAGCGATGGAGTTAACATCAGTGAACAACTAGGCACCATTTCTCCCCAAACCCAATCTAATATGAGGAAAAAATCAGAAAGTTACAACAGTGGGGCAGCCTGAAAAATACCTGGCCAAAATTCCTCAAAATTGTCAACGTCATCAAAGACAAGGAAAACTCTGAGAGACTGTCACAGCCAAGAGGAGCCTAAGGAGACATGATGACGAAATGTAATGTGGTCTCCTGGCTGAGATTCTTGAACAGAGGAAGAACATTAGGTAAAAATCAAGGAAACCTAAATGAAGAATTGACTTTAATAATTATGTATCAGTATTGATTCATTAATTGGAGCAAATATACCACACTAATGTAAGATGTCAATAACAGAGGAAATTGTGTATGGGGGAACAGGGAGTTATATGGAAACTATAATAGCTTCTCAATTTTCCTGTAAATCTGAACATGCTCTAAAAAATAAAATCCATTAAAAACTGGCATGGTCCCTGACCTTGCAGAATTACTCTGTAAAGTGGGAATAAGAAAACTGACTCATAGGGAGGTCTTGAGATCTAATGACAAGCTTGTAAATGATTTCACACAAGATTAGTGCACGTGAGTTGATGTTGAAAACTTTATTTTCCTCTTTACTGATTTCCACCCATCTTTGTAAATATTTAAAATCTCACATCCATACATTCATCTACAGATCTAAATATCTATTGATTATTTACGTATTGTCCTATGTGTAGTAGTCATGTGTGGTAGTATATCTGCAAATGTTCTGGTTCAAGTTTACCCCTAGGCACATGGAGAGATTGCATTTCCCAACCATATTTGAAGTTAGGTGTGGCTGTGGATCTGCTTTGGCCAATGGAACCCAAGCAGAAATGAAGTGCATCCTGATGGGTGGGAGCATTCTGAACAAGTGTACATGTCATCACTTAACAGTTTCCTTACTGGGATGTCAGCCAAAATATATCCAGGGAAGTGGAATCACTATGAATGTTATTGGATAAGGGATTGATTTCAGTAATTAAATCTTACACAGTGGTGAGGGGAACTGGGGAAGTGAAGGTCTGGAAAGGAGAGTTAGAGGCTTAGAGATGAAGTTACCAGCTAGTCTTCTTGAAGCACTGGTGTGAGTAGATAATTTGGAACTTTCAGGGGAATCTGAGAGGATCGTTACATCCAGCCACTGAAGTAGGACGAAGAACAGGAAGCTTCTGGAGGTATCCATGGAAAGTTCCTGCCTGAGTGGCAGTGAGTCTGGGGCCACTCTTGGTCATCGACATTTACATTTTGGAAGATGAGCTGCATGTGGTGCAGAGGAACCAAGGACAACCGAAGATCCCCTGGGCATCTCTGTATTTGCTGTCTCTGTATCTAATGATGCCCTTCAGAGAGTAATTGTGTTGATTCATTTTTGCCTCTTGAATCTTTTTATTTTTTATTTTTCAAATTCCCATTTTAACCCAGAACCATACAGGGAAGAGAATTCTGGAAGGGAAATTTCCAATTTAACCAAGTTGTCCCAGAACAACCCAGCACAGTTCACTAACACACCTCTTTTAACCACTACTTCTAAATAAAGAAAATAGAAAATACTTCCGCCTAACATGATGAACAACTATCTGTGAACAACCAAAAATATGCTAACTTCTCCCCCAGAGAGGATATACAAAGAGTCCAGAGTTTTTGATGAGAAATCGAATATTTTTCAAATCTTTGTTCCCTTGTACTAATGTGTCATTTTCTTCCAGCTGCTTTTGAGATTTTCTCTTTATTTTTATTTTTGGCATTTAGCTATAATGTGCCTAGGTATGGTTTTCTTCATATTTATAGCTTCTTAAATCTGTAAATTTATGTCTTTCACCAAATTTGGGAAAAAGTCATCCATTATTTATTAAAATATTTTCTGTGCCCCAGTTTCTCTCATTTCTTCCGAGACTCCAACTGTATGTATATTAAACCTTTGATAGTTTTTTAACTGGTTCATAAGGCTCTGTTAATTTTTTTTTCTGTTTTTTTTTTTTTTTGATTGAACAGTTTCTATGGATCTATCTTCAAGTTCGTTGACTCTATGATTTCCATTCTGCTTTTAAGCACATACAGTGAACTTTTAATTTCAGATGTGTTTTCAGTTCTAGAATTTCTGCTTGGCTCCTTTTCATGGTTTCTAGTTCTGTTTTTCTTCAAGACAATGAATGTAGTTCAAAAGCCATTTTAAAATCCAAAACTTCTAATTTCAACATCTGTTTGGTCCTTATCGGTTGCCTTTTCTCCTGAGAATGGATGGCATTTCCTTGGTTCTTCATGTGTCGAGTAATTTTTTTTTTATTATACCCTGGGTATTATAAAGGTTCTGTTGGGGATTCTGGATTCTGTTACATTCTCTCACAGAGAGTCGATTTACTTTTTGCTTTCTTTGTTTTAGCATCAAAATTTGGTTGAAAAACTACCAACTCACACATTTAATGCTCCCAAGCCTTATTGTCATTCCTGGTATAGCTCTTTTAATTGCATGACAGTAATAGGTTTAAGTATGGGTTTCCCCCTTACTAAACTGTAAGCTTGTCAAAGTTAGCAACTGGGTTTTATTCATCTTTGTGTCCTTCACATACAGCTTAGTGTTGCACACAGTGGCTTTGCTACGATGCTGAAGGCGTGAATGAGGTAATGAACCATGGAATTCAGGAAACACCCACCAAACCAGAACACTGTTATAAAGAAGACCCAGCAACCAAGAGGGGAAAAGCTGGGAGTCTTATGAGTATATATCAACTTCTACCTTCCTGTGCTTGGTGTCATGTTCAATTGTTATCCACTACCAAGAATCTGGGCCTCAGCTACACTTAATCTTCAATATTTACACCCTCATCTATCGTTTCCTACAGAGTACACATTCCAGCAAAACCCTATTACAAGAAAATAATTATAACAGCAAATAGTGATCGTTTAATCATTACTTTAGCTGCTTTTCCATACTGTGGAGTTAATCTAAAAGGTATAAAAATGAACCACAGTTCAAACCCACCATTCAAGCCTACTTCATTCATTCACTCAATAAATATTTGAGCACCTGTGCTGCCGCAGGTACTAGGTTCCAGAAATATAAAAATTAATAAGCACAGTTCCTGTCCTCAAGAGGTGAGGAAAACACAGAGGTTAATCATTTGATCAGTTATTTGTAGAGTCTACAGATATTTGTTGAGCACCTATTTCATGCTGGGAACTTTGCTAGGATCCTGCATACAATAATGAGAAGCGGGACAATTCTCTGCCCTCAGGGAACTCAGAGTTTCTCTGGAAAGTATTAACTCTGAGAGAGGTTTTCTTATATTGCAGTCATTCAAGCACAACTCTCATTTTTTTTTTGCCTTGACCCATACAACATGTACCACTAATTCATATTTTATTTGTCTCACTTTTTAAAATCTTAAATCAATTTAATTTAAAAAGAAAGATTATATCACAGATTGGGTATGCTACTTATGCTCTTCAAATTCATATTAAAAATGCATGATTGTTAAAATACAAAATGACGAAATGCAAAATATCAAGTATTATATGTCCCACACTCTGGGAAACACTGCTTTATGTGCTCTAAAGGTTGTTTAAAAGATATTTTAAAAGTGTAACGGGAATGTAGAAGGAGTTACTTCTGTCTGTGTTTATAAGGAAGGCTTTGCAGAAAAGTCTTCTTGAGGGAAGTCTCAGCATCCCCTTTACCGCTTTATCCTCTGTGGTAGTCGAAAAAGTAGCCCCCTCCCAAAGATGTCCAAGTCCTAATCAGAACTTATGAATATATTACATTACAAGGTGAAGGGGTGTTAAGGTTGCAGATAGAATTCAAGTTGCTAATCAGCTGGGTTTTTTTTTTTTAAAGTTCTTTATTGGCATATAATTGCTTTACGCTGTTGCGCCAGTTTCTGCTGTACAACACAGTGAATCAGCTATATTTATACATATATCTCCAATCCCCGCCCTCCCATGACTCCTTCCCACCCTCCCTATCTTACCCCTCTAAATCATCACCAATCATCGAGTTGATCTCCCTGTGTTATGCAGCAGCTTCCCACTAGCTATCTATTTTACATTTGGTAGTGTGTATATGTCAATGCTACTCTCTCACTTCGTCCCAGCTTCCCCTTCGCCATACCCCCTCCCTCCCTGCCTGTGTCCTCAAGTTGGTTTTAAGATAAAGAATTTATGCTGGACGATCTGGATGGGCCCAGTGAAATCAGAAAGGACCTTATAAGCAGAAGAGGGAGGTGGAAGAGAGAGAGTCAGGATGATTTGCTGTGAAAAGGACTCTACTGCTATTGCTGGCTGCAAAGATGAAGAAGGGGGCCAAGAGCCAAGGAAAGCACGTGGCTTCTAAAACTCAGGAAAGGCAAGAAAACAGATTCTCCAGAAAGTTGCTCATTGATTTTAGCCCAGTAACCCATGTTGGATTTCTAGCCTACAGATGTCTAAGTAATAAATTTGCTTTGTTTTAAGTCACTAAGTTTGTGATCAACTCTTATAGCAGCCATAGGAAACTAATACAACCCCACAGTGCCAGATGGAACTTGGACACAGGCTACAAATAAACCAAACTGAATGGTGTCTCCTCTGTAAGTTCTTTAAGGACGTGGACCTCATCTTTTTGTCCATTGTAGACCTACCAGCTGCAATCACACTTAGAAAATAGGAGATCGGGGACTTCCCTGGTGGCACAGTGGTTAAGAATCCGCCTGCCAATGCAGGGGATATGGGTTTGATCCCTGCTCCAGGAAGAACCCACATGCCATGGAGCAACTAAGCCCATGGGCCACAACTATTGAGCCTGCACTTTAAAGCCCATGAGCCACAACTATTGAGCCCGTGTGCCACAACTACTGAAGCCCACACACCTAGAGCCCATGCTCTCTGCAACAAGAGAAGCCACAGCAATGAGGAGCCCACACACCACAACAAAGAGTAGCCCGCCTTGCCACAACTAGACAAATCCTGTGTGTAGCAACAAAGACCCAACACAGCCAACAAATTAATTAATTAATTAATTTAAAAAAAAGAAAATAGGAAGTCAATGACTATATTTTGAGTGCATTTTGAAGGAAGGCACTATTTGAACTGGCTGATCAAGAATGGGTCAGGTAAATTGGGAGGTTGGGATTGACATATACACACTACTATATATAAAATAGGTAACTAATAGGTACAGCACAGGGAACTCTACTTAATACTCTGTAATGGTCTAAATGGGAAAAGAATTTAAAAAAAGAGTGGATATATGTATATGTATAACTGACTCACTTTGCTGTACACCTGAAACTAACAAAACATTGTAAATCAACTATACTCCAATAAAAATTAAAAAAAAAATTATGGGTCAAAGTTTACTATGCATGGAAATAGACTGAGGAAGGGCTCTGAACATGGGGGAGCTCCTTGAGCAAAGATATCAATGTTCATTGTGTTATTTGGAGAAATAAAGGATCCTCTGGCAAAAGACAGCGCAAGGAGAATGAGTGATAATTGGCCCAGGGGAGTGGCAGGGAGCGGACCAGGAAGGGCCTTGGGTGGCATGCCCGTGAGTTTGATTTAAGTCCTGAGCACCACAGGGAGTCATGTGTCAATCTCCTTCTATGTGACATTAAAAGCCACAGGGGCTTACACGCTCTCCAAGGTGGTTTCTTCATCACATCTACTGGAATCTTGGTTTTCTGGAACCAGGATCCTTGCAATTCATGCAGATGTTTTGGGAGATGGCCTGATCTTATGGGCTTGGGTTGTTGGGCTGGGGGTCAAGTCTTGCACATCAGGAATGGTCAGACAGAGGAAGCCAGGGAGCCTGAGAAGCCGGGTGACACCCAGGCTCCCTTGTGCTCCCTCCCTGCAGGAGCTGACGAGCTGTCAAGGTTTCCATCATAAACCCCACACTCCATGTGTTTGCCATGTGGCCACAGAGATGCACATGGGAGCGGGGGCTGGGGTGTGAGGGCTTAGTTCTGGAGGCATTGCTTCCTCTCTTTTCCTGTGCATTTTCGAGAGAGCTTATTTTGCTTTCTCAACATTACGGTGGGGAATAAAGGGACAGTAATGGGTTCCAGATGCTTTTATTTTTCTCCTTCTATAATTGGAAACAAAAATATAGCATGGCTTTTAAATTGAAAGTGCCAGAGAGGAATGATGCTTTTAGCTCTGGGGTTTTAGCTGTGATTTAGAGCCCAGCATGAGGCTGTGGCCGTCATCACCGCACACCAGCTCGGCCACACTGCTCCCTGCAGACCCAGCTCCAGGCTTTATCTCAGAGCCTGAATGAGGTTCAACTGTGAGTCCTATTTTAAGAAACCCTAATACACGAAACCCAAACTTGCAAAGCAGACAGATTTGGGCTGAGTGAGCCCAGCCACGTATTCAAAGGGTGATTGTTTTGCAGAAGGCCACTGCACACGCCTCTTTTAATTGCACCTCCCTTAGTGCACCTAAAAGTTTCCCCACACATCATTAATTTTTGAGGAAGGGGACAAAGAACTTTCCAGCTGATGTTCCAAGGGTGAAGTGCCAAGCGAAGATCAATTAAAAAAACAAGAGACCGGAATCCTGAAGTATAAAGTGATCTTAGGAAGAAGGAATGCTTGAATTACCATAGACTCATTTGTACAACACCCAACTTTTCAGGAGACCTTGAAAGCCACCCTGTGAAGACCTGACTCCGAGCCATATTTGGAACTGGAATCCTCGTGAGTTAGACAAAGAGATTCTCCTAAATGCGAGGGAGGAAACACCTATTCCAATTTAGACCTTCTGGAAACCTTCGTTCTTCCCTTTGGCCAATTGCCGTTACAAAATGGAACAGTGGGGAAAGTCGAATTCAGATTTAGACTGTGGGAAAGCATTTGGCCTCCACCACAAGACATAATAATAGCAGATTACACTCTCTCCAGGGAGATCATCTTTAACACAAAGCAGATCCCAGCCCCCCAATCTAAAGCAGGCCAGGATGGGAAGATAAAGCAAATAAATGGCCACTCCATCCTGACATGATTTGCACAGCACACTGGTACAAACAGGAATTCTGGATCCCCGTGCTAAAAGTTAAGATTGGCATCTTACCTTTTGTTCGTAGCAAACCAGAGTTCAAGCTCTCATTTGATACCAAAATTCAGGTCAATCTTGATGAGCAGTAGAGGCTAGCTGTGTACCTCACTGTCTCACCGCCTGCTCTCCCATTGCCTTTTATGTTTTCTTCTTGCAGCCATGCAGGTAATTATTCCTCAATACGTGGAGCTGTGATTCATCGAGTACCTACGCTGTGCTGGCCACTTACAGAGGTGCATGTTATTGCTACCATTCTCCAGACCCTTAAATTGATCAGCCAGTTCCAAAGCCTATAGTTTTCCCCTGCATTCTGCCCTGTCTAATCATAAGCAGCCCGTGATATGGTTTAAAGAGATGGTTCAGTGGTTTTTAAGCCCTTGGGAAATCTTACAAAGGTTGGGGCTCTACCCTGCACTTACTGAGTCAGAGCCTCTGGGAGACGAAGCACCTGTGTCTCAAATCTGCTCACTGTGACTGAGATGCACAGTGGGGCTAAGAGCCACTGCAGGAGGACCTTAGGTGATGCGGGGTTTAGGGGGCGATTGGAGAGCTGACACCTTTTCAGGGAGCCCTCTTCTCTGTGATGGGTACTGAAGCCTACCCATGCATTGCCTCTCATGTGGCCTGAGAAATTAATCAGGGAGAACTGAGGCAAAGGCATGCTCCTCATTCCTGGCAGGTCTTTGCACCCTGGTCTAGCTCTTTCCTGACCTTCTGAGTTGGCTGGGTAGTTCAGAAGGAAATCCTGGGGATCCGTGTCTGTCCCCCTTCAATCTTAGAGCCAGGTTTCTGTCCCTCTCCTCTGTCTCCCGCTCCTATTAGTTCTGAGGACCTGAAGAGGCCTCCCAAGAAGTCTTTCCCAGTTCCTATGGGAAACTTCCTGCGCCCTAATGACACAGAGTTTAAAACATGGAGGAAAAAAGGAGAAAATTTGAGAGTCACTCACGCCTTCCAGCGCAGGGCAGCCATCCCCAAGATGTGGGGTGTTCTCAGCTCACCTTCCTCCAGACGGCTGGGATTATCCCATTTCCCCATCTTTCCATTTTGTGGATGTCTCCACTCCACTGAGTACTGACCGGGTCCAACCTCCAAGGGGAAGTAGGGTAGGCAGAGCCGCCAAGGTAATGTGATTTTCTGCAGCTGGGGGATTCCTCAGGCTCTAACCCCCTAGACTATGGGAGCCAGGGACTGCTGGAGCTGAGCTTCTAAAAGCAGACACAAACCTACTCTTCCTCTCTGGGTAAACGTACTTCAAGCCTAGGTCCCCTTAGAAGGATGTGGAATGTGTGATTTTTTTGAAAAACATCTTTACATCCATGACTGTCTTCTTGGAATTCAGCTTATGTAAATAATTGAGGATGTGCTCTCACAAATAGTTATGAATGTTCACTGCAACACTGATTTTACTGAGAAAACTTGGAAACAACTTCAGTTGCCAATAAGAGAGGATTAGATAAATGAATCACGTCACTCCCGAAAACCATGGTGTACATTCCTGCTCTGGAGCATGGAAGGTTATTTATTATATTTTAAATGCCAAAAGTAGGTCACAAAACAATATGGACAGTATGATCTCATTTTTGAATCTGGAAAAATGCATACCAAACTATTAATAATCACTGTCTCTGGGTGGGAATTGAAGGTGGCTTTTATTTCCTCCTCCTTTGCGTGTCTGTATTTTCTAATAATAATAATAAAGAATGTATAGTCCTTGTTCAATTTGTGCAACTCTAATGCTGGTATTGAGTGAGGACAGGCATTGAAAGTGAGGCAGAAAGGAGAGGGAACACAGGCCCCCTACACAGTTTCCAAAGGCATAAAGGCGATGTCCCCATTCACACGTTACCCCAACTCCTCTTCCCAACCACTGCTGACATCAACACACATTACATGCATTACTTACCAGCAAGACCTTCAAAGTTTTTCATTTATGAGAAGAGAAAACAGATAGAACCAGACTGCACAGTGGCTACACTGTCTGAGGTTGCCTGAAAGTGTTGTAAACCTTCAACGCAAAGCGATCCAACCCCAAAGACAGTTGAACTGAGGAATACACACGTTCTTCCCTGTCAAGGTTGTCCAGCGGGATGGCTCCCAGGTTTAGAGCAATTGCAATAAGAGATGGGTGTCATGGAGAGGGAATCACAGTATTACTTTCATTTCTGGTAAAACTAGGTTTGGAGACCATGGTTAGTTCTTTTAGTCAAGTGGTGCTGATAATCCTTTACCCCAGAACGAGGCTGGACCACAGCTCTGTTAGTGGCCGCACAGAACAGCTCCAGGCATCCCCGTGATGCCCTGCCCCGTATGACTTCCAGCATCCCGGAGCTCCCCGCAGTCCCACAGAGTTTCCTGAGAAAGGGGTGGCCTGAGTTCTCCAGTAAAACACACACATCAGTCCCAATACCTCCCCAGGGGAAGATTAAGAAGGAGAGAGACCCAGAGTGTTATTCTAAAGTAAGCGTCAGTGAACTACTCCCCTGGACAACATCCGGCTCCCTGCCTGTTTTTGTAAATGAGTTTTATTGGAACACAGCCACGTGCATTCATTTATGTATCATCTAAGGCTGCTGTCATGCTCCAACAGCATGGCTGAAGAATAGTGACAGAAACCACATGGGCCAGAAAGCCAAATATTGCTGACCTCTGCTTTACGGGATGTCTCGCCAGGAAAATGAAAGAAGAGGGACATTTCTGTCTATTCTGGGACACACACTCTCTTGGTTGTCCTCCTCTCTCTGGACCATGCTGCTTGATTTCAAGTGCCAGTCCTCGGATATTAAAGTTCATCAAGATACACACACCCCTTTGGCTTCCATGGTGGTGCAGTGGTTAAGAATCCACCTGCTAATGCAGGGGACACAGGTTCGAGGCCTGGGCCAGGAAGATCCCACATGCTTCAGAGCAACTAAGCCCGTGCACCACAACTACTGAGCCTGTGTGCCACAACTACTGAAGCCCGCACACCTAGAGCCCATGCTCTGCAACAAGAGAAACCACTGCAGTAAGAAGCCTGCGAACCACAATGAAGAGTAGTCCCTGCTCTCCGCGACTAGAGAAAGCCCATGTGCAGCAACGAAGACCCAACGCAGCCAATAAATAAATAATTTTTATTTATTTATTAAATAAAATTAAATATAATTTAAAATAAATTAAAAAATAAAAATAATTTTAAAAAATAAATTAAAAAAAAGAATCAAACTTCTAAAAATAGAACTACCATATGACCCTGGACATACACCTGGAAAAGATGAAAACTCTAATTTGAAAAGATACATGCACCCCCATGTTCATAGCCGCACTATTTACAAGAGACAGGACATGGAAGTAACCTAAGTTGCTATCCATTGACAGATGAATGGATAAAGAAGATGTCATATAGATATAAAACAGAATATTACAGAATATCAGCCATAAAAAGGAATGTAATAAATGCTGTTTGCAGCAACATGGATGGACCTAGAGTTTATCATACTAAGTGAAGTAAGCCAGACAGAGAAAGACAAATACCATATGATGTCAGTTATATGTGGAATCTAAAAAAATGATACAAATGAACTTACTTATAAAACAGAAAGACTCACAGGCATAGAAAACAAATTTATGGTTACCAAAGGGAGGTGGGGGGGAGGGGTAAATTAGGACTTTGGGATTAACTGATACACACTACTATATATAAAATAAAACAACCAGGACCTACTGTAAAGCACAGGGAAACTATATATTCAATATCTTTTAATAATCTATAATACAAAAGAATCTGAAAAAGAATATATACATATATGTACATATATGTATAACTGAATCAGTTTGCTGTACACCTGAAACTAATACAACGTTGTAAATCAACTCTACCCCAATAAAAAAATTAAAAAATTGGGACTTCCCTGGTGGCGCAGTAGTTAAGAATCTATCTGCCGAGAGTAGTACAGACATATATATACTACCACCTGTAAAATAGTCAGTGGGAAGTTGTTGTATAACAAAGGGAGTCCAACTCGAGGATGGAAGATGCCTTAGAGGACTGGGGCAGGGAGGGTGGGGGGGAATCGAGGGGGGGGCGTCAAGGAAGGGAGGGAATATGGGGATATGTGTAAAAAAAACAATTGATTGAACCTGGTGTACCCCCAAAAAAAATAAAATAAAATAATAATAAAAAAAAAAAAAAAAAGAATCTATCTGCCAATGCAGGGGAAAAGGGTTCGAACCCTGGTCCAGGAAGATCCCACATGCTGCGGAGCAACTAAGCCTGTGTGCCACAACTACTGAGCCTGCACTCTAGAGCCCGAGAGCCACAACTATTGAAGCCCGTGCACCTAGAGCCCGTGCTCTGCAACAAGAGAAGCCACCGCAATGAGAAGCCTGCTCACTGCAACAAAGAGTAGCCCACAGTTCACTGCAACTATAGAAAGCCCACATGCAGCAATGAAGACGCAACGCAGCCAGTAAATAAATCAATAAATAATAAAAATAAATAAATTTTTAAAAAATTAAAAAATAAAGTTCATCAAGGTTTGCTCCTTTGCCCCTCCTTTTGTTATTCTACATTCTCAAAACCTTTTCTTGGATGTCTCAAAGGCCTTTCAAGTCACACAAGTGCTACCCTAGGATGATCAAATAATTGATTGGTCCAAACTGGGGTATTTGGGGGGATAACAAATTCTGGACAAGGCTTTGAGATAATAGAGCATAACTTGGATTGTGCCAGAAAAACTGAGAAGTACGGTCATTTTGGATGAAAACACTATTTATCTTCTTTCTCCAAACCTGGGTCCTTCTCAATAGCCCCCAGTGGCTCTGGCATTACCATCTTGCACTTGGTGCAGATGGGAAATCCAGGACATATCCTTCACATCACCCTCTCCTCACTACCCACCTCCAACCCATCACCAACTCCTACTTCCTGCACTCTTTGGAATCCACTGACTACTTCCCCATCTTGGCTGTTACATCCAAGTCCAAATAACCACCATATCTTGTCTGGGCTTCACAGCAGCCTCCACATGGACCTAATGCCACTTCTTCAACCCTTCCCACCTCCTCTCCGTGCAGCAGCCAGGCTGATTCCTCTGAAACATCAGTCTGATTGGGCCACCCTTGTGTGTAAAGCAAGTGGCTTCCTCATGTCTTTAGGACAGAGATAAAGTTCTTACACCTGGACCCTGAAGTCTACATAGGCTGCCCTCTGCCCCCATCCAATGCCCTTCTTCCTTTCTGCCTTTAGGTAATGCTTGAAAGCTTCCGGAGCCTTCTGGGTCTTCCTACAGACTGTTCCCTGTAGCTGGAAAGCTCCTTTCCCCCATGGAGTTAAGGCCTCTGTATAAACCTCACTCCCTCACTGTCCACACGAGGCCATTACTACGTCATCACCTGTCATGCACCCTCTACTTTTGCCCTCCTGGCGCTTATTGCAGACTGTAATCATGTCACTTAGCGACCATCTCCCCCGTCGTAAGCTGCCTGAAGATGGGGTTCGTGTCTCTTTGCTCGCTGTTAAACCTCAGCACCTCACCATTGTCAGCACATGTTAGCACTCAATAAATATCTGTCGAAAAGATGATGAAACAGGACAGCCAGCCTCCATGTATTAGAGTTTGAGGGTCTCAGTCTAGCCAGGAGGGAGACTGTTCTGTTTTCTGTGGCTGCTGTAATAAACTACCATGAAGTTGGTCACTTACAACAATAGAAATTTCTTTCCTCCCTGTTCTAGAGGCCTGAAATCAAGATGTCAGCAGAGCCTGTGGGGACTTCAGGGGAGTCTCTCTTCCAGCTTCTGGTGGTTGCAGGCTTTCCCTGGCTTGTGGCCACATCACTACCATCTCTGCCTCCACCTTCACATCACCTTCTCCCTTTCTGTGCCAAATCTCCCTCCTTGTGTAAGTGTCTCATAAGGACACTTGTGATGGTATTGCGGGCCCAGCAGACAATCTCCTCATCTCAAGATCCTCAACTTAACTACATCTGCAATAATCCTTTCCCCTAATATGATCATATTAACAGGTTCCAGGGATTAGGATGTGGACACATCTCTGTGGTGGGGCTGTTGGGGAAGGGGGGATCATTAAGACTGGATGTGGCCCAACAGAAGAAAAGATCTGTCTTGGGAAATTCAAGATTGAAAACCTCTGCAAACCAGGAGACAGAATAGATTTTGGCGACCGCGGAGGAGAAACATCCTTAAGATGCTTCCCACCGGGGTCAAAACAGGCACCATTGTTGTCCCTTCTCTGCTCTTGCCTTCTCTGTCCACAAATAAAGATCACTTCCCCAGGCAGAGGGCTCAGATGAGAGCCAATTACTATCCCATTGTTGACATTCCTGTCTGATGAGTCCGTGGAAAGGAGCCAGAACCACAGACTCACACTGGCTCCTTGATGTTAGACAAAAAGCTTCATCTCAGGTAGCCTCAGTTTCCCCAGTGATAAATCAAGTTCTCTCTTCCCAAGGGAGGGGTTGGGATTTTTCCTGCCATTTCTTGTGTGTCCTGGGACAATAGGGTTACTATAAAGCATCATTCTATTTACCAAGCTAGTTCCTTGCAAGGACTGAATCTTACTCTCAAGGCTACTTCTCATAGCTGCAAACTCTCCAGCTACCTTTAAAAAGAACAAAAATCCACCCCAGACCTCTTAGTCACCACACACCTGGGTCTTTGCAACTTTTAGGAGGTGTCTCCTTCAACTTTTCCTTGAAGTGTACCAGAGTCATCAGCTATCTCAAACTGCACTGAGAAACAGGTCCTCTGTGGTCAGGACTTAGACCATCTTTTTTTTTTTTGTATTACATTTTATTTCTTATAATTTTGTTAAGAACTTTTATTGAGGGGCTTCCTAGGTGGTGCAGTGCTTAAGAATTCGCCTGCCAATGCAGGGGACATGGGTTCGATCCCTGCTCCCAGAAGATCCCACATGCTGCATAGCAACTAAGCCCATGTGCCACAACTATTGAGCCTATGTGCCACAACTACTGAAGCCCATGTGTCTAGAGCCTGTGTTCTCCAACAAGAGAAGCCACCGCAATGAGAAGCCCATGCACCACAATGAAGAGTAGCCCCTGCTCACTGCAACTAGAGAAAGCTCGTGTGCAGCAACGAAGACCCAACACAGCCAATAAATAAATAAATAAATTTATTTTAAAAAAAGAACTTTTATTGAGATACAATTGACATACAATAAACTGCATATGTTTAAAGTGTACAATTTGATACTTTTTTTCTTATTACTAATGTATATAGGTCAATCCCAACCTCCCAATTCATTCCCACCCCCCACCCCCCGCTTTCCCCACTGGTGTCCATATGTTTGTTCTCTACACCTGTGTCTCTATTTTTGCTTTGCAAACTGGTTGATTTGTACCATTTTTCTATATTCCACATATATGTGTTAATATACAATTTTTTTTTCTCTTTCTGATTCACTTCACTCTGTATGACAGTCTCTAGGCCCATCCATGTCTCTACAAATGTCCCAATTTCATTCCTTTTTACGGCTAAGTAATATTCCATTGTACATATGTACCACATCTTCTTTATCCATTCCTCAGTTGATGGACATTTAGGTTGCTTCCATGTCCTGGCTATTGTAAACAGTGCTGCAATGAACATTGGAGTGCATGTGTCTTTTTGAATTATGTTTTTCTATGGGTATATGCCCAGCAGTGGGATTGCTGGGTCATATGGTAACTCTATCTTTAATTTCAGGACTTAGAACATATTTTAAAAGGCATAGCTTCCTAAAACAATTAAAAGTGTGCAAACATAGGGGCCTGGCCAGAAATAAAAGCTACTGTATTTTTAGAAGGCTGGGTTCTTTTATTTTTGGGTAATGAGTCTAATTTGATTTCTCTAAACCCCAGTGGTCCTTCTGTGGTTTAACTTATATTGAGCATCTTGTGCTTCTAAGCAGCCTTCTGAAATGGCAAGGCTTCTGGGTGTGCTATTTATGGGGGAGAACTGGGGTGAGGTTCCATTTTTGGTAAAGGGTAAAAATAAAGATTTTTCTCCTGAGTGAGCCCCTCTCAGAATCCAGCCCAGCCGCTAGGTCTACACTGGGCACACGTGTACAGCATATGTCAGGCTCGCCTCCGAAGAGAGGGTGTGAATCACTCTGCCTGACTCCCCTCTGGGGAGTTTTAAATCATGCTGCTTCTCCAACATGTAAAGCAGTGTTTGATTTTCTGGGAAGGAGGTTATGGATATTTTTTGCAGTGAAAGATGAACAGTGAATATACTCAGTCTCCACCGTGAGGACTTGAGAAAAACTAACTAAAAGATGACCATCAGACCATTTCCCCTCCACAGGGAGTTTCCAGACCCTTTCCCAGGGGGTGGTGGAATGGTGGCAGTCCTGTGAGAGGGTGAGGTCATTCATTCAATCAACAAATATTTTTGGAAGCCCTCCCATGTGCATTGGGGAAACACTGGGGTCGTGTAGAAAACAATGAGCTGGGAGTCATAGTGTGTGTCGGCTTTTAACGAAGTGAGTCACTCCTAGCTTTTCCAAAATCATAATCCTAACAGCGTACTGGTTCATGATGACCAAGTTCAAGCACAGAAGTGGCATTTTAGCCATCACTTGCATGGAGGTCCATTCCTCCCTATCCATTGCAAGTGAAGAGGGCTGACCTTGTCTGGGTTACACTTTGGGGACTCTAAGACATTTCTGGGGGTTTGGAGAGATTCGAGGATTTAGACAGAAACAAATGTGGTATCTGCTGGGACCACACTCCTCCAGGACCCTCCAGGTTTAGGTCAAAGCCACTCAACCCCCTGGGGCCACCCTGGGAGTGTTTGCAATCTGCCGGGTCCCAGGGGATCCCCACAGTGCCAAAGCCCCCACCTGCAGTAGGAATTCAGGAGGAGAAAAGACAAAAATGGATTGATTTGAACAGAGCCTAAACTCAAGAGGAAGGAGGCCTTTGGGGTTGCTTCATGGCCTGACCCTCCCCCTGAAGCATGAAATGTATGAGGCTCTCAGGGTCATGCCTACAGGGAGAGCAGAGTGAGATGCAGTCAGGGGCCCACGCAAACCACACCGGAGGGAGGGCTGATGCTGGCGAGGAAGGAGTGATGGCAAAGGTTGAAAAAGTTTGGAGAGGCAGAGGAGGGAGGAGGTGGGAGAGAGGAAGGAGAGACGAGGAGACTCTTGCTGTGAGTCTGGGATAATTTCACTCCTCTGCACTCAGGCTACCAAATGGGAATGAAGGATGTCTGTAGACAGGGCCTGGATGTATTAAAGAAATGCCTGTAAGTGGAGCCTCGAGGAGGGAGGGAAGGGCTCCGAGGGCCGGGTGTCAGCTCAGCCAGGAGGAGCCTTCGGAGGACTTGCGCGGCTCCCCTCCCCCTGCCCACCCCATCACCCCCCCTCCACTGGTTCCGGGGGCCCCTGTGTGTGCCGGAGGCATGAAGACAGGCAGAGACTCGAAAGGGGAGATGCTAATGGACTCATTGGCCTTCAACTCCTGCATCTGCTGCGGGAAACCCTTTCACTCACATGGATTTTTACACAATTCTGCCATCTTCCCACCAGTGCCCATTCTCATCCACCTTGCCCTCTACTCCAATCCTCACTAGAACTCCCTGCTCCCCCAAAAAAGGTATTTCATGAAAAAGTAATCGGCTAAGCAGGTAACTCAGAAGCCAGGCTGAGAGTGGGACACTGGGGCACCTTTCCAGAGAGGCTGATTCTGCCTCCCCTCTACCCACAAGATCCTCCCTGGGGTCCCTCCTCTGTGCAGTCACTTTGTGTTTTCCTGCTCCATCCCAGAGTGGCTTCGTCTCTCAGGCTCACGTGGAATTTCCTGGAACACAGCACACAGACTGACAAAGCTTTGGGAGATGTTTGTCCAAGCACAGACCTAGACGAATTCCTGTGCCAGTCCCTCGGCTTTTCCTAGTCAGGCATATGTTGTGTCTGGTTAGGGTTCAAGCTGCCTTCCTGGTGACACCTTCCAGAGTGGCAGCCATCCAGCCCATCTCCCCCCTCCCTCTTCTTTTTCTGGAACCTGCAGATGCTGCCTTTGTATGAAGAGGCTTGGGCTCACGGGGAAGTTCCCCCCACTGCCTGTGATTGGAGCATCCTAAGGAGGGGTGTTTTTGGACCAGGCCCTTTGCTCTAGGTGTTCAACAGGGGAGTGGGTGCTGCTTTTTGACCAGATTGGCCAGCTGGGAATTTATGGGGGATGGGAGAATCACCCCCAAAAGATCTTCCAGTGAAATGATGGCTGTTTTTGCGCCCAGCTTCCCATAAAGATGTTCAGTCTTTATAAAACAGGGAGCAGTTAATTCTCTTTACTGACAAGACATTAAGTATCAAAATAGAAACAAAAGAAAACCAACTTAAGTACCAGGCGCATACCAACTTTTCTTACTTCACTTGTATCATTAGGGGCTCAGCTCACATAGTCTATGCTTAGTTGATTTCAAACAAATGCCCACTGTTGGTTTCCTGTTATTTTGTTTCACTGAGAAAGTCTGAGAGCCTTGGTCTGCCTCTTCCCATGGCGGCCAGTCTCTTCTTTCTGGAAGAGTCTAGAACAATCTTCCTCTTGAAGCAAATTCTTCCCTGAGGAAACACAGTACAGGCAAGGAAAATGCCCAGACTTGGAAGTCAGACAGATTTAGATGTGAATCTTTGTTCAGCTCTGTGTCCTTCAGCAAGTGATTTCATCTCTCCAAGTCTCAGTTTTCTTATCTGTATAATGGTTGAACCTAACTTTATTGCCTACTAGCTGTGTGACCTTGGGCTAGTTACTTAACCTTTCTGGGCCTTAGTTTTCTTTTATCTGTGAAATGGGATAAACATTGATATCTATTTTAGGGTTGTTGCTGATACGGAGTTACTGTGTGTAAAGCCATTAGCTCTGTGCCTGGCACATGGGAAGCACGATGTGGGGGGTTGCTATCAGGGTTATAATGGGTGGTTGTATGGACTGAATGAACGAGACCATGTATATATGTCAAGCACTTTGCACATGGGAGGTACTTGTCCAACCTATTCCCTCTCCGCTAACTCCCTCCATGCCCCATCAGCATCCTTAACTTCTCCCTGATTCTCACCTATGAACACATTCTCAGAGCAGGCCTCACCTGGCTTCTCTCTCAACTGACCTGCCCTGTGTGTATCTGTGCTGACCCCAGCATCTCCTCTCTTCAGGCTGAAGCTGAGTAGATGACTAAGCATTCCTCTTACAGAGACCAGTCCTGCACTTCAGCATGAATAACATTCAACAAGAAAAATTAAGCCCAAATATACTGTGGCCGATTAAATATGGCCAAAAGTTTTGCAGCTCAGGAAGTGGAGTCTATTTGTCCACCTTTTGAAACTGGGTTGGCCTTGTGACTTTTTTTGACTAATGAGATGCAGTCAAAGTGACCTTGTCTGACTTCCAAAACTAGAACACAGCCCTGAGGATGTCACGTAAGGAAGCTGGTCTAACCTGCTGGAAGATGAGGGGCCATGGGGCGAACTGAGGTGAAGCTAGTACTAACAGCTTCTAACAAATTGCTCTCAAACTCACGTGGTCTGTGTCCCTAAGGAAACCTGACTAGCACCATAGAATGTAGATGTTAAAAAGACTTCCTTAGAGATAGTTCTTTTGTAAAAGTTATTCCAGTGCCATGTACATATTTTGAGTTCTTCTCCAGGGCACGCTGGGTGCCAGAGATTGGAATGAGATGCAGGGCTTTGTAGTGGAAGAGTTTACGCAGCCTTGTCAAGCGTTTTGGAGCTTCAATCATGAAGGGCACATCCCAGATGGAAAATGCTCCCAGTTAAGTTGTAGGCGGGGCCGGGAGTGGAGAGGGACAGCCATGTTCTATTACTAGGGTGAATAAAATGTTCCCTAAAATTGCTCTATCTCTGTTAATTCCAATTTGACTAAATTCTGCACTTTGGAGACCATGAAAACAGAGATCAGAGCAAGGTTGGGTCTGGAGTTTCAATCAGCATCAGACCCTTTTTGTATTTGACAAGGATTCTGTCAACATGGAATCCAGAGCTTAGAGTAGAAAAGAGAAGCACCAGTGTGATAAAGGGATTTTACACCATCTGAGCAAAGAAGTCTTTCTCTAGGCCAGAAAGAAGTGCTTCTGTGAGGAAAATAGGAGTACGATGGTGGCATATAATGGGTAAGAACTTGGAATTTGGTGTCAAACAGATCTAAATTCAAATTCTGCTTTTGCTATTTACTAGGTAGATGTAGCAGTTACATACTGCTGTGTAACAAACCACCCCAATTCTTAGTGGCTTAAATTAACAACCATACATTTGTTTGGAGTTCTACACTTTGGATTGGTGTGTAGCTGTTAACCCCAAACTTTTAATTTATTCCTTCCACCCCCTTTCCCCTTTAGTAACCATAAGTTTGTTTTCTATGTCTGCGAGTCTGTTTCTGTTTTGTAAATAAGTTCATTTGTATTATTTTTTTTAGATTCCATGTATATATGACATCATATAATATTTGTCTTTCTCTGCCTGACTTACTTCACTCGGTATGGTAATTTCTAGGTCCATCCATGTTGCTGCAAATGGCAGTATTTCATTCTTTTTATGGCTAATCTTGCATTGTGTGTGTGTTTGTGTGTATACACACACACTTTATCTTCTTCATCCACCATCTGTTGATAGACACTTAGCTTGCTTCCATGTCTTGGCTATTGTAAATAGTGCTGCTATGAACATGGGGGTGCGTGTATCTTTTCAAATTAGAATTTTCATCTTTTCCAGGTATATGCCCAGGAGTGGGATTGCAGAATCATATAGTAGTTCTATTTTTAGTAGTTTTATTTTTAGTTTTTTAAGGAACCTCCATACTGTTTTCCATAGTGGCTGCACTAATTTACATTCTATCAACAGTGTAGGATGGTTCCTTTTTCTCCACACCCTTTCCAACATTTATTATTTGTAGACTTTTTGATGATGGCCATTCTAACTGGTGTGAGGTGAAACCTCATTCTGTTTTTGATTTGCATTTCTCTAATAATTAGCAATGTGAAACATGTTTTCATGTACCTGTTGGAAATCTGTATGTCTTCTTTGGAGAAGTGTCTATTTAGGCCTTCTGCCCATTTTTTGATTAGGTTGTTTGTTTTGTTTTGGTGGTTTGTTTTGATATTGAGTTGTATGAGCTGTTTGTATATTTTGGAAATTAAGCCCTTGCTGGTTGCATCATTTGCAAATATTTTCTCCCATTCCATAGGTTGTCTTTTCATTTTGTTTATGGTTTTCTTTGCTATGCAAAAGCTTTTAAGTTTGCTTAGGTCCCATTTGTTTATTTTTGCTCTTATTTCTTTTGCCTTGGGAGACTGATCTGAGAAGATACTGCTATGATTTATGTCCGAGAATGTTTTACCTATGTTCTCTTCTAGGAGTTTTATGGTGTCTTATATTTAAGTCTTTAAGCCATTATGAGTTTATTTTTGTGTATGGTGTGGAGGGAGTATTCTAACTTCATTGATTTGCATGTGGCTGTCCAGCTTTCCCAACACCACTTGCTGAAGAGACTGTCTTTTCTCCATTGTATATTCTTGCCTTCTTTGTCAAAGAGTAATTGACCATAAATGTGTGGGTTTCTTTCTGGGCACCACTTGCTGAAGAGACTGTCTTTTCTCCATTGTATATTCTTGCCTTCTTTGTCACAGAGTAATTGACCATAAATGTGTGGGTTTCTTTCTGGGCTTTCTATTCTGTTCCGTTGATCCATATGCCTGTTTTTGTGCCAATAACATACAACACAGTTTTGATTACCATAGCTTTGTAGTATCATCTGAAGTCTGGGAGCTATATGCCTCCAGCTTTGTTCTTTTTCCTCAGGATTGCTTTAGCAATTCTGGGTCTTTTGTGATTTCACATAAATTTTAGGATTATTTGCTCTAGTTCTGTGAAAAATGTCATAGATAATTTGATAGGGATCACACTAAATCTGTAGATTGCTTTGGGTAGTATGGCCATTTTAACAATATTAATTCTTTCAATCCCTGGAGCTTTACTAACAACTCCAAACCAGCTGCATGTACCCAGCCAGATCAGATCCCTGGGGCCATGTCCTTAGGTGTTCACCCCAAATGGCCTCATTTCCTTCATTTCTCAGGTGATATATGCTTATGAGCACAGATGTTAGATTCAGGTGGCCTGGGTCCTAACCCTGGCTCATCTATCATTTGCTGTCTCTGTGATTGGGGGCCAATTACTTCTCCATAAAATGAGAATAGTGATAACCTACCTTGTGGGTTATCCTGAGGATTAATTGTGTTAATACACCTTCCACTCGTAGAAAACTGCCTGGCACACAGGATGCACTAAGTCAGTCATTCTTGTTACTACTTGGGCTCTGTAACATTTGCCACTATTAATGGACCCCTTGTTATGGTCCTGTTCACTCTACACTTTTATTATACAACATTAATATTGGCTGCTGCTTTAATTACTATTGTTTTTGTACATTCATTCAATCTTTCCCCTTTTCTTCATTTATTCAAACACTGCCTGAATGCCTTTCATATTATAGTCACTTTGTTAGACACAGAAGACAAAAAAAATCAATTTAGCTATGGTCTTTGTCCTCATGAAGACAGTTCATTCAACAAACACTTAAAAAATCCCAACAGCAAGAAAGTACAAGGAAGTGTGATAAATGCTTTGGTAAGGGCAACAGGACGCTCTAGGAGCTCACAGTGGAAGAAACTACTCTAACTTTTTTTTAGTGTTCTAAAATGCTCTTACAACAAATTATGCTGTGATAACTAGGCCATTACCTGGGGCTTACAAATATTTTGGCTGCACTTCACTTGGATTTTGACTGTAACTGGATTTGACTTGTATTTAGTGGCTCCATTTCTTCAGGGTTGAAAAAGAGGTCACATCTTTCAGAATTGGCACTTGACAGTGAGTAGCGTTTCTTCTTGGTGAATTGCTTATAGGAAGGAAGACCGTCACATGGCACTGCATATAGTATAACTCGGTATGTTACAGCTAGGCTGGCAGTAATGGAGTTTTAAAAAAATTTAATCTGTATCTCTATTAAAGAAATCCATAGCCCCAGTTTAAAAAGTTAAACAGTATCAAAAGTCTTCTATTGAAAACAGCAGTCCCCTGACCATGTCTCCCCTTCTATTTAATCTCTCCTCCCCCAAGGGAAACACTTCCAAGTCTTTTAAGATGTTTCTTATGGTTTGCCTCTGTGTTTCTAAATAATATATGTATATTGCTATTTCTTGATTTCTCTACTTTGGGTATTTTTGTACCCTGCCCCTCCCCCAGTACTCACCTACAATTCTCTTCCTCCCCAGCCTTCCAATTTATATATATAACTGTATTTGGTCGAAAGGTATTTAGGGTTTGTCTTTTTTTGACCATGAAGATATAACCACAGCTGAACCGCAGTGATGACCATGATTACCTTTTCTCTCTCATACAGAGTTTTTGTTTTCCTAGAGTTAGTAATTGCTTCATTTTAAAATTCGCCTAATTTCTGTGTGCTTACCATTAATTCACTGTTTCTATGAGAGCTTAAATTCCTTTGAGTATCAACACATCAAGCCCCATTTTTATCTTAGATACATCTCTCCTGGATGATTTCTGGACTTGCCTCCAGAAAGACCTCAGACCGGCCTCTAGGAAGATTTCAGGCACCAATTCTGTCACTTCCCTTTACACTCATAGCAGGATTTCCCTTCCTTACCACCACGAGCATTCCCTTCAACTCTTTCCCATGTTGGATCCTTTATTTCCTTGACTTCACATGGTCTTCCTTTAAAAAATTACTCCCTTGTTTTGGCAAAGCATCTTAGTAGATGGAGTCCATGAACATTGGAAAATAACTTCATTCTACTTCCGACTTGATTGCTAGATTGGCTGGTGTGATGTTTAATTTTATGTCAGCTTGCCATGGCTAAGGAATGCCTAGATAGCTGATAAAACATTATTTCTGAGTGTGTCTGAGAAGGTGTTTCTGGATGAGATTAGCATTTGATTCCATAGACTGACTAAAGAAGATCCACCCTCACCAATGTGGGCAGGCCCAAGTAGAACAAAAAAGTGAAGGAAGGGCAATTCTCCTTTTCTTCTTGAGCTGGGGCATCCATCTTCTCTTGGCCTTGGGCATCAGAGCTCCTGATTCTCAGGCCTTCAAATTCTGGGACTTGTACTAATGGCTGCTCAATTCCCAGGCCTTCAGCCTCAGACTGAATGATATCACAGGATTTTCTGGTTATTCATCTTGCAGATGGCAGACTGTGGGACTTTTCAGCCTCCATAACTGCAAGAGTAAATCTCCCCTTGTCTATATCTGTATCTATATCATCTGCAGCTGTATCATCTACATCTCCTATTGGTTGTGTTTTTCTGGAGAACTCTGACTGACATAGCTGGGTATAAAATTTTAGTTTACAGATAATTTTTCATTCAGTTTTAAAAGCATTGTTCCATTCTTTTCCAGATTCTATTGTTACTATTGAAAAGTCTAATACCATTCTAATTTCAAATTCCTTATATACTACCTACTTTTTTTCCTCCTTGGAATTTTTAGGGTATTTTCCTGTGCTAGCTCTTTTAAAAATCTTACAATGGTTTGCTTTCATGTGGGTCTCTTTTTCATTCTTTGCAAGGGAAACTCAAAATAGCCCTTTCAACCTGGAGACAAATACTTTCAGTTGGATTTTTTTTTTCTGTATGTGTTCTTTAATAACATCCTTCCTTCTATATTCTCTTTTTCTAAAGCTCCTGTTATTCAGTGTTGGTACACTTAGACTAACTCATAGATTTTCATCGTTCTCTCTTTCCTATTTTACATTCTTTGTCTTCTCTCTGGGTGATATTTCAACTTTATCTTCCCTTTGCTTTTTTCTTTTTTATTCATTAAAAAAAATTCTGTTCTCATACTTTGAATTTCCAAGAGCTCTTTCTCATTCTATATGTTCTACAAATATTACCTATTTTTCATAGCATTGTTTTGTTTTAAATATGTAATACATTTTCCTCTTTCTGAGAATTTAAAAATTTTTTATTTAAAAATTTTCTTTCTGCTCTTGTCACTCTCTGTCTCCTTTGAGTTCCTCTTGTCTGTTGTTTTTTTCTGTCTGTCATTCATGCCAGAAGTTTTCCCTCAGATGCCTGGTGACACCCTTGCTGTCCATTTTTAGTCAAAAGTTAAGCAAAGGGATTTCTTTTGGAACTAGATAGAGGTGCTGGTTGTACAATATTGTGAATGTACTAACTGCCACCAAATTGTTCACTTTAAAATGGCTAATTTTCTATTATGTGAATTTCACCACAACAAAGATTGAAGAAATAAAAAGAGAGAGAGGCAGTACAGTTTCTCCAGTGAGGAATCTTCAATTTCCTGCCTGGTTAGGGGTATAAGTCTGGTACCCAATGTCTGGGAAATCAAGGGTGGCAGGGAAAAGATGTCGACTTTCACCCAATCTCCTTTTTCTCAGTGTGGCTGTCGCCCCACTGTGCTACTCCTGACATCTCTGAGGTCAAAGGTACCTGGGTTCAGCCTCTCCAGAGAGTAAACACTGATACAGTTCATTGCCAGGTTAGGGAGGGACAGTCCTCTGGCTGTGTCAATCTGAGCTTTTCCTTGCACTAATTCTGATTTTAGTCCCATCCACATCCCTACTGTCCTGGGTTCTGGGGCCTCCAAATCTTGAGACTTTCCAAATTTCTGCTTCCTTCTTGATACTCAGGTGTCTGTAGCTAACCCCCAGATGCAGGTTTCTTTACTCTGGTCAGTTTTTTTTTTTTTTTTTTTTTCCGAGCAACAAGATGCCATCTTTTTGGCTTAAGATGTTCCTCTGGGAGGCTGCTACTGAAGCTTCATTCCCTGAAGGAGGACAGCATGGTAAGATGTGTGAACACAGGATGGGGGTTGAGATTCTTAGGATCTAGTCTTCCTTTTGACACTAACTGGCTGTTTGCATTTGAATGTGTTAAGGGGCTGCTCTGCATTCCAGTTTTGTGAATATTTCCTGATCTGTCCAATGGTAGGTTGAAGGCAAATGCCCTTGCCAGTCCTCAAAGCCAGTGCTTGGGCAGAGGCCTTTGGAAGATCAAGTGTCAGCCCCTTTGGGAGTTGAGAATGACTGGGAGTCCCTTTGAAACGTCGAGCTGTCATTTAATCCTGTCGGTACCTTTGGAGCAATATTTTCAGCTAGAGGTATAAAGTGCATTAAAAGTAAGAGAATACTTGAAATACAAGATAATCCCCAGGGGATAGTACTGTTGAATAGAACAGGTGACTAGAGCTTAGCCTATTGACTGAAATGGATATACTTTAAATTTTCATGCATAAAGGATGGCTATTAGTTTGGTCTTACATTCCTCCACTCAATGACCCTTCTCCTTCCTTAGATCAAATTCTGGCTCTTTCTGGCTTCACACTGACTTTCCAAATTGCAGTTGAAACTGGAGTATCTGCAGAACTCACGCCAGAGAGACTCATCAGCACATTAGAAAAGCCAAAACAAGCCAATGATGCAGAACAAATATTAATATTCTAAAAGATAAAAAGGCAGCCTCATTTACATACAGAAACAACTTTGGAGGTGGGGGAAGCCAAAGGGATTTGGGGGGAGTAGGTCTGGGGTACAGAGGGAGATACAGGCAATAATATAGGGTCTCCCTTCAGACAGTTTTTTAAAAATGCCAGAGCCCTTTAAAGCTGTATTCAGAGTCTAGGCTACTTCTGAAACTCTGCTGTTTATTTCAGAAAATAACTACTGGAGGCAACTTTGTGTGGTTTTGGTTTCATCAGTCTTGAGAGAAACTTCCTTTTCCCTTGTGCACCTCAAATGATTCCCTACTCCCCCGCCTCTGTCTTTCACTGCCCCTTCCTTTTCTGTACCTGTCTTTCTCATCTCTTCTAGCTTTCTTCTTTCCTTAAAGCCCCCATCCTGTCTCCCTCTCTCCTTGTTACCCCAAACACTGCTGAGACCCCGCCCCAAGCTTGGGGAAGTGGCAGGCATGCAGACCTATCCCCTCTGCCTTTTCCTCCAGTCCATGACCTCGCCTGCCTGCTGCCCGGCCAACCTCTTAGCCCTCTCCACAGGGCCTCTGAATCAATCCCTTCGGGTCCCTGATGTTTATCTTCCAAGTTGAAAAGTTCAATTGCAGCCCAAAGTGGGGCCTTGGAGGCTGAGCAGGGGAGGGTGGCCGTGATAGATTCCGCCCAACCAGCAGGACGCCATCCAATACCCACTGAGGGGCCACTCGGGGTTCAATACCCCACCAGGCTGTGCCCACTGGTGATTAACCAGCATGTGAGAGCTGCCAGCTCTCTCTGCATGTGCAGTCTGGTCTGCTCATTTCTTCTCTGAAAACTAATTTTCTTCTCATCCCATTTTTGCCGGACTCTCACTTTTTTCTCTTTGGTACACATTCTTCACTCCCATATGTCTGCTTCAGCCGAGACATGCTGCAGGAGCACAGATGGTGAGGAAGATGCTCATAAGGTAACATGTCATTGTTCTGCTGCATCCTAGTGAAACCTTTGTGTTCGGGTCTGATCTATCGGAAGTGGCCTGAAAGGTGAGAGGCAAAACAGCTTCCTTTGATAGATTAAATCAAGTCCATCTTTTTGCCTCCTTGATAAATGAGTGGATTCAAAACTTTCTTTTTTAAAAGAAGGGTGTCTTTAAACATATTTGCAGTCCAAAAGACCCCGAAGTGCCTGTCAAAAGTGATGTGAAATCCTGAGCCCAGGGGAGAAATAGGAGACCCCAGCTGGGGTCTCCAGGGAAAGATCACGTGGCAACCTGAGTTCCTGTGGTTCAGGTGGGGAAACACAGGGAGGCCAGTGAATCCACAAATGTTTCCCAGCTGATTTACTGTGCAATTTTGAACCATTAGTCTCTGCCCCACTATTTACTTATGTGCAAAATTGGAAAGCCCAAAATAAATCCTGAGATGATGTTTCATGACATCTGGGGTCTGAGGAAGGAGTGTTCTGCCGTGTATACCATCATGCCTAGGCAAGGTAGGATTGGCTGGAAAGTCAGTTGTTGGGCTGGTTTCTAAGGATGTGGGTTGCTTCAGTTTTTCCGTTCACTCATCTTTTGCTATCAACCTTTCCCAAGCAACCAAGTAGGAAGACACAATATTTGTATGTGTTGCCCGAGAATGGGGTATGAGAGGATGGTCACATCCGAGGTCTCGGGCTAGCCCCTGCGATGGGCCGCCAAGTGAGTGTCCTTGGCTTCGAGCAGGAAAGAATTCAAGAGCCAGCCATAGTAAAGTGAAAGCAGGTTAACTGAGAGAGAGATACATTCCACAGGCAGAAGGCAGTCTGTCTCAGAAGGCAAGAGCGGCCTCGAAATATGAGGTGGTTAGTTTTTACAAGCTGGGTAATTTCATAGGCTAATGAGTGGGAGGATTATCCCAACTACTGTGAGAAATAGGCGGGGGTCTCAGGAACTGGGCCACTGCTCACTTTTTGGCCTGTGATGGTCAGCCTGGGAAGTGTCGTGGCACCTGTGTTGTGTCATTCAGCTAATATACTACAAGGAGAATATGTTGAGGCTCAAGGTCTACTGGAAGTCAAATCTTCCACCATCTTGGGCCTAACCGGTTCTAACCAGTTTTGTCATATCCTGTTCCTCTTAATGGCTGTGTCGTTCCTTCAGGGCTGTGCTCTGGCTACTCCCCTCCTGTCACATATGGACAAAGATTCTCCCCTCTACTAAACTCTACTCATGTTCTTTTGAATTCTTCAACTAGGCTTTGACTTTTCTTTGTTTTTTGGGTTTTTTAAATAAATTTATTTATTTATTTATTTATTTATTTATTTATTTATTTATTGTCTGTGTTGGGTCTTTGTTGCTGCGTGCGGGCTTTCTCTAGCTGTGATGAGCGGGGGCTACTCTTCTTTGCGGTGCGTGGGCTTCTCATTGCCGCGGCTTCTCTTGTTGTGGAGCACAGGCTCTACGCATGTGGGCTTCAGTAGTTGCGGCACATGGGCTCAATAGTTGTGGCTCACAGGCTCTAGAGCGTAGGCTCAGTAGTTGTGGCTCACGGGCTTAGTTGCTCCGCAGCATGTGGGATCCTCCCGGACCAGGGATCGAACCCGTGTCCCCTGCATGGGCAGGCGGATTCTTAATCACTGCGCCACCTAGGAAGCCCCGGCTTTGACTTTTGAACTTTCATGTTCATCTCTGCATTGTCCAGTTTTGACAAGAATCCTGCTAAGACAGTTTAACCAGAATCCCCCACCTTCGATATTTGATTTTCATCCTCCACTGTCCCTCAGGTGATGTCTGATCACCCCAGCCTGCCTTCAGCAAGAATCCTGTTTGGTTGGTTTAGCAAGAATCCCCTCTCACCCCTCCTGTTTTCTCTTAGTCATTTTCTATCCACTGCCCCCCACCCTGCTCCTTGGCTCTGAAATCCCATTGACCCAGGTGGTATTCAGAGACGAGTCCAATTCCTCCCCACTGCTGTGGTCCTACACCTATGCCATGGCCGGCCTTGAACAGTCTTCCTTACCATGCTTTCTCAAGTGTCATTTAATAATTTGTTCTTTAGCAGTTTTTTTTTTCAATGATTCTTTTGCTACTTATCAGTCGGTGACAGCCATTATTATTACTAGTGTTGCTTCACAGACGAAGAACCAAAACCTCAACTAGGTTAGGTGACTCACTCAACATCACAGTTGGGAACCAAATCTTCTGACCCCCAAATCCACATGCTTGTTTTCCACCAGAAGCAGAAATGAGGTGCATCTTTAGTCTGAAGAATTCTTGGAGCAAAAAGTGTTAGTGTCAGGGCTGAGTATGGGGTATGATTTTGATGAATTCTTATTCCCTACCCCAATAAACGGGGGCTGTTTCATCTGCTAAAACAGGAAAGTGCCAACCCTTATTATGTATTACCAGGTGCATGTCCCAAGAAGATCACTATCCTAGCAGCAGCGAAGCTTTGAAAAGGACACTGGGAATGGTCTCTTGGCTATTTTGGGCCAGATCTCTGCCAGGGGAAATAATCAGATTAATTGAAAGAGCTTTTTTAAGCCCACCAAGCCCTGTGATGAGATGGTGCGTCATCAGAAACATGACTTGCTTTTCAAAGGCTCTCCAAGGCTCCCATTCTCACCAGCAAATCTCAGGCCATTGCCACTGGGCCAAACGGGGAGCTAGGGGACATTCTGAAAGAAATGAATTTGAAAGGATCCCAGACATCCTACCATTAAGTCAACAAACAGGAAAAAAAAAAAAAAAGAACAGAAGAGAATTTGTAGCCCTTATCTCTGCTCTGCTGGGCTTGCTAGGAAGTTGTCATTAAAGGTTAATGGCAGTGTGTTCAAGATGGATGCTGTTCTTTATGAAATGATACAGCAAGGATGTTCGGGAGGAAGTTTGGGGTAAAGAAAACAGGAATCATGTGACCTAAGTCCGAATTCTGGGCCAATTATTAACTACTGGTGTGACCTTGGAGAGGGCACTGTTCCTCTCTTGTCCTCAGTTTCCTCATTTGTACAAAGACGTCGTTGGGTAAGCTGATCCCATTTTTTAAGCCTCTTATAACCGCCTGACATTCCTTAATCCTCAGTTTTCCGCCTCAGCTTCCACAGAGCCCCGAGGAGAAGGATTGGGGCAGGCAGTAACTATTGCTATCATGACAAAGAGAGTACATGCCAGCTCCCTGTCCTCAAACATACTAAGGAAATCATAGTGTCACTGCCCCACACAGTGCACATTCAATGGGATTTACAGTTACAAAGCCTTCCATGCACATTATCTGAATTGTTAAGATAAGCAACCCAGTTTTCCCCAGGCTACTGGGAGGCCTGACACAGATACAGGTATATGGAAAAAGTACATTCCTTGACCAGCTGGAAGATGTAGGATAGGCCTCTGCACGCTGGCCACACTCAGAACTAGACTAGCTGCTTCTCAGTACAAGCTTTTGATCAGCCTCTGGGCTGATGATTCTGTCTGTGGTTGTGTGTTTTTATCCCTCCTTCTCCCCTTCCTCCCTTCATCCACCCACCCATCCATCTACCCACCCATCTATCAATTATCTGTCATCCAACTGAAACAGGAGGAAGGGGACAGGCCACAACCTTTAAAAGAATGACATAGCCATTGAGAATACGACACAAACTGGCTAGAACCCACTAGGTCCAACAAGGCAGAAGATTTGACTTACAATAGATCTTGAACCTCATTATACGCTCATTGTGATACAATGGCATGTGCTAAACAGCACACCCACAGGCACCATGACAGTTCCGAGGCCAAAAGAGGCCAGTGGCCCAATCCCTGGAAATCCCCACCCTTCCCCCAAATATTTAGCATAATCCTCCCACTCATTAGCCTGTGAAATTACCCAGCCCATAAAAACTAACCACCCCATATTTCGGGGCCTCTCACCTTCTGAGGTGGCCCACACCCTGTGGAGTATGTTTCTCCCATGGCTACTCTCGCCTTTTGAGATGGATCGCACTCTGTCCATGGAATGTGTAACTCTTTCAATAAATCCCCTCCTTACCTATCACTTTGTCTGTCACTGAATTCTCTCTGTGATGAGACATAAAGAAAATGAGCTTCATTAAGTCCTGAAACCAGGTGTGCGATCTCAATTAAAAGACAGTGGGGTAGTGGTTAAAAATCTGCTTGCCAATGCAGGGGACATGGGTTCAAGTCCTGGGCTAGGAAGATCCCACATGCTGAGGAGCAACTAAGCCTGTGCACCACAACCACTGAGCCTGCACTCTAGAGCGCATGAGCCACACCTATTGAGCCCACGTGCTACAACTACTAAAGCCTGTGCGCCTAGAGCCTGTGCTCCACAACAGGAGAAGCCACCGCAACGAGAAGCCCACGCACCACAATGAAGAGTAGCCTCCACTCATTGCAGCTAGAGAAAGCCCACGTGCCGCAACAAAGACCAAACGCAGCCAATCAATCAATCAATCAATTTATTAAAAAAAAAAGACAGTGGATTCAAGTCCCAATCTGAGTTATGCAGTGTCACATCCATCCATCATCCGTCCATCCCCCATCTATCTATTATTCTCCAAAAGTATTTACCAAGCGCACAACTTGGTTCATAGGGGCTCTGGCAGGCCCTCTATGAGATACAAGGGACATGTTGGGAATGGGAGCCCTTTTTTGATTTGGGAAGACAAACTCCTGAAGCAAAGGTAATGCAGCCAGAAGGATCAGGGCAGAGGAGTACAAGGGAGTCATGGGGCCATCTTCACCTCTCCCCTCCCCTCTATCCCTTTCCTTCGCTTGGACACCTGTGTAGCAGGCCTGTGCCTGTCAGACCCCTTCCTTAGCTGAAAGTAATTATGTGGTCACATTTACACAGCTGAGAGAAGAACATTATGAAGCCACTTCACAAAGGCTTCCTGAGTGAATGGCCTTATTATTGCAGCTGGGCCCTCCTGCTCACACAGTGGAATGTCATTGTGGTAAATGGGCCCTGACTCGGTTTTCTCAGAGCATATTAATAATAATGATAATAATAATAAATTAGATGTGTCCTCTTTGGGACACAGCCTGTTAGTATGATTCCCAACTTGTCATTTTATCATTAACTGTAATGTAAATGAATAGTTAAGAAGGTAAGTGCTTGCTATGATATTCTCCTCTGACCATCCCACTTTCAGGAGGGTTGTGGGAAACTGGAGTTTGTCAGAGGACTATGATCTCCACGGGGAGAAGGGCCTGGTCTAGACCACCCACCACATCAACAACTGTGGATGGTTAGTGTGGGGAAGCACCTCCGCACATTAAAGCAGTTCTCACCACACAAGGAGGATGGTTTTGCCATGGATTCGCCTAGAAAGTCAGAGCTAAGACAGAATTCTAAGGCAGAATTAGTGCAACAGAATTTTAGTTCAACATAAGAAAGTACTTTTTTTTTTGGCTGTGTTGGGTCTTTGTTGCTGCATGGGGGTTTTCTCTAGCTGCCGCGCACGGGGGCTAGTCTTCGTTGCGATGCACGGGCTTCTCCTTGAGGTGGCTTCTCTTGTGGAGCACGGGCTATAAGCACGTGGGCTTCAGTAGTTGTGGCTCAAGGGTTCAACAGTTGCAGCTCACAGGCTGTACAAAGCAGGCTCAGTAGTTGTGATCCACGGGATTAGTTGCCCCGTGACACATGGGATCTTCCCAGCCCAGGGATCGAATCCGTGTCCCCTGCATTGGCAAGCAGATTCTTAACCACTGCACCACCAGGAAAGTCCCAGAAACTACTTTTTGAAACAACCAAAATGTCCACTGAGTGAGAAGTGGGTAAAGCAGACGTGGCATATCCATACAATGAAATATGATTCAGTGATAAAGAGGAATGAAGCACCGGCACCTGCTACAACGTGGATGAACCTTGAAGACACAGCGCTCAGTGGAAGAAGCCAGTCACAAAGGCCACCTGCTGTCTGATTGCATTTATGTGAAATGTCCAGAGCAGGCAAATCCAGACAGACAGAAAGTAGGTTAGCGATTGTCTAGTGCTGGGTGATCGGAGGGAAATGGGGAGTAATTGCTAACAGATATAGGGTTTTTTTGGGGGGGGGGATATGTTCTAAAATTGATTGGGGTGATGGTTGCACAACTCTGTGAATATATGTAAAACCACTGAGTTGTACACTTTGTTTTTTTATTTTTGGCCACGTCACGCAACGTGTGGGATCCCAGCTCTCGGACCAGGGCTCGAACCCAGGCCCCGGCAGTGAAAGTGCTGAGTCCTAACCACTGGACCACCAGGGAATTCCTGAATTATATACTTTGAATGGGTGAATTGTATGATATGTAAATATTCAAAAAAAGCTGTAATAAAGTTAATTTGCTTGTTTTTAACTTTTTTTTAAATAAAGAAACTACTTTTTAACAAGGAGAGTGAAAGAATACACTAGCACAGTCTTCGACCTGTGTTAAGCCCTGGATACCCTAGGCTAACTTCCGTTCCTCTGTCTTGTTCAGCAATGGGAAGATGTAACTGAGGCAACAAAAACCCCGTCATCCCTGGAGACACCAGCAAATGCTGAGTGAAGAAGTTTCTTGCAGTGAGAGGGAGGGTGGGTCTTGGTTTGGAGTTTCTGGAAAGCAGCATATGAGGCTTGGACTTGGGGCAGGTCATTGATTTGGGAGGTGATCCCAGGAGCCAGTGTGAGGAGCAGGGCCAGCAAGGCAGGGAAAGAGCTAAGGTCAAGTGCATTATCAAGGTCACTGTGCAGGCAGGGGGCCTGACCCTCCACAGGAGGAATCCTCCTGAGAAGCATATAGAATGTGTCTCCGAACGTTCTGCTTCTTGGTGGGAGGCTGGCTTCCCATCCTCCACCTTCTCTCCCCACTGGCTGACAACTGTCCCCAGGGTGTGTTCACCCCCCCCACTTCCAGCCTGTACTTGAGTGGGAGGCAACGGGACCACCGCAAGCCCCTAGGTGGTCAAGGCAGGAAGCTGAGCACACTGAGCCTGGAGTGGGATGGCAGAGTGAGGTGAGCCTGTGCTCACACGGAAACTTCCACCACAGCTGAGACTGAACAGAGGTGACTCAAGGAGATGTGTTATGAGTGCCAGACGCGTCTGCCACAAAGGGCAGTTTTGGTTCACACAAGCAATTGAGTGGATATGATTTTTTATTTTATTTTATTGGAGTATAGTTGATTTACAATGTTGTGTTAGTTTCACACGTACAGCAAAGTGATTCATTTATACATACACAGATATTCATTCTTTTTTAGGTTCTTTTCCCGTATAGGTTATCCTAGAATATTGTTTAGCATTCCCTGTGCTACAGGGTAGGTCCCTGGTGATTATCTATCTTATACATCGTAGTGTGTGTGTGTCCATCCTAAGCTCCTGATTTGTCCCTCCCCACTGTTTCCCCTTTGGTAACTAAGTTTGTCTTCTCTGTCTGTAAGTCTGTATCTGTTTTGTGAAAAATTTCATTTGTATCATTTTTTTAAAATTAGATTCCACATATGCGTGATATCATATGAAATTTTTCTTTCTCTGACTTTCTTCACTTAGTATGATAATCTTCAGGTCCATCCATGTCGCTGCAAATGGTATGATTTCATTCTTTTTTTACGGCTGAGTCATATTCCATTGTACATTTGTACCACATCTTCTTTATGCATTCCTCTGTCGATGGATATTTAAGTTGCTTCCATGTCTTGGCTATTGTAAATAGTGCTGCAGTGAACACTGGGGTGTATGCATCTGTTCAGATTATGGCTTTCTCCCAATATATGCTCAGGACTGAGATTGCTGAATCATATGGTAGTTCTATTTCTAGTTTTTTAAGGAACCTCCATACTGTTCTCCATAGTGGTTGTACCAATTTACATTCCCACCAACAGTGTAGGAGGGTTCCCTTTTTGGATATGACTTTTTTAAATGAAGTAAAATAAAACTGCTCAAATGGGATGACATCTGAAAAATACCATTTCGGGAATTTTTTGTTTTGTTCCTTGCTAATCGTTCTGTATACATGTACATGTATTGGGTTGTAACATAAGATGTTTTTGTTTCTAGGGCCACAGTGAAAAATACAGCTCAGTTGGAACAATCCTTAAATTCTTTCAGAAAGGGAAGTTCATTTTTAAGTAAGTTTTTAGGTTGTAGCAGAGAAAACCGAAGAGTTGTATGTCCTGATGGAAAGAACAGGAATGAATTATGAGTCCAAGGAGATTTGGGCTCCGGTCTTTGTTTCTTTGGAATGATATGATCTAGGGCCACTTACCTAACATAGAGAGATTTATTTTAAGGGATTGGCTCATGCAACTGTGGGGTCAGCAAGTCTGAAACCTGTAGGAAAGGCCGCTAGACTGGAAACTCAGGCAGGGTTGCTGTGTTACAGTCTTAAGGAAGAATTTCTTCTTCTTTGGGAAATCTCAGCATTTGCCCTTAAGGCCTTCAACAAATTAGATGAGGCCTACCCACATTATGGAGGGTCACCTTCCTTACTTAAAGTCAGCCAACTGTAGCTGTTAACCACATCTACAAAATGCCTTCACAGCAGCACCCAGATCAGAGTGTGATTAAATACTGGGTGCTACAGCCCAGCCACGTGAACACATCAGAGTGCCCATCACAGCTGACATGCAGGGATTCGAGTTGTAGCAGCCTCAGTTCCGCTTAGTCCTGCAGCTCCTTGAAGGTAAGCGCATCTCTGACAGTCTTAAAGTCAAAGGCCTTAAGGAGACTAGAATTTGCAACCTGAGGCTTGTGCTCTGTTATCAGAAATCCTAGATTTTTTTTTTTTTTTTGCCACACCTCGCAGCATGTGAGAGCTTCGCTCCCCAGCATGGGCAGGGATCGAACCCATGCCCCCTGCAGTGGAAGCGTGGAGTCCTAACCATTGGACTGCCAGGGAATTTCCAGAAATTCTAGAATCTTCGAGCCCAGCTTTGTTGCTTTACAGCTGCAAGAACACAGAGACAGAGAGTTATCCCATGCTGTAGCGGTCCCACCATGAACGTGTGGTCAAACCCTTGCCCAGTGACACATCTTGTCTTTCTTAGAGAGAGTGATGGCTGCCAAAATAATATTTGGCTCCAGCCAAGTGGGGAAAGAAATACTGTGTTTCAACAGAATCTCAGCGTCACTGCCAGTGGTTCCTAGTCTCCCAAAACAAGGGGATGGTCATGTTTTCATTTGATGGCGAACATGATCGCAGGCACGTTTCCTATGGAGAACAGACCCGCTTCCCTTCCTCATGGGAGGAGGAGGAGGAAAGGGAGGCTGCAGCTGTTATGAGAAACTCAACCCACTCCCACATGGATGGGTTCAGTCATTAGAACCAGATGTGCAAGCGTGTCTGGCCCCCTCCGTCTCGCCACAGGGTGACAAAGCGCGGGGGGGGGGGGGGGCGGGGGTCTGTGGCTTTGTGAAGGCTCTTTGGTGACTTGGGTGCTGTGATCCCTCGGCGCAGGGTGGGGAGGGGGCCCTGCAGCAGGAACGGCATAGGCCTTTCTCTCCACCCCCTTCGGCCTTGCCCGCTGGCCTTCTAGTCATTTAAACATGGAAGCCACCACACTCAGCTCAGGGTGCCCACGTCTCCGTGCGTTCAGTTCTTGTCCTAGCAGAGTTGTCAGTAAGGTTTGAATTGGTCAGCCTTCACAGATGTTGCCTTGTGAAGAGCTTAGTTTCAGCCATACTTTTATCTGTCTTATATATTGCAGATCTGTGTAAGATTTCACTTGAGGAAAACAAATTCCACTGCTTACAGAAAAAAGGTCTGAAAAGTATTGCCAAAGATAATGGGGAATTATTTAAGGTGATTGTCTGAGAAGCAACGAGAGTAATATAATGTTAAAACATGAGGAGAAAAATGACTAAATCATGTATGACCCTCCAAAATCCTTTTTTTCAGTACCCTTATCTATAGTCTCCTCTGTACAAGTTCAAAGTGTAAACATCCTTGTGCACAGTCAGAAGTTATTGAAGAGGTAAAGGTGTGCGTGACACAAAGCAAAACATATCTTACTTGGACAAAGTTGGGATGGGACCCAGGAGCCCAGTCCAACGTGTACATGCGTCACAGACAAGAGCGAGTTGGGGTGCATGGTGTTTCTTATCCAAGGAGCAGGGCAGCTCCAGTATCATCCCCGAATGAACAGTGTGTCTGCCCATTCCAGCAGACCCAGCTGAATACTGGTTTGCCCTCAAATGGACAATAATCTCCCAAGGTTCTCACTTCACATTCAGAGAACAGAACACATCCAGCCAGGAGTACAATCCACCTTTTAGATGGGAGAAAGCCCTGTGGCTTACAGAAACCTCAGGTTACCTCTAGTTTCGTATTTTTCCTCATGTGTACATAATTAAACAAAATAAAAAAAGAAATTGCTTGGCCTCGGAGGGAAAATAAATATCTTCTGAAATTAAAAGGGCCTAGTGTGTTGTTGACTTTTACTTGTACTTTTGCTCGTGGGAAATAGTAGTTACTTACCTTACGGCCAAATTTATTCAGAGAAGTCATTTTGGTGTTTCCATTGAACCAAAAGGTGCCATGACCACCTGAAGTGCTGCGCTAGAGTCGGCCTTTGCTTGTTATCGATAGAGATCATAGCAGATACACGTGTGCCCTGGCAGAGGGGCTGAGGCCAAGCGCAGTGAGGATCCAGTGAGGGGGAGGGCCGGGATGGGGCGCCTCTGTGACAGCTGGTGGCAGCCCAGCATGGTGGCTCAGGGGCTTAGCCTGGGCTCTGGAGTTTCAGGAGCCATAGCATCAAGGGAGCCAAGCACAGCATTTCACAGAATCCTGTGGGAGGACTTGTGGATTTTCTGTCTCATGCATTTTTTCTCTAACATGCACCCTCCTTCAATCATAGCCATTCCAGATCCCAGGATGGAAGAAGGGTTCTTCTTCTTTTTTTTTTTTTTTTTTTTAACAAATAATCAGCCTTTTTAAAAAATTAATTAATTAATTTTATTTTTTATTCATTGGCTGCATTTGGTCTTCATTGCTGCACACAGGCTTTCTGTAGTTGTGAAGAGCCGGGGCTACTCTTCATTGCAGTGCATGGGCTTCTTATTGCGGTGGATTCTTCTGTTGTGGCGCATGGGCTCTAGGCGCACAGCCTTCAGTAGTTGCAGCATGCGGGCTGAGTTACTCCACAGCATGTGGGATCTTCCCAGACCAGGGCTTGAACTCTGCATTGACAGGCAGATTTTTTTTTTTTTAGAGTGTAAAATTTGGTATTTTTTTTCTTATTAGTAATGTATATATGGCAATCCCAATTTCCCAATTCATTCCTTCCCAACCCTCCCCATTTTCCCCATTTGTTGTCCATATGTTTGTTCTCTACTTCTGTGTCTCTGTTTCTGCCTTGCAAACTGGTTGATTTGTACCATTTTTCTATATTCCGTATATATGTGTTAATATATGATATTTGTTTTTCTCTTTCTGACTCACTTCACTCTGTATGACAGTCTCTAGGTCCATCCACGTCTCTACAAATGTCCCAGTTTCATTGCTTTTTACAGCTGAGTAATATTCCTTTGTATATATGTACCACATCTTCTTTATCCATTCATCTGTTGATGGACATTTAGGTTGCTTCCATGTCCTGGCTATTGTAAATAGTGCTTCAATGAACATTGGAGTGCATGTGTCTTTTTGAATTATGGTGTTCTCTGGGTATATGCCCAGCAGTGGGATTGCTGGGTCATATGGTAACTCTATTTTTAGATTTGCAAGGAAACTCCATACTGTTCTCCATAGTAGCTGTATCAATTTACATTCCCACCAACAGTGCAAGAGCATTCCCTTTTCTCCATACCCTCTCCAGCAATTACTGTTTGTAGATTTTCTGATGATGCCCATTCTAACCAATGTGAGGTGATACCTCATTGTAATTTTGATTTGCATTTCTCTAATAATTAGTGATGTTGAGCAGGTTTTCATGTGCCTCTTGACCATCCATATGTCTTCTTTGCAGAAATACCTATTTAGGTCTTCTGCCTGTTTTTTGATTGGGTCGTTTGCTTTTTTGGTATTAAGCTGGATGAACTGTATATATATTTTGGAGATTAATCCTTTGTCTGTTGATTCATTTGCAAATATTTTCTCCCATTCTGAGGGTTGTCTTTTCGTCTTGCTTATAGTTTCCTTTGTTCTGCATAAGCTTTGAAGTTTCATTAGGTCCCAATTATTTACTTTTGTTATTATTTCCATTACTCTAGGGGGTGGATCAAAAAATCTTGCTGTGATTTATGTTGAAGAGTGTTCTTCCTATGCTTTCCTCTAGGAGTTTTATAGTGTCTGGCCTTACATTTAGGTCTTTAATCCATTTTGAGTTTATTTTTGTATATGGTGTTTGGGAGTATTATAATTTCATTCTTTTACATGTAGCTGTCCAGTTTTCCCAGCACCACTTATTGAAGAGGCTGCCTTATCTCCATTGTATATCCTTGGCTCCTTTGTCATAGATTAGTTGACCATAGTTTATCTCTGGGCTTTCTATCCTGTTCCATTGATCTATATTTCTGTTTTTGTGCCAGTACCACACTGTCTTGATCACTGTGGCCTTATAGTATAGTTTGAAGTCAGGAAGCCTGATTGCACCAACTCCGTCTTTCCGTCTCAAGATTGCGTTGGCTATTCGGGGTCTTTTGCATTTCCATACAAATCGTAAAATTTCTTGTTCTAGTTCTGTGAAAAATGCCATTGGTAATTTGATCGGGATTGCATTGAATCTCTAAATTGCTTTGGGTAGTATAGTCATTTTCACAATGGTGATTCTTCCAGTCCAAGAACATGGTATATCTCTCCATCTGTTTGTGTCATCTGTGATTTCTTTCATTAGTGTCTTATAGTTTTCTGAGTACAGGTCTTTTACCTCCTTAGTTAGGTTTATTCCTAGGTATTTTATTCCTTTTGTTGCAATGGTGAATGGGATTCTTTCCTTAATTTCTTTTTCTGATCTTTCATTGTTAGTGTGTAGAAATGCAAGAGATATCTGTATGTTAAATTTTGTATTCTGCAACTTTACCAAATTCACTGATTAGTTCAAGTAGTTTTCTCGGTGGCATCTTTAGGATTTTCTATGTATAATATCATGTCATCTGTGAACAGTGACAGTTTTACTTCTTGTTTTCCAATTTGGATTCCTTTTATTTCTTTTTCTTCTCTGATTGCTGTGGCAAGGACTTCCAAAACTATGTTGAATAGTAGTGGTGAGATTGGACATCCTTGTCTTATTCCTGATCTTAGAGGGAATGCTTTCAGTTTTTTGAGAATGATGTTTGCTGTGGGTTTGTCATATATGGCCTTTATTATGCTGAGGTAGGTTCGCTCTATGCCTACCTTCTGGAGAGTTTTTATCAAAAATGGGTGTTGAATTTTGTCAAAAGCTTTTTCTGCATCTATTGAGATAATCATGTGGTTTTTATCCTTCAATTTGTTAATATGGTGTATCACATTGATTGATTTGCATATATCGAAGAATCCTTGCATTCCAGGGATAAACCCCACTTAATCATGGTGTATGATCCTTTTAATGTGTTGTTGGATTCTGTTAGCTAGTATTTTGTTGAGGATTTTTGCATCTAAAGTCATCAGTGATATTAGTCTGTAATTTTTTTTTTTTTTTTTTTTTGTAGTATCTTTGTCTGGTTTTGGTATCAGGGTGATGGTGGCCTCATAAAATGAGTTTGGGAGTGTGCCTTCCTCTGCAATTTTTTGGAAGAGCTTGAAAAGGATGGGTATTAGCTCTTCTCTGAATGTTTGATAAAATTCACCTGTGAATCCATCTGGTCCTGGACTTTTGTTTGTTGGAGATTTTTAATCACAGTTTCAATTTCATTACTTGTGATTGGTCTGTTCATATTTTCTATTTCTTCATGATTCAGTCTTGGAAGTTTATACCTTTCTAAGAGTCTGTCCATTTCACCCAGATTGTCCATTTTATTGGCATATAGTTGCTTGTAGTAGTCTTCTATGGTGCTTTTTATTTCTGCAGTGTCCGTTGTAACTTCTCCTGTTTCATTTCTAATTTTATTGATTTGAGTCCTCTCTCTCTTTTTCTTGATGAGTCTTGCTAGAGGTTTATCAATTTCATTTATCTTCTCAAAGAACCAGCTTTTAGTTTTATTGATTTTTGCTATTGTTTTCTTTGTTTCTATTTCATTTATTTCGGCAGGCAGATTCTTAACCACTGTGCAACCAGGGAAGCCTTGGAAGAATGTTCTTGTCTTGGCCTTGATCCAGATCTTCTCTCTTAGGCACTTGACTTTTGTTGGGACCTGGAGGGTAACTTTCACCCAATACTTGGCTCGGATTTCCTAGTTTCCCAACTTCTTCTGCTTCAGCTTTCACCCAATAAACTCGAGTGTTCCTACAGAGTGTCCCTGAGCCTGGGAAATTCGCATTGCCTCCCTCTTTTGTCTCCTGGCCCCCTTCTCCCACAGGAAGGCAGAAGTGTGCCCTGCTGGTTGCCTGACACTGTACCACAGATGCGGGGCTGGGTGAGGAGCAAGATGGAGGAAGGGGGCTAGAAGGAGATCCAGCCAGGGCCACGTGCAGTGTGGTGAGGACTTCGAATTTTATTCCAAGCAAGAGGGGGGGCACTGGAGCATTTTGAGCAAGAGGATGACAGGCATATTTGAGGTAACTTCTGGTTTTAAAGGCTTTTTCTGCTTTCTGTGTAAATGGTCTGTAGCAGACAAAAGCAGAAAGATGGACACCAGTTGGGAGGCCATGGCAGTAGTCTAAGGAATAGGATGGAGATAGGGAGGGGGATGGCAAGAAGGAGGTGAGGGTGGAAAGGGAGAAAGGTGAGGCATAGGAGATGAGACTTGGTCCCGTAGCATCCAGACCCTCTTAATACTCAACCTGGCAATTAAGGGTTAACTGTTATTCTATTCGAAGACATTCTCTTGGGCTTTCCTAGAAGGCAGAATAACCAGGTAGTGTCTGTGTCAGGCAGAGTGGAGAGGATTTATGTTCGGAAGAGCAGGGGCTTCCCCTCAGCCTCCCTTAAATTAGTCACCATCAGTCACCTAGCAGGCTGAACTCTTGAGCCCCTTTCAGGGAGGCCTGCCTGTTGCTGAGGGGAGGAGGGAAGAATCTGGCCTCCATTCAAGAGAACTAATGTAGGGAAGACTGAAAAGAAACAAGACAAAGTTCACTGTCAAATAAAATTCAGCATTCAGATAGCACAGCTCCTAACTGTGTCTACTTCAGTACACAGTTTTAGAAAGTTGCTGTCCTGCTCACCCAGTCTCAGATGAAGTACAGGCTATGATTAGATTTTAGTGGGAGAAGTATTTCCACTACAGACATTGATCACCATGTGTTGAGATTTATAGGGTCAGGGATTTTGATGGAGACAGGTTTTTTCCTCCAAAGTGACAGGAAAATGTTTCAATAGAAGACAGAGCACTGAGGATGAATCTATTTGGTTTTGTCATTGAGAAGAGAGTCACAAATAGTAATAGCTGTCATAGAATTACTGTAAGGTGTTGCCTGCTAAGTCTAAAAGTAGTGTATTGCTAGCAAAACAACTATACAAGATGCACAGTCCTTGGGTAGCATTAAGGAAGTTTTCAACTACAAGAGTGGCTTAAACAATCAGGGTTTATTTTCTCACACAGCAAGAAGTTGGAGGTTGGCATTTGCAGAGTTGGTAAACTCAGCAGCTTATTGACATCAGGGCTCTATGCCTGCTCACTGAGATTTTCTGGGGTTTTGCCTCATGGTCACAAGATGGCAGCTAGCACTGTATGCACTGCATTTTTCCATCATGGTGTTGAGAAGCACAAAGTGTGAGTGGATATCTCTTTGTGTGCCTATTTTGATCAGAGAGGGAATCTTTCCCAAATAACCCATAGCAGACTTACTCTTCTCATCTCATTGGTCAAAATTGGATCCCATGCCTATTCCTAAACCATCCCTGCAAATTATAATTTACCTCCATGAGGTTGGATGTACCATCTCTGAGTATACTGCGGCTCAATATCTGAACAAAGCCCTAAGCTGAGTTTCAAATATATCTAGCAGCATGCCATAGTTCTGTAGACTGAATGTTTGTGATTTCCCCTCCCCCAGTTCATATGTTGAAGCCCTAAATCCCAATGTGGTGGTATTAGGAAGTGGGGCCTTTTGGTCATAAAGGTGGAGCCCTCATCATGGGATTAGTGCTGTTGTAAGAAGCGGCCAGAGAACTCTCTCATTCTCTCTGCCATGTGAGCACACAGCAGAAGGCAGCTGTCTGCAAGCCAGGAAGAGGGCCCTTACCAAGAACCTGACCAATGCTGGCACCCTGATCTGACTTCCAGCCTCTAGAACCATGAGAAACAAGTTTCTGTCATTTAAGCCACTTAACCCTCAATATTTTTGTTATAGCAGCCCAAACTGACTAATATGCATAGCTTATATTTACTGAGTAAATGGGCCATGGACCATGGGCCATGTCACTTGCTCTATGCTTTGCAGGTATTGTCTAATCTTCATAATACCCAGTGAGTCAGAGATCCCCGTTTTGCAATTGAGGGAATTGGAGCTCTGAAATGTAAAGCAATTTGTCCATTGGCTCACAAAAATAGGGAATTTAAATCTTGTGCTAGTCAACCCTAATGCTTGAGCTATTAACACTTCCCTATGTAAAGTAGGAGGGGAGGGAGGACAGATTCACCAGAAACCTATTTTTAAGGACTCCTGGGAGATAATTCATTCTCAGTGAAGAATGAGGCAGGCACACCCATACTAAGCCATTGAAAAGATTTTGTTGGTCAGAAGAATGAACAGTCTGAAACAGAGCATGGCATCTCTTGGCTCAGTCCCTGTTGTCTGAAACATTATAAGACATCAGGTCCCGAATAACACTCCGTGGATACTTCTCTGAGTTGATACAAAAGTGGAAAAAAGTTGGATGACTTAAAACAATAGAAATTTATTCTCATAGTTTTGGAGGTCAGATGTCCAAAAACAAGGTGTTGCCAGAGCTGCATTTCATCCAAAAGCTCTATAGGAGATTCTATTGTTTCTTCCAGCTTCTGGTAGCTGCAGGCATTCCTAGGCTCGTGGCTGCATCACTTCAATCGCTGTCTCCATCTTCATATGGCCATCTTCTCCTCTCTCTGGTGTGTCTCTTATAAGGATATTTCTCATTGAATTGCAGACCAACCCATGTAATTCAGGATGACCTCATCTTGAGATCCTTAATTAAATTTTATCTGCAAAGACCTTTTCTCCAAATAAGGTCACATTCAAAGATTCTGAGGATTAGGATATAAATACACCTTTTGGGAAGTCACCATTCAACCCACTATAAGCAATATAGGGCCTTTTTGGTTTTATGTGACAGCACCACTACCCAAATTACAATAAGCTAAAGGAAATCTGTGGGTTTATGAAAATGGAAAGTATAGGGGAGGTTCTAGCTTTCAGTAGATCTAAGGGATCAAATGATGTTAGCAGCATTCTTTTCTACCTTTTGTTCCATTTCTCTGTTCGACTTTTCTCAGCTTGACTTTATTCTTTCTGCAGGCCTTTACCATGGGGCCGTGAACACAGGCTGTGGAAGCCCTGCACTCATAACCTTGTAGTTGAAGAAAACAGCAGGGGTAGTTTGTTGATAGTGCTATAGAAAATTCCTAAGGAAGATTCTGATGGACCATCCTGAGTCACATGTTCATTCCTACAGAGGGAAGTGTGGGAAGAGGGACTTTACAATGATCTACAAATTCACTAGAACTATATGGAAGAGTGGAAACATAGTTCCTGCAAGGAAGTGATGTTGGGTAGGCAAACTAAATATGTCTACTATAGGACATTCTTCCACCCTCCACTACTTAAATGAAGCACAACTTTACATCTAGAAGGCTCCAGGCCCCTGCTTCCATTAGACAAAAGCAGCAGATAACACACTACATTGCAAATTTGCATCAGGAAATGGTGAAAATGAGGTGGCACCTGAAGGGGGAGAACTTACTCATAACCCCATGTAAGAAAGACACCTATAAGGAGACCCCAAAATATTTGTTGAAGGAAATCTTATAGGAAATGAGAGGCTGTGTATATATTTACAGATTGGTGGGACCTGGAAATAATGACAAAAAGATACCCAGAAAAGCCCTAAATGTTTGAAAATTAACACACTTCTAAATAACATATGGGTCCAGTAAGAAATCATGATGGATATTAAAAATATATTTTGAACTGAATGCTAAGTAAGCTGTAACATATTAAAGCCTGTAAGAATGCAGCTAAAGCCATACTTAGAGGGACATTTATAGCCTTAAATGCATATATTAGTTGGGATAGAGGGACCTTAAAAAATGAGATAGACATAAATTTCAAAAAGTTAGGGGCTTACAAGATAAGGAAGCAACCTAAGTGTCCAAAAACAGATGAATGGATAAAGAAGATGTGGAACACACACACACACACACACACACACACACACACACACACAAAGGAATACTACTCAGCCATACAAAAGATTGAAATTTTGCCATTTGCAGCAACATGGGTGGACTTGGAGGGCATTATGCCAAGTGAAATAAGTCAGAGAAAGACAAATACTGTATGATATGATTTATATGTGGGATCCAAAAAATACAACAAACTACAAACTAGTGAAAATAACAAAAAAGAAGCAGACACAAATATAAAAAACAAACTAGTGGTTACCAGTGGGAAGAGAGAAGGGGTGATGGGCAGCATAGGAGTAGGGAATTAAGAGGTACAAACTATTAGGTATAAAATAAGCTGTAAGGATATATTGTACAACACAGGGAACCTAGCCAATATTTTACAATAACTGTAAATGGAGTATAACCCATAAAATTGTGAATCATTATACTGTACAACTGTAACATATAATATTGTATAGCAATTTTACTTCAATTACAAAAAAAAGAGTGGAAAAATGAAAAACAAAAAAATCCAAAACCAAAACAACAACAACAACAAAAGTTAGAAGCTTAGTCAAAATGAAGGAATTATTGGCTCCTGTAACTGAGAAGTCCAAGTGAGTTTCTGTTTTCAGACCTTTCTAGACCAAGGTGTCAAAAAATATCATGAGTTAGTAGCTGCCCATCCTGTTTCCCTGCTTGCTTCTGTGTTGATTTTTCTCTCAGGTAGGTTCTTTTCACGTGATGGTGAAGACACCCCAGGTTTATATCCTCCAAGTTGAGCAGGAGGATAGTTCAGTGAAAAAAGGAATAAATCATTCTAAGTAGCTTTAGCAAAGATTTCTCTATTGACTCTCATTCATCAGGCTTGGGTCACATGCCCACCTCCAAACCAATCTATGTGGCCAATGGAATCCCACTGGATTTGAATATGAAATAGATGATTTGTGGACATTTTAAAATGTAGGGATCACTAGGAATTAGCATGCACTCTTAAAAAACAAACAAACCTCATTCTTTTTTGTTTTTATTTTGTTTTTTAATTCAAGAGACTTCTCCTTTGTGTGATTTGATTTCCATTAAGTATCTGGCAGTCTATTGTGATATCTTTGTGGTAGATGAGACAGAATCTTACTCAGTGCATTCATAGCTGTTTGAGTTAACCAGCTGGTTGACTGATGATGATCACTTCATTCTTTTCCTAACTAATTTCCAAGCCATCTGCTTAACATTTGTTGATTATCAGTGTGACAGGATGTCTCTTCAATTGACATTCTTCTGGAGAATTCTCTTTAATGGGTAACCCAATGTTTTGTTTGTTTGTTTGTTTTTTCCACATCACGTCACTTGCGGGATCTTAGTTCCCCAACCAGGGATAGAACTGTGCCCCCTGCATTTGAAGCATGGCATCTTAACCACTGGACTATCAGGGAAGGACCTCCCTGACCCCCCACACCCCACCCAGTCCTCGCCAGTGCTTTTTTTCCTGCCTCTGGCAGAATTTCTTGTCAGTATTTTTCTTGGACAGAAGTGTTAAGAGTGTTGTTTTGTTTTTTTTTTTCATTTAGTTCTGAAGACGATGTGAAATGCAAAATGTAAGATAGTACACTTTGATAAGGGACCATGTTGAATTTGACTAGAATTTTGTTCTGAAGGGATTCAGATGAGTTTGAATAGTAATTAATAAGAAAGTCTGCATTTAGGTTAAAAAATTTCAAGTTTAGAAAGTGGGGAAAACATAACTGGCATCAACTTATGTGCAAAGTCAAGATCAAAGTGAGCCACGGGGCAACCCAACTGCTAAGGAAAGTGAATGCAGCCCACACATCGGGAGACCAGACCACAGTTGGGGACGTCTAACCCCCGGGGCTGCCTGATGCTTGCTCCAATTCTGAGCATGAGTGTGGTTCCTGGGACCTCATTTTAAGGGGGCATCAATGAACTTGAGAGCACTCCAGCCAAGGCATTCTGATTAGTGAGGAATTTGGAACCATCCTATAGGAATACTGGTTGGAAGAGTTGGTTATATTTAGCCCAGCGAGTTGGAGATTTTTTTTTTAAGTGCAGCTGTTTTTAAATATTAAAGGGCTGTCATGTGGAGGAGAAAGCAGTCTTGATCATGTTATTCCAGAAGATGTACTAGGAGAATGGAAGGAATTTTTAAGAGTGTAGATCTGACTCGGGATGAGACACTTCCTAATAACTCAAATTGGTAAAAGTGGAGTACACACCCCCTTTCCCTGCTGGTGAGTTCTGGCAGACACTAGGGGAACTTCTTTAGGCAGAGGTGGGATGCATCTGCCTACAGGAGTTGGATTTTACTGTGCTTGGCAGGGCAGGTTGTCTTTCTAAGAATTCTTATTTGTTGGTTTGTTTGTTTGCTGTCAAATGATGTCCTGGGACACCCTGCTAGGAAGGGACCTCCCTGTGGTGGGATTGGCAGGGGGACAGCCCACTGGGCTCTGGCTCTGGTCCAAGACCTGGGACAGCTCTGACAAGTTGATTCACTTGGGGAACTTGCAGGTGAGCCGTCCGCACTGGCAGCCTATCCAACTACCAGCCCTCTCTGGCTCTACCAGTGTGCTACCCAAGCCCATGGGCTTCTGAGGAGGAGGGAGGTGTGGACAGGCCTCTATGAGGGTCCTGGTGAGATGCACACAAAGCGGTGGCTCCCCCTCTAAGTGGCCGAGGAGATGAGAGAAAAGGGGCCATGTGTGTACCAGGAAGGCAGCCAACTTGCCTGCTGAGAAAACCAGAACCTCAAGAGAGGCAGTGAGGTGCATGGGAAAGAATGATTTCATGAGGCGGCTGGGACCACGCTGCCTGGGTCTGAGTTCCATCTCTGCTACTCACACCTGTGAACTCAGGCAAATGACTTAGCCTCTATGTGCCTCAGTTTCCTCATCCACACAATGGAGGCAGTAATGTTACCTACTTCATAGAATTGTTAGGATGAAAAGAGGTAATACTTGTAAAGCAGTTAAAACAGTACCAGAAGTACAGAAAGTGTTTTAAAAAAAAAGTGGTTGCTAAATAATAATAATAATAATAATAAGATTAGACAGACTGGTTTCTACCCTGGATCTTCTACTTTCTGGCTGTGTGACATCAAGAAAGTGTCTAAACCTCCCTGGGCCTCTTTTTTTACCCATGAAATGGGAATGATACTGCCAACCCCACAGGGCCATGCAGGGCAGCGTGTGGAAACTAAGTGGGACCCTGGCATCTGTCACCAACACTGGTTAATATGCAGGATGCTGAGGACAAGCAGGAGCAAATACTTTGCTTCGTGACACTATTTCCCCCCCACGGTTCCAATAAAAACAATGTCAGAGAGTCAGAGATCATTTTTTAAGAGCTGAAAGGGGGGCCTGGGGGGCCAGGGGACCTGTAGTAATAGTAACAGTAACGACAGCAGCAGCAGCAACAGGAATGTACTGTGTCCCAGGCTCTGAGCCAAACACTTCACATTCTTTATCCTGTTGAGCCCTAACAAGTCTGTGAGGCGGGGATGAGGATGGTGATGACCATCACTGTTATCATCTTACAGGTGAAGAAAGTGAGCCTCAGCCTAGCTTGTTCATACAGTAAAACTCAGATTGGAAAGGATGCCTGCTCATCCCACACCCACACTCTGAACCACCAGGCGTATGGCCTTTGAGCCGCTAAAGACTGAATTTTATCAGAACCTAAGGGACCCATGAGGAAAATCCAAGGGTCTTAGTGGAACACAAGACTAAATGAGCCTAAACTGTGACACAGCTACTAAAAAAAGCAAACACAATCATTTCACACAATGCGATCAGACAAATGTTTCTGGGCATGTTCTCATCGTCATCTCATTGTCATCTGCCCCACCAAGGCCTGGCTCTAGATGTTCGAATACAGCCACATTTGGTTGGCCCAAGTTGACTAGAAATTTCCATTGTCCTAGAATGCTTTTAAGAAGAATTTTCTTCAAGTAGAGATAATCCTCGCAATGCAAACGCTCTAGGTATGGATAGTACCTTAACCTAAGCTCACTGATACTGGGAAGAGATTGCCAGCATCCTTCCCTGTGCAGAGTGTCTGGTCTTCATCTGACTGCCCGCAATGGCAAGAGGTGGCAAGAAGACCCCACTTGGGAGGCTGGGGGTTTTGGCGGAGTCCAGCTTCCATCCTTGGTACCTGGGGCTGTGAGGTGTGATCCCTCATGACTGTCTCTTCTTACTGGGAAGGAGTTTCAGTGTTAAGTTCCAGGCTGTTACCTGCAAGTAATTTCTCCAAGGTGAAACAGCTAACACAGACACACACACACCCGGGGTAGGCGGAGAGAGAGTGAGAGAGGATGGGAAATGAGAGGAAGAGGGAGAGTGAGAGCAAAGAAGCACAAAGGCCAGGATCCCAAATACACAAGGGAATCAATTAGGATGGGAGAGTTGAAGTCTAGCATGAAGGAGACTGGAGCCCATGAGGCTGGATGTTCTGCAGGGAAGGTCAAAGGAAAGACAGGGTGGGAAGAAGCGAGTCAGGAAAGCAATCATATTGATGAAGACTTTTAAGTAACAGAAAGAACGAGAGTGATAACTAACATTGCTATGCATTTATCGTGTCGGGCATTGTATTCCCTCCCAGCCTCATTTTACACAGATATCTCAGGTTACCAGGAAAAAAACAGGTAAAGGATGAACAGGCTGTCAACAGGAAGAGGTCAGGTCAAGTTAAACTTTCATACTTTTCGGAGACCAGCAATAACAACCTGTTGATGAAAAATAATCAATAGTCAATCTATGAAAGAAGTGGAAAATTTTATTGGAGCCAAATTTGAGGATTATAACCCAGGAAGAGCATCTCCAATAACTATGTTTTGACTTCTAACAGACAGAACAGTTCTCAGAGCTTTCTAAGTATTTTTTTGAGATGGAGGGCTGTACATTCAATGACATATAATTGACAGTTTACAAAATCCAGACCTAAGCACCTTCGTGACCCCTTATGAGATCAAGAAGGAATGTTATCTTTAAGGAGTTTTCTTTTTGATGCTAGGAGACTATTGCTCTTTATGGTTGAGCAGGTATTTCTGCCGATGGGGGCAGTCTGGTCAATGCATAAGACAGATACACAATGCACAGTAGGGGAAAGAGAGAAGGCCAAAGGGCAGAGAAGAATTTACGTTGAATTTTTCTTGTCTTGCCATGAAACATGAATTTTATTTTACAAATCCTAGTACACAGAAAAGTTTTGTCCACAGTTTATAGAAGAGAAAATTCATGGAATTTAACTTGCCCAAGGTCACACATTAAGTGGAAGAGCCGGTATTTGAACTCAAGTGTTTTGGCTCCAGATTGTACCATATCACATAGAGCGTGAATGGGCAGTTGGCATTAAAATGTGTGATGAAAACCTCTCTATCCTCCCTGTGAAATCTTCAGTAAATTCAACATCGCTCACTAGTTCTTTTGGTGTAATGGTCTCTTTCTGGGGCCCAGGAAGAGAGGTTATGTCCTGCCTTGAGATTGCCCAGGGATGAAAACGAGGGCATGTATGGGAACAGATGACATCAAGGTCACAACAAGTCTAGAACAAGGGGAAAGAAAAATCCTGCCTAAGGCCTCAAGCAGAGGTAGACTATCTCTCCACAACATCGTCTCCTGATGCAACAGCGTCCTTGCATGCCCAGTCCAAGCTTCATAGAAAAAAGTCCAAGCCCATTTCCACATATGTTCTGGAATGCTCAGAAAAGTCTAAGTGTGCTGTGGTAACAACAGTCCCCAACCCACAATGAATTACAGCCACAGAAGTTCATTTCTTGCGTAAGTTACATGTCCATCATGGGTAGACTACATCCAGCTTCACGTCATTTTCTTTGGGATCTAGGCTGATGAAGCAGCCTCTTTCTGGACCATGTGGAAGAGGGAAAAAACACACAGAAAACCATGGTCTGGTTCTTAAAGCTTTTGCCTAGACAGGATGCATGTCACATGACTTTGCTGGTGGAAGCAAGTCACACAGTCAAGCCTGATGTTAGGGGTTGGGAGGGGGACAGCAGAGTGTCATCTCCTTCAGGAAGGGCCAGCAAATATTTTTGAATATAACACCATCTGTGACAGTCTCAGAGCATTAAACCCTTGAGGACAGACGAAAAATTCCACTTTTAGCACCATGACCCAATAAAACGTCCTTGCCCCTGATCAAAATGCATATTGGGGGGGAGGAGGGAGGCATGTGAAAGGGAAGGGGGACCAGAGAGGAGTCCCTTGAAGGCCAATAGCATCAGTTAGTAATGGCAAGGAAAAGGGGACAGTGCCGCATTAGCTGGTAAGTGACAGGGTGAGTGCCCTTGGCCCAGGGAAGAGGGGAGGTTGCAGAGAGACCCGTCCAGAAGATGGGCCCAGAGGAGGAGAACTTGGCACTGCCCGAAGCTATTGTCTGGTCAGAAAATGGAACAACTATTTTTCTATGACCCAGTTTTAATACTGTGAGTCTGTAGGAAAGCTGAGGGAGCCAAACTTTAATCTCTAAAGGAGCTTAATTTCTTAAAAAAAAAAAAAAAAAGCACTTCTCTACAGATAAGTACAGTTCACTTCAAGTCAGAATAGAAAAAGTAAGTCAGAGAGGAGAGCAGGTCAGGGTGACTGGCTTGGTCTTCTGAGTTCATACCCTCTGGGGTTGACAGTCAGAGGATGAGAAGGCAAAATAGCATAAAGGGATGACATTCAGCTGAGGGGCCCATAGGGAGTGTGACCACATTTCTTCACAAAAACCCACAGCACACACACTTACAAATACATCTATGTGAACTGGGCCAGAATATTTCAAATTAAAATTGTCATCAAAATCTGGAATATAAGGTCACGTGGCCCCCAGGGTTTCCTACAACTCCTCAAATCGAGTCCCTCTCTGGAGTAGAACCATCTGATTTGACCTTTCCATTGGCTCTTTGAGAACCTGAATATTTTTTAGAGGGTTCTGGGCCAACTTCCTGAGATAAGAAGCCCTTTGGGGGAAAGTGGTGAATTGTGTTGGTTAACAGGCAAAAACAGCTGATGTGTGAGCAGACATTTCAATAGGAAAGAGTAGGTTCAAGTTTAACTCTCATGTTTTCGGGACACCAGTAATTGTGCAGGATGAGAAGCAAATTACTTATTGATGCAGTTAGGATACACTGGTTCAGCTGCTTTAACAGAGATGAAAATAGGAGCAACTTAGACAAGAGAGAAGGTTCATTTTCCTCTTGCTTGAGGCTTGAACCGTTCAGGGCAGTCCGAGGGGTGGAGAGTGCAGCGGTTCTGATCCACGGGGCCAGCCAGGGATCCAGGGTTCTTTCCTTCCTGTTGTTCCGCTGCTCCCTATGGTCTCACCCTCATTGGACCTGATTCACTAACCCTAAGTCTACCTTCCAGCCTGGATAAGAGATGTGGAAGGCAAGCAGCTTCCCTGAAGGGCAGGACCCTGGGAGTGGCACACCTCATTTCTACAGCATCTCATTTGCTGGAACTTAGTCACATGGGCATGGCTGGCTGCAAGGGAAGCTGGGAAATGTAGTCCAGCCAGGCAGTTCTGTACCTACCAAGAGGAAGGGAGGGTAAATCCTGGGGAGCCATGCTCAGTAAACAGTAAATGATATACATCCCTATGAGTCAATAAACAAAAACTGTATGTTGTTTAAGATCCCTGAATAGGATGCTATAACTAATAACTGTGACTATGAATAATTCTCAAAGTTAAAAGAATTCATTCACCGTCTTCAGCCTTGGGGCCTCTCTTTGGCACTTCCAAGGGCTGCACAGCCACTCGCTAGCATGCATGGCAGATCCAGAAAGGAGATGCTCTTGGTGAACTGGCCCATCGGCCACACGTTCCCTGGTTCCAAAGTCCTCCACTCAGGGCAGCCAAGCCTTCAGAGGTCCTGAGCTGTACCGTGACCCCAGGCAAAACTGAGGGGAAGAAAGAGCTTGAGATGGGACCCCCTTCCCCTCTGCATCTCCTGGACCCGGGTGGTGCTGCTGGGGCTGCAAGATTCAACATGACTTTCATCAAAACCGAGCCTCCTGCTTCTTTCTCGCACCTCTCTCTCTACAGAGGAAGGAGACATCTTCCTCTCCTTCACCCCTCTCACCATCCCTCTCTTCCTACAGGTATAACCCCAAGCCCCCAAGGACAGCCAAACAAAACCCTCGTGCAATTGGCAAGATAGCCCAGTTAAAGTCTAGTTCGTGTTTGCACTTCTTACATGACCCCTCATCCTCATTTCAAGCAGGTAGCTGGGTTTCATAATTCTTCACCAGAGAAGCAAGCTGGCTGGCCACCGTCTCTAAACTCTTGACATCTCCTCCAGGGCCTTTCCAGTGGTCGGTCAGAGTCCCATTAGGGTCCCCACAGGCACTCAGGTTTCCACGGAAACTGCAGCACTGTCCTCGGCTGTCCAGACAGATGCCTCACAATGTCAGGAAAGCGGGCTGGCTGTCAGTAGGGCAGCAAGTGTCCAGTGACAGCAGGGAGGGAGAGCACGACATCGCCTGCAGGTCTGGGATGACAACGTGAGGGCTGGGGCGATGTCCCTGCAAGTTAAGCTGCTGCTAAAAATGGCAGCGGAGACAAGCTTGGCAAAGCGGAAGGACATTCAGATGAGCCTGGCCTCCTCCCCTTCCCTACGGCCTGGGAGCTGTCTGGGAGCTGCGTCTGGCTGCTGCCTTTGTGGGCAGCCTGACATTTCTCATCTGTGCATCTCACTGGGGCCTCCTAAGGAGATGGACAGATGGACAGATGGAGGAGGCAAGGGGAATGGGAAGAAGGAACAGAGGGAACAGGAGAGAGGGAGAGGAAGAAGCAAGAGAAGGTGTGGGAGGGGAGAGAAAGGGAGGAAAGAAGGAGGGAGGGAGGAAGGAAGGTCCATTAGCTCAGCTTCGGGGTCCGGGCATTTCTAATTCAAACGCCTCCTCATCCTAGGTGTTGTGAGTTAAATTGAGTTCTTCCCCCTATACCCCCCCACCCCAAAAAAAAGATGTTGAAATCGTAACCTCCCATACCTCAGAATGTGACCTTATTCGGAAATAGGGTCATTGCAGATGAAATTAGTTAAGATGAGGTCGCATTGGAGAAACTCATCTGAAAAGGCTACATACTGTGTGACTGCAACTATATGACATTTAGTAAAAGGCAAAATTATGGAGAAAATAAAAAAGATCACTAGTTGCCTGGGGTGTGGGAGAAGGGGGAGTGAATAGACAAAGCACAGACGATTTTTAGGGGAGTGAAAATACTTTATGATATAATGATGGATACATGGCTCTGTACATTTGTCTACACCCATAGAAAGCACAATACCAAGAGTTAACCCTAAAGTAAACTACACACTTTGGGTGATTATGATGTGTCAATGTGGGTTCATCCCTGGGTAAAAAAACAAAAACAAAAAACAAAACAAGACAAAACAACATTTTGATGACTGATGTTATAATGGGGGAGGCTATGCACGTGTGGAGGTATGGGTATACGGGAAATCTCTGCACCACCTTCTCAATTTTGTTGTAAATCTAAAACTTCTCTTTAAAAAATTGTCCTTTTAAAAATCAGAAAGCAAGTGAAGGTCACTTTTACAAGACAAGTGAAAGGCTTACTACTCTTCACAGTAACATGGCCTTTTCCCCCCTTCTACAGAAGAAAACCACTAGGCAATGGCAACAAGGCAAGGTCCACAGAAGTTAAATAGCTTGTTTGAGGCCACCTAGCCAATGGCATGCTTGTATTCAGACCCCGATCTTTCCAATTCCAAGGATTGTATTCTTGCCACCAATTCTCTCTTTTTTATTTATTTATTTATTTATTTATTTATTTGGCTGCACTGCGCAGCTTTCAGGATCTTAGTTCCCCAACCAGGGATTGAACTCAGGCCCACGGCAGTGAAAGTGCTGAGTGCCTAACCACTGGACCGCCAGGGAATTCCCTTGCCACCAATTCTCATAGCTGCGTTTTGCACTTAAGGAGTCACCCAGGTTAGAATCTGCATGGGGAGACTCCATCTCTTTAGCTACTTTGGACTATCTCACACTGGATTCCAGTAATAATATTCCCTCAAATACAGTGGCTCAAGTGAGATAAAGATTTATTTCTCTCTCATGAAACAGTCCAGACAAGTAGTGCTGAGTCACAGCTTAACTGTGTTTGAAGCCAGGACTTTTCCATCTCCTTGCTTTCCCATCTGTAGCGTCTTCTCCTTGAACAAATTGTCAAGGTGGCGCTCCATCATCTCCACATTCCAGCCCCGTGAGAAAGGGACGAGGAAGGAAAGGAGCACGGGCATCTTTTCTTTTACAGGAACATCCCAGAAGTTGCACACTCTGTTTCTGCTCACCTCCCAGTGGCCTGAACCTGACCATACATGTGGTCATATTTAGCTGTAAGGGATGCTGGGAAACATCGTCTTTTTAGCAGGATTAGCCAAGCTGAAACTTCTACTCCTATGGAAGGGAATAAAGGCTACTGTGGAAGACAATGGCAGTCCCCATCATGAAATTAGTAGAGGAGATTTCCTTAATCAGAGCACATATAAAAGAGGTGGAAGTTTGTCCAGGAAGTGGGAATAACTAGGATTGGGGTTCTCTGATCTGTTTCCCCAACTTGTGCTCTTGGTCATCACAGTGACTGCCTTAGTTTGGGTCCTCAAGACTTTGGACTATTTCACCTATTTCGTAATTAGTCTTTTTAGCTCCTGTTTCTTCCATGTATAATTTTCTACATCACCAATGATATTCTAAATTGCATTCAAAACTCAAATCTAATTATGTCAATTCCCTGCCTAAAGCCTTTTGATGGCTCCTCACTGCTTAGAGGACCAAGCCCAATCTGCTTAGCAAAGCACTGGAACTCTGGTCAACTTTAAACGCTCATCTTGGGCTGTCCTCGCATCATTACCCTAAGCTGTAGGCAGATGGAGACAACAGCAGTTCTCAAAATGCTACAATCTCCCACCTGTATATGATGTTTCATTGCCCTTGTATATGATGCTTCTTTTACCTGGAAGACCCATCTCTGCTTTGTCCTTCAGGTGAACTCAGTCTTCAAGGGCTGAGGCTCAAGATGTAGTTCCAATGTCTTCCTCTGTAAAGCTAAACTCCTTCAAGCCCCCCAGGTAGGGTCAGTCACCCAGAGAGTGGTGGCAGGCCTTGAAGGCAGACGCCCTGGGTGCAGAACCCACCTCTGCCACTTACTAGTGAGCTGAAACTGAACAATTTCTTAAACCTCATTTTTCTAACCTACAGGATAGAGCTAATCATATCTACCTCATATCATTATTATGAAAATTAGATAATATTTGCATATATAATTCCTGACCTATAAAAGGTGTTCAACTCATGAAATTACTATTAAAATTATTACTCTGAGTGAGTTAGGATAAAGCTAAACTACCATAACAGAAATACCCTAATAGAACATCTGGGGAAAGGGAATGATCTGTATCTTAAGACAAGTTTGGGTTATCTGGGCAAATATTTGTCAAAACCCAACAGTTATGTACTTAAGGTTTATGCATTTCACTGTATGTAAAATTTTCATCAAGAGAAAATTATTGGCGTCTAGGTAATAACATGCATGCCAATGTACTAGGGAAAAGTATACAGATGTTGGCAATATACTTTGAACTGTGTCCAAAAATGAGAAAGTCTGATGAATGGATAGCTGGGTGGAAAGATGGATAGGCTTGTAATTTTTTTAAAAGTGTAGTAAAATGTTAATGATAGACTCAAGCTGTGGGCATACAGCTGTCCACTGTACAATTCTTTAAACTTTGCTATATGTTTGATATTTTATAATAAAAATAAATAAAAAGACCCCATCATAAAGTGGTTTTAAAATTATAGTTGTTTTTTTCCCCCTCAAGTAACAGTTTCCAAATTGAGTGTGCCAGGTTTGTGGGCAGTTCTGTCCCATCTGTTCATTTAGGGGTGCCAGGCTTATGGGCAGGGACTCAATTTTTTCCAAGTTGTCAAGTCATTGCTCCATTATCCTCTAGACCCAAGGACATTATCCTCATCTGTGGCCAAAGCTGGACCACTCTATTCCGGCCCCAAGGGAAAAAAAAACTGCAGGAGGCTTGCCCATCTCTTAAGGCCTAGACCCAGCTGTAGACAGCATGGCTTCTGTCTACACTCCACTGCAAGAACTGAGTCACAAGGCCACATGCTAGTTATTTCCCTGCAAAGGAGGCTGGGAAATAACTAGCTCTATGCTTAGGAAGAAAGAGAATTTCCCACCCTGTGATCTCTGAGAACACACCAGACAGCCATTTATCACATGGTAGTCATTTGGAACCTGCAAGCTCCTTGTAGGCAGAAATAGTGTTTTGCATACCTTGGAATCACCAAAACCAAACATGAGGCCTGAAATGAGATAGGTGTTGAAGAAATGTTTGCTAAATGAATTAGTGCATGAAAATAAAAATGCAAGAAAAAATGAAGTGAAGAATTAATAATACCTTTTTTGGACCATACATTTCTCAGTATGTATCTACTTTGATTTGTGGAAAGCAAGCCATTCCTTGATATTATAGATCTATAATATGCCAACTCACTCAAATCAAGTGCTTCTTTATTAATATAGCCCTCTTTCCCATCCCTTCTCTTTCCTCAAATTTTATCTTCATGAGGGACAAGAATTACTCTTTTACAAAGTTTACCAAACAACCTACATGCCTCGGAAGAAAAATATTTAACCTGATTAAGAATGGAAACCCTTTTCCACATTATTAAAGCACTTGAGTAACAACAATTTGGATTAAAATAATGTGAAATGGCATATGAAAGTTGTCTACTTATTACAATAGACCCATAAGACTTCTACTTGGTTACCATTTTTTTAAAAATATATGTAGGTGCTTAGAAGTAATACAATTGTGATTCTTCCATTATATTCTGTAATTCTACCTTTCATTAACTTGTATTGAATTCTTTGCCAATTGATCCAAATTATTGTGTTTTTACTGCACTTTTCCAACATTTAACCTGAGATTTAAAGAAACATGATACTATTGCGGATGGCATTTAGCTCAAGTATTAATTGGATCACTATTGAAAAAACAGAATAGGAAATCTAATTTTCTCTCTTGATTTTGGTGGGTTTGCCTCATGCAAGCTATAGAACTGTCCTTTCCAATTCTCATGTCATTTCTTTCTGTTCAATTCAGGGACCTCTGCTCTTCTGCATTCACATCAAGATATCTACATATACCTTTGTTGTAAATAGTGAACTTTCCAGGTTATTTTAACTGGATCTCCTGTGTCTGTATATTGGAACTTATTTTCAGCGAGCTGGTATGATATGCACATGCTAGCCCAGAAGATACAGTGAACTTGGATGGTTCAAGAATTAACTGTCAGGAGAAGGATCTGGCTTGGATGGGTATGAGCCCGGGTGTGTGCCTGGTAAGAGAAGGCAGTGATATGGAAAAGGGAGACTATTCTACAAGAAGATAAGCAGAGAGAAGGATGGCTTGCCCTGGCTTGGGGATGAAACAGTGAAGGCTGCAAAGGGCAACTAGCAGGTCAGTGGTGGAAAGAGGCTGTGTGAGCAGCCTGGGATGACTGAGAAGAGACCTGTCAACCTGGACAGGAATAAGGCTAGAAGGTCTCCAAGGTCTGGGATGAAGATGCTGATTGCTTCTCCTGGGAATTCTGGTCAGGTGGGTTAATGCTGGGGTTCCATTTTTAGGGTTGCAAAGTTCAGGACCACCATCGCTTTTGTCACTAATAAGTTGGGGATCTCCAAAACCACTTTCACTCTGACACCAATTGCAAGTTTGAGCCAAGACTGTTACCCAAAAACTGGGTTTGCTTCTTGGTGGGTGTCGAGCCAAAAGACACAACCAGGCCAAAGATCGGAAGGAAGGATTTACTCTTGCAGTGAGTAAGGAGAACTATGGGGACCTTTCCCAAAGCAGTGCCTCCCCAAACAGCAAAATTGGGGATGTTGTAAGCTAAGGATACATGCATATTCATGAAGGGGCTTGAGTGGTCGACAGAGTCCAAACTTTAATTGGTGGAAGTCACGAGGGTCAGAAATGGTCACCATCATCATCTCTTAGGTTCAGTTAATCTGGTTGAGCCCTTCAGGCTAATCTTTACCATTAAAACAGAACTGGGAGTCTTTACAACTGACATTGTCTTTGCTATTTGTACTTCTCTTGCCTGATAACAATTGTTGTTTCTGCATTCTTTTGTTCCCTTGAGATCATTAGTTACTGAGATCGTTAGTTACTGTTTAAGGACAAGCATTTTGGCCAGGTGACAAATGGCTCAGACCAAAAAGGGATTCACTCACATCAAGAAAGTCATGCCTGGTTCTCCTCCTCCGGAGGCCCCCTACCCTATCTGCTTATAAGACCACCTTCAAAATTAACACAACATTGTAAATCAATTATATTTCAATAAAATAAAATTTTATAAAGACCACCTTCGGGTTCAACAATTTGCTGGAAGGACTCACAAAGCTCAGAAAGGTCATTACATTCATGGGTACAGTTTATTAAAGTAAAAGGATACATTCTAAAATCAAGCAAGGGAAGAGAGTCCAGGAGACTCTTCCAGGAGTCATCAGATGGAAGTTGTGCTGAGAGCACCTAGTTCCCCATAATACAATCTGATGTGCAGCAACATGCATGGAGCACGATTAACCAGGGAAGCTCAAGCCTTGGTGTGCAGAGTTTTTATTGGGGCTCAGTCATTAGCTATGGTTGGCAATCTGCGTGGCTGACCTCTGTCTCCAGCACACCCAGAAGTCGGGTTGATATCATGTGGCCCAAGGTCCCCCACCATAAATCACTTTGTCGGCATAGACTTTCTATCATGGCCCAAGATCTTCAGATAAACAAAGTCACTTATCAGGCAGAGCATTCCAAGGGCTTAGAAGCTACCTCAGGAGCTGAAGGCAAAGACCAAATCTTTCTTTGAGCAAGGTAAATCCTGTACTGCACACAAGGGTCATTCTTGATTAGCAGTCTTATAACCAGGGCAGATCAAAAGATCAAATCCATGGCAGAGCACTAATAGAAACTTAACTGTCCTTGTATCCAAGGGGCAACCTCAGAGTCATCACAGAAAATAAAGCCCCGAAGTCTGGATGGGGAAGATAAGCAGACATGAAGAAGGAAGTCATAAAAAGGGCTGAGATACCAGGAGCTTGTTCTTATTGGGAGCTTATATCCTATGATGCTTGGGTGGGTCTCTCATTAAAAAATTCAGAACTGGAGTGGTCCAATTGAAAAACTTAAAAAATCCAACCAAATCACATTGATTGTGATGACTAATCTGGACACCTGACATTTTCCATCTGTATATAGCTTGACCTGGTTGTAGAGCACATAATTACATGCAGAATAACTGACACTACAGTTGTGCTGATGGACAAGCACAGGGTCTGGGTGTGGGAGTAGATGATAGGCTCCAAATGGCTTCCAAAGAGGGAAAGCTTCCCTTCTTGGGGTGGGAAGCAAGAGGGACCCCAGGTGAATCCAAGCTTCCACAAGAAGATTCTTCACAAGCTCATGAATTGTAGGGTCTGTTCCCATGCCTGTCCTGCCAGGAGAAGAGACGATTCAAAACCAAGCTCCTCTGCCATTTCTTAAACTAGGTCATGTTGGATTGGAATAGGATTACTGAGCATGGAGTGTCTCTAGAAATCAGATGGCGGATCCTTTTAGAAAGACTTTGGCAGAGCTTGTAGCCAACACAGTCAATTCATCCTTAATATTTATTGAATACCTCCTGCGTACCTGTCAGTGGATTCAGTTCCAGGGATATCAATAAGCTCACTCTAAAGGAGTTTACGTTCCACCCTAAGTCAAACATTTATTGAACGCCCACTGAATGTAAGGTGCACATTCTCTTATTTGTCCAAGTCTATGTAGATTTTGTAATGGTGGCATCTGACTGCTCCATGGAAGGTAGTAGTTAGGATCTAGTTGTCTCTTTACCTCCTCTTCCTGAATCCCCATGGGTTTCTGAGCTTTGGAGAAGCTCTAGAATCCTGGTGACCAAGAAAAGGAAAATGCTAATGTGAATGATTAGGGGAAGGGCTGAGAAAATCATCTGTACAACTGATACTAAAGTAATGGTCGGAGTACATTCTGATTGGTCAGGTCCATCCCATGCAAGCTGGCAATTCTAAATACCACCTTGACTGGGTCCTCTCCTTCCAGGACTCCCCCCATCAAGTGCTTTCTCTTCTCCAAAAGGAATCATGGTCTTAAAGGACAAAGATTTCCTTAGAGGACACTTTCTGGAAACTTCCACTTTTCCCCTTGAATGGTGATTCCCCCCTCCAACACACACACACACACACACACACACACACCTTCATAAGCCCTAAGAATTCATCTCTGGGCAATGAACAAATCTTCAGAATCATTTCACTGCTTCATTCTACCTCAGGACCCAATGCAGTATTTGATTCTGATAGGGCTTCTTTATGTGTGAGAAACTCTTCTGAAATCTCCCAACAAGAAACCAAGTCATATTATACCGCACTGTATGGGAAATCCACACCATTCTCCCCCTCCCTAGTGAGGGTAATCACTGCCAATTCATGATGCTTTTGTGAAAATTAGTTATTTGGAGGAGATCCAAAATAGGCAAAGAAAGGTGGTAGCAGATCGGACTGATGGATTTGGTGGCATTAAATCACACAGATTTAAATGTGGTGCATTTTGTAGAGTTGTGTTTTTAATCTTTGCTGAGAATGTTGATTAAAGAAAGAAGTAACCTAGATTTGTGACATTTGGTAATATGATTATATTACCCTTTAAACATTTTTATTTTTGACTAGATAATATATGCACGTTTTAAAACTCAAAATGACATGCAAATGTTCACATTAAGAAGTCGTGCTCCTCATCTTCCTTCATATACCCTTCCCCCACAGATAAATGTTTGTATCATTTTGTGTTTCTTTATGCAGGTACAAGTGATGAAACTTCCTCTTTGGTTTGGGGGAATCCCACACTAGAAGAGCTTGTCCCCCGCCCCCATAATCTCAAATTAACAGATACATTCCCAGCCTTCCCCGCCGCTGGGGTGAAGTCATATGATCTAGGCTCAACCAATCAAAAACACCTGCCCAGGGATGTCCCTGGTGGCACAGTGGTTAAGAATCCACCTACCAATGCAGGGGACACAGGTTCAATCCCTGGTCCGGGAAGATCTCACGTGTTGTGGAGCAACTAAGCCCCGTGTGCCACAACTACTGAGCTCATGCACCTAGTGCTCCAAAACAAGAGAAGCCACCACCATAAGAAGCCCGCTCACTGCAAGGAAGAGTAGCCCCTGCTCTCCACAACTAGAGAAACCCCACACCGTAGTGAAGACCCAACGCAGCCAGAGAAAACCAAAAACCAAAAAAAAAAAAACAAAAAAACCCTGCCCCAAGTATGAATTGGAAGAAGGTGACATCCCAAAACAAGTACAGGGGAGAATCTTCTCATTTCATTTTCAGAGACAGTGATGCCAGTGGTTCAAACTGCTGCATTTGGGGTCCAGGACCAACAGGGTCAGCAGTGCCCGCTGAGGCATTTGCAAATCCAGAATCACAGTGAATCCAATGACTTTTTACCTTCAAGCCCTCCTCCCTTGAATGAGACTCCTCCAAAGCCTGGAAGCGGGTTCAGCAATATGTTGACACATTTTTGTAAAATCGGCAAAGGCAGATATTTTAACTGTGATAGGTAAGACTCTCTTTCCTCTACAGCTAACCCTTGTCACGCTTCCTTTTGTACTATGTGGTGTTGGAGAGGCTGCAGCATTTTGGGGGAACGAGCTAATTTAGGGGGAAGCTGAGTTAGGGCACATTTAGTTTGGGACCTGGCACATAGTATATGTGGTTCATGGTTAGTCCCATAGACTCTGCTCTCCATCCTGGGGTTGGAATGGTTGTGGGGAGAATTTCAACCTCCCACTGTGCCAATTCACCCAGCCTCAGGTCGTGAAGCTGCAGGGCCAGAATTTGTATTGCAAAAGGATACATCCTTAGTGCCAGGTCCTGAACTATGTGGAAAGTGGAGGAGAAATAAGATATGAAATGCACAGAGCCAGAAGCTTGTCTGTGGGAAATCCTGCTAAAACTTCAGGATCACAAATGAAACTTGATAGAGCTTTTCCTAAATCTGACAACAATCCAACAACTTTTTATGACGTTGCCAATAATGAGTGTGAAGCAGAAAGACACTTTTCTAAATTATAAAAGATATAAAACAAATCTGGATCTCGGCCAGGTGATCAAGGTTAACATCTGATGGGATGAAAGTGGTACTTTGTCTGTGTGGTCTTCCTCCCCCAGACCTAGAATCCATATCAAACCATGAGAAAAGCAGACAAACCCAAATTGAGGGACATTCTACAAAATATCCACAAAAAGGTTGTAGGTAAGCTACAGATGGTTACCAAAATGAAGAGACGCCTGAGAAACTGTCACAGTCCAGAGGAGCCTAAGAAGACATGATGACTAAATGAGTGTGATGTGCTACCCCGAAACAGAAAAGAGAGCTTAGGGAAGAGCTAATGAAATTCAAATAAAGGGTGGCATTATTTAATAATGATGTTTCAATATTGATTCACCCATTGTAACAAATATGTAATAGAGTAAAATGGGTGAGGGGTATTCAGGAACTCTTTGCACTATCTTCACAGCTTCTGTAAGTCTAAAACCCTTCTATATTTTAAAAGTTGCTTAGAAAAGAAATTTGGATCAACCACGCTAAAAGAAAGACTGAATTATCTATTCTCTCTATAGAAAACATAAATTACATTTTATAACCCTTTTCTTACATAGCCCAAACATGAAATGGAAAAGTATAATGCGAAGTGTGTCAGGCAAATAATTAAATATTATGTAATATTTCCTGATTTTTGTGATGTTTATGGTATTTATTAGGTTTTTAAATATTTAATTTTTTGTGCTTATTTTTTTCTCTCATTCTAAATATTTATTTTTGTGCCTAATTTTCTCTTCATGAGTTTTTGTTAAAGAATGGACCCTCAAAACCTCTTGACATATATCTGCAGCCACAAGCAATAGTGTTGCCACAGTACCAGTCTATAATATGATGTGGGGCATTTGTACTGTTCTTTGGTCTGCCCAAAGGCCAAAGATCTCTATTTAAATATTATTTAAATAAATCCCTTTTTTGTATGAATCATCCATAGTTTGTTTCTGCTGCTTGTAAATGAGAATTCAATGAATAAGTTGGGCATTGTTTAAAGCAGTGGTTCTAAGCCCTGGCTGGACATTAGAGTCCCCTGGGGTGGGGATGGAGGTAGGGGGTTAAAATATACTGACTTCCAATCCCTGATCTGTACCAGCATCTCCAAGGCTAGGGCCTAGGTATCAGTAGTATTTAAAATTCCCTAGATGATTCTGCTATTCAGCCAGCCTTGAGGACCATTAAATACAGTCTGCTCTCCAAGTGGTCCAAGTCAACTATTTATGTTATGAGGCCTAATTTTGTGCCTATCACTGGGCTATGTGTGACAGATGCACAGAAGGGTGAAACAGACCATCAAAGACCCCTCAGTCTGGACATCCCAGAGTGAGGTTAGGGTGTCTGGATTTCCCTTTTAAAAGCAGCTGAAGAGAAAATTAAATGCACACTGCCTGGGGAGAGGAGCAAATGAACAATGTCCAGGAGAGCTTTGTTTTGCTTTATCACATCTAGGGGTAGTGAGAGATTCTGAAAGAGGGTTCTATGAATTCCCAGAAGCTTCCAACAAATTTAAATCCATGAAGAACCTTCCACCAGAACTCTCAACTTTGACATTAATGGGGGAAAAGATGATCTCAAGTGACCTGCAGGCCCCAAGCCCCTGCCTTCATGAAGACAGAATACAAACTGACTAGCAACATTGTGTGATTGTTAAGAAAATATGAAGGGGGACTTCCCTGGTGGCCCAGTAGCTAAGAATCCACCCGCCAATGCAGGGGACACAGGTTTGAGCCCTGGTCCCGGAAGATCCCACATGCCACGAATCAACTAAGCCCATGCGCCCTAACTACTGAGCCTGTGCTCTAGAGTCCATGAGCCACAACTATTGAGCCCGCAGGCTGCAACTACTGAAGTCCACATGCCTAGAGCCTGTGCTCCACAACAAGAGAAGCCACCTCATTAAGAAGCCTGCGAACCACAAGGAAGAGTAGCCTCCACTCACTGCAATTAGAGAAAGCCCGCAGGCAGCAACGAAGACCCAACACAGCCAATAAATAAACAAATAAATAAATTTATTTATTTTTCAAATAAAGAGAACATGAAGGAAGAGAGAGAGAGGTTGCTCATGAGAGTAGCGATGATTATATAAAATACTGAGGAAACAAGTGGTATGCAGGATCTGGAGTCAGAAAACTACAAATTTTACTGAATAAGTTTTTTTAAATTTAGTAGAAAAAATAGAATTGAGAAAGCTTATCATAAACACATTTATTCATCCCAAACTATGTACATTCATTAGAATTCCAGTCTCTATCCCAATGAAATTATTTTTGGAACTTGATTTTAAAGTTGAATTGACAGAATGTGTGAAACCGGTGAATATTTTTTTAAATAAAAAGGAGGAGCATTAATTTTACCAGATATTAAAACATATTTTTTAAGTGACAAAAATATAAACAGAATTATACTATCTTAGGAACAAACAGATAAGGAACAGAATAAAAAGTAAAGAAACAGCTCTACTTATAATAAATAATCAGATATGATAAAGATGGAATTCCAACTAAGTGGGGAAGAATGAGCCAGTCAATACATCATTTTGGAATAACTGGATAACCATTTGGAAAAAATCAAGCTGGATTTCCTCCTCATAAAATCCATGATAATAACTTGCACATGGCTTATATATTTTTTAAAAAACATAAAAGTACCAGAAGGAAAAAGAGGTAAAATTTTACGTAAACTTGTAGTAGGAAAAGCATTCTAAGCATAGCACCAAAGGAAATATCCATAAAGTAACATACTGGGAGTAATGACTATAAAAAATATTTTAGTCTTATAAATCTAAAAAGAGAAGAAACACGAAAGGTAAATTACATTTGGGAAAATAGCTGTGACACACGTGACATTCATAGGATTTAACATCTGAAAATACAAAGATATCTGACAGACAAAAGAAAGAGGCAAATAGTTTAGTATAAATGTATAAAATAAATTTAGTTGAGTATAATAATAGTTCAGTATAAAATAAATGAGATGAAATAAGAACTAATCATTCTTACAATAGGTGTACACAGCCAATATGAGAAAAAGAATTCAACCTCCTTAGTCAATGCAATGAACACAGGGACATAGTGAAGCCACTTTTGGCCTAAAAGATTAGCAAAGAGGGTGTGGAGAAGTAGGTCCACCTCCAAAAGATATAAAGTGATAGCATCATTTCTGGAAGACAATTAGGTACTGAGTCTTCCCATCTTGCCAAGATTCATATCCCATTGGCCCAGCACATCTCCTATTGGGGAAGTCATGCTAAGAAACATTGGCATAAAAGTGCAGAGATAAAGTTAAGCACATGCTGAAGCATCAGCAGACCAAAGAAAGCTTTTTCTTTTAAAATAAAAGAATGGTGGGGGTAGGAGAGAGGGAAGTGCGGAGGGGCAACATAGGGGTAGGGGGTGAAGAGGAACACACTATTATGTGCAAAATAAGCTACAAGGATATATTGTACATCTTGGGAATGCAACCGATGTTTTACAATAACTGAAAAAGGAGTATAATCTCTAAAAATTGTGAACCACTATATTGCACACCTGTAACTTACATGATATTATACATTATCTATATTTTGATAAAAGTAAAAAAGAGAAGAACTATATATCTGATAGTCAAAAAAGGACTAGAGTATCATCATACATAAATCAGAATCTTGCTGAACATTTTTCATGATTTTGCTATTTTTACTTTCTAATTTGAACTAGACAAGGGAATGTGGTGAGAGAAACCATGATTTTTTCACTGTCCCATTTATCTTTAGATCTCAGTCCACATTCTACATAAAGATATTTAACCTACTATTAATACTTATAGTAATAAAAACTAGAAAGAATAATAGAGAAAACAATAAATGATTTGTTTCAAATATATGACAGCCTTATAATGGAATAGTAGAAGCCACTAAAAATTATAATTGCAAACTTCTGTTCATTGTTATGGTAAGATAGTCTCAATTTACAAGGTAAAGAATAAAGTTCAAAAACCATCCGCGGGTAAGATCCTGTTTTCGTTAAGTAAATATGTAAAAGCTCATTGATGCACAGAAAAAAAGGTCAGAAGAATAAATACTAAAATGGTTACAATGAGCGCAGGGTGGGGGCAGATGATGGGCGGCATTTAAAAAAATCTGTATTTTCTAAATTTTCTGCAATGAAAATGAATTACTTTTGGAATACAGAAAAGATGTTAATGGAAGTTTTTAACTGCCCAGTTGTAATATTTTCTGAACAAGGCAGAGTGTAAATTAATTAAAGAAATAGTGAACGCTCTCGCACTGCTGGTGGGAGTGTAAATTGATATAGCCACTATGGAGAACAGTATGGAGGTTCCTGGAAAAACTAAAAATAGAACTACCATATGACCCAGCAATCTCACTGCTGGGCATATACCCAGAGAAAAATCATAATTCAAAAAGTCACATACACCCCAATGTTCATTGCAGCACTATTTACAATAGCCAGGACGTGGAAGCAACCTAACTGTCCATCAACAGTTGAATGGATAAAGAAGATGTGGTACATACATACAATGGAATATTACTCAGCTGTAAAAAGGAATGAAACTGGGACATTTGTAGAGACATGGATGGACCTAGAGACTGTCACACAGAGTGAAGTGGGTCAGAAAGAGAAAAACAAATATCGTATATTAACACATATATGCGGAATATAGAAAAATGGTACAAATCAACCAGTTTGCAAAGCAGAAACAGAGACACAGAAGTAGAGAACAAACATATGGACACCAAGTGGGGAAAGCGGGGTGGGGGTTGGGGGAGAATGAATTGGGAGAGTGGCATTGCCATATATACATTACTACCAAGAAAAAAAAATATCAAATTGTACACTTTAAATATATGCAGTTTATTGAATGTCAATTGTATCTCAATATAAGTTCTTAAAGAGAAAAAAAAAAAAGAAAGATAGAGCAGCTGGTCCTGTCCCCAAATGACTTGGTCCTGTTGACAACGCCGTATATTTGTAAGAATGCTGTAGATTCTAAAACATTTGATCTTCAGGCTTCTGTCCTCTTGGTTTTCTCAGCTACCCTGAAGGTGCCTGGGGGTGCTCAACCCTTGTTAAAGATGAGAGAGCTGAACCCCAAAGAGGGGAAGTGACCTGCCCAGTGTCATGAAGAAGGACAGCATCCTCACCGGGACTAGTCAGGGCCCTGGGGCTGCTGCTTTTTGCCCTACGGCTGAAATGCTTGAGTTATTTTCACAGTCCTTGCTATGCATTCTGTCAAGGCACCTCTTTCTGAAATAGATTCAGGGCCTTTTCCTTCCTCCTTTATTGGGGTAGGAGGGATAGAGGCGGGGGTCCTTTATGAGGTCAACATTTGTGGGGCACCATGAAGAGGCCACAGCTTGTGGGGGAGAGAAATCATGAACAAATTATAATGCTGTCTCAAAAGGAGATGGTGGAGGCCTAAATACAGCCCATGGGAGTGACCATCAGCCTTGGGGAGCCACAGAGCTTCAAAGAGGGTTCACATCTGAGGGGAATGACGCCTTTGGTCCGTGGAGCCCAACGCGTCCCTGGAGCCTTGCCGGCCTCTCGGGGAAGCCTCACAAAGATTGTCCTCCAGCTTCTCTCCTGTGACCACAGCAAGGGCTGGGCGGGGGGGCAGAGGTGTAGGGGGCACTCCCAGAGGCTGACCCCGGCCCTCCTGCCAGCTCCCTCTTTGCCTTTGCTTTCATGCTCCCACCACTGGCTCGCACCCAAGCACTTGTTTTCCAGTTGGAGGCAGGCTTAGCCCAAGCCTCCTGGAGCACCGGAGCCCATGCGTGGGAGGGAGGAGGCTGCTGAAAGTTCTGTCTGTAGGTGCATGCGTGGCTGGTACAGAAGGAGCAAAGCCCAGGGAGCACTACAGTGTGTGTGTTGTGCTCGGAGTCTCAGCCTTTGACTCTCTAAAGTGGGGATTCTAATATCTCCATGTAGAGCTATTAGGGAATTGAGTTAATTCAGGTAAAAGACCTGGGAGGTAGGAGGTGCTCAATAAACATGTTACCACTTGGACCACAGTCTCTTCTTCGGGAAAAATGAAAGGGTTGATGGGGCAGCCTTGGTGGTCCCAGCCAGCTCTGCTCTCTGTGAGCAACCCTCCTCCCCTCCCAGAGCTAACAGCTCTCAGACAAAGAGATGGCTCTTCAGATTGCCATAGATTTTCCTGTAAAGGTTTTTCGTAATAGCCATTAGCCAGACACTACAACTAGAATATCTTTTGTTTTCTAGAAAAATATGGTTTTTAGCTTTCTATTCTAGCATATTGTTCTTTTATCCTTTCTTTCTTTCAAACTGCTTGCCTTCCATGGAAGAATAGTGTATCATTTCTAGAGGGACCTTGTAAATGATTTCATATCTTCGTTTAAAGCAAATTTACTGTCATATAGCTGCAAAGTTAATATTGATTTAAAAAAAATTTTTTTTGACCCAACTCTGCCCAGCTGCAGAAATCTCAAGTGAGAAACTGGTCTTTCAGCTCAAGTGTTACCTGGTGGTGCATTCACGGCTGGCCAAGCAGGAAGCAGCTCTTGGGAGGCAGTTTCCCTGTAGAGGTGGATGGGAGAGGATGGAGGGCCTGAGGGAAGGCTTTGGTCCAGGGCTCTCTGAGCTTGAAGCGTGTGGAGCCAGGGCAGGACAGAGCCCCACACAGAGACCAGTGAGCTGGGTGAAGGGGCTTGTCCTGGGAGCTCAGGTTGGGAGAGCAGACCTGGAGGGACCTGCCTGCCTGCCTGCCTGCCTGCCTGCCTTCCCTTCCGTCCCTCTGTGCCTCTTGACCTCCACCTGCTCTTCCCCCTTCCTCAGTGCGGGTACAGTGGGCTGAAGAGTGAACCCAGGAAGCACGATCCCAGGAGTGGAATCCGATGAGATAATAGTGCACTGAAGAGCATTTCTTTGCTTTCAGATCACATCATAAGTGTTTCCTCCATTCAGACCCAACTCTCATCAACTCCACTTTGAGGAGGAAAGACGGACACAAGCGGAGCTGCTGACTTGGCCCAGGCCAGGGGGCCCAGAGCCTGGGAGAGGACGCCAACTTGGGCGTCCTGCTTCCTGTCCACGCCCTTTCCAGCGCTGGCCACACCGTGCATCATGGTCAAGAACCCCTCGGGCGGGTGCTGGGTATGCCCACACCCAGGACTTGGGAGCCCAGAGGAGGGGAGTAACTACCTCCCCGAGGTCACCCAGCCGGGTGGTGGGAGCCTGCGGGCTCGCCTTCCCGGGATCTACCACTGCTCACCTCGCTGCTCTCAGAGTCCACGACGGGCCCATCCTCCCTCACACGCCTTGTTTTATTGACTGCTTACAACATCCCAGGTGACTGGCCCAAGGTCATCCATCAAGCTCTTGGAGTGGATCACAAAGACAGGATCCCTTTGGGATCTTCCAACGCCAGCCCAGGGCACCTCTCCAGCCACAAGGCCTGGTGCCACGCTTGGCTTGGTCTGCGACACAGTGACAATAGCTAAAGGGCCATCAGTCCTCCTGTGCTCACTGCAGTGACCACTGACTGTTAGCTGAAGACAGGGATAAATTGGATGGAGCTACTAGGAAGGATTTCAGCTCTATTAAAGAGCGGTCCACGGAGGGGGAAGGTCGGAGTAAGTTCCCCTTGCTGGAGGTGTTCAAACTCAGAATGGACAGTCACCATCACGGGTGTCAGAGAGGCTAGCTCACCTTGACCTCCAACCTTCTTTCTACGCAGAGGCCTAGGAAACACTCAGTGATGGTCTCCCGTGAGCTTTGAAACACAGGCATAGGTGGACCCAAAACTGCCTCCTCCCTATGGAAAAACCAACTGTTATGGGTTAAATTGTTTCTGAACCTCCCAAATTCACGTATTGCAGTCCTAAGCCCCAGTACCTCAGAATGTCCCCAACACTTGGACACAGGGTCGTTGCCGATGTAGTGAGTCAGGATGAGGTCAGATGGGGGAATGAGGCCCCTAATCCAACACGCCCGTGTCTTTATAAAAGGGGGAAGTTAGGACGCAGACACGCACACGGGAGGAAGGCCGTGTGAAGATGAAGGCCGAGGTGGGGCTGCTGCGTCTCCAAGCCAAGCAATAGCGAAGACTGCCCAGAAAGCACCAGAAGCTAGAGGAGAGGCCTGGAACAGCCTCCCCCTCACAGCCCTCAGGAGGCAGCATCCCTGCCGCCCCTTGACCTTAGCCTCCAGCCTCCAGCCTCCAGACCTGCGGGATGACACGTGTGTGTTGTCTCAGCCCCCGGCGTGTGGTACTCCGAGAGGGCAGCCCGAGCAGACGGCAACTCCAACTCAGGGCTCCTTTTCCAGCCCCCCGGGGACAGCCACGTTTGTTACCTGCTCTGTGGGCCGTGGCCCACATTGCTGCCCTGTTACTCGGATGCTTGCAGGGGCCTGGCAGCTGGAGGGGTGCTGGCTGGAAACAAAGCTATTCCCGAAATGATCATCCCCATGGGGCAGCCACCTCCTCCGAGCCCCCACGTGAAAGCAGCCCTCCTGGGCCCAGGAGGCTCGAGCTCTGCTGCACGTTTGAATGATCACCAGGCAGGGGGACGGCGGCCGTCTCCCGGTCAGTGGTCAGAGCCCCTCTGTTCAGATAAAAGTACCCGCAAGGCCACAAGGACAAAGGGAGGGAATCGAGAAAGAGGAGCCTGTGCAGCCAGAAACCCTGCTCCACCGCCTCTTCGTGACCGGCTTTCAGGACTGGACTCCCTTTACCCAGACAAGGGTTTCATTCAAGCCACTAGGGCTCCACCCTCGGCCCAGATTCACGCCAGCAGTGCGTAGGCTGAATGCACTTTTAGAAACCAGAACCGCCGGACCTCAGCGTCCTGGGGCTGAGCCCCCAGGGAGGACCAAGGATGAAAGGCCAGGAGCCGTGGCTTCCACCACCATCTCCCAGAGACTCCGTGGTAACAACCAGCATCCCTCCAGCACTCACTCTGCATGAGGCACTTCGTGTGTTTTGTGTCTTTCCTCCCATACCTGCTTTGGTGAGGGCGGGGCGGGGGGGAGGGTCCTTTCATTAGCCCATCTCACAGGTGAGGAAAGTGAGGCACAGAGGGATTAAGGAACTTGCCCGAGGCTGCAGAGCTGTGGATGGTGGAGCCAAGCTCTGTGCTTGTAACCACTGGGCTAAAGAGCATCTGCTTTGGCTGTGTCCTCTCCACTGGGGGCATCCTAGGGCAGACCTTGGGCAGGCCAGGACTGATAGAGCCCCCGAAGTCGTGAAGGGCAAGGTCAAGGGCCAGGACCAGGCATTTTGTCTCCCTCCGGAGCCTGCTGGCCCTGCTCAATGTAAAATCACACCCTGTAGAGCTGAACAGGACCTTGACATTCATAAAGTCCCCATTTTCTTCACAAAGAGGCTGAGGTCTAGGGAGGTGAAGTGAGTGGCCCCAGATCCCAGAGCAAATTAGTGGCAGAACCAGGCCAAGATAAGATGTCCTGGTTTCCAATCCAGCAAGCTTTTTTAAATACCACATTCCATCTTAACAAGAGGGAGTAATTTTCTTCCACTGTCTGAGAGATTCATAAAGGATGCTGAGAAACACCTTCTGATCCCTAAGGCCGTGATGTATTTGGTCACGTTTGCATGGAAGATCTTCCATAGGAGTTTCAAAAATGGGGCTGATACTGTGACTCCCAACTGGGACAAATACCCAACCTGCTGTAGGCAGACTCCCCTAACGGACAGCAAATGCAGGCTGGAATCTCCCAGGACCATATTCTGGTGTGAAGTTGAGAGAACTAACCTTTTGCTAAAAGTCCATTAGTCTTCCTATGCTTATTGTACTGATCACTGATTAATGTTAGCTGAAGACAGTGGGATCGCTTTAGCACAATATTCAGAGGCAGTTGAGAGAGAGAGATATCAACTGTTGGTAGAACTTGAGGCAAGTCTGCCAAATTTTTCCATCCACTCAACCACTTTTCCATCCATCCATCCATCCATCCATCCATCCATCCATCATCTATCCACCCATCCATTCATCCATCCATCTACCCATCCATTCATCCACCTATCCATCTGTCCATTTATCCATCCATCTATCCATCCAACCATTCATCCATCCACCCATCCATTTATTTGCTGTTCTTTGTGAAAAGTATTCTGCTAGACCTTAAGATTTATGAAAGAACAAGACTTAGTTCTTGCTCTTAGAAGAGCTTGGATTCTAGCGATGGAGTCTTGTTGTAAACCTGTAACTACAAGTCTATGAATTCAGGGAAGGAAACAGTCAAAAACCTGGGGAGGCTGGAGAAAGCTTCTTGGAGGGAGTGGCATGCAGTTGAGTAGGGCTCTGTTAAGCAGAAAATGGGGGAGGGGGAGGACATGCCAGACAGAGAGGTGAGGGTGGACAACAGCATAGTGTGGGGTGGGCGGGTAATAATCATAACCCTTGGGTTAGAGTGGAATTCGAAGCATATTTGCAAGGTGTGTTCACAGCTCTCATCACAATCGATTCTCCCGCAACCCTGTAAGGTTGGGGGTGATGTCAGGAAGGGAAATGAACACTTGTTCAGAGTCACCCACAGCACCATCAGCTAGCATCTTTTGAGCCCTCACTATATGCCAGGCTCTCAAAAGCAATCCTTAAGGCATCACCTCCACTTTCCAGATGAGAAAACTGAGGCTTAGAGAGGGTAATGAACTCACCCAGGGTTACACCCTAGCAGGTGGCAGCGATCTGGACCAGGTCTTCTGAGCCCAGCCCAGGTGAGATACACCTGAGATCTGCTCGGTTAATGGGAGCGACCGAGTCGAATGATGGAGTTGATAGTGATCCCAATAGTGGAGTTTAAGCCTCGAGTTTCAGCTTCCTCTTCGATTAAAGGCTTCCTATGAGTTGTCCTCAGATAAGCCAATAGGCTGCCCTGAGGAGATGCTGTGAGCAGTGTGATGGGCAAAGCAAGCCCCAGACCCAGGAGAGATGCCACATCTGCCAGAAACGCACCCACGCTCGTAGCAGCCGGAAGTCACTTGCTCCTCTGCACCCCCTCTCCTTTCCCGCCTCTCTGCAGATGGATTTTGTAAACAAGATAAAATCAGAAACTAAAAACTAAACAGACTCCACGAGGCCCCTTTCACTGGCCAAGGCAGCCCAATGCTGTTTTTCCAGGTGTTTTCCAGCCCATTTCTAGGAGAGACCAGAGGTAAGGAGTGCCAGGAGTGAACAAGTGCTGGAAGGACGAGGGGGCCTCAGTGCCATCAGAGGGAGGGGCCAGGAGGTCTGCATCCCCTGAACAAACACTGTGCCTCCTTATCTTCACATTTTAGGACCACCCCCACCCCCACCCTCCTCCTCCCTCTGCCCCAGTAAACCCCCACCCCCACCCCGCCCCCGCCACATCCTGATCGCTCTCTTCCCAGGAAAGACTAACTCAGCTCCAGGGCAACCTGAGGTCAGCCTCATTCATCACTCGAAAATGCAGGCCAACACTGTTCCCATCATCTGCTGAGAACACACACCCTGAGGCTGGGCAGGGATGGGCCAGCCCCTCTGCTGGAGGAGAGAAAAAGCTCCCCCACATGCACCCGGGGAGGGGGAGGAAGGCCCTAAGCTGGTGGTTGTTGCAGGGCCAGTGCCTGGCCTGAGTCCTGGGTTCTTTTCTGTCATGCTCAGTAAGGTTTGCAGCATAAGATGAGGCTGCAGATCAGTATCAAACTGTGAAACCACTGGGGTATTCAGACCAAAACATTCATATTTTACTGTTTAAACTTCAGATCATGGGGGGAAAACCAAAAGTGCTATTGGATGGGCAAGTTCAGCAAGTCCACTGTATGTTGTATCACAACTGCAGGGGAAGAGAAATCATGTGACATGCAGTTATAAAAATAGTTAGCTGAAAAGAAAGAGAAGGAGAAAAGGAAAATGAGGAGGAGGGGGAATGGGGGGAGGAGGAAGAGGAGGAGAATCTGTTAAGAGACTGGAAGAGACCAAGCTGGGATATGAACCCTAGGCAGTCTGGTCTAAGAGTCCATAGGCTTAACTGCTATGCCATGAAAGCCACAGTGCCTGGCATTTGCCTTCCCTGATATTAAGCATTTGGATGCCAACAGGCATAGCCAAGCCACTAATCTTGTCAGGAGACTCAGAGGGTAAAAACTGGACCCCTTGCTCCCAGCTTTGGAACTTGAGGGACTGATGGGGAAGTCCTGGGAGCGGAGAGCAGACTTCAGTCTCGTCTGGGGCTTGGAGGCCATCCTGTAAGCTCTGTTTCTCAAAGGGTCACTGAGGAATTGTTAAAATGCAGAGGTCTGAGCCCAGACCCATAGATTTGGAACTTTGGGAGGCAGGACTCTGAGAGTCTGCATTTTGAACAACCCCTCCCCACCCCTCCCCTCCCACACTGGCCTCAGTGATATCACTGCACAGGAAAGCTGGAGGAGCACCGGGGTGACGGCCTGCTTCCCAGCTCACCACTTTGAGTTCATGTCTCTGTTCCCAGGGACCAGGAGGTCTGAGCATCGGGTGTGGATAAGCCGGTGGCATTTGATGATATACAGATCTTTCATTTGTTAGGTAGCAATTGTCATCCACATGGACCACCGGGTTTTGGGGTCGTGCATCAGTCAGGGTTCTCCAGAGAAGTAGAACCAATAGGAGATACATGCAAATGGATGGATGGAGATTAGGTGATAGATGGATGGATCAGTCACTCGATCGATCCATAGGGAGACAGATCTAGATCTAGATCTGTCTATCAGTTGATCAATGGATCTATCCATCCATCCATCTTTCCATCTAAGGGATTTATTTTGAAAAATAGGCTCATGCAGTTGTGAGGGCTGTCAAGTCCAAAATTTACAGATCAGGCTGGGAGGTTGGATATTCTGGCGGGAGTTGATGCTACAGTCTTGAGGCAGAATCTCTTCTTCTCTGGGAAACCTCAGTTCTTTGCTCCTGAGAACTTTCAACCCATTCAATGTGACCTTATCGAGGGTAGTCTCCTTTACTTACAGTCAGCTTATGTAGATGTTACTTGCTTCCATAAAATACCTTCCCAGAAACACCTAGGATAGTGTTTGATTAAATAACTGGGCACTATAGCCTGGCCAAGTTGACATATAAAACTAACCATCACTGGGTACTTCTTAACTGACTTATACTTACCCAAAGTAGAGTTGGGGGAAAAGAACATTTGTTGAATAACACACAGTAATATAACTCTACAGTTTATGACAAAAGTTGACTTCAAAGAAAAAACAAACAAACAAACCACCCCAATCTGCTGCCAGAGAGAATCCATCTAAGCTACCCCAGGCAAAGGATTACTTCAGTAATAAGCATCCTGGTTTCGGGGAGGAATGACCTTTCATAATTCCTGTCTGTCTCCTGGCAGCCCCGAGCTCCGGTCTCACCATGAGCAGTTTAATTGAGATGAATGTTTATAAGTATCAAGGAAAAGCAAAATTGTGCCTTAATTACTTTGCCTCCAACCAAATAATTTTCCTAAGCATTCTTTCTTCTTTACCAAGAATTTTAAAAGAGACAAGCATAAAGGTAGGAGCTGGGGGAGGGCAGGACGAGGGGCAGGGCTGAGGAGAAGATGAATGTGTTTTCCTAGGCCGGGGTTCTCAACATGGGGTTCGTAGGTTTCCTGGGGATTCCTGCTGTTACATATAAAACCTGCATGTGTGTTTGTGTAAGTGCCTTTTTATGGGTAGAGAATCTATACTTTCATCAGATTCTCAAAATGCTAAGTGACTCTCAAATAGGTTCAGAACCTTCTTACAGAGTTTGGAAGGATAATTCCATCCCATTTAGAGGACAGTGAGGTGGCTGATCAACCAAGAACCACGTACTGTGATTTTTTAAAATAAACTTTACTTTTTAGAGCAGTTTTATGTTCACCGCAAAATTGAGCAGAAGGTAGATATATTTCCCATATACCCGCACCCCCACGAACACACAGCATCTCCCATTATCAACATGCCCCAGCATTGTGGTACATTCGTTACCATCGATGAACCTACATTGACAAATGAATAGCACTCAAAGCCCATAGTTTACATTAGGCTTTATTCTTGGTGTTGTACATGCTTCGTGTTTGGACAAATGTAGGACACGTATCTATCATTATAGTATCAAGCAGCGTAGTTTCACTGCTCTAAGAATCCTGTGCTCTGCCTATTCAACCCTCCTTCCCTTCTAACCTCTGGTAACCACTGATCTTTTTATTGTCGCCATAGTTTTGCCTCTTTCAGAATGTCATACAGTTGGAATCACACAGTATGTAGTCTTTTCGGATTGGCTTCTTTCACTTAGTAACATGCTTTTAGGTTTCCTTCATGTCTTTTCATGGCTCGATAGCTCATTTCTCTCTACTGCTGAACAATATTCCATTGTCTGGACGTACCACAGTTCATTTATCCATTCACCTCCTGAAGGACATCTTGGTTGCTTCCAAGTCTGGCAATTATGAATAAAGCTGCTATAAACATGTTCGTGCAAGTTTTTGTGTAGATGTAACTTTTCAACTCCTTTGGGTAAAAGGAGCATGCTTGTTGGATTAATATGCATTTTATAGATTAATGAGATCTTCTTTAAGCTTATGACTTGAACACCAATCAGCCCAGAAAATTGAAAAGCTATTCTTGAGAGTGGAAAGTCCTCTCTGTCCGAGATAGCACATTCTCAAACTGGCCAGACGTTTCTGGAGCTGTGCAGTCTGGGTTCAGAGCCCAGCCCTGCCACTTATGCGCTGTGTGACCGGGACAAGTTACCCACCCTCTCTGTGCCAGTTTCCTCATGTGTTAAATGGGAATGGTAATAGTAGCATCTACCTCATAGGGTTGTGAGGTCTTGGCACAGAGTAAAGGTTAGATGTGATAAAGCGTCCAAGTACATAGGGTTGGCCGCCTTTTAAGAAGTGCTCCTGGAGATTCTGTTTGCAGGTACCGTTAACGACATTGCTGTGGACACGGGACAAAACTGAATGTGCCTATTTACGGTGAAGGCCCTGTTTTGCAAATCATCACTCATGATGCACAGGAATACCTGGTGAGTTTCTCAGCCCTAATGCAGGTGACGGCTGGTGAACCAGCTGGGCACGGCCCTGGCTCTGATGGGCCCTCTCGACGGGAGGTGTGAGAGCTGCCTGTTACAGCTGCAGAGGCTGCTTCTGGACTCAGCGACTGCGGTGATGCTAGATGCAACCCAAGTGTTTCCTGGCAACAGGGAGGGAACCAAGATGATGGGCAGAGCATCCGGACGAAGGCATGGAGCACAGCCAGTGGTTCCCTCCAGCCCCGTCCCAGGCTGCACAAGAGCCATCTACACAGTGGCACCCAACCTCTCACCTGTTCGAAGACACCTTCCCCGGGTGCCTTCTCCCACCCTCTGCTCCTCAACTTCTTTCTCTGGCCATGATTTCTTTCTTTGGCTTTACATTGTGGTCCCCCCTTCTCTGCCAAAGTCATAGAGGACCCAGGGGGCATTTAGATTCCAAATTACCTTAGAAGCTGATGATGTCAACTCTGGTTATGTGGGCCTGTAGGCAGGTGATGCTTCCAGACAAATCAGCCAGACCCAGGCTCAGTCACCAAGATGATGCACAGAAGTCCTGGCAGCAGAGGGCTAAGTCCACAGGAAGCAGCACCTCAGTGCCCAGGCTGGCAAGAGTGTGGCCCCACGTCCGGGAAGCCCCTGCACCAGGTGGTTAACACGGTGGGAGGTGGAGAACTGGGCTGAAGGTGGCACTGGACTGGAAGGACAGAGACAAGCAGAAAGGGGGGTGGAAGGGGCACTGTGTCGGAAGTGAATTAATTCAAAGGTGAAGAAATGAACGCTTTGTCCTTCTGGAGGGACTGCCCTCAGCTCAGCCTTGCTCGTGAAAACAGGGCCCGAGTCCACAGGTGGACATCAAGTGACCCCAGCTGTGAGGGGGAGGCGCCAGGACCCCATCAAGACATGACCTGGGCATGGCCATACAATAAGTCCCAAATCCCAGCACTAACCACCACCGCTGCTACAATTCAGTGCCCTCCGTAGGAGCCAGGCTTGCTTGGGGACTCTCTACAACAACCCCGTAAACTAAGCCTTCGTGTCAGAGGCTCCAAAAGTCAGGAGTGGAGACTCTGGAGCCAGGAAGCCTGGTTCAACCCCCGGCTCTGCCACTGACTAGCTATGTGGCGTTGAACTAATTTCTTAATTTTTCTGATCCTCGGTTTCCCAGTCTTTAAAATGGGTATGTCAAAAGGAGTTCCTGCCTCAGAGAGCTGCTGTGAAGGTTAAATGGAACGAGCTACATAAAGCACCAAGAAGAGTGCCCGGTGCCCAGGGACTAGAATGGCAGCTGATGTCACAGTGTTACTGTTGTTATTATTACTCCTCTTAGGCGGGCTCTCAGAGCTGTGCTCACGTGGCTGCATCAGGGGAGGAAGAGGAGCAAAGAGGTGGGCAGACTGACACTCTCTGAACAAAGGGATCTGGGTGCACCGAAAAGAACATTCTTTTAAAAATATGTTCATGTCTGTTTCCCTCTGCGCACACTTTGGAGACAGTATGAACCAACCACAAACAATCTTCCACGTGACCGTGGAATTGCACACATTGAACCATGCAGTGGAAGCACCCAAACTTTCCTGGGATGTTCTTTCAGGAAGACTGTCTGCAGAAGACAAGGGTCTTTCTTTGGTTAAAAAAGAAATCATCTGTTAGGAATGTCAATAATATAAAATAATGAAGAAATAAAAGCAAAATCCTGCAAAGCTTATTATGGCCCTAATGTGCAAATCTTTGCACATGCGTCCTCTCTCTCCTGACGCATGGTCTGCACATGTTGATTGAGCTTTAAGATAAAAGCCACCACACCCAATTATACATGTATGATGCTTGCACCCCTCTGGGCTGAGGGCCCAAAGCATCTTATACAAAGGTCATCATTTTGCAAATGTAGCTGTAGAAAGAGTAGGAGCCATCTGGGCGTGGGGACAGGTAGACATGCTGGCAGATGCAAGCAGGAAGCAAGGGACCTGAAAGGAAAGAGAAGTAACCCAGATGGGATCCTTAGAGTTAGGACGAGAAAAGGCCAAGGCGAGGTGCATGGGGATGGATATGTTTGGGGATGGGGCAAAAGTGGGGGAAATGATGGGTGGTGATGCACTGACTCATCATGATCAAGGGCCATGAACCTGAGAGGGGAAACACGAGCAGGGTTGACTCCCAGGGCTGCTGTTTCCTGGGGCTGGTCCTGAGCCAGTGTCTGGTTCTCCCCACCATGGTAGTGGAAACCTAGCCGGGAAAGACCTCATGAGCTGCAGCTGACCCTTGAACAACACAGGTCTGAACTGCGTGGGTCCACTTATACGTGGATGTTTTTTCGATTAATATATTGGAAAAAATTTTTTGAGATTTGTGACAATTTGAAAACACTTGCAGATAACTGCATAGCCTAGAAATAGCGAAAAAATGAAGAAAAATGTATGTCATGAATAAAATATATGTATATATACATATGTATAATAAAACATATGCATAAAATATAGGTAGATATGAGTCTATCCTTACATAGGCATACAGTGAGTGATATTGAATATAAAATTAATAACATGTTAGTTTTCTTACTGTTTTACAACTTTTCTTTCAAAGAATTACATTACCGTACAGTGTGCCTCTCTCCCTTGTAATTGGAGAAGATGCACATCAGCTTATTGTCACAGGTAAGTGGGTTTTTGGAAATAATAATAATAATGTTTCCAATATTGTATTGTGAACATGACTGTAATACCCTGTGCCATGAAAATGTTATAACAAGTCATTCATTTAGTGTATAGGCTGGGCTACCGCGAAGCAACTGTATTGACAACACTAGGCGACCATAAAGCAACTATATTGCTGCTTCTTTGCATGAATCATTACACTTGTAAACAAACACGAATTTCTTTTTCACGTTATCTTTTCATTGTTGATGTCGAGTGTTAGTAATACGTATAACATCTAGTGTTCTGTATCGTGTAAGATAACACTGATGTACTGACAGACAATTCATCTTATAAGCAGATGACGTAATTTACCATATGGATAAATACACTGCATGACTGTAAATGTATTTTCTCTTCCCTATGATTTTTCTTTTTTTTCACTGAAAAAAAATTTTCTTAGGATATAGTTGCTTTACAATGTTGTGTTAGTTTCTGCTGTACAGCAAAGTGGATCCGTTACACATATACATATATGCACTCTATTTTAGATTCTTTTCCCATATAGGCCATTATAGAGTATTGAATAGAGTTCTCCGTGCTAAACAGTAGGCCCTTATTAGTTATCTATTCTCTTATGATCTTCTTAACAAAATTTTCTTTTCTCTAGCTTACTTTATTGTAAGAATACATTATATAATACATATAATGTACAAAATATGGGTTAATTGACTATGTTATTGGTAAGGCTTCCATTCAATGGAAGGCCATTGGTAGTTAAGTTTTGGGGAAGTCAAAATTTAAATGTGGAGTTTCGGCTGTGACCTTGACCCTCATGTGGTCCAAGGGTCAACTGTATCACGTTTATATGTACTCGCAATATAAACAAGTGTATTTGTAATTATAATGGTGTTTGTATATATATGCATATGAATATATTTATTTAAAATGTGTCTGCACTGCTTTCCTCCAATGCCTAGTGTCCTGATACCTTGGAAGCATTTCGGAAACACTGGTTGAGTAAGGGGTGGGTAAGTAAGTGGTGGGTTTAAGGTCACAGGCCCAAGCAGGGAGCCCCTAGCCAGTCATCTTCTGGGTCAGGTGGTAGTGAAACAGCTCTTGGCCACATGCTATTCAGACTGTGAGCTCCTAGAGGGCAGGGAAGGTGGCCAGTGTCCTGGTTGACACCCCACATTGTCCACATGGTGAATATTTAGACAAATAACATGCAGAACAGAAACCAGCAAGAGGAGCTCAGGACTAGCCAAAGGTATGGCCAGGGTGTGGTCTCCAGGAGACAGATGAATCTCTGAAAATCCCTGGGTAATGAGACACATATATGCACACGTGGGAGAGGAGTCTGGAGGGAGATCTTCACCTGGACGGTCAGTGCGATGCTTCAACAAAGCACGCTGGTGCCCACAGGAATGCCCGAGCTGGAGACACAGCCCCCCAGACTGATCATTCAGCACCTGAGTTGTGTCAGAGGCCTCCGATCTGGGGCCGGGGCTGGAGATGGCCTCTGTCGCTCCTGTTGCTCCTTGCTGAGGATTGCTGCCCTGCGCACAGGAACTTTCAGTACATTGCAGGGGATCACAGGCTGCTGGGGACAAAAGCCCCCCACGCCCCCTCCAGGGCTTATTGGGCAGCTTTGGAGGGTGGCTCAGAGACTCGCCACCTCTTTTTCTCCCTTCTTCCTTCCCCTTCTTGCTCCCCCACTTCCAAGACTGCAGAGTGGGAGAAAGTCATGCATTAAATGTTTGGAAAGGATTAGTCCATAAAGCCAGATCAGATGGTTAGCTTTGGGGGGGTGAGGGAGGATGAAGTTAGATCCTTCACTTTAACCTAGACTACAATTAATTCCAGATGGCTTAAAGAATTAAATGTAAAACATGGAGCCATTAAAAAAAAAAGAACTTCAAAGGTGCAACGGGTTAGAGGATGATCCCACAGATGAATTTCCCAAACATAAAAGCAAGGGAAGGAGTCACAAAGAAAGGCTTGTTAGACATGAATACGTAGAGATGCAAAGCTTCTCCACACCAAAAAGACACCCTAACAAATTAAAGGGCAAGTCACAAAATGTTTGCAGCATGTACAACAGTAACATGTACAATAGAGTTCATATTATTAATATTTAAAGTATTTTTACAAAACAATTTAAAAAATGGAAAAGTTAGAAAAATGGGTAAGAAACACAAATATATTTCACAAAACAAATACAAACGGATTAATGTACATATGAAGATGGTAAAAACAGCTGGAAATCAAATAAATATTATTTAAACCAACAACAAAATAAGCATTTTACTTATCACAATTAGCAAAAATTTTGAAAATTCTGTCATTCTAAGGATGTGATTGTGATCATATGAGCACATTGCCATAAGTCAGTGCAACTTTTCTGGAAAAGGAAGTGGCAATATGTATAAAGGATATTAAATACATGCCTACTCTTTTTTTTTAAATTTTATTTATTTACTTATTTTGGCTGCATTGGGTCTTTGTTGCTGCTCACAGGCTTTCTGTAGTTGTGGTGAGCCCCAGTGGCTACTCCTCGTTGTGGTGCGCAGGCTTCTTATTGTGGCGACGTCTCTTGTTGCAGAACACAGGTTCTAGGCACACAGGCTTCAGTAGTTGCAGCACGTGGGCTCAGTAGTTGTGGCACATGGGCTTAGTTGCTCTGCAGCATGTGGGATCTTCCTGGACCAGGGATGGAACCCGTGTCCCCTGCATCGGCAGGTGGATTCTTAACCACTGTGCCGCCAGGGAAATCCCTACATGCCTACTCTTTGAAAGGCAATTCCTACTTTTGCAATCTCTTCTAAGGAAATAATAAAAGACATAAAGACATGGATAAAGGCTTTCATTTAAAGACATTCCACGCAGCATTATTTATAACATTGGGAAACTGGGAAAAGCCCAAATGTCCATCAGCCGGCAATTCATTTGAAAAAGGGACATCCATGTAATGTGCTATCAATTAACCAATGACACCCATAGCTCAATGCTAAGTGAATAAGACTGCACCATAGAAAACTGTATACAAATATGATCCCAGTTTTGGAGAGTCTCTCTCTTCTCCCTCATTTCTCTCTGTCTCTATCTCTCTCTATCTCTGTCTCTCTTCCCCTCTCAATCTCTCTTTCTCTTTCTTTCTGTCTCTCTCTACATTTCTCTCTCTCTCTCTCTCTCTCACACACACACACACACACACAGCTACAAGGAAATTAACCAAAATATTAATAGAAGTTACATAATTTTTTGTACTTTTTGAAACAAGCATATACTTCTATGATTAGAAAAATAAACCCACAGTCATCTTTTAAGTTACACAGTGAGAATAAGCCCCACCTTTTAACCATGGGTTGATGGCACAAGCTCTGCTAGCTGGTTGAGTGCACAGTTACATGACTGTGGCCGTGGCCACCCAGATACCGGAGCCGTGGTTGGGGTATTTTAATAGACCATAGAAAATGATGGCAACCTGGGATTCTAGTAAATTCTTCCACAGGGGATTTTTGTGGAATTCCACCCTGAGAGTTATCCAATGTGGACTCACCTCCCTGACTTCTGAAAATATGATCAGAGGAAGTGCCTCAGGCGTGGGGGGCGGGGCATGGCGCGACAGTTTAGAGCAGCAGTCAGCAAACTATGGCCCAAGGGCCAAATCCAGCCCGCCCCCTCTCTGGTACATCCACAAGCTAAGAACCATTTTTATATTTTTCAATGATTATGTTAGTACCTCCGTAATATCCTCGAGCTTGACTCTAGGACCACAAAGCCTGAGGTATTTACTAGCTGGCTCCTCCCCCCACCTTGGTGTTTGGCTTGTTTGTAGTTTGAACATATGTACACTTTAGTCAAATACTAGTAGCAACTTTCAAAAAGCAGTGCCTCTTTTGAAAACTAACAAAAGTGATATTACCTGTGGTTGGGAGAACATATATGCAGGGAAACTTACTCTCTGGTACTACTGGGAAGGGTGAACTTTTTCTTCTCTTTCTTTGTAAGAATTTGAAATTACATATTGAAAAGGCTTCACTGATACCAACTTATTTACTTCGCAGTTCCACTTTTTGGAATTTATTCTAAGGAATCTTATATGTGTGCACAAAGACCTAGCTACAGCAGTGTTCACTGAAGCATTGACTGTGGAATTGAAAAATTGCAACCAGCCTCAGTGTCCAGCAATCTGAAACTTGTTGGACATCCACTGATGTCATGTTATGTGGCTCTAATATGTACATTATTGATAGACATGAACATATGTTCATGATAAAGTGTGGAGTAAGACAAAATAGATTATAGCCATGGTACAATATGAGCCCACATTGTATGATTACTAGCATGCATAGAAAATCCCCTAGAAGAAGATAAACAAAAATGCCAAGACAACATACCTCTGTGTGTTGGGATTGTGGATAATTTTTATTTTCTCCTTTTTACTTCTCTGGCCATTAGGATTTTTATACAAGAAACATAGATTATTTTTGCCTCTGCTCCCTTCCCACCTGTACACCCTGACAAAGTAGACCAAAAGTTCATAAACATACTGTCACCAAGCAGGACCCTATAGGGCCTTCCCAGAACAGACCCCACCCACCCCCCACATCCTCCACCGACCTCTTGTCTGTAGAAAGCTTTAGCCTCCTAGGCCTTCCCTGAGTTCCAAGAAGGAAATTTAATCAGAGAAGTGAGAAAAGGCAGAAAGAAAGGAACACAGTCAAGCGAGACAAAATAACAATCACGTAGCCATTAAACAAAGTCAAGGACCTTTAGCTCCTCCTCAAGGGCTGTAGATAACATTCTGAGCCACATTCTTTGGGCTGTTCTGTAGATACTGAAGCCCCCACCAGGTGGAAGACGTGAACTGCAAGCTGGCCACAAGCATGTTGAGCCCAGACAGGTTGGAACCAGAAGGCTGATGATGCTGACTCCTGACTACCTCAGCACCAATCGGAAGACTGTCCATGAGCTGATCACACACCCCACAGACCCCACCCCCCACCCTCACCCCGCGTCTTTAAAAACCTTTCCTGAAAGCCATCAGGGAGTTCGGGCCTTTTAAGCCCTGGCTACCTAAACTCCTTGCTTGGCACCCTGCGATAAACACCGCACTTTCTTTCCCCACAGCCTGGTGTCAGTAGATTGGCTTTACTGCGTGCAGGTAAGAAAACCCAAGTTTGATTCAGTAACAATACAATCTTACCGACAAGTCCTGTAACATCTTACAGAAGTGTTGTACAAATACTGTTTGGAATTAATTTTCATCTAGGTTGAAGTGAGGTGTCTAGCTTTATCCCTCTCCTCCCCACCCAAGCCAACCAACTGATCTGATCCTTTGCAAACTTTTAATGTGCATGTCTTCTGTGTATCTTAACTGTACCAGAAAGCTCCATGTTTCTACTGTCTTTTGCTGGAAAATAATGTACCCTAAATTTAGTGGCTTAAAACAGCCACCATTTTATTATGTGTTTAAGATGTTGCAAATTGGATAGTTGAGGGGCAGGGGGAGAGCTTGTCTCTGCTCCACATGGTACCAACTTGGTAGCTTGAGCAGCTAGGGCTGGATGACATGGTTCAGCTTGGTTCGTGTGCCTGGGGCCTCGGCTGTCACTATCGGGGGGGGGGGGGGTGTTGTCCGCTATTCTCCGTGTGGCTTCTTCACACAGTTAGCTTGGGCTTCCTCCTGGCACATTCATCTTTTGGTGATTGGACTTCTTCCATGGCTGGCTTCCCCAGAGCACAGAAGCTGAAGCTACTGGACTTTTAAAAGGTATAGATCCAGAACTGGCTCACCATCACTCTTGACACACTTTAATCTTTAAAGCAGGTCCAGGCCAACCCAGATTCAGGGGAAGGGAACACTGGGAGGGACCTGTATTCACTGGAGACACCCGAGGAAACAATCTCCCACACTCAGCGTTTACAGGAATATTTTGGCAAGTTCTCTGGAAATGTACACTGGTTGATTACCAATATGATTTATATTTCCATATATAGGAATTCTTAAACTCAGCAATGCTGTGAAAGGATGATTCGTTACATATTTTACTACTAATTTGCACCTCTCGTTTGACATCGTGTGTATTTGATCAGTTCAAACACCCAGCAAGGTAACTGTCCTTAAAATATCAACATCTACTTATCATTCCCTTAAAAGCAGCTAATGGCATCAATACATTTGAGCTCAAATATTGCTTAGGCTCCAGCCTTTTGTGGTGAGATTCACGTTAGGCTAAGTATTTTGGATACAGCTTCCAAAAACTTTTCCACCCAGTTTTATCACAGATTTTCAGGAAGGACTAAGGGAGGCTACAGACATTCCGCTGAAGTTGCTCTGGCTGTGGTGCGCAGGGGACACGTTGCCTGGTGGGTGGAGGAGCATGTGGAAACCCGGAAGGTCAACAGCTAAGCCTCTTGACCCCGCCATCCCCATTGTCTGCCCCATCTCCCCCAGGACGAGAAACTTGCTCCTCAGCTTCCTCTGTTCTCTTCTGTATTTTCAACCTCTCCTTGTCTGCTGGTTCATTGTAAAATATTATGAAACTCAAGTTCATCTCAGATTAAGACAGTACCAGCAACACACACTAAATGTGTGTGTGTGTCCCTCAGCTCCTTGTATCCAACCAATACTGTTGTCGTGACTTTCGTCTTTTCTCATACCCAACTTCTCACAGAAGAGCCTCTACTCACTGTCTGCCCTTCCCCACCTCCAATCCTCACCCAGTCCCCCCTTTCCTGAGAGGTCCAGACAAAGCTCACCTATGACCGCTGCCACCAAATCCCCAATAGATCCCCTTCAATCATATGGCTGAACTTCTCCACAGCACAGAACACTTTGATCCTTCAATCTGTTCTTCTTGGGACATTCTCTTCCTTGGCTTAATTCTTAGAGCATCTCAGTTGTCTTCCCATTTCTCAAACCAGCCTCCTTTGCAGGCTCCTTTTTTCTCTGCCTGCAGCTTGAATAGTGATATGCCCCCTAAAGGCTATGCTTGATCCTCTTTTTGCCCTTAAGTTTGTTCCAAACCAGAGGTTCTTAATCTTAAGTCCCCGACTTCATTGTGATTCTGGAACCAGAAACCCTATGAAGATTTTTGAGTGTGTTCTTTTTTCTGGCAGAAGGCCAAAGCTTTTGATAGATTCCGCAAGACTGCTATGACCATAAAAGGGGGAAACCTGTTGTCTTAGGTCATTTCACCTGCTGTCCTGACTTCATCAGTCCTCCACAGGGTGACAATTTGTGAATCTTCATCTCCAGCCCCTACATCTTTCTTAAGCCCTAGTTCTGTGTGTCCAACCTAGATGTCTCACAATTATTCTTAGGTGACTCAGATCAAACTCATTATATGCAAAATCCATTTTATTATCGTCCCCTGAAAGCTGGGTCCTTCTTTCCTTTTACCAAAGCTCCCAATCTAGAAAGTGATCTCTTTTCCTGATCCTATGTTGAATCAGTGGCCAAGCCCATTAATTCCACTCCTTTTACATTGTTACTGGGCCTGTATCTTTCTGCCATCTCCACCTTAATGCCTTGGTTTAAGTTAGGAGTTGATTAACTTTTTCTATAAGGGGCCAAACAGTAAATATTTTAGGCTTTGTGGGCCGTGTGGTCTCTGTCACAACTACTCAACTCTCTCATTGTAGCTCACAAACCGTCCTAGATAATAGGTAAATAAATAAATGTGCTGTGTTCCAACAGAGCTACTCCCAGACACTGAAGTTTGCCTTTTATATAATTTTTACATGTGACAATATATTATTCATCTTTTGATTTTTCTCAACCATTTAAAAATGTAAAATCCATTCTTAGCTCCTGGGCTGTACAAAAACAGATGGCAAGCCAGATTTGGACCATGGGCCATAGTTTGTCAACTCCTAGCTTAAGACATCACATCTCTTTCCCGAAACAATCTTTCCTTCTCCAGGATTCCTGCCTCAGTTCTGCCTCCCACGGTGCTCTTACAGTGATCTTCCTAAGAAGGAAACTGTGCATGCCACTGTCCAGCTCAAAACCCCGACAGCTCCCCATTAACCTAAGAGTAGGCTTTCTCAACGTTGGCATCTGATACTTGGGACTGGATAATTCTTTGGTGGTGAGGGAGGGGGAGCTGTCCTGTGCATTCAGAACGTTCAGGATATCCCTAGCCTCTACCCAGCAGCTGCTAGTAGCATCCCTACCTCCCTGGTGGTGACAATCAAAAATCAAAAATGTCTTCGGATACTGGGAACTGGCCCCTGTTGAGAATCCTGGGAGTAAAGCCCACGTTCCCTGCAGAACACAAGGTCCTCCCTGATTTGGCCCTGCCTTGTTTGCTACCCATACTCCAGCCATGCTGGGCCACCTATAGTTCTCCAGGAACACCAGTCTTTTCACCCCCTCCACAAATCCCCTGCCCTCCTGCCCGCTGGGGTAAATGCCCACTCATGGTTCAACATTTGGTGCATCCCCGTCTTGTGCATCTTGACAGCATGAGGAGATTTGAGCTTCTCCTCTACTGTGTCCTCATGGTCACCCCTACATTCTTCCATCAAAGCCCCTAAAATACCCTCAAGCCCCGATTTTCATGTTTGTCTCCCATCATAGATTGCAAGCCCCTTGAGAGCTTGGGGCGTGCCCGATTCCTCTCTGTAGCTTCAGTACATGGTTGAATGCAACTGAGGCTTGGACATCCAGCATCTGTAATGATAGAGCCCAAGATCAAGGATTTTCACAGTAGTGCCAGAGCCAGAAGACCCGTCTGTCCTAACCCCAAACCCTCTACCCTCACTCTGCCATATTGACCCCTGGGCCTCAGCTGTTGGTTTAGATATCTGAAGACTTTGCTCTAACCATTTCTGGTGAAAAGGATAAACTGGGGAAGACATTTTAGACACGTGTTGCTGCGCCCAAGATCATCGACCCCCTGTTAAAGCTCTGGAATTCACTAGCTGTGCCAGTGGGTGAGGGCACACTGCCTTAGAGCGTGTGACAGGCCTCTGCGCAAACCCAGACCAAGGTGACCTTCGGCTCACTGAGACCGGGTAAACCAAGGTCAGTGGAAACATAAACACAAGATGCACCCAGATCCCAGGAATCTGGATCCTTGCCTGTCACAGAGGATTTTCTAGCAGCTGCGAGCTGAGAAAAATTCCTATAATTAACCCATGCTAAAGGGTAATATTATGACACATGATTTTTGCAGCAGGCTCTTAAGCACCTCGGAGCAACGGGCAGCCACACAGCTTACGGCAGCCGTGCACTCTCTGAGGCGGGTGGCTCAGAGGAGTTTTAGAAAAGCATTCACAGCGCTGAGACATCAAGCCTCTGGTTTTTATTTCCGAAACCTAAACCTTGATAGGGCATGGAAGTCGCCAAGAGGATTATAAAACAAAGGCAAGAAATTGACAAGTGGCCTGGACCCTACAGAGCCTGGGGACAGTTCTGCTTGTGCATCTGGAGGGGAGCAGTGCCGCGGACAAAGGGCATCTAGCTGGCAATCTTACTCCACCCAACACCCCAAGCCCCTGTTTTGGACACGAGGGATGGACTTCATTCAGGAAGCTCCCTCCGCCTGAGTCAGAACCCTCGGCCTCCTCTTGCACTTCCCTCCCACATGTGAAAACCATCGTCAGTCTGATCTGCGGCAGGAAGTAGGGACCCCCCAGAGCCCCACTGGAGATGGTACAGGGGGAAGCACTGGGCGTATCAGACCTTGATGCCTGGCAGCTGGAGGGCAGGCTGCGACCACCTCTCCACCATCCATCCTACAGAGGAGGCGCCTGAGGCCAGGGACCGAGACCACCTGGCCAGGGAGGGTCACCTGCCAGAATGGGACTGAGGGTGCTCTAAGGCTCTGCTTTCTCTCAAACACCCAGCAACAGAGGGCGGGTCCCATAAATGGTGGTATTTCCCCTCCGTGGAGAACTACGCAGCCTTCTAGAGAACGGGGTTACTCTTGAAGGGCTGATATGAAACAATCTTCAAGACAGGCTGCAAAGTGAAAAAAAAAGCCAAGTGCAGAACCTCACTCGGGTGAAGAAAGATTAAACATATGTATTTGCTTGGATGCGGTAGTGGGTTGAATCGCATCGCCCCCAAAGATGTGTCCAAGTCTTAACGCCCAGTATCTGTGAATGTGACTTATTTGGAAATAGGGTCTTTGCAGATGTTATCAAGTTGAGGATCTTGAGAAGAGATCATCCTGGATTTGGGACAGGCCCTAAATCTTAGTTCGCCAACCAGGGATTGAATCCAGGCCTTTGGCAGTGAAAGCACAGAGTCCTAACCACTGGACCACCAGGGAATTCCTGGAGAGGGAGCTTTAAGATACATAGAGAAAAGGCACGTGAAAATGGAGGCAGAGATTGAACTTATGTTGCCACAAACCAAAGACTACCTGGGGCTACCAGAAGCTGGAAGAGACAAGGAAGGATCCTTCCCTAGAGGTTTCAAAGGGAGCAGAGCCCTGCTGACACCTTATACTTGGACTTCTGGCCTCCAGAACTGTGAGAGAATAAATTTGTAGAGTTTTAAGCCACCACGTTTGTGGTCATCTGTTACGGCAGCCCTAGGAAGCAAAGGCCAACTGATAAGAATATTTGTGGAAGTTAACATATTTTATAGAATACAAGATCAATATGAAAAAAAAATCAATAATTAACAAATAACTAGAACATGAAAGATTTAAACTCTACCATTTATAATAGGATCAACCATGTTAACTACCTAGGAATAAATATAACGAAAGATATGCAGGACCTCTACACACACAAAGTAAAATGTTATTAAGAAAAAGTAAAGGTTTGATAAATGAAGGTCTATATTAAGTTTATGGATTGGAAGGCTCAGGAATGTAAAGATATCAGTTCTCTTCAAATGGATTAATACAGTCACAACATAGGTTAAATGCAACCACAATCAAAATCTAGGTAGATATTTGTGAAAATTGATAGGCTGATTCTAAAATGCATGTGAAAGTCCAAAAGTTCAGCAACAGCCAAGACAGTACCAAGGAACAACAAGAAAGCTAGAACGCTTATCTTCCCTGGAAAGTAGAACTTACTACCAAGCTGGTCATTAAAATAGTGTGTTATCGGCAAAGAGACAGACAAATAGACCAACGGAACAGAATAAAGCACCCCAGAACAGAACTGCATACAAAGGAACATTTTGGTTTTTGATTTATAACAAAAGATTTGCACTGCAAAACAGAGGGGAAACGGGGACTTTTCAATACCTGATTCTGGGTCAACTGGCTATCCGTAGGGGAAAATATTTCTGTCAGCCTCCTCACACCATACATGGAAATCAATTTCAGATTAGTTGTAGGTTTAAATGTGAACAGCAAAACAATAACAGTTCTAGAAATACAACAGGGGAATGCCTGCATGACACTGGAGTCAGCACAGATTTCTTCAAGACACGTAAAACAATAACCATAGTGGAAAATATTGATTTACTGTATTTCACCAAAACAGAGAACTTCAGTTCATCGAAAGACACTAGGAAGAGAGTGGAAAGGGAAAACCTCATAGAAGAGCCTATCCTAAGGAGCAGTGAAAATAAATAAAAGCCACAAAAAAGCAAGTTTGTGGTAATTTGTTATGGCAACCCTGGGAAACTAGCACAAGATGCCCAAGGCATTTTGGAAATGAATTTAGATCTGAAATTCCCTGTCACAGGTCTGCCACGGATCAGGCCCTGCTGAGGCCACAGCCAGAAGATTTTCAATTAGATCAAAAAATAAAATAAGTGCAAATAAATAAAAAGGTGGTCAGTCTCATCAGTCATCAGAGAAACGCAGATGAAAGCCGAAAGAAAAACCATACACACCCATCAGAAAAGCTTAAAACGATGAAGTGTCACCAAAACATTTGGTGGCAAAGATATGGAACAAGTGGAGCTCTTAATATGCTTCTAAGTAGAAGGTAAAATGGCACAAAATTTCTGGAAAACATTGGCAGTATTTATTCAAGTTGTACCTATATATACTGTTTACTCAAAGACAAGAATGTGCATAGCCTCATTGTTAGTAATCATTCAAAAATTAAACCACCCAGACGCCCATTAACAAGAGAATGGATAAAGAAATCTATGATATCTTCATCCCATGACACTAAGTCACAATGGAATGAATGCAGCACAGCTACAGGCAAAAACAAAATTCGAGGGAAAGAAGCCTGGCTCAAAAGAAGACAAACATAAAATACTGAAACACTAACCTACGGTGTTAGAATGCAGAGTAGGGGGAAGGGCGTGGGCATTGGGAGGAAACCTGAAGATCCTGCTAAGGACCGCCTTTTTAATTCATTCATTCATTAATTACTTGCCTGCATTGGGTCTTCGTTGCTGCACTCGGGCTTTCTCTAGTTGTGGCGAGCAGGGGCTACTCTTCATTGTGGTGCAAGGGTTCCTCATTGTGGTGGCTTCTCTTACTGTGGAGCACAGACTCTAGGCGTGCGGGCTTCAGTAGCTGTGGCGCTCGGGTTCAACAGTTGTGGCGCATGGGCTTAGTTGTTCCGCGGCACGTGCGATCTTCCCGGAGCAGGGATTGAACTCGTGTCCCCTGCATTGCCAGGCAGAGTCTTAACCACTGCACCACCTAGGAAGTCCCAGGACCCCTTTCTTGAGCTGGGTGTGGTTACATTTGTGTGTCCATTTGTGGTCATTCACTGGATTGTACATTTCTGATGTGTATGTGTGTAGGGGGCACTTTCATGTACAGATCTTAAGATAGCAAGTCACATTTTCTTTTAAAAAGGCTTTAGAAAAGACCAGAAAAGCTCAGACTTTCAAGACAAAACAAATCTCAAAGCCTTGAAAAAATGTTACTATTGGAGGAGGTAGAAATGAAAGGGCAGTATGAGTTTTTAAAAGAAATGTTCTGATTACACCTCTTTCTTCCCCTTTTCCCTCTTGCTGCACACCTTTAGGGAGCAGAAACCCCTCCAATGGGGAGAGAGGACGGGTGGGAAGGCAGGAGAGAATGGAAAGATAGGGAGAGAAAATGAGCAGGAGGTATTTGGGACCAGACAAAAAACCACTGCTTGGGAGTTCCCTAGTGGTCCAGTGGTTAAGAATCCGCCCAGCCCAAAGGTCCCTGAAGAGGGCAGACGAAGCCAGCCCAGCTATAGCTTCAAGCCCGTGATCGTGTCATTTCCTCCTCTTCCTCCTCCTCCTTTCCCACATCACCCCTTCTGCTTCCTTTTTGTTATCTGACCTTGCCTCTCACCAAGCTCTGTGGGTCCACGGGTCTCATTGAGTGATTTTTCTGTCACTGCATCCAAGCTTTTACCATGCCTTCAGCACTGTCTTAAGTGCTGCAGCTAGAACAGTGCACCTCCTAGAACAGTGCACCTAGAACCGTGCTGAAGGCATTGTAGAAGCTCAATAGATGTTCATCCAATAAATCAGTGTGAATAAATGTGACACAATGTGTCACACATACACGTTCAGTCAAATAGACTCAGGTCTGCAGGTCATTCTCCAAATTCACCTGCGCCCTTTCCTGGCCTGTTCTGTGCCGGGAGGCTGACTCCCTGCCTGAACTACCCAGGCCCTCTGGGTGGCTGGCTGCTGTGCTCCAGCAGTAAATGGGGGCCCAGGAGGGGAGAGGGTGGCAGCAGTTCTCCCCATGCGTTTGACAGGCCCTCACGGGGCCCAGAGGACACCACTTCCTCACCCTCCCTCCAGGCCCAGGGGTGGGAACAGCATCCCCTCTTGTTAGCACTTGGGAGCCCCCCATCCTTGGTCCTTCCCTCATCCCCCCACAGGTTAGGAAGCTGAGCCTTCATCACGGTCTTTCTATCTACACCATTTGGGAGGAAGTGTTTCTTGCTGGAATCCTGTCTGATAAATCAGGCAACTCTCCTTTTCTATGTATACACAAATAGTGTGGGCATGAATTTTCTTTCTTTTCTCTTTAAACATTTTTTGAAATTTTGCAACTCTATTTTTATACCATTCTCTGTTACTGACATACTAACGAAAGTGCCTTGTATCTGCACTGTGGTTGTGTGTGTGTGTGTGTGTGTTTGCCATCAAGGGAGAACTTTTATTATAACTGTATAAAATTTAGAACCATCTAAAGAACAAACAATATCTTAAACAAAACAGAAAGGTTTAAAAAATTACAAAGTAAGAAAAAATGGTTGTAAAATTTTAACTCCCCTAAATTACCTTGTGAATTTAGGGCTAATCTAATAAATATATTGTTAAATTTGAATGGAGTGTTGTTGTCTAGGGTTTTTTCCCAACTGTTTAAAAAAAAAATAATCAACATTTATTCAGGTAGATGTTACTTGCAAAGACTTCTAATAACAGCTCATGGCATACAAAAACCGCCTTTATTGTTTTAAGTGTCTGAATCCATGTTAAACTTCAATGATGGTCAGAGTAATAATAAACGTTTTATTTAAATCAAAATACTACAACCGTACTTATCTAATTCTAGAGGGTCAGAGGTAAAAATAACGTTTTCATAAGAATTATATGAGGAATATATTAAAAACAAGAACTCAAGGATTAAATGAAACTTTAAAAATACTATCTTAAAACTATAAAATCTATTTGAATAAGAGCAATTGTGGCATCAGTTAAAGGACAGTAGCTAAGCTAAAAAGAGATAAATCAAAATTACTTTAAAGAGAAAACAAGCAGGTGTTGTGCTGTGGCTGTGAGTATTCAGAACTTGGCCACTGGGGAAGCTGAGTCAAACCTGCAGGTGGCCTCAGATCCCTGAGCCCTCAGGGCATGACCCTCCTCCTCCCTGGGGAGCCTGATGACCCTGGGCATCCCCCGACACTTTGCGGCCTCCGTGGGCTTCGAATGGAGCAGCAGGAGCACCAAAGCCCCTTGGGAAAGGCTGGAACTTGGACTCGACCTTGGCCAGCATGTGTCTGTAGCGCTCATTTTCTTTCCTAAGCTCCTTGAGCTTTCTCTCGGTTGACACAGCTGCCATCCGGCGTGCTTCAGCTCTCTTCTCATCGATGTAGATCTCGTTTTGATGGTAGGAACTGATCCTCTTCCATCCTTTGCCCAGGTCTTCTGCCATCTTCTCATAGAGGTCACGAACCTCAGTTGCGGACTTTATCTTTTTACACACGCTGGCAAGTTTCTTCTCCACTTCTAAGCAGTGCAGTTCCTCCTCAAGAAATTTTTTCTGAAGTTTTGTTAAATCATCTTTAAATATCTTCCTCAGAGTTTGAAGCCGCTGCTTCAGCTGCTGAATATCTCCTTCCAGCTGTGAATTCTTGCACCGCAGAGACATTTCTTCTGCTTCAAAACTTGATATTTGTCCTGGAAGCCCTTCATTCATTTGCTCCTCTTCCCACAGTGGTTGGGCTCTTTCTTTAGGACTCCAAAGGGATGTATTGAAGTCAGCATCACCAATGACACCCTTCAGATCAGCTTCTGACCAATAGATGGATCGAGGGCTGTTTTCTGCTTCCTTCTTTTGTGGGACTTTCAAGTTCCCGTCACCTACATGATCTCCAAGGAGGTCAAGCAAGGGGATGGTCTTCAGAATGTGCTCAGCCGTTGATGTCAGTTGGCTGATTTTACCATTCAGGACCTCCTCTGCTCGTGACTTTGACTTTGGCGCCAGCCTTTCTTTCTCCTTCATTTTCTTGAGTCTCTGCTTCTGCCTAGCAATTTCTTGGGCAAGTAGTTCTGAACCTTCTGGAAAACAAGTGATCTTATTCAAATCACCCATCGTCTTCTGAAATTTTTCTCCACCCTTCTTTGAGGACTTTAAGATGGAGTTTCTATCAGTCACTTGGGGAAGTAGAAGACGCTGGTTGTCCTGTGCCTTTTCTGGAAATTTGACGTTGCCCCGACATGATGACTTGCTCAGCACTGCCTTCATCGCCAAGAAGCACAGGGTTTGTAACGTGGGAGGACTGGCCTCTGCCCCAGGGGACCTGAGGACTTTATCGGCTCGTGCCGTTGGTCCATCATTCTCATTCTCACGACGTATTCCACAGACTTCATCATGGGCAGGACTCCTTTTGTCTAGCAACTTTACATTTTTTGAAGTGTGTCTTCTCTTTACTATCACAAGTAGCATCACAACACAGACCAGGATCTTCCAGGAAAAGGAAGGGGGATCTGGGATATTCTTCAAGCTTTCGGAAACCACCAGAAGAGCACCCCACAGGTGCTCCAGGATCAACTGGAAAGTGGATCCAGAGGCAGGCAGCAGACCCTTCATGGCTGCGAGGGCTCCACAGCTCTGCCTCTGAGAGTCAGTGTCCAGCGGCTCCAACTGTCCACTCAGAACCCTGCAGAGTGTTCCATCTCCAAGGTAAACAACTGCTCTGTAACCAGGGTAGATCAGTTGGCCTAGGAGAGGGGGAGGGGCCAGCCAGGTTCCAGGAAATAGTTCTCCCTAACTGCTCTGAAACAGAAAGTGATCTCACTTATACAGATGGTTGGGGAGGTGGAAAGGGCTGGTCTCAGCCCAGAGCTTGACCACTCTAGTCCTCACCTGGCCCTACAGCAAACCTAGGGGGTCAGAGCAGGGCCAGGCTCTGTCTGTTTTCATGTACAAGAGCACATCGGGGCAGATTAGTGCGCTTTGTTCCCAAGTGAGGCCCATTTCCCTGATTTAAGTTTCCTCCTGCTACAGGGAAGTCTGGTGCTGCCCCCAAAGGTCCCAGGGATCTGCCTTCTCTGTGGCTCTCTCTCCTTTGTGTGTGGTCACTGTGGACAGGCAGGCAGGGGCACTGGACTGAAAGGTATCCCCAAAGGCATTAACTAAAGACTTCAGTCCTAACAAATCAGAACTGGCAGGGCCTTATGTCAGGGATTTTCTGCAGAGCCAGTTTTGTTCAACCCAAGTGTTCTAGGAGGAGGTGACTCAGCTGCAGGAGTGACACAGTGACCAGAGCTCTTCCTCCACCTTCAGCCCATGCCTCCCAATGTGGTCCCAGGGAAGGTCTCAGATCCACTGAGTCCTATTCAGAAATGGGCCTCTGGGGAGGGGGCGAGCCCTTCTTCCGGCTGAATTGCCCTCTTTTATTTCATTAAACCACATCTCACTCTCCTAGTATCTCTCTGGCAGACCAAAGAGGGGACTCAGAGCCCCCTTGTCCATCGCCTGGGACTCTGTCATGAGCCTCTTATCCCCAGTCCCTCCACCCAGGAGGGAAACAAGAGAACTGTCATCAGAGGCCAGTCTGGGGGACCTGAGGGGTGTCAGGGCTCAGGTCACAGGGCCTCCGTGGGTGGAGAGAGCTGAGGCTCTGACCAGGCCTGGTCGTGATGGGAGGAGGGGACCAAGTGCCCACAGTGAGCATTGTTTCTTTTTTTAAATTTTTAATTAGACTATTTTAAAAGAGCACATTTAGGGTCAAAGAAAAATTGAGCAGAAAGAGTAAAGACTTTACCTAAATGTCTTTGTCTCCCCGTAAAATGTCCCCTGCTATTACTACCTCGTCTTAGTGCGGTGCATTTGTGACGACTGGTAAACTAACTGATGCATTGTTATTGACTGAAGTCCATCATTTACATCGGGGTTCACTCCTTGTCCTGTGCAGTTCTGTAAATTTGACAAATGGGTAATGTCATGTATCCACCATTATAGTATCACACATAATAGTGTTACAGCCCTAAAACTCCACTGTGCCCCACCCACTCCTCCCTCTCTCTCTCCTCTGGAACTGCTGGAAACCACTGATGACCTCCTTGTTCTGAAGTCAGCTTTGTCTGATATTTATATACCTGATCTCATTTTCTTTCAATTAGGGTTAGCATGGTATATCTTCCTCAGTCCCTTTACTTCTCATCTAATTATGTCTTTAAAGTACGTTTGTTGTAGACAGCCCGGAGGTGGGTGATGTTTTTTGATTCACACTGATGGGGTCTGTCATTTAATTCATGTATTTAGACCTTTGATTTTAAAATGATCATTGCTGTATTTGGACTAATATAAGTTTTCTGTTCAGTGTCTTTCACTACTTTTTGCTCTTTCACTCTTTTTTGCCATCTGTGGTTTTCACTGAGCATTTTATATGATCTCATTTTGTCTCCTCTTTTAGCATATCAATTATACTTCTTTTAAAGAAAGATATTTAGCAGTTTCCCTTGTGTTGCAATATACATTTGCAACTAATCCAGGTCCACTTTCAAATAACATTATACCAGTTTATGTGTAGTACAAACACCTTAGTATTCCCAATTTCTCTTTTCCATCTCTTATGACATACTGTCATTCATATCACTTATCCATAAGCTATAATCACACAATATATTGTTGCTATTATTATTTTGAACAAATTATCTGTTAGATAAATCAAGAATTATAAAATATTTGATTTTACTTTCATTTATTTCTTCTGTAATGCTCTTCCTTTTTCATGTAGTTCTGGGTCTCTAACCTGCGTCATTTTTCCTTCCCTTTGAAGAAATGCTTTTAACAATTCTTGCAAGGCAGGTCTATTCAGGACAAATTCCCTTGATTTTTGTCTGAGAGAGTCTTTGTTTCCCCTTCACGTTTTAAAAAAAATAAATTTATTTATTTATTTATTGGCTGTGTTGGGTCTTCGATGCTGCACGCGGGCTTTCTCTAGTTGTGGTGAGTGGGGGCTACTCTTTGTTATGGTGCGCGCGCTCCTCATTGCCATGGCTTCTCTTGTTGCAGAGCCTGGGCTCTAGGCGCATGGGCTTCAGTAGTTGTGGCACATGGGCTCAATAGTTGTGGCTCATGGGCTCAATAGTTGTGGCTCATGGGCTCTAAAGCGCAGGCTCAATAGTTGTGGCACATGGGCTTAGTTGCTTCATGGCATGTGGGATCTTCCTGGAGCAGGGCTCGAACCCATATCCCTTGCCTTGGCGGATTCTTAACCACTGCTCCATCTAGGAAGCCCCTCCCCTTCACTTTTGAAGGATAATTTTGCAGAGTACAGAATTCTAGGTTGGTGGGTTTTTTCTTTCAACACTATAAATATTTCATTCCACTATCTTTTCTCTAACGTGGTTTCTGAACAGAAATCCAATGTAATTCTTATCCTTGTTCCTCTGTAAGTAAGGATTTTTCCCCTCCTCTGGCTTCTTTCAAGATTTCCTCTGTGTTTTTGATTTCCTGCAGTTTGAATAGGATATGCTTGGGTGTCGTGTCACTACCACGTGCACGCTGCTTCAGGATCACTGTGTTCCTGCAGCGTTAAAGTGGGAACTCCCTTTGAAGACACACACACGCACACCAAACCATGTCAAGAAATTCTAAATCAGGAAAATAGGAGGGTGCCTCAGCATTTACATGTTACCTGACAAGTTCCCAGACCATGTTTTACAGGATCCTGGAAACATGCGTTAAGTGACCCATCCTGTCTATCCATCAGCCTGGCAAATAAACGCCTTGATTTATGTGGTGCTTTGGGTTTCGATGGCAAATTTCCCCCAAACTAAAGATATGCCTGTGCGTATGCTTCTCAAAGGAGAAGCATGCAGAGGAGTGATGATCCCGCAGAGAAAGGCCCGGTTGTGACCCCTGTGTGCAGCACGAAGTGTTAGGGTGAAGGATGAGGGCCATGATCCTGAGTGTCTGAACCCGGGGACAGGCTGGGGCACTGCAGCCTCCAGCTGGACTAGTGGGGCTGGGTTAGGAAGCAAGTTCATGTTTGTACCCATCATTCAGTGGATGGTGTGTGAAGTTCAACCCAAGTGACTGCAGCACAGGGATGGGTGAGGACAAAACCACCCCGGTCCCAGCCGTGTTCTGATTGAACCACGTGTGCGGATGTCCACGTGGTGACAGAGGTCACACCGGCGTCCTAGGCACCGTGAAAGATACTGGCGATCATCTGGCCTCATACTGGCTGCTGTCCACTGACTGCTTTCCGCCCAGGGTACCTTATCAATCAATGCCTCCCTCCCAGGGTGGAGGTCCCTGTGTCTCACCCCCCTGCCACCCGCTGCATGAAATGGGTCTGGGTCCTTCTCGGGACCGAGTTGGCATCTACCAGTCAACCTGTGAGGGGCTCAAGGGGCTCCTGGATGAGGCCAGGAAGGCGTTCATTTTAAGGTCTGGAAGGGTTGCCTTTAACAGCATCCTTTGAACAGAAGGTCCCTTCAGGCTGCCCCATGGAACAGTGTCTCCATCCTCAGGGGAATCCTTTGAAGAACAAAGCCCGCGACTAGCCATTCATGAACAAAGAGCTGTGTGCGTGTGTGTGTGTGTGTGTGTGTGTGTGTGTGTACATTCACACGTATACATACTCTCACACACCCACATACGTATGGCTCAGATACATTTACACACACATGCACACCCCACACTCACACACACACACATTCTTACTTACAGGTAAGTGCACAATCTCACGCTCCCTCACAGGTACACACTCACGCTCACAGACACTCAGCCACTTTTACACAGGTCCACACGTGTGCACTCTCAAGCTTACACATGCACACACTCACACTCTCACACACACCCCTTCCTCCGAGGCACCTAAAGAGGTACTGGCTAGCCTTGGACAAAGCTCGGACGCTAAACTTTGCCCCCTCTACCGAGCAGGATGCAGCAGACAGTTGGCAAATTCACGAAGTGCAGGTCAGATGCGGACGCCCCCTGCCCCTGCAGGAGGCCCCTGTGCGTGCATGTGTGTGTGTGAGCGCGGGGCTGCTGAGCGCCAGCGCTGGTCTGGGGCGGTGGGAGGGCTCTCTGTGTGGTTTGCTATGCACCTGAGGAAGCGGGTGTGATGCAGTGGTTTCTCGGGCAGCCCTCCTGCTGCAGCCCTGGTCCTCTGCTTGCCTCTTGGGTACTGTCACTCAGATGATTTGATCATTTCTCCCAAAACCCTGATCCTGGGGACCCCAGACCCCTGCCTGCCTTTTCTGCGCTGGTGCTCGGTCCTGCCTCTCAGCGGTGGCTTTCCAATATTTGGGAAATCCTGGAGGACAAATTATTATCATTCCCTACTCATTCATTCTTTCTTCCATTCAATAAATAAACGCTCATTGATTGAGTGCCTCCTACGCGCAAGACTCTGCTCCCAGCGCTGAGAATCCAGCGGTGAACAAAATAGAGAGGGGTTCTGTTCTCATGGGGCACGTATTCCAGCTGTGGGGCTGGGGTGGAGGAGGGCCAGATATAAATAAAAGAAATGGCAATGTAAACGCTATGAAGAAACATGAAGTGCAGAGGGAACACATGTGAGCTGCGATGGGATGTTTGTAGGGATTTAACCCTGCTGGGATGGGAACGCCAGGGAGAGCTGGAGCCTCCTGCTTTTAAAAGGATCCCTCTCTTTGCAAATGAAGTGACCAAAAAGGGATTAATCTCTAAAATATATAAACAGCTCATTAAGCTCAGTACCAAAAAAAACAAACAATGCAATCAGAAGATGGGCAGAAGATCTAAATACCATTAAGTCCCCTACAGACGAGCCTTCAAGTTTCCAGCTTTCAAAGATGCGAACGTGCATCTGGTTGCAGCAAGGAACCAGAACCTGTGCCACCGACGTCAGGCCTGAGTGAACCTGCAGCTGGCCCTCCATCTCCTATTGCTGATGATCCTTCAGCTCTACCATCTCCCACCTCCTCTCCCTCCTCCAGGCAGTAACTCTTCTTGCCTGTTCACTGGATGCCAGCCCCTGGGTGCCAGCCGTTGTACTGCACTACTGTACTTTTCAAGGTCCTGTACTGTAAGATTAAAAATGTTTTCTTTGGGCTTCCTAGGTGGCGCAGTGGTTGAGAATCCGCCTGCCAACACAGGGGACACGGGTTCAATCCCTGCTCCAGGAAGATCCCACATGCCGCAGAGCAACTAAGCCTGTGTGCCACAACTACTGAGCCTGTGCTTTAGAGCCCATGAGCCACAACTATTGAGCCCATGTGCTGCAGCTACTGAAGCCCACACGCCTAGAGCCCGTGCTCCGCAACAAGAGAAGCCACGGCAATGAGGAGCCTGCGCACCACAACGAAGAGTAGCCCCCACTCACCACAACTAAAAAGAAAGCCCGTGCACAGCAAAAAAGACCCAACACAGCCAATAAAACAAATAAATTAATTAATTTTAAAAAAATGTTTTCTTTATTTTTTCTGTTTGGTTTTTTTAATGTATTATTTGTGTGAAAAGTGTTATAAACCTATTACGGTACAGTACTATACAGCTGATTGTATTAGTTGGGGACCTCAGCTAACGTTGTTGGACTTAGGAACAAACTGGACTTACGAATGTGCTCTTGGAATGAAACTCACTCATATGTAAGGGACTTACTGCAGAAGTTCTCCAGAGAAGACATACAGATGGCCAAAAAGCACTTAAAAAGATGCTCAGTGTCGCTAAGCACTAGAGAAATGTAAATCAAAACTACAAAGAGGTATCACCTCGCATTTGTCAGAATGGCCATCATCAAGAAGTCTACAAACAATAAATGTTGGAGAGGGTGCGGAGAAAAGGGACCCCTCCCGCACTGCTGTGGGGGGGGGGGGAGTGGAAAAGGTGAAAACCATCTGGAAATGCAGAGGGATGTTTGAAGAAGGGCAGGCTCGGTGCCCCAAAGGGCACAGCAATTCTTACGTGTCACACCCTCCAAGGTGGGTCTAATGGCCCCCGGCATCTTCCTTCCATGGCTACTTTTTTTACTCTACCCCTAACAAAACAGAGGGCCCATCGTTTCTCTTCACGATCCTTCTCAGCCTCTGGAGAGATGGGTTGACACGCAGACAAGCATTGGGCACCCTGGGTGGGCATACTGGCTCTTCCGGTCCTGGCTGGGTGACCTCAGGAAGCTACTATTTCTCTCATGAGTACATCAGTGATCATGATAGCTGCCTCCCAGGAGGGCTGTGAGGGTTAAATGAAATGATGCACATAAAGGGACAGATAGCAAGTGTGCAGTAAGTGGCAGCTGTCATTGCACACGCCCGGACACACACCAAGTGTGGGCAGGACAGCCTGACACACAGCCGACCAGAAACCGGGCCATATCTGACAGTTCTTCGATGCAAGCCTCCACGCACTGCAAGCGTAGACAGTGTTTTCTTTATGTGGCCCAGTTGTGAGATATTAACAAAGTAGATGGTAGCCACTGGGTTTTAACAAACCCTTTTGGCTAGAGGATGAATCAACTCTTAGCAACCACAATGAACTGCTCACATTCTGAAGCAGAACCGACTCAACTCTTTTTCAATGTCTGTTCTTGACACGAGGCACTTAACTCTACCGTGACATATCTAAAGGCTGCCCAAACTTGGCTTTCTCATAAAAAGCAAAGCCAAAAAAATAAAAAGCAGTTTCTGTGACCGCAAAGAGCAGAGTATATTCTCTGGGTGGTAATAAAAGGATAAAAGGAGGTCAGGAGGACCCAGTCCCGAGATTATGGTGTGGTAGACACTGCTGGCTGACTCATCCTCCATTAAAAAAAAACAAACAAACAGAAAGCCTGTGAGTCACAACTGTTGAGCCCACGTGCCACAACTGCTGGGGCCCGTGAGCCTGGAGCCCGTGCTCTGCAACAGGAGGGGCCACCACAATGAGAAGCCCACGCACCCCAGCAAAGAGTGGCCCCCACTCGACACAACTAGAGAAAGCCTGTTCACAGCAACAAAGACCCAACACAGCCAATGAATACACAGATAAATTTATTAAAAAAAGAAAGTTTTCGGGGGTGAGTGGTGTTGGGGTGGGCATGTAAGACTCACCCTAGAGGGTGAGTCAGCACTGGCTCATCCTGTCTTGCAATCATCTTCCCCTTGGCCAGTGATTGGTCGAGGAGTGAACATGTGACCCAGTGCTGGCCAATGAGACATAAGGAGGGATCTGCTGGGGACTTTTGGGGAAGGTTATTTCCTCTTTGATCAAAAGTGAGGCAGGTGAGGGCCCTTCTTCTATCTTGAGGTGCTCACCTTCCCTGTTCTGTCCAGTCATTTGTGGGACATCAGTTCCCCGTGCCAAGCTTCCGGAGAACAGGGATGATGTCTTAGTCATAGCTTTACCCCTGCAGTTGCTGATTCAGGTAAGATGTTTCATGAGTTAATCACAGATGTGTGCAACACATGTCTATTGTTTGAATAAAATCATTCTACAGGCACGGTCGTCAGTTGGGGATGATTTTGCGCCCCACCCCACCCTCTGGCGCCAGGAGACGTTGGGCAATGTCTGGAGACATTTTTGGGTGTCATGACTGGCCAAGGGGAGGGGTGATGCTGGCCTCTAGTAAGGAGAGGCCAGGGATGCTGCTGAACACCTTACAATGCACAGGCTAGTCCCCATAACAAAGGATGACATGGTCAGAACTCAACAGTGCTGATGCTGAGAAACTCTGCTCTGCGGACAGCCAATTAGAGAGGCTTCCTCTTGATTCCTTTCAATAAAGGTGAAATAAATGAAGAAAAACAAATACCACATGCTAACGAATATATATGGAATCTAAAAAAATGGTACTGATGAACCCAGTGGCAGGGCAAGAATAAAGATGCAGATGCAGAGAACGGAATTGAGGACATGTGGGGGTGGGGGTGAAGGGGAAGCTGGGATGAAGTGAGAGAATAGCACTGACATATATACACTACCAAATGTAAAATAGATAGCTAGTGGGAAGCTGCTGCATAACACAGAGAGATCAACTCCAGGACTGGTGATGATTTAGAGGGGTGAGATAGGGAGGGTGGGAAGGATTCGCAGGAGGGAGGGGATATGGGAATATATGCATAAATACAGCTGATTCACTTTGTTGTACAGCAGAAACTGGCACGACAGTATAAAGCAATTATACTCCAATAAAGAGCTTAAAAAATTTTTTTAAAGAGTGGAAGCTTTTTTTTTGAAGTATAGTTGATTTACTATATTGTTAGTTTCAAGTGTGCAGCAAAGTGATTCTGATACACAGATATAGATACAAATATTCTTTTCTCCCAATTCTTTTTCACTATAGTTTACTACAAGATATTGAGGAGAGTTCCCTGTGCTAAACAGTCAATTCTTGCTGTTTATCTATTGTATAGACAGTAGTGTGTATCTGTTCATCCCACACCCTTAATTTATCCCTCCTCCCCCAGCCCTCCCCTTTGGCAACCATACGTTTGTGTCTATGTCTGTGAGTCTGTTTCTGTTTTGTAAATCAGTTCGTTTGTACTATTTTTTTAGATTCCACATACAATTGCTATCATATGATATTCATCTCTGTCTGTCTGACTTACTTCACTTAGTATAAGAATCTCTAGGTCCATCCGTGATGCTGCAAATGGCAATATTTCATCCTTTTTATGGCTGAGTCATATTCCTAAAGGGTGGAATCTTAAGGCACTAGACCCCAGATCATCTTCACTGGTTAATGAACAAACCCACATAAAAAGTTCTCTGTCAGTAGGGAGACCCTGTTCATACTTCACAAGTAGTCTACAGCTCCTCAACTGACCAGCAGCATCGCACAGCGAGGGGGCAAGATTATTCTTTTTTTTTTTTTTAATTTTTATTGGAGTATACTTGATTTACAATGTTGTGTTAGTTTCGGGTATACAGCAAAGTGAATCAGTTATACGTGTATGTGTGTGTATATACATATGTATATATATATATCCACTCTTTTTGTAGATTCTTCTCCTATATAGGCCATTACAGAGTATTGAGTAGAGTTCCCTGTGCTATACAGTAGGTCCTTATTAGTCACCTATTTTAGATATAGTAGTGTGTATATGTCAATCCCAATCTCCCAATTTATCTCTCCCCCCACTTATCCCCCTGGTAACCATAAGTTTGTTTTCTACATCTGTGACTCTATTTCTGTTTTATAAATAAGTTCATTTGTACCATTTTTTTTTTAGATTCCACATACAAGCAATATTATGTGATATTTGTCTTTGTCTGACTTACTTCACTTAGTATGACAATCTCTCTATATATGGAATATTACTTAGCCATAAGAAAGAACAAAATAATGCCATTTCCAAGGCTATTCTTTGATAAAGAGGCCAGTGTGACTGGGTTCTCCTCACCTCGAGGTCAAGCTCTGTGGCATCAAGGTGAGGTGAATACTGATAGCCAGGCTTCTGGTCCGTGGGGTAGGGTAGCCACAGGGGTGGATGGTGGTAACTCAGATCCTTTCCTTTGTTTCCCAGAAAAAAGATCTCCCAACTGACAAAGCACAGCCTGTAAGAAACTCCCCTCACATGGCCTTTGAGACAAAGAGGGTCCAGAAGAACAAATTGGGGCAACTGTCCCAAGCTCGTGGGGCCTCCTGTTGGGTAAGACAGCTACTTGGGGGCTGGTTGCAGTAGATCAGAAGGTGGTGTGGGGACTTTATTGGTGGTACAGTAGTTAAGAATCTGCGTGCCAATGCAGGGGACACGGGTTCGATTCCTGGTCCGGGAAGATCCCACATGCCATGGAGCAACGAAGCCCGTGTGCCACAACGACTGAGCCTGGGCTCTAGAGCCCCCAAACCGTAACTATTGAGCCTGAATGCCACAACTACTGAAGTCTGCATGCCTAGAGCCTGTGCTCTGCCACAGGAGAAGCCACTGCAATGAGAAGCCCTCACACCACAATGAAGCGTAGCCCCCGCTCACTGCAACTAGAGAAAGCCTGTGCACAGCAACGAAGAGCACACACAGCCAATTAAAATAAACAAACAAACAAACAAACCTCCAGGCACACGAAGACACTACCATCAACCATGACACCCCAAGGGCTTAAGAGGTCCCCTCTCAGAAGCTGAGGACAAAGGCCAGAGTTGCTTTGGGCTAGGTTGAATTCTTTACACACAGAAGATGAGACTTCTTTGTCCCCTCAAAGGAATCCTGTCATGCAGCCCATCTGCTTCTCTTCACTGGGCCTCATCAATCTGGACAGACTCCATGCCTCAGCCTGTTTGTTTTTTCGAGATCAGATGCCACCTCCAACCCCTAATCGAGATAAGTTCTGAGTCATTGGAGTCCGCCAGTGATGTGGGTGGGGGTTGGTGAGAATAGGGTTGATGTGTATCTCTGAAACCTTCCTGGTAGGTGATGTCCAGATGCCTTAAGTATGAGACATATCTGATTCATTTGTTTTTAAAAGGAACTCTTGGGATTTTGTCATCTAAAGTGCAGGTCACGAGCAGCTATAACATGAATCTGTCATATTACCTGAGAATATTCAGTTCTGTGATGGAGGATAAGAAAAGAGATGAGTTGGATGAAATTGGTAAGGTGAAGTACAAAGAATGAATAAGCAAGTAGCTTGTGAGACCAAAGCAGAATTAGTAAGAAGTGTCAAGTAGAGGTAATAAATTAGTAACCTGTAAGTGATGTTGTGTGATTTAAAAAAAAAAAAAAAAAATGGATGGATTAGCAAGAGTGTTGCTTACAGAGAGTAAGGGATGAAAAGACCAAGTCATGACGTCATGCCACCTCTAAGCTGATGGTTTTGTCATTCCTAGATCAGCCACATGTCTGTGGCACTCAGTATGTCCCATTCTGAATCCCATGTGCTCTACCCAAGGAATGCAGAAAAAACCCACAGCTGTTCAGTTAGCTAGTCAGCAAACTCCAGCTATGACTGGGCATAGCTGCCCCTGTGTCTCTCCAGCAGAACAAGTAAGTGTATGTTAACTCTAGGCACCTTCTGCCTGCGGAGTCCCTGCTCAATCATGGTACCAAATCATCACTGCAGAAGGTTGATGCAGCCACAGAGAGACAGGGTATACGTGTGCCACGTAACCCAGGATTCAGGTGAGGGGCCTTCCCATCGCACTTGCCCGCTGTGCTGACTGTGGTAACTACCCCATCCCAGCCCCTTTGCTTCTTGCTGTGTGTTTTAAGTCGACCTAACAAACCATGAGATTTAAGCATCGTAGTTTGGTCTGTGTGCTCTCTGGAATTGTTTTCAGGGTGGTGTCTTTGGCGGCTACAGCTAGATCAAGGTGATTTCCTATGCGACAGCAAGGATTGAGTGTTATAAACTATGGTAAAAGGACATACGACTCAGGGGTGGACCCAGCATATCAGCGACCTTTAAGGAAGGAAAGAGGAAGGCATGGGCAGAGCTCTCAGAGGCTCCAGAGACAGCATCTGCTCCCCTGCAGCCCTGGGGAGGAACCTGCTTTTTCATGCACATGTTAAATCAGACAGCCCTCTGCCTTAGTGATTCCTGCGTGGGAAGGAAAAGTCATGAAGCCAGGATGTGGGTATTTCTTTTGCTTGATACCAATTAAAATACAAGTATTTTACTTCTGAAATAAGGGAGGCTCGCCATGAGCATCTATGACTTGTCCTCAGAGGAGTTCTACCCGGGGGAGTCAGCATCCAGGACTATAGGTTCTCTCTCTCCAAGTAGAATGACTGAGAAAGAAAGGCCTTGGAAAAATAAATTATCTTAGAAGAGAGATCTTCCCTAAGAGACTGGACTTGGCCTTGGAGGAAAAAACGGGGATAAAGTGGAGGGAATGTAGCCCTGAGGAGTGGGAGGTGACTGGTTTCCGGGGTGGGGGATTGGGTTTGAGGAACCTTCTCCTTCTCATCCCTCCTTTCTCTCCCCCCCCCCACATCGTCCCTACTACACTTTCTCATCTTTTCCTTGATAATCCCCAATAATTCTAAACTGGTTCTAGGAGACAGTTAAGGAAAGAGACATGGGCCAAACGCTCTGGGAAAAATATAAATGACCAATAAATATAAGATGTTCAACCTGACTAGGAACTCCAGAAACAGGAATTAAAAACAACAATACAATTCCTTAGGAGGGTTTTGAACAACTGAGAGAGGTGGTCTCCACTCTTTCTAAGTGAGGACACCTCTACATGGATAACTTCCTGGGTCTGCCTCTAGATAGACATGATTCTGATTTTGGAGGGTTTTTTTTTTTATGATAGTAAAATAATACCAATATACCGACAAAAGTGGCAGGTATTTGGGGACTTAATAAAAGTGTAGTATCCAGGGTTTATTGAAATCATAACTCATGGCAGTTTTGAAAGTTGACAGTCATTTTTTCTTTGCCATTGGTCACGTGGAGATTTCATCTGGAGAAATCAGAGCCAACAACCAGCACTGAGTTTTGCAAGAGGAAATTATCCCACCTCCGTATTACCAGGGCTTTCTCTTTCTTCCTCCTTTGGACTCTCCCATCTCTGCCCTGACCCAGTCCCACTCCTGCCTGGAGTCTGAGCAGTAGAACTAATAAGCTGTCGAAACCTGGGTACTTTCTTCCTTAGCAGATCATCTTCCTTCCCGGCCCAGAGAAAACCAAGATTTGGAAGTTCAGAGAAGATCTTTCTGTCTGCCTTCCCCTCTGAAATGAAACTGAAACCACCTAGAATCACCTGTGAACAGACATATGCAAGATGGGATGCCTGCGTGTCCCTTCACCTGTTGAAGGACAGATTTTTATTTCATACACCAAAAGCCATGGCCTATCTCCTTCCTGTCTCAGTTTCCTCGTGTTCCACCAGGAAAGAGGAAAGTTCAGAACTGAACTTGAAACTTCCAGCATCGCAGAAACGCCATAAGGTGTTTCTTTCTCTTGTGAGTTGGTCTTTCCATAGCCTACCTCCAAAAGTCACAGCTCTGCAAAATATCAGGGACACAGGATGAGTGAGGGCCACCTTCTGCAGGAAATCCCTGCAGACCCATTCTGCAGTCGTTCCGAATGAGATGAAGAGATGGAAATGCTTGCATTGGGATCATAAAGCATTCTAGACCCATTTTCCAGAATTAATGCAAGAAAATTTGATAACATTTTCCTGGCCACCACCATTGTGACCATCAGGGAAGTTCACCAAAACATTTAAATCAAACAGCAGGACCATGGGAAACAGAAATGCTGACAAACCCTCCTATTTGGGGCTTCTTTTATAAACTGGTCTAACTCACTACAGTGGTGTGTTTTGCCCCCAGCCTTTGAAACTAACAAGCTGGGGTTTATGGCTGGCAGGGAGGACCACTGACACAGCCCTTGCCTTGAAATTCCTATCTGTCTCTGCCCAGGAGCTGTTTGGCACCACACGGATGGGGACAGGCTGGGAGCCAGAGCCACATGCCTACTCCAGGCAGCAGATTAGGATATCTGAGAGGCTGACTTTCATCCACAGTTTCCCTGCCCTTTGCCAACACGCACTCTTCTGGGAAGCTCCCCACCCACCGCGCTGAAAGGGGCAATGCCTAGGATGTGCCTGCCACTCACACTCCTGGCTCAGACTCGCTGAGACTGCAGTCAGCTGCCAAAAAGAGAGGTCAAGCTGGGGGAAATACACGGGGGGCCTGGAAAACCCCATCCCCTTGGCAGCAGTGCCAGGTGCGTCTGTGGCAGCCAAGGCAAGGGTCCCATATCATCCACGCAGGCACAGAGGCAACCAGTGGAGGCCAGAGGCAGGATTAGGCTGCCTTTTAGGCTTGTGTGCCTTGCTAATGTTTTGCTGACCAGCCTTTGTGGAGGATGCTGTAGACTGACTTGTGTCCCCCTCAAACCTTATGTTGAAGCCATAACTCCCTGTGACTGTATTTAGAGATAGCACCTGTAGGAGGTAATTAAGGTTCAATGAGGTCATAAGGGTGGGGCCCCAATCCTATAGGCCTGGTGCCATCATAAGAGGAAGAGACTCCAGTGATTCTCTCTCTGCACTTGCACAGAAAAAAAGGGTCATCTGAGGGGACTTCCTAGGTGGTGCAGTGGTTAAGAATCCACCTGCCAATGCAGGGGACATGGGTTCGATCCCTGGTCTGGGAAGATCCCACATGCTGCAGAGCAACTGGGCCTGCACGCCACAACTGCTGAGCCTGTGCTCTAGAGCCCGTGAGCCACAACTATTAAGCCCATGCACCGCAACTATTGAATCCCATGCACCTAGAGCCTGTGCTCTGCAACAAGAGAAGCCACTGCATTGAGGAGCCCACGCACCACAATGAAAAGAAGCCCCCACTCACAGCAACTAGAGAAAGCCCGTGTGCAGCAACAAAGACCCAATGCAGGCAATAAATAAGTAAATAAATAAATAAAATTAATTAATAAAAAAAAAAGGTCATCTGAGGACACAGCTAGAAATCAGCTGTCTACAAACCAGCAAGAGAAGTCTCACCAGAAACTAACCCTGACAGCACCTTGATCTTGGATTTTCCAGCCTCCAGAACTGCGAGAAAATAAATGTCAGTTGTTCAAGTCACACAATAGACTTTGTGTGAAAACTGGCAAAGTCCAGGGAAAACCAGGACAAGGCCCTTACCTACCCAGAGGTCCCCACGCCCTCCATTACCCTTCCTGGAAAGTCGCAGGTGTATATACTGCAAGGCCCCCTCCCACCACGGGAAGGCCATTGCTCTTTGCCTCATCTCCAAGGAGCACCAGTCAGCACTGGGCTCCCGGCCACCCCCCAGGCCATGAAATCCCTGGCACTTCCACTCCATGCCCTTGCAGGTGAAGCAGATAGAGCAGCAGGCGTCTGAAGGGCACAGGTGCAAGCAGGTGAGAGCAAAGCACATGGAAGCTGGGGGATGCACGCACAGAATGGGTAAAAGGGATCCCTGGAGACCTGGACACCAAGAGTGTCCTCTGGTGCTAATATCCTCCCATTTTACAGATAAGCAAAGTGAGGCACAGGGAGATGAAGTAATTTGCCCAAGACCAATGAGCTTTGGTTTTGGACACCATGATTTCAGACTTCTGGCCTCCAGAACTGTAGGAGAATAAATTTTTCCTGTTCTAAATCACTCTATTTGTGGTACTTTGTTATGACGGCTATAGGAAACTAAGCCAGGAGGGATCTGTAATTATGGACTCAGGGGAACAGTTGTAAGGGCCCTGGACAGTTGAGGGGTGTTTTATAGAGCGGGGACAGCCAGGGCAGCTGCTGAGGTCCTGAGGTCCAAGTGCCCTGAATTCGATGTCCAGGCCAAAGAGTCACTACTGGAGCAGCTTTGCCTCTGCAATCAGCCATTGCTAACTTGACCCTCATTCAGACCGAAGCAAACACCAAACTTCTGTTTTCCCTTCTGGTCCTCAAGAACACGTGTTAGAAATCAGGGTTCCCATTGGACCTGCTGTCATGATATTTCCAAATCTAGTGACTTATTGCACCAATTAGCTGGAAAGGAGCCACCACAAACCAGGAAGTCTCGTTCTCCCACTCGGCATCCCCACTCCAGGTCATCAGGTTCAGGGAGTCACCAGGGACACAGGAGACCCAGTGACCTGCTGGCCTCACAGCCTGGGCAGAGTGAGCACTGCTCTCCCTCCTCTTCCTGAGTCCACTCACGGCAGGGAAACCACAGCCCTGCAGTGGAGTAGGCGGTTGCCAAATAAAATGGTATTTATGGAGAGGTTTTAGTGACAGGGCCAAATGCTTTTCCTATGTATCTGTATTTTGTTAAGTAAATAAAGCTGGTGGTCACAAAGATTGCATATGCAATTAAAAAGAAAAACAAAGTTTAACAACTCATATACCTTGATAATTGTACCATGGTAACAGAAGATGTTATCGTTGGGCACAACCGTTAGGATGGCTATTATCAAAAGAGACAGAATATAGCAAGGGTTGGCAAGGATTTTGAGAAATCGGAACCCTTGTGCTTCACTGGTGGGAATGTAAAATGGTGCAGCCACTGTGGAAAATAGTGCAGCAGTTCCTCAAAGAACTAAACATAGAACGACCACGTGACCCAGCAATTCCACTTCTGGGTATATACCCTAAAGAAGTGACAGCCAGATCTTGAAGAGATACTTTGTGAACCTGTGTTTATAGCAGCATCATTCACAACAGCCAAGATGTGAAAGCAACTCAAGTATCCATCAACCAATAGATAAAGAAAATGTAGTATATTCATACAATGGACTATTATTAAGCCTCAGAAAGGAGGGAAACTCTGACACGTGCTGCAACAGGGATGAACCTTGAAGCCATTATACTAAGTGAAATAAGCCAGTCTCAAAAGGACAAATATTGTATGCTTCCACTTATATGAGGTACCTCACATAGTCAAATTCAGAGTCAGAAAGTACAATGGAGGTGGTCAAGGGTTTGGAGGAAGGATGAAGGGGCATTCTTCTTTAATGGGTACAGTGTTTTAGTTTTGCAAGATGAAAAGTGATCTAGAGATGGATGGTAGTGATGGTTGCACAACAGTGTGAATAACCTTGATGACATTGATTGGGACACTTAAAATGGCTTGAAATTTATGTTGTGTATATTTTACCACAATTTTAAAAACTAAGGGAATTCCCCGGTGGTCCAGTGCTTAGGACTCAGCACTTTGACTGCCGTGGCCAGGGTTCAATCCCTGATTGGGGCACTAAGATCCCGCAAGGTGCATGGTGCAGCCAAAAAAATATAAATAAATAAATACATACATAAATACATACATAAATAAAATATCATCACTGGGGAAAATTAGTGGGGGAGGGTACATGGGAAGCTAAAGGCAGGACATGTGGCCCTGTGGTAACCTCGCTAAACAGCTATTACACAGCCTTGCATTTCCCAAGTCAGTGGGTGCATGGGCATGGCCCCAGATCAGGGCACCAGATTCCCGCCCTGGGTGGATAGGATGGTGGCTCCAAACCCACAGCTTGTGACTTGGCTCAGAATCAAGGGAATTCACAGCCCACACACTAGAATAGGGAGGGTGGCTGGTGGGTCCACACGGGATCATGAGCTTCAACTCTGTGGTCTGGCAACATGAAAAACTGGCAACACTAATATTTCCAAACCTCCTCTGTGTGTGGAGGAAGGACCTCAGGGAGACTTCCCCATCCAGATTCTGCAGGGCTGCTCTGCCTGTGCACTCCCGACCTCCAGCTCCTTGAAAGTGGTGCGTGTTGCTTCTCCTGGCTGGGGGCGGGGGTGGGGTGGGGGCAGTGGCTAGGTACAAGGAGGGCAAACAACTTACTGTGCCCTTTACTCTCTGAACTACTAAATTCTTGGGCAATCTCAGCATACATCAAGTCCAACCAAAGGTTAGATCTTAAAACCAGGATGAGATCTCCATTCACTTCATTACTCTACAAATGTTTGCTAAGCACCCATTATGCTCCAGGCACAGCTGTCACTGGGAATACAAGATGAGAAAGATATGATTCTGAAGCTTGAAGAGCAGTTGGAGGTAGAAGGGGCAAGATGGATGCAGAAATAGACAACTATAAATTAACATAATAAGTGAAGTGATCAGGATATGCATCAATAGTTATGGGAGAATCAGAGAGGAGCATTGTGGTTGACTGAATAAGGCTCCCCCAAAAACATCCACATCCTAATCTCCAGAACCTATAAATGTTACTTTTTATGGCAAAAGGAACTTGCAGATGTGATTAACTTAAGGATATAAGGATGTTACCATGTGGGGGGAGAGGGGAGTGTCCTGGATTATCTAGGTGGCCCCTATCTTAATCATAAAGATCCTTACAAAATGGAAGGGAGGGTCAGAGTCAGAAAAAAGAGGTGTGATGAAGGAAACAGAGATGGGAGTGATGTAACTTTGAAGTAGCCACAAGCCAAGGAATCCAAGCAGCCACTAGAAGCTGAAAAGGCAGAAAAATAGCACCTCCAGAAGAAACCAGTCTTGGCAACACCTAAGACTCACTTTAGACTTCTGACCTCCAGCGGTGTAAGAGAATACATTTGTGTTGTTTAAGCCATTTATTACCACAGCAGTAGGAATCTAATACAGGCATATGGTGACCCAGTCCAGGAAGGTAGGAGTGGGGAAAATGATGTCTCCTTGATGAAAGAACATTGGACGTAGTCTTATAAAATGAGCAGGAAGTGGGAGAGAGGGCACAGCAGAGAAGATAGCAGATATGTGTGTTGAAATACAAGCAGCTGAGCATGGCTAAAGCACAAAGTTACAGACCAGGTAAGGTGAGAGTTGAGCTTGGAACATAGGCAGGGGTCAGAGTGCACAGAGCCCTGTGTTCTTGCTAAGCAGTGAGGGTTTTAGCTTGTGGCTATTAGGGAGCCAGTGAAGGGGCGCAAACAGGGGAGTGATGTGGTCAGAGTTTAATATTAAGAAGAGCAGTGGCCAAGTGGATGAAGGGTGCAATTCAGGAGACCAGTTAGATAGTTGTTACAATAGGCTTGACCCAAGATGATCAAGACTGGTGTAAAGGCTATTGAAGGGAAGTGGCTTCAATGAAGGGGTGGAAGAAGCAGGATCCTGAGGTTGGCTGAATGTGGGAGCTTAAGGAGAAGAATTAAGCATGAGAGCCAGAATTCTGGCCTGGGGGCCTCAGGGAAGAAGAAAACAGAATAGAGGAAAGAGAGCAGATTCAGAAGGGACCCCTGTAAGCCTGGCTTTGCATGTGTTGACTTTGAGATGCCTATGAGATAGCTGAGATTTCCAACCAGAAATTGGACACTCACATCCTAAGTTCAGATGTTAACAACTTTGGCTTGTAGGTAGGAGTTGAAACAATGAGAGTGAGTGAGATGGCTGTGGATGGGAGGTGGGGACACCAGCATTTAGAGAGCAGGTGTGTGGATAGGAAATCCAGAGGGAGAGTAAGAAGGAAGAGTCAAAGAGATGAGAGGAGAATCACAGAGCTGGGATAGTAGAGAGTTTCTGGGGGCGGAAATGTATGAGTCAGCTAGGGCTGCCATAACAAAATACCACAGACCACTGGAAGGGCAAAATCAAGGCATCAGCAGGGTTGGTTTCTCCTGAGGCTTGTATAGATGGCAGTCTTCTCACCGTGTCCTTACATGTTTTCCTCTGTGTTTGTGTATCCCTGGTGTGTCTTCCTCTTCTTATAAAGTTACCCCAGTTTTATCCTATTAGGGTCCACCCTCATGATCCCATTGACCCTTAATTACCACCTTAAAAGTCCTATCTCCAAATATAGTCACACTGAGGTTAGAGCATCAGTGCACAAATTTGTTGGGGGAGACACAATTCAGTCCATAACAGAGACAGTCCAGTGAAATAAGTGAAAAATACTCATTACATTTGGCAATGAGGAAGTCCCTAATGATGCCAGAGAATAATTTCAATGATGCGGTGGGAAAAGATGCCAGAAGGCAGTGGTGCCTGGTGGGTGGAACAGCATGAAGAAATGAAGGCAGCAAATGTGAGAACATCTTCAAAAAGTTTGGATATGTTGGGATGAGAAGGGGAAGAGAGAGAGCAGTTCCAAGTTGGAATTGTGTTGGGTTGAGGTAGAGCAGTACTGGAGCAGCTTGCTGTAGTATACAAGGCTCTATGGAAGACAGCTTGGTAGGGAATTTCTGGGGGTGGTTCCTAGGCAGATGACATGTGGTCCTTCTAGGGAGAGTGTATTAGTCAGGGTTCTCCAGAGAAAGAGAACTGATAGAACATGTATACCTATAGAGGTGTATACAGATACATACATACACACACACACAAACACACACACACACACACACACACACACACGGAGAGAGAAAGAGAGAGAGAGATTGAGGGAGACAGAGAGATTTATCGTGAGGAACTGGGGACTGAGAAGTCCCACGGTCCACCCTCTGCAAGCTGGAGACCCAGGAAAGCTACTGATATAATTTAGTCCAAGTCCAAAGACACGAGAACCAGGGGACCATCTGGTATAAACCCCAGTTCAAAAGCCAAAGAAGATGAGATGGGATGACCCAGCTCCAGCAATGAGGAAGGAATAAAAGGGGAGAATCTCTCCTTCCTCCACTTTTGTTCTATTCAGGCCGTCAGCAAATTGGATGACGCCCACCCACATCAGGGAGGGCTACCTGCTTTACTGAGTCCACCCATTCAAATGCAAATCTCACCTGGAAACACCCTCACAGGCACACCCAAAATAATGTTGAATCTGGGAACTCCACGACCAGACAGGTTGACAGGTAAAATTAATCATCATAGACAAGACAAACATTTTTCACTCTTTGCACCGTGAGTATCTGTCCATCCACTGAAGTGGGTTTCTGTGTATCCAAAGGGGTGGCCCGTGAGACTTGTGGAAGTCAAAGACTGATCTTGAAAGGGACTTGCTGTAACCTGCCTTTGCCTGGCAGCTGCAGGATTTCCCACACCAAGCAGGCAGGTCTGTGCCAGGGGGTTGAAGAGCATGTGCATGTTGCTTCATGCCTGAGTAAAAATGATGGCAGTTTTAAGAGCAAAGAGTCTGCAATTTTGTGTAAAATAAAACCATGGGCAAGCTAGACATTTGACTTTTTTTTTTAAGCATTTGGAGAAAAAGCCAAGCACAGATGGTAAAGAAGAGAGTTCTTGATTGTCACGGAAGGCTTAAGAAAGGAGGGAGCTGGTTCAGCGGTGGAGAACGGGGAGTTGCCTTGTCATTCAAAAGAGCAAAGGAAATGCTGAAAGATGGGCATGGTGGACAACTGATCGTGAGTGTGATGGCTGCAGTGTTACAGTCAGATGGAAGAGGACTTGAACACCAGGGAAATTTCTGTGAAAACTTGCCAAGAATTTTGATTGATGAACTTAAAGCTAAAAAGCCTTGGCATTTGCTCTGATTTTTCAAGGGGGGTTTGAAGAAATGAAAAAGCACACATGTTTTTGAAAAAATAGTAACTGATCATGGAACATGGTGTTTCTATTACGATCCAGAAGTTAAGTGTCAACGTTTGTGGTAGAAAACTTCAGCATCCCTAAGGCTTAGGAAAAACACCCATTTCAAAAGCAAAAGGGAAGAAAGTGTACACTTGTTTTTTCACATCGGTGACATTGTTCATGCTCAATTCATCCCGTGAAAGGCGAGAGTTGATCAGATATTTTTAATGCAGAAACACAAGTCATTGGGAACTGTTAAATACTCTTTCAAAAAAAGGTTGGCTGTGATTTGCTTCTCAACCATGCCATTGCTTTGGTTCAGCACTTACTTTCTGTCACACAGTTTTTGATGAAAGAGGTTATTTAACTCACCTGATTACCAATCTATGTCACCAGATGAGGTTCCAAATGACATCTGGTTATTAAAATATTTTTTAAATCCACTCACGGGACTTCCCTGATGGTCCAGTTGTTAAGAATCTGCCTTCCAGTGCAGGGGATGGTTGGATCCCTGGTCGGGGAACTAGATCCCATGTGCCACGGAGCAACTAAGCCTGCTCGCTGCAACTACTGAGCCTGTGTGCTGCAACGAAAGATGCTTCATGCTGCAATGAAGGTCCCATGTGCCACAACTAAGACCTGACACAGCCAAATAAACAAATAAATAAATATTTAAATCCCCTCGCAAAGGAATCGGACTTGGCACTGTTGGTAGCATTCAAAAGAACGTAACGAATTAGGGCTCCTTGGGAAAATGGCTGATTCTAGGACTGAGGCAGGGAAAATACAAGATAAGCCTGGAACATCTTAGAATGCCAGAAAGTAAGGGAGTGCTCAAAACACAAAAGGGAGGAAGCGTGTCAAAGGGACACAGGAACCAACCTGAAAGGTTTCCCCATGGCCCAAACTGGAACAATTTGGGCAACAAAATAAATCATGTATATTAGATTATAACCTAAAGTGTAAACTTATAAACCACTAGTCCATACTGGTATCAATCAGAGAGTGAATAAACAAACAAATGGAAGGAAAAAGACATCTTCCTTAAAGAAGAACTTTGAATAATGTATGTAATGCTCCCTCTTCCAGGAGGTGGAGCTTGGTTCTCCCTCTTCTCACTTGGTCACTGGCTTCCAAAAACTAGAGGAGAGAAAGGGAAAAACAACTTGACAACGGAGAACCCTGACAACTCTCCCTTAACCACATGATCGAGGTTCACATCATCATGTTGCCATGTGGCTCCCAGGTACGCCCCGATACAATGGAATGGGAAGGGCACTTCTCCTCTGTGGAATTCCTCCCAAAGACCCACACGCCAGTCTAATCATGAGGAAACCAACAGACAAACCCAGATGAGGAGACATACTACAGGATACCTGGCCAGTACTTCTCCAGGCCCTAAAGGTCATGAAAAGCAACAAAAGATTAAGAAACTGCCACAGACCAGAGAAGACTGGGGGGAGGGTCACGACAGTTAAATGCAATGTGGCGTCCTGGACTGCATCCAGGGACAGAAAATGTCCTGTTAATGGGAAAACTGTTGAGACCCAAATAAAGCCTGGAGATTAGTTAATAGTAATGCACCAGTGTCAGTTTCCTTAGCTGTGACGAATATATGCTGATAATGTAAGATATTAACAATGGGGAAAACTGGGTGAGGAATATCCAGGTAAGGGGAACTCTCTGTACTATCTTTGTAATTTTTCTTTAAATCTAAAATTTTTCCAGAATAAAAAGTCAATCAGGGACTTCCCTGGTGGCGCAGCAGTTGAGAATCCACCTGCCAATGCAGGGGACCCAGATTCCATCTCTGTTCTGGGAAGGTCCCACATGCCGTGGAGCAACTAAGCCCGTGTGCCACAACTACTGAGCCCATGTGCCACAACTACTGAAGCCCACGTGCCTAGAGCCTGTGCTCCAAAACAAGAGAAGCCACTGCAATGAGAAGCCTGTGCACTGCAACCAAAGAGTAGTCCCTGCTCACCACAACTAGAGAAAGCCCATGTGCAGCAATGAAGAACCAATGCGGCCAATAAATTAATTAACTGATTTTTTAAATAGTCAATTAAAAAAAAGAATATTATGAATTCCAAGAGAAATACTAAAACAGAATTCCACAAAAGCATCTTGAAAAATGGCAGCAACGTTAGAACACATGTTCAGTCTCTCAAGGAGCTGAATTCAACTGTTTTTGCTTTATTTTGATGAGGAATCTCTCCCTAGAGAGTGGGACAACTTGTCCATAGCTTTCAAGCAGATTGAGGCTGAGGACGCAGGGCCCTTCAGTCTGGTGCTCTGTACAACAGCACAGCACAACTGCCACAAGGTAGCTTACATGCCTACAGCACTTGCTTTGTACCAGACTAGTGTCTTGTATATATAAACTATTTCATCCTCATTTACCTATTACCCTGAATTCCTATTTTGCATATGGTTCTAGATTTGGTGTGTCTTCCACTGCCCCCTGCTAAATGGTGTGAGAGGAGAGTGGGTTTCATGCCTCCATGTGGAGCTCATACTAGTCCTCGGTAGCCCTTCATCTTCGGAGGGTGGAACTACCAGGATTTGGGAATAGACTAGATGTGGGAGGTGAGGGCAAAGTGTGGTCCAGGATGATGCTCAGGATGGGGTTTGGGCAAGGAGGCCTCTGTGATGCCCTTCACTACTAGAGGGAGCCCAGGAGAAACTGGTCTGAAGAATGGGATCATTTGTATTGGAGACATTGAGTGGAATGCGATGCTTCTCTGGGGCTGGAGAGAATATTCTGATTTGAAGATAGAGTTTTAAGGTGAACAGTATGTAGATCCATGGATTTTGTGGAGAATCAAGACTTCATAAATCCCTGGACACAGATTAAGCATCCCCCCGGGTTGTCTCTCTGGTGAAAGTCTATGTCAGAAGGTGAATGGAGCATCAACCTGGCCCCTTTGTGTCTGCCTTCTTTGGGGTGGACCTGTCAATCACTCCAAGTCTGGGCCTGACAGATGTGGTTTCCTTTCCTCCCCACCTCTGAGCATTCCAAAGTTTCCACCCAAAGCATCATTTCCTAACATCCTCAATTTTGGATGTCTTGAGACTTCACAGAGTTCACTCTCCCATGGTACCCAAAGTCTCGTGTCCGGCCCAGACTTGCCAGGCCTCCGACCCTGATGACAGCAGAAGAGAGTCCTTAACCAGTGTAGTATGTCATATAGTGTCTTCCCTAAAATTCAAGTCCACCTGGGGCCTCCGGAGGTGACCCGATTTGGAAATAGGAGTATTACAGATATAATTAAAGGATGTGGTCATACTGAGTTAGAGAGGGTCCTAATCCAATGACTGGTGTCTTTGTAAGAAGGCCATGTAAAGACACACTAGGAAGAACTCCAAGTGAAGATGGAGGCAGGCATTGAAGTCATGAGTCTACAGCCCAAGAGTGCCAAGAACCACTGGAAGCTGGAAGAGGCAAGGAAGGATCCTCCCCTAGAGCCTTCAGAGAGAACACAGCCCTATTGACACCTTGATTTCAAACTTCTCTTCTCCAGCACTGTGAGAGAACACATTTCTGTTGTTTAAAGCCACCAAATTTATGGTCATTTCTCACAGCAGTCCTAGGAGACTAACACATCCAGATAAATGGGATGAGAAGACCTGTGAGATACAGAATATACAAATGCAAAATGGAACTCTAATTTTCAACCTCTGCGGCAACCAGCCTACAAAGCCAAACCTCACCCTCTGCAACAATCAGCCCAGCAGGTCAGGACTTGGTCAGCAACTGCCTATTGCCCTAGTTTTGCCCCTGCTTCCGGCTCCAAACCAACCAGAAAAAAACAACCGTGCTCCCCTAACCAAACACGTAGGATGTCCTGCTTCTAGTTAGTCTGCCTCCAGCTTCTCCATGACAACAGCCTCCAACTGGGGACACCAGAAGCCTTCCCTTGATTCCACTATGAAGTTTTTCCACTCCCCTGCCTGCTGGTGAGGTGGTTCTGACTCCCTTGCTACAGTGAGCTCTGAGAAATAGCCTCTGTTCTCACTGGGTGGTCTTCATTTTCTGCACACCTGGAATATGTGGGTGTATTAGTTTGCAAGTGTTACCATAACCAAATACCACAGACTGGGCAGCTTAAGCAACAGAAATTAATTTTCTCATAGCTCCGGAGGCTGGAAGTCCAAGATCAAGGTGCTGGCAGGTTGGTTTCTCCTGAGGCCTCTCTCTCTGTAGCTTGCAGATGGCTGCCTTCTCCCTGTATCCTTACCTGGTCTTTCATGTGTGCTTGTGTATCCCTGGTGTTTCTCTGTGTGATCAAATTCCATCTTCTTATAAAGATACCAGTCACATTGGATTTGGGCTCAGCCTAACAGCAGCCTCATTTTAACTTAATTACCTCCTTAAAAGCCCTAGTTCCAAATACATTCCTATCTTGAGATCCTGGAACTTAGGGCTTCCATATATGAATTGTGGAAGGACAGAATTCAGCCCACAGCAGAGGGGAAGAGCCCAGGTCAGCCAGGGTGAGACAGAGTTGTGTGAATGCCATCTTGATGAGACATTCTATCTCCCTTGTAAAAATGCATTATCTGTTTGTAGCTTTTAGATGATCTGTGTGCAACAGAGCTGAAAGATTGGGGTGACAAGACATGAAAGTAAATAAGAAAGAGCATTTCAGAGTCAGTATTAGGATACAGAGAAGAGTCTGGGCCTCAGTAAACTGGTCTAGTAGGCAACCATATTGGGGGTGGAGGGAGGCCAGGTAACTGTCCCAGCTTCTCTCATAATTGCCTCACCTTCTTGCCAAATCTCTACATAGTCACCAAAAGAAAACAGTCAAGCAGTTGTACATGCATTTGAGAAACAGGGACAATGGCTTCACCACGCGACCAAGGCCCATGATTACTTGTTACTAGGGTGGCGAATGGACCAATATTAGGAGGAGGCAGTACTCTGGCTGTCTTTCGTGAAGGATGTTGGTACCCAAACTCAGAACCCTATTTGTTCCCCAGACCCTCCATGTGAATGTTTATGTTTGAGGGCTTATACTCTGGGTTAGAGCAGTATTTTCCTTTCTCTTAAGTGCCCTTCAGCCATCCACTAGTCAAAGTCACCTAATGCCTCTCAACATTTACTCTTAATACTATTCACCCCCCCACCACCCATCCATCCACCCATCATCCACTCACTCATCTACCCACCCATCCATCTACCACCCACCCACCCATCCACCCGTGTGTTGGATGTAGTCATGGAGGACCAGGAGTCCTCAGAGGAGGGCGAGACAAACTATGCTTGGGAAGGTGGAGAGAGCAGTTACACGTACCCTCTTCCATTAAACACTCTTCACAAATGAGTTTCCTTCTTTCCATTATCCACCCTCTCTGTGGCCCAAAATCTGCAAGAGGGAACAAGTAGACCCCAGACATGATGACACTCCTAAGCATGTCCAGGCCCTGCTTTAAGCCTGGGCTCCTCACCCAGGGTGGTGGGGAGAGAGCTGACCGTGGGGGCAGATGTTGCCAATGACACGTTTCAGGTCTTCAGGTCTCATTTCTCCATTCTGGCCTCAAATGCATCATCTGTCAATGAGGGAGGTTGAGCCTGCCTCTGCCTCTTAAAATTAAACCCCGAAACATCCAAAGCAGAGAGGACAATCAGGGGTGGATTCACCATCTTCACCCTGATTTTGCATCTGAATACGTGACACTTGTTAGTTTCAAGTGAGTTATAAAAACTCTGCTCCAAGAAGAGGCTTTGTGCTTATCCTGAGGACCCAAGCTTCTCGGTGCTCTTTGTGGACTGCCCCCAACGCCAAGGGGATGGAGCCCGGGAACGAGGTGACCCCCAGGTCCTTGTGATTCTGTGACTTGGACCCAAAGACTCTGAAAGTGAGAATGGCTCACGTCACTGAAGCGGGAAGGACTCCGAGTGGGCTCTTCAGGGCTCTCTGACTCAGACGGCACGATTCATCTTTCTGTGGCAGGGACACTGCACCAGTGGCGATACCACGTCATTCGGGTGTGAGTAATGGCTGTGATTCGTCTCAGAGGCATCACGCAGCTCCGCAGCTGCTCGAGATTTAGACGTGTTCCCTCAGACGTTGACTGAGCTCTCTCTTTTTATGAACAAGCCAGAGCCCATTCTGGAGAGGCCATTCACAAAGAGAGGGAGAAACGGCTTGAATGGAATGTGACTTGAGTACCGGGGCCACGCTCTGCTCTGCATGGAGGAAGCAGGATGAATGTAAGAGTGGAAACAAAGTGACAGGGACAGAGGGGTGACCAGGACGCTCTCCTGAAGCATCACGGTGCCTGTGAATGGCCAGCAGTACTGGAAATCTACCAAAAGCAATACCGGAAGGAGTTCTCTTTTTTTTTTTTTGCAGGTAGTGGGACATTTGAACATCTGTGGTGTGTGACTGCATTAGTGCAGGTTGTGTGAACTGGCCAAGCTACCTCTACTTACCCGTAAAACAGAGACAACTCAGCCACTTCACAGGGTTCGTGTGAGGATGTAAGCTGGAGGCCTGAGGGCCAAAGCCTCTGTGGCTGTTTCTTCTGCCCACCAGATGAAAGCGGTTTTCATGTTTTTAAAGAGTTGTGAAAAAATGAATACAAAACACTAAGAAGAATATACCACAGACTGCATGGTAATCTGCGAAGCATAAAGTATTTGCTATCTGGCTCTTTACAGAAGAAGTTTGTGGGTCTCTGGATTAAAGGAAGAAATACACTTGAAAATAACTGGCACGGGGCCCAGCACACAGGGGATGCTTGGAAAAGGTGGAATTTCACTCCCAAAAAAGGACAACTATCTGGGAGTAATTTAGTTGCAAGGAAAGGGTAAATGAGATTCAACATATGGGACAAAATCTGTAGGATTTGTAGCATATATAAATATTTCTATTTGGCCTTCCCCGTGTTAGTCTGCTGGGGCTGCCATAACAAAATACCACAGAGCATGCAGCTTATACAACAGACACTTATTTTCTCACAGTTCTGGAGCCCAGAAGTCCAAGATCCAGGGGTCAGCATGTTGTGTTTCTCCTGAGGCCTCTGTCCTTGGCTGGCAAATGGCGGCCTTCTCATTGTGTTTGCACATGGTCTTTCCTCTGTCTGTCCAAATTTCCTCTTTTTATAAAGACACCGGTCAGATTGAATTAGGACCTCCCTTATGGTGGCCTTATTTTAACTCACCTCTTTAAAGGCCCTATATCCAAACACAGCCACATTCTGAGGTACGGGGGGTTAGGCCTTCAAAATATGAATTTTGGAGGGTACACAATCAGCCTATAACACTCCTCTTAAATTAAAGGAAGTATTCATAAGTAACAATTCTTATCCATTTATTTATTTATTTATTGGCTGTGTTGGGTCTTTAGTGCTGCGTGCGGGCTTTCTCTAGTTGTGGCAAGCAGGGGCTACTCTTCGTTGCAGCGTGTGGGTTTGTTGCCGAGCACGGGCTCTAGGCACTCGGGCTTCACTAGCTGTGGCACATGGACTCAGTGGTTGTGGCTCACGGGCTTAGTTGCTCCACAGCATGTGGGATCTTCCCGGGCCAGGAATTGAACCTGTGTCCCCTGCATTGGCAGGTGGGATTTTTAACCACTGTGCCACCAGGGCAGTCCCTTATCCCTTTATTTAGAAGAAATAATCCTTACACAGGAAGAGGTACCATGACTGTGTAACAACGGGAAAGGCCAGTCCAATTTTAGGCGACCTTTAAGTGAGAGGCATCTCTACTGGACCTGCGGCAGAAACTTTGCACCCAAAATATCCATGTGCCCTCCCCCACGTCTCAGCCTCTTGCTCACAGGCAGGCCCATAGGACTAGTTCCAGCCCTCCTGGAGCTCTCAGGAGCCAGTGGGAGCTCTCCAGCTTGCCCTTCCTTGACTGTAGCAGCCAAAGAAGCTTCATTTTGAGTGGACAGAACTGCAAACTGGAAGCAGCCTGGACCCCTGAGTCACCGCATGGAGGACAGCTCCTCTGGAGTCAGCCAAAGTGCATAACCATTTGTGTAAGAAATAAAGCTTTCTTGCAAAAATCACAGAGATTTGGGGTTGATTTTATCATAGCAAAGCCTGATCTATCTAACACACTGGCTGTCAGAAAAGAGCTGAGCACTGGGGAAGTCAAGCTCACCTCAGACTTGCCGTGAATTCACTAGCTAACCTTGGACGAGAAGCCTTATTCCTGACACAGGCTGGCACTCTGCCCTTTGTTAGCTGGCTGTGGCAACAAGGCCTAGAAAGAATAAATTTTGTTATTTCTGAGGGTTTATGTATGTATAATATCAACCAAAGACTTTCCTTTCAAAATAGCTATGAGCCATCTTCTAAGCGAGGAATATGTTGTGTAACTAACTCAGGCCCTTAAATCAGAGCCATTTATTTATTTTTTTCACCTGTAAATAATGCAGCATCCTGGCACCGTCCACTCTGCAACGTGTCACTCGTTTGTCCCTGAGTTTGCTGCACATCAGTCTACTCTACACTCCCAGAGCTGGTGCCCCCAAAGACCTCCTTATCCACACACCAGCTCGACCATGGATATATGTGTAGAAGGAAATTGTGAAGGTTGAGATGCTCCCCCACTCATTCCCATCCCCAGGCCCTTGGTGCCACAGACATCAGCTATCAGAGATAACTGTGTGTCCTGAAAACAGGTCCTCAGAAAAGAAGTACAAATATAGACCCCATTTGTCTTTGGAACCAGATGTCTGAAAAGCTCCCTTGACGACAAAAAAAAAAAAAAAAAAAAAACCTGCCACAAATAATACACTCATTTACTACTCAGGAAATATGCTCCTTTCATTGAAAAGTGATGACATTAAATTGAACCAGCTCCCAGTACCGCTCTGAATTATTGTAACTGTGCCTATAGCACATAGAGGGGCTTACTAAGAAAACAAGTACAATAATCAAGAGGCTTCCAGACCCCCCTAAAAATCTCAGTCTCGTGTTCTGTCTGAATTGGCCTCACTTTATGACATGGCTATATAGAAAGTATTTTATTGACTTAATCTACTCAAACCCAGCAGCCTTTTAACAGCTAACATAGATGACAAGGCGATCCACGGTGGCTGCTTACTTGGGAGATCTGTGGAGAAAGAGTCTTTGTCCAGCTTCAAGAGTTGAGGGTAGATGGTGGAAAAAGCGTGATGCTTAGAATCTCAAGAAACTGCACAATTTTGAGACTTAAAACTGCAAAGACCTGGTCCATCTGAAACCTCAAAGATACGTGCTGTAACAACAGCTTGATCTGCTATTGACTTTCCCCTCTCTGCCCACAGTGGCCACTGTCTCTGATTTGCCTGTGTTCTTTGAGGAAGGTGCCCTGCCTCCCAGACCTGGTCAGGGACCAGCTCACTCAGGGACCCTGGAGCGTCCCTAAACCATGTGGGGCCCCAGTTTTCTCTTCTTCAAAAAAGCTGGGGTTGAGCCAGATAATCTCAGGTCCCTTTCCGTTCTAAACTGTTCTGATTCCTAAAAGAAAACATCATCATCAAAACTATAGATACACTTTCATGGACCTCCCTGGTGGTCCAGTGGTAAAGCCTCTGTGCTTCCACTGCAGGGGGCACGGGTTCCATCCCTGGTCAGGGAAATTCCACACATCGCACGGTGTGGCCAACGGGGCGGCGGAAGAAAAAGTTTCAGTGTAAAAAAAAAATACAAATAAAGACAATGGCAAGAAAAAAAAAAAAAGAAAAAAAACTGGATACACCTTCTTGTCCCCACACCCCCGCCCCATCAAACTTCAGAGAGAGCTTCGGGTAGTGGAGACTGGGAGCCTCTCCCTCTCTACCATGCTACCCCACACAGGGGAGCCGCACTGCACGGGGGACACAGGGCTTCAACAAGTCCGTATACGCACAAAACATTTTGTGAACCATTAAGAATGAAGTCAGCACTGGGCCCATCCAAACACCCCATCCAGACACACCACCCCCTCCATTCCACTCATCACCCCTTCTCCCCAACCCCTTACCAAGGCCTGAAACAACGACCACCAATCTAGAGGGAACGTTCACAGATATCATTCTTGGGCCTTTTTCAGAGTCTCCAAGGAAGACCCTGACCTCCCCCCAAAGAAAAGAAAAATGTCGATTCATTCTGAACTGCCATTTGCCGTACGTCAGGCAGACAGACAGATATCTGCAGACGCCCCTGTGGCAAGTGAAACAAAGCCGAGGATGCCCTCACATCTTGATCCCCTCTTGCATCCCACCAGTTACTGGGCCAAGAGCTTTACGTAGAAGACGATACCACTATTTTGCAACGTACGCTTAGTTTTAAGGTATATCAGCCAATAGACGAAGCAGTCATAGTGAGGGAAAAGTGTATTTCACAGTCATTATAAAAGTACATATATTTAGGAATGGTGACATACATACAGTCCTTACTTATGACCAAATCGTACAGTGAAAGCCGACTTTTCCTCCCGGATGTCGCTTCCAGCAGAAACTACAGGCTGACTGAGCTCACAGGTGCAGACTAATGGGAGACAGTCACAGGTCAAAGAGACAACACGCTTCGTACTTACCAAAGGGCTAATGACGGTGTCCATATAAATATAATAAAATAATAAAGAATTAACACTTCTTCTCTCACTCGATTCCATAGATTCGTCAGGTGCTCACACACACAAAATACAGTTCCCCCCTTCCTCACTCCTCCCTCACCTCTCACTGGGTTCGGAATAAACCTGAGTTCACAGTTCAAGTTGCCAGTGGTGATGCGGTTGGTCAGTTGTAGAACAGTCTGCAGCTGTTCTGGAAGCACGCGAGGATCGGGGAACACGTCCCAGCAAGCTAACAGCGACACAAAAACGTTCACGTTCTCAAGGCAAGTCGAACACAAGAGAGGGACATAAAGAGCTAGACCAAGTTCACAGGCACACAGCCTGCAAGCCTGCAGAGCCGACACTTGCAGCTGGAAACCATCTTCAAAAAGGCTTCTTCACCGATCAAACACCAAACGCTTCATGTCAAATGGAGAGAGGGACTTTTTCAGATGCTTCTTTTCTTCTCTCTGCTTAAAAAGCTCTATTTTCAGTGGAAAGTTCCAGAACCCAGTCTGGAGCCATCTAAGGGAGTGCCACCAACAGCGGGGAGCCTGACTTCCTCTCAGCAAGCCCTAGGGCTGGGGTGATCCCATCAAGGGGGAAGCAGCAGCCCCAGGTCTTGTCAAGGTCAGCCAAGACTGGGCACGGCAGTGGCTTCTGGGGACAGCCAGGTAGCGGCTCTCTCCTCGCTCAGTCAGAGACATGTGGGGCAGAAGGAGGTCACCAGTGCTGAATGAGAAGAAGTGAAGAACCACCCCCACCGCTCTCTGGCACAGGCTGGCTGCCGGTGGAAGCGAAGGCAGGCTTTGCAAATGCTCAAAGGTCGTGGCCTTTTTTGGGAATCGGTGGGCTGGGAGGACTAGCCCTGGGGTGGCCACAGCAATGGTTTCTGGTCACGCCTGCACCAGCCAACAGTTGAAGACTCCAGGCTGTAGTGTAATCTGTCTCCAAGCTGACCTCTATCCAACCTGTGCTGATTCTTCTTTTGCCAATTCTGCTCACGACTGAGTGGTCCCCACCAAATGCCAGGGCCCAGGCCCCAGCGGAGACAGCCCCCGGCGTACTAAAAGCTAGACACAGTCACACAACACTGGGGTCCACAAAACACATACATAGGGACGGCGTGGACACAGACCCAGAGATGCATCTTTGGTTCCATCCTTGGCAAAAGGTGTGAAAACAGAACATGGACTCAAAGCCTGTCTGAGGAATGCTGCTGTCCTCAAAGAAGATACAGTACTATATTTTGAACATGTTTCCCACCAGACGAGCCTCTCACAGCCCACAGCAAACTGGCTGAGCTTTAAACCATGCTCGTTTCCTTGGCAGCTTGAAAACTGCATTGCACAGAGCTAACAGTGCCTTCTGAGTAAATCCATATCCAACTTTAACTCTCTTCTTTCTTCCTAAAATAACCAACTATAACTCTACACCTTCCAGATGGATCAGGGCTCTGTTGATCCAATGGGAAGAACACACGGCTGGCTACGATCACGCCCTTCCTGCAGGCCACCAGCCACTCAAAACATCAAGTGGGCAAGCTTTGATGCCCTCCACACTTATCCTCTCGTGAGAACAGGAGTTTGGTGAAATCACTTCCCAGCTCTCCATCCAGGTTTTTAAAAATTATGTTGCTTTGATGATGACATCCCATAAAGAAAAATCATCTTTGGAGAAGATAATTCAACTGTTAGCAAGTTTCAACTGAAAGAGATAAAAAATCTGTCAAGACCCTGCTTGGCAAATGAGCGTTGCCATCAGTCCTTTCCTTTCACTGGGGTCCCCACTGTTCGGATCAGTCTTTGACCACATGCCCCTTTTTGCTCAGAGGGGGCGGTGCTGGTTTCCAAGGTTCCTGCCCATCCTTCTCGGGGGCTCATGGGGCCTGGTGCTCCAGGCCACCAGCTCTTGCCATCCTGCAGGGATTCACCTCTATGAAAAGAGGGGAAAGTGTGCCTGGGTGAACCACTTTGTGACGCCACTGCCATCGGACTGCTGAAGACAGAACAACCTGCTGAGAGGCACACACAGAGCACAAGTGGAGAAAGAGCTTGGAAGGGTCTGTAACTGAAGAGCCCAGAGGCCCATGCTGGGTTCTCACCCCCAGCCCAGCCGAGGGAAATGGGCGGAGGGCCAGTGAGTGGTGGGAGGAAGAAGACTGTGAACGACTAGAGCTGGCTGCATAGACAGCCAACCTTCCTAGGGGATCCCAGCATCTCCAGGGGGCCCTACTTGAGACAGGGCCGTGCAGGCTCTGAGTCTGTGGGTTTCAGCTGTGGGGCGTTGCATGTCAGGAGAAGGTGGGCCGTGGAGGATGCTCCGCGAGAGGTCTATGAGTCTTCGCACCCTGACGGACCTGTGGAGCTGCTCCACTGCGTTCCTTAGAAACGCCCAGAACTCTGCCGCTGGCCCAGGTTAACACTGGCCTTTGACCCCGTCAGCTATGTCGAAGGAGAGGCTCACGGGGGCCAGCGGCTGCAGCGGGGGCATGCTGGCCTCCAGGGGCCTGTCTGCGGAGGGCTGCAGGTTCTGGTGCCGCTTCCTCAGCATCTGTCCGATGCCCATCATGGGGAACCTGCCTCGGCTCTTCACACAGTTCGGGCTCCCCAGGGGCTGCATGGTGCCACTACCGGGCCCTGGGGCTGGGGAACACACGCCCTCCTCTTTGAGGGGGCTGTTCTTATCTTCGTGGGCAAAGGAGACCAGAGTGGGATGCAAAGGAGTTTGAAGAGATGATGGGCTTCCGGGCAGCAGGATGGGTGAGAGCGTCCGCTCACCTGAATTCCCACGAGCCAGGCCCCCGGGGGAGTTCAGAATCCTATAGTGATGGGACGGGGACAGAAGTTCCGTCTGGTCGTCACGATCCACAGACTCAAAGGAGCGCACCATATCCAGCATCAGGGGGTCTTCCTTGGCGGGGATGCCGGTGCTCCCAGGCCCCTGCGGAGGGGGCTCCGGTTTCTTGACAATCCTGGGGGTCCTGGGGGGTGGCACAGGGATGAACTCCATGGAGGAGGAAGCCACACAATTGGAGTCCGAGGTTCTGCGAAAAATATTGCGGCAGCCGAAGGAATCTGCACACCAAGAAAGCAAAGGAAACATGAAGACGGCCACACAAACAGTGTCAATGGCCCTGGACCCGCCTGCTCTGACCTCCAGCTTCACTGAGATGGTGCGTTACTCAGGGAGGTCAGAAGGAACCAAGAAGCAAATGTCCTCAGCATCCCACTCTCCCCACGGGGAACCAGACGGTCTTCCTAGAATGGAGGGGACGGAAGACGTGATGCGAGGCCTCCTGGATTCTGAATGGTCTCACGGCACCAGCTTAACATCTGCTCTCCTTTTGTTGCTTAAAATTCTGGACCCTGCCAAAGAGCCTTTGAATAAAAAGGTCCATGGCTCAACAGAACGACCACAAAACTGCTGGAAGCACACAGATCCCAGCTCACTGAGGATTTGCAAATTTGGTCCCCAGATCATCAAAATTGGAAGGCGGGTTTCCCTCATGACTTTTTTAAAAATTACGATAAAAAATACATAACATAAATTTTAAAGTGTTTATTTATTACTTAACCACTTTTAAGGGTACAGTTCAGTAGTGTTAAGTACATTCACACTGTTGTGAAATAGAACTCTTCACCTTGCAAATCTAACAGTGGTTGCCAGGGGCAACTCATCTATGAATCTAACTACTCCAGGTCCCTCATATAAGTGGAATCCACAGTGTTTGTCCTTTTATGACTGGCTTGTTTCACTGAGCACAATGTCCTCAGGTTCCTCCGTGTCAGCGTAGCATGGGTCCGAATTCCCTTCCTTTTTAAGGCTCCCTCATGACTTTCGGTCTCACCAGAGCCTCACCCCATTCTGAACAGGGGTGAAACACTCTGCATCTGTATATTGAAGGCAACCAGCCAACCCCCACGGTTTCCATCTCAAATTGGCACAGGCTAGAATCCAGGTTTGCAGACTCTGCCTGAAAAGAAAGGGAAAACCCCCACGCGTCTGGAGCTGAGGGAAGGAAAGCCAAGTTCCTGCGGAGCAGGCCCTGTCGTAGCTGTCTTTTCCTACCATCACATTTTATAGGCCCTGGCGGGCCCAGCGGCAGGAACAAGCTACTGCCCCCGGGGGGTGATTTCGGGGGCAGACAAGGGCACTGGAAATCCTTTTCGCCTTACATAAATAAATACACAGATCCGGAAAAAAACCTCCTCCTTGGGCCAGCACAGAAGACGCCTGAGGTTCACGGGCAGGGAGAAGGAAAATTTCATTGACGGTCAACGTCTCCAGTGTTCCAGCGGGCACGTGAGCCCCCCACCCCTCCCTGAGGTGGCTGCACGCTCCCAACTTGTGGCTCGTCTTCTCTCTCCACTCCGTACTGCTTCCTTCACTTCCCAAGAGGTGCAGATGCAGGGAGGACGCCCCCTAGTAATCCCCCCCCACCTCAGAGTCAGCCCCGGGCACACACCCGGACACTGCATCGTCCCCAGTAAGAAGGGCACAGTCACCAGCCCGAGCCTTGGGCACGACTGTCAGCGCCTCTCCATCCTGTCCTTCCCGGGAGGCAGTAGGCTACACGAGAGCCAGGCTGCCTGGTTGGAAACCTGGATGCCATCACTTACCAGCTCTCTGACTTTGGACAACTCTCTGGGCTATTTCCTCGTCTCTAGAAAGGGGGGTGGGAATGATCTCACTGGGTTGAGGTACGAGTTGAAACAGTGCCTGCCACACGGTGAGTGGTCCATGCTAGCAAGGAGACAGGCTCCGGGGTGCTTCTCAACAGGCTTTCAAATCCCAGGAGGAAGAAAAAAGTGCAAAGAAACTGAGGACAGTTGGCCCAGGAAAGTACCAAGAAATGCACTCCACCTCTGGGGCTGCAGAGTTAACCCCAAAGATGCAGCCCTGACCTAGGCTTTCCCTGGGGAATCCACAGGACGTCACTGTCAAGGGTCCGGATTTGCTGCTGGTTCCAAAGCCAGAAAGGAGTACCACCCGCCCGCTCCCCACCAAGGAGTAACAACACAGTCCCTGCAATGGGGGCCCTGCCTTCCTGAAACCTGCAGAATGAAACGGAACCAGATGGAACTGTCCTTCTCCGGGTGAAAACCAGTCACTCTTAGGGTCAGATAGACCCATGCTGCTTGGTGCTGTTTGCATCTCCCTGATACTTCCCTGTTTCCCCAGGGAACCACAGGTGATGTCACACAGCCAGGGCCCACTCTGAATGCCAGTCTCTTCTTATTTAAAACAAAGGGATCGAAGACCGAACTCCACAATCTCTCTCAGCCCTGGCTTCAGGACACTCCCCGGGTCCCTGTGCACTACCACCCCCGCCTCGCCCGGCTCTCAGTGTGTGTTAAGCATCTCTTCTGCATCCCTGGATGCCTGCCCCAGAGGAGGGAGACCCATCTCGACCAGTTATCTCACATGCTGGATGATGAACGAGGCGGAGTAGCCCACACGTGTATCTCATTTGACCCACCCAATAGCTCTGAGGTAGGTCTCCTTTCAAAGTAAGAGAACCAATTAAGATCCTCAGAGAGTAAGGAACTTGGGCCACAACCAACTATAGAGCTGGGTGGGCGACCACCACCCCAGAGCCCACATCGGTGCCTCTCAGGATGTACTTTTCTGGTGAAGGCTCCCACCGGAGCACACCCCCATCACTTCTCCTGCACCCTGATCTCTGCCCCTCCAATAGCGAACACCCGTTCCTGGTTCCATCATACCATGCACCCGAATCTCTGCTCCTGCAATGCCACACACCCTGATATCTGCTCTCCCACACCACCACGCACCCTAATCTCTGCTCTCACAGTACCATACGCCCTGACATCTGCTCCTGCAAAACCATCCCTCCCAATCTCTGCTCCGGCTACCCTGATCTCTGGTGGACAACACCAGGGAGTCTGGACCTTGCTTGTTCACAGGCTGCCTTGCAAGCATTAATGCTGCTTTCCCATGGGCCCGAGCATCATGTCTGTCCCAGGGGCCCACACAGCCACCAGCGTGGGCCACGCAGCGGCCAGGCAGCTGAACGCGAATGGCCTGGAGGCCCCCCTGAGTTGACCCACCTTTGTCGGGGAAGCCGGGCTTGGCGGCCTTCCGGTCCTTCAGCAGGGCCCTGGTGCTCTGAATCTGCGTGATGAGCGAGCCCGAGGGCTGCTTGTGCGATGGCAGGTTCTTGTCCAGCTTCTTGGAAAATGGCCGATGAAGAAAATCCCCTCTTTTTTCTTGTTCTTTGGGCTTCTTATCCTTGCAATCAGAAGCAAACATGGGTACTCAGGGGCACACAAGAAGACAATGGGATCCCTCTTTGAAGAGTTATCAAAGTAGAGTTAAGAAACCTTGGTTTTCCATAACACTAGGCTCTCGGCTGCATGTTGAACAAAGGAAGCGTCGAGGCCTAGCAGATGCTCCAGGGAACCCACCTCCCTCTCCCTCGGCCACAGCAGGCTTTGGTGGTACCTGGCTCCCTGCAACGTGCTGTTCTGAGGTATTCCAACAATGGCAAGGTCACCCTGGGGCAGTCCATTATTTTAGAACAAGCTGAACAAACTGAGGCAAAGCAGATGAGGACTCCTGGACACCTGCTGTCTTATTTGAAGCAGAGCCCTAAGATTCTGTCCACAGTAGCAGTTTTGCAAAAGCAATTTTGCAAAGGAAACATAACTGCTCCCATCATAACCTCAGGGCTTGTGTGTTCAGTCAAGCCGAGGAGATGGACAGCAAACCCATGGAGCCCTGAGCCAGCCAGGGTGAGCTTCCGACCCCTTTCCCGCTCTGGCCATGTGGGCTTTTACTTGTGTATGTAAACAGGCACGATTCAGCCACTTGTGCTGTCAGTCTTGTCTTTACTGAACCCAATTAGAATCCCTCTGATGGGAGCGAATTTGACTCTTTTACACATCTTCAACCCCACAGCCTCTGGCGTGAAGCCAGGCACGGAAAGAACGCTTAATAAATAGTTACTGAAATAGTAAAAAACAAAAACAAAAAAGCCAGTGGAAATGGAACTGAATTAAAATTAATTGGGTTCAAGCTTCTGGGAAGGGTGATGCCACTAAGAGGAAGCTTTTTTCTGGCCCTAAAGACTGTGTTTGATGTTTACTGTTAAACAGAGGCAACTGAATCCCTGACCTCACCACGAGAGAGGGGAGAAAAAGAGACTGATTTTCACATTTTTTGCCTTAAACCTTAAGAGCATTTGCAATTCAAGAGGGCTCATCTATTTTTCATTGATGTTGTTGAAACGCTTCTCAAGGAAACATCCCTTTGCACTTGGGTAGCCCTTTCTAATGAGGACTTTCAAAGCCTTTACGGATTTGGATTCATTATGTCCAGGTTTTGAGTGGGAAAGAATGGCAGGGAAGAGATGGGAAGTGGGGACACCCAGCCCTGCCTTGAGCATCACCATGAGGACAATAACTCCCGGGGGCCTAGGCCTTGGCCAAGGTGGCTCGTCACCCGAGGAGGTGTGAAGTGGGACAAAAGCAGAGGTGAAGCTTCTGCAAACGCCTTCCCCAGCTTCTGGACAGCCACTGCCACCGTATTTACTGAGGATGCTTAGAACACCAGACGCTGCCCTGAGAGGCACGTGACCCACAATGAGGCAAGTCCCGTTGTCACCTCTCACAGAGGAGCCTGCAGTGGTTAAAGAATGCACCCAGAATATACCTGGATGAAAGTATAATTGAAAAAGATACACGCACCCCTACGTTCACAGCAACACTATTCACAATAGCCGAGACATGGAAACAACCTAGATGTCTAACAGAGGAATGGATAAAGAAGATGCGGTACACATATACAACAGAATACTACTCAGCCATAAAAAAGAACGAAATCATGCCATTTGCAGCAACATGGATGCAACTAGAGATGATCACACTAAGTGAAGTAAGTCAGAGAGAGAAAGGCAAATACCATACGATATCACTTATATGTGAAATCTAAAATATGGCACAAATGAACCTATCTACAAAACAGAAACAGACTCATAGGCATAGAGAACAGACCGGTGGTTGCCAAGGGGGGGTGGGGGAAGGGAGAGGAATCGACTAGGATTTGGGGTTGGTAGATGCAAGCTATTACATTTAGAATGGATAAACAACAAGGTCCTACTATATAGCACAGGAAACTATATTCAGTATCCTGGGATAAACCATAATGGAAAAGAATATAAAAAAAGTATGTATATATGTGTATAGCTGAGTCACTTTGTGTATATATATACTTGTATATACTTTGTATGTATATACTTTGTGTATAGTAGAGATTGGCACAACATTGTAAATAAACTATACATCAATAAAAAATTTTTTAAAAAAGAGAGAATTCACCCAGGAGCCAAGGGCAACTCAGACTTTCACAGCCCTCCCTGAAAGTCAGTGTTCTGAACCCTTGACTCCACACTGCCCTCTGGAAGCCCGGGGCAGGGCCAGGCAGTTCTGGTGGCAGAGAGAAAAGCTGGGCCCAGCAACTGGCCAGGGGCAGGGACCACGCTGTAGTTCCAGGGCACCAGGTCAGCACCCGGGATGCTACAGAGATGGCCACGGGCAGGATGCTACAAAGGGGGAAGGGGGCATCCGTTCCAGGACAAGGCAAGCACGATTCTCCACCGCCTCCCTCTCCCCATTTCTACAAATAGCAACAGGCCTCATCCTCTATAGCAAAGGAGAGTGAGCTTTCACACTCCCCAGCCTCCCCCAGGCATCAAAGGACCTGTTCCGAAAAGTCCGGCAGCGTTCCATCGTTTTGCTGCATTCTATCTCTGTTCAGCACTTTAAACAGGAAAAAAGAAATCAGATGCCCTTTTGTGATACATTGTGAAACAGTATTTGGAAGAAAAAACAAAACTGGAATCCCCCCCACCTCCCCCCTTTAAGGATTTTTTTTTTGAACTATGAACATACTTTCCTTTGGACTCCTCTGCTTTCCCTACACTCAGAGGCTTCCTGCCTGCAGCTTCCTGGGTTCATCTCAGCTCCTTTCTAACTCTCCATGGGTTCCCAAAGATAAAGGATCAAGATGCAAACTTTCGGGGGGCCAGAATCACCACCCAGATAGAGTTCATGAACCCAGAGGTGTACAAGGTGCAAGAGTTTTCTGTAGGAAGAGACCAAGGTTGGCTCTAGACGTCTCTCCTGCAACTGACAGGGATATTTGGCAATGAGCAGAAAGCCTGCGATGCGGGCAGGAGAAAAGGGACATGGACTTAGGACGAAAGATTGCATGAAACCTTGCTCAGGCCCCCCTGTTGAACTTAATCCCAGGATCTTGAACCCTGGGGCTTCCTCCAAAACCCCCAGAGCATTATTCTCCTGCCTAAAAGAATGGGTGACTTCATAATGACTGGTTTCTTGGGGGATGTTCATTACCCAACTGCTCCCTGCGGGGGACGATCCCCTGGGTGGGGGGTTAGTCCCCGTGGCAGGGTCACCAGCCCCCAGGAAACGGGTTTGTTTACCAAGCAGCCATCCTCATGCCTTCAAGCACAGGTTACAAATGCAACCGATCATCCAATTCTACCTTTTCATTTGCATGACCTATTTTCTCCAAAAGAGATTTCCCAGGGAGTAGGATGCTAAATTGCATTATGTAACAGAAACAGATCTTCAGAAGGACTAATTATGTTCCCCCTTCGACATGCCTGCACCCACTCCCGCGCGCCCCACCCAGCAATGCTGGCTGCCTTCAGGCCTCTTTGGTTTCCCTCTGATTCTCATGAGCCGGTGGTGCGCCCCTTACCCACGTGCACCTAAGGGTGGGCAATGGAACTGAAGCTTCAGGGGTCTTCTCTGCCCCCTTACGCTCCCTCCACACCCCCAAGGCAGATCCAAGAGGAGACCACATGAAGCCCCAGATGCAAGCAAGCCCCACACAAAACAGCTTCTTGTTTTCTTTAAACCATCTTCCAACCACCACACACGTGCACAGACATTTACAGAAACTGGACACTTTGAAGATGTGGGCTCATAAAGGATTATCTACCCAAGACTCTTTGGATGATGTGGGTTGTTTAATGGAGGAGAGGATTCTGCAGTTTTGAATCCAGGACACGATAGGGGTGTGCAGGGTCCAGAGCCCTGGGCAGAGATCCACCAACCTTCGGGGTCATATGCAATGGTTACATTCATGTGTCAAGTTGGCTAGGCCAGGGTGCCTGGTGTCTGGTCAAACACCAGTCTAGATGTTGTGGTGAAGGTAGGTGTTAGGTGTGACTAATATTTAAATAGGTAGGCTTTGAGTAAAGCAGATTATCCGCCACAATCTGGGTGGGCCTCGTGCCACCAATTGAAGGCCTTAAGAGAAAAAGACTGAGGTGTCCTGAGGAAGAAGGAATTCTGCCTCCAGAAGGCCTTGGGACTCAAGCTGAAACATCAGCCCTTCCCTGGGTGTGCAAGCATCACCTACGCACACACGCATGCACTATTGGTTCTGTTTCTCTGGAGAACTCTGACTAATCCATCGTTAACTCCCCAAGTTCTTACCTGCACAGCATGAAATTCGAGGTCTCTTGTCCAGGTGTCCAAGGAGGCCTGTAAAAAGCAGCATTTTTCAACAATTCAAGAAGCTGCACTTGCTGTTTATCCCCTAGATGCTACCCCCTCCCACTTGCAACTCTCTTGGAGGATTACCCACTTCAGTGTTTAGAGACAAGAACCCAAACTGCTGTGGAAGCAAGGCATCAGATGTCCTAATTCCTGCCCTGGATAGATTTTCTAGGTAAGGTTTTTATTAAAGTCTAGGACACACGATGGAGGGGTGCTCTGATAAGTAAGGAGTTCAATATGTTTTCTCAAACAGCAAAAACACACATCAAAACAGCACCCTGATCAAGAAACAGAACCCAGCCGACACCTGGAAGTCCCTAGTTCCCTGCGTCCTCTCCCTGTCCCCAAAGGTAACCACCGTTCTGATTTCTAAAAGCACAGACCCAATTCCAAACTTGATTTTTAAAATTTGTACAGATTTTTAAATGACACAAAGAAAACATTGTAATATGTTACTTTTAAACGTATAGTTCCCATTATGGGTTTAATTTTATTCTTCCAAAATTCATATGTTGGAGTGCTAAGCCCCAGACCTCAGAATGTGGCCTTACTTGAAGACAGGATGATCAGGACAGGGCTGTCACATCCCCTCTGAAGCTTGGGGGGGGGGGGGGGGGTGTGAAAGCTCATTCTCCTTTGCCTTTGAGAAGGAGTGTTGGTGTTACCTTGACAGAGGTAATCAAGTGAAGATGAGATCATCAGGGTGGGTTCTAGTGCAATGTGACTGGTATTCTTATAGAAAGGGGCAAACTGGTCACAGACACACACACACACACACGCACAGAGAAAACGCCATGTGAAGATGAAGGCAGAGATTGGGGTGATGCTGCTACAAACTAAAGATGCCACAGATTGCCAGCAACCACCAGAAGCCAGGAGGGAGGAAAGATTCTCCCTCACAGCCCTCAGAGGGAACCAACCTTGCAGACACCTTGACCTTGGGCTTCTGGCTGTCAGAACTGAGAGACAACACATTCCTGTTGTTTAAGCCACTCAGTTTACAGGACTTTGTTATGGCAGCGCTAGCAAACTAATACAAGTCCCTCCGCCAAGCTCTGCACAACTTTTCTTCCCAAACTGCAATGCTACGTTGACACTACAGTAAGCCCTCCTAGTTCTAACTTACATTTTGCTACAAATTAGCATTATTTTTCAAGACGTTAACAGAATTGGCTTCGGGCTCTCTAGGGCTTTAATAAGCCAGTTTAAAAATGATGATTGCCCGGCTACGACCTCCACGGTCCCCCAGGGCCTCCCTTTTAGGAAAAGGAGTCTCTGGGGCACATGCCTAAGGTGACACAAGTGTCCCACTTTTCCAGACATAATCTCTGCCTGTCACAGGAAGAAGAGGGGGAGAAAGTGGTAAAGTCACAAAGTGACGGCCCTGTAATCCCGAGAGGGACGTTTTTTCCACTTAATTCTGCTCCTCTGTCTCCTAAGAGAAAAAGAACCAGGATGGAGAAGAAGAAAGAGGCCATCACTTGCCCTCAATGCCCGGACACGGCCCCAGAGCCGCTCCCCAGCCCCCTTGTGTACGACCTTGAACTTCACTCCACGGCTCCTGCTCACAACACCACCTCCCCTGCCAATCGGCCGCTGCTCCTCCTGGACCAGCCGATGGCAACTGGGATGAACCCTTCGGAGGCTCTGAGCGGGCTTCACCTGGAAAATGCGGCCTCTTTCAGACTTTCTCACCACTTTTTTCTAACTGGCCTCATTCCGCTTTCTAGGTTCCAACGGAGATGAGCTGGACCATCTAGTCAGAGCCCGTAATTTAATTAGCACGAGTATCGCTGCACTTGGGAGAAAACAAATGGATCACAGAAAATTGAAATGCTGTTTTCCCATTAGTAGGCCTATTGAAACCCTAACCATTAAATATTTTGACAAATGTTTTAAAATGCTTACCATGTGTTTTCCAGGCCAAATGAAAAAATCAGCTGAGAAAAATAATCTGGATGAAAAAAAAGAGGCCCCTTTTCCATTGAGGTTCTGACACTTTCAGACACACAAATGGGGTCGGGTATGAGGGCAACCAAGGACGTGGGTGTCAGCCAGGTGGCCTAGAGGCCGCCCAGGGCACACACATAGGGGCACGTGATGCATCTAAGTTTGCATTATTCCCAGTGGCCCTAAAGAGTCAAACCAAGACGCAGGGGAGCCTAACAGTGAGTTTTGTATCCCCTGGACCCCAGTCAAGGTGCCCACACCCTGTGCAAGTGACAGTAAGAGGTCCCTCCGTCCCAAAGGGCATGGCCATCAGGTGACGGTAATTCCACTTGTATGCTATGGTGCAGGTGGTCCCCTACCTTAATGAAGCAAGGTGTCCCCCGTGGGATATTCGACCTTCCCCAGATGCTGGCCCAATGCTACTTTCTGAGACACGGGCCAAGTTTCATGGGATTATTTCATTTGTTCCTTTAGCAAATATTTTTTGAGCCTCTACTGTATGCCAGGCATTGTGCAGGCTCTAGGGACACTGTGAGGGGCCAAAGGAACACTGTCCCTGCTCTTAAGGAACTCACAGTCCAGAGCGTGGGAGAGATGATAATAAAAAAAAAAAAATCCCTGAATAAACAGAACCTGCCAATGAGACAAGCCCTGGGAAGCAGAATGTGTGTGACAGTGTGTACTGGAGGGATGCAACCCAGTGGCAGAGGTCAGAGAATGGCAGGGGTCCACAAGGACATGACCCTGCCATGGGTTCTGAAGAGAGATAGACATTAACTCAGCAGAGAGGGGTGAGGAGAACATTCTGGAAGAGAGAACAGGATGTGCCCAGCCCTGGCAGCTAAGAGAGCACAGAAGTCTGAAGGCCCATGGGACTGAGCACAAAGAAAGAAGCAGGGCTTGGGGGGGCAAGGCGGGGCGGGGGGAGTGGCTGGGAGACAAGGCTGGAAGAGCTGGCGGAAGCCAGTCCAACCCAGGACATGGTGGCCACGTTACAGAGTTTGCCTTCCAGGCTAACAAAGCCTTTGAGGGTTTCCAGCAGGGAAGTGACATGGTCTGATTTGAATGTGAATAGCTCGCTCTGGCTGGTGTGTGGACAGAGTGCCAGGCAGTCATGGGGAAGGAGGGAAACCAGTTAGGATGCTGTGGCTGAGGTCCACACAAGAAGTGATGGTGGCTGGGACTGGGGTGGGAGGATGGTGATGGAGAGCGGAGGGGCTGTAGAGCTTCAAGAGTCAAACTGGCAGAACTTGGTGACAGACCAGCTCTCAGGGGTGAGAGAAAGGAATAAAAAGTACTTCTGGGTTCCCATCCTGTACTGAGGGGGGGGGCTGCCATTTGGAGACAGAGGCGGGGCGGGGGGGTGGTGTAGGGTTGGTTCCTGGCATGCTAGATTTGAGACGCCTTCACTCATGCCAGAGGAGGTTTGGGAGGCAATTGGCCGAAGCGGTCCAGAGCTCAGGGGAGTCTGCCCCTACACCATCTCTGCTCTTCCGCTCTCAACCCTAAAAGCCTGCATGTGCTTCCCCCCCAAAAAAGCTTATCTCCATCCTCATGATGCTGGTGCGTCACAGCCAGTCTCAGAGGACGAAGGCCTCCAGCCTGGGGTCAAGGGTAGGCCCCACCCTGGCTGCTCTGAAAGCATGCCTTTCCCCACGCACCACTGGAATTCCCTCCTCTGCCCCCACTCCCACTGCTCCCCAGCCCCATGTGTCCTTCCAGCAGAGGCCATGTCCTTCCCACTTCTTTGCCAGCCTCACTGATGGAAAGATCTACCCTCACTGTCTTCACTCCCTCAAATCCATGCAATCCCCTTTCTGCCTTTTCCACTTCCTCCAGGACAAGTAACAGCTCAGCTGTCACCACTGACAGTTTTACACTTGACCTTTCCCATGTCCTCCCTGGCATCCGTCCCTCCGGGGTCTCTGGCTGCCCCGTTATCTTTGCCAGCTTCTGTCATCAGCGTCTACTCTTCTCCGCCTCCTTGAATTGTGCCACCCCCCGGGGCTCCGTCTAGGTGATCGGCCTCCCCTCCCCTCACAGTCACCCCACCCCACCCCAGCCTTGGTGCTCAGGGGTGGCTGCATTCACACGTGGCACCTGGAAGCCCAGCACCCCCATCACCTGTGTCCCTGGGTATTTTCTCTCAGGTGCATTCTGGGTAGCATCCAGCCATCAGGGGCAGCTGACTGGAAAGGCTTGCTCCAGATACTGTTTCCAGTTCCTCACCATACGTTGTTCTCCTGATGCCAAGTGTTACACACACTTATATTTTTCAGCACCTCGCTTTTACCTTTTGGAGATCTGACAGTGGATTCCAACCTTGATTCCACTGGGAATCATCCAGGGAGCTTTAAAAAATATTGACCCCCGATCTTGCCCCCTGAGGCTTGATGGAATTGGTCGGAGGTACAGCCTGGGCATCCAGACACTTCAATACTCCCTGGAGCTTCCACTGTGTGGCCACAGCTGAGAACCACAGTCTGGAAACGGAACGATGGTGACCCCGTGGTAAACCATTTCCCAAGGGCCAAGTTAAGCGAGTACTTGTCTTTGGCTACTTCCATGTCCCACAATAATTGGTTTCCTCTCCATTCTTCCTAAGAGATCCTGGGCTTTGTTTGCTCTGCGGGCCGCTTACCTCATAGGGCTCCTTGGTGGGCCTGCATTTTTCTATCTGGTAGAGCTGGGTCTTGTAGCAGACGCTGTCCTGGATGTCGGATTTCTACCAGAGGAGAAGAGAAAAAAAGGCTGGCTTAACTCATGGGAAATAGAAATGTCCATTAAGAAGTCATTAATTTTTAAACCCACGCTTGGCTGAGAAAGGGCAGAAAGTGGTTGGCAAGGCACTTAACTGCAGTGCAAAGCCTCATCTGAGGACGGCCTGCAGAAGTGTGCGGAGAGCCCTGGACCCAGAGTCATGTGACCTATTTCTGTTACTGGCTTTGCCAGGAAAGGGTCAGGTGACCCTGGGCACGTCACTGCTCCTTGCTGGGCCTCAGTCCTTTCATTTGTGCACTCTAAGATGTGAAAGCAGAGACCAGTTATGTGAGCTGGGGAGAATAACTTATTGTATTGAACTACTAAGTGGGATACAGATCTTGCTTATTTAAAAATAGCCCTAAAATGGATTAAATAACAAGGACCTACTGTATAGCACAGGGAACTATATTTAATATCTTGTAATAAGCTATAATGGAAAATCATCTGAAAAAGAATATCTATATATGTATAACTAAATCACTTTGCTGTACACCTGAAACTAACACAACACTGTACATCAACAATACTTCAATTAAAAAAAAAAAAACCAGCCCTAGTTCCTGCCCCCACCCCAATAAAAGTCATAGCAATTCATAATATAGCTTAAAGAAGGAGATAGATAACCACACCTAAGATGCTCTAAGGGCATGATTTAGGTGCAATCCTCTCTAGCAACAGGTGAAATTAAACAACTGATTAATTTATCAGCCAACAAATAGTCACGAAATGCCTTTACAGGGCCTCCAAATTAAAATCCACACTTCTAGGTTTTAGAAAGAGGAAAGAAGAATCAAGGGAGAAGGGGAGAAATGACAGATAATTAAGGTAAAATATTTTACTTGTTAGTTCACTAGTTTACCTTTCAAAATTATATTCCGTTGTCAGCAATCGGTTAACAATATTACTAACTAGGACAGTGCATATGGTGCGATTAATTAGCCTTGCATGGAAATTACCGAGTGGACCAGCTATAGCTGTCTGTGAGGAATAATTCACTCTTAAAAGCAGCCATCCACCTAGACACTAGTTCTCAGACCAGCTGTGTCCTGCGATTTCCTGCTATTTAAGGGTTAAGGGCGTAATGGACACAATAAAATAAGAACCTTCTGTTAGAACTATGTTAGTTGAGTTTCCAGGGAACTTTTCAGTAGACAAAACCAGGAAGCTTTGTAGCACTGTAACATTTGCAACCCTGATGCTGGGCAAACACAGCAGATGGCAAGACACCCAGGGAAAGCAAGACACAGCCTAAGAGCTTCACACCAATGTCTCTAACTTGGGATGACCTCATGATTATTTAAGAGTGTGACTACCCGAAGTCTGCATCTGTAGATGTGGAGGTAGACACAAGAAAGAAACTATTTTTAAAATGAAAGCCCCTCTATCTTATTGATCAGTATCCAGAGAAGTGGTTCTGCCCAAAGAAGAATGTTTGAATCCGCTAGCTTACTTAGGAAAGCAGCAATGTCATCCTTCAAATATGTGAGACCATGAACTTTATAGTCAGTTTCGTGGAGACATTTTTTAAAACTAATTTTTGAACAACATTCATCATTTCGAAAAGAAAATCAGCGTGTGACCCTCCTCTGTTCCTTTTACTTGAGAACTACTTGTCCCTAGCATGGTGGTTCCCAAAGGGTGTGACCTTGAGCCCATGTGAGTGAATAAGTTGTCAGCAGGCATCTACAATATGTGCATATTTATTTATAAATGATAAGCATGTACTGTACTACTATATCATGTACATTATAAAATATGTAATAAAATAGGAATTTTAAAAGATAAGAAAGAAATATAGGCCATGTGATCTTCTTAGAAATAAGAAACAGCTTCAAGTCTAACACGTTTTCTAAGCTCTTCATCAGAGGCAAACAGAGAACCTCTGTTCTCTGGTACAAGAGAATTTCTTAATCCCTCCTATCACATAATAAAATGATATAAATAATACGCTATGTGTCAAAAGTCCAGTCTTTCTGGCCTCCACTTCTCTCCTGCAGTAGCTTTCCTGTGACTGTGGCACCGTCTCTGAAATCCAGCCTCAAAGCTGCATATCTGTTCCCATCCGAAGTTTCGTCCCATCGCTGCTGCCAGAGCATGGTTTTTTCGCCGTAAAACATCGCTCTTATTTTTAAAAGCCTTTTACTATAATGTTTCTTCTCGTGTACATCTTTCCTTTGGTGGCTCACCAAAGAAAAAGTCGTTCTGTGGATAATTTCCTGTTGAAGCCAAATCTAGGAAATACCCTGAGCTGAATCACCTTAGAAACATCTATACTTTCGTTCCATTGTTTAACAAACCTCCCATCAAGCTTCTTCATGTATTCGGCAATGTTTTCTAGACGTCTCCCAAATCTACTTGCTAACAAAGACACATGCTGACCATCTCGTCTTCTGGGCATTATCTTGGTCATTGCTACCTCATCAGGGAGAATATTATTTTCCCAACCGTCGGTGAATTTTCATCTTTAGCTCTAACATAGAAACCTCACAAGAGGTTTGTAAGCCTATTGGTCAGTGGAATTTTGTGGGATATTGGGCTATCACATGACTTTCAATAGCACTGAAAAACTCTGGAAGGTCCTCTTCACGTTCTGGATGCTAAATGTCTTCCTAACAGTGACGGCCCCACACAATCAGACCTCGAGGTGCCAGGGTAAAGATTACCCTTCAGGATAGTGGGTGTGAAATCAGACGGGCTTCCTCACAATTCCAAATTTCTCTGGCTGACTTCCTGTTAGATCTGGTCAGCCCTCACCACTCTGAGCGGGAGAAACAGAAGGAATAACGTGCAGAATTCATACTGTCTTTGATCCAGTTTTCTTTGCAGGATTCTTTTTTAGCCATTGTCCATGTGGAAAGTTAACTGAGTCAAAACTAGATACTGAAGTGTGTAGATTCCCTCACCCAGGCACGTTGTGAACTGCGGGCAGCAGAAGGATGAAGGTGACGAAAGCAGGAGGGTACCACGGTCTACCCCAGGCTCCCAGCTGTACCTCCCTCCTCATCTGCGACACACGACACACGACACCTGGACTATCTGATGCCCAGACTGAGTGAAGCGGCCCAGGTCAAGCTAGCGAAGCTCAATTTCACTCTCATTTTCTACAGAAGTAAATGTAAACAGTGGCTTTCTCATCTACCACGCTTTAGAGGTGAATGCTTGAGGGGCTCTGCTCCCCGACTTTTATGATTACACAAGCCCCAGTGCCTCTCAGTGGGGACCCCAAGGAGCCAAGAGAAACAGAACAAAAAAGGCGACAAGAAGCTGAAGGGAAAAGAGACTTGAGTCTCTCAAGAGTCTGCCCAGAGCTTAACTCTGTGGGAGAATATTTAAAAAACACCTCAGATAAAAAGCACTCCCTGAGAAGCAGGTTTTGCTACTATTTTATCCCACCTTCAGGAAACTCAGCCTCACATTAGTTTCAATTAACAGCTCAGATCGAGTGTCAGCAACTGGAAAACACTTCAGGTGTCAGAGCTCTTTTCTTCCACAGAGAGCAGAGAAAACCACCACGGGGCCCCACTCACCCCTGCCAGATAGCGCTCGAGTTTCTTGTTTAAGAGGAAGTAGATGGCGAGGATGTGGCAGGCGCGGTTGGAGAGCACGGTGTTGATCACGTCGCTGTTCTTGTAGCCCAGCTTCTCGGTCATGTGCAGCACCACGCTGGGGCTCAGGTCTTCCAGGGAGATCCTGCGGGGCAGAGGGACAGAGGGAACCAGTCACCTCTCCACCACCGCTGGGAGGCTCCCGGGCCTCCTCTGGATGCTCACAAAAGACCGACCGCACAGAGACCCCGCCCCGCCCCACCCCACCCCCCTCATACACGCATGGGCCCCCTGTGGACAATCAGTTCTTTCATTCACTCATTCATTCACTTGGCTTTTTATTACGAAAAGTTACATATACAGAAAAGTAAAGGGAATAGTCTGATGACCCTAAGTGTGTACCCAGTAGCTGGCTGAACCAATTGTTAACACTTTGCCTTTCTCTCTCCCTTTCTTCCCTTCTCCCTCTCTTCCTTTCTTTCTTTCTTTCTTTCTTTCTTTCTTTCTTTCTTTCTTTCTTTCTTTCTTTCTTTCTTTCTTTCTTCCTTCCTTCCTTCCTTCCTTTCTTTTCTTCCTTTCTTTCTTCTTTCTTTCTTTCCTTCCCTGTCTCTCGCTCTCCCTCTCTCTTCATTTCTTTCTTTCCTAAAGAATTCTAAGATATCATGATATTTTGTTCCTAAATACCTAAGCATGCATCTTTAAAAACCAAGAACATCAGGATTTCCCTGGTGGTCCAGTGGTTAAGAATCTGCTTTCCAATGCAGGGGACGCAGGTTTGCTCCTTGGTCAGAGAACTAAGATTCAACATGCCACGGGGAAACTAAGCCTGAGAGTCACAACTAGAGAGAAGCCCTCGCAACGCAATGAAAGATCCCATGTGCTGCAACAAAGACCCAATGCAGTCAAATAAATAAATATTTAAAAAAATAAAACAAGGACATATCCTGAAGAATCACAATATCATCAACACACCCAACAAAATTTTAGTAATCTCTTAATATTCTGTTATCTAGACTATATTCAAATTTCTCCATTGTCTCAAATTTCTTTACAATTTGACATTTTTTTCCCTTAAAATGTTTTTTGGACATGGGTGGAACCCACACTTAGGTTGGGTAGAAGTTGGGTTGGGAAAGGAGGGTATTCAGGAGCCAGCACAGACCACGTTTAAAGGAACAACATGAGCTCAGATGTTCACAGATAGGGGGTTTGGGGCTCAGCTGTAAAGTAAGGTGCTCTCAGAGGACAGGTTAAAGCTTCTACACAGGAGTATTATGAAGATAAACGCCTTGGGATAAAATGCCAAAGACATGAATGCCAGGCATGCATTTATCCACCCATCCATTCATTCATTCAAATCCCTGCCTCACGGAGTTTATATTCCAGTGGGGAAGAGAGAAAAGAACTTCACTTACTCTTCATGACAGTCTTATGAATAGGTACCATTATTATGCCCATTTTACAGATGAAGAAACTGAGGCCCACAGCAGGGGAGTAACTTGCCCAGAGACACATAGGCAAGAAGTGGCACTACGGAGAACATGAAAACAGGCTGAAGGGCATAGAGAGCATGTGTGCTGGTAGTGGAGGTATGTCATCAGATAGAGCATTCTAAATTCCTTAAGAGAGATGTAAATACAGTACTCTGTGAGCAGAAGGCAAGCACCTCTGGCTAGAAAGCTCTGTAGGCCCTGCCAAAGAGTCTGAAGACATTTTTGGTGGAACCTCAAAACCGTAACACCAAGAAAAGCCACACAGTAAACCTCATAATGGTGCAGAAGAGGAAACTAGTAGAGACAGTAAGGGCAGACCTAGGTCTGTTGACCCTTGTAACCTAGGTCTCCCCCTCCTCGATTTGGCTAAGTGCCATCCAAAGAAAAGATGCCTGAGAAACCACAAAATCTGCCTCCCTCACTCCTGTTAGCTACAAAATCACAAATTCTAGAAAACAGGTCCAAGTAGGGCTGGTATGATTAATGGTTAAAAATGATAACGTTTGTTTTAAAAGGATACAATTATGTAAAGATTGCCAAAGCACTTAACACAGAAAGCACAACTGTTTGAAACTATTTGGTAACATCCATGTGCCAGTGGCCCTGGTCCTGGCCAATGAGACCACTGCCACTTGACCCCACTACTGGCCAATGAGATCACTGCCCTAGCATTGGCCAATCAGACCACAGTCTCATGGCCTCATTTCCCAGCCAATCAGATCATGATTTTTGTGACCTTCCCCCTCCCCCTTAGCCAATCAACCCACAGCTACACATGGATGGCCCCACCCTCTATCAGAAGCAGGTCTTGGAAGGGAGGGTGCTCTGGGTGTGGGATGCCACCAGGGTGGGGCTGGGGGGGGCGGTGGTGGAGGAGAGAGGAGGAAAGTGAACAGGCACAGACACCCCATCTCTGCCCTTTATACCTGCTGTCTTCAAAAACAGATGAGCTCTGCAAAATGTAAGCTGTGGACTGGCTCTTAACTGAGGGTAATATTTTAAACATTTTCAATAAGAAATATATATATTTGTTGCTTTCCTGTGTCAGTTATTGAATTTGTATTATCTCTCCAAGTTTCGATGATATAGGCAATGGTAAAAAATGTTCCAGAACACTAGGTATAATTTTGAGTACATTTGCATTAAATCCAATTTTATTCCACTTTGGTCTAATTCTGTCCTATGAGCCAATGACCTGCTTTCCCTCTCACTCATCTCCAGAGCTAACTGGAGGTGTGGGAGACTGTCCAGGCCCAGGCAGGACGATGGAAGGAGGTAGCCAAAGTCTGCTTTAAAAAAAAATTTCTGGGGACTTCCCTGGTGGCACAGTGGTTAAGAATCTAGCTGCCAATGCAGGGGACATGGGTTCAATCCCTGGTCCAGGAAGATCCCACATGCCTCGGAGCAAGTAAGCCTGTGTACACAACTACTGAGCCCGTACACCTAGAGCCCGGGCTCCACAACAAGAGGAGCCACCACAATGAGAAGCCCATGCACGGCAACGAAGAGTAGCCCCACTCACCGCAACTAGAGAAAGCCTGTGTGCAGCAACGAAGACCCAATGCAGCCAATTAATTAATTAATCTTTAAAAATGTCTGCTCCCTGAACAGAGAGGGGAGCCCATAGCACAGCACACATCTGTGACTGACTGGCATGAACATTTATTACAAAGAGTTTACACTTAAAGACAATTTCCTCTTGCCTCTTGGAGATATCTACTCGAAGGCCCAAATGAATTAACAGAAGGCTTTACAAAAGAGTGATATGAAACACGGGACCTTTATTTTTCTCTCTTTCCCAAAAGTAAAACATTGACAACATCTAAAATAATTAAATCTGGGGCTACATATGTTGAGAAGCTATAAAATAGACTTTATAAAGAAAACATTCCTTTTCCTGGTCACATGTATCTGTCTTCTGGTAAAACCAGAAAAATAATTATCAAAAGCACATTTTTTGCATTATATATTTTTTCATAATAAAGACTGTAAATAACATGTGTCTTTCCCAATAACTCAGATTTCTGGTTTCATTACTTAAAAACTGGACATTGATTTGCCTCTAGTATAAAACGAGTAATGAACCTTACCTAAACAGAAGACATTGAGCTGCCGTTTTCCCTAATACACAAGCTCCTAACCATTTTTACCATCTACCCAACTAGATCATGTGCAGCCTTTATGCTTTCGACCAAGTCCAAATGCAAAAATGACCAACTGGCAAAGCCAGTATAAGTTACTAGAATTTAAGTGTTACTCTACCAAAGCCTGTTTATAAGCTACAAAATGAGATGCCTGGGTATGAAACTTTGTGAATGAAGAAGCGGCCAGTAACAGGGTGGTGGGGGGACTGTATTTCTAACAGCTGGTTCACTTCCTTCAACAGCGGCCGCATTGAGTGGGTTGATTCTGCTCGTTTAGTGATTACATTAGGTTAATGACTCATATCGGCTGCCACGGGTGCCACCTCCTTTACAGAGAGCACACCTGGGTACTGCCATGCAGCGTGAGCCCTGGTAATGATGCATGGCCCCTCCCCAGCTTTGCTTTCCGTCTCACGTTGGGCTAATATTCCCAGCGTCTATTTCAGGTACGAGCCCAAATCTAGCCAGCACTGGAAACCAGCAGTCTATTTCCAGGTTCCCTTGGTAACCTAAGTAACCTAGACTTCGTTTAAATTACCTCCCATGAGACAAATGCTAGAATTCTAGATGGTAGCTATCTACGGCCACGGCAAGGGTAAATGCGGCCATCCCAGCACTGTCCATCCACACCCCCTGAAGTTCTTCTAGAACTTCCTCCCCAAGACGGAGGTCTTCCTGCCCATCTCATTTGGAGAAGTCAGTGCTGCAGCTCTCATAAGGCTTGGTGGATGTTTCCAGACCTTCCCGGGCATTCTGAAAATAGGATCGCACAGGACACCTCTTTCCTGCCCTGTCAGGGCTCCACCTGTTCCCCTTCATCAGTGGTTCTCTTTTCTTCAACTGAGCTTGAGGTCTAGAATGTGCAGGCCCCTCTAGGTCTGCAGAAAGAACTCAAGCTGGATCCCAGTCCTCGAGGGTATTGGACTCACGGGGTCTTCACATTGGCTCCAAAGTCACCAACGGGAGGGTCCCTGTTCCCTGACTCGGGCAAGTTAACAATATGTCAAATGAGTAGGGGGACAGGACAAGGAAATGTTTCCCTGCACTTGTTTTCAAATCTGTAGTCAATACCCCTGCATGGAGACAAGTGGGCCATCACGAGGTGTCCCTCAGTGTTTCCACACTGTGGACGCCTGCCTGTAAGCCCTCCCTGAAGATTCCTCCTTGCAGAAAACAGCACAGGGAAACACGGCCTGAAGCAACGGACTCCTGCTCTTGCCTTTTCTGCCTGCACCCAACGTTTCAGGGCAGGGGACTTAGGGCTGAAACAAACATCAGAGCAAAGAAGTGACAGAAGAGGAGCCTGGGGGATGGTTTGAAAAGGGAGAGAGGCAATGCCACTGGGTTCCACCCGATGCTGGCAGGAGGGCTCTTGAGTGGAACACACTCACACACACTCAAACACAAACAGATACACTCACACACACTCAAACACACTCACACAGGCATACTCAGACACACACACTCAAACACAAACAGATACACTCACAGACACACTCAAATACACTCACACAGGCATACTCAGACACACACACTCAAACGCAAACAGATACACTCACACACACTCAAACACACTCACACAGGCATACTCAGACACACACACTCAAACACAAACAGATACACTCACAGACACACTCAAATACACTCACACAGGCATACTCAGACACACACACTCAAACGCAAACAGATACACTCACAGACACACTCAAACATACTCACACAGGCATACTCAGACACACACACTCAAACACAGATACACACACAGACACATTCACACTCAGACACATATACACTCACACACTCAAACACTGATACACTCACAAACACACACACACACACACTCACTCATTCATGCCGTAACTGGTCTAAACGGTCCCTTTGTGCAAATTAGAAAGAGGTGCTGCTCTGGAAAGACACAGGCCCTCAGGAGCAGGTTTGATGAGGGGAGTGTGGCCTGGTTTTCAGTCCCCACCCACCCTCAGCAGGGCACACTCTGCACGACCACACGGGACGGCCCCGCCTCTTGTGGGCCCGGGGGGACTAGTCTCTGGACGGGTGGGTGCAGAGAAGGGAGAGACAGCCAGGAGAAGATGCGGCCTTTCCTGGAATCACGTGTAGCTTCCCGTCCAGAACTATCCAGGGGCCCACATGGCGGGCCCCATCTTGCCCGAGGAGGGGCCCCTCTGGGTGCACTTGATTACCTGTTGGGATAGGTGACATTACACGGCACTTTGCCCATGTAATTCTCATTAAGCCAGCGATTCGCCAGTGCTTGCTGGATGTTGGGCCTCTTCACGGGATCTGGTTCCAGGAGAGAACGCAGGAAGCTCACGGCTCCTGTGGAGACATTCGGCAGAGAACATGCAGGTGTGACAGGCTGAAGGAAGACCCAAGGCAGGGGACCCACCACACCTCCCGAGCCACTGCTGATCTATTTTCTGGACCCCTGGGCGCCACAAGTCCAGAGTTTAAGATATCTGTCCAAGGGATGCACCTGGTACACGGTAAAGCAAGAACCACTGCAGGTCTCCCCACATCCTACACTTCCCCAAACCACCTGTGGTTTTTTTCTTGTGGTCCACCACTAAAGGTGAGCCAAAGAGGAATAAAAGAAAGAAAAAAGACAATGCTTGATCCCAAGGTAGGTTTTAAGGAATATATATATTCTTTTCCAGATTCTTTTCCCCTATAGGTTATTACAAAATACTGAGTATAGTTCCCTGTGCTATACATGCATCCTTTAAAATTATAACAATGGAGACAACTACACAACATGGGAAAATATGTTTACAGTGACATGGAGGTCACAGGCTCCAAAACTGTTCAGCATGAGAATATGCAGGTCCTCATACGGACAAAGAATGCCAGGGATTCCTTCAAAATGAAGATGGTCTGTCTTGCTTGAGTCTGGGGGCCAGGATATTTTCTTATTTATACTCAGTTTATTAAGCATTGTGATATTATCCTTGCAAGAGAAAACATATTCTTTTATGTAGCTTTGTACATGATATCCAACTTCCAATATATCAAGTAATAGATTCAGGAAAATAATCTGTATTTGTTTGGTCACCAAACTTTTCTATCTTCCTCTCCAAAGCTATTTTTCAGTCTTCTAAGATAATCTAACCTTTTGAGGAAAAGTTATAAAAATTCTCACTTTCTCACAGGCTTTAGTTGTCACTTTAAAAACTGTCCTTTACAGGGGTTTCCCTGGTAGCACAGTGGTTAAGAATCCACCTGCCAACGCAGGGGACATGGGTTCCATCCCTGATCCAGGAAGATCACACATGCCATGAAGCAACTAAGCCCGTGCACCACTACTACTGAGGCTGCACTCTAGAGCCCACGAGCCACAACTAATGATGAGCCCACGCTCGGTAACTACTGAAGCCCATGCTCCTAGAGCCCGTGCTCTGCAACAAGAGAAGCCACCACAATGAGAAGCCCACAAACTGCAACGAAGAGGAGCCTCCACTCGCCGCAACTAGAGAAAGCCCGTGTGCAGCCAAGAAGACCCAACACAGCCAACAAGTAAAAATTAATTAATTAATTAATTAATTTAACAAAACAAACTGTCCTTTACAGAATGATGGGTGTTATGGTCCACCATTTTTTGCGGGGTAAAAACGAAGCCACCAAAAGAGGGCCTAACTCTGACACCAGAATCAACCCAAAAGAAATAACTTTTGCTGGTTCAGGACCCTAGAGAACACTTCCAGGTGGGTTCCCATACAGTTGATGAGGTCACCAGAAGGTCATTTCCCTTTGAGACTGTAACGCTAAAAATACACGTGTCGATGCAAGAGGAGTCATGAGATGCATTTAATATTCTAAGCTTTATAGCTGGTGTCCAAATAAAGCTTTTCTAAAATGTTCATCAGTGCTCTGAAAAGCAAATGAGGCTCCAAAAGAGGGGTTCCTCTTGTTGGAACCTCTATATCCCTTTTCCCACCTTCCCTATATTGTAAGATCATTTGGATGCTTAATCAGGGACACCTATTGGTCAAAGAAAAAAAAAGATGTGAACTTAATGAATTGAAATGGGAAGGCTATTCAGTTAATGATGTTTCTGAGACATCTCTGTTGCTTACCCTCAAAGGACCTGAACAGCAACCCAGACTTTTTCAGAGTATGATTAACCAGAGAGCTAAGAACAGACTGGATGTGCGTTTTTGTTCTATTTTCAGAACCAAGTGCTCTGCGTCTTCACAAATTGCTGATGAGCACAAGTAATTTTAGTTCAGATCTCTACTGGCAGATTTTCTTTCTTTGGACATCACAAATATTGCATTACTATCCGAAAAGGACTTTGAAAACATCCTTAGAGCTCTTTGAAGTTTGTGTTAGGGTCTTGAATATCTCTATGACTCATGAGCAAAAGGGATTAAAATATTCTCCACTGTTCTGGAAAGCCGTGGCGGTCACGGCCATGCGTTCCACCCCGCTCTTCTAAGCTAGCGCTTGGGGTCTCCATTCAAGCCCAAGTGTAGGGATGACCCACAAGGGGCATGTTCCCTCTCTGTGCTCCATGTCACAGAAAGCACACACTTCGGTGCAAAACCTATTTCCTCCAAGAGCATCAGCTTTCCAAAGCCTGGACTGGCTTGTGTGAGCTCCCTGACCCTGTGCCTAGGGAAAGAGCTGCAGGAGGCAAACGAAGCCATCAAACTTTTTGCTCTAGTGCAGCCCATGGGATGCCAAGTGGGACCCTGTCCCCACCCAAGGCTCCTTCCTCATCACTTCCCAGGAGAAAGCAGCAACAACAATTATTTAACAATTGTTTGACAATCAAGGCTTCTCAGAAATCTTTTTTTTTCATACATATATATTCTATTTCATAATATATATATTCTATTTCATATTCTTTTCCACTATAGGTTATATACAAGATACGGAATATAATTCCTTGTGCTATACAGTAGGGCCTTGTTTATCTATTTTATATATAGTACTATGTATCTGTTAATCCCAAATTCCAAGTTTATCCCCCACCCCATCCCCCGCCCATCCCCTTTGGTAACCATAAATTTGTTTTCTCTGTGAGTCTATTTCTGTTTTGTAAATAAGTTCACTTAAATCATTTTTTTAAGATTCCACATATAAGTGATATGATATTTGTCTTTGTCTGACTAACTTTACTTAGTATGATAATCTCTAGGTCCATCCAAGTTGCTGCAAATGGCATTATTTCATTCTTTTTTATGGCTGAGTCATATTCCATTGTACATATATACTACATCTTCCTTATCCGTTCATCTGTCGATGGACATTTATGTTGCTTCCATGTTTTGGCTATTGTAAATAGTGCTGCTATAAATATGGGGGTGCATGTATCCTTCCAAATTAAAGTCTCCAGATATATGCCCAGGAGTGGGATTACTGGATCATATGGTAATTTTATTTTAGTTTTTTCAGGAACCTTCATATTGTCCTCCACAATGGCTGCACCAATTTATATTCCCACCAACAATGTAGGAGGGTTCCTTTTTCTCCACACTCTCTCCAGCATTTATTACTTGTAGACTTTTGGGTGGTGACCGGTGTGAGGTGACATGTCATTGTACTTTTGATTTGCATTTCTCTAATCATTAGCGATGTTGAGCATTTTTTCATATGCCTGTTGGCCACCTCAGAAATCTTAATTGGCATTGGCTCAACCCTCGCAAATGCTAACACCCCAGCTTCGCATCGTTTCAGTGACTTCACGGTGCAAAACCCTCCAGATCTGAAGTGAGGGTCTGGAATGTATTCTAAGTGCCATCATTGAGGTACAGTGATGAGAAGGTAAACCTGGAAGCTATGAAAGGCATTCACACCTCTGCGATGTACAAGCTGCAACAAGCAGAAAGAGAAACTGTCTACAAGCCAGAATTGGAAAGATCCCAACAGCTTAAGCTTTCAAACTACATAGTGGAGGAGAGAGGCAATTCTTCAAGAGCGTGCAGAACAGACTCACAAGGGCAATAACGCTGTGCTCTTTTTCAGTTCAAATCTGGCAAAAATTCTTCCAAGTTAATCTAAAAAAAGAGTGCTGTCATACAACAGACGTGGAGAGATCACTGAGTGATAGAATCACCAAATCAATAAAGATGTGTTAGTGAGACACTTAATAAAGTGACATTTCCTCAATTTGGACATTTCAATTTTGATATTACTCAAAACATGAGGACAATCAATAATACCACCAAATCTGGGGCAGGGAGGGGAGCAGAGCCATCTTAACGCTAAATAAAATAAGGAAAGCTAGAGAAGCAGCCCATTGTAGTAGAGAAACGCCAGGTTTGGGGGTCAAGCAGATGTAAATTAAAAACCAGAGAAGCTATATAATCTCGCGGAGACTCAGTTTCCTCCTTGATAAATTGGGAATAACAGAACTTACCTTACAGAGTTGTTATGAGAACAGGAGATACACGAGAAACACTTATTCATGGCCATTCAATAAGTGGCAGCCACTCTTGTTGCTGTAAGCTAGTATTCTGGGATGCCAACAAGGCAGTATCATACGGTATCACTGATGAAGGTGGGCCAGGCAGGGTGGAAGACAGAAGTGGTAAACTTGGGGTGCAAAGAACGAAGGGTTGGAGAAGCAGGGGGCTGATGGAAGGGCAGTGGCTGATCCCTAAAACCGAAGTCGTTCACTCCATAAACAAGATAAGATGACCTGAGCTTCCTCAGCGGCCCTGGGCATGGCTCTGGGCCCTACCGCACTGGGGCCAGATCCTGTATCTAAGCAGTCAGATGAATCTGTGCGCTGCCTACCAGGGCCACACACTTTAGCACAAGTGCCAAAGAATCCCTGAGCAACTACGGTGTGCCAACACTGTGTTTGATTCCTGGCACAAAGGGTTAAAGCCCGAGAGGAATAGATATTTACATATCCCAACTGTAAAATAATAAAAGGGGGAGGGCAGGGTCCAAATTCCTTAACTGTAAAATCAGATATAGAAATGCACTTCATGCTTGTTCATGCCTGACCAGTCAAGACCACAACGTCCTGTAGAAATGTGAAGATCTTTAACAAGCACACGCAGAGCTTAAGGCCAAAGTCAAAACTGCCTGCTCAGAGCAGGAGCTACGAGAGGCTGGGCACCACCTCCAATGATGCTGAAATTGCTCGGAACATTTCTAATATATCTTCTGTGGAATTTCCTTTGGACTTTTTTCTAAAACATTTTCAGGGGTGCAACTTTTACTTTTTTAAGGGTAAACTTAATTGTTACAATAAGAAGACATGTAGAGCCTAGCCTGCTAAGGCTGGATAACAGTATTGGGGTAAAAACCAGGTTGGCTCAGAAGCAATGAGACCGATTTCCTTGCACTCTTAATCTACCTATCCTTTCCCTGCTGCCTGACCCACCCCAGTGTTGATGGCAGAGAACCCCCCGCTCCTCCTCCCACAGCCTGTGGCTCACCCTAATAAAGCTGTTTGATCAACAGATATTTCTGGCTTTCTGCCTTCCAGACCCATGGTAAGGTTGCACTTCCCCAGTTTCTTTAGCTGGGTGAAGCCATGTGACATGTTTTAAAAAGTCAGGAGTTATGAGTATAATGTTGGTGGGAGATTTCACTGCGTTTTTTTGTTTGTTTTTTAATTTATTTCATTGAAGTATAGTTGATTTACAATGTTGTGTTACTTTCAAAGCAAAGTGATTCAGTTTTATACATATATATATTCTTTTTCATATTCTTTCCCATTATGGTTTATCACAGGATATTGAATAGAGTTCCCTGTGCTATACAATAGGACCTTGTTGTTTATCCAGTCTATATATAATAGTTTACATCTGCTAACCCCAATCTCCCACTCCATCCCTCCCCCACCCTCCTTGGCAACCACAAGTCTGTTCTCTATGTCTGTGAGTCTGTTTCTGTTTCATAGATAAATTCATTTGTGTCACATTTTAGATTCCACATGTAAGTGATATCATATGGTATTTGTCTTTCTCTTTCTGACTTACTTTACTTAGTATGATAATCTCTAGGTCCATCCAAGTTGCTGCAAGTGGCATTATTTCATCCTTTTTTATGGCTGAGTAGTATTCCATTGTGTGTGTGTGTGTGTGTGTGTGTGTGTGTGTGCGCGCGCGCGCACGCGTGCACACGTGTGTTTGTGTGTATAACACCTTTATCCATTCATCTGTTGATAGATATTTAGGTTGTTTCCATGTCTTGGCAGATAGTGCTGCTATGAACGCAGGGGTGCAGGTATCTTTTTGAATTATAGTTTTGTCTAGGTATATGCCCAGGAGTGGGATTGTGGGATCATATGGCAATTCTATTTTTAATTTTTTGAGGAACATCCATACTGCTTTCCATAGTGGCTGCACCAATTTACATTCCCACCAACAGTGTAGGAGGGTTCTCTTTGGGAGATTTCATTGTTGATGAGTGACCTTCTAGATTTCTCTTTCCTTCTGCATGGACTAGACACATTTGAAATGGTGGTTGCCCCATCAGTCTGGAACCCTGACTGATTAGGATGAGCAGAACCCCTCCACCTTTGATCCGACTCTCCATAGATATGTAGCATGAATGAGAAATCAATCTTTGTTGTCTTATGCCACTGAGATCCAGTTGTTTGTTACTGCAGCATAACCTGGGCTATCCTGACTAACACAGTGAGAAACAGTTCTAGCTCTTCAAGGTCTCACTGGGATTCAAAGTGAGCACTGTTTGCTTTTTCCAGGCATGAGGGTACAAGCAACTTCTTATTGTTCTTTGTATTGGGCCACTTAGGACAAAACAGGCTCTGAACGATAAGAGGAACTTCAGAATCGCTCTGAAAGATGGCGGTACTTATGACTATATACCTCTTAAGGAGATTGTCTTGAAAGACTGCATTTATTTGTAAACATTAAATCTTATTTGTTACCACAATGAGGCAACATTAGACCCCTATAGGGATGCCCAACATTAAAAATAGTGAGAGTATCAAATGCTGACAAGGATGTAGAGAAATTGGATCACTCACGAATTGCTAGAGAGAACACAAAGTGGTACAGCCACTCAGAACAAGACTGTAGCAGTTCCTTACGAAACCAAATATGTGCTTACTATACAACCCAGTGACTTCAGTCTTAGGCATTCACCTCAGAGAAATGAAAAATGTTCACATACAACCTGTATATGAATATTGATAGCAGCTTCACTCATAGTAGCCAAAAAATGGAAACAAGCCAATTCCTTCAATGGGTGAATATTTAAACTATAGTACATCTATACCATGGACTATTATTCAGCAAGAAAAAGGAACAAAGGATTGACACATGCAACAACTTGGATGAATCTCAAAGGAAATATACTGAGTGAAAAAAAGGTAATATATATATATTTATATGCAGCATTTTTAAGTTGGAGAACAAGTTAGTGGTTGCCAGGGTTTAGGCAAGGTGGGAGGCAGGGAGCTGTGGCTATAGAAGGGTAGGGCAAGGAATCCTGCGCATGGAACTGTTCTGTATCTTGACTGTGTAATTGTCACATGAATCTACACGTGTGATGAAACTGCATAGAACTAAATACACACCAACACACACAGGTGCATGTACGTCTGAATAAGGTCAATGGATTTTTAACCAGGTCCTGATGGTGATATCAAACTACAGTTATTTAAGATCCTATCAATGGGGGAAACTGGGTGAAGCGTAAACATATCTCTCTGTATGATTTCTCACAACTGCACATGAAACCACGATTACACCACAACAAAAAAGTTTTTAAAAACCTTAATTGGTTAAAAAAAGACAAACCTATCTTTACTTTCTACCCCCTTATCCTGGTGTATCTTATTTTCTTCAGAGCACTTAAACTACTAAACATCACACATGTTTATTTATCTGTTATTTTTTGCCTCCCCTGCTGTTTTATAAGCTCTATATGGGGAGAGACTGTTTTGTCTTCTTGGTGCCTAGAGCATTCCCAGCACAGAGTTGACACCCAGGACACATTCAGGGAATAAGTGAATGAATAACAAACACGGAATGAATGAATAAATGAATGTGCTTTTATTGCAGCACTTTCAGCATTTTGGAAAGCTCTAAAACCTAAATATAACAATTTGATCAACATTCTGCACATGTTCTAACTCTAGGAGTTACGGCTCTTGGTGCAGAACTATGTCTTGTACGACAGACCTATAACTCACTCTCCCAAGTACATAATGCCTGCTTTGCTCTCAGCCTCCAGAGAGTCAACCCTCCCCAGCAGAGGTGAAAGTATGAACCAAATTAGATAATTACCTATATGAATGCAGCTTGGGTGCCACTTGGCAAGCATAAATTCCATGTCAGCTTCCTGGATGCTTTATAAACTCAAGAAAAAAAATACCTAATAGTAGTCAAACAAAAATGCTATATTTTAACCATGTATCACGTTGAAATTAAATAATTACTCCTTTTTTTCTTTTCTGGCCACATGCCTTATCTCAGTGACGCTGAATTTATTCTAAGGAGCCAATTAAATGACCATCAAGGCCAAGCCAAGTCCAGGAACTTGAAGTGAATTATGAACCAAACAAAAGAACAAACTGTGTTTACTAGGATCTGAAACCAAACTTTGATACGAACTGTTTACTGAAATGTGAACCAGCTACAGTTTGAATGTACTTTCCAAACACACCTGATGATTCAGTCTAATCAAGTAACCGAACCGATATATAAAAAGCTTTTCAACAGGCTCAAAAACTCACATTGCTAAACAAATCCCAGACCAAACTTGAATGAAACTAGTATCTCTTTACAGTGACTCGACTAAGGAAGACACAATAGAAATGCGATGATCAACATTCTTTTCAAAGTCAACATTATAATATGGTGAGTTTTAAAACAATCCAGCCTACAATTATTTTTCCAAGGGAGACTATACCACCCTTCTGATATGTGTAATTCTGTGCAGAAGGAGGAAGAGGGGTTCAGAATTACAACGGGCAGGGAAAGGATTGAGGGGAGTGCCTCCTTAGAGATGGGAAACTCAACCGTTTCTGGCGACTTCATTTTAATAATAGGAAGAGACCGAGTACAATCAAAGGGTCGTCCTAACACCAGTGCTGCAAAACAAATACTGCTGCTGGTGGTTGGAGCGCAGCCCTGGACCCTGAATCAGAGTGGCAGGGTTGTTACCTGTGGAGAGCTGGGTGGGAAGGGGGTTCATTTCCTTGTCCACCATCTTCTGGTACAAAGCCCTCAGGCTAAAAGGCTCCACTGTGAAAGGTAGGGTCCCGGTCAGCATGGCATACATGTTCACACCTCTGAAAAGAGAGACACCAGAGCGTGAGACCAGAAGAAGCCCCTGGGGAGAGGATGACAAACAGGGTGTGGGCTTGAGGAAGCTATAGTCCTGCCACTTTCATGTCCACCTCGGTACTCCTTCTCGGTCATTTTCCAGAACGCTCAGCTCTGCACTGAAACAGCAAATGTGAAAGGCATGGGTGAAAGCACAACTGTGATGATTTGGACAGGAAATAAGAGGGGTTTAAAGAGCTTCAAGATGATACAAATGAGCTTATTTACAAAACAGAAACAGATTCACAGACAGAGAAAAGAAACTTATGGTTACCAAAGGGAGAAGGGGGGATAGATTAGGGGTTTGGGGTTAACAGATACACACTACTATATATAAAATTGATAAACAACAAGGACCTACTGTATATAGCACAAGGAACTCTGCTCAATATTCTGTAATAACCTATATGGGAAAAGAATCTGAAAAAGAATGGATATATGTATATGTATAACTGAATCACTTTTCTGTCCACCTGAAACTAACAACTTTGTAAATCAACTATACTCTAATATAAAATAAAAATTAAATTTAAAATTAATTAATTAATTGAAAATAAATAAACAAAAAGCTTCAAGAGCTACCCCAGTAAGGAGAGGAAACTGTGTCCCTTCCTTCTGGAAGGAAGTCCAGACCAAATGATGTAAAACATACCCAAGCAACCTCGTATAAATAGGAACCTCGAATAAAAGTAGTTCTGCCACGATGTGGTTTTCCAAGTATAGTTTACAAAGTGGAGCCTGGAGGAGGCCAGACCAAAAAATACACGGCAAAACACTGCACAGGAGGGCAAGTCACAGCCTGGCCAGCATGCCTGGTTACCACTAAGCCCTTTGAAACAAATGTCTCATTCCCCAAGCTGGTGTTTTGCTTTTTTTTCCCTTGAATTTTCTTTAGGCCTGTCACTAGAGAAATTCTTTGGGGGCTTGGTGGGGGGAGGGGGAGGGACATCTCTTTCTCATTCTTTTTTTTTTTTTTTAATTTTATTTATTTATTTATTATTTTTGGGGGGGTACACCAAGTTCTCATTCTTATTTTTATATCATTGTTTATTGTGAGATTCTGCCACCCAGCTCTGGCCCAACCTCTCAGATGTGGTCAGAACACCTTCCGAATGGGCTTAACGATACTTATATCCAAAGCCAAACTGGAGAACAGCAACATCTCTTGGAGGATTTTTATTTTCCTGATGTGCAAACCTAATATCATTTTGATGAGATTTCCTGACGGAGATGAAATGCCTTGCCTGCCAAGAGGTCTCAAGTGCTCAAAAGCGCCCAAGGGAATGTTTTAAAAAGAGGCAACAGGATCTTTGGTCAAAACACATCCAATGAGACTGATTGAAATGAAGACCCTCGGGGCCCAATTCCACTGAGTTGCCTCTGAACCACAGAGCTCCGGAGAAGGACAGACACGGAGCCCACCGGCTCCGGCTAGAAATCACTCTGGAATTGCAGACATATGCCGAGACCCAGTTCCTGCTCTGCAACTCACAAGTCGCGTTAGGGAGGCAGACGCATCAACGACTCACTCCACAAAGGCTTGTAGGCCAGCTCTCTGCTCCAGGCAGTGGTATAGATGCTGGCCCCAAGGAGGGGGGCAGGGGGCGGAACCAGACAAGGAGCTGTCATCTTGGACTTTGAATTGGCAGACAACCAGCAAGTCAACAAATAAATAAGCACAATCCTTTCAAGTCGTGAGTGCAGAAGGGATAAGAAAATGCTGAACTCTGCTGCTCTTGATCCCAGAGGAGTTCAATTAAGGGAGACAGAGGACTATAATAAGTACTTGAAGATGGGAGGCCTCTTAGTGGTAAGTATATGTGTGTGAGCTTACCTGTCTTGGCCGGCTGGATATGAGGATAAACTGTATAGACCAATAAATGGAGGCAAGAATGAACAAAGTACATGCAGAGCCGTTTGGAGCAGTGTTTTCCTGTGTGTGCTTAGTGGGACATGTTCCCCAGGACAAGAATAGATGTTGGGTGAACAAACGTTCTACGGCCGGATAATCTGGCATTAAGTGGATGAAAGGGGCTCCGAATGGGGAGCAGGAGACTGTGGCACGTGGTTACTAACGTCTGAACGGGAAGGACGGCGTGCAATGGAAAGAGAAAGGCCAATTAGCAATAGAGACATTTGCAGGGGATACACCAAGATGCAAACGTGGAAAGCTGGACGATGGCGGTGATCATGATAGACGCCAGGAAGCGGGGAGGAGAGCCAGGCTGGGGGCAGAGGGAAGGGAGGTTACGGGAGGTAACCTATTTAAGAACCTGGGATTCAGTGCTGCATGGTGGGTGTGTTTGAGGCGGAGCCAACCATCCTTGCTTGGAGGATGTTTGGATACTGATAAGAGGGAAAATTAAGGGGGTCTCCAAATTTTATCATTTTTGCACACTCAGAGAGGTCTTGGACACACGGCTCTTACGGATGGAAACCCCGTGAGAGACTCCGCAAGATTGTTGTTGGAGACCCCTAAAGAGCCAGGAGTCAAGCTGTTTCCATCCCCTAAAGGCAGCTCAGGCCATTCAGGGCGATGCATTGGGCGGGGCTTCAAATACTAAGCCACCATCCACAACGTCTACCAGTCGGGACACCACCAGTCGGTCCTGTCCCTGCCCACCTCTGTGTGCCTTAACCCTGGCGTGGACACTCACACCTGAAGCTGAACAGTCTGGGACTTAAACAGTATGATTTTTCCCACAGGTGTTTTATGTGGGAAAACCCATGCAATGATTCTCAAACGGAGGCCCAGGGATACAACCTCAGGGGTGCAGGAGTCCCGCTTTTGGTTTTCTCATGGTGATAATACTAAAACATTTGACAAAGCCCGAGCAGGGACGTGGGGTGGCTGCCATATAACCTAGTCACCCTCCTTTGTACACACAGGATTTCAGCGCCTGCTTTTGCGTTTGTATTTATAAACACACACCTTTTGCTAAAATATATCCCCTTCATTATCACAGGCCAATGAGAAACGAGCAGGGGTGGACTTAATTTGTCAGCGATGTTTCTGTGCTTATACCTGTGCCTCCTGATGATCCGAAGAGTGCGGTGGTTCCCAAAGTGTGGTCCTCAGACCAGCAGCAGCAGCATCACCTGGGAACTTGTTAGACATACAAATTCTTGGGCCCTGCACCAGTCCTACTGAATCAGAAACTCTGCGGGCGGGACTGGGACCCACCCCCTGCGACCCGCCCCCGCCCCCGCCACGTGTTTCCCATGCACACTCAAGGTGAAAAGTCACTGAAAGAGTGAAAAGTGGTAAGCGAGTTGAGTGATCACAAGTCCGGCCCGAGCAGCTCCAAGAGCCTGTGCCCAGCGGTGAGAACCACACTCAGACTGTGTACAGCAATTCAGCCCCCACCAACAGTAGCCTTGGCATTGAGTGAATGTTGCTAATTCGAATAATTGGGGGTTCTTTCAGTCTTGGTTAGATTTAACTTGCAAATGAGTTTCGGTTTTTCATTTGTACAGGGCCCTAAATAAAAGGAGTTTCATTTTACGTGCATGCACAATAAGTAAAATCTAAATAAAAATCACAAGTCAACAAGGGGTTACCAAGAATGTTCTTCCTTTACAAGAAAAGTGAATGATACTGAAGTTTGATGAATATCGCCCTATGACCTTTTCTATTTCCCTTCATCTTGAGGGACACAGAGCATCCTGTGACAGGTGGGGTGCCTGGAACACTGCAGAATGCTACAGGAGGTAGCATTTTATGGTAATGGGATGGAGATCCAACTGAATGTAATATGGGGTCAGAGGACTGACTCTAAAATCTCTATGAAGTTTCCTTCTTCAAGGAGTTCTTGAGACATCAAATTGCTTGTCTCCTTGTCACCCCTGGCTGCAAAAGATGACAAAGATCTCCTCCAGTCACTGGCCCTCTCTATTATCTGGCAGTGACTACAGTTCAATCGCCAGTCAGGGAGCTAAGATCCCAGATGCCTCAAGGCCAAAAAGCCAAAACATAAAACAGAAGCAATATTGTAACAAATTCAATAAAGACTTTAAAAATGGTCCACAGCGAAAACAATCTCAAAAAAAAAAAAAAAGGTACCTGTGAACTCTGTGGTCAGACCAGGATCAAGCAAGTGGTTTTTATAGTAACTTTACCTGATTATCTTACCAAACTCACTCCAGATTTCCATTTCTCTTGGAGGAGCTTGTCATCAATGAAAAACAGTCACAAATCTGTAAAGAAGACCCAGTTCTCTCATCCAGCGTCTCTCACCTATAAAATGTGGATAATAATAGTACCTCCCTCTCAGATTGTATGCAGGTCAAATGAACTAAGCCACAGAACGTGCTGAATGCTGTGTCTGGCATAAATTTAGTGCTTGATAAATGTGACCTATTGTCATTACAAAACTTTTAAAAATGAGAGATAAAAAGCTACAATTATACTTGTACCCTATTGCCAAATAATAATGGAAACCTACATTAATAGTCCTACAGCCACAGGAGATTTGAAAAGGGAAACCAGATTGAGCATCTTAATTCCCCTCCCCTAGAGTTTTCATACACATTTAATATCTGGATAAAGAGAAATCCAGTTCCTTTGACATTTCAGAAGGACGTGAGAATACCAAGGGAAAAATGTGGAATGCAGTTTATAAACCTCCATAATTCCACAGAATTAGTAGGAGTTTCAAAACATGTTCAGAATTTCCTGATATGTCTTTTGAAACATGGCCCAGGGGCTTTCTCACTTCTCCATGGCAGACATGCGGCCCCCGAGAACCACAGACAGTTTTAAAGAAAGAAAGTAATGAGATGCTGGGATGAAGGAGGACAACAAGCAAATACAATTCAGGGTTTTCCAAGTAGAAAGAAATAAGGGTGAGTCATTGATGGATGGAAGGAAATCCAGAGAGACTGGCCAGGTGGAGAACTCTGATGTCAAGAAAGAAAGAAAAAGTGCCACTGAGGGGCAGTTGGAAGAAGAGAGGAAGGGGCCCCAGGAAATGTAAACACAAAATCTTTGGGATTAAACCAGAAGCCAAGTGGTGGTCCTGATATTAATCCAATACACAAAAATATTCCCTGGAGGAAAAGCTGGGTTATCACCTGGCATCTCTAAAAGGAAAGACATAGAGTCACAGCTCCCTGGAGAAGTTGGCCAGCAACTTTAACAAGACACAAGGGGCAACACAATTGTCAGAGCTGCGGTGCCAGGGGAGGGTGTGAATACCCTATTGGTCTCACAGGGCTGGGGGCAGCCCAGTTTATACCAGAGTGAAGCTGAGAGAACCTTCAGCTGACACACCTTGCTTCTGTGTGATTCTTCAAGAAAGAAACTGCCTTGGAAAAATTAAAATAACTCTTCGCCTAAAAGAAATAGCCTTCCATCTTTCAGTATCAACTTTCCGTACAACTTCCGATTTAAGGTCTTGAAAATAGAGTGGGAACAGATCCATTCATTTGGAAAATCTCAAACTTCATGACTGCTCCATTAAATGGTCTGTGTTCAGCTAGAAATTATTTTCCTGTGGATTTTATGATTTTTCCCCCTTTTCCTTTCTTCCCTCTCCTCTTCTATTTTACATGCACATGCTAGCTACAAAAACAAAAACAAAAAAAGTCTTGGATTTTATAATTGAAAAATCTCAGAAGCTAAAAAAGCTTCTCTTTTAAACGTCAAAAGCTCTAAACTACCCAAAAGAAGCCACTGGACTCCTCTTTCTGCCTGCTTCTCCTGCCGTCCTTCGTTTTAAGGGAGTCTGAATGGAGAGAAAATGCTGTCCTTCCAGATTTAAGTCCTGGAAGTAGTTGATGGTATCTGGTAGTACTTTTACAAAACAGAGTCTGAGGACTGGAACAAAACCTCCAGCTTTCCCTTCTGAATGCTTAGGTCTATATGAGGATAGCAGGGCTGGAAACAAGATGGCATCTCTTGGCCAACTCGTCTACCCAAAGGGACAGCACTGGAACAGAGATTTTCCCCACAAAGTGAAAACAGACTCAGTGAACTGGGAAGGTGATCTGGGTATACTGTGCAGGACACTCCGCTAAGCACCAGGTCGTCACAAAAATGCTTCCCCCACCTCAGACACCCCCGCGAGACCAAAGAGCAGCTTTGGTGAAAAACTGTTGCATTCTCAATCCTTTGGGGATAGAACTCTCAATTTCCGTTTTCCCTACCCTTAGAGATTCACCGAAGTTCTCCTACGAGCATTGTAATATTTTGAAAATGAAGTTAATTTTTATTGTTTTCATTTAAAAAGTTCATCTGCATTAAAGGTTTTTGTTTTTGTTTTAACTAGCATATATGCCACTCTGAGGAAAAGTCAGTTAGCAAAAACAAAGGTTCACTGCAACAGAATGAACATTTACCTTTTGTGTCTGAAATTTCAAAATTCATTGGAGATAGAGATATATACAGGTATTTCACTCATATGGGTGAAAGGAAAGAAGTGAATGATTTTAAAGGTATTCATATACAGTTCCAATACAAAAACAATGATGACTGAAAATAACGGGGAACCCCCAAGATGGTGCACACCATTTTCCATTTCCATTGTTAATTCCTGACTCACTGGAGGAGGAAGATCCTGGGGGCTCCATTTGTGGGAAAGAGCCTTCTTTCCCAAGGTTTCCTTGAATGACAAGCTGGTTTTCTTCCTGGGTCAGTGACAGAAATCTTGAAGAAAGGCCCCATCCATCTGTCAAGGTCCAAAAAAAAAACCCTCTTGAGACAGGACTTTGCTTTGATTTTGGAAGCGAACTCTTCATTTTGTTGTTGTTTCAGAACAAAAGGGATGTTTTATAATACCAGTGTCTGACCCAGGGAGAAAATCGGTCCCACTTTCACTCTTTTTAAAACAGCCTTTAAAATTAAGTTCTCTTTGGGTTTCCCATTTCCCATGCTGCCAGCAAAGTCGTGGGCACCAAATAGAAACCTAACCAGTATCTCAGACACAACACCCCAAAGTGGTGGAAAATTAATCTCTTAAAGAAGGTTCTGAAGTTTTGTTTTCTCCAAGATGAAGCACAAGAAGAATCAGACTTTTCACACCTTCCCACCCTTGCATAGGCTGTTCCCGCTGCCTGGGAAGTTTCCCCTCCTCTTCACCTGGCAAACTCCACCTCATCCCTCAGGAGCAGATTAAATGCTCCTCTGATGCCTTCTTGAATTTACCCAGCTGGGCAGCCTCATTGCTTCTCTGCACTGTCCCTCCTGACATGCTCTATTTGTTTTCAGGCGAGACTTCCAGGTCACCTATAAGCAGGTATCTTGGTCAGCTTGGGCTGCCATAACAAAATACTACCAAGAGGGGAGTTTAATAACCATCAGAAATTTATTTTCTCACAGTTCTGGAGGCTGGAAGTCTGGACCAAGGTGCCAGAGTCGTGAAGTTCTGGTGAGGTCTCTTTTCCTGGCTTGTTGACAGCCTGTGTCCTCACAGGTCAGGAAGCAAGCAAGCTCTTTTTACAAAAACACCACTGCCATTGTGAAGGCTCCCCCTGCCTGACCTCCAAAGGCCCCACCTCCAAATACCATCACACTGGGGTTAGGGCTTCGACATATGAATCTGGGGTGGGGGGGACACAGTTCATTCCACAGCGCTAGATAAGTATGTTCAATTACAAAAACAAACAAACAAAAAAGCCCACAGATTCCTTGCTACTCCCCTCATCGGGGTGGAATCTATCTCTCTTGACTCTGGGCTTGTCCACGAGATGTGCTTTGCCCAAAGAGCCATGAGCAAACGTGACACAGAGGCCTCTTGAAAAGTGCTTCTGCACCAAGGCTTGTTGTCCTCCAGGGACATCATGTGAACGAAATTCTACATATTTATGGTTTTCTCTTTGTTTCTGGTTTCCATGCAGCCAATAATGTACTGCCTATAGGGAACAGCAAGGACTGAGACTTCGGTTTATGATCTGACCATATGGTGGGGGGCTGTGCTGGGGGGGCTGATGGAGGTTTACACTCCACTGGTGGGTGAGGGGTGACCAAGACGTCAGTCAATCCGTTTCACTTGTCAATTGGTGCATTTGATTCACGGGAAGGAGGATGGCTCTTGGGATCCGCAGTGGTGAGATTTTACTCACCTTTGACTTTGCCTGAGATTGCAGAGCTTAAACAACAGAAATGTATTATCTCACAGCCCTGGAGGCTCAGAGCCTGAGATGCAGCTGTCAGCAGGGTTGGTGCTTCCTGAGAGCAGTGAGAGAGGATCTCTTCCGTGCTGCGCCCCCCAAGCCTCTGTCATTTGCTGGCCCATCTGGGGTTTCTTGGCTTGTAGATGCATCACCCTGACCCCTGACTTCATCGTCACATGCCTTTCCCCTGTGTCGCTCTGTGTCCAAATATCCCCTTTATATGAGGACACAATCGTATTGGACTAGAGCCCACCCTAATGACCTCAGTGAACTCGTTAAAGACCCGATCTCTAGGTAAGGTCATATTCCGAGGTCCTGGGGGTTAGGATTTCAACATACCTTTTTCTGGAGGGACACAGTTCAATCCATAACTTTTTGTCACCCACCTGCTTAGAATCGTCCAACAGCCTCTCACTACCTTTAGGGCAAAATTCAGACCCCTACCCACCCCTTCCCACTCTACACCTTCACACACGCCGTTCCGTCTGCCTAGAGCCTTCCCCCTCACCTTCTTCTTCCCATGACTGATTCTTCTCATCCTTAGGATTTGGCTTTGAGTCCTTCTCGAGAGGCCACCCCCACCCTCATCCCCTGCCTCCCGCCCGCTTCTTCCACAGCAGTTACTGCACCAAGTTTACAGTTTTTAAGAAATTGTCTGTCTGCCCCACGAGACTAAAAACCCTCCAAGAGGAAGCACAACATGGTAGAAGCAGTAGAGGGTGACAGTTAAAGGCGGACCCCAGAGTCAAACCACCTCGGTCCATCCTGGCTCGATCACATACTGGCTGTGCTACCTGGGCAAGTGCCTTCAGCTCTTCATGCCTCAGTGTCCTCATCTGTAAAGTGGGACACCAGAGCATTCCCTCGAAGCGTTGTGAGGCAGACGAGATGAGCTAACACCCGCAGAGCCCCTGGAACACTGCTCACCACTCAGCAGGAGGTATGAGAGGGTTAGTGATGATCCTTACAGGAGCAGGACGGACCACTGTGCACTGGGAACTCGGCACAGGGCCTGGCTCCTCAAACATCTGCTGAATGAACGAATCTCTAGGAAGCTACCATGGGGCTCGCACAGCTTCCTGTTGTTTTTTAAGCTTTATCAACAGCTTAGTTTACACCATCCCTGTGAATTAGCTGTGGGTCCTGTGGTCTCATCCCCTAGGGAATGTTCCAGGGAGTCAGCTAACACAGAGTTAGCTGAGGAAAACCTCGTTTCTAAGAAAGAGCAAAGTGTGACCCTTTGTGGCTAAGCAAGGGTAAGAACGTATCCCACCCCCCAGGGCACCAGAACGAGGACTCGGGGGCTGCGGTTTCTGTCTACAGGGACACCCCACTTGGGCCTCCAGAGCTCTGCCACGATCAACAGAAGCCCAGGGTCTGTAAGGTGCATAACCGTTTATCAAAGGCTTTCACATACATTACTTGATGGTAACATGACTAAGAATAAGGCCCGATGAGAGCTTTCAGGAGACCTTCAGCTGCACATCATCTACTTGAAAAAAATGCAATTAAGTGGAGGTTAGCAAAGCAGTGTCCAGCTGTGCTCACACAGCCCCACCAGGCCAGCAGGCAGGGTGGAGGCAGGAGGCCAGTGTCCGGGCATCCTGGTCTCGGGTCATCTGCATTCCTCCCGCTGCTTCCCCTCCACCTGCCCTCCTCCGACATCGCCTTTACTTCTAGGTAGGGTCACCGGATGGATGGCGACACAGCAGGAGGTAATGGACCAAGTCCCTTTATTTTAATCATGGGGCCCCGAAACTAAGAAACGGAGCATCTGTGGTCACTAAATGTGGATTCCTTTCCTGGGTCAAGGGACTTAGAAGGGGCAGGAATAAAGTCTGAGCTTAATACTGACCTTCAAATGGTGCTGCCTTTTGCAGCCTGTGCTTTTCATTTTCCTTTGTATTTCCCCACACAGGATAAATGATTCGTCCCCTTCTTAGTGTTAGCACGAGGGGACGAGAGGCCCCAGGCTGGTTATAAGGCCAGGCGCTCTCCTACAGCTCTGACAATCTACAGGCTCTTTCCTTCCTTCCTTCCATCCTTCCTTCTTTCCTTCCTTTCTTCCTTCCTCCCTCCCTCCCTCCCTTCTACCAGCAATTCTAGACTTTGCGGAGATGCCTGCTTTGTCAGTCATGGTCCAGAAAGGGTCCCCGTTACACAGGCTGAGCTTCATCACCATGACAACCAGTGATGATACTGTATTGTCCAGTCCCTCAAGAGCAGGACCTCAAGAGCAAACTGTTACCTCTTCTCCAACCTCACCTTCCCTTTGATCACTATGTCGCCCACCCTGCCGCCTGTCACCACAGTTACGTGACACCCCTGAACGTCCTGGGTCTCTCAGACTCCCCATTCTCCATATCTTTTTTTTTTTTTTTGCTACACAAATCATCCCTCTCAAAGCTTTCCATTTAGCATAAATACATTCCCCACCTCTTAAGGAAAGAGAATGATTATAGACTCAAACTTTCATATTCACCCATTAACACGTAAATACTTATTAAGGGCAGATTATGTGCCAGACACTTCTGAGACCAAGAATGGGTTTCGCCTGTGTATTGAGGCTGATCCATCGGTGCTTGCTGCCTGCAGGGCTGTGTTGAGAAGGATTCTGAGGCCCATCTGGGCACAGTATGTAAAGAGTCTGTGATTAGCAATGCCGGTCACACCACCCAGGGCACTTCAAGGAGAAGGTGGCCTCTGCCTCTGCTTGCTGCTGCCACTCCCCCCAGCCCCGGTAGCCCCCAGCAAGTCAGCAGCTCACGGCATCCTCTCCACCTGCAGCCTTCACACATCCTCTGGAGAGATGGAAGGAACCGGGAGCTCAGGCTGAGGCAAAGTGCGGCTCCCCCACCTACAGGCTGGGTGGCTCCGGGCCACACTAGCCACGGAGCTGCCCTCCTGTACGTGTACAAGAGAGTAAGAGCCAGCCTCACGGGTTGTTCTGAGCATCAAAAGGGACAGTTAATGCCTAGCCCTCAGTAACAGAGGCTGATAACCCGTCTGATGTAATGAACAAGCCGAGCTGTGGTTCCAGAGAGAGCTGGCCCTTTCTGAGAACGTTCAGGGAATGCTGGTGCCCTCAGAATCCCATTCTTGTCTCTGGTTCCTCTGAATAATCTCCTACCAGAACTTCCTGAAATCCCCTCACTGGCTCACATTCCTCTGTCTGCTTCCTCCGCCAGCTTCAGCCCCTGACCCTCCGGCTTCTGTTCACCTGGGTGAGATGCCGGTCCCTCCCTCTTCCCCTCCCTCCCTTCCTTCTCTCCTTTCCCCCCTTCCTTCCTTCCATCCTTCCTTCCTCCCTCCCTCCCTCTCTCCCACCCTCTCCAGCCCAGGCTCCGTGCCAGGTGCTGTGGCATCCCCGGCACACGAGAGGGACTCTGCAGTGGTGACATTGGATTAACACTGGAATGTGGGAGTGGACGGGCTATTCGAAGAGCTGGGGAATGTCATTCCAGGCAAAAGCAGCAGCAAGTGCCGGCCAGAGGGGAGGGCGATGTGGCGTTAAGCAGAACAGACGAAGGGGATTAAGAGGTACAAACCTCGGTGATAAAATAAGTAAGTCACTGAGCTATAATCTACAGCATAAGAAATACAGTCAATAATATGGCAATAACTTTGTACGGTGACAGGTGGTTACTGGACTTATTGTGATCAACTCCTAATACAGATAAATGTCGAATCACTATGTTGTACACCTGAAACTTAATACGATATTGTACGCCAACCGTACTTCAATAAAAGAAAAGAAATAGCGAGTGCAGAGGTCAGAAGTGGGGAAGACAGAGCAGAAGCCAACAAGTGTGAAGAACCGTAAGCAGAGGGTGGGGTGGTAGGTGAAGAGGCGGGAAAGGTGGGCAGACCCACCACGAGTGGGGCCTGGGCACCAGGGCTGGGACTGACGCTGATGTCGGTGGAAAGCTTTGGGAGTCTCCAAGCAGGGGAAGGACATGAGTGAGTCACGAAACCAGAACATGATCTCGGCGAACGCACGGCTCTATTTTCTTCTCCCCCAGCACCTTAATGAATTTTAATAAAGGCCTCTCGAGCCGCGGGTAGAGAAAAGACAGAAAGAACAGAGGTGGAAAGCAGGACCACTGCAAATATATATCCCAGAGCCTATAATTCATGCTCATCAAATGCTTAAAGGTTATTGCATAAGACGGGGACAGAGGAGACAGCAGGAGGGAACATTCAGTCTTAGAAGCTCAGTAACTCACATGGACCAGACATCGATTTTGGGGCCGTATTTCTTCCTGGCAAGGAGTTCAGGCGCAGCGTACGCGGGGCTGCCACACTGTGTGCTGAACGGATCCGAGTGGCCCAGAATCCCGGCACAGTTGCTCAAACCAAAGTCTGCAAAGAGGGGAGGACAGAACCGGCTCTGAATTAGAAAAACGTGGAAATGAACAAGGGGCGGGGCGTGCGGGGGGGCGGGCAGGCAGCAGGGAAGGAAACATTCTCTCGGGCTAACACACCACATCACATCCAAAAGGAAACCCAGCAGCTGTGAACCATAACCTCTGGATACGGGTCTCAAGACAAAAGAATGTCAGGCGGTGGTTCCCTTGCTGAACTGGAAGCATTTTCTATCAGGCCTCACAGTCAAATCCAATGAGAGCTAAAAAGTATGTTGAACCAAAACATATTTTCATCAAATCTTGGAAATGAGTCATCCAGGAAAAAGACAGGCTTGCTTTCTAGGACTAAGGCAGGAGGAGAAAACAAGCAGAAGTCCTTGGAGTCAGCCTGCTGGCTTCCAAGGGGCCAAGTGGGGAAAAGCCGAAGGAAGATTGATTTTCCCTGGCTGCTGCTGGTGTCACCCCAGGTGACATGCGCTCCCACCAGTCAGAGTTGACTTCTTTGGCTGAACATTTTCATTTCATGCAAGTCTCTTAAAATTGCTTCCAATGCGTGAGGCAACAGATGGTGATTTGAAGAGGGGAAAAAAAATGCACCCAACGATTTAGACAACGCTGAGTGTTGGCTAGAAAAATAACGCCAGAAAGATAGCAAAGAGAACTATACTAAATGACCTCCTAGCATTGCTTTGTTCCTGGATGATTAAGGCAGGGGGAAAGAAGAAAGAAGCGCCCAGTGCATCTAAAGCTATGCTGTATCCATTGTGCCTTTTGCGCTGTGTTTACTTTTGATCTTACAGATACTGCAACGGACAGGTCATTAGAGAGCTGTTAGTGTTAGGTCCTCATCTGATATCTTTCCTCAATCTTTGTTGATGGCAGAATTAAGATCATGGCTCCTCCTTTGAACTTCAATGTAAATATTATGACTCAGCCCACAGGGCTCAGTCAGAAGGGGGCTGTGGTCAGAGACGGGCTCCACATTGGGACCAAAACCCTTGCACTCTCTCAACTGGCAGGACGTACATCTAATTCAGTTTACTGTGTTTTCTCCTTGAGGCTAACACATTTCCACCTGCAGAGCCGTGGCGCTTGTGAAAGCTGTAGGAAAGCTCAGAAAAGGAGAAACACAGCGTGGGGCAGAGTTGTGAGTCCACAGAATTACTCACACGCCATGGGTCAAGATGCACCACTAAAAATTCTCCCCACAGTCATTGGGTGAAGCTGTATCACGAAAGAGCGTTTCTAAGATTTTTTTTTTTTTTTTTTTGATGTGGACCATTTTTAAAGTCTTTATTGCATTTGTTACAATATTGCTTCTTTTTTTTTTCTTTTTTATGTTTTGTTTTTTTGGCGCAGGCATGTGGGATCTTAATTCCCCCACCAGGGATCAAACCCACACCCCCTGCACTGGAAGGGGGAGTCTTAACCACTTGACTGCCAGGAAAGTCCCAAAAGAGCGTTTCTAAATAGAACCCTATCCAAGCAGAGCTCTGAAAAGACATCCAGGCTCTGAAGATCATCCAAACTCAGCTTAGGCTTGGAATGAAGAATCAGAACCAAAATCGGGGTTAGCAAACCAACCAGGAATGCTGCTTGTTCACAGAACTGACTTCTTTTGTTTGGGAGAGTTTTTTAAAATATTACTTTATTTTTTTCTCTTAACCTCCCTTCTCCTCTCTTCCTCCGCTCTCTACTCTTCCATTCCCACCCTGACAAATAAGGGAACAAAAGGCCCTTATTTCCTTATCCATCCGCCCAGTGAACACCAATAGACCCCACCTAACCTGCCCCAAAAGGCCCTTTAGGGGCCCCATGGCTCTCTTGGATTCAGATTTTAGGAGGAGATCTCTGTTCAAAAGTATCTGAGGGCCCCTGCTCTCAGGCCCCACCCTGTAGTATCACTGAGGTGGGAGAAGGGCGGGGGGGGGGGGGCAGGGGGGAGGGGGTCATTAAGTAGAAAAATCATATTGAGCTTTACATTGAATGCCATTTAAAATTCCCAAAGGAAATTTAAGGAAACAACCAATGTGTAAAGAGCACCCACGATGGTAAGATGGAGACGTAGCATCATGGAATAAACATGAATTGGGGCAACATCTTAAGGAAGATTTTATAAAGAGTCATGTTAGAGGCTTAACCTCCTAAAAGGCCCTAAACTAGAAGTCTTCCTTCCTAATCTCCATGGGGTCCCATTAACTCCTTCGGTTTACTCCCTCAACTCCTGACTTGGGTCTACAACAAGTGCTTGATCATAAAAGAGTGCAGGGGATGGGAGATAAGAGACCAGATCACCCGCTTTGCTTTCAGGCCGTCTTGTGCACATGGCGCCTTGCCTTGTCTTAAGCACAGTTTCAAGAAGATAAATGAGCAGAGGATCTGGGGAATGGAGAAGATAAAAATCTACGTTTTAAGTGACTTATGTTGACCTAGCCGAAAGGGTTTAATTTAAAATATGGTGTTGAGAAATAACTAGTATGTTCCACATTCATAACTGTAATTATTAAAATTTTACACATATGCCTATAATTAGATTTGTGAAACTAGGGAGAAGTTTGCCTCCCAGGAATGTCACACGAACCTGCCTGAATTAGATTTGGTAAACACGTGAGCCAATGATCACTCAACTTTCTGAGAGCTACAAAATGATCTCAAAAAATGCTGAAACAGAATGCTGTTCTGGAAAACTGAAGTGCAAAATCATTTTAAGTTGTGGCCATTACATTTTAAGATTATACTAAACCAAAAACATCAGACTGCTCTTTTTTTTTTAAAGGGGGCGGGGGGGGGGGTGGTGAACGGGGGTGGAGGGTGGGGGGGGGGAGAGCGGCCGGGTGTGTGTGTGGTGGGGGCATCCTGATTAGATCAAATCTTATTCCAGTTAATTCTAGTTAACTTGAAACATGGCTTACATGGCTTTAGTAAATGTATTTAAATTGGATTATTTCAAAGAAAGAGAAACTATTAAGAGAAAATGGTAACAGCTATAATCAACCTTTGAATAAACAACTAGGTAATTCCTTTGAAGAAAAGGTTCAAAGGGCTTTCGAGTTGCAAAAGGACAGCTGTATAGAGACATTTGATCCAAATTGCCCAACCCCGGGGCAAGAAAAGCCACAAGACACTGGGCCTTCCTTGCCTCTAGCATCTTCCCCCTTTGGCCTACTCTGTATGAAAAAATGAGGAAATGCAGATTCTGCTAAACAAAATGCAGTTCCCCGTTGCCCTCGGGGAGGGCATAATGTCTCTTTCCATTAAGATGTGCCTTTAGCGCTCTTTGGTTTTAGCTGATCAGGAGAGAATTGGGCACCAAGTGAAAAGTTCTAACAAAGGGACATCCAACTATCAGAGCCTGTTTTCCAGCAGTCTGGGGAATTCCGGTGTCTGACACCTGGTTTCTGACATGGCCCATTTCGTCCAGACAAGCTGCAATGCCCGCTTGGGTACCAATCCAGCAGTTGCCAAACTGAGAAGTGATGACTCAACAAAATGGTTCCTGGTATCCGAAGGGTACTCCATTCATCTCAAGGGAACCGTGGGCTCTAATTTAGGTCTATCATGTCTTCATCTTATTTGTACGGGTCTCCTCTAAGAGGGTTTATTATGCAGCCAGTCTGTGAGCTACTTATAAATGCATCTGCTGTTTGCAGAGATTGGTTCTTCCAGAATCTTCTCAACAATGAAGAGGTCTGTGCTTTTCAACACTGTATACTCTTATAAATAGTCGTCTGAGGCTATCACTTGAAGTGAGAGAAGGGAAAGCAAGCACAGGGGCAGAGAGTGAGGCAAAGTGAAGGGAAGAAACAGTGTCAGGGATGCTGGGTGAGTATGCAGACCATCCACGGGTGATCTGCACTTTGCTGGAATTACCAACCTCAATATAGACGACGCGCAGGGGAAGCGAATTATTCTAACGGTACTGTAATGGACATCCAGCCTTCACACAGCCTGTTCTCTTACAATCTCTGCAGCTTTAGGGCAACTCTGTGACTGTCACCTACACACTTCCCAAAGACAAGTTCCAGGTCACCCTGCCAGGGAACCTAAAAAATAATCTCCTTTCCACCATTCCTCATCCCACCCCACTCCCACCAGGACGTGCCTTTGTTTAATGCCGCAGATCCCGGAAACCAGGACCAGAAAGACATCCTGTAGGCATTTCAACATCTGCCTTGTCGCGTTGCCCTCGGGACAATTCAAATGCAACAGGAAAACAATTTGATTTAAAAAAAAAATTCTTTGAATCATCCAAGAATCTTTTAAGAATACATTCTATAAAATCTTTGGGGGTGAAAAAACTCCTTTCCTCTTAATTGTTAATCTCCTAATAATGGGTGTCTTTATCAACACCTGTCAGTGGTGCTCAGTCACCCAGCCAAGGGGTCTGGAGTCCCTTGCAGCCTCTTGCCTGTTACTGGGTTGAAAGCCAGCTGGGATTCCAAAGAAAATAATTGGTCATTTGAATGATACGTTTTAGAAAGTCTTGAGATGGTTTTCAGTCTTTGCCAAACAAAATTTCCTTCTTGGGTACAAAAGTTAAAATCCACAAAGTTCTATTGATCCTTCTCTTTTCTTCTCATATAAAGTTTTTTCAAGCCATTGAGGTGAAAGAAATTACTTGCACTGGAGGTGGGAAAAGAAAGAAAGGAGTAAAAGATGATGCTAACATCTGGGTGGAAAAATGATGCCCTGAGACTTTGCCAAGAGCAACCACACAGACAAACAAAAGTGGAATTCTTCCAGAGAATAAGCAATGGAGGGAATTCGCTTATGGACCCTGAATTGTGAACCAGTGATGATTCACTCCATCCTGGAACCTCCTCCTGATTGGGACAGACCTCTGAAGTATCCCTCTGTGGGGATTTCTCTTTACACGACCACCAGTGTACTACAGGGTTGGGATGAGGATATTAAAAAGAGAAGGTAAGTCGCATTCCCCCTTATTTCAGTGCCCCTGCATTCACTGAAAAGTGGAATAAAGCATGACCAAGCTAAGGGCAGCATTTCTGAACCAAACTATTTTCCCCTATTCTTAAGAAGTTTTCTGGTGAATTCAAATAAAAAGAACCCCTATAAAAGTTCAGCTCCACTTGAATTAACAGAGAAGCAGAAGTTTGAAGAATCCTAAGAACATGCTTTATGTCTAAATTATTAAAAATTAATTTTCTTTTTCAAAACCATTATTAAATGTTGCAGGTAAAAGGAAGTGAACTAGAAGTATTGTCTGGGGATTAGAAATGGACCACAATAATTTTCAAAGTCAGAAATAAATAACAGAATTGATAACACAGCACTTAAAGGATAATCTTGCTTAAAAAAAAAAGTCATACCAATCAGCTTGATATTATTGTCTTCATCTAGCAGCAAGTTTTCTATCTTCAAGTCTCTGAAATAAACAAAACCGTACAACATTTCAGATAAGCACTTGAAATAGTGGAATAACATTTTGCTTCCAAAGGGAAATGAACTGTTTTAGAGCTACTCTGAACCAACCCATAAGGCTTTCTGCCAAAACTCACACAATCAGTAAGTAAATATTTATAAAACATGATATAAGTAATTGCTGTAGACTGAAAAAGCTAAAGGATTTCAGAGAAGATAGAGAGCAAGAAGGGCAGAACAAATCAGTTTCCAGAAGCAATGGGACCAAAGCTGGAACTTGAAGTTAATAAGACCAGGAGACAGTGGAAGCATCGTTCAAGGCAGGCACTGCTACTACAGTCAGGGAAATACAAATGTGGCCACGTGTTTGTGAGACAGTGAGCAAAACCAGCCAGAGTAAGCAAGATTCAGAGAGAGAGTCTTTTTTTTTAAAAAATGGAAAGTTAATAAAATTGTCAGTCCTACAACCTCCATGCTTGGAGCCCAAGAGTCATCCACAAATTGGCAGGTGATAATACATTGATCTATTTAGCAAGCAGCTATTATGGTGGGCAGAAAAATAGATCCCAAAAATGTCAGGGTCCTAATCCTTGGTGTTATGCCTAAGGATAATGTTACATGACCAAAGGGAGTTGAGTTTGCAGATGGAATGAAGATTGCTAATCAGATGATGGGCGATTTTGATCATGGACACTGAGATGAGTCAGAAGGTGGGAGAGAGAAATGCACCCAGCATCACGCTGAGTGTGACGGGCCTGTGGTATCTGTACAAGCCGACTGTAAGCCCCTTGAAGGCAGGAAACATGTCTGCCTTGCTTACCATTATGCCCCAGTATCTTTGCACATTCCATACTCAGCCAATACCAATGACTCTACATTACCAAAGAGATTGTTTGGGATTTCAGAAGGAAAAAACATGGACAAAAGTATAAACCATCTACGTCAACAATAATGACCATCTTAAGTGGCACCCTATCAACTCAGACACACCATGGATATTAAATATGTAAGAATATTCGTCCCCTCTCTACACACACAAATGCTTTCTTCTGTTGTTTTGAAACACAGCATTCTTGGTCCAGCTTTTATTTTCCCACTTTTGAATAGGAAAAAGAATTATTTTTGTCCTCTATCTCTATCGTTAGAACTAGAATACTGTAGTCGTGATAAACAAAAATGGCAACTGATAGCACTTCTTCAAAGTGCAGAGGCAGGGGGAGTAGCAGTTGCTAGGACCGTGGTAACCAGGAGAGCAAAAGTGTCCCATTTAACAGTGACAGTGGCTCACTGCGCGTCCCAGCACTGCCACCTCATCCCATCTTCCAAGATGAAGTCAGAAGTCTGGATTCAATCCCAGTTTTTAAATGTTGGCAACAAATTCACATTTAAAACAACAATAACAACCACCGTGCGTGGGCCAATCTTGCAGGCAATATCCAGCCTACAGACTACCAATTTTCAGCCTCAGTATGGGGGGAAGCTGAGCCTGGAAAGGACATGAGATGCCCAGGGAGAGGGTAGAGAATGAGGGGGAAAAGACCAAGAACAACATGCTGGTGAGAACACCAACATTCTGAGCCAGCTGGGAAGGAATAGTCGGGGAAGTATTGGCACAGGAAGGACAAAAGGGCAGCATTTCGGGACTTCCCTGGTGGCACAGTGGTTAAGAATCTGCCTGCCAATGCAGAGGACACGGGTTTGAGCCCTGCTCTGGGAAGATCCCACATGCCTCGGAGCAACTAAACCCACGTGCCACAACTACTGAAGCCCACATGCCTAGAGCCCGTGCTCTGCAACAAGAGAAGCCACCGCAATGAGAAGCCTGCCCACCACAACAAAGAGCAGCCCCCGCTCACCACAACTAGAGAAAGCCCACGTGCAGCAACAAAGACCCAATGCAGTCAATTAATTAATTAATTAATTAATTAAGGGGGGGAAAGGCAGCATTTCAAGACAAGAAGAATTAAGGAGTCAAGCGCAGAAAAAGTTGGGTTCTAAACAGTGACTGGTGGATTTCAAAATTGGAAGGTAGCTGGTAGCCTTAAGGCTGGACACTTGAATAAGGGAGGTTGCATTGAACCTGGAAGCTGGAGAAGATAAATATAGTCCCCAATCCACATGCACCCACCAACGGGAAAAGGAATTGTACACCCGCACTTCAATTCAAATGAAACGATACACTTGAAAAACGGTGTCAGCCTTTAAAAGATGTCATATATGTCCAAATGCAGGGTGATCCCCAATATAAGATGGTCTTCCTCACTTTCCCAATGGGAAGACCCTGCTCCTCAGAAGGGTTTTTGGAAAACACAAATATATAATTTTTAGAAATGCAATGAAATGTTCAAATGAATATTTATACTATTTATCTATGAAGCTGCACCATCCTATTTAAGAGCATATACTATCATCTTAACATAATTAATTGTAGAAATATTGTTCTTGCACCCTCACATTTTATGAAACAATTTCATTCAAACTTGTGGCAGGCAGGAGCAGGATGACAGAATCATCGCCTGCTGTTTCCAGTGAACATGATCTTTAAGTTGACTGGATATTTGAGATAAAGCACTTTTCAAATCTGTCTATGATGCACTTGCTGGAAATATTATCCCAAGCCATTTAAATAACAAGAGCCCATTCAAAATCTCTATAAATTATCCTCTGAGTGAATTGATTTTAGAGTGGTCTCACAAACGCTCACAATTGTGCGTCATATCTCCTTAGAAATTACTATTAAAGTCACGCAAAATGTCTTTGCCTCCCTTTCTATTGGTTTCCTCAGCCCACTTGTAGAGTTCCCAAAGTCATCAGTGAGTCAGGTCAAGGTTAACTCATCCTTTGTTGTTGAAAATAAGGTAACTGAGGGACTTCCTAGGTGGCGCAGTGGCTAAGACTCCACCTGCCAATGCAGGGGACACGGTTTGATCCGTGCCCCAGGAAGATACCACATGCCATGGAGCAACTAAACCCTTATGCCACAACTTTTGAGACTGCGTGCCGCAACTACTGAAGCCTGTGTGCCGAGAGCCTATGCTTCGCAGCAAGAGAAGCCACCGACCGCACTGAGGAGCCTGTGCACCACAACGAAGAGTAGCTCCCACTCACCACAACTAGAGAAAGCCCGCACGAAGCAATGAAGACCAAATGCACCCAAAAACTGGAAGAAAAAAAAAAAGAAAAAAAGAAAAGAAAGTAATTGAGATTGTGCCCCCGTACTATGAGAGACTGCAATCACTCTGTAAGGCAATTCCTCTTTCCTGAAGATGATGGGGACAGAATACAACTTACCCTTACATTCAAGCATATACGGTAATTCCCAGCCACTTGCACAGACTCACAAAACAAGTGTGCCAGCAATAGCCCAAACTGTGATTCTGTGAAAACTGATTATAAAGCAGCAGCACTATTTTAATCTAAAGGAGAGCCACAGTTTGTCTCCAGCAAAATTAAACCGCTTTCCCTGGGAAGCATGGAAGCCACACTAAGGCATTAAAGGAGAAATTTGGTTCAGAAGAAATACTATGGAGAAAAACAGCCTAAAGATGTGAGGTAAAAGAATGCAATTGCCAAGAATAATAAAACTAAGATGGATAATTCTGGGGCCACAAAAGCCCAAGAGAACAACCATAGTGATTAGCAGAATGATATAAATGGAAGGCTAAGAATAAGAGAACAAAAAAAACCCACTTTTAAAATTGGGAAAATGTCATAAAGCCAGGGGAGAAAGTATTAAAATGTAATTATTAGGCAAAATGAGAAAAATGAAATCAGTTTTTCTTTTCACCCATTGCATCCCGTTGCCACCCACCCCAACCCAGAGGAGACATGCTCAAAACAAACCTGGTTAATGGGTTGTTTATGATTTTGTCAAGGTTTCTAAAAGATTTCAGCGATAACCAATTTACTGCCTAAAAGTTCCATGACTAGTTAATGGAAAGGTAGCTACATCAATCTCTGCCCAGATCACTGCACTTTATCTCCCCAGATGAAGAGGACATTCACCCACTTTTGACTGTTTTCATCTCCTGCTTTGTCTTCGGACACTTATGTAGGAAGGGAAGAAGAGTCTCCTTCCCACTCTTTAGGAAAAATGGCTCTAAAATCATAATTTAAAAAGTAATTTTAGCCCAGGTATTTACCCAAACGAGTTGAAAATTTACAGACATGAATGTTTATAGCAGCTTTATTATAGTCATCAAAACCTGGAAGCAACCAAGATGTCCTTCAGTAGGGGAATGGATAAACAAATTGGGGGACACCCCTGACAACAGAATGTTATTCAGCCACAAGAAGAAATAAGTTATCAAGTCATGAAAGGAACATTAAATGCATGTTTTTAAGTGAAAGAAAGTCGTCTGAAAAGACTGCATACTGTATAATTCCAACTATATGACCTCTGGAAAAGACAAAACTATAGGCAGTGAAAAGATCACTGGTTGTCAGAGGTTGCAGGAGAATTAGAATGAGTAGGTAGAGCACATTTTTTTAGGGTGGTAAAATCATTCTGTATACTGTCATGGTGCTACATCACACCATGCACTTGTCAAAACCCATCAAATGTGTAACACAAAAAATATCTCGATGTACTATGTACCCTAATAAACCTTAAATGTAAACTGTGGATGTTAATTAATAATAATGTATCAATATTGGTTCATCTATTATAACCAATGCCCTACACTTTCAGAAGATACTAATAATAGGAAAAGCAATGTGGAAGGGAGGTGGGAACTCTGCACGATTTTTCTGTAAATCTAAAACTGCTTTTAAACAAAGTCTATTAATTTTTTAAGTAGCTCTTGGATATTTCCCCCTTCCTAAGAGATCAGTACTAGCAATGCTGTGGCCACCACCGAGTACCTCACTCACCAAGTACACCCATAGGATGTTCCCTGTGGGGCATCCTTACCACCTGAAGTTAATTATGAGTCCATTCAGCACAGTGGGCCACTCAGACCCTCTGCCCAGCTACTTAACCTATGACCCAAAAGGCCATAAATGATCCCTAAAAGAAGGATAAATTTATTCACAAGGTTTTAGTGTTAGTGTATTGCAATGTACCTTAAATACATGTATACACATATATATTATAGAGGATTATGTTTTATATATATAATATATATAATATACTATATATTATATATAAAAGAAGGATATATATTTATTAATATATACAATATACTACATATTATATATAAAAGGATATATATTTATTTATATATATAATATATATAAAGTTTATATATAAATTTATTCACAAGGTTTTAGTGTTAGTGTACTACAATGAACCTTAAATATATATATTATATGTAGAGAGGATTATATCATATATATACACACACACACTGGCAGGCTCTATAATCCAGAAAAGCTCCCGGTGGTCATGTGAAAAGCATGGTTTTTTAGCTCCATCCCCAGGACAAAATATTTGTCTGTGTTAAGTGTCAGGTCTGTCGGATGGGAAGGAAGTTTCTGACAGCTGACCGGTCTGCTCCTGGTGATGGGGTGGTGCTCAATTTCACATTAACAGTCCTGGATCAGATTAACCACTTTATGGAGAGGAGAGGGAAGTGGAGGGCTCTTCCTCCTGTCCTGCAGTGTCAGAAATTCTTCTCTGTGGCCGGTATGAACTTGTAACTGAACGCCAAAGGGAAGGAAAGAAAATGGCCCTGGATGGAGAGGAAATAGCTTTCCCTTGGCCAAAGGGGCTTCCGAGAGGAGTCAGGACCAGCAGGAAAGGGGATGCGGCACACCTGGGGGATCCAGTGACTAGGACAGGGCTGTGGGACCTGGGTGGCAGCAGTGTGTATGGGGAACAAAGTAACGTAGCCAGTGGGGTGGCCCTTTGGCAAAGCCTGAGGGAGCCCAGCCCAGAGTGCAGGCTCAGAGACTTCTGGACCCTTCTCCGGTAGTGGGCGGTTCCAGGAGAAATGCCCAGTGGGGCTCATGGAGGCCCTGGGCAGACCCAACATCAGGTCCTGTTCTCCACCCCCGGGAGTGGGGAGTGGGGGTGGGCAGGCATTTTTCCAGAGAGTGAGAGAGGGCCCAAGGGGAGAGCTCTAATCACCAGCCCTTTGTTCTGGGTTATTTCAAGAGAACAAGCTTGAACAGGCCACAACTAATAATTAAAGGCTCACCCACAGGCCAGCAAGCACCCGTCCCCCTCCACCCACCCACCTACCCAAAGGTTCCTTGCATTTCTTTAAAGATGGTAATCTCTGAGCTTTGGAGACTGGCCACAAGGAACTCTGCCCTCCCAGATGGAGGCGTGTGGAGGGGAGGACGCTGTTGCCATAACAAACACAGGGTCCTGGGGCGCCGTGGGGGAGGGGAAGAGCAGCAGCTGCCAGGACCCTGCAGAGCAGGGGCGACAGGAGCAGTGGTGGGGAGGCGGAGTGGTAGTGTGTGTGTGTGTGTGTGTGTGTGTGTGTGTGTGTGTGTGTGTACGTGCACACGCTTCCAGGGAGAGCACACATCCATGTATGAGTAATGTATGAGTACATGTGTGTGAATATATGTGCTGCCCCCATGCACACGTGTGTGTGAGCACTCATGTCCATGTGTACGTGTGTCTGTGTACACGTGCACACACACACTTCCAGAATACTGGGATGGGAACGAAGGAAGAGTTTCTCCCCTGGGCCTCACCTGGCCATGCAATGAAGGTCGAAGGTTGGGCCTCTACCGAACCCCAGGCTTAAACTCAGGGACAGAACACTCAACAGAGAGCCTGCGGGGGCCACTCAGGGCTGAGACCCAAGATGCAAGTGAGGAACCGAGGGGCATAAAACAGAGGCTGCCAGGCTTCCAGGGAGGGGAGGACAGAGGGAGGCGTGGGGAGGCTGGGGAAGAGCCGGTGAAGGCCCAGGGTGGAGAGGCTCAGCAAAGCCTGGACCAACATGGCAGCCTGGGGAGCTGAAGGAGACAGGCTCTGCAGGCCGGGTCTCTCTAGTCGACCCGCTGAGCCACCCTAGACAAGTTACTTGAGCTCTCTGAGCTTCTGGATTCTTCTCTGGAAAATGGCGTCACGGAGGGGTCACCTGGCAGAGCCGTTCCCAGGCAGAGATGAGAAAATGGGCCACTCCCAACTCAACAACCACGAACAGGGAAGAGGTGAGAGGCTGGGTGGCCAGGGGAGAATATGAAGTTAAAGATTCTAAGACAAAGAGAAGGGGGAGACTCCACAAAAGACTCTTAAAATAAGGGATTCACTCGGTGATAAGCAGAGGTATTGGGGGGCAGTAACCCTTAAATGACAGGTCAGAGAGAAGGGGCCCGGGAAGGAGGGGGGGCCTGGACCAAACCCACAGAGGATTAAGTCTAGGGGAGAAAGTTGTGCCTGTGGAGATGGCCACAAGATGGATTTTAGCAATAAGCTAAGAATAAAAGCATTCAAGAGGAGCACGTCACTCCCCAAGGCAATGGGCATTTTGCAGGAACAAGGTTTTTTTTTCTTTTCTTTTCTTTTCTTTTTTGTTAGCTTTCATCTTCAAGAGCACTGTATTAAAACCAAATGATTTTTTAATCTTTGATTTATTTACAAGACGGGCAATTTGATAAAACGTAAGAATAATTGGTTAAGCATGTACCTAATTTATTTACTCAAAATGAAACTTCATTGGGTTCCTACAATGCTCCGGAAACAAATTCTGTTTATAAAATGAAAGAGCTATTCATTCACTAAAAGGATGCCACTCTACAAATTGTGACCTGAAAAATAAACAAACTGGTATGAAGTCAATGAAGAAACTCCCTTAAAATTCCAGGGAGAGTATGGAATATTCCAGAAAGAACAAGAACAGGCGACCAGACAAGCTTCCATCCCAGTGCTGACTCTGACACTAGCTGTATTCATTCAGTTTCCCTTCATTCATCCAACAAAGTCTTCCTGTGTGCGTACTGGGCTGGGCGCTGGGCTATCTGGTGGCCTGTGCAGAAGACAGATAGCAAACAAGCCAGTGATCTTGTGAAAAGAGTTTGGAAATCAAAGCAGAAGGTGCCGGGCAGTCTATGACCAGGGGCCTAGCCTGGAGGGCCTCTTGGAGGAGGTGAGCTTCAGAGCGGGTACCGATTCAGCCGGACAAAGCCTGCAAAGGGCAGCACAAGCAGAGATGAGCTGTGGGGCCTCGAGCACACAGAACTCAGCCTCCCTGGATAAAATGAATGAGCTGGACTAAATACAGCAAACACACACCCAGTACTTCCTAAGGGTCTCAGTGTTAAGCACTTTACATGAATTGCCTCATTTAATCCTCACAACAACCACATGGAGTGGATAATCCCTTATCCCTATTGTCTAGTTCTGGAAAGCGAGGCACAAAAGCCTGAGTGATGTGCCCAGTGTAGCTTTTAAGTGGTAGACTCCGCATGTGGATGCAGGCAGTCTGGCTTTAGAATCCACATGGCCAACTACCACGCATCCCAATCTACAAAGGTGTCACTTTTTTTCACACGCAGCTAAACAAAACAACCTCTGATTTACCTAACCAGGGCCTCCAGATAAGTGCTCAGGCCCTGGGATCGCCAACAGCCCCGGATGTGAGCAGAAGTCACTTCCTTCTCATCTGCCTTTCCTTCCCTCCCCTCTCCAAGGAAACCTAGAAGTTTAAAACCACCCCAGTACAGGTGAGGTTTGCTTCTTGTCAGGCCCTTGAGAACAAAGAAGGGTCCCCTCTCTTGCCCTGCCTTCCTCGCACGTACAGAAGGCCCTTCCCCAACACTGATGAGTGACAGGTCAGGGCTCTGGGAGCAGCCGTGCTGACACACAGGCTCCCGTTCCCTTTGATCAAGTGTGTCTCTCTCCCAGTCCTGCAGGCCCCTATGGCTTGTCTCTTCCTGCTTAGGGATGGCAGTATTGTGTTACCTGGGCATGTTTTGTCTGTGTAGTTTGATTGGACTTTGTTATTTCGAATGAACAGATGAATCTCAAATTAGCCTCTTGGCACAATCAGTATTTTTGATGATGCATGTTAAGAGTCAAAGTCTAGGGGCTTCCCTAGTGGCTCAGTGGTTAAGAATCCGCCTGCCAGTGCAGGGGACACCGGTTCGATCCCTGGTCTGGGAAGATCCCACATGCCACGGAGCAACTAAGCCTGTGCACCACAACTATTGAGCCTTCGCTCTACAGCCCGTGAGCCACAACTATTGAGCCCTCGTGCTGCAACTACTAAAGCCCACATGCCTAAGCCTGCATGCCTAGAGCCCGTGCTCTAAAACAAAAGAAGCCACCACAATGAGAAGCCAGCACACTGAAAAGAAGAGTAGCCCCTGCTCACCGCAACTAGAGAAAGCCTGCGCACAGCAACTAAGACCCAGAGCAGCCAATAATTAAATAAATTTATTTTTTTTAAAAAGTCAATGCTCTTTGTACAATAGAAAAATCATCAGATTTTGGCACCCTGCTGGGTGAGACCGGTTGAGAAAAAGAAGAAAAACAGAAAAAAACAAAACAAAACCCTTGTCAGATTTTAAACCCAAACCAAAGTATCTCAGACAATCCTCAAATGGTGTAATGAAGAAGTTAAGACCACATTCTAACTTTGCAAAAGTGAACAACGACCCTGTTGTAGCAAGACAGAAAAGCTAGGGCAGGTCAGTTTTAAATAAAGTTCTCTGCCAGCTAAGGAAATCTGCTTTTTAGACTTTTAGTTTCCCTTTTTCCCTTCTACTTGTAATAGCTACAAGATTTTTAAAGATTTCTTTTAAATGATATTTAAATAGTTCCGGGTAGATAATTAAATATTTAGATTTAATTTCACAGGAAATGAGGGATCTGCTAGGCATTAAGTTGATGATGATATGACGATATAGTATCAGCCTCATCAGGACCTGTGCTTTTTAAAGCATTCTCTAACACATATAACCAAAAGCCCTTAAAATCGTATAATGTAGCCACTAAAATTCACCCTAAATCCTTTTGGATGATCCAGTCTGTTTGCTCAGAAATCTTCCCGCTAGGAACTCCGGGACATCTCTGAAATGCTATCGGAACTCTCTTACTCATTTGAAAAATCTAACCTCAGAATAATTTATGAAATTCACTCCACCTATGCAGCAAAAAGGAGAAAATCCTCCACCATTGAAAAAGGCTACAGCATATAGGATACAAGCCAGATTATGGCTGCAAAAAATGAGATGCATAGAACCTTTGAAAATCAAGACATTCCAGGTAAAGCGACCCATGAATATACTCTAAACAAGCATTTTCCTGTGCTGTCTCACCACCTAATCACCTACGCCCATGTGTGCTGGCACTCATTAGCATGATTTCTAGAGAAGAAAAAGAACTCCTCCGAAATGACATCTGTATTTCCAATCTTCCCTAACTTTAAAAGATCTGAGACTTTGCTACTGTTGGCTGATGAATATATTTCCAAGCAGAGGGGAAGAAGTAGAACTCCGGAGATCAGAGAGAGAAAAAGTGCACTGTCTTTGCTATCAAAACATTATTAAATTCATTCCTTTGACATTCTGACAGTAATTGTGCTGAGAGCGATTGGATTCTGTTAAAATCACTTTAAAAGGGTTGTTGAGAATTTCCTGCGGGAGGAACCAGCCAGCTACGCACAGCCTTCGTGGCCTTTCCCTTTGTTGTCCTCGAAGCTCCAAGCTCAGTGCGCATCTGATTTTTGACAGCACAAAACCCTTGTAATAACACCCTGAGTCCCCTGGAAAGCTCTTCCCTTGGTTCTATTTTCCGCCGTGACCAGCAGAGTGGTAACCCAAGCTGATTCATTCGTGAGGTTTCTGCCTTTGTCATCTTAATCATCAAAGACAGAACGAGGCACACTTACGACCATCATTTTCCTAATACTGGCAGAGCTCTGACACGGCAGGTTACACAAGGGTATTGTTGGAAAGAGCCAAAAATAGTGTTATTCACTTACAATTTCTGAATGTTCCCTTCCTTGCTGATCGAAACTCAGAGGGTTTTAATGAATCGTGATTTTGTGACAATGTGTGTGACTAAAAATATGTACATGGAGGTTTTCTTACCTTAGGGAGGAAATGATGTGCCTGAATGGGGCCTGACCAAGGCTGGCTCCTCCCCCACTGTGTCCCCCCCACCCCCTGAGCCAGGGACCTCTTCCCCTAGTGTCCCCCCCCCCGAGCCTGGGTCCTCCCCTCAGTGTCCCTCCCAAAGCCTGGGCCCTGCCCTCAGTGTCCCTCCCTCCCTGAGCTGGGGACCTCTCCCCTCAGTGTTCCCCTGCCCCTGGAGCCCAGGACCTCCCCCCACTCAGTGCCCGCCCCCCCAAGCCTGGGACCTCCCCACAAGATCTCCCCACTGTGTCCCAGATTCAGGCACACAGGGCATCCCCCGGTGCCGATCCCACTGATAAAGTTAAGTGAAAGAAGCCACTCATAAAAGACCGTATATTGTTTCCATTTATGTGAAAGATCAGAATAGGCAAGTTCATAGAGACAGAAAGCAGATGAGTGGTTCTTACCAGGAGCTGCTGAGAGGGCCGGGGATGGGGGATGATTGTCAATGGGTACAGGGTTTCTTGTTCAGGGAGATGGAAGTCTTCTAAAATTAGACAGTGGTGATAGTTGCACAACTCTGTGAATACACTGAAAATGACTGAATTGTAGACTAAAATGGAGCCTTTTATGGTATGCGAGCTGTATCTCTACACAAAAAAATTTAAACGTGTGTGTGTGCGTATATATAGTTCCCTGATCTTGATTTTTTGAAATGAGAATTGACTAAACATGAGCCCTAATTTCTCTCAACAACCCAGAGTAATTATGAATTATAACTCCATGAGGCAAGAACTATGCATTTATTGGTGAAGTCAACACTTTCTTGGGAGGAAAAGAGGGCACCTTCATTTTTTTATTTTATTGTATTTTTATTGACCTTATTTTAGTTTAACACTAAAAGCCGGGCACCCACGTTCTGCTAAGAAGCCTGGTTACATTCAGTTTGCTTGCAAAGCTCCTCCCCAGGAGGGAGCAGGCTGTTTAAAAAAGTTTGATTTTCATAATTATTTGCAAGGCTGGTTTGGCTTATGGGGAACATGCCTCACTTTTAAAGGTGAGTTCACAATTCACGTGGCGATTCAATTCCATTAAATAAAACATCAATTGAGCAACTACCATATGCAAAGCAAATACACCGAAAGCACCATCACTTGCTGAAAAACAATCTCACGCTGTCTGAACACTGATGCTTCTTTCAGGCACCTGAGCAACTGTTCTCATTACTTTGCAAATAATAATAATAAGAGCAGCCAAGACCTAACATGCCCCTTACTATGTACCAATCACTGTTCCAAGCTCTTTCCGTTTATATATAGTTATTGATTGATTGATTGATTTGGCTGTGCCACGTGGCATGCAGGATCTTAGTTCCCTAACTAGGGATTTAACCCATGCCCTCTGCCTTGGGAGTGTGAAGTCTTAACCACTGGACTGCCAGGGACGTCCCTCTTTCTGTATATTAACTCACTTCCCCCTATACCAACCACAAGATAAGTATCGTGATTATTCCCATTTTACAGAAGAAGAAACTGAGGTTCAGAGTGGTTAACTAGCCCAGGGTCACACAACTATTAAAGAAGAGAGCTAGGATGCAAACCCAGGCAACTCTGGCTTCAGACACCACTCTTCTAAGCCCACATTAGCTTTAACCTAACTCACAAAACAAGTATGTAAAACAAAAATGCAGAAGAATTGTAAAACACACTGCAAGGATCCGACCGTGCTTGGTGTGCGCTGAATCACAGCGCCGCCCATTCAGCACAGAGTTGGTGACTGGCATCATGGCACGGCCCTTACCTGTGGACGACCCCGGCCCGGTGCAGGTGCTCCACCGCAGAGATGAGCTGCCTGATGTATCTGCGGGCTTCGGATTCCTCCAGCCGCTTCTTCTCGTATATCTTGTGCATCAGGTTGCCCCCAGGACACAGCTCCATGACCAGGTAGTAGCTGTTTTCCGTCTCTAAGATATCAAGGAGTTGCGTGATGTTGGGGTGGCGAATCATTTGCTGGATCTGCCCCTCTCGCCGAAGGTTTTTGGTGACATAGGTGTCTTTTTTGGCTCTCTTCTTGTCGATGACTTTTATGGCTACCTAAGGAGTCACCAAGAATATGGCCGTTGTCAGACACTGCAGGCAAAGTTTATTCCCTGACTATACATAAAACCCTAGGAAAACACACAGCTACTTGTCTGCACCAGGAGAAAAACCTTATCTAAGATAGCATCAAGGGAGAAAGAAAAATGTAACATCAGCAAAGATCAAAAGATTCAATTATGAAAGAAGAGAATGAAATTTACTCAGGCAAACTTGAATGGTGGTCTGGAAGGCTAAACTCGAATGGTGGTCTGGAAGGCTAAACTCGAATGGTGGTCTGGAAGGCTCCGTGAAGAGTCAGTGCCAAACTTGGTTCCCTGGAGGGTGAAACACCAGTTCTCCTCCAGCAAAGGGTCCCTCCGTGCTCCCTCTCAGGCCTCACCATCATCCCTCCAGGCTGGGTGCCCCCCACGAGTCCGTTTCTGAAACAGCCAAATCTGCCCCATCTTCAGTTCTAGGGTGTGTTTAGGGAGCTGGGGGATGCAATACCCACTGTGGTGGCACCCCTGCCCTTCCACCCTGCCCTTTCTCTGCCCTGCACCAGGACCTCAGGCCAGGCCACCTCTGTCCAGTGGGTACCTCTTTCCCTGTGAATCACTGTACAGGTTAACTCTTAGCCCTAAGTCGGGCCCAACCTGTTGCTGCTCCAGAGGAGCATCTCAACTGCCCGATGGATGCTCCTCGAGGGTCACTTCCCCCACAATCAACATGTCACATGTGGGGAGCCTCCAGCTTTGTATAAAGGGAGGGGAGAGGGGAGGGAGGGAGAGGAGAATGGAAGTAAGGACAGAGGGATGGAGAGGAAGGGGAGATTGTCTCTTCTGCCCAAGTCTGCACCCTTCCCCACTCTCCCTTCCTTCCATGGCTGTCACCAATCCACTCACCTGGCCTTAAAACACACCACTGTTTTGCCATCTTTTCTTACTTATGTCTTTGCTCCTCTCTAATGTGACTAGCCAGTGACATCACCTCGATTCCTTCTGCGAACTGCCTCCCTCACTTTTTCCTTCCTCTCTGTTCCTATGCCAGGTTGGGTTTATTTAGGACCTTGCCTCTCAGAGCCCAGATGTACCGTCTCCACTTGAGACTCCACCAACGCAAGGGACATTCTCATATAAGGCTATTGAGCCACTGGGCTGCAGGACAAAAACAGTGGAACTTCCATTTCAATTTAGTTCCTTTTTTGTAATTATAATTTTGTAACTGCTTCATAAGGCACTCATACCACATGTACAGAGGTAT